>NC_080785.1:145982255-147406422 GCF_028018385.1 Neofelis nebulosa | reverse complement strand
TGAGTCCTATGTATGCTGTCCCAAATCAGACTGCGGCCTGCTTAGACTCTAATCCTCAGCTTCGGCCCAGTCCCTCCCCATGTGGCCCTTCTCCTGGAAGTAGGTGAATAGGGGACTTGAAACGGGCAGAAACCAGGCCAGCTGCTCAGAGTGGAAATAAAAGTTAACAATTTCTATCGAGGGAATCAAAGAACTGCCTCCCTGCCTTCCTTCCATCTTCCTTCCTTTTTCCCCTCTCTCCCTTCCTCCCTTCCTTCCTTCCTCCCTTCCTCCCTCCCATTTGGTTGGAACCAATGAAGGAAGACGCTTCCTGGACAGGGGAGGAGAATGTCAGTGTTCTGAGGCTATGACTTAGCAGAATAACTATAATTTCCCTGATGTTCTCTGAGCCTGGCTGGGTGATCTTCTGGTCATAATGCAAAGCTGGGTGCTAGAGCTAGGGTGTGTGCCCCCAGGCTTGGCAGATGTTTCTCTTCATGTGGCAGGTGGTAAAATGGGCAGCTCACTACCCACAAGAAATGGAGCACACTGATGTATGAGCAGATTCAAGGGGCTTTTCGTAAATTTGAGTATGATGTCATGAAGGAGAGTTTTGGAGTGATGCTGAGAGTAGTTGCCAGGCTCCCCACTTCTGGGCTTGTTGCTCTCTCAACTGTAGCATGGCTGGGTCCGGGCACCTGTCTAGAGCCCCACCCCATCCCGCCAGCATGGTGCATCTTGGCATCCTCTTTACTCCTTTTATTAAACTTTTGAAAGCTGTACTGAACTCTGTTTTGCTTAGTGTTGACTTGAGAATTGCTGTCTGTCCTCTAGAACCCCAGTGTCATGAGGGTGGGGACCGCGATGGTCACGCCTCCCCTTGTAGCCCCGGGACCCAGACTGGGCACTCGGCAAGTATCTGTGAATGAATGAACTTGCTACCCCTGTGATGATGCTGTCATGGGGGTAAGCCCCCCATGCCTGGGAAGACCGTCTGGTCATCAGGACATGGTGCCAGGTAAGGTTTCCTGGGTGTTTCCTGTGTGTTTGTGCCTGCCCTGGCCCCTGCTCCCCACCAGAGGATCCATTTCTCCTCTGTCTCAGAAGTTTGGATTTGCTTTATGTTGTACGATGATAAAGAAAAAGAAAGAGAAAAATTTCTTTCCCATCCAAAGTGAAACATCATTTAAAATCATATTTCCCATTTTCATTGCCTATTTTTATTCTCCCTTTATAAAATCCAGTTTCGAAAGATTTCCTGTCGCTTTGGTCAAGGCCAAGTAGACCAAACAGCCTGGGGAAGAGAGGCTCGTGGCCATGGAGACCTGCGTGAAATTACAGTGCTGATCCCTGCCTTTAGCCTAAGTAGCAATTATGCCCCATCAGGGCGCCCACATGGAGGCTTTGAGCTCGCCTCACTGCGCTCTCTGACTGCCTCTCCACTAGAACTAAAAGAGGGAGGCCTCGTCTGCAGGTGGAAGATGTGCAAGACACTATCTGAGCCTGAGTGGCTGGGTGGGGACAGCTCAACACAGCAGTGTTATACCAAGGTGCTGGTTCCTCTGCCAATTTTTCAAAGATTGGTATCGTTTCTACACCAGACCAGGTAGCAAATAATGCCACTTAATTTATACTCAGGCGAGGCAAAAGAAATCTTAAGAGATTTGTGGGTGGGAGGAAATTATGGTGAATCACTGAAGTGTCACCATCAAGAGATCAAAATGACAGAATAAAGCCATAATAATAATAATAATAAAAGACCATTGGCTTTAATTGTATAAATTACTGGCAACAAATTAAGGGTTTTCAGTAATATTTTGAATGCATAGTTAGTATGTTTAACCAGGGATGAGTTGGTGACACCAGTTGTCTGTTTCTGGTCTCTGCTCAGTTTCCCATATGGAGGTAAGGAGCAGCTGGTCCTACAAACACAGCGAGATTATTTACGTTTTGTAAATTAGGTTAGGAGGGGAAAATGAAAAGGTAGTTGGGGATTCATTGGCATTTCATTTACACTGCATTCAGCAGAGGTTTGACAGCCCTTTTGAGTAATCAGAGTCTTTGTTGAAAATCAGCTGGGATATCATTGACTGCGCATCTCGAACCATACTGGCTGCTTGAACAGACAACATATAATGCTTTTGCACGATCAGGGGCAAATGGGATTTTTTCTCTTTTTTTTCTGGTGTGCTTTTTAGCTGATTCTGTGTGTCAGTTGGGGAGGAAAATCATATCCTCAGGAATATACTTAGCTTCTCTCACTGTGTGCGTTCAGTGATTCTGGAGCATCTCATCAGGTTGTTTGATGGGCTTCGTAGAGCTGTCCTTCCCGGGGTCTCTAGAAGGCTGCGGTGGCCATCGGAAAGCAGACCCTCATCCTGGTCACAGGGGGAGTTGCTTGTAAACACTCCAATGCCAACCAGTGAGGAGGAGTCTCCTCCCCTCAAGCAGGTATCTCTGGAAGAACTTCAGGCCAGGCAAAGGTGCTGGCCCTCGGCACTTTTACCGAGAGGTGAGCTGGTGGGTACCAGCTGCAGAGGGACAGTGGAAGGAGCTCAAGGCAAGAGCAGGGCCAGACTTGAGGGGGGGGCAAGGCCCATGGGCAGCTGTTTGGACCGTTAAATGGTGGCCTCACTTAGAGGAGTCTTGGCCTCTCTTAGACAGCCTATCTCCAAGAGGACTTCCCCCAAAAGCTTGGTGGACCTCTTCCTTTGCCGTGCTGGGAGTCTGTCCTTGTAGTCTGTGTATCATCTGGGGACAGTGTAGTCCACAACAGGAAATCAGAGGTAGCCTCTGAGGGCAGACATGGTGGAGATGAGTTTACTCCAAGGAAGTGTGTTCTGCCTTCTTTTAATTTTTTTTTCTAATGTTTTTATTTATTTTTAAGACAGAGAGACAGAGCATGAGTGGGGAGGGGCAGAGAGAGAGGGAGACACAGAATCCGAAGCAGGCTCCAGGCTCTGAGCCATCAGCCCAGAGCCTGACGTGGGGCTCAAACTCACGAGCTGTGAGATCATGACCGGAGCCAAAGTTGGACGCTTAACCGACTGAGTCACCCAGGCGCCCCTGTTCTGCCTTATTTGGCAAAAATGAACACAGGGTGGACCGAGTGGGTGTTCTTCTAAAGCTGGGTGTGTGTGTGTGTGTGTGTGTGTGTGTGTGTGTGTGTGTGTGTGTGGGCGCGCACATATGTAGACACCTGAGTGCATCTAACGGTGTCGGGAATGGGAGCTGGGGAGTGGAGGGTGACGTATGAATGTTTGCTCTCACAGGAATTGCTTCAGTGGAGAGACGGAGGTCAAAAACAAGCAGCGGTGTCACAGTTATAAAGCAGTGGCCCCCAGCCAGTCCTGGCCGCAGACGGGTTTTGCTTGATCTGTGTGGGCTTTGAGAAAGAAAGTGAAATCACATATAAAAATAGGAAGTGATATAAAAATATCCAGATTTAAAATAAATAAATGTTAAAAAAAATTTAAAAAAAGAACTCTTTCTCTGACCCTCCCCTGCTCATGCTGTGTCTCTCTCTGTCTCAAAAATAAATAAATGTTAAAAAAAAATGTAAAAAAAAATCCAGATTTAAAGCTTTACAAATTGAGAGGTGTACTCCCCCCTCCCTTGTCCCCCATCCCCACATGGCAACAGTCTGCATGAATGTTCATTGTGTTGATTTCCATGCTGCCCCCTGCTCATGTATGTGGCTGCTCTGGTCCCAAAGAGGGCTGAGTTTGCAGCCTCTGGAGTAGTCCGATGAGGGCCACAACCTCTTTAGGGGACACAGAGGAGTGTTTGAGTGTGTGAAGCTTGAAAGCTCCTAGGCAAGTACTCGGAGCTTTCACAAGTCATGCTGGACATTGTCCCTGTTATGGTCACCAGCATCAGCACATTATGGAGTGCTTCTCCTCAGCCACACTGCTCTGCTGTGTTCTGTGTTTGGTCTCATTTAAATGTTCCATCCCTGTGAAGTGGGATTGAACAATTCTTGGCTGGGGAGAGGGGATGTTCACAGGATAAGAAAGCTTTGTACGGGGACATGGGATTTCTCTGTGTGTGTGTGTGTGTGTGTGTGTGTGTGTGTGTGTGTGTCTTTAAGTTTGTGAACCACTGGATGGGACTCTTTCTGAGATTTTCTTCACCTTTAACATTTTAGAATTGCAGCCCTTGTTTTAGGCTTTTATGCATAAGAAGTCCTATTACTTTTGTTGTGTATTTTCTTCCATCTCAAAGAAGACTTAGAT
The DNA here is from genome assembly GCF_028018385.1 of Neofelis nebulosa. NCBI lineage: Eukaryota > Metazoa > Chordata > Mammalia > Carnivora > Felidae > Neofelis > Neofelis nebulosa. Next base: position 147,402,208 of record NC_080785.1, on the reverse strand, counting down.
CTATGTAAATAACTCTCAATCTGGTCTCATTCATAGAATCAGGCAACAAAAATGAGAAGTTACCCCCTCCCTCCAATACCCCTCCCTACAGCGCACACTTTCCTACTAGAATGATGGCGGAGACAATATCTCTCACGGGGAGAAGGGAATGAAAAATGCTCAAAGTGGTTACATTTGAATATGTGGCACTTATCTCTCTGTGCAGGCACCTTATAGAAAAATAATTTATCAAGCTTCGTTCAAGAAAAAAGAACATTACATCTTCGTCAACAACAACAGCAAGGGCTCACCATGGTAGGAACGGGACAATAAAGGAGTTATTTTAGCAGAATTAACAGGAAGAAATTAGCCCCCTGTATCCTTCCTTTTTATCATGGTGTGGTGCATTTGCATATTTTGAAATTTCACATTTGCATAGTCAATGATTTTAAATTAGATTCTCACATCTCCTCTCTGATGTTTGTCATGTGTGTAACTCGTCTTAATAACTGAGTTGTTAGCATTTAAAAAAACAGTTATCTAATCATTGGCCCAACCTGGAACCACACCAGCACTGAGTTACCTTTGCAATCTTTTAACAGCTTAGTAAGATACTATTCATGCACAATACTATTCACTCGTTTAAAGTGTATAAGTCAGGGGTGCCTGGGTGGCTCAGTGGGTTAAGCGTCTGACTTCGGCCCAGGTCATGAGCTCATGGTTTGTGGGTTTGAGCCCCATATTGTGTTCCGTGCTGGCAGCTCAGAGCCTGGAGCTTGCTTCGGATTCTGTGTCTCCCTCTCTCTCTGCCCCTCCCCTGCTTGTGCTCTGTCTCTGTCCCTCAAAAATAAAGAAATGTTAAAAAAAATTAAAAATAAAAGTATATGGGATGCCTGAGTGGCTTAGTTGGTTAAACGTCCGACTTTGGCTCAGGTCACGATCTCATGGTTCGTGAATTTGAGCCCCACGTCAGGTTCCATGCTGACAGCTCAGAGCCTGGAGCCTGCTTCGGATTCTACGTCTCCCTTTCTCGTTGCCCCTCCCCTGCTCATGCTCTGTCTCACTCTGTCTCTCAAAAATAAATAAATGTTAAAGAAATAAAAAAATAAAGTATTTGGGGTGCCTGAGTGGCTCAGTCGGTTAAGCGTCCCACTTCTGCTCAGGTCATGATCTCATGGTTTGTGAGTTTGAGCCCCATGATAGGCTTTGTGCTGACAGCTCAGAGCCTGGAGCCTGCTTTGGATTCTGTGTCTCCTTCTCTCTCTCCCCCTCCCCTGCTCATGTTCTCTTTCTCTCTCAAGAAGACAAACATTAAAAAAATAACAAAGTATACAAGTCAGTGTTTTTTTAGTATACCCACAGGACTGTAGAACCATCACCCCAGTCAACTGCAGAAGCTTTTCATCAACCCAAAGAGAAGATCCTATACCTGGCAGTCACTCTCCATTTACCCCAAAACCTCCTTCCTCCAAGGAGAATAGGCAAACACTATTCTACTTTCTGTTTTATAGATTTACCTCTTCTGGATATTTCATATAAATGGAAGCATACAGTGTATGGTCCTTTGTGATTACCTTCACTGAGCATAATGTTTTCAGAGTTTATCTGTATTATAACGTGTATCAATACTTCATTCTTTGTTATGGTCAGATCGTGTTCTCTTGCATGGATTACCACATTTTTGTTTATCCGTTTATCAGTTGGTGGCTACTTATGTTGTTTCTACTTTTTGCCTGTATTGACTAATGCTGCTGTATTTGCAGACATATTTTTGCATGGACATATATTTTTATTTCTCTTGGGTATATATAGGAGTGGAATTGCTAATCATGTGTTAATTCTAGGATTGACCTTTTGAGGGACTGCCAGACTGTTTCTAACATGGTTGTGCATTTTACATTCCCATCAGCAATGTTTGAGCGCTCGGATTTCTCCGTATCCTTGCCAACACTTGTCATTATCTGTTACACACATTACTGAGTGCAAAGTCATATCTCATTGTGGTTTGACTTGCATTTCCCTAACGAGCAATAATGTTGAGCATCTTTTTATGTGCTTATTGGCCATTTGTATATCTTCCTTGGAGAAATGCCCATTCAGATTCTTTGCCCGTTAAAATTTTTTTTATGTTTATTTTTGAGAGACAGAGTGAGACAGAGCAGAGGAGGGGCAGAGAGAGGAGGAGACACATAATCTGAAGCAGGCTCCAGGCTCTGAGCAAGTGTTCAGCACAGATCCCGATGTGGGTCTCGAACCCACGAACCGTGAGACCATGGCCTGAGCGCAAGTCAGACACTTAAATGACTGAGCCATCCAGGTGCCGCTCCTTTGCCCATTTAAAAATGATGTTATTTGTCTTCTTATTATTGAGCTGGATGTATTCTTTATATGTTCTAGCTACTAGTTCCTTATCAAATATATGATTTGGAAATATTCTCCCCCATCCTGTGGGTTGTCTTTTTGCTATCTTGATGATGTTCTTTGTAGCCAAAAGTTTTAATTTTGACAAAATCCAGTGTATCTATTTGTCCCTTTTTTGTGCCTGTGCTTTTGGCATCATATCTAGGAAGTCATTGCCTAATCCAAGGTCACAGAGATTTGTGCCTGTTTTCTAAGAGAGTTAGAGTGTTTTCTCTTATATTTAGGTCTTTGATCCATTTTGAGTTAGTTTTTGTATATGGTGTGAGGTGGGGGTCCAACTTTGTTCTTTGCATGTGCAGATTACTTGTCTCAGCACCACCTGTTGAAAAGTACCCTTGCCACTCAAGGTGAGTTCCTTTCAACTTTGACATGTAATCAACTAAATGCTGCCATCGGAATATCTGATCACTACTATAGCTGTGATCACAATGGCACTCTTATACTGATTCTGATAAGCATATATCAAGCACTCTTCATGTGTTATCTGGTTTAGTGCTTACGACCCTTCTCTGAGTTGGGTAGCGTTACTACCAGTTATGAACCCATGTTACAGGTAAAGCAGCTGAGGCCGTTTCTCACTATAGGTAGCTGAGATTTCAACCCAGGCCATCTTCCCTCTCAACCTGTGTGTTGTACTGTCTCTTCTCGGGTTTACATTAACATCTCAAAAACAGTGGCTGTGAGTGATCAGGAACCTAGCTAAGCACTTCAGGTGAAACATGTTAGCGCTTTTCAGAGTACAGAGTTCACCAGAATAGCCTAGGAATATTGTCAGAATGAAGACTCCATTTCCGGAGGCTGAGAGTCTGCGTTTCCAGCGAGCTGAGAGAAGCGAATGCTGCTGGTCAGGGGATCACATTCCAAGTACAAGGAGATTAATTAGTTCACTGGTTCTCAGACTCAGGGGCACGTTGGAATCCCCTGGAGGCTTAGAAAATAGGGATGCCCAGCTTCTCCCCCAGGGATTCTAGATGACTTGGTCTGGTGTGTGGACTGGGCGCAGGGATTTCCAGAAACTCCTCAGCATGTTCTAATGTGCAACCAGGTCTGAGCAGCACTGATTTATCTCGTTCCACCCCTCGGGGAGCCCCACAGGTAGGCACTTGAGTCTGCTTTGAGAGGCGAGGCTCCCAGCTTGCGGAGGCTACCTGACTGGCCTAAGGTCACACAGCTGCTAGGCTGTGGACTCCCAGGGGAGCTGGGAGTCCAGTCCAGGCATGATTGCAAGGGCCGCTCCCAGCTCTCTCATCGTGGTCTATGATTGCCTCCCCATCACAGTCAATTTGAAAAGGAGTCTGAGTGAAGTGGGTGACTGACCCTGGCCTGAGCCAGCCCTTACTCAGGGTTGTCTGACTCCTTCCCCCACTTTCCCACACAGGGACCTCCCATCTCTCCTAGGGATATGTATGCGTTTTCACTCCCTGCTGCTCTGAACTGACCCAGATGTGAGGTCCCAGTCCCTATGAATCAAGTTCAGGTTCTCTCATTTATCTGGTTACTTCCTCACAGAATTGGACAGGATGAGCAGTGCTTCAAACTGATGCTTGTTGGGAGTGGGCAAAGTGCTCCTTTCTTTGAGAATTCCTGCCATTTTAAGGAGAAGATAAAAGTCGAGAGTAGCCGTGCACTTGATTGGTTGGCTGTTCCTGCCCTAAGGTGCCTTCATCCCTACAAGGCTGAGTGGCCTTGAGGGCTCACTGCACCTGCCCTGACTGCGCTTGGCCACAGGGGCTTTTACCATCCTATCCACGTTGTGGACTATGAGCCTTGTCTTCTAAATCGGACAGCCTGGGTCTCTGACTTGGCTGCTGTGGGGACTAGATTGCAGCCATGAGGAAGAAGTCGGTTCCCAATCCACATGGAGTTTACCGGTCACTGGGGGAGATGGATGCTGAGTCCAAAGTTAGAAGAGTGGGCAGGCCTGGAGGCAGGAAGTCCCGGAGGCAGGGGGCCACGAGGGCAGCCGAGGACTGATGAGGAGCATAGCCTGGGACCCAGAGATGGCAGAGGATGGGCTCCAGGCACGAGGAGATTCACGGTTGAAGCTGGAGAGGGAGCTGGGAATGGGGCAAGTTCACAGAGCTGAAAGGAGAACAGAGCAGGGGTTGGCTTGGAGTGAGGAGAGCAAGATGAGGGGCCCTGAGGCCCATGAGGTGAGCTGGTGCTGGGGGTGGGGCAGAGGCTGGTGCGGTAGGGTAGAAGCGGTGGATTTGTGTGGTTATTCGAATGCCTCTCTTGCCACCCACCAGGGCGGCGGTTGGGTCCATTGTGCCCCTGTGTTACCCTCAGCACCTTGCACACTTGGCTCCGTGGGCAGAAGGTGCTTACTGAAGAATTTGGGTGTCAGCTAAAGATGCAGGAGGCAATGGGAGGGTTTGCATTTCTGTCTCTGCACTGCTCTCAGGCTGTCTCCCTCTCTCATTGTCCCTAGGGCAATGCTGCCATGTTCCCCACTTTTCTCTGTGCATCTGACTTATATCCACCCACCCCTTTCCTCAAAAATGTCTTTTCTCCTCTCAGTAATGGGAAGCAGCTCCTCCAGATCACAGCGGGAGGCTAAGTTCTTTGGTCGCCCGCCCCTCTCTTCTAGCTGAGTGTACTTTGAGGAGTGGAGAGAACAGATCCTTTGTACAGCCCCAGGAGCCAGAAGTCCCCAGGAAACACTCAGAAGGAAGGGGCTGATAAGTCCCTGCAGCCTCTCTTGTGCTGAGAGAAACCCTGAGGTCTGTTCTCAGTGGAACAGAGCTTTAGAAAAATTTCAGCTACATTTAGCAGATGGATCCGTTCTGGATTGTCTTATTTTCATGAGTCTGACCCACCACTCAGGCAGTAAGTGGGTGCGGGCACCTTCTATGGGTCAGCCCAGGAGGGGAACTCACCCATTAATTCTTCAAGCTTGTCTCCTCTGGGGGGCTCACCTCTTTGAAGGCAGTTTTGTGGAGACAGTATGTAATTGCGTGCCTTCATCAGTGGCTTCTGGAAGCATGCCCCCTTTGTCTCAGTGACCCTAGCAATTGAAGAAGGCCTGCTTTGGGAATGGTCGCCTCTTGTAGAAGTAGGAGCACGGGGCCTTTGCCAACACCGTTTGTATTGCCTGAGGAGTTTTGATGCACTAGATACTCAGTTGACCCTGGTTCATTTCTTCTTTGGGAGGTAGCACGTCTGCCTGGGCTTTGGAGCCTTGGAGACCTGGGGTTAGCCATCATTTACTGAGTGTGACACCTTTACCTCTCTAAGCCTCTGTTTTCTCATCTGTGAAATGGACATGATAGCATGTCGGGCATTGTGACTCTCAGGGTAGGGGCAGGGCTAGCTAGGTTTGTAGCTGGTTCCATCAAACTCTGAGCCCAGATCGCTCCCTTCTTGAAACGGAGACACTGATGCAGAAGTCACCACCGGAAGTTACATGAAGGTCCAAGGGGAAGCATGAGTGCAGCATTAGCCTGATGTCTGCGAGGAGGAAGCGCTGCAGATGGAACAGAACAGTTTAAACAAGAAAACTAGATTGATAACCTGAGCTCATCAGCCCCTGCCTTTCAGCCAAGGGTAGGATGGTTGTCCGGTGTGGGCAGCATTAGGCCAGCCTTTAATGGGGTAATGCACATAGGGGAGCCCAGGGGTCACAGACAATTTTAACAGTTATGTGTGTATTTTATTCTATATTAGAGGAAATATAGCCACACTTTAAAGCAAAATTACATAAGGTATGTGAGTTGTTTTCAAGAAATGTAATAAGGAAAGGTGAGTTGAGGCCAGGCCTAACATGTTTTTTTGGGGGGAGGCATTTGGACACTCCTTGGGGCCTCACCATTAGAGAAGAGGACAGGCCAGATGTGCTCGTTGTGGCCATGGTAAGTGATGAAATAGATGCATGCAAAACAACTGGGGTTGATCTTGAGTGAAGCAATGTATTAGAGATAGAATCAGATTTCTAACATCAAGGTGTCTATATAAATTAAAAGCACATAAGACAGCACAGTTAACGCTGTTTATGAAACCGGATTAGAGCGGGTGCCAGTGGGGGCGGGGGCTAAGAGTGTAGGTCAGGGTGGGAAGGGAACATGTAGGTGAAGAGGGTGGGCTTGCATGGACAAGTGCCGATCATACGCTGAGTGTGAACAACTCAGTCTTGTGTGTGCTTGGTAGCTGTACACTCAGGCGTAGGGTGAGCCGCAGATGGACGTGTCGGTCCCCGTCGGCATGCGGGATGGTGGGCTGAACTGGCAGGTAGCCCTGGCAGCAAGCAAATGTAGGGAGCGGGAGCCATGGTGCAAAGGTAGAATGATAACACTTAGAGTGAACTTCTCTTAAACTTTCTTTGTATGTGGCCCACCATTTGTGCTTCACACACACAACGGCACTCCTTTTTCTCAACAACCTTGTGAGGTAGGTAATATTATTACCCTCTTTTTGTGGAGTACACTGAGGCAGGTCCAAGGTCATGGAGGGAAAGCATGGGAGAGCAGGTGCTGACCCAGTGCATCTGACCCCAAAATCCAGGCCCCCCATTCACGTTATGCACAAACTCCTTCAGCCAAAGATGCTTTTAAAATGGGTGCATCTTGGGGCACCTGGGTGGCTCAGTCGGTTGAGCAACTGACTTCGGCTCAGGTCATGATCTCACGGTTTGTGAGTTCGAGCCCCGCGTTGGGCTCTGTGCTGATAGCTCAGAGCCTGGAGCCTGCTTCAGATTTCAGATTCTGTGTCTCCCTCTCTCTCTGCCCCTCCCCTGCTCATGCTCTGTCTCTCTCTCTCTGTCAAAAATAAATAAACATTAAAAAAAATAAAATGGGTGCACCTTAACACCCCCACCCTGGTTACTACTTGCATGGCTTGAGTTCTTTTGTCTGTACATTATTTGAAACAGTCCTTCTAACAGTAGTTAAAGGCCCCGTAAGCGGTATTAGGTTGGACCTTTTCAGGTGGAGGAAGATTCGTTGCTGCAGCCCTTTTGCTCCTCCTGATTCTTGATTTTGTGCCTCTGAAGTCCCGGGTTTTACCACCTTATTTCTTCCTTTCTTTCTTGTTCATTTGCATTATTGCAACAATAATGCTGTCTCCTCCCCCATCCACGAGCCAGCCAGGCAAATGGTTTCATTCCAAATAGCATCTTCATGCTTGCTGTCTATAGCAGGCGAGTGTATAACATGGGCTTCCATGTGTGTATCTTCAAAATGATTTACCAGGAAGATGCATGACTTCTACGGTCGACAGCTGAATCACCCAGAACGCTTTATGGTTTACTTCACCATCCACACAAGTACATGAAGCCATGGAGCCCTTCCTGGTCATTAAGATGTAGTCTGGCTCTTGCATGCAAAGCATTTGGGTACCTTAAGTGAGCGCCTGGTCTGGCCTGATGGCTGCTGGGAGGGCTCTGTGAGTGCTCCCAGGGGCAGACAACGCCCATAAATCGTAATCACAATGGAGCACAATGGAAGAGGTAAACAGTTCTGAAACTGTGCTATAAATTGTCATCCGGGGATGATTCTGTTTTATTATGGAGGTTAAATTACAGCAATCATCGGCGCACAAAGGCGCTGCAGTAAGAAAACATTTGGGAACAATGTTTTTCTCCTATGGCTTGGGTGATGGGTGCACAGGAATAAAACACCATTACTTGTTTACCACAGGCCAGAAAAGAAAATAGGAGCTGTAGCCACTGCAAGGTGGGCGCTCTCTTTTTTTTTTTCTTTTATGAACCAAGGGGGTTGTGAGCGCATTCCTGTTGCCACAGCAAAAGAAGTTAAACTTGACTGGAAGACAACTTCCAGCTATGTTTGACTTCTTTCCTTATCCTCTATTCCCCTCCACTCTTGTGTGTATGTGTGTGTGTGTGTGTGTGTGTGTGTAAGTATGTAAGTATGTATGTGTATATGTATGTATGAGTTTAAGTGTGTGTAAGCATGTTATGTATGCGTGTGTGTATATGTGTATGTATGTGTGTATGTGTGTATATGGATATGTGTGTGTATGTATGTATGTATGTATGTATGACTGTGTGTGTGTGTGTGTGTGTGTGTGTGTGTGGCTCTGGTGGGCTAAGAGAAAGTGAACCAGAGAACAATGCCTGTCCCAGTGATCACCCCAGCATACAGATGCTATCTTTCTGAAGTTACCCATCATGCCATCCTGAAAGGCCTGTAGATTTTGGGCTACTTGGTTCAGTGGTGAAGAAGATGGGCTTTAGTATATGTGCTGCCGAAGCGAGCACAAGAAGATGGGCTTTAGAAAAGCTCCCTGAATCCAAGTTCAAATCCTGAGTCGGCCTCTTGAACGCTGTGTGACACAGGGCAGATCATTTCTCTCTCTGAGCCTCAGAATGAGCAGATATAAAACGAGAGCAGTGACTTACCTCACTCAAGGTGGGGTCGGGGGCTGCAAAAGATGTGTTGCAATTCTGGACACACAGTAGGTGCCCAGTAATTGCTCCCTCACATAATTATGGTCACGCGGCAGTAGCGATGAGCACATCACTGCATGTATTCCCGTAGCCCTGTTATTTTCACTAATCTTGGGATTATATTGCAGTCTTTAGAATTTATATGTAAAAGCAACCCAGTTAACTCCTGAGAGTTCATCTTGTTGTTGCAGAGAGATTATCACCCTCCATCCCGTTTATTGTGAAATGGAAGCTCATTGGCAAGGCCATGGCATGATCCTGGCCCTGCCTGCCTCGCCTGCCTCTGCCAGGTCCTCTCCCCCTGTTCCTTCACAATGCCCATCCTGTTCTCTCTTCACTGCCCCTGTGTGAGGTGTTCTCTTCTGAGTGGGATCCTCTTTGCCAAGATCTGGTTCCTCCTCGTTGCTCAGGGTTACGCTCCGATTCCCCTTCTTAAGGCAGCCTTTCTTAGCTACCTCACCCAAGACAGAACCCTCCCTCCCACTCCAAATGCCACCCTCATTCCTATGACACAGATGAGCAAAAGGTATTCGTCAAAATAGGGAATGAACAGATGTTTTGCTGGTGTGCAGGAGATCAGATTGGAATATTTTGCCTATGAAAATATTGGAAACTCAAAACATTTAAATAAATCGCTATTAATGAATAGCCTTTTAGTGTATTAGGCAGAAACACTGTTCTTCGGGAGAGGGTTGTTAAGATGCACTCTAGTGGGTGGAACTAAAACTGTAATGACACCTCCAGCTCCTGGTAATTACAGGGTGGAGAGGAATATGAGATTTAATCGTCAAACCCTAATCTTCTCATGGATTTAAATAGTATAATTTGTGACGAACGACCTGTAAATATTTATTGAATAATTCATTATGAATTTTATATGCATTTATTTGATGATACCACAAGGTTATTTTTTGAAAGAAAGATTTCTCCCAAGGTGTTGAGTCACATGGTTATCTGACTCTCAAGGGTGACAGAGGACAAAGGAAAGTGATGATATCGAGAGAGAAATTATTTTAGAAAACTTAGGTGATGGGCAAGTTAATGCTCCCGATATTTTATTTTGTTTTCCCTCTATCTGTCCACTAATACATGTTATTTTTTATGCATCTCAAAGGACATTGCAGACTTGTTGATAGTATTTTCAGTGCTCCATTTGTCATTGAAAAAGAAACAGATGTGTTGTAGAAGTTGGGCTGCTACATATGTCTAATATAGTTAATGCAAAAACTTGAAGTGGAGTTAGTAAAATATTCAGCTTCATTAGACAGAACCCAAGTCTTTCCTGGGCTTTACCCTTAGGTTTGACATGACCAGTTATTAATCACATGCACTATTTTAGACAAATACGCTATTGACAAATTTTGAAGTTTTTGTAGTATGAGGAAGGGCTTTCAAACAGGTATTTAAAATGAGAAGAGCTTTAACACAGAGAATTCAAGGCTTGCAATGGAAGGGCTGAGGGAACAGACATCAGGAAAAGCTTACTGTAGCTTTTAGGAAACCAGGAAGTGCGGGGAGGGGGAATCCCAGGGGACACTCCACCCATGATTTCAGCTGTCTGCAACACTAAAGTTGGCAGTTTGCTGGAGTATCCCAGAAGCTGCTGGCAAAGCCTCCTGTGACCCTGAGCTGAAGCCCGTGTGCCTGCTCCTGACTGCCCTGGAGGCAATACACGTGCTCCATTTCTCTAGCTCTTCCTTATCTCCCCAGAAGACCTCTCACTGGCTGAATCTAACCTGGACCTGCCTGGAGGATTCTGGGAAATGTAGTTCCTGGGCTTCCAGCCTCTGCAATACAGAGGCAAGCACATGACCAACAATCTACACAAGTATATTTACCAAATCTTTTATCAGAAACCAAGAAATTTTATACCTAGAACTCTATACCCAGAATATTTATGTATAGGATTTTATGTATTATGTTTATATATTATGTTTTTAGGTACTATGTACAGTATCCTAGTGTCATTTGGAGATACAAGTAATAGTATTTTGCTTTTATAAATGTTTGGGATTAAAATTCATGTCTTGTATTCTGTCATATGGAACTTTAATAAATTCACCCTGACCAAAGCAAATGTGTTTGGACAGATGGATGAGTGACTAGTGAAAGAAGAACTTATATAATGATGGCTCTCCAAAGTATATGTGTTTTCAAATGGTCTGCTAAGGGCCCAGGGGTGGGGATCCTTCCAAAATGCAAAGGAATGAAGTGGAAATGATGTACTGACAACATGGAGTTATGCTTACTGGGCAGGAGTGTCTGGCCTGGAGCCCCATGAAATCATTTACGTGGCTTTGGATTTAAGTCCCCTACCACTACCCCCAAGAGTTCTTCAGGATTCTGTGTTAGAGCTGCGCAATCAAGTTAATACATGTTTTGAGTGGATTTTAGCTCAAAGGACACCTGGCCCTTCTGGCACGGATGTCTGCTGTATTCTGCCTTCCATAAGGCCATTCCCCTTACTCAGGTGGCCACACCTTGACTTTCTCTCCTTCCAGACTATAGGTAGGAGCAGGAATGGGGATGATGTGTGACACATGACTCAGGCCTGGACAGTCTTCCTCTGTCATTTGTCTCAGGATGGGTGCTTAACCTGGGTCAGCCCAAAGAAAACTCCCACCAGGTACTTGTTTTGGAAAGATGAAGACAACAGTACTCTCTTTTCACCAGAGAGGCTGAGCTGCTAGGATATAATTTGGACTTACCACTGTTCTGTTCCCTTGCGGGGGGGTGGGGGTGGGGGTGTTCTGCCCCAGAACATACCCCAGCACTGATACAGGCCATGTGTGCTGTCTCACACGTGCTGATGTGGGGGTACACCATGACACGGTCTGATGCTGTGAATCCCGCTGTGGCTGAAGCTACCATTAGCCTGGACATTTTACTTTTGTCAGCCAATTATTCTCTCCCCCTTTTTTGTAGGTGAGCCAATTTTCTATATCTGTCACTTGCAACTAAATATGTCCTATGCACCACTCATAAAACAAAACAAAAAGCAAAACAAGACAAGACAAAACTAAAGCCTGAGACTATCCTGTGATGTTACATTAGGGCACCTCTTACCAACTTGGATAGATGTTTCTGCGTTGACACTCTGCTTCCTCCCTCTTTGGTGTCCACTTGGGTTATAATCCCCTGAGAACAGGCCTGGTACGTTTCTCTTCCATACCTGATAAAACAGTAAGCTCCACACGGCAGGAATTGAGTCTGCTCTGAATGAATGAATAGCCCTCTTCCTCCTTTCTACTCCCCCAGCTTTCAGGATTTATCGTTGGGATGTGACTGCGTGAAGGTCAGTAAAGATTAGGGGTCCCATCGACTGACCCTTGCCTGCCTGAGGGTCCGCTGCCCAGGCCACCTCAGCCTTAAAACTTGTTTAAGGTTTGTATACCTCCTGGTTCCATCACGAACACCAAGCTAACAGGACTCTTGGCCAACCTTTTGCTGTTTGATATCTCTGGCTTAGATCACACATGCACAAAATCACTTTGTTTCTAATCTCTAGTGTTAAACCTCGCCATGATCATATCATGTACTAAACAGTGCCCAAATTGAAACAGACATAAATATATGTTGCTTCTAGGCCTCTATAACAGGGTTGCAGAGTAATTACAAGCATGCAAGAATCACTGTGTACTTTTATTAGTGTCTTTCACCAATTTATTTTTGTCAGACTGTGTGTGTGTGTGTGTGTGTGTGTGTGTGTGTGTGTGTGCGCGCGAGCGTGTGCGCGTGTGTGCCCGTGCTATTTGGGGTAATGGAGTTGGTTCATTCAGATTTGTGTTACATAGAAGGAGATCTCTGTTTGTGCTATGATTCCAAGCCCCTCAAATCATCGCCAGGCTGTGCAGTTACTGTAAAATGTAATGTCATTGGGAAAGTGGGGCTTGTATTAACTGAAGTTGGCTTTTGGATTTCAGTGTATTTCTGGTAATGGATTCCATGTTTTTTTTTTCCCCCCTAATGTTTTTTTTTTTTTTTTTTTTTTATATAACATCCATTATTCTATTTCCTGGTACCTTATTTCTGGTTTTCTGCTGGAATCTGCCCTTTCCTGACCCCCATCCCACAGGGTTTGAGGGGCAGGTGTGGGCACGAGGCTAAGGCTTGTGCAGTTGATAGGTTGCCACAGTCCTTACTGTGGTGCGTGGGGTCCAAGCTGCTCTGGCCTCGTCACCTTCCTGATCTTACTTCTTGCCGTTTTCTCCTTTCCTCACTGTGGGTCATCTCCTCCCTCTGAGCCTTTGTGCCTGCAGCCCCCTTGCCCAGAGCGTTCTTCCCCCTGAGAGCCAGCCAGCTTGCCCTGCGCTTCATTTCAGTCTCTGTTCAAATGTCAATTCCTAGAGGCACTTTTCCTGTTCATCCTCACTAAAAGCACCTCTGGCTAATACTGTGTTGTGTAAGCACCTTTGAGTCAGGCTCTGTTCCTTCCTACTGAAGAGGTCCAGGTGATGATGCCGCCTTCTTTCAGGCTCCTTCAGTGTGTGTTCTCACTGTCCTCCAAGATTCCCAGCGCTTGGACTCTGGCAGCGTGTGCTCTCACTGTTCTCCAAGACTCCCAGAGCTTGGACTCTGGCAGTGGTGGAGCCCCGGGTAGATCCCTGACCTTCTGGTGCCTGAGTCAGAGCAGCGGTGTCTGTTCACCCCCAGTGAAGTAAGTCAGTGGAGATTAGTTGGAGGTTGTGTGGAGAGAGGAGGAGACTCAGAGGTGTGGTATAGACACAAAATCAGTCCTGGTGCCCAGTGTCTCCTCTGACCTGAAGGGACCATGAAGGTTGGTTCATCCTGTCATCTGGTACACATGCATGGGATGACAGCACATAGCAGAAGCTGGGAAAGGAGCTCACCGTTATTGCCACTAGCATCCCCTTCTCCCAAGAGCTCAAAGCCCTGAGGGGCTGAAGGTGCTGGGGCATCTCCAGCAATATGTAGCCACTAGGTACTGAGAACATCTTTTCATTTATCCACCTGCTGTTTCTTACAACAGATTCAAAATCTCTTTGTTGTCTTAGTTCCTGGTGTGGCACTTGTAGAGTGTACATAGTTAACTGCACTTCCCCTGCCTTCCAAGCTACAGTGAGGTCTTTTTTGTTCTGTTCTTTTTCTCTCTCTCTCTCTGTGTGTGTGTGTGTGTGTGTGTGTGTGTGTGTGTGTGTGTGTGTTTTGTAGTCTAAGTACATAGCATAGTGCCTAAGTCAATAATAGTACTCAATAATTGTCAAATTAATAGAATACGAAATAACATTTATTGAGTGTTTACAGTGCCCTTTGTTCTAGTCCCATTACATGTATAAACTTATTTAATGTTTGCAGCAGTATTAAGGGGTCAGGGAGTACTATTACCCTGTCTTATAGATGAGGAAACTGCTCACTGAGGCGTTGTTAAGTTACTTGACAAAGATCACACAGCCGGCACGTAGATGAGCTCGACGTGAGCCCATCAATATCTAAATCATGTTTATTTTTTTTTTAATTTTTTTAACGTTTATTTATTTTTGAGACAGAGAGAGACAGAGCATGAACAGGGGAGGGGCAGAGAGAGAGGGAGACACGGAATCCGAAGCAGGCTCCAGGCTCTGAGCTGTCAGCACAGAGCCTGATGCGGGGCTCAAACTTACGGACCGCGAGATCACGACCTGAGCCGAAGTCGGACGCTTAACCGACCAAGCCACCCAGGCGCCCCTAAATAATGTTTATTTTAATAATGTGCAGAAATAATATATAATAATAATATTGTAGTCATATAATGTCACTTTGTCATCTAAACATATATGAGAATGCTTATGACAGAGTATCATAGGCTGCTTATCCACTGAACATTTATGGAACTATGCTTATGTGTAAATGGTAGGCTTTAGAGAGATTTAAAATGAGTAAGTCAGTTTTAGGATCTTCGGAAGCTTGCAGTCTCGAGTTAGTGATAGGAAGGTATGCACAAAGCTATCTTGTGAGGTGATGGGACTGTTATGATAAAGACATAACACTGTGTTGAAATACACAGGAGATGGTGATTGGTGCTGGTGTGTGCACCAGGAGAGGGCTCTGAGAAGAGGTCTGGGTGGGCTGGCTGGGAGCATCCTGGGTGGTGGAAATGGTGGGAGTGGGGCAGATGCAGGGAGGAGGAACCATGGTCAGTGATTTAGAAGCAGGATGTCTTCCTGTGTGAAGCTGATGCTTCTGAACTTGGAGACTTGTGTTTTCTGCAGGACCAGAGATTGATGACAAATCAGTGATAAGAACTGCATTGAACAAATGACTGACCAGTTTATACTTCAAAAACACTCTTGGGTCCCAGGAGATAAAACTGACATCAGTAGAGTGTCTGGGGTGGCCCACCCGGACTGGTTTGAAGTTGACAGGGTGGATGATTGACTGCTGGTGAAGGTGGAGGGGTGCCCACAGAAGCCTGATCTGGGCTGGAGCTGCCTGGAAGGGGAGGCACCCCACCCAGGCTCTCTGATTGTCTGGGGCTTGGCAGAGAGCCTGCTCCAGCCAGAGGAGAATGGGGGTCGGGGATGGCGCTTCCCGTGTGGCTGCCTGTGGACAGACACTGCCACACATCAGAACAATTTATTATCCCTGATGTTTGGGTGATGGTTCTTGCGTAGTGAGTCCTTGAAACAGATTTATTGCATTAAAGAAGTTTTTAAACATTTGTTTTCTTCTTGGGAAAATGTATTTAAGTGAATTTAAGACTCACCTGAGAAGCTTGTTGAATACAGATCCGTGGGCCCCACGCACAGGATTGGCTCTGTAAGCTGGGAGGAGTACTGGGAAGGCGGGCTTTTAATAGCATCCTCAGTGCCACCCCTGATGCCAACCCCCTGGCACGTTCCAGCCTGGAGGTCTTGGGCTCTCATTTCAGGAAGACTTGAGCCAAATCAGTAATTTCTAAAGGAAGGTTTACAAAATGCTCCTCTGTGGTGCAGGAAGAAAATATTAGAATGTCTCTTCTAAAATACCTATTTTTGTATATCTTTTATAATGCGCCTAGTAGAGTAATAGTACATTAAGATGATGTACACAATAGTAATATTCATATAATGTGTATATATTTTTTCCTTTTTTTAAAAAATGTAATTTATTGTCAAATTGGTTTCCATACAACACCCAGTGCTCATCCCAGCAGGTGCCCTCCTCAATGCCTATCACCCCCTTCCCCTCCCTCCCACCCCACATCAACCCTCAGTTTGTTCTCAGTATTTAAGAGACTCTTATGGTTTGCCTCCTTCCCTATCTGTAACTTTTTTAATGTATATAATATAAATATACCTGTTGGCAGGCATATGCTCACTTTTTTTTTTTGGCTGATAAGAAATGCATTTTTAAAAATTCAGACAGTTTGAAGGAAGGTTTTAGGATTTGTTTTGCTGAAACAGACCAGGCATACCGTGTCACATATAATTACAAGAAGTAGTAATAAAGTATTACATTTCACTTACAATCAGTGAATAGCAAGTAAGGCGCACTGCTACCTTATGCTGGCCAGGCCTCTCTCTTGCCTGTGTGTTTCCAGGAGTTCGCAGCTACAGCGGGGAGTGCTTTCTTACCTGATAGCCGGACCCCTTCTTAGGTTATGAATTCCTCCAGGGCAGAGCTGGTGTGTCTTTTTTTCTAGTCTGTGTCTTTGCCCCTACCACAGTGCCTGGCTTCCTGAATGGTGGTGACTGAATGTGGGAGGGAAGGAGGGAGGGATGGAGGGGGGAAGTGGGGAAGGAGTGGGGGTAGGTTAGGAAGGCCCCTATTCATTGTACTCAGCATGCTGGGAACCATAACAAAAGCAAATTGGTAATAAGAAATCATTTATCCCTCTTTTCTGCCCAGTATGCCATCTGACCAGAAGGCATCTATTCCTTAGAGAATGTCTCTTTGACTGGATACATAGGCTCATAGGACCTGGTTTGGGTCCCACTTGGCTGCTTATTATCTCTATGGCCTTTATATAAGTTTCCCCTCCTTTGGTAGGGGGGGGGGTTGGGTCTCAGTTTCCCCAAATAAGTGAAAAATGGGAACTGTATTGACCCAAACTTCAGCTCTTCCAATTTTGCCTTCATGATGTTTTGCCTTATTTGAGCCGCACCTGTAGAAATGTTTAACAGGATGTTTTCCTTCGCATTGATTTCCTTTTTCCTTAAATTTATTTAAAAAGTAGCTTTTAAATCACTACTGTTGAAAGAAAACCAGCTGGCCATACAAAAAGGTAGTTGAAGAGGTAGAGTGAAACCCAAACAGCCTTGCTCAGCTCTTCACCGGGGCCTGCAGGGCTTTGAGCCCGAGGCCTGTGGTGAGAGGAGACACAAGTGTGGATCAGAAAGGCATTTGGGGCCCAGAACACCCTGCAGAGATTTTCCTTCTCCTTGTCTCAGTCACGAGGCTTGCAGGAGAACTAGAAAAGAAATACCTTTCTTCCTGGGAAGTTCAGTGTGTTTAGTAGGGTGACCAGTGACTACCCACTGTCACTCCCCATAGTGTCTTAAACCTTATGCATCCCCACTGGCCTCTACCTTTGGCCTTGGAGGATTCCAGGTTAGTTACTGGGTCTCTCTTGTTACCATTATTAATTTATTTATCTGGCAAAACTGCAAGTGCCGTGTTTGAATCATAGTTTCCTGGGAAACCAGGTGTCTCTTATAGCTGTTTTCAGTTTAAATAAATATAGGGGGCTGGGAAGACCCCACTTGCATCGTGAATCTGTCCACCCATGCCAGTAGTTACAGAGCGCTGGCCCATATCTATGGGCTGGGCTTACTTCCTGCCTTCAACCCCTGCTAGGTGCTGGGAGTAAGCAAGAGGGTTTAAAAAAAAAAGGTTCCTGTCCTTGAGGAGGGGGACGCCAAATCCTGGCTCCAGAGGTTTGATGACCCTGCTTTGAAGCTGGGGTATTGGTTGTTCAGGCCCGATTTATAGTGACCTCTTTGTAAGTGTCACTTCCTGAGATGACCATGCAATGCGTGGCAGTGTAGGGAGATGGTGAAGACCCAGAAGGCTCCTCCTGGGTGACACGTACCTCCACGGTCTGGTCCAGCTCAACAGCAAGGACGGCAGCTGTCTGAAGAGATCCTTTAGGGGTGTCACACTGACCTGCATCAGGGAACCTGGCATGGGATCTGTTTCTCCTTTAGAATACTCAATAGCCCTTGCCAGAGTTTTCTGTTTTCTGCTCATAATCTTTAATGTTAATTTTACTGGGGATCTCTGTGAATTTGTTGACATAGCATAATTGTTACCTGTTATTCTTCTCATGCATCTTTTTTAAAATTGACGAACAAACAAAAATAATAAATAGAAAAGCCGTTTTAGGTTTACAGAAAAGTTGAGCAGAAAGCACAGAGTGTTCCCATATACCTCTTTTCTCCCCCTGCCCCATACCATTTTGCATTGTTTCTCCTATTATTAACATCTTGTGTTATTGTGGTACATTTATTAAAATTGGCGAATGAATGTGGTTACATTGTTATTAACTAAAGTCAGTCGTTTATGTTAGGGTTCACCTTGAGTTATAAAGTATCATAGTTCAGGGTGCTATAACAAAGTAGCGTAGAGTAGGAGGCTTATGAACAACAGAAATTTATTCTTCATAGCTCTGAAGGCAGGATGTCCCAAATGAGGGTGCGAGCATGGTCGGGTTCTAGTGAGGACCCTCTTCTGGGTTGTATACTGCAGACTTTTTGCTGAATCTTTATGTGGTGGAAGGAGAGCAAGCTGGCTCTCTGGCCTCTTCTTATAAAGGCACAAATCCCATTAGTTATTACACCCACTCACACTTAGGAATAAGGAAGAAGAGGCCAGTAGCTGATCCCATAAATGGCAAAGTTGGGATTAAATCTCTGTTTGCCCAATTCCAAAGCTCCCACTTTCATGAGTGCACTTTCCTGCTGGCGTGGGAACTTGAGGAAGAGGCCATTTAGATGCTCTATTAGGATTGTGATACCTACTCCTTCATTGGAGACCAACTGAGATGGAGATCTTTGTTTTGCTTTAGTAATAGGTCCTTTAGATGATGATGTAAGATGATCCTTGTCTTTCTCCTGCTTGTTTTTCTATCAGATTTGATATATGCCTTATAATAAACATCCTTAATACAGAACCTGCTCATTTCTATATTAAACATCAGAAGGTTGTGGGCACACAGAGGAAAGAATGAGATTATGCTAGGTCAGGATCTGAAATAACTTGTTTTGGCTGTATTTTGTTTTTTTAAATCTCTGCTCCTTCTTCATAAAAGCTCTTTTTGGGGTCTGTTTGTCAGGTGATCCTATGGATCTGGTAAAATGACTCCAGGCTCCCCTCTGCCCATCCCAGGTAGAACTGGGAGGTGCTCCTTGCCTGGGGTCCACTACGCTGACTGGTCTGTGGGCCCACCTTCCTATCCCAGACTGCGGCCCCTAGAAGACAGGAGTCTCTCATGACAACTAGTACCCTGTCGGGACTTGTAAATGTTTATTTAATGAATGTAATTAATTATGTAACGTCATATGCATTTCAAAGCAGGCCCACATACAGAAAATCACAGCTTACATGTATTTGGCTGAATGTAAAGAAGTTAGTGTCTCTTGAAAGAAAATTCCTGGACTGTTCTGCTCTTGGGTTTGTTGGAGTGTTGAGCTGATTGCAGCACATGGCTTGACCAAGAACACCCAGTGTGTCAGCCACAGGGATTAAGCTGCATCTTGACTATAATCCAGCTCTTTAACCATAGACCCCTTTGCTGCCTTGTGAATGGGTTCAGCATAACCAACTATTGTTCCTTTTGAAACGTGGCCCTCGTTCTCAGCCTGAGCAAATATTGATGCATTTTGATGGGGTTCTTTTTTATTTCATTGGCTGGCACTGCTGCTGAAAGCACTGTGACCCATCATTCACTGAAACATTTTCACTGCAAGATAAAATATGTTTTAATTGACAAAATCTCCACATGCAAGTCAAAATGGATAATTTTCTGGTAATTTTATTGCTAATTCTCTGATATCTGCAATATTATGTCTCAGTTAGAAAATGTTCCATACAGTGAACTCACAGAGACATCTACTTCCGTTGGAATGGAAATTCAGAGCACATTCTCAGGAGTCTCTTGTCCTCTGAAGAAACACTGCTGTTCCTTTACCCATTACTCAACTTTTTCCTCATCCTGTGGATTATTGCGCATGGCACGAAAATTACTTGCTCATCTTTCTTTTCTGTTAAGATAGAGAGGTTCTCCCTTCAGAAACACACCTAATTGTGACTGTGGTTCTTTCGATTAACGTCCTGCAGCCCGAATAAGAGGCTCCAGGCTCTGTCCCAGGGAGGGAGGGGCAGAGTGGGTCTCGGAGTGTTTGTGGTGGGGGCCGGGAAAGGAAGGCATTTCAGAGAGTGGGGTGCTGAGTTTCCGAGCTGTTCTCACCGTCGAAGCTCTCACCTCCACAACCACACTGCAGGACTCAAGGAGAGAGACTCAGGAGGATGGCATGAAGAGAAGTGGGGCGTGCCCACACACCCTGAGCACACCGAGCCTGTGCATGGAGTCTGTCCCGGCCTGGCTTTCTGCAGCCATTTGTTCTGAACATTGCACTTTCTCATTGGACATCTCTCATTAGGAGACATTCCTCAGAGGCAGCTCCTTTGAGGAATTTTGAAGCAAAGACTTCACAGAGCCCATCAGCAGTACCAGCCCCATCTGCCACTCCTCCTCGCCACAGCCCTTAATGGCTCCCCTGACTCCATGCCAAGCTGTTTCCTCCTTATCTTTCCAGAGCATTGCTGTGTTTATCTTTATTTCGCTATGCTCCTGTAATTTTTGTCTGTCTAACTTTTCATTATGCGCTTCCTTATCTTTAAAATCACCAATAAGCTTCGTTTTTTCTTTTTAATTAGCTTTAAGCCTCTTCTGTCCACAAAGCTGCTTGAAACATCACACGACCCCAGGCAGGGCATCCATCCACCAAGTACAGCCCATAGCGTGGCTTTGTTAGGGGACGGTCCGCCCTGTTTCAGCATCTCTTCTTTGTTAGGACGAATGTCCTGGTCTGTCCAATCATGACTTCTTTAAATCCTAACCTCAGTTTCCAACCTCCTTTCTGTGTCTGAGCATCATCCGGAACCTTCTGTTCTTTACCCCATTGTTCAGAGCAGTTGCTTGCCTTCTGTGATGTGTCTGTAAATGCGGGCTGCCAGGATGTAAATTCTTTTTAACACATTCCTTGGACAGAGAGCCCTTTGGTTCATATGTTGCCTGTGCAGCTGTCTTACGTTTTGTCTATTGGTGCATCTTTTGACATTTTACAACCAGAGTAGCTGAATTCAGTTATGCCTCCAGCTCTGGCTTCTTGGTAGGGTAGACTGGGCTTCTCACTGGGCAGTGCTTCCTTCCCCCTTCCCTTTAGTATCTGTCTCTGCACGGCTTCTATTGGGAGGGATAGAGAGAATGGCCTTTCAAGGGGAAATGGACTGCCTTCCTCCCCCTGTTGTTGTTGTTGTTGTTGTTGTTGTTGTTGTTGTTGTTGTTTTAAGATGTTCAATACCTGCACTCTTGCTAGAAACTTCAAATGGGTTTCTAGATGCACAGTTTAACTCCAGTTGTCATTTTATATATTTAAATGGACATTTCAGGTAAGTGTAGTATTTTCCTTATTGAGGTAACCCCTTTTTTATTTATTTTTAATTAATGTGCTCTTTATTAAGCATCTGTTACACTCCAGGTATTGTGCCAGACAGGCCCTGAGGTGGAGAAGTGAGCGAGATGGACGTGGCCTTTCTCTCACTGAGTTTAAGGTCTGGGTGTTGGCAGGGTCAGTGACTTCATTAGGGTCAGTGCACGGAGGCTCTGTCCCAAAGGTGTGGAGTATTGTAGATTCTTCTAAAATAATTCACAGTTTCGCATTTTCTGCATGCTTTACTGGAACGCGGTCAGAAGCATCTAGAAGTTTCCAGATGATTGGCTCAACACTTCAGTTATCAAGCGAGCCACATTGTGCCCTCTTGCTCACGTCCCAGCTGAACACTGTGCAGGAGAGAGCTCTCCAGATACGTGAAGCATCAAGCCTTGTAAAATACTGGGAGTTTTGTGGGACCTGTGTTTTGAATGTGTTCCCTACCTGTCTGCCTACCTGAGTGATATCATCATTTAATGCTTCCTTTGCGGTCTCATCAGTCACGTTTAATGTTCGTTAATTGTGACACAGTTCCAGGGCTTGTTTACGTGTTTGCTTTTGGGTCAAATGTTCCCAGGCTGATATGGGTTTTGGGTTTTTGAGTTTAATTTTTAAACGTCTTCTGTCTCCTTTTCTTCTTGTCTGATAGCCAATGATGGCTTGTTGCTGATTTTCTATTTTGCTCAGTGCCATTTTCTATTTTGCTGGAATGGTGTTTAAGCTAAGAGTCCAAAAACCTTCATATGTTCATGTCCCTTGCTTTGGACAGCTCTTTAGTCCTGAGCTTCGTCTCCGTGTTTGAGCATTCTAGGTATTCAAGGGTTGTTGGGATGTAATATCTTTAAAGAGTGATTCATTTCAACAGTTCATGTGATTCCACCTTATGGGGGAGAAGCTCTTTCAACACGCCAATTGGCAGCCTCCTTTTTAGACTCACTGTCCTCACCAAGCTCATTGCTTTTAGTGGAGACCGTTCTTGGGAAGGGAGCACTGGTCTCCCTGCCTACTGCCCCGTATTCAAGGCTCTTTTCCTGCTACCAGGTGACTTTTCTAAAGTGCCTCCCAGTTATATCAAGCCTTCCTCAGCTCCCTCTTGGCGTCCCACGGAGTGTTCCCAAGCTACTCATCTGATTCACCTTAACTCATATCGAACCCCTCCTTTTCTAGAGTCTGACTCTGCCTTTGCTGAACTTTCAGAGCCTGCAGCTAAGTCTCCTTCCTCGAAGTTCTTGTGGCTTTTGGTGCTTTGGGGTTGATGACCTGTACTGCACTGATACATGGGTACATATGCTGGTCTTATGTCCCCAGTGGGTGATGGGCCCTATATGAGCCAGGCCATTCTTCTAATCCCCTTGCAGTTGGCATAATGGAAGGTCATACAGCATGGGTGTCAGAACACAGCAGGTGTACCCGACTTGTAGTTTTGGCTCTGCCTCTTTGCCCCCGCACGCAGGCTACTTAAAATTTCCATGAACCGCTGTTGAGCCATTTACAAAATGGAAGTGACAGTAGCACCTACCTCATAGAACCACTGTAAAGATGGAGTCCCAGGGTTCCATACAATTAACGAAAGAGGTGTGGTGTTGGTGGTTGTGCTATTGTTACTACTCCTAGTAGTACTGTTACTCCTATTCATACAAGATATTCAATAAATACTTGTTCGGGTGACTTGAAATTGAACAAATGTATCTGTACCAATCAGAGACATAAACCTGGGGAAAGTTGATTATAACTCATGGGGGCACCAACACACAATCCATGTGTAGAAAGGTCACAAACAAAAATCAGCAATTACTAAGGTTTTTAAAGGTCATTCCTAACCCAAATCAGGCATCTCCTGGTCCCTGGGGCAACAGGGGAGTCCATCCCAGATGGCACACAGCTCCAGCAATTTGAGGTTATTCTGAAAATGTCAATTTCAAATATGAGTGTGTAGAAAGGCAATGGTACTCTATTCTAAGGACATATCCATAAATGTTAGAAATAGTCACTTCCAGAACTTTGGGGCATACAGCTGTGGTTGTAAATCCTGAAAAATTCTGGCCAATAAATCTGGCGGTTTTCTGCTCTCATTTAAGTCATGTGGCTAACTTACTGATATAGCTGCTTCCTCAGAGTCAGAGACAGCAGGACAATTAGGGCAGCAGAATTTCTGGGTAGCTCTTGAAAGAAACACAGATATTGAAATTTGAAATTACTGGGGCGCCTGGGTGGCTCAGTCGGTTAAGCGTCCGACTTCGGCTCAGGTCATGATCTCGCAGTTCGTGAGTTCAAGCCCCGCGTCAGGCTCTGTGCTGATGGCTCAGAGCCTGGATCCTGTTTCAGATTCTGTGTCTCCCTCTCTCTCTGACCCTCCCCCATTCATGCTCTGTCTCTCTCTGTCTCAAAAATAAATAAAGGTTAAAGAAAAATTAAAAAAAAAAAAGAAATTTGAAATTATTGGGAAACACAGCCATCCCCTCATGGTCCACGACCAGTAGCTAAGTGCAGAGTGTCAGAGCCAGACTGATGCCGACATGAATCGCACTTCTGCCCCATACCAGCCCTGTAGCCCTGGTTCAGCAGGTGTGGGTGTGGGGAGGTCTAGGAATGGTATTTTTGTAAAGCCAACATGCTACTCCTGCTTCCCAGGTGGTTTTGATTATCAGCTGAGACTGGGAACCACAGCTCTAAACAAAGGTGGCATCAATGGCCGGGCCTTTTGATGAGTAATCCACCGTCACCCTCAGCAATGCAGCAGACAGTGTAATGTACAAAGATGCCAGCCTCAACTCTGGGACCTGAAGTGACCCCTTGGAAACACATTCCTCTCTCCTGGCGAACTTCAGGGAGGGCAGTGGAGTGGGGTGACAAGAGCTGCTGGAGCAACTAGCCAAGCCAGCGTCCCCACAGACTTGGGCTTCTTGCCACCCCGTCCTGATTTGAAAGTCAGGCCAACCAGCCTTGCTGCAGGCGGGGTCGGGGAGCCGCAGGACAGGCCCCTCTGGGGAATGCTCCGTCCTGGACTAAACAGAACTATTTTTCCATTTAGAAGGTCCTCTCACCAGGACATTTTTTAATCCAGTTTGCCCAAGATTCCCGTTACCCCTAATTACCTCCTTTGTTTAGCTTTGGCCGTTATTTCCTTTCCCGTTTGGTGTTTACTCTGTCAGACACTTAGGGGCAGTTATCATGTCTCTTTAGCCAAGCTACACACATTCAGAGCCTTCTCATTTTTGCACATAAATCTCCGCCTTCCAGCCCCTCAACACCTACCCATACGTGCTGTGCAGTGTTTGCTTTGGATTAGATCTTGGAAGTGGAAGAATTTTTCTCCTTAGAATTATTGGCACTGGTGTGCCCTTTCTAAGTCTGCCGCAAACACACTCACACAGGGAATTAAGGAGACACGATCCAGTATACTGTTGTTTTAAGTGCGGCA
Source organism: Neofelis nebulosa (assembly GCF_028018385.1). Lineage (NCBI taxonomy): Eukaryota > Metazoa > Chordata > Mammalia > Carnivora > Felidae > Neofelis > Neofelis nebulosa. The sequence goes on along the minus strand of NC_080785.1, from coordinate 147,377,352 downwards.
CAGGGCCTTTTAGCCCCCCCGATGGTATCTCTTTAAATTGAATTTCAAGCATGGGCAAAAGTCAACAATGACTAGTGTTTCCATTACTTTAAAGCTGATAAAGTATGAAGGATTTTTTTTAAGAGGCCTAAAACCAAAAAAGAAAAAAAAAAAAGCAAGTGTAATAAAAAATGACGAACGGTGCTGTGGTGAGCTGCAAGTTTAATGGGGTTCCAGTGGTTTCCATCCGTGGGCCCCTCCTGAGTGTCTTTGAGTCCCTTTATTGTGCATTCAGGGTTTTCTGTCAGTGCTTTTGCTTCTCAACAAAGCCAATTTAAATCATGCAAAATCAGCCAAAAGGAACAACAACAAAAAAGGGGGAAACTATTTAAATATTAAATTTAATTCTACTTGTCATTCTACTCAGTGGCTGGAATGTGAGATCTAAGACCTGTGTCTGCTGGACCCCTCAGGCTACTTGGTTCTCACGTGTCTCTCCTTGGGCTGGGGTGGGATTCCAGCATTTAATGATACGTATCTTTCGTGCAACACGGTCCGTAAGTATAAGCCAATTACTTCATCTTTTACTCAGCAGCAATAACAAAAACTAAACTCATTTACAATAGCTGAGAGGAAAATGACTATGTTGGACTTAGTGAATGATGGCTTATCAGTTTCCATTCCTTCAAAAAAATATTTATGGAGGACATTCTCCATTTTGGGCAGTGGAGATACTGTTGTAAACAGACTTTATAGTTGCGTGTGCGTGTGTGTGTATGAAAAATGGTAAGTATGCTCCAGAGAATGGAAATAAGAGGCCATGAGAGAGTGAGTGGTGTTCTTTTTAGAGTGGGGATTAGGGACAGTCTCTGCAGAAGTTATAGTGTGACTCTGGGATCTGTATGAAGGATGAGGTTGAGGAGAGGGGCAGGGTTCAGGTTATATACAGGTGGGCAGGCTAGGGATGGGAGTAGGGATTTTATTTGAAGTACAGCTCAAGGCCATTGAGGGATTTCAAGCAGTAAGAGATAGAATCTGATTTCTGCTCTGCTTCCTTCAGCTGCTGCAGGGAGACTAGCCTGTAGCCAGTGAGAGTAGAGACGAGGTTAGCGAGGGGGCTCTTAACGTTTGTCAGTTTCCAGTGAGTTGAAAACTAAGGTCTACACTCATTAGTGAAAGAGATCAGGAAATGGGGTTGTATCACAAAAATGGAGAGGGGTAGAGTCAGGGTACATTTGAAGTTAGAGTCATCAGGAATTGCGCACAGATTGGCCACAGGGGAGTGAGTGTTTGTGGGAAGGTTGAGGGAAGAAGAGAAACAAATGATAACTTCTAGATTTTGCTTTGTAGCCTTTAGTTCCACTCTGGCCACCTTGAGTTTGAGATGTCTGTTAGACATGTGAGTGGAGATATAAAAGATGTCGTTGGCTCCATGAGACTAAAGCCCAGGGCAGGAGTCCAAGCTGGAGATGGAAGCTTGGGGGGACCGGCATATAGATGGTATGTTATAGTAACATAGTCATGTCGATAGGAAGAGTCTACAAATGGTGAGGGAGCCCGCTTGGGCCGCATCCACTTTTTACTTTGCTCTCTGTCCTTAGACTGGAAAGTCCATGTGCAAGTGCACACATTGCCACATTGTTTACTGCTCCGTTCTCGTTGACTGCTCTGAAACCTGGGGCCAGTGACCATGGAACTGCTCAGTTATTTGTCCACAGGATATTTGGAGATCTGCAAGGGCTGGCTGGATCATTCTGGTCTGGTTTCCTTACGGACTGATGTGTTCTGTGATGACTGTCCCCCAACGTCCAGACCTGGAGGGGGGTTCTCAGAATGAAATCTGGACAGCTCTTTACAAGACGGGTCAGTGTAGGTTAGTTGCCATTCCTCAGAGAGAGAGAGAGAGAGAGAGAGAGAGCGCGCGCTCATGGACAGAACCGGAGCTGAGCTAATGGGGTGATGTTTCGTAAATCATTTTAATCTTTTTTGGTCATCCATGTGTGTGTGGCCTACTGTTCCCCATCTTTGTCGTGTGGTACACACATTAAAAGCTGTCTTTTCATCTTACTTTTTCTTTGTGCTGAAAACTTCCAGAGCTGTGTGCCAACTTGAACGTTCAGGTCACTGCAAAGACACTGCTGATTCAGTTTTTTGAACCTAATGAATCTTCATTGGCATCGAGGTCTAACCTTGACACAGGGTGGTGAGTTATGCCTTGGCAGCTGCCGTCAGGCACTGTGTTCCCGTCTCTGTGAAACCCTTTGTAAATAATGTGGCTGGCTCAGAGATGCCACCAGCATAGCAGAGTCTACAAGTAGCCCTAAAGAAAAGAGGATAGATAGAAAGGCAGCCTGGAAATATAAGAGGCGCTCAGTATTAAATGTTAATGAGTATCCCCCAAAAAATATTGAATAATTTTTGTTAGTGCAGTTTACTGAAAAATGGACCGTATGGATCTAAAACATCTATTAACAGTGGTATTAGTTAAAAAAACAACAACATTCCTTAAAGCATTAGTGTTTGTGCAAACACTTTCAGGGATGATGTGCACTCTCAATTCAGAAACCTCCAGCAGCTCTTCCTTAATTTTAGCTTTTGTATCACCTTTGTCCCTGGGTTTTCTGGCAGAGCAAATTCTTCCTGGCAGCTTTGCAAAAACGCAGTTGCGGGAGGTTCAGGCCCTTTGTTTTGTGATCCTAGAGATGAATGTAGGACCCCTTCCATGTGGGCTGTCGTGACTGAGGGCTCACCACGAGTGGAGGCCACATTCAGCTCCTCCCTTACCTTCTGTTTATCTTGATGTGACATGACCGTGAGTGTCAACTCCCTGGTCTGTGCCACACCATGAGCTCTGTGAGCGTAGGAGCCATATGTCTCGTTAGTCACTCTGTCCTTAGTGCCACCACATCGCCCGGTATGGAGGAGGGCCTTAATGCATATTTATTAAAGTGAGTGCAGTGTGGTCAAGGAATACGATTAGCCCTGCAGAAACCTGGAATAGACAAAGGGGCTTAGGTATATCAAATATCAAAATCATGTCCCTTGGAGCGCAACGGATATATTCCATAAAAGCTGTTGTAAGTTGAGGCTGTCCCATTTACATCTTTTATAAAAATGTAACCTGCTCAACACCAAGCGATAAAGATGACATGGAACAACGGCATCTCTCATTCATTGCCGGTGGGGATGGACAATAGTATAGTCACTTCGGGAAACAGTTTGGCTGTTTCTTACAAAATGAAACATACTCTTACTATATGATCCAGAAATCGTGCTGCTTAGTATTGAGTCAGATGAGTTAAAAACTTATGTGTATGTGAAAATCTGCACATGAATATTTATAACAGCTTTATTCATAATTGCCCAAACTTGGAAGCAACCAAGATGTTGCTCAATAGTGAGTGGATAAACTGGGGTATATTCAGACGATGGGATATTATTTCATGATTTAAAAATGAGCTGTCCAGCCATGTGAAGACACGGAGGAACTTTAAATGTGTAATGTAAAGTAGAAGAAGCCAATATGAAAGAACTCCATGCTGCATGATTCCAGCCATATGACATTTTAGAAAAATCAAAACTGTAGAGACAGTAAAATGATCATTGGTTGCTAGGGGTTTGGAGAAGTGAGCATGAACAGGTGGAGTACAGGACATTTTTGGAGCAGTGAAACTACTCTGTATGATGCTATAACAGTGGATGGATGTCATTATATATTTGCCCAAACCCATCAAATGTACAGCACAAAGCATAAGCCCTAATGTAAACTATGAACATTAGTTAATGATGTACTGCCTCATCAATTGTAACATACGTAGCACACTAATGCAAGATGTTAATAAGAGGGGAAGTTGGGTGTGTGTCTGTATGGTGGGGGTTGAGGTGCCAGGTGGAAGTTCTTGGTGCTTTCCCCTCAGTTTTTCTATAAACCTAAAGCTGCTCTCAGAAATAAAATCTATCTTTAGAAAAGTAATGTGCTGTAGAAACATAAGGGGTTGCAAGGAGAGGGTTGATCACGTCTTTTTGTCATTGGTGTCATCAAAGAAAAGTATTACTTGTATCTGAATACAGAATTCATTAATGTGTCTCTTTGTGAAAAGGAACACGTGGTTTCATGTCAGTGAAGGAAACGTCCTCTCTCTGAGGCCATGATGGCAAGAAGCCCCGATGGTGGCATTTTGGCATTAACATTCAGTGTTCAAGTGGTTCGCTTGGGCAGGCCGTTCAATTTCTCCTGGCTCTGGTTTCATCATCTGTAAAATTAGGACAGTAATGCCTGACGATACTTAAAATCAGAGGCCTGTGGAAGGACAGGAGGGGTGCCTCATGGCCCTTGAAGAATCTCCTGAAACATGAGGCATCCCCAGGAGAGCTGCTGGGGCAAGGCGCCTCCCTGCTGGCTCATGGCTCTCTTATCTGAAAAACGATCGTGTTGTTCTCTCCAGCCCTGGCCGTTCAGCCATTCCTATCTGCTACTTAGCGTGTGAAATTGCCTATGAATCAACAACACGGTGAATTGGATATCAACCAGAAGCAAGCTAGAGGACCAATATTCAGTTATTGAAAGTCAAAAGGTAGAGGGAAAGGTTGGAGAATCAAATAAGAGAATTAATTTTAATAGTTTACACTTGGTATTTGTTGGGTGTGTTTTAGGATAGTTTCCTTCTCTCCTGCCCTCCTTTGCTTCCTCCCATAAACATTCCATCTCCTCCCACTCCCTCATCTCTTTGTGCTGTCTGAGGAGTCCCAAGTACATAACATGGGGTGGAGAGAGAGATGAGGGAGTGTATTTAGTATATTCATGACATATGCATTAGGGGAGAAATCACCTCTTTTTAAACTGAATGCACTGTACCCAATTACAGAAACCAGTAGACAAGGATTTGAGGTCTCTCCTCAAGTTAGTCATCCACTGTCATAAGTTCAAATGGGACGTATCTCTTCCTCTAGGGTTATGTTGCTCCCCATCAGGTTAGGAGTACATCGCACCGTACGGCATAATTGAGTTACTACTTCCAGTATTCTGTAGGCATTAAGACCTGGGAGATAAATGTAATGGGAGAGGCTACTTAAACATTGTACTGATCCCTGCAATACAGAATTTGGTAGGCAAGGATTGTGTTGTGGTGTGTGCTACAGCATAGGGATGTAAAAACTCTGGCGTGTTGGGGACATGGTGCACAGCTCCCGGGAGAGGGGTAGAAGAATTTGTTGAGAGGGTCCTGGCAGGTGCAGTTGGGAGGGTCCTGGCAGGTGCCGAATGGGAACTCTGTGTAGCTTCGGGCCAGATTATGAATTTCTTTTTTAACATTTATTTATTTTTGAGAGACAGAGACAGAGCAGGAGTGGGGAAGGAGCAGCAAGAGAGAGAGACACAGAATCTGAAGCAGGCTCCAGACTCTGAGCTGTCAGCACAGAGCCCAACGTGGGGCTTGAACTCACAAACTGCGAGATCATGACCTGAGCCGGAGTCAGCGCTTAATCGACAGAGCCATCCAGGCGCCCCTTCTTAAAAAAAAAAAAAAAAAAAAAAAAAATTAACGTTTATTTATTTTTGAGAGACAGAGACAGAGCAGGAGTGGGCTTCAGGCCAGATTATAAAGGGTAATTTATGTCACACTAAGGAATGTATCACGTGGGAATGTTTCCCAGCGTGTATCCCCTGGAATGCAAGTTCCTAGTGATACTTCGGGAATGAAGGGTTCCATAGTTAAACACGTTTGAGAAAAGATTGTAGCTCCAGTATAGCTGTATGATGCCGTTAGTGCAGAGTCCTCAGATGTTCTGTAGTAAAGGAATCTTTAACTTTGCTAAAGTTGAAACTGGCATTTTTCAAACACATAGTATTGAAGATAGTATCCTTTTGTGTGTAACTTACCCATGATTATTTGGGTAATCACAGCATCCCTGGCATAGATTTGGGGTGCTGCTCTAGGCCATGGGAGCACATAAGGATTGAGAGAAGAGGGACATGCTCATATCTGTGCTATAGAAATTTGGTGGCAGGTAGAGGATGGAGTGGAAGGAATGACATGTATCAGAATACCATTACGTGAGCCGAAGGATGTACCAGTGCAGAAGTTAGGAGGGCCCTGGACATGTTTTTAGAGACCTAGGTCAGGAGTCGGCAAATGATGGCCCATGGGCCAAATCTGGTTGATCCACCATTTACAACAATGGTTGCTCCATATTTGTAAGTAAAGATTTATTGGAACGCAGATCCAACTACACTTGTTCCTTTACATGTTGTCTTTGCATTATAACAGCAGCATTGAGCAGTTGCGGCAGAGATCACCACATGGCTTATAAAGCCAAAAATATTGACCATCTGGCCCTTTATAGAAACATTTGTTGAGTCCTGGTATGGGTGGTTGGTTGGATTGGTTTCGTTTTTGCAAGGGTAAGAGAATTATTTTGATTTTTCAGTTCCATTTTGTTCAAACAGATGAATGGGAAAAAAATAGATACAAACAGAATCCCAAAAATCAAATTCTAGAAGCCAGCCCTAACTTGAATGTTGAATGAAAGCCTTTTTAGCTCTGAAGATCCAAGAGAACTGAAGACCTGCCTTCCTCTCTGGTGGAGTTTCGTTATCCCTTGTCTGGTGGGGCCGAAGCTGTTGTAAGAGGCCACTTGTATCCTCGAAGGTCGAGCCCTGTAAGCTATCAGTCATTACCTTTGGCACTATCTCAGGCTATGTTACTACCCTGAAGGAATCTAACTGCTGTTTCTGGTTCCTCTGAGCCCAGTTGCCTCTATATAATGTTGATACTGGCAGATGTTGTCTGCTCTCCCTTGGAGAGCAACTTTCTACATATATTTCTTGGGGCACATATATTTATACTCATTCCATTTATAATGTAAAGTCTTGTGATGACAAAGTATGTGTTGTTCCATAAAGGTAGACTGGTGCCATTCAACTCCATCACTCCCACAAGACAGATTTATGCGCTCCATTCAAGGCCTGGGATGCCCAACACCCAATATATATTTTATTTTATCTTGTCTCATTCCTACAGCTATCCAGAAGTTTGAAAATGTATTTTTTTCCAGTGGTACTTGAGAGTCTACGAAAGTTAGTGAAAGAAGAAGAAGGAGGAGGAGAAGAAGATCTGTAAGAATTGCTAATATTTGTCACTTTATTTGTGGTAGCAGGTACTTTAAAAAAAAATCCCATATTTTCAGATAGCTGCACACAAAACATAAAATATATGTTTCTCAGCTGTGAAACATGCCAGTAAAAATGTTCACCATCTAATCATGATTTGAATATTTGTTTTTACAGCAAGTTAAGTACCAACAAAGAATTCCACAGCTTATAAAATAGGCGGTCATAAATGAAATGCAAAAGTTGATGCAGAACCTGTGAAGTGAATTGAAAACGTCGCGTACCTGGCCAGAAGCTCTGAAATCACACGCAGGTCAGACAGAGCAGCTTTGGTCTGTGCACCCTGTGTCTTCACATGCCCAACATGATTGGGCTGGTTTTTAATTCTCATTGCAAAAGGCAGTATTCTAAGAATGATGAATTTTCAGCCCCATTCAACTTGTGGGATTTTGCTTATGGGAATGTCCACTTTAGCTTTTTTCGCATTTGAGAACCAGAAAATGTAGATTACTCTGTGATTTCAGGATGGACAGAGACCTATAGTATAATTGATGGCATCCATGACGTTTGCAAAATTCGTTTTGAAAAGCTGTATGAGGCCGCTTATTGTATCTAAGGAAATCTTTTCATTTAACGATAAGGTTGTCATAGATTCTTTTGAAAAGACTAGGCTTGTGGTCTGATTCTGCCGTAAGCCAGCTGGCTATGTGAGGTTGGGTGGAGCTGAGTCTCAGAGTTTTCTCTGGTATAATGGAAATGGTAGTATTTGTCTTACCAACCTCCCAGGCTTATTACAACTATTAGAAGACAGAGATGCAAGAGGGAGACAAGCTAGTTTTTGAAAATGCGAGGCAGATTGTTCTCTGTGGGAAGGCTTATGAAGCGTGTTAGAATTTTTTGTATGCGAACGTGTGTGTTTGTACATACATATACTTCAGTCACGGTATAAGTAGGCTTACTTATGGCTGATGAAAACCAAACATCAATATGGCATAACTGCTACTGTGGCCTGAACAGTTAGGACGCGCTCAACACCATCGTCCATAGGGGATTTCTAACCCATGCGATAACCCTATGGTTAGTAGATCTGGCACTCTGTATTAGTTTTCTATTGCTGCATAGCAAAGCAGCACCCATTTATTATTATTATTATTATCTGTACATCAGAGATCTGGGCACAGCATGGCCGGGCTCTCTGCTCAGGGTCTCAACAGGCTGCAACCAAAGTGTTGGCAGGGGCTGCAGTGTCATCGGAGACTCGTGGTTCTCTTCCAGGCTCATTCAGGTTGTGGACGGAACTCAGTCCCTTGAGGTGACAGGACTGAAGTCCTCATTTCTTGCTGGCTGTTAGCCAGGGTCGCACTCAGCTTCTGGAGACCACCCTTCGGTCCTAGCCCCCTGACCTTGTCACGGTATGACAGCTTACTTCTTCAAAGCCGGCAGGGAATCAATTTCTTCCATTTCTGCTTACAAAACATCTTTAACCTCATTAAGAGAGTGGTGATCACATCACACTCACCAGCGTTGCTCATGCTCAAGGGAAGGGGATAAGATGTATTGACTGGAGAAGGGGCATCTTGGGGGACCATCTTAGAATTCTGCCTACTGTACACCCCCATTTTGGGGATGGAGAGAAATTCTCAGAGAGGTTACATTCCTCGCCCAGAGTCACAAAGCCAGCAGTTACCAAGCAGGGACTTGATTACTAATAGCCTTCCAGGCAGGATGCACCTTCATGTTATATTATGTGGGCTGGCACGGTGCCTTCAAGAAAGCACTGGGTGAGGACACTTGAACAGCTGTGCATATTGAGCCTTGAGACAACTGCATTGTAGACCACAGCTCCTCAAAGTGTGGACCATGGGCTGGTGTTGGTTCAGGAACTGTTTGTTACTGCAGCGAGTTAAGAAATTGAGAGCAAGTGTTTAGAAATATTTATAACAATAGGACATTGCTGGCACATTGAGCACGTTATGCTTTTGTGCTTTACAGAAGCGCTGGACGCCAACAGATTGGCAAACGCATACACACCAGAATAAAAACAAAACAACCCCCCTCCCCAATAAACCCCCATTGATAGTGTGAGGAATCTTGGTGTCAAGAACACAGCTTGTTGGTCCGGTTGTCATCAAATGGGGCCCCGATGCCCCTCGCTCTAGAGCTGAAAATTGAATGCACCTGGGAATAAGACCACCTCGATCTCCTGGGTTAAAATAGTAGCTAAGCTCTTTGAAGCTTTTCTGGCCAGTGCTCTTGCACATTGTTTCTTGCTAAGCTGAGCCTAAAAATAACTCCAACCAAATTTCCAACATTTTTGGGTGCCTTCTGAATTGGAATATTCAGAAGCCCCTGATGGTCATTGCTGTGTCATTGTTTTTGGAGTTTATAGAAAAGCTGTCCTGCCGAATGCTCAAGCTTGGTTGACAAGATTGTCTCAAGCTTGTTTTCGTGACAGGTCACCGGAGCCCACAGGAAACAGTGCTGGTGAAAATGACGATTTGACGGAGCCTGCAGAGTGAGGTTGCGGCCAGGCGGTGACCAGGAGCTGAGGCAGCTGCTCTTGGTCTCTGACTTCTGCCGCTCTGCCTCCCGCTTCACTGTCCTTTCCGAACCCTGGCTTTCTTTGGGTCTCTGTGCATTGCTGACGATGACAGCCATGACCCCTTTCCCAAATTCACATGCTTACTTCTAATGTGCCATAGAGGCTGATGAGTATCACCAATCTTTAAGTCCCAGTTCGCAGGGAGAAGCATCTGAGGAGCCCAGTTTGGTCAGATGTCCACTCTTGAGACAGATTGATTAGTACGGTATGGCATCTCTGTCCCCTCAGCGTGAGGGTTTTTGACCAGCTCTCAGAGGGGAAGCATGGGCAGAGCAGACACTGCAGAATGCCTTTTATACCGGCCCATGTGTTGACTTCAAGAGGACATATTAACATTCTCTCCATGGAGGGTATGTTGATTAACTTCCTAAAAAAAATAATTAGTGAAGACCTTTTTGACCCTTTGTAGCTCAATCATTGTCTGAAACATGGTCCTGTTTTCATTAAGACCAAATACCAAAACAACAGGGACACACAATTTTATCTTCCTGAAAAATCTCTCCCTTCAGAATAGAAAGACCTTGGGCAACATCTAATTATTCCTGTGCCTGTTAATTTGATAGCTTGAAAAATGTTTGTAGTCTTTAAGAATGTCTATGGAAATTTCCTGCCCCTGCCACAGATCAAATTGTTTAAATGATGGACGGCAATTTTATATTGAACTGTGATAATAGTATCTCATTTGCTGCTACTTAAGTGATTTCTTTTCCTCTTAACACATGTAGGTCAAGTTACTCCTTCAGTCTAAAAAAATTGTGAATAAAAAAGGATGACAAATGGAAGAAAGCCAATTATATAACAATTTTAGATGTTTGAAGTAAGACCATTGCATTTCCCAATATTGATTATTTTTTCGCTTGATTACAGTGACTCTCCTCAGCTATTTATTACAATATAGATCATAATTCACAGACTGCATTTGTTCTAAACTAAAAATAAGTGCAAGGAAGTGGAATGAGGAAGGTGCTGAATGAAAAGTAGCATTTTTGACATCAATGAATAACCATTGAGTAAATAATCATATTTAGCTTTTCCAAGCATTGTATTTGACTAGTAACATATTGAACTCCCTTGTCAGAGAAACCTGAGTTTAATGTGTCCCATCTCATGCATTGCCCTTTATTTTATATAGTAGATTGAAGACAAATTTTATGTTATTTCTGTCTGATAAAGAATTGGAAAAAGCAGAGAGCTGGCAGCAGTCACCGAGTTTTGTGATCTGTCATTAGATAGTGAAACTTGTGTTTCACAAACCCGAGCTCAACTTACCGACTCATGTTGTTGGACCTTCTTTGAGTGAAGGGGGCTACCCCAAGTATCCTACAGTGTCATGTACTCTTTGCTAAATAGTCAACAGTCGCTTGAGTGGTTTCTGGGTTCAGTATGCTTCACTAAGTGCACTGATCAATCAAGCAAGTTCTAGACCCTAGGGAGCCTCTATTCCAGGAGATAAGATACAAGGTATAAAATGTGGAGTGACAGGAGGTCTAGGCAGATAAAGAACTCCAGAGTAGGGAGCCATTAATTCAATACCTGTGTTAAATGCCTGGTGGGGACTGGGCACCGTATGCTTTTATATTTTTTCATTCATTCATTCGCTCATACAGTCAGCCCATACTTACTGAGTGATCACTGTGTGCCAGAGGTTAGCAAAAACCTGAGTAACAAGATAGTCTACCGTCCCAGAGATCAGCCTGCTAGGAGGAAGGGGGGTGGACTAGAGAAAGATGGGAAGAATCGTTCATTGATGGAGCATCACCATGCAGGGGGTACTCACCTAAGCCCTGAGCATACTATTGTGGACAAGCCCAAGGTATCCAGGGATAGAAGGAGGGGTGGGTCAGTTCTGTGGCTGATGCTTACAGTACAATACAGATGAAGCATACTTCTCCGCTCAGTATAGATTTGTGAAATATTCTTTTGAAAGGGGTCTGGGGCCTTAGAGTGAGGAGCTCTTCATTCTGCTTTGGAGGATTTAACGAAAGTTTCACAGAGCAGAGGGTATTCAATGAGGGTGTTGAAGGAGGAATAGGAGCTTGCTGCGCGGGGTGAGATGAGTGTAGCCAGAGACACCACCTGTGGAGAAGACACCTGCTTGTTACTGGTTTGGATAGCACGTGGTGTTCAATGATTATGACGTGGGACTTACTTTTTCCACTACTCTGTACTTTGTTTAGAAAATCTACCAAAATGAAAGAGGAGTTAGGCTTTCCTTTTGAAAATTAGTAACCCTAGGACTCGAAAATAGTTTGCTCTGAAACTTGGAAAGCAAACGTAAACACATTTTTCCCCTTGTCAGAAAATGTTTAAACCCATTAGGATGCAAAGATTAGGGGCTTAGATTGGATTCGCAGGAGCTACGCCAGCCCCACATATGTATTAGATTATTATTTTTTTTTTCTGAAATGATACAGGCTTTTTGCCCATAGAGTAAGGCTTCTTGATACAACTGAAAAATCAGGAGAAGAAACTCAGAAGGGCCTGTGCATTTCACCCTGGAAACCACGAGCTTAAACATTCAGTAGACACGGATCTTGGATTTTGGGCTCAGTTTTCCTTAACCTTCCTTCCTTTTCCTTCTTTTCCCAGATGCCTCTTGATGAAAAAAAGGCAGCTGTTTAACCTCATGCATATTTGCATTATTCCAAATGATCTCGCAATTATGGTTAAGGTTCTTGGAAGAGGCTACCAGGCTTATAAAGAGGAAAGTGGCCTCCAAATGGAAGGGTGCTGCACATTCAAAGCAGACAGCAGAGAAAATGGGGAGACAAGGCAAATGCATTTTGCCAGCAAATGTTGTGGCGGGAATCCAGGCACCTGCCAGGTTGAAGTCCTCGGGAGTGATGAAACGGTTATTGACGTAGAACTCACGCATCCTCCCCTGTTCACACTTGATAAACTTCCAGGTCCAGTTCTCCTAGTACCAGCTCACCTTTTCCAATAATTTGTCCTCCAACAGCTGTCCAGTAATATTGTTTACAGTCGTTTGTTGTTAACTACCAGACTAGCCAATATTTCTGTGCCCTAAATTTTATTCAGTGAACTCACTTCCTTGATCCTTCATCAAGGAAGAGATTTCTTTAAAATCAATGAAATTACCGAAGAGCAGACCACTCCTGTGAGCGTCAGCTCTGCCCCAGCCTGCTGTGAGTACTGGGGGTTCTCTGCTCGTCGGCATTCACGTGCCCCTAACCTTGTATGAGGTACCTCCCACCTTATTGTCTCCAGAGACGTTGTTTCCAGCCCTGAGTGGCCTCCCTGAGGGTCAGCATCCGGAGAGAGGGAAGCCCCAGAGTCTAGTTCTGACCCCCCCAACCACCATCTAATCACAAGAAGTAGCTGTCAAAGTCCCTGGTACAGAGGGAGCAGAGGCATCATGGGAAACACTGCCCCTCTGAGTGCTTAAAAACATCATCCCAGGGGATTAAGGCAAGAGAGACATGCAGGCTTACAGGGTCTGGAAAGAGCCCTGACGGCAAACCCTGCCCCCTAACTTGGTACCTAGAAGAGCTCATTCTAGTCTCTTAGTCCCTTTTTAAACCTTTAAACTTGCCTTTCTGTATAAATCTACCTTAATCATTAATCAGGCCAGGATCTTGCCTCAGCATCATGTCTTCCCAGGGTGTCCTGGGTTATGTTCCCACCAGCCCTTTTGGACTTTGTAACACTGTTTTTGCCCTTTCCTTGCCCCTGACCTTGTAAAGTGTTACCTGCCATCTGCATGCTTTAGATGCCTGCCCACCTTGACCTCTGGTACTGGTCTGTCCCATGACTCCCCATCCATTGCTGTATGTTGGTTATGTATTAGGTTACTAGCCAAGTGAGATGTACCATTGATGGTATGCGTTGAGTTAGCATGTTAAAAGCTATGATTTATTAAACAGAATAAATTAAGTGGTTTGCCTTCATGAAGTATTGGCAAATATGGGAAGTTATATGAGGAACAAGATTTTATTAGAATACATAGGCACGTGTTAGTATTCTTGTTTTGACTTGTTTTATTAATAGTTATGATTGTTTTAGTGTTTATTTAAAATTACCATGTCTGAGTTACCTTTAACATTCATCATATCCAATAGTAGTTGTTTGATTAGATATTTGTCTCCTTTATAATTTTGTTCAATGGGGGATCTTCAAGAAGAGGGACTGTGTCTTATTAGTTTTTGCTTAATAAATAATAGTTGAACTTCTTTTGAGACTCAGAGAGAGAGAGAGAGAGAGAGAGAGAGAAAGAAAAGGAAAGAAAAGAAAAGAAAAGTAAAAGGGACAGAACCCAGGAAAGTCACTGGTCTCTTCTGGTTTGTATAAACTAATTTTCAGCATATAACCAGCTTGTATGATGTCATCAGTTTAATCCGTGTATGTGTCCAGAAGCAAGCTAATATTTGGGGGTGTGGTTTCCTTATAACCTTTCTTGCTATGTTTTTTCAACCTGCTTACACTTCCCCAAGTAAGGACAGCTTAATTAACAGCATAGAAATAATCACAGATATGTATACCTATAACATCAATATCTCCGGGCTATGATAGGTCACTGAAAGTGTTGTCTCTCCTCCCCCAATGCCCCCAGGCCTGAAACTTTATGAAAAAACATTGTTCTTTTATTAAAAAAAAAATCTGTAAAATACTTTAATGACACAAACTTTGTTTTAAATAGCGGTTTAGAGTAGGACTAAGTTCATTCTGTTGGTGGAATGCAGTTAGACTTGGCTGTGCTGGAGAGCCGCGGCTGCACTGGGGAGCTGTCTGCATGGTTGTGGGACAGGCCTAGGCCTTGTGCTTTCCTCTTAATCTCCTTCCCTGTGTCCATCCGCCATGGGCTTCTCACCACCCTGAGTCACTTCTCCTCTGGCACCTCCTTGGACTCAGGTGGTATAAAGTTCAGCCTTGCACTGATGGTCCAGGCGTTGCCCCAAGCTGGCCCCCGATCTGCTGTCTTGCCATACTTAGCTCTGTGCCCAGACTATTCTGTCCTTTGTTCCTGAAGCTTATCTTTTCTCTGAATCTGTGTACGTCCTAAACACCTTCTAACGTTAGAAGAAAACCTGTCTGCTCTGTCTTCCTGGCTTCAGTAGTGGAAGTCATTGTTTCTTCCCTCAACTCCTCCACCTCGTGAGTTGGAAATCTGGCACATAGCATCAGGGGTAATTATTAATTATTGCCAGATATGGCTATAAATTCCTAGGGGGCAGAGACAGGGTTATTTTAGCTCTCTTCAGTGCCTGGCACTGCCTGGTTCTTTATATACAGTAGATGCTTAATAAATATTTGTTGACTAATAGGTTTCGTGTCCCTTAAGATGAGCTGCTCTTAATTAGTTTAATAATAGAGCCCCCCCTTTTTTAATGTAGCATACAAACAGTGGGAAAATCTTTTGGGGATGAGGTGGGATATAAATAAACACTAATAAATTATTATAAGCATTCCAAAATGTTATTGTTAACCGATGATCTTTTCCTCCATTTGGTGTTTACTTTCCCCAAAAGTGAGAAAATCTTTAAAAAAAAATTTTTTTTTTAACGTTTATTTATTTTTGAGACAGAGAGAGACAGAGCATGAACAGGGGAGGGGCAGAGAGAGAGGGAGACACAGAATTTGAAACAGGCTCCAGGCTCTGAGCTGTCAGCACAGAGCCTGACGCAGGGCTCGAACTCACGGACTGCGAGATCATGACCTGAGCTGAAGTCAGATGCTCAACCGACCAAGCCACCCAGGTGCCCCGAGAAAATCTTTAATTAGTGCTGTTTGTATATGAGCTGTGAATCAACCTTAGAATTCTGCTAGATGCCATTGAAGCCTAATTCTTAGACTCCAGTGGTTGAATGTTCACAATAGAACACACTTCTAAAGATCATTTTAATGTATTTAACTTACTATTATCTGAATAATATTTATTTAGTGTTTCTTGTCACAGTTATTGCAAATGATAGTAATTTAGCTAGTTAATCTAAAATGGGTTGTTGTGCTAAAGACGCATAAAAGATCCCAATTAAGAACCAAGTAAATAAGTCTTTAAAGGAGATTTAAATCTCTCCACAGACTTGCTCGGGATGAGAACTTTCCCTGTGTTGATGGTGATTGGCAGGTTGTATTCACTAACGTGGCAGGTGCCAAGGAGTCATTGTATGCTTTGAAGGAAATCAGACAACAAAACGTATTGAATTCCACCCTGGTATACTAAAAACACCTCTTTGTTATTTTGGTGACAGTGTTATTGAAATATAATTCACATATCATATAATTTTCCCCCTTATAAGGTGTACAATTCAGTAGATTTTACTCTATTTATAGCTGTACAACCATCACCACTATCAATTTTAGAACATTTTCGTTACCACATAAAGAAACCGCGATACCTTTAGCCATACACTGCATGGTCTTTTGTGACTGACTCCCTTTATTTAGCTTAATGTTTACAGGGTTCATCCGTGTAGTGGTGTGAATCAGTTCTTCATTCTTTTATATTGCCAAATAATATTCCATTATATGGATGTACCACATTTTATCCAATTCATTGCTTGGTGGACATTTGGGTGTGTCCACTTTTTGGCTGTTAACAAATAGCACAGCTATGAACACTTGTGTGTAAGTTTTTGTTTTCCTTGAGTATATACGTAGGAATGGAATTAACTGGTCCTATAGTAAGTCGCGTTTAACCTTTCAGGGTACTTCCAGATTGTTTTCCAAAGTGACTGTATTGTTTTACCTTACTAGGAATACTTTTACTGTGAGAAACTAGGATCATGCAATATATAAGAGGGTTTCTACATTTGCAAACTAGTACATTAGTTCACACTTCAGAGTTTTTCCTATTGATGGTTTTTTTCTAACAACTTTATTGAGGTATAATGGACATCCAGTACAATTCACCCATTTTAAGTGTCCGATTCAGTGATTTTAGTAGATTTGCCAAGTTGTGTGCATATCACTATAATGTGGTAATTGATGCACATCACATTGTCTGGACATCTTCCTCACTGCAATATGACCTCTCTTCCCATTCCCATTTATTTGATCTGTCCTTACTCATTTAATGTTGTCATTTGCTGGCCCAGGTGGTAGCTGGGCCAAAGGGCTGAGAAAACTTCATGGCTAACAACATAAAACTGAGACACTTATATCAACTTAATTTTTTATTTCTTTTCTTTTCCTTTGAGGGGGGGAGAGAGAGAGAGAGCAAGCGAGCGAGAGCACAAGTTGGGGAGAGGGGCAGAGGAAGAGAGAGAAAGAATCCCAAGCGGGCTCTGTGCTCAGCATGGAGCCTGATACGGGGGTCGATCCCATGACCCTGGGATCATGACCTGAGCCAAAATCAAGAGTCAGACACTTAATCAACTGAGCCACCCAGGCGCCCCTCAACTTAATTTTTTTCAAGTTCACAATTTCATACTGCAATTTTGAAATCCAGAACTCTCTGAAAATTGAGAATTTTTCATAACTCATTTGGTGGAAAAGCTTGATCTGAAATGACATGTGGATATGTATAATATTTATTTGTTCTATTTAATGTGAATAATCATGTCTTACTACACAAATATTAATATTTGATTATGGGGTGCTGCCCTAGCTCTCACTGGGGATTTGTAATAAATACAGATACGTGTATTCTTTCATCTTTTAAAATCCAGATGAACTAGCATAGCATACTGGCCCCAATGGTTTTTTTTTATGTTTATTTATTATTTTTGAGAGAGAGGGACACACAGAGTGTGAGCGGAGATGGGGCAGAGAGAGAGGGAGACACAGAAACGAAGCCTGGCTCCAGGCTCTGAGCTGTCAGCAAAGAGCCCAACGTAGGCCTTGAACCCACGAACTGTGAGATCATGACCTGAGCTGAAGTCTGGTGCTTAACCGACTGAGCCATGCAGGTGCACCCCGCCCCACCACAGTGTTTTGGTTTGTTTTTTTAAGTTTATTTATTGAGAGAGAGAGGAGAGAGAGAACACGAATGGGGAAGAGGCAGAGAGAGAGGGAGAAAGAGAATCTCAAGCAGTTTCCGTGCTGTCAGTGCGGAGCTCAGCACAGGGCTCAATCTCAGGAACTGTGAGATCATGACTTGAGCCAAAATCAAGAGTCAGATGCTTAACCAACTGAGCCACCCACGTGTTTCCTGGCCCCAACGGTTTTAGATGGTCTTATGGACCTATTTTTGCTTTCAGCAACCAGCACCTCAGGGCCTTTGCACTTGCTGTTTGGCTGTTCTTCCTGGAAGGTTATTCCTCCAGATATCCTCTGGGGTCCTTTTTGTTATTCAGGTATCAACTTTGCAGGGATCCCCTTGCTGACCACCCCAAATATTTGTACTGCTGTCATTCTCTACTGTGTTGCCTTGTTTTATAATTTTCAGGACACTTATCCTCACCTACTGTGATCTAACATATTTGTCCCCTTGCTTGCTATCTATGTCTCATCCAACATAAGTCCCATAAAATCAGAGATCCTAGCTGTTGATTTGCGGGGACGCTGCTGAAAGGCACTGAGCGGTACAGCGTGAAGACCACACCCCCCAGCTGTTGCAGCCTGTCCCTGCTGGAGTGTCTGCTGCTACTGAGCCAATTCTGCTTGGCTCACCCATGGGGAGGGAGCTGGACTTGACCTAACAGTCAGTGCTTTAGAGCTGTTCTCAGACTACCTAAGGCTGCTGCCTCTCCCAGGGCATCAAAAACTAAACGTCTGGTCTTCACTCTTGTGCCAGCCAGCCTGTCACCATGGAGATGGAAGCAGAAAGTTCTCGGAGTGGTCTCCAGGCCCCAAAGGGAGGACCCCTCAGCAGTGAGAGATATTAGACAATCACTGGCCTTCAGATTATCTTCTTTTTTCTTCAAATCTAGATTTTCATCCATGTTTTTGGGACAGGAAGAAAGTTGTAACCAAAATCAGTCTGCTCATTCTCTCGTCTCTTGTCAGATAACTAGGTGATGGGCATGCTTTCTGATATAACACACAAGGTAACAGAATGTGTAATTTCTTCTGTTCTAGCTCTTTCGCCCCTCAATTTACACCTGGTTTTACAGCAAAATACTCGTGAAAGTCAAGGTCTAGGCAAGAATCCTGGCCTCAGTTTATTTGCTTGTTAGATTTAAGTGTCTTTGCTGAAGGACCAGTTGAGACAGCTGCTTGTGGCCATGGTTCCGAGGGCCCTTGTCACTCCAGAGTGCCTCCATGTTGGCATCGACGGTTTGAGTCTTCCTAAAGTTTAACCAAGTGAGAGTGTTGTGAGTTCCACTCCTAATCTCATACCTCACCTGCTGCGTCACTTTGGGGTGGTCTCTCCATCCCTGTGAGACTGTTTCCGGTTGGTGCAGTGGGGATGTGATAGCCCCCCGAGGGTTTATGGTAAGGCTTAAATGGACAACCATTTGTAAAGTTGGGCACAGAGGAGGGTCTTGATCATGTCCGTTCCCTTCTTTAGCATCTGCCTAGGATTGCTTGATTTGCTCAAAACGATTTCACTCCTTCGGAACATTTGTGGGAATTTGAAAACCACGGAAGCTCAAATATGTTTTATGAATTTGCCTAAACTATGTAGAATGGCTGATACTCCTTTTGATTCACAAAATGGAAATTTGGTATGGTTGAACTTACTACTTCTGTGTGCGTCTATTTCACAGTAAACGCAGGCGGGGAGGGCAGCAGAGGGGTGAACACGGAGGGTCAGTGCCTTCAGTGCTTTGTGTTGAACCTAAGGTTCCATTCTGTTTGGTCCTTAAGAGCACCGGAGAGCTACAAGAGCCCGAACTGCAAGGCGTGCGGGGCTGTGGAGGGGCTTGTGTGTGAGCAAGGCATGCCGAATGTCAGGAGCAAGCACGGTCTACAAATGAGGCATTGCATAGACGTCGAGAGAATTTAAGGTTTTGGTCCTAGTTTACTTTTATGGAAAACGGATTGAGTCCTTCATGGGCTCTGTCTTTTCTTCATTAAAAAGGAAATCCTCAAATCTTGTACCACTATCATGTGTTTCTATATCTGCGTATTTCTTTGCCATTTTGAAATAAAGTTATAATTAAGGGTTGACAGAGGAGAGAGTTGAAACCGAGAGAATAAAACATAAAAATAACTTCCCATAAAAATTCAAACTTTATATGCAATTTCAGTTCATTACCTGGGCATTAAAAAGGGGAGAGTCAGCTTATCTTTTAAGCTAGCATCTCATCCTTGGAAATGTAAAAATGTGAAGTTTGGTTCTGGAGGGTGAAAATGTCATTTCTTGAACACAGAGGAACATACGAGAATTAGAAGGGACAAATAACAGAAAATGAGCTGAAAGATACACTTCGTTCAGAGCCTATCCCCCTTGGTTTACTCAGCTCTCCATGGGCACCCCAGGATCGGTTCCCTCGCCACCCCGTGTTTTGAGTTGGAGCCATCATCTTCTTGAAAGTATCGGACAAGGTTCAGAGTATTGGCGTCAGGATTTTATTTCTACATTGTGGGAGGAGGGCCTTTCCTGAGGACATTGAAGCAGGGGGCTTGTGTAAAACATTTGGGGACCAGGGTCATGGGAATAGTCTTATTTTTCATTATTCATTCTTGATTTCATTTGGAATAAGCTTCACACATAAGTACATGTGTTTTACTTTACCTTAGAGGAGTAAAAAGCAGCTTGGGCCTATTTACCCAAGGTCCTTCAAAAGTCAGGGGTGACCCAGGCCATTTGGACGTTTTTTCCTCTAAAGCTCCCAGTATGTTATGATGTGAAGAAATGACAAAGCATATTTCAAGTTGTGACATATTTTAAATATTTACGTTGAACAAATTACTGCTTTTTAACAAACGTATACAATATAGTTGAGCTCTTCCCAAGAAAATAAAAGATAGTAAAAAGAAGTAGTAATGTATCATAGACTATGTGGTCCAGGCACTGAATGAAACAGCTTCTCCCTCCAGTGCAGTGGCTTCTCTTTGACTGCATCTGGAATCTCCTTAGGAGATAAAGTGGAAAGTCTAAGTTTAAGGGCCTTGGAATTGGAGACCTGGGTCCAATGGCTGGGCCTGGAAAGGATTGTAGAGCTTCCCTGAGCTGGGTCATCAGGGAGATTCCCAGGACAGTTCTTATTACTACCTTTGTTACTGTAAGCATGTTTTCATCCTCAAACCTTCCTTCTCCCTGAATTCCCTTCCTGTCAGGGCCTAAATCTCTCCTCCTTCCCTCCCTCCTTCCTTTTTTTCTTTCCTTCCTTCCTTCCCCCCCCTCCCCCCCGCAACCTTCCTCCCTTCCTTCCTTCCTTCCTTCCTTCCTTCCTTCCTTCCTTCCTTCCTTCCTTCCTTCCTTCCTTCCTTCCTTCCTTCCTTCCTTCCTAGTATTTTCATACAGGAATCTGGATTACTCTCCCAGACTTCAGTTCCTCCCACTTTTCTGTTCCCTGCACATTGGACCCTGCTCCTACCTCTGCTCTAAAATGGTTCTTGCATACATAACCCTCCAGTTCACTCAGGTTTGGCCAGAAAAGCCAAAAAGCCTTTAGGTATTCTAAGTAGGCAGGGATTAACATAAGGAGCTTAAAGCTCACTTGATAGTTGGCAGAACCGGGGGCACGAGGTTCAGGGAAGCTGCTGCCCAAGTGCATAGATTTGGGAAGTGCCATGGTCACAGGGAACCACCACCAGCGGCCTGAGCCTCTGTACACTCAGTGGGTAATTCTCAGGAGGGCATGTGGATGACACCAGCAAAAGACCTGTGCCATCTGCAGATGCCCACACACTTGCCCATAGCTTCAGTTGGAGAACATTGGCATCTGCCGTTTTTGCCTTGTAGGTCTCTCCGAATCTAATCTGAATCCCTGCTGGTAAGGGATTCTAGAACAGGTAGTTTTCAGGCTTCTAGCCCTTGCCATAGAAGGGGTTGCTTCAGTGATGCTGAGAATCCACAGGCAACATCCAGCATATGCCCTTCTTCAGCAGATCTTCCATCATTACGTTACTTGGTGTCACTCTGAGCTTTCGCAACACCTGCCAGCCTTCTTTTCTCAAGTGTTCCTTCTGAGCTCCATCTGCCTCTCTGACCATTCCTTGGTGTCTCCTGGGGGTGGTACTGGCTAGTGGTTAACAGCACCAAGCCAGTTACCATTACTCTGTCCCCTCATTCTCTCTGGCCTGTTGGCCTCCGAGTCTTGCAGATTCACTCTTCTGAATAGCTTTAACGTGCTTTTTCTGTAGTCTTTCTCTTCATTGCCTCGGATCACCTTCTGAAAAATTTTTAAAAATCTATATAACTTCAATAATACTTAGCTGCTTAAAACTCTCCAGCCTCCTTTTGTGCTACCTCGCTCCATGCAACCCCACCTCTACATGTGTCCATATACTGAACTTTTTGTGATTGCCTGAGTGTGTCTGTCATGTTGTCTTTTGCCTTGGGGTTTTTGCACATGCAGTTTCCTGATCCTGAAAGGACCTTCCTGTTTCCTGGGCTATCGCTTGTCCTTCTGGTGTCAACATAGATGAGAAGCCTCCTTGCACCTGTAAGCCTGGTCTAGTTGATCGCTCAGTGGGATTCCTCCTCTCGGAACCTTTATCACATTGAGTTCTGGTTGTCTGGTTTTCTTTTTCCCTCCCTAGACCCTAATGTCCTCAAGGGAAGGAGGTATATCTTATAAACTTTATAGTCCCAGCCAAACACAGTACCTGGCGCATAGTAGGGTAAATAACGGATCTTTGTTAAGTTGTGCAACAGCTGCATTTTGAGCATTGGCCATGCGCTCAGTGCTGTTTTAAGAACACAGCATGTCACTGTTTTGTGCGAGGTGGGATGGCCATGGTATCTCTGAGGAGGGGTCATGGGAGCTACAGCATGGATGACAAGGAGGAGGGGGCAAACATCTGAGGATCCTTAGCCATGAGAACAGGAAGGGTGACAGAGACAAGTCTGTGGTGATCTGGAGCCAGTGCAGAAGGAGGCCGCTGAGGGTGCAGGGCATATCATGAAGAGCCTGTGAGTCATGGTCATGAGTAATGGGAAGTCATCAGAGGGTTTCAACGGGGGAGGGATGCCATCAGAATTACTCTTTTTTTTTTTTTTTTTTAATTTTTTTTTTTTTTCAACATTTTTTATTTATTTTTGGGACAGAGAGAGACAGAGCATGAACAGGGGAGGGGCAGAGAGAGAGGGAGACACAGAATCGGAAACAGGCTCCAGGCTCCGAGCCATCAGCCCAGAGCCTGACGCGGGGCTCGAACTCACGGACCGCGAGATCGTGACCTGGCTGAAGTCGGACGCTTAACCGACTGCGCCACCCAGGCGCCCCCAGAATTACTCTTAAAAGGTCCTTCTGGCAGTGTAGATGGCTTGGAGCAGAAGCTGGGGTCTTGTTAGGCTGGTGTCTAGGAACAGATGGTTGTGGCTTTGACTAGGTTCTAATGGGGAGATGATAACAATGGTGGTAAACATAAGGTATATTTTAGAGGGATAGTCCAGAGGACTCGCTGATGGGTTGAAATATTTGTGTAATCAGTGGCATTAAATTGAGCAGTTTCCCTGCATCAGTATCTTCTTGTTTCAGGTTTATCCACTTATAATTTGTTTTTTCAGCAGTGCTCCCGGATTAGTATAAAGATGACTTAATGTCCAGAGGTCGTCATGTCACTCTTCTGCCCAGTTGGACCTCTTCAGTGCCCTGTCCCCGCTGTGCACGGGACACAGGATCCCTTCACCTAGCTCATTGTCCTTGCTCACCTGAGCCATACCTGCCTGCCTTTTGGCACCCTCCTCCCCTTTACCTCCCCCATTCCAGACCACCTGCAGCTCTGCAGACACACGGGTCTCCTACTGTGGAGCCTTTGCTGTTCCCTCCCCATCATTTCTTGTGGCCATGTGGCTGACTTTCACTCATCCTTTAAGCCAGGCTCACAGTCACATCATTGATGAAACCTTCCCCACGGTGTCCCATGCCGTGGCAGGGTTATCTGTTTCCTGCTTTGAGTTTTCATTGCACGTTACTCTCTCTGCCCTTTGTTTTCCCCACGTGTAGACTTGGGATACTCTCTGTGCTTTCTTTTATGGGATGGTTGTGAGGATTAACTGGATTGATTGACTCGAACGCTTAGAGCAGCTTCACATGGGGACAGGAGGTGTGAAACCCAAGAGCTATTTGCTGTTGTCACCCATGTGGTCCTTCCATTGTGGCCCACACCACACTGTCTAATGACTTGCTTCTCCTCCCAACTAGACAACAAAGGTGCCAGTTGTCTTCATGGCCCAAGCCCTGGCATAATTCTTCTGATATGTGTCATCATCCTCATCACGGCCGTTGGTGTCATCATCAACAATGAGAAGACCTAACACCAATGGATGTTTACTGTGTTCCAGGACTTTGGCTCAGAGTACTCTCTCTCATGAAGTAGCTGGAGCCAGGATTCAAAGTCAGGTTGTCTGATCCCAGAGCCTGCTCTCTGGACCAAAATATGTTGCCCCCTGACCTCCAGCTGAAGTTGCCTGGTAAATACTTACATGGAAAGAAAGAAGGAAAGAATAAAAAGAGAACTGGGATAGGTTTTCTATGCATCAAATTTATGTAAAACTCCATCTTGAGTAGGTAAAGTCTGAATGGACGTGAAGGTTGCTCTGTGTTTTTCTGCTTTCAAGTTGAAAGAACCTTTTCTTTCCCTGGCCATTGTTTGGGGCCAGGGGCTGGGAACTGCCTGCCACATTTATTGGCCTGCTCCACGTCTCAGGTGCCATCCGTCAAAGGAGCTTGCTTTGGCAAACAGCTTAATTTCTGTGTTTGTGCCATTCTGAGGACATCAGTCAAACCTTTCAATAAAGGCCCTGGCCTCATTCCATTTTCAGCCTCACCGATCACGGATTTTGCTGCAGAAGCTGGAAAAGACTGGTGGATTCTGAAAACCAGTCCTTAAGGAGCAGGTGCACAGCCTTGTGTTTGTGAACACAAGGTTTGGAGTCCTCTCCTTGGCAGCAGAATCGACGTTCTCATAACCTCCATGTAACTGTGAACTTGAGGCGTTGTTCCAAGTTCTCCCCATATGAGAGCCAACCGTGGGAGGCATAGACTCTGTGAGCTTTCCTTGTTACAGTCAAGCTGTGTTATGCCTGAACATCTTGTCTCTTCTCCTGCCCCATCATAATAATTTCTTGCACTTGCGCGGAATCCTTAGGAAATGTTTTGTGTCTACATTCTCACCAAGTTCACACACCGAAGTAAGAGGAAAGATGGTATTATTTCAGGGCCTCAGATAAGAAAATCAGGGCTCAGACAAGTTAAGGTTTTTCCCAGAAGAAGCAGCTAATTAGTAGGGTGATCTGGATTTAAACCCTTGTCCTTGGGCTCTGAGACCTGTTCTCATTCTGCTGGACCAAAAGCTTCTTGTGGGTCAGGACTAAGTTATTTATTGCTTGATGTCCCACTCAGTTCTTGGTACCATTCTAGTTACTTGATAGGTTCTCATCAAACACTTGTTAAAGTAAGTTGAACAGAAGGGAACTACAACTCAGAATAGAAACTCCGTAGGACAGATTTTCCCACTGGCAATAACACCTTGTTAACTTAGCTGTGCCTTGTCTTATGTAGATGTTCCCATCATCCTTAGCTATCTGGATGGTACCTTCCATACTCTGCCATTGTGGGTTTCACACCTCCGAGTAAGTCCTGGAAAAGATGTAATTAAGGGCTGGAACAGGATTTTTTTTTACTGTTAAGAGTCCTCTGGGATAGGTGATTTCCTTTCGTTGTGGAAAACAAATGTTTATCCTCAAACTTCTATAATCCCGTTCATCTTGGACTTTCCCCTCCATCCTGGACTGCCTCTTTAGGAAGTTAATGATAATTTCATTGCCCACAAAGGAAATAGCCCAGTTATCCCACAACTGAAGAGTTCTGAGGGAACTTTTCAAGGTTTGTGGTTAAGTTGACTTGATTTTGGTAATAAAGTAAGCCATTCCCAAGAAGGCTATGTAAACGGAGGGCCATTCCATAAGATCCCGGATCATCTGAAAATGTTGCTTGTCTTTTCTTCCTAACTCCTCCCAGCTGCCATGGTCCTTGGGCAGCCCCTTGAGCAAAGCTTGGCTGTTTCTATCTGTAGAGGCTTCGCACATGTTGCACTTGGGCAAACGCAGCCTTATCTGTAGAATGAGGTGGCTTTGGTTTGGAAATTGGCTACACTTGTTGATAACAGGCATTAATTTAATCAGCCTCAAATTGATGACAGCTATCTCCTGTGGATACAAAGGTAGTTTGCTTTGGTTGTGATCCTGTCTTCTGATGAAAGGTCTAGGCTTATTTTGTCTTGTAAAAGTCTGATGTAGGCTTATGTAATCTGAAGGAGCTGGGAAGGGGGAGGAGTGGAGGAAGGGAGGAGAGAGCCCCAGGTACATGCTCGATGTGTTTGCTCTTTTGTTCCGTTACCTGCTTTCTCTGGAAACTTTATAGATTAGCTTTTATAATCTACTTTGAAATGTTTGCTGTTTTTAAAGCAGAAGCAATCTTTGCAGTTTTCAGGCAGAAGGTCATTTTATACAAAATGTTCATTCGTGTGCAACAAAGCTTATTTCTTCTACAGGAACAAAGAAATAATGAAGGCTCCTTAAAAGCTGTTTTTCTGTAAAGAAATGATCATCTTGATAGTTGGTGATTTATATGTGTCATTTCTATTGGAATTGAAAAGTAAAAACATTTGTATCAATAAGGATTACTGAATATTGTGAAGCTCTCAGATATGACTCTAACTGTGGATTTCAGCATTTCTCACTGGGAGGGAGAACGTTCTTCTTTAATTGTGTCCATCTTTCCAGGTAATTTCCTTTGGCCCTGGTTTATTGCCTGAAGATCTTTCATAGATGTGGCCTCTGTGTAGGTCTCTGAGATCTGGCTGCTACCAGCACATTTTCTTGCCTCCAGAACTTTGTGTGCAATGTTCCCATGGGCTGGAACACTGGTTCAGCACCTTTCCTTCTTCTGTTTTCCTTTAGAGCACAGCTTGATGTCACTTCTTCTGGGAAGCTTCCTAGCCTACTGGCAGTATTCTTTGTCACTTGTCCCTTTATGTTGCACTTGCTGTTTTCCTCGTGTGTGGCCCTCACCCTTCTATAAAGCACCTCATGTTTCATGGCTCACTGGTGGTGCAAGCCCCACACTTTGGGAAGTAGTGATCTGACTATTCTAGTGCAAAAGCAGCAAAGATGAATCAATACTGTGACAGAGTAGTAAAAACTCCATCCCAAGAACAAAGGGGAAGGGATTTCCATGCCAGAAGGAATGAAAATGTAAGTTTGAACATCTTACACCCCCCCCCCAACTTAATAGGTCTTAAGCTATTGATTTCTGACCCCCCCTTTTTTTTAAGTTTACTATTTACTTTGAGAGAGCAAGAGCATGAGCTGGGGAGGGGCAGAGAGAGAAGCAGAGAGAGAGAGAGAGAGAGAGAGAATCTCAATAAGGCTCCATGCTGTCAGTATAGAGCTCAGTGCGGGGCTCGAACTCATGAACCATGAGATCATGACCTGAACTGAAACCAAGAGTCACACACTTAACTGACTGAGCCATCCAGGCACCCTGATTTCTGACCCTTCATACAAGAAAGGAGTGTTTGAAATTAGCCCTGGGAACAAATCAATCCCATTTTGTCCAGATTCTCAGAGACACATTTTCATGTGCTGACAGCATTTTAATGAGGGTAGAGATTTTTCATTTTATTTCTGGGATCAATTGAATTTGAAATCTGGGATGCAGATAGGACCAGGGTCTCCTCTGTCTTTGCTGCTGTAGACCGTCAACATGCTGAGTTCAAGCCCTGCCCTAAATGGTGCCAGGGTAGCGTTACCCCTAGGTGCACACTGATGGGCAAAAGGTGTAACTCTTCCTGCATCAAACTAGCTCTTCAAGCAAAAGCCGCTGAATCTAGTGTAAGGAAAACATGAACCATGCGACACTGGGTATGGTCGTGATGGCAGTGGTACTGTCTTCTGGTCATTCTGTATGGTTATTCTTCTACACCAAGTTTAGTGCTTGTTGGATTTGAAGGAAGTCTCGCATGATCTCTAACCCTGGTATTCTTGACAATTCAATCATTAGCTTCAAGTGAGTCATCAGTATAGCCCAAAGCCACGTTAGTGATTACAGGTTTTCCTTAGAATAATCCCCTCAGTCGAACGTAACCCCCTCCCCCTTTTTTTTTTGGAAAAATAATTATGTATTCATTCCAGAAAAAAAGGCAATAAAAATGCAGGTAAGATTATTAAATGTACTGTTGCAAAATGAAGCACATTAAGTGCTTTAAAATCTTTGTTAAATTCCAATATCCCATTATAACAGCATTTACAAGCCAAAGCTTTTTACTTTTAACATGAAAAATAAAAATATCATTTTTCTTTGCTTCTCCATATGGTTTTTATATTTCTGTTTTGCTTTAAGGATTTCTGCCTATAATGGTTCCCTCCTCCGCCTTTCCCCCTTCTTATTAAAATTTTTTTCTTTTCATTTGTACATAATTTGTTCATTCTGATAGACTCGGTAGGAGTCCAGTAGTAAGTTACTATCACATTTTCTCTTACCTTTCCCACCTCTCACTGTACTGTCTTTTCCCCTATTAAGCCAAAATGATCAGGAACAACAAAAACAAAAAATAAAAGATAAAATACAAGTAGAACAACAAAAAAAATCATTTTCTTCTTCTGATCCAGTTTTTACGGTGACTTGGTGTCCTGTTTTCCCCCCTCCTCAACCATGACAGGAAGTTTGACCTCTATAGCTGTCATCTTGATTTAAGTGTTTTGGAGGAGGAGACTGGAGACTGTGTGTCCTGTAGCATCATACTGATTATACGTGGGGTCACTGTAAGAAGAAATAAGATGTGATTTAAAATGAAACGCTTTAATATCCCACTGTTTCCCTTGGCAGTT
Source organism: Neofelis nebulosa (assembly GCF_028018385.1). Classification (NCBI taxonomy): domain Eukaryota; kingdom Metazoa; phylum Chordata; class Mammalia; order Carnivora; family Felidae; genus Neofelis; species Neofelis nebulosa. The sequence goes on along the minus strand of NC_080785.1, from coordinate 147,348,813 downwards.
TTGCCTTCACCGTAGCTGTAAATAGTGTCCATGGTCCATGGCTTCTAGCATTTCTTATTTATAAAGATGGCTTTTGTTTGTATTTATTTCACTAAAAGGGAAGCATTCTTTGGAAATATAAAGTCGCTGAAACATACATCACATCCTGAATGGCAACTTTTTGGCTTGTAGATGCTTTGTTCCAAGGCCAGCATGTATATTCTAGTACATTGTTATCATTTTTGTTGAGCGAGGGAATGCTTTGGCGTTAAAGTGGGGAGGATCCGCGGGCGGACAACACTGCTGTTTCCTTGCCTCAGAGCCTGGTTTTGAATACGAGTCTTCAAAGCCATTTTTATTTCCAGTGTTCAGTTTTAATTAAAAACCACATTCACAATTCTGTAATCCCATCTGCAGATCCAAAAGGGGAATTCATACAAGAGAAAATTAACTCATTATTATTAAAAGCACACTGCCTTTCCAATAGGTATAATAGAGTAACAGTTTCCCTCGGGCTCAGTGGTTCCTTATATAATAACTAAAATATTAGCAAATTTTAATTGATTTTTCTTACCTGCAAGCAGTGATCAAACTTATTTTTAAAACATACTTAATTTGATTTAGGTGATAAAGGGATTTGCTTAGGAAAGAGACACTAGAAGCTGCTCTTTTCTACTGGCAAGCATGAGTTGGAAGTTGAATGGTCTTGACTTTTTTGAAATGGTGATTCAATTTATTTTTATAAAAGGAACTTTTGTCCCCAGGACTCTGTTTTAGGTAAATTTATGGCACATGATATCCTTCTTTAAAAATTGTTTTCTAATGTTTATTTTTGAGAGACAGAGACAGAGCATGAGCAGGGAAGGGCAGAGAGTGAGGGAGACACAGAATCCGAAGCAGGCTCTGGGCTCCGAGCTGTTAGCACAGAGCCCGGTGTGGGGCTTGAATCCATGAACTATGAGATCATGACCTGAGCTGAAGTCAGACACTTAACTTGACTGAGCCACCCAGCCACCCCGGCACATGATATCCTTCTTAAATAACATTTCTTTTAATTTGTGTGTCTTTATAAGAGTATTTCAGAAGAAAGATCAGCTATCCTTTATTCTTTCCAAAAGCTACAAGTTCTTGGTGTGCTGTTTGTCATTACCATTGTGCATAACCGATGAGCTTGTTCTTGAGGATCTTCCCCTGAATCCTCCCATAAAATGTAGGCCTCTCTTCCAGTAGCCCCATACTGCATGAAGTATGTATCCTTTGAAAAAGAGCCCTGTTCGAAAGTACTTAACTTGCTTTCCATGAGATAACTATTATGTGTAGCTGCCAGTGGACCATCTGTTTTTGAATCTTATTTCTTAAGGTCTTGTAGTGAGCTTGATGGTAAAATATCTTCATGGAAACAAAAAATATGTGAGATAAATTAAGTAAAAAAAAAAAAGCACGTGGCAAATTTAATTTGAGAATGAACGTAAAAACTGGCCAGCAGGGTACTCGCTGCACCACACAGAGAACAGTGCTTTGCCTTATCTTAGTAGTCAGTACAATAGTATTGAATTGTTTCCAGTTTGTTACCTCCTCGTGCCCTATGACTTGTATTGCAGTGTTTGTGGTTGAACTGTATTACATTTCATGTTATGTTATATATGAATATGTTAAATGGTATTATTATATACATATATACACAAAGGTAAATGAAATGCTTTTTACTAAATATGTGAAATACATATCATGCTGTGTTCTTTCGTGATAATTTCAACTACCTATTATTTCCATCTTCTTCTCTTATTTGTTGGTATTATGCTGCCTTATTGTTTTTTTCATTTCCAGTTGTTCACTTCTTTCAATATTTTCTGTCTTGGTCATCATGAAATTTTGTTTGTTCTTTTTGTCATTTGTACATGTCATTAGCATTTCTTCTCTGGATTCTCGGAGTATTTAGATATCATGAAACAACCACTTCTGTGTGTTTAAGTAAATACATAATCAAAATGCATGAGTTTGTTTTTTTTTATAATGTAAGTGCTCAGACATGTATATTTATGTGTAAATATATATTCATACACGCTCTATAAACCTCAATATGAAACTGATTTCATGATACATACACAGAAAATCTAAATCTGTTACAAAGATTAAAAAATTTTTTTTTAAGGTTTATTTATTTTTGAAGGAGAGAGAGACAGAGCGTGAGCGGGGGATGGGCAGAGGGAGAGGGAGACAGAGAATCCGAGGCAGGCTCCAGGCTCTGAGCTGTCAGCATAGAGTGCAACACGGGGCTCAAACTCAAAGGCATGAGATCATGACCTGAGCAGAAGTCAGAAGCTTAACCGACTGAACCACCAGGTGCTCCAATCTGTTACAGAGATTAAGAGAATAAGCTCTCTAGGGGCGCCTGGGTGGCTCAGTCAGTTAAGCCTCCGACTTCAGCTCAGGTCATGATCTTGCGGTCTGTGAGTTCGAGCCCCGCATCAGGCTCTGTGCTGACCGCTCAGAGCCTGGAGCCTGTTTCAGATTCTGTGTCTCCCTCTTGCTCTGACCCTCCCCCATTCATGCTCTGTCTCTCTCTGTCTCAAAAATAAATAAACGTTAAAAAAAAATTAAAAAAAAAAAAGAATAAGCTCTCACAAATACATCAATTTCTTGTATCACTGTCTGTCACTCATCTGTCGAAGTCCACATGGGTGCCTTTGCAGACTGGGTCATGTGATTCCCGGCGGCTGACATACTTCATTGTCTAGGATGATTCTAGGAAGACTGTGATGCAATGAAAGGTTGGGGCCAATGGATCCAATCTACATAAATAGTGTCTCTTCTTAATTTTTCTTTTCTTCTGTTTCTCATCCTCTCAACTGTATGCTTCTCCTCTAGAAAGCATATACTGTCTTATAGTGAAAATACACATGTACACAGATTTTAAAAAGACGAATGAAAGTTGAGAAAACTTGGAGAGCTGGTGCATATCATTAATCAAGGCAGCAGGGATGTATTCAAGCTCTAAGATGAATGCTGTTTTTTTGCCAGTGGTTCTCAAACTTCAGCGGCTTCCTAATCCCCTGGAGGGCTTGTTAAAATGGATTTCTAGGCCCACCCTCAGGGCCTCTGATTCTGTAAGATGGGATGGGGCATGAGAACGTGCATTTTTAACACGTTCTCGGAAAACTGATGCTCGGGTGGGGGACTGCCCTTGGAGTAGCCCTGTTCTAGGGTCACCGTTTCAGGTGTTTCCAATGAGGAAACCAAGGCCTGACAGGGGAAGGGGCTTGAGTAAGATGTAGTGGGTTGTATCTAGGCGAGGGTGAGAACTGGGTCTTCTGGCTCTGGCTCTGTAGTGTTCTCCTGGGATCTGTGCTTTGATTCTCCAGAGAAGGTGAAGCCCCTTCCTGACTGTCTAAAGAAAGTGTGGGAAGCCAGATTTGCTGCCCTCCCAGATTCCTGTCTGTGGGCAGCACTGTCTCTGGCTGACCTATCTCTTTGCATGTTCTATGGAGAGAGCTTAGTGGTCTGTATTGGTGCCTAATGTTACCCACATATATTTCAACCTCTTCATTTCCATATCCAATTGAATAATTATTCATGGAACATTTGTCTGTTGATTTGTAATCATTTAGAGATTAATACCCGTGTCACCATGTTTCAAACATGGCCTATTAAACTCAGGTCTGTGTTATGCCAAGAAAAAACAAGTTAAAGACAGCGCAGGTTACAAGATTAACCAGAAGGAAAACAGAAATGGCTGGATTTTTACTTGGATCTAAAGGTTTTGCTTTTAGTTCGATGAAATTTTCGTGAAATATTATCTCACTAAGTGAGTTTTCTGCAACATCCTCTAACCTACGTTTTCAACTTAATGTTGGCAAATTCAAATTAAAGTAAACATGATTTTGATAGTTGACTAATTGCCTTCGAATGGCATTTCATGAAATTGTTTTCATAAGAATATTTGAATTTAATTGGCTAAGAAGAGTAACAAGAGTTGTATATTTAAAGGTTCTGGTTATTGATCTAATTTCAGCAATTTTCTTACTGGGATACAGATGGTCACAGTGGCATTGATGTACCATAAATCCAAATAATTGCCACCTGATAATTACACACTAGAACTGGGTGCAGAAATAATTGCTTTGAATGAGTGAGGGAATTAAAATCAGTAGTATTTCCCAAACTGAAGGGGGAGAAAGTTAGCCAATGTAGTGTTGGACTCGATTCAATTCAATAAATCTTGTGATGAAGAGACATCTATATCTAAGGAATCACTCTTCTAGGTAGGTTTTGTCATTCTTATTGGGCCTCAAGGACCAGTGTCTTTGAGTTGTTACAAATTGCTATGAAAATGGATGCAGAGCACGTGTGCATTTATACACACATAACAGTAAATGTTTGCTGGAAAAATTTGATTTAATGATGAAGGCAAAACCCAAATTTTGACACTGATGTTACTGTCTCCAGTTTCATGGGAGCAAAGGGACCAAGTCATAGTGTACATGCCATGATGCAGTCTGTCATCTGGGGGCAATGGAGAAGCATTTGCCTTTTTACATTGTTGGAATGGGGTCTGGGCCACATTTCTGATCCTTCACGTTGCCTTCTCTCTTTTCAGCGTCTTGTGGAGGCTGCAGAAGAGGCACATCTGAAACATGAATTTGATGCAGACTTGCAGGTAACTGATTATAGTTGAGTTAAATTTTTTGTGTGTTGGCTGCAGAACGAGAAACACTAGGTATAGCAAAACACCAGCTTTCAGTGAGAGAGACTTTCAGGAGGATGCTATGCAGTTAAAAATAAGCTTGTCCATTTCTTGACAGGGCAGGGTGGTGATCCTCGACAGTTTTCTACCCTGACAGTTATAGTGAATGATAACACACACTCACGTACATGCACGTAACCAGATTTTGACAAACCCCTCCCCAACTCTGGAGGACTTAACCAGTCAACTAACAATAATAAGCAGAACTCCTAATGGTATATTGATAAGATGGACAGCTTTGGACAGCAGAATATTAGCAAATCCCACTTCCCCGGCTGCATTTTAGGTGACTGAACGCAAAATTGTGACGGATGTAATCTTGAATTGACTGTTATATTATATCTAAAAATTAAATCATTCACTGACATGGCATTTGAACATCTAATTAATAAATTTCTTTCAGTGGCTTTTGTATCCAACTATGACACACTTGCATCTGGCAGAGAAGGATTTTGATGTTGCATATATATATAAAGCATATTAAAAGGCATCAAGGGAATTGAATAATACCTGGAGGTTCCTTTTGGTCCCTCTTGAAGGAAATTTTATCTGTATTGTCAAAATGAGTTCAGTGGTGTTTACCCCCTGCTAAGCAGACAGAAGGAATGAATCTTAATCCTAAAATCTGTACTTTGCTAGAGTGCATCTCCTTTAGTGGCATGTGGTCACAACTAGGAAGTAGTGTTTATTTTGGTATGTTTTCATTTGTTGGAAATGACAAAGGCAGATCTAAGTATTCAAGCACAAAAGAGGTGGTGATACCAAAGGTAGCCTTTGGCTGTATCTCTGTTCCATGGATGTCCCTCTTCATCACTCCCCATCTATGGGTAAAAAAATGCACACTCAAATGGGGGTAATGGAGGAAAGCTTAATAAAGGAAGTATTTACAAAGGTATGGTTCTATTTCTATGGGATTATTTACAAAGGTATGGTTATAGAGAAACCAACAAGCAGTGATGTTTTACCCCAGGGTAAGCCACCCTCCTAGCCTGAGGAACATGAGTGGGGAGTGGTTTCCAAAACCCAGGAAGAGTAGCTGTATGGAAAGGTTATTTGATAGAGGGGTGCGGCCCGTCGTGGTGAGCTAGAAGGGTGGAATTTGGGGGGATAATACCCCAATAACAGTATCTAGCCTTCTGATATCTTGCTGGTACCCACCATTGACTGAATCCAGCTATTGAAGTGGTTGATGTTGTTCTGTCTTCTGAAGCATTTGAGCTAGGTGCATAAGGGTGAAGAATTGGTCTGCAGGGGAAAGAGAAACTATCAACCCCCACCACTTGGTAGTCATTTTCAGGCATAACACCAACATATGAAGCAAATAGAGCCAGGACGGTAGCCAAACAAAAGAGATTCCAGGGAGAGGTGGAGAAGTGCTGGGGACAATCAGTAACAGTAGGATAGTGGTGGAGAGGCCAGCCCAGCAATTTGGGCTAAGTTGCAGGAGAAGGGGCAGAGGAGTCAGCTGAATGGGGCAAGAAGCACCTTGTTTCCTACAGTCACACCTCCATGGCAGCCGCAGGAAGGTCCAGAGGCTATTTACTGGCCACATTTATCTTCAGCGTGCCTCCTCTTCACACAGTTTGGAGTTCCTAGAGTGGGCCAGAGGGACTGAATGGAAGCATCAGGAAGCAACTTTGCAACTGTGAGGATTGTAAGGACCTCTTGAATGTGTTGTCAAGAGAAACTGTCTCCTTCTGGGGAATATTCTGGTTGTAAATTACAGAAACTCATATCAACTCAAAAGAGATTACCGTGTTGAATAAGAGTCCCTGAATCCACTCTAATAAGATGTAAATAAACAAGAAGATATAAATAGATAGGTAGATACATAAATAAATGATAAGGGAAAGCTTTTACAGTAGAATACCAACTAATAAATATAGAAGAAATAGTGGAGATAGAAGATTATAGTAATAATTCAGACAGGAATCTTTAATGGATGCTAAACCTAGTAGGAAAGAGTTTGATGAAGAACAGAATATTGACAATTTCAAAGTATCTGCCCACAAATTACTTACTAATTACAAAGGGGAATATAGCAACTTTACATGGAGAAACCTGGCAGACACTTCCTTAAACAGGTAATCAAAATTAATATCACTGATGACAAGACACAGGGACATCAAGTGCCTCCAGATGTGTGTTGAGCCTTAGGACAGCATCCCTATGTAGAATTCTTGCCCAGAATGTGTAACCTGAATCTAATTATAATAAAACATAAGACAAATCTAGATTGGGGAATATTCTACAAAGCAACTGGCTAGACTCTTCAAAAATTCCAAGGTCAAGAAAGACAAAGAGGGGCGCCTGGGTGGCTCAGTAGTTTAAGTGTCTGACTCTTGATTTTGGCTCGGGTCATGATCTCATGGTTCATGGGTTCGAGCCTTGCATTGGGCTCTGCACTGATGGTGTGGAGACTGCTTGGGATTCTCTCTCTCCCTCTTGCTCTGCCCCACCCCTGCTCGCTCTCTCTCTTGCTCTCTCTCTCTCTCTCTCAAAATAAATAAACATGAGAAAAAAAAAAAGACAAATGTTGAGGACTTGTTCCAGACTAAAGGACACGAAAGACACATGACAATGAAATGCAATGCTTGATCCTAAATTAGATTCAGAACCCAGAAGCAAAGATTTGAAAATGGACCCTGCATTAGATGATAATAATGTATCAATTTTCTGTTGAATTTTCTGATTTCTGTGTATTGTGCTTATATAAGAGAATGTCCTTTTCTTGAGTTTTTCTGGAGCAAACATTTGCACCCACTGGTCCAAGAAATGAGTTTGTAGGAGAGTGAAAAAGATTATTGGAAGTCAGGACTAGTTTGGAAAATCTGGTGTTGATGGCTCATACAGTCAATTTTATTCTGAGATCAGTTGTCTACAAAACACGAGTGGGCAAGAGAGGGAATAATTTAATGAGTTGAGAGGGTTATTTATCCTTCAGCAGAGAACAAATGTTGTGTGGTTTAGGTCAACTAACCTAGAGACACTCTTTTTTGTCCCTTGAAAGCTAGTGTTCCCTTCAAGAGTGCTCTGACTTCCTATTAGGAAGCTTTATAGTGGAATTCTGGTGTAGCAAACAGATTCCCTTGTCAAATGTGGTGCTGTAAGGATAAATGCAGCATTGGCATCTCTTTTCAAAAAAAAAAGAGCGACCGAGAAAAGAGCCTTTGGAGTGTTACAGTTTTTGTTCTCTTGGGAACAAAGAAGGGGAGCCCAGTTTTTCCTCCCTTGGTCATCTGTTTTGTATAAGGTACAACAGAAATATTAGGGGCTACATTTGTGGTCTGAACTAGAGTAGAGGTTAAAAAAATCTGTCAGTATTACAGAGTATCATTTACTACCTGGACCTCAGACCTTGGTGAAATCTTCTCTGGCTCAGAGTAAACCATGTGTGCTTTTGCGAGAACGTATAAGAGAGAGGCCTTTGAGAAAATGATGTGCATGGAAGAATGTGTGTCTTCTGAGATGAAGGTTTTGAAGCCGGGAAGCTTCAGTGCTATTAAGTGCAGGTCTTAACAGCTTGGATGTCAGCCTTGTTGCTATCACCGAGGTAGCAGGTCCGTGTACGGGCTCTGGGTTTATAGCTACGACAGTCCATTAGAGCTGATCAATTGTTAATCTGGGTTCCACTGACCTCTTGGCAACCCCTGCCAGTGGATTGTTTTTATCAAAAAAATTTCAGACTACCATCTGCTCACAGTGAGATAATGCTAAGGACGTCCCTGTGCTATTAGCTCAGGAAGAGCAGAGGGAGCTGGGGGGTCTGTCTTCCTACAGAAAAAATAAAAGTGCTTTTGTGAAATTTCCTCAACTTTGTAGCTTCAAGTTGTAGCTCCCTCCTCTTTGTTCCCTACATAGAAAAGAGGTGATAAGATCTGCCTCTTATTTCAGGTTAAATTGGAGCCTTTGCCTCGTTGCACCATTCAGGAGCTTTGGAAGTGAAGAGTTTGTTTTCCATTGGTAGAATCATCAAAAATTACCACAAGAAAGTCATGTGTCTTTTATTGTCAGGATTTTATTTTTCATTTAAATTTTGTCTTACAGTTTCTCTAGAGGTTTAACATTTTTCTCATGGGCTTATGGCCTTCACATCATCAGTGTCCTTTGTAAGGTCCGTAAACATAGAATTAACTGTTCTTGACAAAAACTGTACTGGGGCAACAGGTAAAATACAACGTTGGAAGGGTAGCATGTGTGAACAGCCCGCAATGCAGTGTCCTCCATGGAAACCAGACCTGCCTGGTCGTCTTTAGTGGCTGGAAAACTTGACTGTTGACACTGGGGTCAGTTCAGCCCTCTGGCTTGTCCCTCTCTATGGGAGGCCTGTGGGTTCTAGATGGGTCTTACCTTGGTTTTGTCCTTTATTCTCTGGTATCTCTCCCTTTGGGCAACTTATAATTGATATGAACAGAGGCTGTGTTAAAATGGCATCTTTGCTTTTTTATTTTGTGCTTTGAATTAACACAGTTTTTTTTTTTAAATATAAAGCTTATATGAGGTTGATAATTGTAATGTGAAGAGTTGAAGAAAAGAACCTGTGTCTTAATTATCACATGTGATTATTGTAGCGTTTCATTATTTTGATGCCAAACCCAACTGGAGTTAGGGAGAGAGTGGTGGGAGCAGAACCTAGGCCGGGTTATCCTAGCAACTAATGAATTTCCAGAAAACTAGGTCTACATATATAGTAGAACTTGGAGAGAATGCTTCTCCCCAACCTTGCTTACTCTTTCTTTTTGGGTTTTTCCATTGGCAGCGAAGAAGATGGAAAAAAAAAGTCCTTTTGACAGTTTACTAAAAACCTGCTTATCTTTGAACCGCAAACATATTTTCTTTGAAAGCTGTCTCCAATAAGTGCCAATTGCACAGAGCTGGTGCACAGCAGAAAAAAAATGTGGTTTTGAATTGTGTATCCTGCAGAAGCCTTTTCCATTGCAAAGTTTTCTATAATAATTTTTCTTTGTTATTTTGTAAGTAATAGGAAAATAAAAAGCCTGGTGATATGCAGAAGGATAACAAAAGTGTAAGTGGGAAGGAACTGGGGAACGGAGTGTCTTGAACGTCCCTCCTTGTCATCCTCAAGCCTCAGACACCTACCTTGCAAACACCGTGGACTGACTTCAACGTTGGGGTGAGGGATTTGGAGTGGGAAGGATGCAAAGACCATGAGGGGAAATCTCCCAGCGGTTGGGCTGGTGGGACGCCAGCCTCCATACTTGTGGGGCCGCTTCCCACGGCCACCTCCTGGCCACCCCTGGTGCAGCATGAGGTCCCTGTTGAGGGAGACCCAGGTGAAGGATGGGGGCCCGTTTGGGAGCCCCAACATCCTCCGCTGTAGGCCACCTGTGTCACCATTCACTGGGAGGAGGAAGCCTTTCCTGGAAAGGATTAGGAAGGGCAGTGGAGCATCAGGGCAGACCTGTCCTTTTCCCTGACAGTCTTTCCCTGCTGGCCAGTGAGGCATTGCCCTGGGGAAACCCGCACGTTGTGGACGCAAGCCAAGGACGGTTTTAGTAGAAGTTCTTCCCGAGCGGAGGAAATCACAGTCCTCAGGGGCTTTTATAGTTATTCCTGACAAGCCCCAGTCTATCCTCATCCTTTTTGCCTGAGCAAGGGGTTGGCTCCTTGCAGAGGGAGGAGGTGGAGCACAGAAGCCCAGGCCCCGGAATTAGAAAATGGTGCTTTTCGTAGAGGTAGCGAATTGACTTTCTGTGCATAAGCAAGAAGGAGAGGGGTCACATCTATAGGAAAATAAATGAAAACAGAAGGAGATTTTCACACTTCCTATTAAAATAAGTGTTCCCCCCACCTCCGCCACTTTTTTCTGATCTAACTTCTGAGAACATGCCTATTGTTTTTTTTTTTTTTCTTCTTTCTTTTTATCAGCTTGGCAGGGGGTCACAGTCTGCATTTTAAGATATTACATTGGGATGTTTCTTAGGGGCCACATGTCGTTTATGCACAAGACTGATGTGTAAATAGTTTCCCAAGAATCCTTAAATGTGAACATTCTAACATCAAAGTCACTCTGTGTACACAATTGTAGTTGTTCATTTGGTTAGAACGTTATGACTTTACATAAGGTCAGGGCATGATTGAGCTTTGTGTTAATCAGTTGTCTGGTAGTCACATGTTATGCACAGGACCCCGACTGTTGGTCATGTGGAAGTGGAAGAAGGGGTGGCAGGTGGAGCCTCAGCTTGACCCAACACAGAGAGCCTTGGCCTAGAGATCTTGAAATGTAGGTTCTAGTAGTTCTTGTCTACCCAGACCATTTACATGCTCAAAGATCTGCTACTGTGGTCTCTTTGCTCATCCATGAAATGATGTACTTGTAAGGTCTAGATGATTTCTAAGGTTTCATCCATCTCTCGTGGGCTGTGATAATTCAACAAGTAGTTGTCCATAACCTCTGTGTCAGGCACTGTGCTATGCATATGGCCACGAGTGCTAAGCCGATGCTGTCCCTGTTCTCACATAGCTCACCATCTAACAGCAGCGACTGATATTAAAACTGTGGTGACATAAATAATTATTACATTTGAATCTTGATAAATGACATGAAAGAGAAGTACAGGGCATTATCACAGTGCACAGCTAGCAGACCTCCCCTAATCTGCGCACCTAGTTCAAGGGACCTTGGAGCAAAGACTCATCCGAGAGTGGGTCTTGATTGAGTGGAAATTCAAGGTTTGCCTCCATCACAGCTAGAAGAAATGTCTCCAGACACAGAGAACCCATAATATCTTTATTTTCCATAAGTGCAAAATTAAAATTATTTGATCTGTTTTCCATATGATAATTTTTCTCACTTCTGAACTCTGATGATACTTTATTTTTGCCTCTTTTTTGATGCTTACCATTTTCTGTTCTGTTAATTTTATTCACGTATGTCTATTTTTTGCTTAACTTAACATTTAGGACTGAGTACAGGACTGGGTACATGTTAGACCCTGTTCTAGGTTGCGGGACTTCCACAAACTGAGATGTGACCCTTATAACCCAGGAAAATTCTAATCTATCTTTTTAAATGTATGCATGTGTATGTATGCATAGTGTGTGTGTGTGTGTGTGTGTGTGTGTGTGTGTGTGTGTATGTATGGTTGCTATAAGGATTACAGTGAGCATCCTTAAGTGTACAGTGTATCTAGACTTAATTTAGTGTATGAAGTACCACTTCACCTGGAAAAAGAACTTTTCACCAGTGTAATTCTACTTAACTACCATTCTTTATGGTATTATCATGTATTGTACTTCTATGTGTTATAAATACCATAATAAATGTTATTTTTATTTTGCTTTATTTTTGGTTTAATCAGCTATTTCCAAAAAAAAAATTAAATAAGAAGAAAGATAGCAATATATTTACCCACACATTTTCCATTTCTGGCACTCTTCATTCCTTCCAATGGATTTGAGTTTCCATCTGTTATCATCTTCAGGCTGAAGAACCTCTTTTAGCTCTTTTTAATTAAAAAAAAATTTCTTTTTTTGCATTGCAGGTCTGGGAGCCACAACTTCTCTCAGCTTTTGTTCATCTAAAAATATCTTTATTTCACCTTCAGTTTTGAAGGGTAATTTTGCTGGTTATAGAATTTTTATTTACGTTTTTTTTAGCACTTTGAAGATATAATCCCATTTTATTCTGATCTTTAATGTTTTATTGATATGTCAGCCATCATTTTTATCTTTATTTTTTATCTTTTTTATCTATTTTTATCTTTATTCCTCTATACAGTAAGTCATTTTTCTTTGCTTTCATGACTTTTCTCCTTATCTTTGATTTTCAGTGTACTGTATAGTATGATAAGTTAATGATGTTTCTAGATGTGATTTTCTTTGTATTTATTCTCCTTGGAGTTTCCTGAGACTGTTGAATATTGTCACCATGTTTGAAAAATTTTTAACAATGTTTTCTTCAAAATTTTACTTACCCCATTCTCTTTACATTTCCTCCTAGCACTTAAGTCACATCTATGTTGGATTGCTTAATATTGTCCACAGGTCATGATAGCTCTTTTTATCATTTGTTTCCAACCCATGTTCTATTAATTAGTCTCCAGGTTCACTAACCCTTTCTTCTGTATTCTCTAATCTGCTGTCAAACTCTTTCATTGATTTTATATGTTGTATGTTTAGTTCAAGAATTATCTTTTTTTTTAATTTTTAAGTTTATTTTGAGAGAGAAAGAGAGAGCATACAAGTGGAGGATGAACAGAGAGAGAGGGAGAGAGAGAGAATCCCAAGCAGCTCTACACTGTCAGTGCTAACATCAAGAGTTGGATGCTTAACCAACTGAGCCACCCAGGTGCTCCAGTTTGAGGATTTTCACGAAATCTTTTTTATAATTTGTCTTTCCTGCTGAAATTCCTAATCTATGCACTGATTATAGTCATGTTGTTGTTTTATTTAAGTCCTTAAACATACCTAAGAGCTGTTTTAAATTTCTTCTTTGGTAATTCCAGCACCTGAGTCATTTCTGTTGACTCCTTTTTTCTTTTGAAGTGAGGGTTTTTTCCCCCCTTATTCATGTGTCTGGTGATTTTTCATTGTATGCTGGACATCATAATTATATCTTTGATTTTTATAAATTTTCTCATCATAACTTAATTTGATCCATGTGGTAGGTGTTCTAAAAATAGCAAATTTATTGAATTTGATTAAATTCGTAGGAAACACTTATTGAAGAGATGAAGAGACAAAATTATATATCATATAGCAGGAAAGCCTCCAGTGATTTGATATTCTGTATTCTAACATCACCTAAACAGTGAGTACAAAGACTTCTTTGTTCCAAAAGTACCACAAAAGATCATTTTCTAGCTGAAAGAATAAGTGCATTTTTGTTGATAAAATTAAACTGTCAATTTTGTTTCTCAAAACCTTATCATTTTTATAGCTTAATTATCTTAGTACAATTATGTGTTCTAAATCCAAATAAAGGTGTTAATAAATTTAAAGACAAAAAAATGCAACTCAATAGCAAAAATAATTGGTTTTGTTTGACCAGTCATCTTACTTTATAGATCAGAGGGGGAAAATTGCATTGTTTGCTCCTTTCAAAGTTATTTTTTATTTGCATGTACGTTTCCATATTAGTGACCTTCTTTTTTCTTTGCTACTTATGTGTTTAGAAACTCTGGGTCTTTAATTTAATTTCATTAACAATCTAGTAAAATGCCTGTGTGTTTTCCTCATTGTCCTAGTTTTCCTTGTCACAACATTCTTTTTTTCTATCATGACCATCTATATCTCAAATTGTAGGTAATAATGGTTATAGAAATGTGAATTATTGCTTTTGAGAGCACTTTCTTTCATACCGAAGTCATTGGTTCTTTTGTGATTCTTTTAACTTTTGGATTTTCTCAACTGGCATTTCTCAAAGCTGGGAATATTTACTTAAGATAAATATTTGTTTAAGACACATTTGTTTTAAATAATATATTTTAAACACATGAAACACCACCAGTTTAAACTTTATTGACCATTCCAATTTACAAATACTTTTAAAATTTAGTTAATTATTTTCACATGCACAATCTGATTGTGGTGTTTCAGACATCAGCCAGTTTGGCTAAAGGGGACATTTTGGGACACTAGGGCCACCTTGGTATATCCACAATAATGTTAGGTAGACACTTGGTGGTTCTGTTAATCATAATATTCAGAGTCCCACAGAACATTTACAGAAACCTTAGTGTCTTTCATTAAGATAGCTAACTGCAGAGGTCATTGGCAGAACCCAGAAATTATTTTGGATCTTTCTCCAGAAAATTCTTTGGCAGCAGTGGCAGTGTCCGTAGGTTGCTGATTTTTCACCAAGGATCTTTGTGGTCTAGGCATTTGGCAACTGCTATCGATTTTTTAAAGTAAAACTTGAACTTGGTGGCAATCCAGAAAGTAGGCAACTCAACAGAAATTTTCTAATCTCACTTAAGCCTGTTGATTAAGCACCTCATATATACACAGGTGAATTAATTCTCACCTTTTATACTTTCAGGTTAGTTTGTGATGTGGTTTTCATAATGCATACAACATGGATGGATTTCCCTTATGTATATGTTTCTAACTATATCAGTAAAGTTATGTTTAATGGTTTCTATTAAATCCTTATATCTTATTAAGAGATTTTTTTTTTCATTTCATAAGTTTCTGGGTCAGAATTTACCAGAATTTATCAAAGGATATGGTAATCCAAATTCTTCAAATTGAAATTTCTTACATGACTGACAACTTTAGGACATTTCTCTTTGCTGGTTAATAAACATGAATAGAATATATTAACTATGATAAGAATAATAGACACAAGTATGTATTAAGTGCAGGCACTGGCTTAAGTGCTTAACAGGCATTATTTCATTTATTTTCCTTTCCATGATTCTGTGAGATAGATACTGTTATGATCTCTGTTTAATATATGGAGAACCAAGATTGAGAGATGACGTGATGTGTCCATGGTTTTACAACAGTGAGTGAGTGAGCCAGAATTCCTACCCAAGTCTGATGGCCCTAAAGACCAGTAAGTTATGTGGGGTTATGGAGCCACAGGTTTTAATATTGACCTTAATTTTCACTGGACAACATCTTGTAAGGCAACAAATTTAAGAT
The DNA here is from genome assembly GCF_028018385.1 of Neofelis nebulosa. Classification (NCBI taxonomy): domain Eukaryota; kingdom Metazoa; phylum Chordata; class Mammalia; order Carnivora; family Felidae; genus Neofelis; species Neofelis nebulosa. The sequence continues at coordinate 147,333,479 of NC_080785.1, read as the reverse complement.
GAAAGTTATCATGGGTTATTGAAAAGGTCTGTCAAATTCTTCAAAAAGAAATACTTTAGAGTGGTAAATTCTGACCCAGAAACTTATGAAATGAAAAAAAAATCTCTTAATAAGATATAAGGATTTAATAAAAATGATCAAACATAACTTTACTGATATTGTTAGAAACATATACATAAGGGAAATCCTTCCTCACCTGGAAATTAGATCTATCCTCTGCACAGTAACCACTGTGACCTTTTAAGATGTAAATAGGGTCAATACATATTTGCTTATTAGGCTTACACTGTTCTCATACTTAGAATACAAAATGAGCTCTCCATGTACCTACAGAGTACTACACACTCTACTCAAGATGTGCATTAACAGGCACCTCCAACTGTGTCTTTGTGCCCTCTCTGCCCCTGACTCATTTTCTTCTTTTCCTGGAGCACACCAGTAGGGTTTGCTTGTTTGTTTTCTGTTTCCTCCAGAAAAACATGAGCTCCATGAGGGCAGGCACCTGACTTGTGGTTGATGTCCACAAGTACTGATTAGAATTAATTGAAATTTCTAATGGTAATATAATTACTAAAATCCACAGCTGACTGGTGATCACTAGGCTTGTGCATTCTTAGTAATTTTTGAAGCTGTGATCTGTTTATTTTCATTGGAAAGAAATTTGATCCTTTCTTCAAATAAATACTAATGGCTTGACCAGAAGTGATTTAATTACTGCTGTAATATTCAAAGATGTTTTCATATATTAATGGCAGCCATTTATTGAAAGAGTTGGCTTTTGATATCACTTGTAATAAATTCATGAATTTGCTAATTTTCCTCATGCAAATAATAGTTTTCTGCCATTCAATATGTAGTTACAAATATATGAATATGCTAATTAAGTACAAACTAGACAATTAATTATATTTATTGAATATTGTATTAAATGAATACTTACCAAGTTATTTTATTAAACAGGTATGTACTTGTAGAAAAACATGTTTAAAATTGGAAAGGAGAAAATTTAGAAGGGAAACATGCTCTTAAAACTTGGGTTTCCTCTTTGAAAAGGAAATCATCTGAATCTTTGTGTCTACCAGAAAGTGAACTTCTAACATTATCATCTCCTTGGAATACCTGTAATAGCTGTAACAGTTAGCCAGCCCCTCATGAAAAATCCTAGATCTCGTTGCACTTGTCCATAGCAAAATAAAATAGCAACGAAATAAATAAATAGAATTGAAAACAAAACAACCTTTCTCATGTTGGGGTAGTCATTAATGGTGGGAAAAAATATTCTTCCTTTAAGTATTTCATTAGGTAGCCAGCAGCCTGGAAGTTTTGCTCATCAGCTGTGTGACCTTGGGAAAGTCATGTGTCCTGCCAGACCTCGTGTTACTTCGTGTTACTGGGGACAGGGGTGTTGCTGGCTTGATTTTCCTTTCTGATCTAGAACTACCTAGGTCAATAAGGTTGTGACATTTCACATGAGAAGGATAGCAATCATTTGTCCTTAGGTTGCATGCTCATTCTTTTAGGGAATCCAGCAACTTCTGAGCATAACCATTGTTGTAAGGGAAACATTTCTGAGAATAAAATTCCTTTTCTTGTTTTCCCTCCTTCTAAATAGATACAAACTTTGTACTTTAAACTTGAAAAAGGGAGAAATTTCAAGAAAAGATAGCTTGATTGGATTATTTCCAGATGCCCCCATAAATAATTTAATTATGTTAGATTTAAAGAGGTTCTTATGAGTAATATCCTTTGTGTGTGTGTGTGTATGTAGGAGCACGTGTGTGCAAGTGTATGTGTGTATGCATGTATGTATGCATGTGCGATTGCATGTATGTATGTGTGGTATGCATGTGCATTTATGTGTGTGTATTTGTATATATGTTTGTATACTGGGTATGCATGTGTGTATGTATATGTGCACATGTCCATGTATGCATGTGTATGTGTGTGTGTGGGGGTGTGATTTTAGGAACCTAACTGTGGAACCGAAATGACTTGCTTCACTCCACCTTAGTTTTCTGTAGAGTTAAAGAAATTCAGAACCAAATCAAACCTTTGCTCTGACATATTTGGAAGTGATTATGTTGTGCATATGAATGTGTTCATAATTTATACTTCTTCCTAAAAGGTTTCAGGTGGCTGAGAACATACAACCACCAAGAAGAAAACTTTTTTCTAGGTTTTAGAAGCTTTTGTCATCATTCTACATCATGAGATTGGCTGATTGGTCGTGGTAGTTCTGATTCAAGGAAGCAAGAATGGAGAGGAGGAGACGGATTTACATTTTCATAGTAATATTCTCTGAAACTCAGGTCAAGAGCACAATGAGCCACAACCTACTTTCATCTGGTCAAAATGCTTTTTTGATTATGAGGAAATAAAAGAAGATTCATATTATCTGACGATTAAGAATCTGGATGAGCTGTCCAGAGAATGCCTTCTAAAGGCTGAAAGACACTGGTTTGAGTCTTGGCCTTTTTTCTTTACTAGTGATGAGACCAAGGGCAAATTCCTTAGCCTGTTGGACTCTTAGTTTCTTCTTCTGCATAATTCGGTTGGTGATACTCTCCTTAAGGGCATCAAACTTCCATAGGGGTTTAGACCACACGAGGTATTTAGCACACTGTCTAGTACAGAAGATGATCCCAGTTTGGGGTAACCGTTAGCATCATTGTGATTATTATTTTGGCCAATACTCTTGAAATGCAGAGAAATTAATCCCACTTGTAATTGCATATGTGGTCTCTGCCTCCTTTGAGGACCGTGAGCTCTGTGAGGCAGATACCACGTCTGTTTTCCGGCATTATGATTGGGCTAAGGCACACAGCTGGCACTCAGTAAATACCTGAAGAGTGACTGACTGGGGGAGAAAAATGAAGGATCATCTCAAGAGTTAGATACCCATTAGGAAGGAGGTTAAAAGCATCACTTGGCAAAGGAAAAAATGCAGTGCTGCTGGAATTGGTAGTAACTTTGCAGCAGGAAGGCTGCCCAGGCTTAGAATCGGAGCCATTTCCAGCCTCTTTGGGAGGCTGGTGAATCACAGGATTAGGTGTTTTGTGTCCACCCAGGGGCTGAACTCAGATCACCTTTGGCCATACCTGTGCCCTCCTGGGTACGCATGGCGGATAGTCAGAAGCAGGGAGAGCAAAAGACGTGGAACAATATCCCTTTGTAATCATCAGCCGGTTTTGGAGCACGAGGCTAACTAATTGTGCAGTTTGGTTTCATTGTTGTCTAAACAAGTTTCCTTACATGTCAGATGAGAAACAAACAGGAGACTGCTGCTAGGACATATTTTATATTCCTGTTCTAGTTTCATTAATAGCTCTAAAGGAAATCTCTCTTGTAACTACCTTGAGTATTCTGTCTTCATTATTAAATACCAACCATTTTTTATATCCTACACCTCTTTTTGACTCTCTGTGCCAAATTTTTCTGTGACCTTCTAAATAAAAAATGACATTGAACTATAGAGCAGGTGGTTTTCTGGGAGCATGCCTTTCTCATTTAAATTTCCAGAAGCACCACCATGCTCATAGAAATGTCTTTAGCGGGACAGATGTCTGGAATCTATGGCTTTATTTATTTCACTTCAGAGACAACATTAACTATCAGGTTAATAAACTCAGCAAAATTCTCTTTAGTTGGGAGCCACCTAAATGGACTTTGTGCGTCTCTTATGTCATAACCTCAACTGCAGGTTTTAACCTTGAATCTCAATCACACCCCCTGCCAGGTCCACATCCTGCCTCAGGATATCATTCCAGAGGAGTCACAGGATCTTGACTCAGAGTAAGAGGTGTGCCTTAAACTTTAGCCTGTCGGGTGAGGTAACGTTTGGGGGAGGTTGGTGTTATTATTGCTTCCACTTCATGAATGATAGAACTGACGGTTAGAAAAGTTAAATAAATTACCCGGTTACATGGGACGATGTGGTGGACCTAGGGTCGGAAATTAACTGGTTTTGATTCCATGAACAGAGTATTAACACTTTCTAGAAAGCATCCTTTGTTTATGGATATTTATTTCCCTGGTCTTTCTTAGAGCTGGTGTTGAGTGATTGGAAGTTGTAATGACTTTGGAAAGCAGACTATCAAAGGCATAGGTTGAATTCAGTTGAGTCAGGTAGGTGTTGTTTTTATTTCCTTGCTCCACTGGGCTATGTACAACATCTTCTGCAGTGTTTGATGCTATTGTTGCTATTGTTCCTACATTTTCTGAGGTCACCCTTTACAATCCACGGGATGCTCTCCCCAGGGGGTACGGAGCTCTGCTCTCAGATGAAGCCAGAGGCACCTCTGGAGAGATGTTGCTGCAGTGAGCTTGTTGATGGTGTGTGGGGACATCTGTAATCTACAGCATTTCTGTACCAAGGGCCCTGAGTATTTACTCACTCACTGATTCTTTCTTTCTTTCTTTCTTTCTTTCTTTCTTTCTTTCTTTCTTTCTTTCTTTCTTTCTTTCTTTCTTTCTTTCTCTCTCTCTCTCTCTCTCTCTCTCTCTCTCTCCCTCTCTCTCTCTCTCTCTTTCTTTCTTTTCTTTCTTTTCTTTCTTTTCTTTCTTTTCTTTCCCTGGATCCACCTGCCCAGGAAAAGATTTCAGAATATTTCCTCTGAGCTTTGTGAGAGCAGGCAGGAAGCCGGCAGCAATTGGAGGTGCCTGATGCAGTCTGTCAGACACGCTGTGCTCTCTTTGTTTCTTTCCCTTGCCTTTTTTCTCTCATCTTTAAGTCTAATAGACTAAAGATGGGGAAAAGGCAGAGCAGGTGACTCCTGCTCCTGAGCAAGGAAGTCCTTCGGCGTCCCTTGGGAGTGTCTGCTGCTAGGATTCAGGTTACTGATGTACGTTCTTCCAACGTGGCAGCATCCAGCTCTAATTTGAAAAGTTCACCTGGACTCCATGAGGGGAGAGCTGTTGTTGTCGTATTTGCTTTTCTGAGAGAGGGAACCATTTTCTGCTGTATGGTTATCATGTTGAGGGTTGAGAACCCAGGCACGTTGGCGATAAGGATTTAATGAATACATATGAGAAGAGGAGATTCAGGCCACTGAGCAGCACATTGCCCTAGGCCACTTCCCATTTCAGGCTCGTGAGATATTTAGGGGAGTAAATTTCAGATGATCATGGAAGGAAAAATATTCAAGGGGCATTGGGGTGAGAGATACATTCTCATCTGCGTTTTCAACAGCAGGTAGGTGGTGCATGTCACTGACAACCTTGTGCATCACCTCTCAGTTTTGTCCGTTGTCTTTGTTTTTATAATTCACTTATAGCTTTAAAAAATATCATTAGGCCTGCCCTTGTGTTCATTATTCCACATGGCAGAGAAGATGTGCTTTTAATTTATTCTTTGCTTCTAATTGTAGTGTGTGCATGTCAGGGTTCACTGGCTAGAGAGAGAATGAGCCCTGCTTTTGTCAGGCAGATAATTGAACCTGGTAACGATTACTGTCAGAAATCCCCTGGGGTTGCGTTCATCCCTGTCCATCGTCCCTCATGGTGGTTTCCAGCATCTCGTGTGCTGGGACCCTGAGGACTTTCCCACGGGAAATAGCAAATCAGAGTCTGTGTGCTGCAGACCCCGAATGCACTAACGTCGGTACCTTTTTTTCCTGGGTTTGTACCGGTCTCTCGTGCTAGGAACTTCTGAAGAGAACGTTTTTCAGTTTTGAAATGTTTAAAGAAATGTTTGCAGTACAGGCAACAAAGGACTAGTATCAAGGATAGAGACAGAGCTCCTCATACCGATAACAAAGATATAATAAAAACTCTGTCATAATAAAAATTCCTTCATATCAATTCATTGTAAAGAAGGAGCAGAAAAATGGGCAAAAGACGTGAACAGTCACTTGACAGGAGTGGAATCACATGGACCAAAAAAAGGTGCTCAGTTTCACTGATAAGCAAAAGCAAATTAAAGCAGTGAAATACCATTTTGACTGATCAGTTGGCAAAGTAATGGAGATGAGGATGGTGATGATATCAGAGTGGGTAAGGCCGGGAACAGCGTGGCTGTGCTGGTACAGCCACCCGACAGGTCGGGTTTGCAGAAGTTTATGAAACTGAAAACGCACAGACCCTACGAGCCATCGACCCCACATCTTGTGTCTGCTTATAGAAACACTGCCGTGTCTACTTGTGCGGGAAAGGCTGAGACAGTGGCATATCCGTGCAATGGGATCCTAAGGGGTAGCTAAAAGGAATGAAGCAGATATATACAGGTAATTGGAAGGACGATGTCCAGAACATAGGTTAACTTTAAAAATCAAAGGCAGGGTTAAGAGCTATGTGTACAATATGATATAATTTAGGTTAAAAAGAAAACGATCATACAGATAGTGAGTGTTAATATATGTCTATTATTATAGAGGAAAGGTCTGTTGGTTGCACCTGGGGAGGGGCCTGGTATTAGCACTGGAGTCAAAGGGGATGTGATTGTTATCTGGGATGCTTCTTATTTTATTACAAAAAAAAAATTGGGATAATCAAAGTTGAATTGTAAAGTTTTCTTTCAAGAGAGAAAGAAGAGATGGGTTGGTGGGCAAAGACCCATTAGTTGTGCTGCGTGCCTTGCAGTAGCTCCCATTGATACCACTCCTTTTCATTCTCTTTATAAGGCCTCAGGATCCCACCGCCCTGGAGGGTTCTGGCAAAGATCAAACGGGACCTGTGTGCATCTTGCCCTCCCCTGCATCCTGGGCCCTGATCATGGTGCCTGGCATAAGGCTGGCCCTGAATCATTATGTATCGGGTTGACAGCGAATGTGGAGATCTGCCGTGGAGGGCTTTGTTGACCACGGCTGCAGGCATGTAACCGGTGATAGATTATTGTCATCTGCCTTGCTGTCAGAGGTGTCCTGGCTTTTGATTCTGGAGAGCCCACTCTGTATTTAGGTCTGGGTTTACCTAAGCCTCCATTTGCTTTCCTGAGCAGGGTGTCTCTTAGTCTGTGTAATAGAGGGGCCTCCTGCCCCTTTGTTTGAGGGCTCTCTGTGACCTGCCAGGGAGTGTTACAGCCAGAGCTGAATTCTTGGGCACATAGGGCCCCAAGCTTGGTTTAATGCTCTGCTGTTGCTATATTGCAATTATTTTTTAGAATTAATTTGTTTATTTCTTTTTGAGCCCACAGCACATTCTTTCTGTTAATTGTACATTTGGGCCTGACTTAGTGTATATAAATTATACATCAACCTACATAAAAGACAAAAGGAAATAGGATATGGTGACTTAAATAGAAATATACTGAAAATATTAAATTATGTACTTTGGCAAAATGTTACAATTTTCATTCTTCTTCCATTTCATTGAGAAATAATTTACATACTTGACTGTATAAGTCTGAGGCGTATAGCATGATGGTTTGACCTACGTGTATTGTAAAATGGTTAGCACAATAGATTCAGCTAACATCCATCTGATTTTTTGTCATCCTTACATTGGTATCTGCAATCTGCTTGTTTGGGTAATGGGCCTCCTCTTCCAGGTTTGCCTTGGCAGACTCAGTTCTTCAGCAGTCAGCCCAATGGGGGTTTCTGGGTGTGACTGCTGGGAATGTGTCTGGGCAGGTGGGACCTGCTATTATCTCTTTTCAGGAAAGGCAACTGCGAGAGCTCTGAGGACAGGGGTGGGAGTGTGCCTGGGTGGCACTGTTGGCCCGGTCCCCCACCCGAGTGACTCTGTAGGAAGGGCGCTGTGCTGGCCTGGATTCTCTGGTCAGGCTTCCGAGACGGGTGGGCCTGGGCGCTATGTTCAATGTTAGGTGGGGCTATGAATTAGCTTCCCTGCCCTGGCAGGGTCTCAGGCCACGGCCCAGGGCTTGTACAGCTCATTGTTTGGGGGCCCGAGTCAGGCCCGAGTGCGCACCGATTTCCCTGGTTAGGGGAGGCCACCGGTTTTGCTCTGCAGACGGGGGAAGCCGTGGCCTATGCTCTGTGTTCAGAGTGTCACTGTCTATAGGGCCGCTGAATGGGCTCTGCAGCAACCCCTGTGCTCTGTTAGGTTCCCGGGTCAGACAGGCCGAAGGCTCATTTCAGGGAAGGTCACGGCCACAGAGTAGACTCCCTGCCTGCCAGAGGCCGGGGGAGGAGCAGCTCTTAACCCAGCAAAGGGCTTGTTGTCCTAGCTCGGGTCAGCTCGCAGCCCAGTTCCCTGGCTGAACGGGGCCACGGGCCTTGCTCCGTCTGCTCTTCCCTCAGCTTGAGTGCCCCTGGGCCACACAGCTTCCAGGCGTGGTGCCAGCCCTCTAGTCAGGAGGGGCCTCCACGGTGGGCGCGGCTATGTCTCAGCCCCCTTGCCCGGGTGGGAGGTGGGGCACCATCCAGCCTCCTCTCAATTTCCCAACAGGCTCTCAAGATAGGAGGGGCCAGGAGCTCAACCTCAGCCTTGGCTATGCATCAGCCTTCTCGCCTGTGCACAGCGCGGAAGCCCGCATGCTCAGTGCTGGCTGTGCCCTGGGGGCGAGGGGGATCAGCTGTGCCATCCTGCCTCTTGCACACGGCTGCCAGGAGTTGTGGCCAGCCCTTCTGGTCACATGGGACCAGAGCAGCTGGGGCTGTGACTCAGCACCTTGCATGAGTGGGGGCAAACTGGTCTCTGGACCACCCCAGAGCCCACCCCACCAAGATCTCTGGTCAGAGCCCGCCCCTGACTCGGTTGTGCAGAGGAGGAGAGCCGCCGGCTGGGGTCGCCGCTTGGGCACTGCGGGCGGGAACTCGGTCCACATGTGCTGGTTGTTGCCAGCCCCTCCCCTTCTTCATCACAGTCTGATCCCCAGCGTCTGGGCCCCGAAGATTCCCCTGCAGTCCCCGTAGTGTGAGATCAGGGTAGGGGCTCCCCCAAAGTGACCCACGATGCTGGGGAAGGTTGGTTGTCACCCCTGGGCTTTCCTTTCCAACCGGTAGGAACCGGAGGCTCTGGGGGATCTTCCTTGGGGTGGTCCTGCACTGGCCTGGGGGAGGGGAATGGGGTGCACGTGGAACTGCTCCTCTTACCCCCTAACACTGTCTGTCTTGGTCTCTGTGGTGCGGGGGTGCTTCCCCCTTCTCTCAGTGACGTCTTGTTGGTGAGTAGATGTTGGCCGTTCTCACGAGGGGAGCAAAGTCAGGAACAAGCCATGTCACCATCTTAGTGATGTCACTACCCTTGAAAGTCTTAATAAATTTTGAATGAGAGGCCTGCGTTTTCCTTTTGCATTGTGCCCTCCCGATGATGTAGCCAGTTGTGGTTAGAGCGACTTCTGGTGCCTGCCCCTGGCCAGGCAGGGAGTACACCTGATGAGAACCCTGGACCCTGGTTGGAAGAGAAGCTTTTGGCTCATGGCCCCAGAAAAAGCAGACAGCTCTGATGTTGAGGCAGCAAAAGGAGCTCTTTATGGCAGCCCAGACTTTCATGTTTCTCAAAGGAGACCATGGAATCTGTTTGTGTTTTCACCCAGAGGGCAACAACCACTTTCTCCTTTTGTGCCTGAACGCATGTTAAATGAGGACAGTTCCTGATGGGCCTGCCCCTCTCTGAAGGCAGGCTCTACTCCGTGGCTGATGACGATGATGAGGCTTTCATCCAGCCAGTGGAGGTCTCTGGTTTGCATTTCAGTCAGGTCCTGAGCTGCAGACGGAGCCAGGACCTCTGGCGGGCTCTGCACGCTGTGCGACGGGGCCAGCGGCCAGGAGGCAGCCTCTGCCGCATGCCCAGCAGCTTCTGGACTGCCGTGGTCCACGCACTTGGATTTCTCCACACGGCCACTGTTTACCATTTCCATCATCTCCCCACATTCGTGCATCTCTACATCCCTGCGTCTCCCGTATCTTTGCACCTCTGCATCCTGGCATCCCTGCCTCCCTCACATCCTTTGCATCCCTGGACCCCCACATCTCTGCATCTCCATACTTCTGTGTGTCTCCATCCCCTCGTCCCGGCATCTCTGCACCCCACACCCCTGCATTTCCTGCATCTCCGTATCCCATCTATCTTATTCATGGAGCTGGACAAGGGGACGCAGGAGGAGGAGATGGGATGTACCCATGGTTGTTTCTCCTGCTTGAGGAGGCAAGCCCCAGTGTTCTGTAGTTTTAGTGAACAAATCCTGAGCTGCAAGCGACACTGAGATCCCAAGCCCCAGGTCATCCCATAGCTCTGCTTTGTTACCCAGCATAGAGTCCAGCCTTTGGGAGATGTGATTCATTGAGTGATCCTCACTGCTCTTCCATGGACCTAGATTGGAGATGGACACATGGTCTCTTTGAGAACCCAGGTTTCAATGGAGAAGTTAAAATCAGCATATTCTTAACCTTGGATATATTAGCCACCCCAGGGCACATTGGAGGTTGGTTGGTTGAAGTGAGAGTTAAGTTGGTCCTCTTGGTCAGACAGTTGAATTTAATGACTATAACACGAGTGTATATATCCTGGACGACTCTCCAGGCACATGTTGATCTCTGGCGTATATAGTGGGCAAGAGGTATGTCTGTGTCATCGATTTGCTAGTTGGAGAGAGCTGGTAGACACATTTTTATTTGTATTCTAAAGATGCAGGGTGTTTGCAAACTTTACTTCAGACACCAAAGTCTCATTTAAAATATACTTATTTTTCAAGAATGCCATAAAATAGCAATAATTTTATAGCTCCAAATTATTTTGATCTTTTTCAGCCTTCCATCTTGGTTATAAACTGTACTTTACGTGTCTGTCATAATATTTGCCTTTCCATTCCTTTTAACGGGTTGCGATATTTTGGAATCAATTACGCAATGCTTTTGTTTCTCACATTAAATAACCACCAATTCTTTCCTTAAATATTTTGAATATTGAAAATAATTTCTTAGGTGACATTAATTATGATGCACATCCCTGCTGAGCTATTCTTCCCTGGTGATATTAACGATAGTGTTTTGGCATTCCTGACTGGCTCTGTCATTAACCCATCATAAATACCAGCCCCAATTAATGTGCAGAAGTAAAATCAGTTGAGGAGTGAAATGTATGTGCAGCAAATAGAGAGTAGATGGTGTGTCTTTCCCTGGGGAACAACTGAATTTGTCAAGTGTCACATCTGAATTCTTAATGGTTTTCTTTGTGAAAAAATGCATTCTTTGATTTTTTTTTCATTTTACAAAATAATCTGTAACCACAGTTGGCAGTGATGTCTGTTTGCAAAATCTTACCCTTTGATTTCTTTCCATTCCGTTAAGTCAGAAAATCCTTTTTTGATTCAAAGATATGCCGTGTAGCTCCTTATTTATGTGTCTGCTCATATTCTCTCTACCTCTGTCTTCTTTTTACTCTTGATTTTTTTTCCCTTTTCTGTCCTTTCTCTCATCCCTCCTGAATCTTTATCATTCACTCCCTCTTTTCCCTCCATCCTTTTTCCCTCCCTTTCTCCCTCCCTCCCTCCTCCCTATCTCTCCTCGTGTTCTCTTACCCTCTTTATTTGTTTCAGTGTTGTCAGTCACAATAGTTGGGGACTATTTGTTTATTTGTATACTGTACTCAGCTCAGGATGAACTTGAGATGTTTACTGCCTTGTCACTTGGCATTGTAGAATGTCCCCAAGTCCTGTGCTTGTGGGTCATCAGTACATACCTGTTGATGAGTAAAATTTCTTGTAAAACAGATTTTCCAAAGTGTATAACAGAGGGCGTTTTTATGTATTTTTTTATTCTTGTCTTTTTTATTTTTATATATTTTTTAATATATGAAATTTATTGTCAAATTGGTTTCCATACAACACCCAGTGCTCATCCCAAAAGGTGCCCAGAGGGCGGTTTTTAAATTAGCAACCGTCTCAGACACGTGTGCTTCCCTTGGGTCTCACATCCAACAATCAGCCATTCGTTTGGTTGCGTAAGATGCACAGTGGAGGGCCTCTTCCATTATTGCCATGTGCTTGTGTGGGCTTGGAGTTCGGGATCCAAAAGTAGTTACTATATCTCCAAGTCAAGATACTTTTGCAAGTGAAAGAGGAGCTTTTGATAATTACTGTTGGACTACCCTGGGCAAAAATGGTAGGATTGCCAGGTAAAATATAGGGCACCTGGTCAAATTTGAAATTTAAATTCAACTGGGCATGCTTTGTTTTTATTTGTTCTCCTGGCAGCCCTATTTGTACTCATAAATACATGAGACATGCTCCCTGCCAGCACAGAGTTTACAGTCTAGTGATCCTAACTCCAGACTTGACCTTGGGCACTGTCCTGATGACTCCACCTGTCAGGACAATGCTGGTAGGTAGATGGTGCTTTCCAACTTAGCAGTGGGGAATTGGTAGGTTAATACCCTCCCCAAGGTCAGACATTAGGACCTGGGCAGGCAAGGTGGGAAACGGGGACCAGGACATCAGGTCCAGCTACCTGCCAAGGCTTTGCCCTTCCCCCACCACACCCTCCTGCCTTCTGACCAGCATGTGACAGCAGTGAGCTCCTTTTGCAGGGTTTTAAGAGGTCTTGCCGAGAAGTGAAGAGCCTTCAACATTACTTCCCCACTGTTGGATTTTTTAGGCAGCAGGAGGCAACCAGCTGTTTTCACTGTATCAAACCCAAAACATGTCACACAGAAAAAATGTCAAGTCATTTTGAAAAATGTCTGAAGCATAATACGCTTGACAGGGGTGAAATAGCATTGGCCATAGTCACGTTAATTACTACCTCAGTGTTTGTTTATGGTGCAGTCCTTTCTTCTTCCACTTGAATTATTTAAATCAATCTGAGCAACAGTACAGCTTTTTAAAACCCAGGTCTCGGCATGAACATCAGTTAGATAGTCTCAGGTTCTTCCCACCCTTGTTCCTTGCCAGGTTGACTAAGCAACTTAGTTTATTCCGAGTTCATATCTTCAGACCAAACCCAGACAAACTTATTGAATTAAAGTAAATCAAGGTCACCTTTTTTTTTTTTTTTTTTTTTTTTTTTCTTTTCTTCCTGCAAACAGAAAATGTTAAGATAGGGTGAGGCACTCTGGTCCAAGATCTGATTTGAATTGGAAGTTGCAGGAGACATCATAACATTACGATCCACTAGATGTCGCTGCTGACTCACACCAGGGCCCCTGCAAGCCCATTTATGGATGTTTTAAAAAGTCCTTAAAACTGGCAAGCCAGAGTTAAAAATTTGGAATTTCCAAGTATTTCTTTTCTTTCTTTCTTTTTTTTTTACCTTTGACTTTTTAATATCTTCTTTGTGTTCATCCAAATGAGCTGCCTTTCTCTTTTCAGTGATCTTTACCTTTCTAAATTTAGCAAAAAGCAAGTTGAGGAGGATAAGAAAGGCTGTCTTATTGAAACCATCTTGCTGTTTGGGTATGTTGTTTTCCAGGATTTTGTGAAGCTCTTCAGTTTGGTTAGTGTGTATTCGCTTAATGTATGTAGTTAATGCAGATTTCTTAAATCCAGTGAAGGTGATTTTCCTTTCATGGATCTTTGCTTGATTTACTTTGAGAAAGGAAAAATATGTCTTTGCCATTGGGCAAATGCCCCTGATAACAGGTCAAATACCTCTTGCAGTCCAGAGAGGCTGAATCTTTGGTCAGCCATTCTGGCTTAAAGACTCAGGATGGAGGGGTGCATGCTCCCGGAGGAAGACGAGATGATTGGCCATAGGGGTTATGAAGCCAGTCCCTCTAGTACACAGAGCAAGTTCTAGACTGTGCAACAACAACAAAAACAGAAAGACTAGCAGATGCTATAGATTTCCACTCCTAATGAACGACATTTTTCCCCCAGAGCATGGCTAATATGGAATGGGATCCTCAGATTTAAAAAAGGAATGTTGAAAGTGAGTAAGGTTGGCTTTAATCAACCAAAAAAAAAAACAAAAAACAAAAAACGAATCATAAAACTAATTTTCAGAAAAGCTGGAGACCCATGGAAAGTTCTTTTGTAACTATTATAATGACAAGCAGTTTTTTCCTTTTTATTCTTTTTGTTGTTAAAGAGTAGTCTCCTCTCTTAAATAGCAAACCACCTGATTGGAGGGGGATGTTAGAACCCTATATTCGACTGGGAATTTGGTCTAGATCCTGTCTTTACAGGAGAGCCCTGTTATTGTACTACCTCCTATAAGAGAGTCTTATGCTTTTCAGCTGTTGCTGGGATTTAATAAAAGGACTAGGAGATCTTCTGGGGGTTATACCAGTGATACTTCATGGACAACTGTGTAGTGAATGGTAATTTGCTAACCTCTACTGTCCATCTCCCCTGTCTACCTTGGTACTCAGCAATACAGAGTCCTCTAAAATGTGAAGTAGTTGTCTTTTTCCATGGAGGTTATTGGAATGGTGGAATGGAGTATTTGCTTGAGTTAATTTTTACATAGTCTTCTATGCATTTCATTATATTGCAGAAAATTTAACATCCATGAAATAAGAATAATGTAATCATAAGAGGGTTTGATCTCCCAGTCATTGGAAGAGAAAGACCCATGTTCCCTGATTATAATCTGACATTCTGTTTAGAATTTCAGGGAATGAATGCCCTATAAATGTCTACTTGACTGTACTGTGGATCGAGATTGGGGAAAAAGAAGCCGCAATGCAGTATCAAAACACAAAATACTTCCTGAGTTTCCCCACAGTATGAATTAATCATATTTAATACTAATTATGTCCTTGCTACACAACAACTTCCTGTGTAAATTGTGGGAAAATGTGAAAACATTTCCAAGCCCCAAGCAAGTTTTAAAATGAGCTTGTACATGTGAATTTGTTCTTTGCTACATGTCCCTTTCGATACAAATTGTTCTCTGCAGAATTACCAAGATGTGGTGTCGCTATTTTTCACTTTCAGAAAAATTACTGATATTTTCCCTCCCCTTCAATCAAAGTGCTAAAAGTAGTGGGGTTGGGTCAACAATACAGCTTTGATCGAGTTGTTGGGCTCACTTAGAATTATTTGTGCATATATTACAAAGATCCCTAGTGAATTGTTTGACTTTTGTAATTTATAACTCTTTGTCCCCGGAGGCAACATTTGGAATTTAAACTACCAAGTAACCATTTTTTATGTCTTTGATTAAAGCTCCTCTTCCTATTCAACATACTCGGAAGTTGACCTAGTCCTAAATATGGTTTGGTTTCTTGATGGGTCTTAGGTATTCTGGGTCCCTCAGATGTTTGCAAGGTCCATGCTGCAGGAAGTTCTCAAACCAGCCTGACCCTTGGGTGTGTTCCAGATCTGTAATAACCTTGGTAAGACCAGCACTTTCAAACTAGAGTAAATACCTTAAATCTACGAAGACTCGGTCAATGGAGGATTTCTCTACACTTTTTGAGTAATATGGAAATTTGTTTGAGAACTCATTCTTTCGTACAATAATATATATTTATTATATACATATGTATAAATGCAGATGCATTTCTGTCGCAAAGTAAATTCTAGAATACCGTGTCATTGTGTAAAATATTATAAATTAAATTTATGTCCTTGAAATAAACCTAACCTTGTAGCTTTATCAAAATATGTGCTTATAAAATGGATTGATAAATTTGGTTGTTCAAACCTCATGTCCATCCATAAGGGACTCAGATAAATTACAGCCATCAAAAGTATGATGAAGGTCAATGTTTATTAATGTGGAAAGTTGGCCATGCACATTCTCGGGCAAAACAAAATGAAATAGAAAGTGCAATGCCTTGTGCTTTTGTAGTCCCGTTTTTGTAAATGTGTGTATTTATAGATGCACATGTAAAAATCTCTATATACCACTAGACTAGTAGAAATACACCTATTTAAATATTTTTAATTCTCTTGTGCCTTCTAATTTTTCAGATGAAATTATATTCTATTGTCAGAAAATAAATAAGGAAAAAACTCTATAGGGGATAAACGAAGGTCGTATTTATTTTAGATCTTTCAGTTCACTGGGTGTTTTCAGTTGCCGATATCAAAACATAACTAGAGCAGAAAATGCAGATGCATTTCAGTAACAAAGTGAATTCTAGACTATGGTGTCATTCTCCAAGATATTGTAACTCATTTCAAAGAAGGAGGAACATGCTCTTTTCCTTACCATCTGTGAGTTTTCCCCTGGAAACAAAAGCACTGAAATCGCTTTCCTGAAGTGTCCCGTGCCAGTAGACCCATTTCATGTGTTTCTTTCCATCCAGTCTTGGTTAGGATTCTGCTAAGGCTTTATCGAAACATTACACATTTATTAGGAATGTGAGGCTTTTGGCATACGGAATTCTGTTGCTGTTTATTACTTTTTTTTTTCCCTAAATCACTTCAGGCATTAATTTTAAGAAAGCCTTCCTGGATTCAATTTATTTTAATTAAAATATAAAATGAGAAAGAAGTAAAGGTTGACACTTTGGGAGGTTCTCCTAACAGGCTGTCTGCATTGTATCTTCTGCGCTCCAATTACAAATGAAGAACCAAGGATTACTGGGTCTTGCTTGATGACGTAGCCTTTTGCTTGGGCTAAAATAATTAAGTGGAGGAATTCTTAAAAAAAAAAACTCAAAAGGTTTTAATTAGGGTAGACTAACACATTCTAATCAGAGTATCGTGGAGCTGACATTTTGATTCAAAGCAAAAAAAAATGCACACAAACCCACTTATGAAATGGATAATAAAATAACTCTGTGTTGAGCTTAATTTGGCATTGGAGGTTGGGGAAAGCAGGAAGGAATATAGATTAGTGGGATAGTTATCAGGGTTGTAAGTAGCCGGGGATTCATGTACTTGTTCAATGTCTATCTCTCTTTCCAATTACATAAGCTCTGTGAGAATGGAGACAGTGTCTGTTATGTTCTCTGTTGTTGTAACTCCAGGAACTAGCCAGTGCCTGCAACTTAGTAGATGTTCAATAAATAAATACTAGATGAATATATTCTGGAAATGGCGAAGCTGTCCTCTTCAAGTATTTTTGCCAGGAGTTGATTTTCCTTTGATAAAATGTTCCTCAGCCTTTGAAAAATTAAAATTTGAATTCTGCAGAGTAATCCCTCCTCCTTGAGAAATTTTAGAATGTTAATGACCCATCGATTTGCAGCAAAGATGGAAGAGCCTCGTTACACCCAGGTCCTCCCTCTTACAAATAAAAGACTCTAGAAATCACATAAAAAAACGAGTATAGGAAGACTTTGAAGGGTAGAAAGAAGAAGACAGATGGCTTAAGGACCTTCACACATGAGGAACCACATGGTTGTAGGTCCCCTGGGTTTCCTTATTTCTTGTCATACGTCGTGTACAGAGCACTCCAGAATCTTCCCGCCTGGACCTTCAACAAGCACAGACTACAAGGAAAGTCACTTTCCCTTAGACGGAGGACCAATAAAAGGACAGCCTAATAGCAGAAAGCCACTTTGGCAATATTCACCCTACACCAGCCAAATACTAATGGCAAAAATCATCCTTCACCTCCCTATAGTTTTAACAGGGCCAAAGAGAGCTGATCTCCCACATACCTGCCTCTCCCCGCCGCCCCCCCCAACCCCGCCCCGTGCTCCCAACCAGCAGCATCACGCAGCAGTGCTTGAAGTGCTTCAGTCCCCCTACCAGTGGTGTCAGGAGACCTGAGCAAGGATGTAATCGCCCATTCCCTGCCTAACTGAAGGAGGCAGTGTAGGTTTGTCTCACTGGTCAGAATTGAGCAGGGACCTGGTCTCTCATCTCCTGCTTGGCGCAGTTCAGAGTGAGCTGAGCCTCCACCCCTGCCTGGCATCAACAAGACTAAGTGAGGCAATACAAATTGAGGGTTGTTTGCATTCTCCTTTCTGCCACCCCAGGGTGGCGCTAGCCTCCCCCCTCCACACCCACACAACAGCAACGAGGCTGAATGAGATGGTGTGAAGCAGAGCTACTTGGCACTCTGGTTCGGCCCACCTCCGTCAGTGCCGGTCGGGTCCCCTCTGACGTCAGTGAGACCAGCCAAGATGGCGTGAGGTGGGGCTGTCAGTTCCCCAGTGCCTCCAGTCTCAGTGTGAGTGGGTCCCAGTGGGGAGCCGAGTGTCCATGTCTGTTCTGCAGCAAAAGAGCGGTGTTCCACTCCTCTCTCCAATCCTTCCCTCCTCCAGTGGCAGTAGAGTCCAACAGGGAGTCAGGCTGACGTGCCTACTCAGAGGCCACGGCGTGACGTGACCTGAGTCCCACTTTCCCCAGAAAGATGTCAGCAGGGCTGAGAGGACAGCTGAACTGCCACCCTACTTGAAGGCAATAAAATCATATGGCTCGGTGTGTCACTTTTGCTGAGATAGTGTGGATGGGGTCCAGTGGGAAGCCAACACGCACCCACCCAGTCCCCTGCTATACCTCAGTAGGGAACGGCTGCTAAAAGGGAAGATTTAAGAGGAGCCAGAGTCTCATAATATAAAATCCAGAATGTCCAGTACATAGTGGAAATCATGCATTATACCAAGAACAATGAAAAATTACAACTTGATTGAGAAAAGACAGTTAACATCAATCAAGAATGAATTGAATGTTGGAATGATCTAACAAGGGTTTTAAAGAAGCCATCATAAAAATACTAAAAAAGCGATTACAAATTCTCTTAAATGAAAATTAGAAAATCCCACCCAACAAATAGAAGTTACAAGAACCAAATGAAAATCGTAGAACTGAAAAATAGTCTGTCTCCCTCTCTCTTTCTCTCTCTCTGTCACACACACACACACACACACACACACACACGCTTGCTAGATAGGGCTCAATAGTTGAGTAGAAATGACAGAGGATAAAGTCAGGGAACTTGAGAACAGATCAGTAGAAGTCATCCAGGAATTTACCCAGTCTGAAAAACGGAAAGAAATAGATTGGGGAAAAGAGAATAGAGCCTGGGGGGTGGGGGGTGTCTGGGGACAACAACAGAAGAACATAATATAATACAGAATATTATGAATATAGTAGCATCTGTATTAGCAGAGACAGTGAAGGAGAGGGGAGAGTGACACTGAAAAAGTATTCAGAGAAATAATGGCTGAAAACTTCTTATCCAATGAGCTGAAGCTGAGTAAACTCCAGATAGGATAAACAAAAAGAAATTCACACGAAGACTCATCAAAATTAAATTTCTAAACACTAAAGTCAAAGAAAAAAATGGATTCATTACTTATAGGGGAAATTACCTGTTTGATTTACTGTGGTCTCTCCTCTGAAGCCAAGGAGGCCAGAAATGGTATGATATATATATTTTTTTATACCGAGAGAAAGAGACTGTCAAGTTTAGCAAGAATATCTTTCAGGAATGAGGCAAAGTAGAGGAATTCTTAGAGTAGGGAATACTGAAAGATTTTGTTGTCATCAGGTCTACCTAAAAAGAATGGCTGAAGGAAATTCTCTAAATGAAAGGGCTTGAATTCAGAAAGGAAAGAACAGAACATTGGGATGGGTAAAAACAGGTGTGAATGTAATAGACTATCCTTTCTTAAATCGTGTTTTATGGTTGAAGTAAAAGTTATAAACCCTAATGTGCTGCTTAGTGTATATGGAAGTACATAGAAGACAATTAAATGGAAAAGGGGGGGAGGGTAGAGGGCCCTCAAGTTTTCCACATGTCACCAGAAGCTTCTCTACCAGTAGACTCTCATAAGTCATGTGTCCATATTGTAATACCTGCAACGACCACTATTTCAAATTGGTCATTCTCCTTCCTGAGGTTTTTCAAAACATGATTACATACCTGTGTATGTACCTTACAAAATGCACAGTGTTGGCTTAGGAGCATTTTACAGAATTGGTTCCATAGTCTACATGGTATTCTGCAATTTGCTTTTTTATTTTTTATTCAGTATACTTTTTACAACGATTCCTCCTAACTACTGTGCTAGCTATGAATGCACCACTTTATTTTTCTGTTCTTTTATTGAGAGATGATTTTCAAGACATTTTTTCAGGTTAGCCATTACAGGCAATGCATAATGGACATGCTTGTTGGAAGCTCTTTGCGTATGTGTGTGTGTTTGTTTTTGAATTTTTCTAATTGAAATAAAACCCCTTGGGTATTTTCTCATGTATTGTTTCCTTGGCTCACTCTGGCCCATATGCTGAGTTAGATTCTTGCAGATCCCATTGCTTTCCTGGAAATGCAAGCTCTAAGGAAATCAGACGATGTGTGCCTGCATCACAGTAGGCCTTGAGCCTAGGGGTTCAGACATTGCTTGTTGCCCCTCCCAAATCACAAGGATGTTCAAGAAATCTTGTCATTATGTCCACAGACCCCGGATTGCTCATAGATCCATTTCCTTGAGGATTCCTAGGGGAACTAGGAAACTTGTTCTCTTCTTGATTCCTTAAGGTATGGAGGGACATGACCCCTTGTACCTCTCTGGTCAGCCAAGATGGCTAAACTAGTCAGTAAGCCAAGTAAATGGCAGCCAGAGAGGCCAGTGCTGCACTCAGGTAGCAAGGGAAACAGACACTCTGTGGCTAAGAGTGTTTTCAGGTTGGTACACTAGCACTCACTGGCCGGAAGTGGACAGACAGTATGGATGGCCCACAGATCATTGGTGGAGTGGGGACAGGATACATTGATGTCAATTGTACATAGTGTTTACATCAGTTGCAGAGTGTGTATGTCAGTTTTGTAGTGGTTGTGTTCAGGAAAATATTAGAGACAAAAAGAATTATAATAAATTAGTGATGATTGAATGACTAACTAAAGATTTTCTGAGGACAGGAAGGGCTTTGTTAACTCCATGAGAAGGGGATAAGAAGCTGGATGGAGCCACTGCTTTGTTATCATGATGCCCTTTGCATGAGGAAAATCTATTGGTTTCTAAGTGATTTTTTCTTTTTCACTTCCTTGTGGGTTACTTCTTAAATATGACTGTAAAATAATTCGAAAGCTGACATGTAGGGAATTTTAGTTCCTAATTTATGTTTCATGATATGCCTTAGGATGGGTGATGTACCTTTATCAGCTCCCATATGAGGGCATGAAGACTTTTACAAATAATTTTAAGTTCTGAAAATTCTCCTAAGAAAACATTGGTTTGGGAAGTGAGGATGACCTCTTATTTCAGATTTTCAGAGCAACTCTCTGGGAGGAGGGAAAACTCTTTGAGAAATCAGTGTGTAATTAATGCATATTTCTTTGTTTAAAGGCAAAACTGAATTGGATTATTATTAAAAGCATTTAAGATGACCTGTCTTCTGTAGTAAGGGCATGTAGATGGCTAAATTATGATAAAGGGGATTTTGTATTTGTCAGCTATTATTAGTCAAATTTGCATAAAAGTAATCATTATAGTGAGACATTAAATGCATTAATTATCTATTAAAGGGGTAATTTAACAGTCATTAAGGGAGGCACTAGTAGATTGGTGATCATTTTTGCAAATGATGTACTTGATCTAAGCTTTATATAACACCAAAAAGATTAATCTGCCATTTTTACTTTGGTCAACTATACATTTTGTTTCTGTTTTCTGGTAGCTTCTTTCAAGAATTGAATATTGGAATTAATGAGGAAACAAATTTTGTGCCTGTGCCGTAACTTTGTACAAGATTCATGGGAATACCAGTACCAAATTTTTGACCAGGTATGGGTTGATGACATTGATTGACTGGCCCCATATTTCCACCTTCCATGGGTGAGAAACCTTGCCATCGTCTCAAGATCATCAGCTACAAAAGTAGGTTCATCACTCTCCCCAGTGCCTCCATCACGTTGGTCTAATGGCAGTTGGAGGTGCCCACTTCCCATCTTCTGGACACCACAGCTAGCAGCCTGGAGTCACCTTTGTCCAGCCCTTCTCATGTCTTATTTTTTTTTTTTTTTAAATTTTTTTTTCAACGTTTTTTATTTATTTTTGGGACAGAGAGAGACAGAGCATGAACGGGGGAGGGGCAGAGAGAGAGGGAGACACAGAATCGGAAACAGGCTCCAGGCTCCGAGCCATCAGCCCAGAGCC
This sequence comes from Neofelis nebulosa, assembly GCF_028018385.1. Classification (NCBI taxonomy): domain Eukaryota; kingdom Metazoa; phylum Chordata; class Mammalia; order Carnivora; family Felidae; genus Neofelis; species Neofelis nebulosa. Next base: position 147,311,639 of record NC_080785.1, on the reverse strand, counting down.
TGACGCGGGGCTCGAACTCACGGACCGCGAGATCGTGACCTGGCTGAAGTCGGACGCTTAACCGACTGCGCCACCCAGGCGCCCCTTCTCATGTCTTATTTTGAAATGCCTTTGTCTCCATTGGGGTTACTGTGCTTGCAAATGAAATAAACCCACTCACGCTAACCTCCACAGATGAGATTAATTTTTAAAAAACATCAGGATAGAGAGTCAGCTTTTGAAACCTTGGGCAGCAGAATAACAAGGTCTCCTGAGGGCCTGGGGCAGGACAAGGGAAGTTCTTAGAAACCAAGGCACTCTGTTTCCCACCCACTAGCATCTGCCGCTCTCCTTTCAGCCTCTTTCAGCACCGGTTTCTTGGCTTTGCCAGGAGCATGGACCCCAGCCCTGAACTTATGTGCCTTTCTGAGGCCAGTGCTGGCAGTGAAGGTTTGAGTGCCAACCCCACATTCCCAGTAGGGAGAAGCTGTGGCTCTGTTGTCAGCATGCTGTGGTTCAGTAAGCCCCGGTTCAGTAAGCTGTGTCCAGAGGACAGGTTCTGTCACAAAACACACCTCAAGGGAGGTAGTTGCAGAGAAGGCTGGTGGCTGGCAAACCACCCAAGGTAAGTCTGCGCTTGACCCCTGAGATGTACACTTTCCTTGCCACAGGAGACCAAATTCTCACCCTCTTGCATTAGGAAGGGTGGAGCCAGCCCTCACTGTTTTCCTCCCCTCCCATCTGTCCCTCTCTCCCCTCCTCACGGCTGCGTGATATGCTTTTCCAAGGTAACAATGATGTCACACCACTGTCACACTTGGGTCTTTCTGATACTCTGATACTCACAAGTCCAGACCTCCTCTTGCATTCAGATGGCTCTCTGACCTTGTGTGGCCAGGTTCATCTTCACTGCCCTGTAGATCATTCCAGCACCTAGCAGGCTTGTGACCCACTGTCCTCTTACTCACACTGCAGACCCGTGTTCCTGCTTTGCTTCTTCTCTGGGGTGTCCCCCAACCTGTCTTCTCTCCATTTCCGGAGATCCAGCTCAGCCCAGGCAGACTTGGGTTTAAGCATCTGGAGTTTGTGTGTGTGGAGGGGTCATACCAACTTGAGGGATTGGTATGCAAAGCAGCCAGCATTGAGCCTTTGTCCTGGGGGCTGACGGTGGTGTTAGGAGTGATGTCAGCAGTGGTAGGTGTTTCTCTGTCAGGTCCAGGTCAAACCCCACTCTGAGCATGCTTCTCTTTCCTACCTTACCATGGTTTAGCAAGTGACTGTTGTGTAGTACATGCTTGTGTTCCTGAACGCTCTTGCTGGATTATAAAGTCTTTAAGGTAGTTCTGTGCCTTCTCTTTCTTTTGAATCATTGCACTCAGCACTCAGGAAATGCTTTCTTCTTCATTGTTAGACAAATGTGATCTAGTTCAACTCAATAAATGTTTTTAAGTGCCTTTTAATGTGCCAGATATCATTCACTGAAAAAAAAAAATTATCCTTGACCCAACAAGGGCTTATGGGGTGAATAAATTACGAAGGATGGTATATTTGATTGGCATGGTAATGGCACAAAAACTTTTACTTTCAAGTCTCTAATTACGCATTGTTTTATATTGACTCTTGAACAAAGACAACCACAAAGAACTATTCCCTTTGCTTGAATTTTCTTGAATTATTGATACAGACTTAAGTCATGAACCCATCGTGGTAGACTCTACAGGATGTCTCACAGAGCCTGTTTCAGCCCCCTTCTCCCTTGCCTTCTCTGTGACCTCTCAGCCTGTTGTACAACTACGGATGTCCAGTGACCTGGCTCTGACTGATGGGGTATTGACAAACGCTCCTGGAGCAGGTTTCTCCGATCATTTAACAACATAAAGGTTTGTAAAGAGAAGGCGTTTCCTCTTTCCTCTCCCTCCTACCTGGAACACATGTGCTATCTATGCCTGGAGGTGCAGCAGCCGTTCTACTACCATGGAGATGAAAGCCATCGGCTAAGGATGGTAGACTAGGAAGATGGCAGAAGCTGGTACCTCGATGGTATTCTTGAACTGCACCTGCCCTTAGCTGCCCACTCTGGACATTGTTATTCATGAAAAGAAAGCAAAGCTCGTGCTTATTCAAGCCGTTGTTGGGTGGCTTTTCCATTCCTTGTAGTTGAATATACTGTCAATGAATTAAAATCCACACAGCATCATCAGATCTTCAGCTGAAGAGTTAGAAGAACCATTCTGCTTGGTTGATCTAGCTCAATTCAGTTGCTGTTTAATCATCATTTATTCATCCATTAATCCAATCATCTGCATGTCCATTCAGTATATATGAACAGAACAAGGGGCTACTTACTGTATGTGCAGCATTGGGCCAGGTTCTCTGAGAAACAGGGTTCACATCTTACTTGTGGCCAGCCACAGATGAAGGAAGGTCAGAGACCTAGTGGAGAAAGACCTTGGGCTTTGGATGCATTGTGGAACTAGCTGCTTGGGAACGTGAACATGATCTACATCTCCCTGAGCCTGCCTTCCTGTAGAAATGGCCATCCGTAGCTGCTTATAGACAAGAGCCGTGTGGAACATTTAATGATATAATGTATGTCCTGGCACACCACACAGGTACTGAATGAAAGTCTGTGGGGAAGAAGGCAAAGGGGAACTGTCGATGAAGAAAATCACCGTGAATCAACTTACTTTTTTGGTGAAAGAGACTACGTGCAGGCAGAGGTTTTAGGGACAGCTTTATATGCCAGAACCAGCCTCCAGGGAATTCAGGCTAGACCAGGAATTCTTCCATACCACCAGCTGTCTGCCTTTTCCTGGGTTGTTTAGTTTTGTCGTCTAAGTATATGAGTGTCTGTGTGTGGTGGGGAGGCGGGCAGGCGGGCAGGCATGGTAATGAGGCACAGTTCATGTTAGGCAGTGTCTTAGGTTGTGGTAAATTTGTTGCAAAACTCATGACTGGCAGGCTCCGGTTTCTGTATACTGGATCACCATATAAGGTATCCCCGTCTGTGATTGTTAATTCTTGAAGGCTTCTTTGCTAGGAGGAATTAGGAAGATGGGCGGGGGGGGGGGGGGGGGGGGGAGACCTCTTGCACTGGGATGCTCTCCTCCCCTCACCTGACAGGTCTGCTCAGTGTTTACTGGGAAGAGAGAGACAGAGCTTCCACGGACCCCCTGGCACAGGGCTCTGTTCTCCATCTGCGGCCGGCCGGCAGGGGTTTGGCCTCCTTTCCTCACAGGGTTGGTCGTGTCGTGTTCAGCCTTCGTGTTTGTCTCTTGCTGTGTCTTGTCTTTAATCCAGGCAGATAGGAGAGATTGGGAAGGAAAACAACTTTCACGGTTTCTTCTTTTGATCTGCATCATGGGTCACAGATCAAAGTGGCCACAAAGTCATCTTTGCTTTATAGAGTTCTCAAACATGCTGCTGTTTTATTTTGTTGGGGAGAGCAGACTGAGGATTTCGGTTTTACGTACTCTAGTTCTCTTTGCTTCCGGACTTCACTGTGCTGTTCAATGTTGATGGTGGATGCAAAACCACCAGGTGATACCCCGTTTCTGCCACCAAAGCAAGGAAAGAGTGGAGACCTGTCCACGTGTGGTGTAACAGACAGTGAGTGTGACGCCCTGTTTCCCCTCTATCATCTATTTCCGTCTTCTTTTGGATGCTTCCTTAGTGAATGCCCTTGGTTGAAGACAGTAACCAGCTTCCCAGCTTTCCCTTAGCCAGAGGGAAGCTAGACCCAGACCTGGCCTGTCAAACTGTTTCAGGACTTCAGTTTGAACAGAATGTCCCCCTCTTTCTCTGTCATTTTCCTGACTATAAGGTGAATACTTCTTGCCACTTGGAAATCCACGGAGGCCCTCATGCCTTCTTTCTCAAGTTTGATTCTCTAGTTTTCCTGTTGATTCTGTGACCCGTATGCTTTCAAAACATTCTCTCTTGGTTTGAATTGCTATAGTGAGTATCTTTTGCTTGCAACTAAAGAACGCTGCCTGATGCAGTGGGCCTTTTCATAAACTAGCCTATTCCTTTTTTTCTTTTTAATGTTTATTTTTGAGAGAGAGAGAGAGAGAGAGAGAGAGAGAGAGTATGTGTGTGTGTGCAAGCGGTGGGGGGGGGGAGGGGGGCAGAGAGAGGGAGACAGAGGATCTGGAACAGGCTCTGTGCTCACAGCACAGAGCCTGATGGGGGCTCAGATCCATGAACTGTGAGATCATGATGGGCGCTGAAGTCAGACGTATAACTGACTGAGCCACCCAGGTGCCCCTAGCACATTCCTTTTCTTGCACATTCCCACTTCCTATTGTCCACAGACAACTGCCTCCTGAGATGGTAAACAAATCAAGGGGACCAAGTAACATGAGTTGGAGCCCCATAATGCTGAACCTCTCCTCCCCAGGGGGCACTTAGAGCTGCCAGCAGCATGTAGCTGTCACTTTGGTTGGCTTTAAGTTAGTGGTTGGCCTGAATTTTGAGACCCTCAGAGCTATATGTTTCTGAATAACATGGCTGTAGGGGCTAACGATTCCTTACTCAGAACTTGGCTCATTGCTCAGGACTGCTTTTAGGGTTTTTTTCTTTTATTAAAAATAGCAGTCCTGTTTGCTATTACTTTAAAGATAGATATCCTCTTTTTCGGAGAAGAGTCTACCTCCCCAAGTGCAGCTAAAATCCTGCATCCTCCATGATATCCTCCTCTTCTCACTTCTACCCCTGTCCCTGAGCAGTGGGCCTCCGCCTGCCGTAAATGAGTCAGAACTTCATGTGCCATAGGATACAAACCCCAGAATCCACCTGAGCCAGACAGGTGTTGGATGGTAAACAGTGGTGATTCTCAACCTCACATGAGGAATACAATGGCAGGGGAAGGGGCTGGGACTAGCACAACCCGTGTCCTCTCTGAGGGGAGGGTCACCATTGCTCAGCTCCTACCACTGCTGCCGTGTGCAAAGGTAGGTCCACTGTGGTCAGAGCTGGAAATCCATAGTTTGAAGTGAACCACCTCACTGAAAAAAGTGTTGGCAATGAATTGAAATTTAAAACACTGTGCAGACCTTACTACTTTGGCCCAACAGAACAGACCTGCAGACTGATCCTAGCCTCTGGTCTCTAGAACTCTTGACCTGCATACTATTAGGTAACAAGGCCTGAACTATATTAATTCATAGAAAAAAAAGCAACTTACTAAGCAAAACACAGAAGAATATGTATAGGCTGTATGTATATGCATTTGTATATTTATATAGATATGTGTGTATGGAATGTATAGATAAAGGGACAGATATCTATATATATGTGTTATATGTATATAAATACACATGCACACACATGATTATATATGAATGGGGAGAAAATAGAGAATGTACATCAGTGATTATTATTGTCAGTAATGATCATCTCTTGGAGGAAAGGGGTGGTGGCGAGCGTTGGGATGCTTACAGCTTCTGGGTCTCATTTCTATTATGTGTAAGCTTTTAGTTTCAAACCTGTCTTACTTTGGTAGTCAGAAAAGCCAAAAAGGATGCAACCGGCATGGCAGGAGGGGGTGGGAGCCTGATGGTGCTGTATTTGTGTGGTGACTGCAGCCACTCCCTTGTTCCAAAGGCTGAGTGTTCCCCGGGCCTCTGCCTGCTTGTCCAGAGCTGGCTGACAGCAGGAGCTGCCTCATTTTTGTTGACCTGCAGTGCCCATCATAGAAGCTGTCCCAGCATGTGGGTGACCACTGGTGTTCTCTGAGCGGACTGAATGAGTGGATGCAGTGGAGTCATAGAAACAGCTCTAGTAATGAAGAAGGTCAAGGGCAAGTTTGGGCTGCCAGCGTTGACTGTATAGTTGCCTCAATGCTAGGTTTCATCCACCTGTGTTCATAGAAGAGGAGACATTTTCACGTCTTGCTCCACATGTCTTTGCCAATCTGTAGTTTTACAAGATGCTTTGAGTTTGACACCCTCTGTGTCTCCTGATTGACCTGATGACTTCCTCTCATACCTGCACACGATCAGAATCAATGCCCTTACCTGTTCAGGTTCTCCGTTCCCAAACTTTGGCGAATTTGGTCAAGAACTGTCATGGAGGAAAATCTGTGCAGCATAGAGAGAAGAAAGACTCCCTGCACAGAAGGGAACAAGGAAGTCTCCAGAAAGACCTGAATCAGGGGAGGCCCCACAGGTGGTAAGGAGGAGGGAAGAGGCCAGAGGCCAGGTGTTTAGGCCTACAAGTCAGGCCTCTTCCACACTGCACTGTTGTTTTTCTTTAAACACGTTTAAGGGTGCCTGGGTGGCTCAGTGGGTTAGGCATCTGACTTTGGCTCAGGTCACGATCTCACGGTTTGTGAGTTCGAGCCCCGCATCGGGCTATATGCTGACAGCTCAGAGCCTGGAGCCTGCTTAGGATTCTGTCTCCCTGTCTCTCTCTCTGCCCCTCCCCTACTCATGCTCTGTTTTTTTCTGTCTCAAAAATAAATAAACATTAAAAAAAGATTAAAAACGTTCAGAAAAGGACAATAAGCAATATAACAAATATCCAGATTACCACCCAGAATTAATGGGTATTTTCCCTCTGTTCGTTGTCCTTTTGTTTCCTTTGCTTGAGGAGTATGGTGCCTTCTTGATCCAATCCCATTTGTGGTATAGTCAAAACGACTGGATTCCTAAATGGTGATATTTAAGGAGGCATCAGACGGTGGGTCTAAGCCATCCTGGAATCCAGGCTGAGGATGACGTTCTCATCCCTCCTGCAGTGCTGGGCTGCCTGCCGTGTGTGGTCTGGTGTGACTGCTCGTGCCAGCCCCGCACAGTATTCTCCGCACCTCTGACTCCCCCGGAACGGAATGTGTCTGAACCGTGTGCTCCAGAGATGAGGCTGTTTCTACATTCCAGATTCTTCAAGGTGGGATCTGGGACAAGGACACCTCGGGAGGAGCATTTTTTTAAGCTGAGCACTGACATCTCAGTTAGTTACACAATAGGCGCTTTTTCCAGCCAAGAGGACCGTCCTTGTTTGCAAATGTTGTGAACCAGACGTTCCAAGCTCATTTTTCCTTTGATCCGCATTACACAACTTTTCTGAATGCTCATCTGTTCCAATTCAAAATAGATTAAAACTGCCACATGAATGGCAGCTGCAGGTTTTTGTTTTTCTTAAAAGTCCTCTATCTGAGGGGGGAAAAATCTGAGAGATTGTATTATGCCGGGTGAGAGTATTAATGCTGAATTCCTTGCCAAGATGATGAGCATGGGGAAAGTATGGAAGGAAAATAAAAGGGGAATCCTGGAAAAGCAACTTGTCTGAGGAGAACATTGGGGGCTTCAAAGGCTATTTCAGGAGGGGTACTGAGACTGGTTCAAATCTCAGAACCTCAAGTGGCTGTCAGAGGAAGTTTCCAGAAAGTGAACTATTTCCGGTGTTTTGTTTTCATGTCAGTCAAATGTAGAATACACAAGGCTGGTAAACCAGACCACAGAAGCAAAGACTCTATATCTCATGTGATGTGGTGGGGCCTCTGTGGCCTGGGAGCCATACAGTGCTTTTGTTTGTTTAGAGTCTTCTTGGCCTTGAACGATGACAGGAGGGCACCCATCTGTTGCTTCTGCTGACACTCAGGCAAGACATCGCTTGATTCTTACTAAGTCACAGTTATATATCAGAGCAAATATGGGCCTGAGAGTCCAGCTTCCCTATTCTCTTGACAATGATGCTTTGGCAATGGTGGAAGAAAGCCATGAGGATTAGTCTGTCTATCTGTCTATCTATCTATTTATATTTGTATTGTATTTTTTTAAATTTACATCCAAATTAGTTAGCATATAGTGCAACAGCGATCTCAGGAATAGATTCCTTAGTGCCCCATACCCATTTAGCCCATTCCCCCTCCCACACACCCTCCAGTAACCCTCTGTTTGTTCTCCATATTTATGAGTCTCTTCTGTTTTGTCCCTTTCCTGTTTTTATATTATTTTTGTTTCCCTTCCCTTATGTTCATCTGTTCTGTCTTTTAAAATCCTCATATGAGTGAAATCATGTGATAATTGTCTTTCTCCGACTGACAGATTTCACTTAGCATAATACCCTCTAGTTCCGTCCATGTAATTGAAACTGGCAAGATTTCATTCTTTTTGATTGCCGAGTAATACTCCATTGTATATATATACCACATCTTCTTTATTCCTTCATCCATTGATGGACATTTGGGCTCTTTCCATACTTTGGCTATTGTTGATAGTGCTGCTATAAACATGGGGGTGCATGTGTCCCTTCGAAACAGCACACCTGTATCCCTTGGATGAATACCTAATAATGCAATTTCTGGGTATAGAGTAGTTCTGTTTTTAATTTTCTGAGGAACCTCCACACTGTTTTCCAGAGTGGCTGCACCAGCTTGCATTTCCACCAACGATGCAAAAGAAATCCTCTGTCTCCGCATCCTCACCAACATCTGTTGTTGCCTGAGTTGTTAATGTTAGCCATTCTGACAAGTATGAGGTGGTCTCTCATTGTGGTTTTGATTTGTATTTCCCTGATGATGAGTGATGTGGAGCATTTTTTCATGTGTCGGTTGGCCATCTGGATGTCTTCTTTGGAGAAGTGTCTATTCATGTCTTTTGCCCATTTCTTCACTGGATTATTTGTTTTTTGGGTGTTGAGTTTGACAAGTTCTTTATAGATTTTGGATACTAACCCTTTATCTGATATGTTGTTTGCAAATATCTTCTCCCATTCTGTCGGTTGCCTTTTAGTTTTGCTGATTGTTTCCTTCGCTGTGCAGAAGCTTTTTATTTTGATGAGTTCCTAGTAGTTCATTTTTGCTTTTGTTTCCCTTGCCTCTGGAGATGTGTTGAGTAAGAAGTTGCTGTGGCCAGGATCAAAGAGGTTTTTGCCTGCTTTCTCCTCGAGGATTTTGATGGCTTCCTGTCTTACATTTAGGTCTTTCAACCATTTTGAGTTTATTTTTGTGTATGGTGTAAGAAAGTGGTCCAGGTTCATTTTTCTTCATGTCGCTGTCCAGTTTTCCCAGCACCACTTGCTGAAGAGACTGTCTTTATTCCATTGGATATTCTTTCCTGCTTTGTCAAAGATTAGTTGGTCATACATTTGTGGGTCCATTTCTGGGTTCTCTATTCTGATCCATTGATTTCAGTGTCTGTTTTTGTACCAGGATTAGTCTTTCTTATAGTGACATATTACTGAGAACTAATCTTTGAGCTATTTCAAATGACACTTCTGATTATTCCAAGAAGGAGCATTCTACTATTGGCCTTGGAGCCCTTGGTAATGGATTCAGGTCATTCAGTAAGACCTCTGGGAGAAGGTTCCAGAAACAAGCAGCTCACACTGAGTTTAACAATAGAAAATGCCTTTTAGTGGATTAGATAGAAAAGAAAAATCAACTCAAAGTAGCATAGAAGTTTATGAATAAGACCATGAATACAGGGTCTCTGATGAGGTTATAAGAACACCTGAATCCTGTGTTCATGATTCAGCCCCATATTCCTGGGCTAGTCCATTCTCAGGCAGGCTGAGGTACCACAGCACTAGCTTTATTTTCCAGGCCCAAAGCTGAGTGGAAAAGAAGAATCTTCTTCCCTGGGAGTTCAACCTAAGCATCTCAGAACTGAGGCTCATTACCTCTGATTGGCCTGATAAATTTAGCCTAAGTCACATGTCCAGCTCTGAGATGACCACTGAGCACTGGTTGCTAAGGCCTGGGTCAGAAGCCTCTCCCCTGGAACAGGAGGAGCCATCTCCTCTAGACCCAGAGTCTAGACCATGTTCCATCCAGGGATTCAAACAATTGCCATCAGGATGTGGACACATTTGAACAATGCCATCAGGAACTTCTCTCAGTTATTTTTTCCCCGTGGGTTGTTTTCACTCTCAGATAAGTTATGTCCTCCCTAGGTCAAAAGGAGAGAAGAGGTCTGGTTCTATGAAAAAAACTGGAGGGTTGAAACAAGAGGTAAAATAGGGCTGCTGAAAGGCCCACACCTTGCAGAAAGTGCCAGTGAGCTAACAAGAGGGAAGATGAATCAGCAGACCTCATGTTCTTACCAGTGTGGTCTGTCTGCACCTCGTTGGTCATCACCGAACCGTGTATCAAACCACCCCAGACTTCCAGGGTGTTTGCAAACCAGATGGATTCAGCTGTCTCTGTTGTCCAGAACTCAGGTCTTAGTGACAGGTGCTTCACTTCTGCATTGTTTCATAATTAGAGCATCTTAGTTTTCCAGCTGCAAGGTGAGCTATGTTCTTCTATTTGTCTGGGGGGGTCCTATGTCATCTCTGAAGAGATTTGTTCATCTTTAGGTATTTTGTGCCTCTTCATGTCTCAGTTTGACTTAGGATGAATTTAATAATGGAGCCATATGAGACTTTGTCTTATATATTTTAGAGTGTTCAGTATCACTCAATCAGCCTTTCAGTGAAAAACAAGAAAAAGCAAACTACTTTTAATGTGATAGTTGAACCATAGTTTTGAATCCTTCAGTTATGCATGCTACCTTGGAATAACATGGAACAGAGGAGTTGGGTCCAAGAATCAGTACATGTTCTGTTATTAATCACACTCAGTTAATACTTCTTAGGGAGTGGATAGTACAAAACACAGGAGAGAGAGTGCTCTGGCTTCTGATATAAGCAGTATGAAGGAAAAGAATTGCTCTCATTGGCTACTATTGAAGAATTGGTTAAATACAGGAGTTTGTCTCTACATGTAGCTGAATATATAGGGCAAGTGAACTTTATTCCACTCAATGAACATAGTGTGTTCATGTTTTCAATGAAAAAGATTTGCTAATTTGGCATTTTAATTTTGTTTCAAGTTTGCTTTTCCGTATATCAAGGAAAGTAATAAACTCAGTGCCAATTTTATGTCACTCTGTATCTAAATAAATATACACCCACAAGCTCTTGTACTATTTGTTTCCTCTTTGGGCATTCTATCTGTAAATGCAATAATTGTAACAACTAGTTGTTTATGGAAGAAACTGTTCTGAAGGTATTTACTTATGTAATTCTGGGTTTTTTTCTTTGTAAGCTAAATCAATCTACAAATCAGGTTCAGAGTTCACAGGTTTGCCATTGATTGGCTCTGGGGAGCTGAGTGAGGCTTTGTATTAGTTTCTTTGGGCTGCCATAACAAAGTACCACACACTGGCTTAATATAGCGGGGATTTATTATCTCATGATTCTGGAGGACAGAAGCCCATTCACAAGTACCTGTTGTTAGGACTTCAACATATCTTTTCAGAGGACACAATTCAACCCATAACAGTCTGCCCAAAATTCACATCCTTCCTACATACAAAATATTTTCAACTCCATCCCAACATCCCCCAAATCTTAACCCATTCCAGCATTGACTGTAAATCAAAAATCTCCCCTAAACATATAATGAATCCAAAGGGACCCGACTCTCATCTTCTGAATCATCTAAACCAGGTATGGGTGAGACTCTAGATACAACTCATCCTGGAACGAAATTCCCTTTCCATCTATGGACCTGTGGAACAAGGTATCTACCTCCAAAAATATAATGGTGGGACCAGCATGGGATAGATATCCGCATTCCAAATGGGAGAAATTGGAAGGAGTAAAGGAATCAGGAATCCTAAGCAAGTTTTTAACCCAGCAGGGCAAGTTTCATTAGGTTTGAAGCCCTGAGAATAATCTGTAGCTCCAGGCTTCACCCTGGGACCAGGTGGCAACCCCACTCTTTGAGTCCCACTTTCTTTGGCCTCTGAATCTGTGGCTCTTCCCTTTGAGTCACTCTTCCTTCCCTTTGTCTCATCTCTTGTCTCTTCCAATCCAGACTGACAATATTTCTACTGATGTAACAGTCTTCCATGAATGTCAGGGGGGTCTGTGACAGTAAACCAGAGGGCTCTGCACAGATTCTCCCTGGATGATCCCATCTCTATTCCTTGCTCCTGTTGAGGTGGTTGATTGGATACATGACTCACACCCATAATCTCTGTAACCAAAAGTTGGCTCACCCACACTCTTGGTATTCTTTCCAGAATTCACATTCTCATTTTTTTGTTATTTGGATAGGTGAAAATTTTTCTGAATCACCAAGTGCTGGTTCTCTTTAGTTTCACAATTCGTTTCTCAGTGTATCTCTTTCCTCTCAAATTTGACTGTAAGCAGCAAGGAGAAATCAGGCCACAACTTCCATGCTTTCCTTTGAAGTCTCTTCAGTGAAATATCCAAGTTCATCATTTACAAATTCTGCTTTCCAGTCCACAGAAGAACATAACTCAGCCAAGTTTTCTGCCACTTTCTAAACAAGGATCGCCTTTCCTCCACTGTCCATCACACGTTCATAATTTCCTTTTAAGGCCTCACCAGAAGAACCTTATAACGTTCCTATTTCTAGCAACATTCTGTTCCTAATGATATATTTATTGTCTAAGATGAAAGGAGCTTTCCTGTAGCTCTCTCTTCTTTCTGAGCTCTTCCCAGAATTGCTTGCGATGTCCTTCTACTGACAGTCTCCTCAAGGCAATCCAGGCTTTTTCTATCCTGCGCCTCAAAATCCTTCCAGCCTCAACCCATGACCCATTCCAAAACCACTTCTACATTTTTAGGTGTTTGTCACAGCAACCTGCTATTTCCCGGTACCAGAATCAGTGTCCATGTCCAAGGGCTCTGCCATAACAAAGTACCACACACGGGTGGCTTAAAACATAGGAACTTATTATCTCATGGTTCTGGGGGCTACAGGTCTGAAATCAAGTTGTTGGCAGAGCTGACCTCCCTCTGAAGGCTCTAGGGAACGCTCCTTCCTTGCCTCTTCTAGCGTCTGGTGGTTCACTAGCAATCCTTGTCATGTGTTTGGTTTACAGCTGTGACATTCCCATCTCTGCCTCTGTCTTCACGTAGCCATTTTCCCTCTGTGTGGGTCCACATCTCTGTGTCTCTTCTTAAATGGACACAAGTCATATCGGATTTAGGGCCACCCTAATCCAGTATGATCTCATCATAATTTACTACATCTGCAGAGATCCTCTTTCCAAATAAGGCCATCTTCACAGGTTCCTGGGGTTAGAACTTCAACATATCTTTTAGAGGAACATAATTCAACTCACAACGCTATCCTTCTGAGGGTTTTCACTTTCCACATTTATACAAACAGGACGTTTTCGGGTGCACGTGACAGAGCACACCAATCAAACTGGCTTAGTCTGAAAAAGCCTGTTTGGCTCTCATAACTGCTATATTCATGGGTAGTTCAGATGTCATCAGGGCTTGGGCACTCTTTCTCTTTCTCTGTTCCCTGTTCCTCTGTGCTATCTTCATTCTCAGGTAATTCATGCTGGGTTTTTCTCCTTTCTGCTTCTTTTTCAGAGAAAAGGCTGCTCTTATCACAGAATTTTTCACAAAAGTCCTAGGCCTTCCTGTCATTAGCTTCACTCTGCAAAGTGCCTGCCGTGCATGTTGAGGACATGCGCTTTGCTGCATAGTTTGTGCACTGGTTCTCTCCTGCATCTGGAGGTGTGGTCAGCCATATGGGCTGAGATCACAGAAATTAAGCTGCCATTACCAAAGGGAGAGGGAGAACCCGCCAGGTGCCGGCACAGATAGATGACCATCTCAGTCAGTATGGGAAGGGGCTGAACCAACAGGTCTCTGAGGGCCCTTCAGCTCTCACCGCCCCCACTCCCCCCTCCCCCCCCCCCCCACCGCTAATTCTTGGCCAGATCGTTATATATGGTAGTTTTAGTTTCTTTGCCAATAGAACACTACTGCATAAGGTGGGTTTTTTTAATTTAATTTTTTGGAGGGTCAGCTTTGATAAAGTATAATTTACATACAATAAAATCTACCAATTATACGTGTTCAGTTTGGGGGCACCTGGGTGGCTCAGTCGGTAGAGCATCCAGCTCTTGATTTCAGCTCAGGTCATGATCTCATGGTTCGTGAGTTCGAGCCCTGCATCAGGCTCTGTGCTGACAGTGCAGAGGCTGCTTGGGATTCTCTCTTTCCCCTCTCTGTCTGCCCCTCTCCTGCTCACGTTCTCCCTCTCTCTAAAAGTAAATACATAAACTTAAAAAAATTAAGTGTTTGATGAGTGTAGACAAATGCATTCAGTTGTGTGACCACCACTTACAGTAATTGTATTCACTGCATAAAGTATTTCCTTTACCCCCAAAAGTTCTCCTGTACCCCTTGATAGTCTCCTTAACTCATCCTTCATCCCTGATAATTTATGATCTGCTTTCTAATATTATAGCTTTGCATAGTTACTTTTTTTTTTTTTTTAAGATAGTCCACTGAAGTACTTGGTTTTTAACTTTTATGGCTAGAGTTGAAGCCCTGGTACAGTTTTACGTAAATAGTAGCTTATTTATGAATGGGCTTGGAGAAATTAAGAGAATCCATTCATCATTTGAGGATGAACCAGATGCCACTGATGATATTGAATAATTTTAACCTATGAAAAATGGCAGTTTTGTAGGGTTCAGTCTGGTAAGAGTAGGATAAAGAAGTCACTCAAACTACTCCTAGTGGTTGCTGCATAGGAAACATATTCCCTATGTCAACATATTCCCATATGTCAACCATCTATGTGCCTTGTCTTTTACTCATTTGATAAGTGTGGCTTTGTGCTTGGTGATGGAATTTGGGTTGTCATCTAGGCTGGTGTAATATGATAAAGAATGTGTTATCATTGTTTTTTTTTTTAATTTTTTTAATGTTTGTTTATTTTTGAGAGAGAGACAGAGTGTGAGTGGGGGAGGGACAGAGAGAGAGAGGGAGACAGAATCCCAAGCAGGCTCCAGGCTCTGAGCTGTCAGCACAGAGCCTGATGTGGGGTTCAAACTCACGAACCGTGAGATCATGACCTGAGCCGAAGTCAGGCGCTTAACTGACTGAGCCACCCAGGTGCCCCCAAGAATGTGTTATCATTGTAAGAAGGGAGCTTTATTATTGAAAGTGATTTGCCTGCTGAGTGACCATTCTTCCTCTTTTAGTAATATCCCCTGATTTTCCTTGGGGATCCATCAGTCCACAGGGTTTATGCCTTGCCCCATGTCTGGCCGAAGAGTGATATTTTACTGGTCACAGTGATTGGTTCACAGATGAACACATGACCCTGCTAGAGCCAATCAGAACCCAACACTAGGACTTTGCTGGAGCTACTGAGGAAGACATGCTCTTTTCTACTACAACGATTTCAGCCCAGGGCTATGAAAGCCATCCTGCCACTCTGTGGAGAAAGCCTGATTGAGAGCAAAACTTACATAGAAGAAAGTAGAGCTGAGAGTCAAAGAGTGAGACAGAATCTAGATGACATTATTTGAGGCTTTGTCATATCCAGCTGTGCCTTAGAGTCATATTCCCAGATATCTCAGTTACATAAGTCAGTGCTGTTCTTTGCTTATATCAGTTGGACTTGTATTTTTTTCTGTCACTTGCAACTGCAGAGTCCTGTCTGTTACAGCATGCCATCCCAAAGAGATAAGTGCATGATCCTGTCCCTGGAAATTGTTTAAAATAAGTACTTAATGGACATCAAAACCAAAATCATTTTAAGAATGCATCCCTTTTAATACCAACAAAAAAAGGAAGTCTTCTATCTTGGTTGAACCTGACAACAAAGAGAAAATCTAACACTTTCTGTCCTTTTCTCTCTTTCTCTCTAAGATGAGACACAAACATTTTAGAGAGAAAAAAATATCATTTTGCTTCAATCTATAGTTTAAGCTATAATATGCTTTGGAGAAACATTGGAACATCAGTGGTAGAAGAAAAATATTTGGTAGTATGGATCATCACATCTCCTATTTTTCCAGGGCAAGATAGGATCAAGGAAGCAGTCTAAGAAAGCCCCCAGGGTTCCACTTGGGAGTGACTTGGGCTAATAAAAATTGTATTTTCCCTTTTCAGTTTATTCCAGTGTTCTCTTCTCTTGATGAGCCTGGGTGTGTGGCATGGGTTCTCACCAGTGACCTGTCCCTACTTCCTAGTCCTAATTCTCAACCACATTTGTGTCACAGTCACCCAGCCTGGTTGAAAGAGGCTAGAAAAATCTACACTAGACTCTTCAGGCTATAGTTTTCCAGCAGAAACAATTTCTGGATCAATTAGTATCAACCGGATCCTGGTCTGAATTCTTGTTCTGCTCCGTATTAGGGCGGTTTCCTTGAAGATGGATAATTGCATCTCATTGAAAGTTGGTTTATTTAACTATAATAAATGAAAATAACAACAGCAACAATTCTCCTTTAGGATCACTATGAGGATTAAATGATATAAGGCACAAATAATGAACATTACAGCCAACATTTGAGTGTGTATTTTGTGCCAGCCCTGTGCTCAGAACTTCTACACTAGATTCTATTGGTTGCCCACCCAGCATCTTTACCCCTCTTTTCCATCCTACTAGAACCCTGATTTGGTTTAGGAATCTACTTCTCTGGAAATCCTGTATGTTTTTCCAGGGGTCTCTTCCCTTTGGGGAAAGCTTATCCTTCCTTTATTTCCTTTGCACATGATTGGTTTAGGTTTGGGCATGAGACCAAACTCTGGACAATGAAACTTGAGGGGAAATCTGTTCATGGCGCCTCTGGGAAAATGTTCCCTTGATCCTAACCTTCTGCTTCTGGACAGCATCGTTTCTGAATGCAAAGACCAAAGCAGCTATACCCATCTTCCACCCACAAGGAAACAAAATAATCACAGATTGGCAAAGGATAGAAGTGGAAAGAACTTGGGTCTTCCAAGTCATTGTCGACTGAACCAGCCATGCTCTGCCCTAACATGGGACTTCCTGTTATGTCTCATAATACAATTCTCCATTGTTTATGTCAGGTAGAATCTAATTACTGACCCAGATTTATTTTATTTTTATTTTATTTTATTTTATTTTATTTTATTTATTTTATTTTATTTATTTTATTTTATTTATTTTATTTTATTTTATTTTATTTTATTTTATCCTCAAATGGCTCTCTAAGGAACCTGGTTGGTTGTTCAGTGCACAGTTACTCTTCCAGGATGCTCTGCCATCCTCCAATCTGCTGAGTGCTAGGCTGTTTTCAGCCTGCTATTGGTTATTTGATTGCACTCCTTCCTGTTGTTCATTTGCTTCTGACTTTTCACAAAAGGACTTGATGCCACACAACTCTGTGGATTTATAGAAGGAAGAGATGCTCTTTGCTCATGTTTTGGGAGGAAGACTGCTCAGTAACTGACCGTATAAAAGTGAGTATATTTCCTCTTGGAATCCCCTAGGACAGAGCTACGCACATAGTAGGTGTGTTGCTGTTTTATTGCTGCATAACAAGTTGCTGCAAATCTAGCTGCTCAAAAGAATACCGGTTCAATTTTTTCCCATGTTTATTTTTGAGAGACAGAGAGAGGCAGAGTGTGATCAGAGGAGAGGCAGAGAGAGAGGGAGACACAGGATCTGAAGCAGGCTCCAGGCTTTGAGCTGTCAGCACAGAGACCAATGCAGGGCTCGAATCCACGAACCATGAGATCATGACTTGAGCATAAGTTGAATGCTTAACTGACTGAACCACCCAGGCGCCCCAAAATAATACCAATTTATTATCTCATAGTTCCTGTAGGTCAGATATTTGGGTAGGCTTGGCTTGGTTTCTGGATCTCACAGTTCTGAAATCAAGATGTTAGCTGGGCTGGGTTCTCATCTAGAGGCTCTGGAAAAAATCCACCGTCCAGTTCACTCAAATTATTGATAGAATTCAGTTCCATGTGGTTGTAAGACTGTAGTCCCTACCCTCTAGCTGTTGGCTAGGAGCTGCTTTCAGCCCCTAGAAGCTGCCTTCTGGCCCTAACATGTGGCCCTTTCATCTTCAAAGCCATCAAGGGCAGGTTGAAACCTTCTTGTGCTTCAGATATGGCTGACTTGCCCTTTGGCCAACAGCAGGGGGAAAAAGAAAACTCTCTGCTTTTAAAGAGCTTATCTGACTGGATCAGCCCCAAATCTCCTATTTTTAGGTCAACTGACTTGAGACTTCAATTCCATCAGCAGAATAGCCCCAGATTAATGTTTAATTGAATAATTAGGGGGCAGGAATTTTGGATAGGGCCATCTTTAGAACTCTGATTACCATAGCAGTGTCATGTAAAATTATTATTATTATTATCATTATTGTCATCATTTTGGTATTGAATTAAGTAGAGAACAGACAAAAATTTTAAGTCAAGTATCAAATTAATTGAGTTTTACCTCTGCTAATTTCAGGACTCCTTTAATAATGATATTAGTGTTACTCTGGTTATATTGCCCATTGTTGTAACCAAGAAAACCACAACCTAACAGAAAAAAAAACCCAAACAAACCAGTAATTATGCTGATGTTGTTGCCTTTTTTATTTTTGGAAGGAAGAGAATTGCTGATCTGGGCCAACATTTTCCCCTCAATGGCTGGCACCGCTTAGTAACATTACAAGTGTTATTCATATATAGTGTTTATTTATTTTGGGGTCTTGGGAAAAAACAAAAGTTACTTATTTTTTTAAAATAAAAATGGATTTAAACATGTGGAAAAGTTTAAAAGAAGAAGGTTAGTACAATCAATATAAAATAGTTGTAAAAAGGGACCCACTTCATTATAATGTTGTGATTTCTGAGCCGTGTTGAGTTTCGATAGTTGCTCAACACTATAATTATGAGTAGAGCTAGGAAAGTGGGTGCCCTTCAAAAGTTTGGGACAGTTGGTTGGGATTTTGCAGACAATCCAGTGTCGAAAGGTTTGCTTCATCATTTTGTGGTGTTATCTTTGGGTTGAGAAACAAGGATCATATAAAAAGAAAAGTTCAGAGATTCCTGGTGGATTTTGCCACACTGTGGCTTATAGCCTATTTTCTAGAAACCCCATAAAGTCCTCCATACTAAAAATCAACTTTAATTAACTTTTTAAAAGAAAAACAGCTATTTTTTTCCTTCCTTCCTTCCTCCCTTCCTTCCTCCCTCCCTTTCTTTCTTTCTTTCTTTCTTTCTTTCTTTCTTTCTTTCTTTCTTTCTTTCTTTCTTTCTTTCTTTTTTGGTCCGTTGTTTTCAAGTGAGCAGTCGGGGCAGCATTTTCCTCCCCATACAAATAAACAACAATAGGAGTCCTCATTGACAAAAGGTTATAGACCACTGCCTCAGTTGATCTGTCTCCAGGAAAATAAGTTCAAAGCAAAGGACCAAATGGCATCTGAATGGGGGTGTAACTCTGTGGGCTGCCCTTGACAACCAATGTGGGCTCCCTTCTGTGCTGTGAACTGTAAACCTGGGAAGAGTCTTGGAAATATATCAGTGCTGCCTGAACCCACTTGGGATCGTGGAAAAGGAGGAGGAGGTGATGGAGAGAGAAGCTCAGTGGTTGAGGAGTAATTGTTATGGAATTAGCCAGACTGGGCTTCAAGTCTTAGCTTGAAGGAGAGTTGGGCAAGTTGTAAGACTCTGGGCAAGTTGCCTAATTTTTCAAACTCTAGGGTCCTCATTTGTGAAATAGAGATTAATAATAGTGTAATACCTGATATGGACTGAATATTTGTGTCCTTCCTTTCAAATCCATATTTTGAAATCCTAACCCCAATGTGATTGTGTTTGGAGGTGAGGCCTTTGGGAGGTGATCAGGTCATGAGGGGGAAGGCTTATGACTGTGATTAGTTCCCTTATAAAAGAGACCCTAGAGAGCTCCCTCAACTCTTCTGCCATATGAGGTTACAGCAGAAAGAGGTTTAGTCACATAGGAAGCAGGTTCTCACCAGACATTGAATATGCTGGCACCTTGACCTTGGAATTCTGTCTCTAGAACTGTAAGAAATAAATTTCTATTGTTCATAAGCCTTCCAGTCTCGTAAAAGATACTTTGCTATAGCAGTCCAAATGAACTAAGGCAATACCTCTTATCTTTGGGTGATTATTACAAGCGATGCATAAAAGCATTTAGCAGGGGACCTGGCATGCAATACTTAGCAAATGTTGGCTGTAATTGAAGGAGATTCATGAAAGAAGGAAGCAGGAAAGATTGAGAGAAAGAGAGAAATAAGAGAAGGAAGAAAGGGAATATGCTAAAAAGAAACTATTCAGGGCAAACAGAAGAGGGAAGGTAGTCTAAGTCACCAGAATTCAATGCATGCAGAAGAATACGTTTAAATTGAATATTTCATTGCCCAAGTGAGATTGAGTTCCAGGGATGAACACTGTTTACCGTGTGCATCCCTTTGAGATGCCGAGTTTCTCTATTCTTTGATTGAAGCTTTAATGGACTGGCCAATATAGCCCACAGGATGCCTCTGTAATCCAGTGGTAATATTAGTGGAGCTCAGGAAATATTTTATAACCATAAGCC
This sequence comes from Neofelis nebulosa, assembly GCF_028018385.1. Classification (NCBI taxonomy): domain Eukaryota; kingdom Metazoa; phylum Chordata; class Mammalia; order Carnivora; family Felidae; genus Neofelis; species Neofelis nebulosa. Next base: position 147,291,349 of record NC_080785.1, on the reverse strand, counting down.
TTTATTTGTAAACTTACTCTACACTGAAAATGTTGGCATCAAAACTTTTCACTGTGACTTCGAGCACAGAATCTCAGGAGAACTGTAATCTAAGTAAAATATTGCCTTGAATAGTGGAGCCAGTTGGGAATGAATGAAGGAGCTCAGGGGAGAGATTGTCCCCATGGAGCTTTAGGCTGAAGGGTTGAACTATGTTCCTCTCCCAGTGCTTAGCTTTGTTCTGGGTTCACTGCCACTGTAGCTGTCTGTTTGTGAGTTGCAAAGGAAGGAATGCACTTTTCACGACCACCAGAGTCCTCATTTAATCTGGGCAGAATATCTTGAAGGCCTGCCAGTGATTCTGCTCTTTGGAGAATAAGATAATTGAATCACTTCCTTCAGCAAAGTTGCAAATGATGTGGAAAGTCTCAGTTGCAGCAAGGGGAGAGACAGGAATAAAGGGCTTTTTGCTTTTTGCTTTGAGATTTTGGTACTGAAATCCATTCACTCAGAATAAGTGAAGAAATCTCCTTTGAAAAAAGTTAGCCAGCATACTTGGGAGGTACCATCAGTTTCCTTGGGCTCTTCTTGGGGTCACCAGGGAGCCACCAAGATCAACTATTATTCTCTACTGCTAACTTTGTCTCTCTTTCAACCCTGTTTTGAGAATCAAACCAAATAAAAAGTGGGCCTCTTCATTTATAACTAATGCCTTTGCCTAGATTTTAAGGCAGTTTTACAGCTTGTAAAGGTTTCAATCAATAATCCCTTTCTCTTTATTGATAAAGATGGAGGCGGGTGGTAACATGAGCATCTCTCTCTAAGTCTGGCTGTCAAGAAGCAGTAGATAGGATGGCAGTTTAGTGGCTGGATGTCCCCATCAGGGACAACATGGGGGTGGCTTGGGCCTGTCAGGGAAGGTCAGCAGAGACTAGCTCAGGGCCATGGCTCAGATTGGTCACTCTGAGGATGTTCGTTGGTCAGCAAATATATCTGGCTAAATTGGTCTTCTAGGAATGACACTGATAGCTAATACTCAGAGCGTACTGATTCATATGTAAAGGGATTAGATAGGTACCTGACATGGAGTACCTCACTCTGTGGGGAAACAACTATCCTCAATTTTTTGAGTTGGGGAAACTGAGGCACAGTTATGTAGGTTAGCAGCTTGACCAAGGTCATCACAGTAATACCTAGTAAGTGTAAGTGGCAGAACAGGATTTGACACCATGCAGCTCAACTCCAGGGCCTGTGGGATTATCCACCCTGCCAGGCTCTCTGTCTCCCATGATTACTTATTTAAAACTGTACGGCCGTCTTCCCCCGACCTACTTCTCTTGTTGCAATTCCTCTCTCTAAGAATAGTTCCACCATTCATTCATTTGCACCAGCCAGCCATCTGAGGAATACCCTTGACTTGCTACCTCCTTGCCCACCTCAATCAATCACCACGTTTTGTCAAACTCTACATCTCCACTATCTCACCTGATCCTTTGGCCCTATGCACCATAGCCCTATCCTGCTCTAAGGTGCCCTGGTCTCTTGCATGGGTGTCTGGCTTAGTCTGCTAGCTTGTCTTCTGGTCGTCTCTCCTCCGGTCTGATCCCTGTAGTTCCTAGAGATTTCTGGACTTCAAATTGGACCCTCTTCTGAGGTTGAAAGTCCTTGGTTGGACCCTCTATCCCATGACATAGAGCCATCTTCCCCACACGTGCCCTCTTCTGCATGATCACTTGATGGATGCTACTCAAGAAGAGTTTGAGGGCACTTTCACAGGGAGGGACCTTGGATCAGCATTGATAGACTTACTCCTTTTCAGTTAATGCCTCTGACAACCTTAGGAAGAAAGTCTCAATTTAGTATTAATACATCTTCAAGGTCTTTTAAATTCTTGATTATTTTCATTTTTTAACCGAGAGAGAAAGCAGCTGTAGTTAGTTAGAATTTAATACCACTGCTTTTTTTTTGATTGTAATTTTATGGTTACTTTCTACTTTATGGCTCACAATACAACTTTTTCCAGTTATAGTAGTGATACAAACTTATTTTTTTTAAGTTTGTTTATTTATTTTGAGAGAGAGAGAGCATGAGTATGTACCTGGTAGTGGGGCAGAGAGAGAGGGAAAGAGAGAATCCCAGGCAGGCTCCATGCTGTCTGTGCACAGAGCCTGATGTGGGGCCCAAACTCAGGAACTGTGAGATCATGACCTGAGCTGAAATCAAGAGTCAGATGCCCAACCGACAGAGCCACCCAGGTGCCCCCAAACTTACCTTTTAAAGAGTATATTTAAAATTTAAAATAACAGCATGATATAAAAACTATTAATTAAGGAACAGAAAAGGTGATACAGTACAGCAAAAATTGATCATGGCTTAAGAAAGCCTGGAGTTCAGGGAACCTTAGTTATAGCACTTTCTGGAAACTGCTCCCCGCCTGTGTTCCTTGGACTCAGCTCGCCCATATTTCCATCATTTGGCTTGTTTCTTGAAAGTGGGGTCCTGTGCATCAGCTGTCACCTTTCTTCCCTTGCCTACTCAGAGACATGAGAGCTCAGTAGGCTAGACGGCCCCACATTAATCCTTGTGCCCTGCAGCCACAGGACTGTCATTGACACACATTATTTTACTAAAAATTTTCATTAAAGGAAGATGTTGTATGAGCCATGTTTTTAAACATGGTCAAATATTTGAAAGCACAGGATTGAATAATGTATTTTCAGATCTTGGAGGAATAAATGCTCTAGGATGCTCAGTGGGCAGCTATTATTCAAGCTTTTTATAGGTACTTACTCAGTCCGACATCGTATCATCTTCAGAAGCTGGGAAATCCAGCTCTGCCTCAGCAGGCTGTCTTCTCTGTTTTAGGGTTAATTCTGTAACAATCCAGGAGAATTTCTTCTCCCCTTAATTGTTCATCAGAATGTAAGACTCGCAGGAAGCTGCTCATCCCTAAATCTCATGTGTCTGCACAGGCTCACACAAGTCAAGTCTATGATAGGACTTAACACTTCCTCCTCACCTCTCAGCTGATACTACATGCACTCCTGAAGCAATTGCACTCAGTTTGCTGACCCTGAGAATGCATTTCTTTGATTTCTCATCATGCCTTCTCTTGGGGTTTTGAAGATAAAGTGCTTTTGCTGAGATTGTCACTTGGTACAGAACCATGGGGATTTGCAGCCACTGAGCCCGCATCCCATAATCAAAAAAGTTGTTCTGTGTCTCAGATCACTTCATTATGCTCTCTTATCCTAGTTTACTGCCTTGTCCCATCACCAGTGTTGTTTCAGTTCCTGGGTAGTAGAAAATACAGGTTTCAGTTGGTGAAATGGAGGTCTTATAATAAGAAAAATCATAAAAGCAGGGTTGCAAACAAATAAGTCATAGAATAAAATGTGTGTGAAAATTGTAAGCTTAAACATGGAACTTTCAGGAATTGCATGCTTGTGGCTAGTCACCTTGGGCTGCCTCCTGATTTCCAAGGACACTTTAATTCTTTCTCCAGTTGGGGCACTTTTGATGGAAAATGTGGACTTTTGCTTCCACATACCCGTGTGATGGCTGGTGTTAAAAGCCTCAAAATCCTGGGAACAAACTCCAGAATCTGAAGTGTATGGAAGCAGGGAGGTAAACTCTCAGGTCATCTGATGGAAATGCCTGGTTGACAGATGCAGAGACAGAGTCTCCAAAAGTTGAAGACTCACCCAGGTGCAGAAACAACCCTGAGCAGAACATCCAAGCCCTCTGACTCCGGCCTGAGATTGTTCCTGTCTGTGATGACCACAGGAATCCCTGGGCCCTGGGACACTTTCGGATCATGGGTGTGGCTTTGCCTCTGTCGGGGAGAACCACTGAGGTCTGGAGATGCTTGCTTCTCGATGGCTTCCTGGAATTTGAGATCCCTGGAGATGGCTAGCACTTCTGCTGTTGCTTCTGAGAAGGGGAATGTAGAGGTCAAACATGAAAGAATGGCCTCTGGCTAGGCCACCCTTGGGTAATGAAACAGGAAAGACATTTGATGAGAAGTCACACATGTATTTTGTCTCCCAAGGCTTTGGGACAATCCCTGGCTTCTTCCAAAACTTCTCTTCCCTTTGGTGTCTCACTTGCACAGCCAAAGTAGAGTTGTGTTTTCAATGTGTTCCTGGGTTGCCTGCAGGATTTCTCGGAAACCTCAAGCAGTTGGATACGTTGTGTGATCTCCATTACCACTTTCTGGAGAACCGGTGGCTAACACTCCACAATGGCCCTGGAATCTAGGGTAGCTTCTCAGTGACCTGGCTTCTGTGGCGTCTCTGGGGCAGATCAAAGACTTCAGAACAGCTCAAGCATGTGAAATGATTGTTAACTGTTCTCAGTTCTTCCACAGCTATTTGTTCTCGAAAGCCCAGCTTTTACATCTTTTTCCAAAAATCGTACATGGCATTCATCCTCCAGAGCAGTTGAAAGCTAATAGACATTCTCATTTTATCCCACCCCCGACTACAGGCAACTCTGTTGCTAGATGAGTTTATCTGAATTCCATTTGCTTAGACCTTATGAAGTGAATAAATTTGAATTAATGTGTAGCTTTCTGAGGAGAAGGAAGTGATGCTTGGAGGGGTTAAGCAATGTCTGTGTTAGTTTATATAAATGGATCTTTATGAGTGCAAACGTCCTCATACCACGTTACCATATCAGGTCTATTGGTTTATACAAAATTTTCATTAAGTGATGCTAAAATATACACATGGGGATTTCGAAAATGAGTTTTTCCTTTTGAACAGCCGTATATTTACGTTTCTTTGGGTTGCGTTGGCGGATTAAATATATTCTCCTTTTTAGAGCAAACACTTGGGAGAAATATGCATCAATAAGTATGTAAGTTATAACTCCAATTCCCAACAAACTGCATTTGCTGTATTTGGTAACTCTCCAATGCTGTTTCTTTCCATAATAATTAGAGCAGAATTGAGATGCCATAAAAGAAACTCCAGACTTCGTTGTCATTTGTTGGAGGGGGTGGGGGAATAAGAAGCATTTGGCTTCTTTGTAAGTAGAAATTTTTATTATTGTATTTGTATTTCTAAATGACTATGAATAGGACGGTGGTGGGTAAACTCATGAATGTTAATCTGGCTATAGCTTCCGCTTTGATAACATTTAGTTATTCCATCCTTTATTACACTCGTATAGATGTTGATAGTTCAACAATTGGAGCTTTTAAACTAATAGAAGGCTTTCAACCAAATAGAATGCCTTCATTACTAGTGAGTAGGGAGATCTGAATGTGAATTGAGGTGGTTTAAACCAATCTCATATTTTTATAAAAGACTGATACCCACAGAAATTATGGGTTTATTTTCAGTTTTCTTTGATTTGAATAAACGAGGGCAGGAATTTATGTTATTTCTCATCTTTTCACATGCCTAGCCCGAGGTCCAACTGCATTTGTCAGTATAACAAACCTGAAATACTGGGGTTAGTTTATTTTTTTGCTTATGTAAATGCCACTGTGTGTCCATGAGCTTCCAGGGCATTTCTCTTCCTGAGGGAGACTCAGGGACCCAGGCACCTCCCATTATGTTATCTGGAATATGAAGCTACTGGAATTGCTATACGGGGAAAAGACAGTGTGTGATACCGAGCTCTCTCTCAAGTACTTTAGATATTGACACTTGGTCACATCTATTCACTACCCATTGGCCAAACTACTTACATGGCCTACACAGACTATAAAGGATGCTAGAGAATGTAAGAGATTACATGGGGGTACTCAGCACTACTGTTTCAAACAGGTGCCTAGCAAAGGTTAACTGAGAGAGCAAATGAATGAATCATGAGTCCCGTTAAACTGCCTGGCAGTTGGAGAATGCTATTGCCATTTTAAATTGATAGAGAAGGGACTGAAAAACACTGGGCAAATGTTAACCTTAAGGGGAGTTTTGTGTATATTTGCATCATCACAACAGCTGTAAGATTGGGTTGCCGGTTTGAAGTCTAGATAGCTCGACTATGCCCCACCATGATTTTTTTTTTTTTCAAGGTACCCACAGAGGCAGCCTGAAAAAACTCCATTTTTTGATCCTAGAGGCCTCTAAAGCAAATAGTATCTTGTAGTGTATTAGGTAGAAGTGTTTTAGAGCCTTGGTAGTGTGCCTGGTAGGAATGGACCTTGTTAAGGTTACAGAAAAGATTAACCTCCATTGACAAGATGAGATTGAAGTCACTTTCTCCTGCCACAGAGCCGTTCCCGATCTGTATTGTCAGCACGGAAGAGTTTATCCATTTTCTCTAAAACATTATCTCAAATGAAGTGTCAGAGCACTAAATGGATTTACCGTCTTCCCTTATTTGTTATTTTGATGTTCAGTTTTTTTTTATCCCATTTATTTATTGTCATATGAAGTTAAAACAATAACAGAAATAAACAGGGAAGGCTGGGTGAGGAAAAGATCACAACCTCACAATCATCCATCTTATTCCTGAGTAATTGTTGCAGAATCCTTAAGGAATGTCCTTTTATTTAATTTCTTGTTTTCCCTTTTTTGACTCAAGACCTCTCATTTCCTCAACTTACTGTAATTCAAATAGGTCAGTTCACTCAAACATATCCAGAACACTTATTAAATACAAGAAAACATGTGATATAGGTATGTTGCGAGAACTGCATCCTCTTCCATGATACCTTGTCAAGCTGGAATTCTGGGAAGTAGCCCAGAGCAACCAAAAATGGCGTAGGTGTTAGACTTGGTCACATCAGGTTTCCTAAGTAGCTTTTGCCACCTCCTCGCTGTAGGTAGCCGTGGGACCTTCAAGCAGTTACTTAATTGTGCTGAGTTGCAGTTTCCTCATGGGGTAAGATGGTACAGGAGAGTGTGAGAAAGACCTTAAGAGACCCAAAGCAAGGACACAGTATCGTACCTGGGCACATCACCCTCCAGGTAGCTTCACTTAACACTGGCATTTTATGAAATGACACAGAACTTACTGTGTGTTGAAAATATAACATTGTTTTCTAGATTTTGCAAAATTCTGTATACCCTCGATGTGCCTAGAAAAGCTCATGGTTTCTCTTCATTCCATTCTTTACCCTGATCCTTCAAATATCCCCACCCCAAGCATACACTAAGTCAGCCTTTGGGAACCCAGCACTACATGTTAGGCACACCAGTGCTAACTACACTTGTTGAGTTATGACTTATTTTTTTTCTTTATCTGAGAAGCAGTTTGTAAATGGCTAGGTAGTAATGGGGAAGACGTTGTTATAATTTGTTACCTTGGAAACTGGCAGTGGATGTCACCTCCTTTTGCGGTGTGTATGCTGTGGCCTTGGATATCTCATCCCCTAATTAACATCCTGTGAGAAATGCAGAAGTAAATCATCGGAGCAACTGGACCACTGTGATATTAAGTGCTGGAACATTCTAAATTGCAGTACTAATCTTCATAATGAGGCCACATATTCTGTGTTTTCTCTTTTCATTGCTTCTTAACTCTTCTGAGTAAGAAGAGCAAAGTTATCATGATGTAGAGATTAGGGAGTGATTCATTCCGTACTTAAATTGAGCTTTATGAAGAAACTTTTTTTAGTTTATTGGGAATTGTGAGAGTTCCTTTGAAAAAGAACAACTTGGGTAGAGAATTTTAAATATAGTTTAATACTGCAAATAGGCAGTCCCCCAAATATGGATTTGTCTTAGAGGCAGGACATATTGTCATGCATAAAGCACATGATCTAAGACCCAAGTACCCTGGTTGAGTCTTGTTATTCCATATTTTACTACTCAGTTATGTATTCAAATTCGTAGGTGATTTTTTTTTTTTTTTTTTTTTTTTTTTACTTTAACCAAGAAGTCTGCTTATTGGACACTGAAGGAGCTCATTATAGGATGATTAGTCCTGTAAGCTGTTTTGCTCATTTGGACCTAGAGGTCACATGTTCTTATTGAACCATCAGTTCTTGAGTGTGAGCTATAAAATGATCAATTGTTTTAATATTTATTTTTGAGAGAGAGAGAGAAACACAAGCAGGGGAGGGTCAGAGAGAAGGGGAAACACAGAATCTGAAGCAGGCTCCAGGCTGTGAGCTGTCAGCACAGAGCCCAATGCGGGGCTTGAACCCATGAACCACGAGATCATGACTGACCCGAGCCAAAGTCGGGTGTTTAACCGACTGAGCCACCCAGGTGTCCCCAGTCAACGATATCTTACGGATGATTTCATGTACAGTATGTTAGCTCAGTAAGTCCTTGTAAAACCTCTATAGCGTAGTATAGTATACAAGTTTTGAGGTCTCTGCCAGGCCAACAATGACCACTCCCCCGAATAGCCCCTTCATTCATGCGGGTGAGCCCCAAGAACCATGTTTGTGTAGCTTGACCTCATCACCCTTTCACCCATCCCAGGACCACCGTACACATGGTGACCCAATTACATTCCCTCACCTTGGATTTGGGAATTCGATCAAAAATTTCAGTTTATCCTGAGCTCATGTCTGAGTAGAAAGATGGAAACATGAAGAATCTATGGGTCTTACTCTGCTCTGTGAGCCAGTGGCCAAGAAAGCCAGTCTGTAGAAAGAAGACTGGAAAGGAACACAGAGGAGAAATGAGAGACCTTGGCCCAGGAATCTGGAGGCTTTCTTGATTCCGGTTCCAGACTTTTCCTGAGGCCTGGCTGCTTTCAGTCCCTTGAATTCCATCAGGCACTTTTATATCATAGGATAAATTTTTTTACTTCTTAAAAAAAAAAAACACAAAAAACTAACATGAGTAGATGTTTTTTGTTCCTCACTGAGACTCAGGGAAGTCAGTCTTATGGAGAGTTGATGTCAGTGTTTCTGAACTCTTGGTCAGGGCTCCAGCAATCCAAGTCAAATTAGAATCAAAAACCAAAAGGGGATCTTTGATTCACTTATTTGGAAATCCCAAGATGTGACGCTGCCTCTAGGCATGACTAGAGTCAAGGATTTGACCAGAATCATTTGATCAAACTTCACTCTTCCTCTGCTCTATTTCTCTGTGGCTTTATTCCCAGAAGACTGATCTCTATATGGGGGTGTGGATGGCCACTGGCAGCCTGAAGCAGCAACACCGTGACCTGTGGCCCTTGCTAAAGGGTGTGGGGATGTCAGTCTCCCAGTGACCATTGCACTGCCTGAGAAAGGACTCTGATGGGTCAGCCTGGGTCATATGCTGGAGTGTGACAACCCCCTTGATTGACATCTCCCCCTATGTCCGAGATCTGGGGTTCCATTACTGAAATAAGGGAGAAGAGATGCTGAACAGACCAAAGCATTCTTGTTCATCACATTTGCTGTTTTTTTTCCTACCTGAAAGATGATGTTCATCTGTGTGACAGACTCCCATATGCAGTTTTTCTCCTCCAGCTGTTGGTCACCTCCCCTCCCTCCCACTCAAGAAGATCAATCTAGATACAGATATTTGCAGCTTATTATTCAGATAACCTTAAATCTACTCTAACTAATTAGAAAAGTCAGTACTTTGCAAATGTGAGTTCTCCCATCATTAGTAGTAACAAATGTGACACATCTCACAATTGCTGGGGGCACACATCCTGGGGTGGAAACCCCTGCTTTCAGATGGATGTTATCTGGACCCATCTGAGATTGATGGTGAAGATAACACCATCAATACCTTTTTTGTATCAATTGATACCTTTGTATCAATACCTTATTTGACACAAGCCTATGTATTCAAAACACATTTGAGTGCCTGCCAACAGCCAGACATTTTTGCAGGCATGGGGCTTCCAGCTATGAACAAGATAGAAAAAGTCACTATATTCATCTGGTGCTCAAGTTTTTAATGGGGGAAGATGTACATAAACTTATGAACAAATAAAAAGAACCTCAGATATTGAGTGCAATAAAGAAAATAAAACGGGGGTATTGGGCCTGTTGTTGTCCAATATGGTAGCTACTACCCATGTATGGCAATTTAAAATTTAGTGAAATGAAATGAAATTTTAAAAATCAGTTCTGTGGTCACACCAGTGACATTTCATGTGCTCAGTAACCACAAGTAGCTGGTGGCTATTATATAGACAGTGCAGATATAGAATATGTCCATCATTGCACAGGGTTCTATTTCACTGGGCTTGACGGTGACTGGAAAGCTATAGCTGGGGGGTTGCTTAGGAAGGCTTGCTTCAAAGCTGACATTTATGCTTGGAACTAAAGCCACCCAAGCAAAGGTCTTAGGGAATAACATTCCAGCCATAGAGGACAGTAAATGCAAAGACCCTGAGATGGAAGTGGTCTTGATCTTGGCTATTTCAAGATCCAGCGATGGCCAGTGTTTCTGATTGAGTTAGGGAGGCAGGGAAGAGTTAGATCAAGTAGCATCTTGGGTTTTATCCTGCACCAATGGAAGCCATTGCATAAGCATTGACAGATTTGTTTAATTTCTGAAGAATCATTCTGGCTGCTGATGGGAGAGGGGAATGGCAAGGTTGGAGGCAACACATAGAAGGCCTCCAGAAATCATTTGATGAATGAAAATAATGATGGAAGGGCCCAGCCACACTGAGGTGTCCATTAGTCTGACATCTCCTTGCAAGGGCTTAGGCCCTGATGGAGCTCATGGAGGTGTTTCCAGCATGGTGTCAGACCGAGTGGTCAGCCAGTGGTCAGGACCTAGAGGGTCCTGGGTCCTTAGAGCATGTGAGTTCCTCCAGCAGTACCCCCTGTCTCTCAAGGCCAGTGCTTGGCTCACTGGTGGCTGCTCTCAGCTCTTCAAAGCTCCTATCCTGTCTTGGGGACCAGTGTAGGGCATTGCTTCCATGGGCCATTCATCCCTTCTTGTTCCTTCATTCATCTTTACTGAGTACCTGTTATGGGCCAGGCCTTGTATTTGGTGCTGGGATTAAAGTGGCACAAGATAAAAACACAATGGTCCCTGCAGACACAATTCTCACACTGTAGATGGAGGCTGTCTCAACCAGATAATTATGTGGGTAATTGTGTGATGACCCTGGGATAAGTGCTGTACATAAGTGGTTCAAGAACACCCATCAGGGGTCCCCAGTCAGAGAGGTCGGAAAAGGCTGCACTGAGGATGAGATAATTGGGCTGGATTTCAGGAGGAATGAGGATTCTCTAAATGGCAGCTGGATGGAGGGAACAGCATGGGCAGAGGCCACATGGACCATGGAGCAGTGGATTGACCAACAGACCCGTGAGGCTGGGTGGAGGGAACAGAGGCGAGGGGGTGCTAAGTTGGGGGGCTGGGCAGAGTGGGTAAGGGAGGACCAGCTGGGAAGCCCACCACTGGGGGGTGGGAGATGATGGTGTTCTCTCCTTGCCTTTTCAAATGCTTGCCTCTGCCCTCTGTCTGCCAGTCAGCTCCACCTGGTAGTGGCTTCTACCATCTGTCAAAATCCTGTTAGCTGGAACTATGAAATTACCAATAAACAGCGGTGTTTGACCTACAAAAGAAGGCAGCTTTATACAGCACAGTCCTTTACTGTGAGTCAAGCTCTAAACTGAGTGCTGCTTCTTTTTTGCCCCTCTATTTATTTATTTCTCACAACGACTCCACTGTAATGTGGGTGGTTGTGATCCCATTTTACGGATGAAGTAACTGAGAGATTGTGACTAAGCAGCAGAGCTGGGACTCGAACCCAGCATGCTAGAGTGAAATTCAATGCCAAGTGGCCAATGAGCTTGCAGGAAGAAGCTGCAGTCCAAGGCCTGCATAAGTAGCTTGTGAAGCAGGCCGTTAATATTTGTTCGTATTAGAGTATTCTCAAGAGGCCAGAGATTCCAGATGGCTGGGAGACGCATATTCATTATCTGTTTTTTTTTTTTCAAACAACTGTGACACTTGGGGAATTATAAATGAGTTAACGTAACATTAATACCTAGAAATATTCTGGAACAGATCATTAAAAAATCAATTTTCACACATGAGGAGAAGATGAGATTATTGAGTAGTAACCAGACAGCACTAGACCTTTGGAGAGGGGCACGCATGAGTTGCGATAGATGTCACTTCCCCACAGGATACACATGCACTGGGAGTTTGGTATTTGCTTGGCTCATTTGGAACTAATATTCCTAGTAATTTTTATTTTTTAATCTAAGTTGTAAAAATCTGGCCATCATCCCAGAGCAGAGAAGGGGGAAAAAATGAGGAAAAGATGAGAGAACCAAAACATATTAAGAGCCTGCCTTGGGCACTGTGCCCATTGCTTTTGTACATTTTATCCCATTCAATCTGCAGAAAGTCCTAAAGAGGTAGGTATCACCATTGCCTTTTCACAGACAAGGAAACTGAGTGATAGAGACGTTAGAGTGCCCCTAGGAAGCAAACATGGTTTCAACCCGGGCATCAGTCTCCAAAGCCCCTCCTCTCCTTACTGTATCCGGCTGGTTTCCTGATTCTAGAACAGAGCACAGGGAGAAATCCAGACAAGAGGGGTCCCTGGGACAGGAATCAGGAGGCCCACCCAGATTGCTTCCCTAGCTGGGAACTAAATTCCAGGCAGGAAGTGGGAAGGCTCTTCCTAGGGGCTGGTGAAACATGAAAATGTTTCCCTAATTAGTACAGACGAGGAGTGTTGTAGCCATTCACTCATCCTACCACCTGACCTAGGACCTCCAGGCAGTGTGTTTGTCGGGGATGTGGGGGGTGATAAAGGTGCTGTGTCTCTGGGAAGGACAGAAGCTTCTGAAATCCTGGGGCACATGGGTGTTGCCTGCCCTTAGGGGGGTTACCACCCCAAACAAACCCTCTAAGGCCTTCCAGAGGAGCAAATACAATGAAGAAAAGAGCCCAAACTGCCACTGATTTCCTGACTGGAGAGAGGAGATTAGAGGACGCAGGGTGACTGGGGAGGAGAAAGGTGTCATGGGAATGGGAGAGCCCTGGATCTTGCCAGTGAGGTTCAGTCCTTAACAATAGCTGCCCTTGACTGAGCTCTCTCGCCTGTGAGAGGAGCTTGACGTGTAGCTGGTAGGAATTCACAGTTGCCTCACTTTACAGGTGAGGAAGTTGAAGCACATAAAGATCAGGTAGGGAGAGACGGTGATGATTGGGTGGATGGGACTGGGGCTGGGTAGAGACTGAAACCACTGACCGGGCCAAGTGGGGAACGTGCACAGAATAGGAACCCAACCGGGCTGGAGGCGCACATCCATGTGGAGCCTGGGTGCTGAGGCAAGTCTTCCTCGTAGATTCTTGGAGGTAGGTCCTTGATCATCAGGATGGGATGAGTGTACCATTTAGGATGCAATGCTTGCAAGTAACAGAAGCCCACTCAAGCGAGCTTAGGCCAGCCGCAGAGTTTATTATAGTGACTGAGGAGAGAGTGCCTTAGGGAATCCCAGGGCACTGCTGCTACCTGCCCAGAAGAGTTGGGGACTGGGGCTAAAGCCCAGAGGGCTGTGTGGAGGGAGTGGGATGACAGGCCGTTCGGTGCAGGAGACCAGGTACACCAGGCGGGCGGCTGCCTTTCAAAGAACAGAGTCTTTCAAAGCCCAGGGAAGGGCTTATTCTGAGGGTGGCAGGGTGGCAGGAAAACACTGGAGAGTGACACAGTCTGATTCACATTTCTAAACGATCACTGGCTGCTGCCTGGATGGATGGTAGGGGATAAGAAGCTGGCTGGGAGCCCAGCTGATAGGCAATTGCCGCAGTCCATTGTGAGGGGACAGTCACTGCGACGGTTAATTTTATACGTCCGTGTGACTAGGCCATGGTGCCCAGTTGTTTGTTTGGTCAAACGTCAGTTCCGATGTTGCCGTGAAGGTATTTTTCAGATGCAGTTACCATTTACAGTCAGTAGGCTTTGAGAAAAACAGATCACCCTCCATAATGAGGGGCACCTCACCCAACCAGCCGAAAACCTCAGGAGCAAAGACAGATTCCCTGAGAAAGAAGCAATTCTGCCTCAAGATTGCAACACGAAAACCCTGCCTGAGTTTCCAGCCTGCCCAGCCTGCCCTGCGGAACCTAGACTCAAGACTGTAGTAGCTTAACCTACAGATTTTGGATTTGCTCGTCAAGTGAGCCAATTTCTTTAATAAATCCATATCTCCCTCTTTCTCCCAAGTTCTTCTTTCAAATGGTTCTGTTTCTCTGGGGAACCCAGACGAATCCATTCACTTACTCATTGGGTACTTACTTTTGCTTGACCATGCGGTCTGGGCCTACGGCTGGATGGTACCAGTTGGAATTGTCCTCAGGATCATTGGCAAGTAGGTGAGAGGGACACAGGCCCAGCTTCCAGGGCGTTCACAGTCGGTCGGCTCGACAGGACACACGCATAGGAGACAACTGGAGAACTTTATAGGCAGGATTTAATTTAAGCCAAAATGTGTGGAGCAGATACTTCCCGCCCATGAAGCAAGCCCTCTGTGGTGGGGCCTTGTAGTTCTGTTATGCAACTTACCCCACAGGAAGGGGAAACGGAAGTCACCCTTGGAAAGAGTGTGTCTCAGCCTGGGCTGCACATTGCGATCGCTCGGGACAGGCTGAAAAAATAGCGCCTTGGGACTCAAATGTAATTTCTCTGAGGTTTGGCTTGGACATCTGGATGTCGAAAAGCTCCCCAGCTGGAGTTGAGAAGCACTGCCTTAGGACATCTTGACTAGAAGATTAGGTCCCTCTCACCTGGAAGGAGTAAAGAGCGAACCGGGGCAGGGTTCAGGAAACTACATGTCCTACCAGCTGCCTGTTTTTGTAAATAAAGTTTTATTGGAACCCAGCCACACCCATTTGTTTATGGATCGCCGTTGGCTACTTTTGCTAAAACAGCAGAATTGAATGTTGTGACAGACACTGTCTGGCCTGCAAAGCCTGAAATATTTACTATCTGGCTCTTTACAGAAACAGTTTGCCAACCCCTAAACTAGGAAGGGATGAATTTTCAAGGATGTGGGTGGTGTGGGAGAGGCTGGGCCACCCTTACCAGAAAAGCATACGGTCTTTGCGTTGAGATACAGCCTCAGAAGCCTTCGCAATACATACAGGCAGTCACCACCAACCAGTTGGAGCGAACCTTTTTGCCCAACCGAAACCTTTTTGCCCTCTAGTGATATTCCCTGTTGAATCTGAAACTTGACTCTGCATGGTGACAGGAATCTAGTTGAAATCAATGAGAAGGCCTGAGCTGTTGGATTCTATAGCTGACAGAGTGGTAGAGCAATGAGTTCTTTTCCCTGGCAGTGGTGATGTCAGAACTGAAGTGGACATGTTCTGTGACAGTGTGTCGAAGGAGAGGGACTCTGCCAGCAGGGGGATGCCCAGACCGCCCCCGGGGAAGCTGCAGGCATGGTTGTGGAGGTATCACAGAGCTCCTGCCTTGTCCTCCTCATCTTATGGTGATCAGCACAGACCAGCAATTCCAGCCCCTTCTGGAATCACCTTTACCCCATTACTCTGGATACCCTTTCCTGTTTGAATTTGTGACACAGGTTGTGCAACGATACGACGTGCGGCTCCTATAGCTCCCTGCTGAGAACATTCTGTAGAACCACAGGGCCTGGAAGAGCCAACTGCAAAGATGTGTCTTAGGAAGGTAGCTCCAGGGAGAGGCCTGGTGACCACATGGATTCTGACGTTGGTCATTCGATCAGTTATTCTGCCAACACGTGCTAGGCGCTGGGGATACAACAGTGAGTAAACACAGGTTCCTGCAGATGCAGAACAAGTCCCATGGGGGAACTGCATTAGTCAAACATCACACAGGTACTTGTAAAGGGGTCACCCTGGTAAATGCTGAGAAGGACACTTAACGTGATTGGCTGTGTTTGAGGAGTGCTGTAAAGGACAGCTCTCAGCCCAGATATTCAAAGTGCACATAGTATGATTTCAGAATGAGTTAAAGGCCCTGAGAAGTCCTGAAACGAAGAAACCCCAGTTCTTCCTGTGTTTCCCAAACTTTGCTCACCATGGCGCACATTAAAATAACATTCCTTATGAATAATCCACGGAGTGGCTTTCTGTGGCACAGGTCATCATTTGGAAATGCTGCTTTGGAGCACTGCTGAGAAATTCTACACCCAGGGGTGCACAAAGTGAGCCACTGAGATGCCCAAGGAGAATATGTCACTTTTTTTCCTATTCACTTTTATTTTTATTTGTGCAGTTTGTCTTATAACGTTCATATGTTAGTATAATAGGTGGTAGGTAGTACCCATGAATTATGAATAAATATAGAGGCAGATCTTACTCAAAACTTTTTTGAAAAAGACTGCATTTTTAGAGCAGTTGGAGGTTTACAACAAAATTGATAGGAAGGTGCAGAGATTTCCCCTACACATCTGTTGGTGCATAGCATCCCCCATTATCAACATCACTCACCAGGATGGTACATTTTACCAAGGATGAACCTGCGTGGACACCTAATCACCCAAAGTCCATGGTTTACTTTGGGATTCACTCTTGGTGTCTTACATTTTCTGCATTTTGACAAATGTTTAATGGCATGCATCTTTCATTAAAATATCATACAGACTATTTTCAATGTCCTGAAAGACCTCGATGCTCTGTTTATTTATCCCTTTCCACCCCCATCCTTGGCAACCACTTATCTTTTTACCACCTCCAGAATTTTGCCTTTTCCAGAATGTCATATGGTTGGAATTACATAGTACTTCTCAGATTGGCTTCTTTCAATTTGTAATGTGCATTTAGGTTCCTCCTTGTCTTTTCATGGCTTGACAGCTCCTTTCTCTTTAGTGCTGAATAATATTCCATTGTCTGGATGTATCACGGTTTATTCTTCTCCTGAAGGACATCTTGGTTGCTTCAAAGTTGTGGCAATTATGAATAAAGCTGCTATACACATCCATGTGTAGGTTTTTGTGTGGACATAAATTTGCATTTCTATTGGATCCATGCCAAGGAGCATGATTGCTGGATCATATTGTATGAGTATGTTTAGTTTAAAAACAAAACAAAACACAACGCCAAACTGTCTTCCAAAGTGGCTGTAGCATTTTGCATTCCCACCAGTAATGTAAGAGAGCGCCTGCTGCACCACGTCCTTGCCAGCATTTGGTGTTGTCAGCGTTCTGGATTTTGGCCATTCCAATAGGCAAGTAGTGGTGTCTCGTTGTTTTAATTTGCATTTCCCTGATGACATATGACGTGGAGCATCTTTCTACATGCTTTCTTGCCATCTGCTTATATCCTGTGTGGAGCTCTTTGTTAAGGTCTTTAGTCCATCTTTTAATCCAGTTGTTAGTTTCGTTATTGTTGACTTTTAAGAATGTTTGGTATATGTTGGGTGACAGTCCAAATCACATGTGTCTTTTGCAATTGTTTCTTCCCAGTCCGTGGCTAGTCTTCTCATACTGTTGACAGTGTCATTCACAGAACAGAAGGGAGTTTTTCATTTTAATGAAGTCCAGTTTATCGATTACTTTTTTCATGGATCGTGTCTTTGGCGTTTTACCTAGAAAAGCATCACCATAGGCAAGGTCATCTAGGTTTTCCCCTGTGTTCTCTTCTAGGAGTTTTATAGTTTTGCATTTTATATTTAGGTCTCTGATCCATTTTGAGTTAATTTTTACGAAGGGTCTGTGTTTATTTTTTTGTTATTATTTTTTAATGTTTTATTTATTTTTGAGAGAGAGAGAGAGACAGAGTATGAGCAGGGGAGGGGCAGAGAGAGAGGGAGACACAGAATCCAAAGCAGGCTCCAGGCTCTGAGCTGTCAGCACAGAGCCCAAAGCAGGGTTTGAACTAATGAACCAGGTCATGACCTGAGCCTAACTGGGACACTTAACCGACTGAGCCACCCAGGCACCCCTGAAGGATCTGTGTTTAGACTCATTTGTTTGCATGTGGATGACCTGTTGTTGCTGCACAATTTGTTGAAGAGACTGTCTTTCCTTCTTTGTCAAAGATCGGTTGACTTCATCTGTGTGGATCTATTTCTGGGCTCTCTCTTCCGTTCTGTTGATCTTTTGCCAATACTGATGTCTTGAGTACTGTCGTATTGTAGAAAGTCTTGAAGTTGGGTAAGTGTCAGTCCTCCAACTTTGTTCTTATTCAGCATGGTGCTCAAAATTTTTATTGAAAGAAATGCTTGATTTAGTCAAGCTGGAAATTTTTTATTTCAAAAATTTTATTTTTTCCTTTGAAGAGTTGGCAAACTACAGCCTGCAGGCCAAACCTTTTTTTTTTTTTTAATTTTGTAAATTTCTGGTAAATAAAGTGTGAATGGAACACAGACAGGCCCATTCTTTTATATATTGTCTGTGGCTGCTGTCACGTTACAATAGCACAGTTGAGGAGTTGCAGTAAAGAGTCCATAGCTGACAAAGCCTAAAATAATTACTACCTGACCTTTTACAGAAAAAAGTATGCTTACCCCTGCCTTATTGAATCACTTTTAGATACCACTGCTTTCTGAGCTGGTGCTGTGCTGGGTTCTGGGGAACAGCACACCCACCATTTTGCCCCTGGTATATTTTACTACATTTTGTCCCCTGAGTTAGTGTCCTTTTTGCCCCCTCACACTTAGTAGGCTATCAGATTTACTCACAAAAGAACTAATTTACTTTGACCCCATGGGTTACAGGGATTCAGAAATACTGAAATGGATTAAACATTATCTTTTCCTTGATCAATATGGACAAAGCCACTGAGCCCCATAATTATAGCGATGAATTCGAAGGGCCAAGAAATGGTTCTTGTTTGCACTGAGTCAGGCTTTTCAAAATCAATATGGAAGGACAAATGGATTTGGGGAGGAGGCACGGAACCCCCAGTCATCGGTGGTGAATGATGAGCAACATTGAGTGAAATCCTGCCTGTGCATCCATTCTTTCTTTGTTTGCATTCTGGGCTGTGTGAATTATTCATTTAAATGGCAGTTTAGAAGCTGCCTCCAGAGAGCCTTGTGCAGGAACCATGATTGCACTGGCCTTCACCAAGCAGCCTGAGACTTTGTGTATTAATTTAGCATTGAGTTATAATGAAACAATGACATTGAAAGCTTGAGTTTTTAAAACCATTGTAATATTATGTGAAGAACTTGGGTCTGTGGAAGGTTAAGATCTCAATTAACATGGAGCTGTGGGAGGACTCTCCACTGACAAGTTTCCTACAAAGCAGAGCCTTTCAGAAGAAGGGGTCTCCCCTTGGTGCAGGCAATTCATGGGCTAGACAAGGTGTTTCTGCTTGGTAAGGCATTCCCTGGATTTATGTTTCAGCAGAAAGGTATGATTTCTTTTGTTTCTGGGTGTTATATCATAGTAAATTATGTTTCAAAAAAATCGTCGTGGGTGGAACTTACTAAACGGAGTTTTGTTTCTGTAAAGCTTTTTTCTTTTTAATGTTTTATTCATTTTTTGAGAAAGAGAGAGACAGAACGTGAGCGGGGGAGAGACAGAGAGATGGAGACAGAATCTGAAGCAGGCTCCAGGCTCTGAGCTGTTAGCACAGAGCCTGATGGAGGGCTCAGACTCTTGAACCACAAGATCGTGACCTGAGTTGAAGTTGGACACTTAACTGACTGAGCTACCACCCCCCCCTTAATGTTAATGTTTTTGTACAGTTTTGTATTTAATAATTTAAAAAATTGAAGTCTTTGTGACTTAATTTTTTTATTGAAACATAAGTTCTATACAGTAAAATACATAGTTCTTTGGCATACAATTCAATGAGTACTGACAGATGAATGAATACACCTGAGTTACCCATACCTCATCAAGATATAGAACATTTCTAGCAATCCACAATGTTTTCTTATGTCTCTTTGAAGTGGTTCCCCACCTTCCTGCCCAGAAGCAACCCATGATTGCTCTTACTATTGAGTAATAATTTTGCCTGTTTAGAACTTCATATAAATGGGATTGTACATATGTTCACTTTTGTTTCTGGCTTCTTTCACTCAAAACGTTTATGAAATGCACCCATATTTTGAGTATATCAGTAGTTGGTTCCTGAGTAACAATCCACTATATGAATGTATCACAGATTTGTTTATCTTTTCATCTGTTGATGGGCACTTGACTTCTAGTTTTGGGCTATTGTGAATGGCGCTTCCATGAACATTCACACAATATTTTGGTGGCTGTGTTTCCATTCGATAGATACCTAGGGGTGGAATTATTGGATCATAGGGTAGATACAAGTTTAACTTTACAAGCAATGGCAAAATGTTGTTCTAAAGTTTTTGATATATCCGTGAGCAATGTATAGGATTTCTGCTTACTCCACATTCTTGTGAACATTTAGTATTTTCAGAAAACTTAATGTTAGCTCTTCTAGTGGATGCAAAATTGCATCTGGTTGGTGTTTTATTTTGCATTTCCCTGTTGACTAATCACGTTGAACACACTTTGGCTTGCATATTGGTCATTCAAATACCTTCCTTTGGAAGGTGTTCACCTCTTTGGCCTTCTGTTTTCACTGATGTTTAAATTATAGGAGTTCTTTACATATTCTGGGTATAAGTCATTTGTCAGATGTGTATTATGAATTGTTTTTCCTCAATAATGGTTTTTCTATTTGTTTTATATTGATAGTGGATTTAATGATCAAAAGTTTTGAAATTTTTAAAATCTAAATTCTCAATTTTTTAAAATGTTTATTTATTTTTGAAGGAAAGAGAGACAGAGCATGAGCAGGGGAGGGACAAAGAGAGAGACACACACACAGAATCCAAAACGGGCTCCAGGCTCTGCACTGTCAGCACAGAGCCCGACACGGGGCCCGAACCCCGAACTGTGAGATCATGACTCAAGCCGAAGTTGGTCGTCCAGTCAACTGAGCCACCCAGGCGCCCCTAAATTCTCAATTTTTAAAATTATAAGTGCTTTGTATGTCCTAAGAAACCATTGCCTACCCGAAGGCTACAAAGATATTTATCATTTTTTGTTTTTAAGAAATATTATAGGTTTAGCTTTTCCATCAAAGTCTATCATCCATCTTGAATTAATAATGTATGTGTTGTGAATTAGGGGTGAGGATGTTTTCCTATGGTTAAGTCACTTGTTCCAGCACAATTTGTTGAAAATACTTTCCCCATTTAATAATGTAGGTACCGTTATTGAAACTCAGTTGACTGTATGTGTACAGCTTTATTTCTGGACTGTGTTCCATTGATCTGTTTGTCTATTCTAATGCCAATACCACACTGTTTTGATTAATTAGGTTTATAGTAAGACTTAACATCAGGAAATGTGACTCTTTGCATTTTTTCTTCTTTTTCAAAATTGTTTTTGATATTCTAGATCCCTTTCATTTCTCTATAAAATTTAGAATTAACCTGGAAACTCCTAGAAAAAGACCACCGAGATTTTGATTGTGATTTCATTGAATTTTTAGATCAATTTGGAAAGAATTAACATCTTAATACCAAGTTTTCTAATCCTTAAGTAAGGCATCTCTTTTCATCTATTTAAACCTTTTAAAATTTCTCACAGCAATATTTTGTAACTTTTAGTATACAGGTATTGCACATAATTTAAAAGATTTATATTTAATTTTTAAATGCTTTTTATGGTATTGTAAATGTTATTGTTCTTTGAATTTCAATTTCCATTTGTTCTTTGTTAGTATATTGAAATACAATTGATTTTGGTCTATTAATTTCCTATCCTGTGGCCTTGCTAAAACTCACTAGTTGTAGTAGATTATGTGGATTCCTTAGGGTTTTCTACATAGACAGTCATGCCCACAAATAAAGACAGTTTTTTCCTTTCCAATTCCTATGGCATTCATTCATTCAAACATTCATTCATTCATTCATTCATTCATTCATCTTACTGCAATTGCCAGGACCACCAGTACACTGTTACATAGATGTAGTAACCCATCCTTGCCTTGTTCCTGATCTTGGGGGGGAAAATATTCAGTGTTTCATCATAAATATAATGTTAGCTGTAGGGTTTTTTTTAAGATGCTCTTTATTAGGTTGAGGACATTTTATGCTATTTCAAATTTCCTAAGAGTTTTTAGGATGAGCAAAAGTTGAATTCTTTCAAATGCTTTTTCTGCATTTATGTGGTCATGCAATTTTTTCTTCTTTATTCTGTTCATGTGGTGAACTGTGTTGATTGATTTTTCAAATAAACCAACCATAAATTCCTGGGATAAATATAATTTAGTCATGATGTTTTATCCTTTTAATTGTAGTTGGATTTGATTCAATATTGTGTTAGAATTTTTACATCTAGGTTAATGAGAAATATTGGTGTGTAATACAGTTTTTCAAATATTCATGTCTGATTTGGTGTCAGGGTTATGCTGCCCTCATGAAATAAGTTGGGAAGTATTCCCTCCTCTAGTTTTCTGAGTGTATATCAGATAGTTTCTATTTTTTCCCTACATATTTGATAGAATTCATCATTTAAGGCATCTGAACCTGGGGCTGTTGATATTAGCTTGGCTAGTAATTGTGAATTTACATTTTTGTGTATATATAGAGCCAGTTATATTTTATATTTCTTCTTGTGTCAGTTTTGGTAGTTTCTGTTTTTCAAGGAATTGACATTTAACTCAAGTTACCAAATATTTGCATAAATTGGTTTGTAATATTTCCTTATTTCATTATCTGTAGGATCTATTATAGTGTTTCCTCTTTTATTCCTGCTACTGGTATTTTGTACTTTCTTACATTTTTCTTCATCAATATAGCTAGGGTTTAAAATTTTCATTAATCATTTTAAAAAACCAACTGTTGATATCATTGGTGTTTTTTTGTTAATTTTTTTTCCATTTTATGGTTTCTCCTTTTATCTCCATTATTTTATTCCTTCTTTCAACATTGAGTTTCATTTCTTCTTCTTTTTCTTTTTACAGGAGTATCTTAGACTATTCATCTTAAAGTTTTCTTCTATTCTACTATAATCTTTTAAATCTGTAAATTTTTCTCTAAACTGTGTTTTAGCTATATCTCACAAATACTGATATTTTTTCATTGTTTGTTTTAAACTATTTTCCAGTTTCCCATGTCATTTTCTTCCTCAACACATGTATTATGAAGTAGTGTGCTGTTTAATTCCCAAATCTTTGGGGTTTTTCTAGACACCATCTTTTCTTAGATATCATTGATATTTTTCATATCACTATCATATATCGTCTTCTAAAATTAGCCCATTATTACCAGAGAACATAATATGTGGATTTCATTCATTTTAAATTTACTGGGACTTGTTTGGTAGCCCAGTGTGTGATCTGGTAAAAAAAATATGTGCTCTGCAGTTATTAGGTGTAGAGTTCTATAAATTCAGTGAAGTTATGTTGGTAAATAGTGTTGCTACATGACCACCCCGCAATAAATGTCCTTAGCACTGAGTCTTATCAAGCCTCCCCGGTGAGCAGCATTTCAGATGTTTGTCACAGCTCATCACTGGAAGAATTAGTGCATCTTATGCGATTGCACCAGGAGAGAACTCTTGAAAACCTGAATGTGGATTCCTCTGGACTTTGCCCCCTGTAGTTAGTCTCTTCTCTTGGCTGATTTTGCTTTATATCTTTTCACTGTAAGGAATCTTTTCAAAGAAGCAACCTTTGATTTTATTCATTTTCTCTATTGATTTCCTGTTTTCAATTTCATTGACTTCTGTTCTGCAAATAAAACAAAATTATTTCTTTTCTTTTGGTTGTTTTGGATTTAATTTGCTCGCCTTTTTCTAGTTTCTTGAAGTAAAAGATTAGATGATTATTTTTCTTTTCTAACACATGTGTTCAATGCTGTGAATGTTCTTTTAAGCTCTTACTGCATTTCACAAATTTAGTAAGTTGTATTTTAATTTTTATTCAGTTTAAAATTTCTTGAAACTCTTTTTTTTGACCCGTGTATTACTTAGAATTATGTTCCATAATCCAAATATTTTGGGATTTGTCCAGCTATCCTTCTGTTATTGATGTCTAGTTTAATTCCAGTATAATATAGAAGCAGACATTGTGTGATTCCAGTACTTTGAAATTTGTTAAAGTGTGTTTTATGGCCCAGAATGGGATCTATCTTGGTGATTGTTCCCTGTGAGCTTGAGAAGAATGTGTAATCTATTGTTGCTGGATGAAGTATTCTATACATGTCAATTATATCTCCTTGATGGGTCTGTTCAGTTTAACTGTATCCTTACCAATTTCCTGCTTGATGGGTTTGTCAGTTACTGATAAGAGGGGTGTTGAAGTACTCAATATCATTGTGAATTCATTTATTTCTTTTTGTGGTTCTGTCAGTTTTTACCTCACATATTTTAACACACTGTTGTTAGGTCTATACTATTGAGAATTGTTACGTTTTCTTGGAGAATTGATCCCTTTATCATTATGTAATGCCCATCTTTTTCCCTGGTAATGGTCTTGCTTTGAAGTCTGCTTTGTCTGAAATTAATATGTCTACTCTGGCTTTCTTTTGATTAGTGTTAGCATGGTATATCTTTCTTTGTCTCTTTACTTCTACTTGGTCTGTTCTTTATGTATAGGGTGGGTTTTTCGTAGATAGCATATAGTTGGGTCTTGTGTTTTCATCTACTCTTAGCAGTCTCTGCATCTTAATTAGTGCATTTAGACCATTCACATTTAAAGTGATTATCAATATAGTTGGATTAATATGTACCATATTTGTAACTGTTTTCTATTTGTTCGTCTGGTTCTCTCTCATTTTCTGTCTTCTACTTTTTTTTTTGCCTTCTTTGATTGTTTGCCTATTGATTTCCTGTTTTCAATTTAATTGAGCATCTTATATGAATTAGTGTTTCTTCTCTCTTAACATACAAATTATACTTCCTTTGAATATTATTTTAGTGGTTGCCTGATATTTTGCAATATACATTTACAGCTAATTCAAGTCCACTTTTAAATAATCTTGTATTACTTCATGGGTACTATAGGTAGCTTTTAACTACAGTATTCCCAGTTTCTTGCTCCTGTTCCTATAACACTGCTGTCATTCATTTCACTTATCCATAAATCCTATTCACTTATCTTAGAATATCCATCTCTCTACTTATATTATCCATCTGCTCTTACCTATTTTCTACGTTTTCCATTAGTGCCTTTAGCATATTAATCATAGTTGGTTTTTTTGAATGTTTATTTTTGAGAGAGAGAGAGAGAGGGAGAGAGAACAAGTGGGGGAGGGGCAGAGAGAGAGGGAGACACAGAATTCGAAGCAGGCTCCAGGCTCTGAGCTGTCAGCACAGTGCCCAACACGGGGCTCGAACCCACGAACTATGAGATCATGACCTGAGCCGAAGTCAGACACTTAACTGACTGAGCCACTCAGGTGCCCCATTAATCATGGTTGTTTCAAATTCTCTGTCATAATTCCAGCCATACCTACCATCTTGGAATACTGCTCAGTAGATAAGAGCACAGACTCTGGAAGCAGAGTGCCTGTGTTTGAATTCTGGCTCTGCTCATCAGGTGTGTAATCTTTGACAGGATATGTCAGTTCTTTCTACTTTAGTTTCTTCATTGGTGAAGTGGGAATACTCACAAAACCTACTTCATAGAGTTGTTAGGAGAATTGAATGAGTTAGCATGTGAAAAGCACTTAGAATAATGTCTGCCACAAAGTAAGCATTCTGTATATGTTAGATGATGCTGATAGTGACGGTGACTATGTTGATGATGAGACAGCCATATATACAACATGCTAGCACACTCCCGTCCAAGGGCCATTCATTGCCTGGGATCTCTCCTCTGCCTGGGGTGCTTCCCTCCAGGTGCCCACACAACCTGTTCCTCCTGTCCGTCAGTCTTTGCGTGAGTGTCACCACAGCACTGAGACCTTTCCTGAACACCTTATATAAACACACAGCCCTTCTGCTACTGCTCTCCCCCTTGCCCAGTTTTGCTATTTTCTGTAGCAAGTATGGTTACCCGACAAACTATAGGTTTACTTACTTTTTGTTGACTTCACGTCTCCTTCAACTTAAATGTAGGCTGCATAAGGGCAGGGTCTATCTTCGAACTTTAAAGAATTAAAATATTTTTAGGGCAGTTTTCTCTATAGTCATATAAAAAAGTACTGTGCAGCTCCTTGCAGTAAGGTTTTCTAAGAATATTTTATGACATCGGGAATATTTATATGGCGCTATCATATCTGTGCAAAGCAGCCATAGACAGTAGGGAAGACTAAGAGAGATAGTGTGACCAGAGCAGGATCCATGCGTGTAGGGGACCGCCCACAACCTGTGCCCACGTCTGTCTGAGTTCACAGCCTTATGCCCTAAGCCACAAGTAATGCCTTTTGACTTTCTCTTTCAGTATGAATACTTCAATGCTGTGCTGATAAACGAAAGGGACAAAGATGGGAATTTTTTGGAGCTGGGGAAGGAATTCATCTTAGCCCCAAATGACCATTTTAATAATTTGCCTGTGAACATCAGTCTGAGTGACGTCCAGGTGCCAACGAACATGTACAACAAAGGTAAGGCTCACCGCTGCGGCTCCTTTTAGAGGGTGAAGGGCAGGGCTTGTGAGGGACAGCCCCGGCTGGTTTGGGTATTGGGTTTTATAAAAAACACAACTACAAGCTGGCCGTGTCAGCAGGAGCTGGATAGGTGAGGTGTGCATGCCTGTTGTGCCTGGAGATGGCTCACTGTTTCCCCAGCTGGTGTGTGCATCGAGCAGTCTAACGTGGATTCCAGGGGCTGGCAAACCTTTCCTGTAAAGGGCCAGATAGTAACTAACTTAGGTTTTGTGAGCCATAGAGTCTCTATTGCAACTACCCAGCTCTGCAGTTCTGGCACCAAAGCGGCTGTAGACACGACATAAATCAGCGGATATGGCCGTGTTCCAGTCAGACGTTTTATCTACAAAAACAGATGGCTGGGTTTGACCTGCAGGCTGTAGTTCACTGACCCCAGGTGTAGTCTTTCTCTCTTCTCTTCCATTTCTTATAATGCTTTAGTGGATCAGAAGCCCCTGGGGTTGCGACAGGATCAGCTGTGGTCTTTGCCTAGAATACAAAGTAGAATGGACCTTGTTTTCAGGTTTGAATATAGAATCTGCTCAAATCCAGCCTTCACGTAGACTCTAGAGTTCTTTCCCCCAAATTCCCATCTGCCTGTGGAACCTGAGATTATAATGTCCAAAGACAGGGCTCTGGCCTCAGACTGCCTCTGGTTGGTCCTGCATCCGTCACTTACTGACTGTGACCTTGGGTGCACCATCTTGTCTTTTTAGATCTTAGTTTCCACGTATCTAGGATGTGGATAATAATTGTGTCCATCTCATAATAATGCAGTTAAGTTCAGGATGTTGCCTTCCTCATCCACACCTTTAGTGAGTAGGATTTTGCTCTGCGTTCTCAGGCCTGGGAGGCTCCTACAAAAAGAGCCATTCCTGGAAAAGTAAGTCAGAGAACCATGGCATCTTCAAAGTAAAAATCTGCCCCATTGTCTGCCGCTGAGCTTTCTAAAACATTGGGGGCCGGATTTTACCACCCACCCAGTTTCAGTGTCATATCCAGAGGGCAGTGGTCAAGAGAAGGGCTCTGGGTTTGAGTCCCACTCTTCCTCTTGTCAGCTCTGTGATCCTAAGCAGGTAATTGTGCCTTCCCAAGCCTTGGTTTCCCTTTCTGTAAAATAGGGACAAGGATACCACCTCCCTTTCGGGGGTTGTTGTGAGGATATGGAATGATGTGTCTATAGCCTTCGTGACGAGACTTGCTCATGGAAAGTGCTCAGTGCATCTGAGCTGCTCTTGTTGTTGTCGGGAAGTACCGTGAATATAAATCGCATTTCTAAATTATTCTAGATCACTGTTTGAAGAGCTTGGTCGATGATTAAAGAATTTCTAACTCAATGCCTGAAACATTCTTCTCGTGGTTGTCTTTTGTGGCCGTGCTACTAATGGCTCCCTTCCCGGTTTACCTACTGCCCATCCTTAAAATTCAGAGGAGGCGGTATCCCATCTATTAACTGCTCTGACATTTATTGGGGACCCCATGGTGAACCAGACAGAGCCCCTCCCTCTAGGGGGTCACAGTTTATTTGGGGGAAATGGATAGGTAATGAGATCATTAGAACGCTGTGTGTGTCACCTGCTGGCTACAGTTACAGACATCTGGGGGCAGTGGGAGCTCCAAGACAGAACCTGACCACGTGCTCGTGTGGGCAGCCACATGTTTGTCTTTCTCTGTCTCTCTTAGAGACAGTGATGCTGGGCTGAACTGTCCCTAGTGGGCTCTGGGCTGGACTATATCCTGTGACCTAATCTTTACTTTGGACTCTTCCCTAGGACAGATCCCTTAGAGCCTAAGCCTCCTTAGAGGGCTGAGCTTAACCTCGTCCAGTGGTTGAGGACCTCGTCCTAGTCCTCCAGGGTGATCCCGTTAGCTGAGGAAGGAAACCCCCTTCTGTGCAGTGTGGCTGGAAGAAAGCCATCCTCTCAGCATTAAATACATTCTCAACTGAAGATGAAAAATTAACAAGATTTTACAGAGCAATTTCAGGCATAAAACAATTCAGAATGATCTTTTAAAATATGGCAGCTGCTTCAAGGTTGCTCGAGCCATTAGCACCATTATAGAGATTTAATTACACCTTGAGCTTTAAAGGCATAATTGTACCTTTCGATGGCAGCAACGCATAAGGGACCAGCATTGCCATTGATCACACAGGCTGCAGAATCAGGGCTACGAGACTTGCTAGGCAGAATCTTAATAGATCACTTGAGCCGTGGAAGTAGGTAATAATATTTAAAGTCAACCTCAGCAGCCCTTGCAGGGCCTGCCTACCACCCCTACCCAGACTCACTGGTCCCCCAGCTAGGTCTTGGGGTCACGGACTGAGGTCAGCCAGGCACTGGATCTTGTCTCTGCCAAGCAGTGAGTAGCTAGCGGCCCAAGGGGGGAGAGGAAGGGACTTTAGGAAAATTCCTGTCTCCATTCCACCTAATTCAAACCAGCCTCAAACAGTCTTTTTTTCTTTCCAAGCTGCAGAAATGTATTTCATGTTAAGAGGGCTTGCCAGCTCAGATCTAGTTATTGATGACATGTACGTGGGACACGTGCTCAGAGCTTGATCGCTGACTGGCTGTGACATTCCTAGGTTAGAAATCTTGCCCTGACAGAGGAAACTGGTACAGGGTCCGCTTTCTGGGCAGCTTGGACATAACCGAGTGGGCTCATAGTAGGGTGGTTTGATACTTGCCTACGAGCTGCTGCGTGCTATGCTCTTGGCATAACTTCTTGTCACAGCTGAACACAGCTGGTAAACACTACCTGCTTGTCGCAGTCTGCTCTTCGCCTCCTTGGCTGGGCCTTGCAACCAGGCCGTTCACCCAGGTCAGCATATGCTCCTGCTCCAGGTGCCTTTCTTACAGGCACTGCTAGAGACTGGGGCATCAGAGTGCATGGCACATGGGCAAGCCATGAGAATTCAAAGAGCCACATTCCAAGTCTTTAGAAATGTGTCTTAGGATCCTTGTGGTGCCCTATGCAGCAGCTTCTTCACGAACCTTCTTCAGTAGAGGTTTGCTCAGTGGCTACTCTGGCACCCTCAGCCTGTGCATCTTGCTGCCCATGACACTTCTTTGAAGAATGGCTGCCCATGCCTCTGGAAACTCCGCTGCCTGGATGAGTAAAGCATGGGGCAGGATGCTTGTTTGAGGACCACTGATGGTCTGACAGTAGATTCAGATAAAACCGAATTCTTTTTTAAGTCCTCTTTGGGCTGAAATGGTGTAAAATTCACACGCACACACATGGACACATGTGCATGTACACATGCCTACATATGTGCATGTGTGCATGTGTACAGTTTGTGTATGTGTGTTTATATATGTGTGTATGAAAGAAAAACTCTGCTCTCAACCTGCGCTTTCATTCCCACTTGTACCTCTGTGCACCCAGGTGAGAGTTCATGGAGTATACCTTTGTCTTTCTTCCATGATGCCCTGTTTCACTCCATTTCTGTCATCCCTGCCTCCTCTTTCCTCCTTACGTGAATGTTCTTCTCAAAACCAGTTCAGTAAACCTTTCATTCGCTCTTTTATTACGTGACTTGGGTTTATTCCTTGGTTTTAGCATTGTTTTGTCCCAGGAGTGCATTGCATACTTTTTTTCCTTTTCCACTTGGAGTTCTCTGAGGGCGGGGCACCCTGCTGGTTCAGCCTGGTGCCCCACTTTGCCCTAAACAGCATGCTTCTTGCTTATTGGGTTTTCTAGAGATGTGGGATCAGCTGGGAGATACCAGTGCCCATGCCTCCTGGGCTGTGAGAAGTCAACCCTGGTTGTAGTGTTCCCATGGTGTTCACAAGCAGCAGAAACATATCCTGGCTGATTTAAATGGAAAAGAAACCTTTTGAAAGGACATTGGGTCACTCACAGACTCTCCAAGAGAGCTAGAGAATAAGACTTGGAAAATAGTGGGGAAGTAGGGTGGCCAGGGGTCAGAGCCACACCCAGGGCCAGCCTGGTGAGGCTCCTGCACTGATTTGCCCCACCAGTGCCCCTGTGACTGCATAAAGTGTCTGTGCATCATTTTCCTCAAACTTAAATTGGAGATGATAATCCCAGTGACCTGCTTCAGGGGGTTGCGGTGCGAGTTAAACATTTAGAAGGATGCTTGGTGCATGGTGACTGCCTGGTACACAAGCTTGGGCTAGTTTCTCTTCTCCTCGATCCTCAGCATCCTTAGCTATACAGCAAGTGGAATAACAATCCTAACCTTATGGAAGTACTGGGAGCATGGCAACAGCGATGCCCATGTGGGTTGGGGAGGAGTGGCTCACCCACTGATGTTGGCTCCTGTTACCTGCTGGCTGGAAAGTACAACTCATGTCATGGGGCTGCAGTCAGATAGCACAGACAGGTAAAGCACGTGGCCTGTCAGGGAACCTGGTACTTGACGAAGGCCAATGCACTCTGCTATTATTGTGACCATATGAGTTTGTTCAATTCTCACCGCAATTATGGTTAAGAGCAGGGTTAGAACCAGGCATTTTCATTGTGTCCTGTCTGGACCCCCCACCACCTCGGTGCCTGGGCTGGTGGACTGGGAGCCATTTTTCTCAAGGGCTTGGAACCCAAGACCTGGATATAGACCAGAATTTGGACTGTAAGCCTCTGCTTACATCTTCTGTCATAGCTGCGGAAGAACACAAATGGGCAGTTCCATGATGCTGGGTTGTTTTGGGGTTTTGGCTGCCAGTCTGAGAGTTTTCACCTTCCTTGTCCCATTCTGCTCCCACACTTCCCTCCTTCCTTCCATCACTGTGAAACAGTGGCGCTGCCTCTGAGTCAGAGGAAAGCCAGAAGATAACTATGGAATAGAAAAGGTGATGGGTTCAATATGTGCCCATAGATAACATTAAACACACATGACTCTATGATTCGGCTGGGGGGTCAGCAGGGAGGGAACGAAGCCTATATCTTCCGAGTATTTTTAGATCAAGCAACAGAGAGGCAGAGGTCACAGCTTCTTTCTTGGCAGTTTTAGCCTGGATAAAAAATGCAAATCTTAGAAGTTAATCTGTTTAAACTTTTGTGTCATTTTAGCACCTTGGCCTTGTTTTCTTCCCTCTTCAGCCCCATGAGGGCACTGAGGCGGTGTTCTCGTGTCTGTGTTTCAGATGAAGAAACGAAGGGTCAGAGAAGCCCCGTGACTTGCTCCAGGTCACACAGGTAGGAAGGCTCATGCCAGGGTGGACCTCGACATTCTGATGAGGGGTCCAGCTTCCTCTGATGCCTCTCTGGGCATGAGCTCTGAGAAAGTAAGGACCTGGTCCCCCAGGGTCCCCTGTCTGGGGCTCAGTTACTTCCTGGCCACCTTAGGATATAGGAATTTTTGCTCAGGCTGAGAACCTCAGCCCTAGGCCTATAACCAGCCTTCCTCTGAAGCTCTAACTCTCCCTGGGCACTGCCAGGGCACAAGTCCCCACAGTAGTGATACCCCAGACCCTTCTCCTGAGTCTTGTCTCTGGCCACTCTCTGGCCAGCCCTCCTCCCTCTTTCTTCCATGACACACAGCCTAATGATTTCAATGACTTGAGTTCCCATGTGAGCTGGGGTGAGCTGCTGACCCAGGTAGCTTTTGCATATCAGCCCTGCAAACATTTTTGGCCTAAGAAGTACAAAGGCTCCAACTGTTGGCTTAGGATACAAAGGGGGAGATAGCAGAGAGAGGTGGTCTGCCTGGCAGAGGTGGGAGAGGGGCATGACCTAGGCTACCTTTTCTTCTTCTTGGTTTCCCTGGCAGGGTGTCTGGTCAAGTGGACTGGGTTGCACAGCTCTCCTGTGTGTGTGTGTGTGTGTGTGTGTGTGTGTGTGTGTGTGTGTGCGCGCGCGCGCGCGCGCGTGTGTTGGGGCGGGGGAGAGTGTCCAACCCCTGAAAATGAAACAGGCCTAAGGAAAGTGAGACCCATAGCCAACATGGCAGAACCCAAGGATTCAGTCTGTCTGCTACAACCCAGTAGGTTCTTCTAAAAAGCCCAGGGAAGGACAGAGGTTTGGTGAGGGGGACTTGGGTCCCTGGCTTGGAAGCAGAGTATGCTTGCTGCTGTACGGATGAGCAGGACTGCTGGGTTTGGATTTGTCAAATGTCACAACCTGTCTTTCACATGTTGGGTTTGATAAATCGCAAAACACGCTTTGCCAAGCACTTCTCCCCTTAATTACATGTGTATATTTTAAGGGAGATTTAATCCATATGTTTCTGATTTGTTTACACGGAAATCATTTAAATGTTTTCTAAGAGCCATTTGATGTGCAGGAAGGCTCATGAACCTTTTAAAGAGCTGTGTTAAAAGTAACATCACCAAGACAGCGATATAGGATGTTCCTGACTTTGCTCCCCTCGTGAGAACGACCAACATCTACTCACCAACAAGACACCACTGAGAGAAACCCAGAACGCGGGAGTGAAGCGGAAGCACCCCCGCACCACAGAGACCAAGACAGACAGTGTTAGGGGGTAAGAGGAGCAGTTCCACGTGCACCCCGTTCCCTTCC
Organism: Neofelis nebulosa; assembly: GCF_028018385.1. Lineage (NCBI taxonomy): Eukaryota > Metazoa > Chordata > Mammalia > Carnivora > Felidae > Neofelis > Neofelis nebulosa. Next base: position 147,258,490 of record NC_080785.1, on the reverse strand, counting down.
CCCGGGCCAGTGCAGGACCACCCCAAGGAAGATCCCCCAGAGCCTCCGGTTCCTACCGGTTGGAAAGGAAAGCCCAGGGGTGACAACCAACCTTCCCCAGCATCGTGGGTCACTTTGGGGGAGCCCCTACCCTGATCTCACACTACGGGGACTGCAGGGGAATCTTCGGGGCCCAGACGCTGGGGATCAGACTGTGATGAAGAAGGGGAGGGGCTGGCAACAACCAGCACATGTGGACCGAGTTCCCGCCCGCAGTGCCCAAGCGGCGACCCCAGCCGGCGGCTCTCCTCCTCTGCACAACCGAGTCAGGGGCGGGCTCTGACCAGAGATCTTGGTGGGGTGGGCTCTGGGGTGGTCCAGAGACCAGTTTGCCCCCACTCATGCAAGGTGCTGAGTCACAGCCCCAGCTGCTCTGGTCCCATGTGACCAGAAGGGCTGGCCACAACTCCTGGCAGCCGTGTGCAAGAGGCAGGATGGCACAGCTGATCCCCCTCGCCCCCAGGGCACAGCCAGCACTGGGCATGCGGGCTTCCGCGCTGTGCACAGGCGAGAAGGCTGATGCATAGCCAAGGCTGAGGTTGAGCTCCTGGCCCCTCCTATCTTGAGAGCCTGTTGGGAAATTGAGAGGAGGCTGGATGGTGCCCCACCTCCCACCCGGGCAAGGGGGCTGAGACATAGCCGCGCCCACCGTGGAGGCCCCTCCTGACTAGAGGGCTGGCACCACGCCTGGAAGCTGTGTGGCCCAGGGGCACTCAAGCTGAGGGAAGAGCAGACGGAGCAAGGCCCGTGGCCCCGTTCAGCCAGGGAACTGGGCTGCGAGCTGACCCGAGCTAGGACAACAAGCCCTTTGCTGGGTTAAGAGCTGCTCCTCCCCCGGCCTCTGGCAGGCAGGGAGTCTACTCTGTGGCCGTGACCTTCCCTGAAATGAGCCTTCGGCCTGTCTGACCCGGGAACCTAACAGAGCACAGGGGTTGCTGCAGAGCCCATTCAGCGGCCCTATAGACAGTGACACTCTGAACACAGAGCATAGGCCACGGCTTCCCCCGTCTGCAGAGCAAAACCGGTGGCCTCCCCTAACCAGGGAAATCGGTGCGCACTCGGGCCTGACTCGGGCCCCCAAACAATGAGCTGTACAAGCCCTGGGCCGTGGCCTGAGACCCTGCCAGGGCAGGGAAGCTAATTCATAGCCCCACCTAACATTGAACATAGCGCCCAGGCCCACCCGTCTCGGAAGCCTGACCAGAGAATCCAGGCCAGCACAGCGCCCTTCCTACAGAGTCACTCGGGTGGGGGACTGGGCCAACAATGCCACCCAGGCACACTCCCACCCCTGTCCTCAGAGCTCTCGCAGTTGCCTTTCCTGAAAAGAGACCATAATAGCAGGTCCCACCTGCCCAAACACATTCCCAGCAGTCACACCCAGAAACCCCCATTGGGCTGACTGCTGAAGAACTGAGTCTGCCAAGGCAAACCTATAACGTCTGGAGGAGGTGCCCCATTAGTCAAACGTCCAAATACTAGTGTAAGGAATCAAGGCTCGCAAAAAGTCAGATGTTAGCTAAACTCACCGTGGTAATCATCTCACAGTATGCGTAAACCATCTTGCTCTATGCCTTAAGCGTATATAATGGAGTATGTGAATTATTTCTCAATAAAACTGGGGAAAGAAGAAAAAAAGAGAGCGCCAAACAAGAAAAAAAGATGGATTTAAAATTTTTTACTTTTGTTTTTGCATGTGTATGTGTGTGTGAGAGGCAGAGATAGACAGGTTCCAGGATATCAGAAACAAATTTAGACTCTACGCGGTTTGTTTTCTCCTAGAAATTCTGAACTGAAGCTTCTGGAATAGGCTTGAATCTTGCTTTCATGTTGTCTCCCTACACTAAGTTGAATGTGCTGGTGCTGTGGCCAGAAATTTGAATCAGGCGTCAAGATCAGAGGTCAGGCCTGAACACATTGCTTTGGTCCTAGGGAGGGAACCTCCCCGCCACATGGCCCTCTGGCACCTGCATCCTCACCAAGACCAGGTGAACTTGCCCGACCCCTGTTTTGTCAGTTCGAGAGCAGCAGGACCAAAGTGTTTGGCAAGATGCACACAAGATAATGATGCTGGAGTGACTCCACAGCTGTCACCCTGAAGTACTCACATTTCTTCTCTCCTAGTTTAGATGTCATATTTTCATGTCACAGAATAACTAACTCTGTCTTGACATCCATGGTTTGAGTGGCTGAGTACAAGTTCTTTTAGAAGTTCCTTCACACTTTGTGTGTGTGTGTGTGTGTGCGCACGCACATGCATTACACCAACATAGGTCTGCATAGATGTGTGCATGTGTGTGTGATGGGTTTGTGTCTCAGAAGTGGTGTTAATGGAAGGAGGGTGTCCTGTGCCCACAATGCCCTTTAATGCTTAGGCTTAGGCTTAGGCTTAACCCAGAAGTTGTGCTTGTTGAATACATGGCTGAGTGAATGGATGAACAAACAGATGAGTTGATTACCCTGTACTGAGCACCTTAGCTGTATCATCTCGTCTGCCACCAGCCCTGTGTGGTAGGCAGCACACCTACACCGTCCTTCACCACCTACTATGACAGCATTCCAGGGCACGCCTTCCATGGCCTCTGTGCTACAGTCGGGTCTGGCACATGAAAACGGGGTAAAACTCGACACACGACTTTGGGTGCTCGTGGGCCATATCCTAAAAAGCAAGTGGGAAGGGCCCCTGCCTGAGGCTCTCTGAAACATTTTGATATTCCTTCGGTCTCCTTCCCCCTGGGCACTGACCCAGGCAGAGGCCGCTGTCTCCATTCTGGTCCACTTCCAGGCTCTTCCCAGAGCCATCAGGGCATCTTTGGAGCACGGCAGGCCCAGGCTTGCATCACAGTCTAGGGGTGCCAGTTTGGTGGACTAGGGAAAGGCAGTGACCTCCCTGAGCCTCAGTTTCCCCATCTGTAAGGTGTGGAGTGTCATTTGAAGATTACAGGAGATAAGCGTGCAACACCTAGCATAGCATCTGGCACGTGCAGACACTTGACTGATACACTTTGGCTTCTCACACCGAAGCAGTTTCTAGCCCCATGTTTCCTAGCGGGGTTCCTAAAGTGGCCCTGCCCCCAAACCCGGGCGCAGCCTTGTGCTTCCCTTCGGCTTAGTTTGTAGGGTGAAGTGCAAATAGGCTGATAAGCATGCCCATTTATTGTCTCCCTCCTCTTCCTGGTCATGGACTTAGGACTCCATTCTCCTAACAGCCTCCCCTTAGGCTCTGTCCTCCCCCCTCCGCCCCCCGCCAGCATGCTTTCACCCTGCGCCCCCTCTCCCCCCCACCCGCCCCCGCCCAAGCCAGGCTTGTCCTTTCCTGCGAGCTTCACTAGTGACTTGTCTTTTCTTCTGGCCTCAACCCTGCTCTCCAGAATAGCCACCTGTCCTTATATCCCCAGTGTAGTGGTTCCTTTTTCATTTGACTCTCTCCCCTTGAACTTGAAGGCAGAGGCTGGTTTGTTTTCTTCCATCCCCTTAGGAACCTAGCAGAAGGAATGGAATAGGAGAGATTGTCCACTGAACTGAACTGAGTCCTATATTATTATATAACTACCTGAATCCTGCATTACTACATTACTACCTGGTTCCCACATTCCCACAGGTCATCATAAATGGATTGGTATTTTTTGTTTTCTGTTTTTTGTTTTTTTCCTGCTCGTTGGTCTGTACATTCTACTTCTATTTGAATTTGATTTCTGAGGGGAGTGTTGCTTTTGAAGACAATAGTTTTAGATGTATGTCTAATGAGGTGATACTTTCAGGGTCTTTTACTTTGTTTGTATTTTGTAATCTCTCTCTTTTTTTCTGAACAATAGAAATTGAGATGCAGGCTTGAAATGGGATAGGAGCTGAATCTGGGCTAAGAGGAAGTCTACAAGCCGGTGCCCAGGCAGTAAAGGACATTGTAAGAACAGGAGTGATTGCTAATTGTGTGTTTTTTGTTTTTTTTCTCACCTGGTGTCTCCACATTTATGAAATATCACAGTAATCATAGACAGAGTTGGAAGGTGACTTTTTAAAAAAAATTTAATGACTTGGAATTCAAAGTCATTCCTATGATAACACCACTCATAGGAACTTGCTTTCTGATCTGTCTTCGGTTGGGACGGGGAGCCACCTTCCACACTCTGAAAGTGATAGCAGTGAGTGTTGGAGCCTTGCTGACAGTCAGGTGTGTTCCAGGAAGGAAAACGGTAGGACCACTGTCCCCGGACTGACGCAGCCAACCACGATATGCCGCAGGTCCCCAAGAGTGAGAAGGGGACCACTCTGCTGGAAATGCATGCCGAGCCTCCAGGATTTGGGGAAGAGCAGGGGAAACATGTGGGTAGGCCTCCTCAACAGCCCTCCCTGCAAGGCAGTGGCTCAGGGTGGGGCTTGTTCAGGGGCATGCTGTTGGTCTTAGTGTGAAGGTGACACATGTTTGTTGCCGCAGTGAAGACCTGGGCCCCCCCACGAGGGCTCAGGCTGTACTGCTTGCTCACCCGTAAAGTGGGCATTCTGGCAGCACCTATCTCCTAGGGGGTGGGGAGGGTTAAACCAAGCCCTGTGAAACCGGCACTGTGGCTGGTACCTTGTAAAAGCTTAAGAGTCACTTTTGTTAGTATTGCTATAAGAAAGGTATTGAAAAGCCCACGATGGTGAGGCTTGTTCCTGGGATTATCTCTGACACCCAACAAGGTAATATTCTCTTTTCTCCTGCACTTTGCAAGGCCTTTTATTACTGGAGTTTACATCAAGAAAATTCAGTGAACAGCAGACTGTGTGGACCCAGAGTTGCTTGTGGGTATCAGAAGCCCAAGAGCACCTTCTGTATGCGGTGGGGTCCCTCGGGTCCCCGGCCCTCACCCCTGCCCTCCTCTGCCTCATTGTGTTCAGATTCGGACACGGGCAGCCTCTGTGAGTCCAGGCCCTACTGCTCAGGCCACGTGGCTGTCGGGAACCTTGATGTCAATGTCAATTAGATATCAATTATAAGGCTTCAAATAATGCTCTTTGCTTTCCTTTTGGGGACCCTCAGCTGTTTGGTGGCACTACCCTTAGAAAGGACATGAAGCAAGCTTTCTTCCTTTTCACGTCTCGCACTGGTTCCCCTCTTTGTAGCTCCCAGTTAATGGAATCTTCTGTCCAGGATGCCCTACCCATTGTCCTTGGAGACACTCACCTGCCTGTGAGTCCACTGATGTCTCCCTCTGTCAGTTTGTCCCCTCTAGATAACATGCTACGTGCAGGCACATGCATGACCGGATGCAATACAGTCCTACCCACAACCCAGTGAGGTAGGAGCCCTTATTGTTTCCACTTTACAGGTAGGAATACTGAAGCTTTGAGACCTGCTGAGGATGAGTCAGTGAGAGAAATGGGCAAGTCAGCATGTAACCCTGGGACACCTGCCTCTCCATACTGTGTCCTGTGTACTGCCAGTGCACCCACTGGCTGTGCCCCAGTGTTCAGTTAGCCATGTCATGCCTGCTTACAGGCACACTTCACATGTGCAGCACATGCAAGGCCCTGTTTTGTCAAAGTGTGCGATTTTCTTCTCAGCGTGCAAAAACGCTCCATAAATGAAAACCAGTCTTATTTTACATAAACACTCCCAATCTCTTCCCCTGATCAAAATAAATGGTGCGGCAGAGAGCCTTTTTAAAAATGTAAAGCAAATTCTGCACCGGAATGTCAGTGGGTACCAACTGCTCACACGTTAGGGATATTTCTGTCGGGGGATGAGACAGTTCCACATTTAATCCTGCAAACCTGCCATGCCAGAATGCATACAAGTGGGTGAGGAGATAATGATTCGCAATGCAGAAAGGCTCTTCACCTCACCAGAAAGATCCCCACAGCGTGTTCAGGAGAAGCAAATTCCTCCACTGTAGTGGCTGGAGTGACATTTGCAGAGCTGGGACCCGGGGACCCTGCCACCATATATTGATTTAATGGATACTCACAGAGCACCTCTTGGGTGCAGATCTCAGGCGTGAGAGGTGAGGTGAGGTCTGGTGAAGAATGGGGAGACGCTGCCCGTGCTCTCGTGAAGCTCAGAGGCCGGCCGGGAGGCAGGTGGGAAGTAGGCCCTCCACTCAGCATTTGGTGAGACCAGAGGGCTGCTGTGAGAAGGGGGCTGTGGCCCAGGGACGCTGTGGCCCAGGGACAGTGTGGCCCAAGGTGGGGGACACACTGGGCCCATGGTGATGTAGGGGTGAGGGATGGCCACGATCAGAAGGCATTTTCCTGGGGAAGGGTGAGGAGGATGGTTTGATGGCGGGCTGGGGTGGGAGGGGTAGAACAGGGGGTGTTGCAGGAAGAGGGATCAGGTTGCACAATATATTGCTAAGGGGCCCTTGAGAAAATGTTTTGGGGTGAAACAAGGAAGGAGATGCTGTGTAACATTAGTCACACTTGGTGGTCCACTGTGTACATGAGGTATTCAAGGAACATGTGTTTCTACCACAAAGAAGGCCGTTCAGTTGTATGAGTCTGCTTTCTCCAAATTTAGTTGATTTGGGCATCACGTTACCATGGAATAGCCACCAGTTTCTCAGAAGGCATGGGATTCTCTGGGATCAGGAGACGCTGGTGAGCTGGAGCTCTGTGTGCCCAGGTAGAAGGCCCAGTGGTGCAGCAGAGGAAAAGATGTAGAAGAAAATGCATAGTACAGTGTGTGTGTGTGTGTGTGTGTGTGTGTGTGTGTGTGTGTGTGTGTGAAGGATATACATAAATGGTTGCGTATAGAGAACATTACTGGAGGGATGTACAGGAAATTAAAGTACTTACTTTCCACTTTTCACCCTTTTGTTCATATTGAATGTTTTATCATGAACATGTGTTTTTTGGGGCCAATTAAAAGCGAAAGAACAAAAGAACTTGATTTACAAAAGCTACTCATCTACAAGTAGTTTTCAGGTATGTGGGAAAACACCTGCATGTCGCTTGTTACCGGCTTTCCAGCTGATAGTTCTTTTGGCTTCGTGGTGGCCATGGTTGACAATGGTTTTGTTTGAGGCAGGACAACCATTGAGTAAGTTGTTTGTGCGTGGACGCTGGCTTCGTTGAAGGTTGTATTTAGTGTCATATTGTGTCCTTATGGTGGAAGTGGTTATTTTCATACAAACGATGTTGGCCTCGGAAAAGAGAAATGTGCTCCCTCTAAAGTGATTCCATAATACCCCAGTCACCCGCTGGTGAGTGTTGCAGACATGGGGATGCCCTGCCTCAAATATGAAGAACATTTTGCACTTGGGGAAAAAATGTATCAGTGCTTCCAAGGGTCAGATGGAAAACCAGGATTAGAAGTGAGGGTTTTTGGTTTCCAGGCAGAGGCAGGCAGCGTGCAGTCTCGTTTTGTGCTCCCTCGTCGGCATTATCTCAGGTAACTCGCAGAAGGGCCATGAGGTCAGCTGTCCCTGGGCTTCAGTGTACCTTTCAGAGGTGAGAAAGTCCCTGGTGGAGGCCCAGGGCTACGGGGGCCAATGGTGTGTCCCAGCCAGCCCCTGCTGTGTCAGGTCCCCTCATCAAGCCTGGCCAGCATTGGTGACATGTGTCATGGGGATTGGGATCAGAGGTGGCATCTTCACTACCTGAAGGATGCCTGATGGCACAGGTAGGCATTGGGGACAGGACACCCACTCGCAGGTGTGTTTTCTGCTCTGTGCCACCAGGTCATCAAAATGCCTGCCAGTGAAGTTGTGATGTCCAAAAATGTGCCTCAGATATTTGAGGCGGGTCTCTAATAAAAATGGCTTTGGTTGCTTTACTTATTTTTCAACACATGATTCTCTGTGCGATGGGGAAAGCTCCCTTTCATAATCTCCAAAGGCCACTGTCTCCTATTCTTCTTGCACTTTGAAGTGGCAGAGCCGCTCTGCTGATCTTACTCTCTTCTTTCCCCTCTTGCTTCACAACAGTACAATTCCTGAGTGTCCTCTGCCTCATCAGCTGCCACTGCCCTGTTTCGTGTCCACATGTAGATGTTTGTCTATCTCCATATGCAGACAGGCACAACACACTGTGACTTTACCTTTTGGCAGGTGGGTTAATCCACATTCCAGAGAGATTGAAGCCATGAGATGCTTATGTGGCAAAACTTGGACTGGAGTTAAAAAGTCTTACAGCTCTCGGGGCGCCTGGGTGGCGCAGTCGGTTGAGCGTCCGACTTCAGCCAGGTCACGATCTCGCGGTCCGTGAGTTCGAGCCCCGCGTCGGGCTCTGGGCCGATGGCTCGGAGCCTGGAGCCTGTTTCCGATTCTGTGTCTCCCTCTCTCTCTGCCCCTCCCCCGTTCATGCTCTGTCTCTCTCTGTCCCAAAAATAAATAAAAAACGTTGAAAAAAAATTTTTTTAAATAAAAAAAAAAAAGTCTTCCAGCTCTCAATCTGCACTTTCCTCCCTAGAGCTTGAAGCAGAGCCTCTACAGTTGAATCTGTGTGGACACATCTTCCCTCAGGTCTACTTTATTCAAGGCACGGTGCTGGGGCCAAGGAAGCTGGATCATTCTCATTCTTCAGAGACTCTTCTGGGGTGGGTTTTCATATCCTCCATTCACTGCCATCGAAGGCAGCAGGGAGGATGGTAAATAGCAAGGCACAGGGCCTCGGGAACCCAGATGAGGTGATGAGGGCCTGGCTGTTGGGGCACAGGCTCAGGACCAGTCAGGTGCCCATGACAGGTCAGCATTAGGGAGGTGGCTGGCAGCTTTCCTTGGCGGGAGCAGGAGCCCTGAGGAAAGGGAGAACTTGGTTGAGCCCTCCTGTGGTACGCATAGAATGGGGTGGTGATCGTTTGTTTTTCCACAAACCAGACTTTAAAGAATGCTTAGAAGCTGTTTGCTCAGTGAGGCCTGACAGTGTTCCTGGAATGATCTCTCGGATTTCAAGAACAGGGTGTCACAGGATGTTGCACTCTCTGTTCTCGTCTCTTTAGTTTCCCCCGCATCCCTTGGCAACACCTGCCTCGGGATCCTTCCCCATCCTTCACTCATTAGCCATGTCTCCCTTCACAGGATGTCTGCCTGGCTCAAATAGATGAGCTTATATAAGGGTTTATCCTTTTTTTTTTTTTTTTTTTTTTTTTTTGCCAGTTTACTCTCCTCCCAAAGATTTTCAGTAAAAAAAAAAAAAAAAGTGGCCAAATCACCTTTTCTCCCTGAGCCCAAATGGTCTTTCTCCTTTGCTCTTCTTGCTCTGCCCTTTCCTTTGTGAACGGAGTCTCGCAAATGGCTGAGTGAGCCTCACAGGCTGCCAAAGGCACTAGTTTTTAAAGTATTGTTTGGGGCCATGGTGATGAATGAAAAGAAGGGCACTAAAGAACAGAACTGTCAGCTTTGCATGCAAGAAGCACAGAACTCACAGAGAAGCGTCATTCTTTTTACTCCTTTTGAGGGAGACAAGTTGATACCGAGTAAGTGTCAACACAAGCTCCATCAAGGTGCTCGTGTTTCCTGAGGGGGTAACGATGGGTAAGGAGGACAGCAGTCACCATGTCTGTGTGCTGACTGCGGGCACATGCTGCCTGGAGTGCTCTGTCTACACTGTCTCCCCAGACACGCACAGCCACCCCCATGAGGAGGAGATAATCAAGTCTGGTGGCTCAGTGGATGGGCTGTGAGGCCAAACAACCTTGAATCAAGGCTCCATCACTCAGCTGCTGTGTGATTTCAGGCAACATCTTTGAGCACTTTGTGCCTCAGGGGAGAATAACTGTGCACAACTCAACACGTGGAGTTTTTGTGGGGACGAGATGAGAGAAAGACAGATACTCTAGCATATCAGAAGGCTCAGAGAGGATTAGCCACCATTATGGCCACTCTTCACCCATGTTACAGATGAGAAGACTGAGGCTCAGGGAGGTGCAGTTACTTGTCCAAGTCTGAATTCAGATCCAGTTCTGCCAGACTCCAAAGCCTGTCATCTTATCTGCCATGGTTTAATGAGTATTGGGAGTCTCCCAAGGGAGGGGTCAGGGGGAAGCCCAGCACCCAGGCTGTTCCTCACTGACATTCAGCCTGGTCACAGCCCGATCATGATAGCTCCATGGCTTTGTTCTCAGTGACAGTTTCTACAGCCAGGCCGACCTGTAGCCGAGAAGCATCAGTGTGGCTGAGTCGGTGGTTTGAATGTTGAAACAGCGTGTGGAGTTGGTGACTAGCCTTCAGGGCTGAGGCTTATGCCCATCGTTCCTGGTCAGCACCTGCCAGGTGGACACCGAGTATTACCCAGGTGTGGTGGCTCTGCATTCTTTTGGCTGCAGTTTAACATGGCTCATTGGCAGTGACCTCAGCAATGGGTAGACGTATGTCTTCTCTTGGATGCCTGGGGGCTCTAACTCTCCTCTGAGAGATCTAGGCCTTTCTCTCATCTCTCCTGATGAGAGCCCTTGGCTGCCTGGCTTTGGTCCCAGATTCTAGCTGCTCTGACTCGCTACTTGGTTCACACACCTAGAGCTGGCTAAGGACCTCTGGGGCTTTCCCATAGCCCGGGGACCAGAACCCCGCTCAGCTAAGGAGTGAGCCTAGGGTTTCCCTGGGTATCCCAGCGGAGACGATGAGGATGGCAGCCTACACCCCAGCTCATAGCCCTCAGAATCCCTGGGGTTCTTATTCTCGGGTGAATCTTCCTTCTAATGAAACAGAGTGGCTTCCATAATTATTCTTGATGGAATCTTTTCAGGGTCTGCAGAGATTTTTTTTTTTTTTTTTTTTTTTTTTTTTTTTTTTTTTGGTTTTAAACTGGGGTGGGTTGGATGGGGTAGAATCTTTCACTGGCAGGTGTAGTGCCAGCACCATAGCTGCTGTGTGTCTGGGTGGTTATGAGTGCAGGCTTGGGGTCCAATCCTTGCTCTGCCAGACTGGACCAGTTGGTAACCTCTGTGAGAGTTAGTCAATTACACAGGGCCCAGGATCCCCATAGTCTGATGGCCAGAAGCTACCTGAGAGACTGGAAAGGAGCAGTAGAGAGAGGGTTGAGGGAAGAAAGCAGTGGAGGGATGGCGGAGGAGAGGAAAGGGGAGGGGTGGGGGAGGGGGAAGGAAGAAGGAGTGAGAAGGAGAAGGATGAAAGGAGGGGAGAGGGAGAGAGGAGGGGAGGGGCAGGGGGAGGGGGAAGGAAGGAAGAGAGAGAGAGAGTCCATGCCAGGATCCCTTTGGCCTCAGCCACCTGGCTGGTTATTTTAGTGGCTGGTATTATTGAGAGTCTGACTCCAGAAATGTTCTGTGCTTATGCTGACACATTTCATTCTAGAATTGAGATTTCTTTGCCCCTGTAGCTCATTCTAAAGAGTTTGAAGAAGAAGATACGACCAGAAGTTGTTTCAACTGTCAAGATACGAAATACCTTTTGACACTTTTCACCCGTTTTTCCCCTCCCAAGTCTCACTCAAGTTAATAAAAAAGGAGACAGGACTGGGGGTTTGATGGTTATTTTTTACTTATACAGGAAAAGCCACCTTCATCCTTCAAATTCAGAGTTGCATAAAGTATTTGGAAATGACATTTATTAGCTAATATTAGGAATTGACAAGTACATTATCACTTGAGCAAACATAGGACTCAGAGGAGGAGGGTGGAAAACTAATGGGTCGTCCCGGGTGCAGGAGCCCAATGTGCTGTCTGCACAAGCGAGGTACACTCACACAGCTCCGAGCCAGCCTGTCTGCGGGGACGGGCTTCCACCTGCTGGCTTCCATCGGGTGACAGGTGAGAAATGAAATGGCACCACACATGTGCAGTGTGGGTGTTATGAAGGTCCATTGTTCCCCACTTGCCAAGAAGTTATCGCTAAGGAAGGGCACTCCTCACGGGCCATTTATAAATTAGAGGTTCATCCCTAGGTGTTAACAGAGGTGACTCTGCTAAGCAAGGGGGCTTCACAGATGGGGACTGAGCCTGGACCGCAGTCAGCCCAGAGGCCATGGGGTGGACACTCCCATCCATCCTCCAGAGTCTTAATGTGCTCTTGGTCATACATACTAGTATGTGACAGGCAGCGATGGCTCTTTTCATGGAATCAGAATCTGGAGACCAGCAGACCCACACCAGCGTGAATCTGAGATGAAGTCAGACCTCCAAACAGTGGTGTGGAGCCTCTGCTGAGCTCTGTCCCCTTTTCAGAGAACGCGTTAACAAAGGTAATATGTTTTTCCCATTTTAAGAAGTCCCTCTTCTTAATAAATAGCTTAGTCATAGGAGACATGTAATACACTTTCAGGTTGTGCCAAAAAGAGCTTTATCTTCCATTTCCAGGCCTGTGGCATATATTTCTGGATAATGGATGGCCAACTTAGGAAGAACGGTTTCAGAGATACTCTGCGTCTGGAGAGATGTGGTTTATGTTAGCTCAACTGACAGAAATCTAAGTCAGACGTTCTGTTGACAAAGGATGGAGATCAAAGTCTGATTTTAAATGGGTAGTGATTATTAACTTATTTGCTGAGAAGTACAACTGTGTGCTGGTGCTGAGTAGCTTAAGCAGAGGCCACTGGGGGGCTTGTCCAGTGTCAGATGGTAGAGGGGAGATTGCTGGGGCCAGGGCAGTCCCAGCCAGGAAGAGAAGCAAGGAGTCTGAACACATCCCTTAGGGGTTGGTGTGTCTGAGTTAAAAATACCAAGATGAGAGATCTCAATACCGTGGAAGTGGCAATGGCTGGCAGTGAGGAGGCTGGTCCACAAAAGGACAAATGAAATTCCTAATGGCTTCAGTAACCCTCTGTATAGGTATTTACATGTGCAACAGCTGATAATTCAAAAATGGCTCATGCAGTCCCCCTCCCCCCCGCCGACAGCCTTTCTCATATGGTAACACGCTGGGCTACCGAGAAGAGGCCACTTGCATCCATCAGAGGTGCTGGGCTGGCACTTCTCCCAGCCTGAGAGCTGAGGGGTCCGTGTCTTGGCCCAGCAGCCGGAGGACTGGCCTTAGTGTTTGATCTTAGAGGCAGATGAACCTGGGGCTTCACGTAGCTGGTTTGTCAGTGTATTGGCTCTAACGCGTGAGCAGTTTACAAAGCCCAGAAGTGACTGAGTCCAGAACCAGCATCATGAAGGTGTAAAAGAGCCAGAAGTAATTTTCAGCGCTAGACTGAGACCCTGGGGACACCGGGCAGCAGAGGGTGGGGCAGTGGTTCTCACCTCACGCCATTTACTCATCAAAAATCAGAGAGCTTCTTTTAAAACAACAACAGGGGCACCTGGGTGGCTCAGTCAGTTGAGCGTTCGGCTTTGGCTCGGGTCATGATCTCATGGTTCATGAGGTCGAGCCCGTGTTGGAATCTGTGCTGACAGCTCAGAGCCGGGATCCTGCTTTGGATTCCGTCTCTCTCTCTCTCTCTCTCTCTCTCTCTCTCTCTCTCTGCCCCACCCCCCCCTCTCAAAAATAAATAAACATTAAAAAAGATTTTTAAATAAAAACAACAACAACAAACAACAGCTTTATCGAGATCTAGTTTGCTTATTCAGAGTGTACGCCTCTGTGTTTTTAGTGTATTCACAGAACTGTACGATCATCACCTCAGTCAATTTGAGAACGTTTTCATCACCTCAGAGGTATCCTTTAGAGATCAACCACCTAACCCCCTCCCCATGCCTCCCAGCCGTAAGCAACCACTAGGTTATTTCCCATCTCTGTGGGTTTGCCTTTTCTGGACATTTCATATAAATGTAATTGTATATATGTAATCTTTTGTGACTGGCTTATGCCACTTAGCATGTTTTCAGGACCCATCCATGTTGTAACATGATTCAATATTCACTCCTTTTTTGTGGCTGAATAATATTCATCTGTAGCATATACTACAGTTTGTTGTATATCATCTATCCATTCATCGGTTGATAGGATTTAGGTTCTTGCCTTTTGACTCTTACGAGTAATACTGCTATAAATATTCAACTACAAGGTGTTGTGTGGACATGTTTTGATTTCCCTTGGGTATATACTCAGCAGTGGAGTTGCTAGATCTTACGGTTACTCTGTGTTCAGCCATTTGAGGAAGTGCCAGACTGTTTTCCACAGTGGCTGCACCATTTTCCATTCCCACCAGCCTTGTTCTTATTTCTCTGCATTCTTACTAACATTTCCTGTTGTCAGGGTTTTTGTTTGTTTGTTTATAACCATAGATTGTGAGAAATCTCATTGTGGTTTTGTTTTTAATTTTGTTTTTATTTTAGAGAGAGAGTATTCAAGGGGGGAGAGGGGTAGAAGGAGAGAGAGAATCTCAAGCAGGCCCCATGCTCAGTGAAGAGCCCAACAACCTTGATCCCACAACCCTGGGAACATGACCTGAGCTGAAATCAAGAGTCAGAAACTCAACCAACTGAGCCATCCAGGCGCCCCCTCATTGTAGTTTTGATCTGTAGTTCCCTGATGACTAATGATTTTAAACATCTTTTCATATGCTTGTTGGCCATTTGTGTATCTTCTTTAGAGAGATGTTTATTTAGATCCTTTGTTTTTAATTGGGTGTCTTTTTATTATTGAGCTGTAAGAGTTGTTAATTTGTTCTAGATATAAGATATGATTTGTGTATAATATATCAGTTATAATTTGCAAATATTTTCTCCTATGGGTTGGCTTTTCACTTTTTTGATGGTGTTCTTTGAAACACAAAAGTTTTTAATTGTGATCAAGTATAATTTGTGTATTTTTAAAATTGTGTTGCCATGCTTTTGGTATCATAGCTAAGAATTCATTGCTCAACTAAGGTTATGAAACTTTAGTCCTATGTTTTCTCCTAAGAGCTGTATAGTTTTAGCCCTTAAATTTAGGTCTTTGATCTGTTTTTAGTTCATTTTTTATGTGGCATAAGATAAGGGTCCAACTTCATTCTTTTGCTTGTGCTATCCAGTTGTCGTAGCACTATTTGTTGAAAAGACTATTCTTTTTTGCATTGAATGGTCATGCCTCTCTGTGGAAAATCAATTCACCGTAGACAAACAGGTTTATTTCTGGATCTTCAATTTTATTCAATTTATCTGTATGCCTATCCTTATGTCAGTCTTGATTACCATTGCTTTGTAATAAGTTTTGAAATAGGCAAATGTGAATCTACCAACTTTTTTCTTCTTTCTCAAGATTGTTTTGGTTATTCTGGATTTCTTGCAACTCTATCTGAAAGTCAGCCGGGATGCTGATAGAGATTGTACTGAATTTGTAGGTTGCTTTGGAGTGTATTACCATCTTAACAATATTAAGTCTTCTAGTCCATGAACATGAGATATTTTCCATTTATTTGGATTTTTAATTTCTTTCAACATAGTTTTGTAGTTTTAAGAATATATGTTTTGCATTTATTTCTTAAATAAATTTCAAAGTATTTTATTTTTGATGCTATTGTGAATGAAGTTATTTTAATTCATTTTTGGGTTGTTTATTGCACATTTATAGAAATGTAATTTATTTTAATATATTTGATCTTGTATTCTTCAACTTGCTCAACTTGTTTATTGTTCTAATAGTTTTTTAACTGATTTTTTAGGATTTTCTGTGTACAAGCTCATGCCATCAGTGAAGAGATGATTTTACTTTGTGCTTTCCAATCTGGATTCCTTTCTTTCTTTCTTTCTTTCTTTCTTTCTTTCTTTCTTTCTTTCTTTCTTTCTTTCTTTCTTTCTTTCCTTCCTTCCTTCCTTCCTTCCTTCCTTCCTTCCTTCCTTCCTTCCTTCCTTCCTTCTTTCTTTCTTTCTTTCTTTCTTTCTTTCTTTCTTTCTTTCTTTCTTTCTTTCTTTCTTTCTTCTTATGGATTTACTTATTTATCTTCCTCATCACCCTGATTAGAACGTCCAATACAACAGTGAATAAAAGTGGTGAGAGCAGACATGTTTGTCTTGTCCCTGATCTTAAGAGAAAGCATCCAGTGTTTCACCATTAAGTGTGATGTTAGCTGTAGGTTTTATGTCGATGCTGTTTATCAGGTTGAGGAAGTTCTTTTTTTATTCCTAGTTTATTTAGTGTTTTTTAATCACAAAAGAATGTTGGATTTTTTTCAATTTTTTTTTCCCGCATCAGTTGAGATGATCATGTGACTTTTGTTTTTTGTAATGGTGCATTACATTGTTTTTCAGATATTAAACCGACCTTGCATTCCTGGGATAAATTTCCCTTGATCATGGTGTATGATTCTTTTTAAGAGTTGCTGGATTTGTTTTGCTAGTATTTTTTTTAAATCCATAGTCTTAAGAGATAATGGTCTGTAGTGTTCTTGTGATGTCTTTGACAGGTTATTATTGGTCTCAAAGGATGTGTGGGGAATAGGTCCCTCCTCTTCTATTATTTTGAAAGAGTTTTTGAAAAATTGGTATTCTTCTTTAAATGTTTCACCAATGAGACCATCTTGGCCATGGCTTTTCCTTCTGAAGTATATTTTTGATTAATAATTCAATCTCTTTACTTGCTTCAGATCTGTTCAGATTGTTTCCTTTTGAGTAGTTTTAGGTGTATATGTCCTTTTAAGAGTTTGTCCGTTTCATCTAAGTTATCCATTTTATTGGTATATAGTTATTCATAGTATTTTTTCTTATTCTTCTTATTTCTATAAGAATGGTAGTACTGTTCCCTCTTTCATTTATATTTCTAATACTTTGACTTTCCCTCTCTCTTTTTCTTATTCAATCTAGCTAAAGATTTGTCAGCTTTATTGATCTCTTCAAAGAATATTCTTTTGGTTTTATTGATTTTGTCAATTGTTTTTCTATTCTCTATTTTATTTTTTAAATTTTTAAACGTTTATTCATTTTTGAGAGAGAGAGACAGAGCATAAGTTCAGGAGGAGCAGACAGAGAGAGAGAGAGAGAGACACAGAATTCAAAGCAGGCTCAAGGATGTGAGCTTTCAGCACAGAGCTTGGTGCAGAGCTTGAACTCACTAACTGCGAGATCATGACCTAAGCCCAAGTCAGATGCTCAACCAACTGAGCCACCCAGGTGCCCCTCTATTCTCCATTTTATTAATTCCCGTTCTTTTTTCCCTCCTACTGCTTGCTTTAGGTTTAGTTTGCTTTTCTTTTTGCATTGTGTTAGGGTAGGGATTTAGATTTAAGATTGATCTTTCTTTCATAAGCATTTGCAGCTATAAATTTCCCTCTAGTGCTTATTTAGCTGCATCCCATGAGTTTTGGTCTGTTGTATATTTACTTTCCTTCATCTCAAAGTATTCTTGTTTAATTTCTTTTTTGATCCATTGGTTATTTAGGAATGTATTATTTAGTTTCCACCTATCTGTGAATTTCCTGAGTTTCTTCCTGTAACTGATTTGTAATTTCATTTCATTATGGCAATAAAATATATTCTTTATTATTTATACTTTTTTAATTTATTATTTGTTTTATTGTCTAGCCTATGATATATTCTGGATAATGTTCCATGTGTACTTGAGAAGAATATGCGTGCAACTAGTGTTGGTTGGAGTGTTCTGTAGGTGTCTGTTGGGTTTAATTATTTTATAGTGGTGTTTAAATCTTTTATTTACCTTTTGATCTTTTGCCTACTTGTCCTATGCTTTATTCAAAGTAGATATTGAAGTTCCCAACTATTATTGTTGAGGTATCTATTTTTCCCTTCATTTCTATCAGTTTTTGCTTCATAAAATTTGGTGCTCTATTGTTCAGTGTGTATACGTGTACATTGTTATATCTTCCTAATGGATTTACTCTTTTATCATCATGAATTGTTCCTCTTTATCTCTAATAACATTTTTTACTCTAAAGTCTATTTTGTCTGATAATACTATAACCACTCCAGCTTTTTGTGGTTGCTGTTTGCGTGAAATAGCTTTTCTCATCATTTTACTTTTAATCTGTTTGCACCTTTAAATTTAAAGTGTGCCTCCTGTGAACAGCAGGTCAGTGTTTGAGATTGTTCTCTCCCAGTTGTTTCTTCCTCAGATTCTCTCCAGCAAACTTACCAGCCTACAGTTTAGTTTCTATCTCCAATGTGTCTGTCTCCTACCAACTGTCTCCACTATAAGCTCTGCTGTTAGTGAGAATTCCTTAGGCTTGGACTTCCCCACACTTTGTTGTAAATGAAGTCAGTTCCTTTGGGAGGAGATTTCAGAAATTTTTTGTGACCTGCTTTTCGTCACTTTTCAACCCAGAGTCATGGCTGTGAGGCTGGTGGTGGGACAATGGTGTGATTCTTTCTAAGTGACACCTATGCTTTAGGAGCTAAATGCTCACTGGAAAGGGAAGCAGTACCCTTGAGTGCTTTCAGCTGGCCTCTCCTGGCATAGAACCTTCACCTTAGAAGTCCAGTAAAGGAAAGTGAGAGCCCCAGTTTTTTCTGTGTATTGAGCTCAAGGTAAGCCTTTATCCTATGGGTACAGGCAGTGTGGAAGAAGGGCCCCCTTACCTATCATCTGTGCAAGCTCAGAACTTAGCCTTAGCAACAAGTAAGCTGATACTGTGCCCCTTTAAGGATTAATGCCTTACAACTGCCAGTTTGGGAGAGAGAGAGAACCCTGTATCTTGGCTGTACCAGTCTGCAGTGGAATTTGTGTTTTGCTGAGCTGGGAAGAGAGAGGGAGAAAGTACATCTTGGTTCAAACAGAGTAGACTTTAGCGTTTCTGACTTTTAGTGGATTTTCTTTAACAAATTGTTTCTTAATGCACTGTATGCCATTAGGACAATTCTAGAAACTTTAAATTATTATTATTAAAAATAATTTATACCAGTTTCACTGAGGAGCATGTCTGAGAAGCTCCACATGGTTTTGTGCCAAAAGTGGAACCTCTCAGGGTCCTTTTTTTTTTTTTTAATATTTGTTTATTTTTGAGAGAGTGAGAGATCGTGAGTGGGGAAGGGTCAGGGAGAGAGGGGGACAGAGGATCTGAAGCAGGCTCTGCACTGACAGCAAAGAGCCTGATGAAGGTCTCAAACTCACCAATGGTGAGATGGTGACCTGAGCCGAAGTGAGATGTTTAACTGACTGCGCCACCCAGGCACCCGTCAGGGTACTTCTTAAATAACCAGGTGCCTATTCTCCCTCTGGAAAATTAGAAAGTCTGAGATGTGGATAGGGCTTGGAAAACCACAGGAGATTTGGGTGCATCCAGGGTTAGGGTTACTAGTGTAATATGAATGAATGGGAGCGTGGGCTTTTGATCTGAGTTATAGCCCTGACATTTAATGGTTTGTGATCTTAGGTACCATGTTGTTTAAAGATCAGTTTCTTGATCTATAAAATAGGGGTGAGAATGGTTCCCACCCCAGAAGGTTGTTGTAGTAAATGAGTAACATGGTAAAACATGTAAATAAAAAAAATAAAAATACAATATAATAATGTATTATATAATAATAACTTAGAAAGAAGTTATTAAATAGAAATAGAAAGAAACTTAAATAGAAAGAAACTATTATTTCTTTGAATTAGTAAGTTTTGAGCTTAAAGAAAGGTTTGTATCCTTCTAGTTGATTATCTTACTTCATTTGTAATTCTGATTTTTGTTTTTTCTTTTTTTTTAAGTTTCTTTATTGTGTGTGTGTGTGTGTGTGTGAGAGAGAGAGAGAGAGAGAGAGCGAGAGAGAGAGCGCACATGTGAGCAGAGGAGGGGCAGAGAGAGAGAGAGAGGGAGAGAGAGAATCCCGAGTGGGCTCTACACTGTCAACACAGAGCCCGATGTGGGGCTCGATCCTGCAAACCATGAGATCATGACCTGAGCCAAAATCAAGGGTGGATGCTCAATGGACTGAGCCACCCAGGCACCCCTGATTTTTGTTTTTTTCTTATCTGGTTTGGGATATTTACTAATAATTTTTTAAATTGCTTTACTTTGGATATTTTAGATTTCACAGGTGGTCATCAGGAATACAGGGCTGTGCATTTGGGTATGTGGGGTAGACTGGTGGGCAGGGCACAGCCCCTGTGGCTGTAAGAATCTCAGGGTTGGAAACAGAGTTAGCTGACTGCCAGGCCTCCTCAATGCTGGGTATAGACACTTGCCCTTGGCCTTGGGCAGGGTCCTGAATTCTTACCATGCTTTCAGGGAAGGCATGACAGTGCCCAGGACAAAGACTTGAGAATGATAGGACCTTAGGCTGAAGTTCCTTTAGGAAGGCTTCATTTCTGAGAGGGCCTCAGCATCACTCAGTTCCTTCGTCACTTGCTTCAGAAAGACCCTTCTGATTGCACAGATGAGACCAGGTGTCCCTCCTGCGCTACCCGCAGTGCTCTGGTCTTGCAGGCACTGTGCATTGTGTTATCACCTCGGGGCTGCTCTGCCACCCTGTCGGCGGTGAGGTCTCCAGCCCAGCACTTGGTGGGCGCTCTACAGCTGTGGGCTGAAGGATACAGATAGACTTGATGAGCCCCTAGAAGCAGGAAATGGCACATATTCCATGCATGTGATTAAGTTGGAAGGGAATAAGAAAGGAGTGTTTTTCTCTATTCTGAAAGACTCTAGACACACCTGTGGATAGTGTAAAACAGAAGCAACCCCGGGGAAATTCTTCCTTCCCTTCTTCAGCACCTCGTAAGAATAGCCCAGACCAAGTCTGTGTGTCTTCAGAGTAAGATAGGAAATCTGGACTCAACTGATAATACTGTTAACATTTTTGAAGTACGTACTCTGTACCAGGCATGGGGGTTTTGAACATAATTCCTTCAGTCTTCACAGCACCTCTCTGAAGATCAGCTGTGGTTTTATCTGCATTTTATAGATAAAGAATGGAGCTCAGAGATAGCCAGCAACTCTCCTGGGGTCACACAGCTTATGAATATACTCAACCATATACAATATTGCTTGCCTGTGAAATCTTTTGTAGGACATAGACACCTGGCAAATTGTGTTGCGTTGTCCCAGCTGAATAAAAGAATAGATGTGCCTAGTTGTGGCCCCTGCCCCAGACACACACTCCACTATCACCTGGATTGGCCAAATGGGCCGAGCAGGCCAGAGAATACTTTCCTTCTGTGCTATAGTCCTAAGAAGATGGGTCCTCTTTGGTTTAAACAACAGAGTTCAGGACACCAGAACCAAAGCCCATGAAGAGCCTGTAGAGACATAGTCTGGCAGCTGCCATGGCTTTCAAGATGTTCTTACTCTGCCTTGTGTTCTGGTCAAGGATAGATTATCAGAAGCTGTGGGAGTGGAGGACATGCTCTAGCAGTTGGTCTGATTCATATTTTTGCATTCTGTATCTTTCAGAAGAGGGTTTTTACATATCTGCTGTTTGTAGATTATCATCACTCCACACCCGTTGGGGATAAACTTGGGTTGGGAGTTCTCGTGCTTCAGGAATACAGGTATTCTTGGCCCAGTTGCCTTTTGGATGAAGTTGATAGGGGTGTATGATGGAAGCATATTCATAGCTCCCTTTGAGTGGCAAATTGAAAAACCCTGCTTAATAGAAAAAAAATGGCAGTGGCTCATCACATTTCCATCTCATTTTGAGCTGCCTCTATACCCTCAGAAGATTTTCTTGTACAAGCAGAACTTTTGATTACTACCTGCATTTATCAAGTTGGAATGAATACGCTCGTCTTTGAGCATGGCAGTGAGAGCCAGGCTCTGGAAATGTCACTGAGGGGAGGACCCCATTGCTTGCTGAGCTGCAGAGTTCGAGTGGCCAAGTTCAGTGTGTTTCTGTGGGAATGTCAGATGTCACTGTTCAAAGGCAGAAGGATTGGCTGGCCACTGAGAAACCTGAATTGCTTGGGTGGGACACTGACCAATAGGAGTCCATAGGAGATAATATTAGGAATTTGCAAGGGCGCCTGGGTGGCTCAGTGGTGAAGCATCTAACTTCTCAGGGCTCAGGGTCTGGAGCCTGCTTCAGATTCTGTGTCTCCTTTTCTCTCTGCCCCTCCCCTGCTTGCACTCTGTCTCTCTCTCTCTCTGAAAAATGAATACACGTTAAAAACAAATTAAAAAAAAAAAGAAATTTGCAACATGGGAAAATGTAGGGAAGGGAATTGTGGTCAGCTTGTTTGCCCTACTGCCACTGTCCTTGTCATGCTAATTTTCCTCTTGGAAATGTAAAATCCCTCCACCAGTGATTGGAGTTCCTGGAACTAGCAGACCCAGAGCTGTTGTCTGTTTTGGTTCATCCTTGGGCTGCCTGTCAGTGTCTTTTCTCTCTGATGCACCCATCCTGCGTCTCTGACCCCATTTCCTGCCCCAGTCGTCAAGTTCCTGCCAGCACACGGTGGCCTTCTGTCTATCACTTGTGTGTGCAATGCCTATTTTCTCCTCACGGTCTGTGCAGACTGCCCTCCCCGCTGCTGGGCATTTCTTCCCTTCTTTCTCCCGTGTGTCTAAAATTCTGTGCATGGACCCTCATTTCGAGCTCTGCTGTGTTTCTGAAAGCCTCCTGCATCCTGTTGACCTTCTTCTCAGAGCTCTGGCACAACGTGTTGGTGGAATCGTGCTATCTGGGGCTTACCGACTTTCTCATGTTGTCCCAGCTGTGCTGGTTCCTAGCTGGGTTGTATCATGGGCTGATACTGTGTTTTCTGTTGAGCCCAGTGTCATGACCACCCCAACCAGCCACATGTGTAAAACTGGACATAACACGCTGGGAACATTGTGGTTCTGAGGTATTTAGGGAGGAAAGGCCACAATGTGTGTGGCTTGTTCTTCAGTGGTTTGGAAAGGAAAGGGGTGTGTGTGTGTGTGTGTGTGTGTCTGTCTGTCTGTCTATGGGGAGAGTGTGCAAATGTTGAAGCAAATGGAATAAAGTGTTAAGGGTGGGAGCATCTAGAAGGGTTTACAGGTGTTCTTCATGCTATATTTTTTAAGTTTTTATTTATTTTTGAGAGAGTGCAAGCAGGGGATGGGCAGAGGGAGTTACAGAGGATCCAAAGCAGCCTCTGCACCAACAGCAATGAGCCTGATGTGGGGTTTGAACTCACAAACCCCGAGTTCATGACCTGAGCCGAAGTCGGACACTCTACCGACTGAGCCTCCCAGGCACCCCTCTTTATGCTATTTTTATTCTTGCAATTTTTCTGTAGGCTTGAGAATGTTTCCAAATAAATGTTTTCTTTCCATCTGCCTTCCCCCAGCCCCAATAAAAACAAGACAAGACACTGTGGTCATCCTTAAGCCTTCTCTTTCTCTCACCTCATGTCCCACAGGAAGTCTCTCAGCGCCCCCTGCAGGATATCTTCCTTTCCAACCAGAACTGTGGGTAACCACCTGGTCCAAGCAACATCATCTCTAAGTGCCTCCCAGCTGGTCTTCTCCTCCAGACAGCCTTCTTTCCACATCTTAGAATAGCCAAGGGTTTTTTGGTTGTTTTGTTTTGTTTTGTTTTGTTTTGTTTTGTTTTGTTTTGTTTTGTTTTGTTTTAATCAGCAATCAAGTCACATCATTTTTCCACCCATCCCCTCCAGTAAATCTTGCCTATCTACTCCACCCTTCTGCCTGCATGTAACTCCTCTCCTGCATGTCTCTACTCAGACTGGTCTTGCTGTTCTGGAAGTTTGAAGCTTGCTACCACACAGGGCTCCTCCCATGAGATGCTTCCTTTGCCTGTAGTGCTTTCCCCTCTGATTTTGCAAGGCCTCTGTCTTCATTCACTTCATTTGTTTGAAGGTTACCCCCTCCGAGATGCCTTCTCTAACCATCTTCTTTTAAAACTGCCTGATCATCCTCGGTTCTTTTCTGGCTTTATTGTTCGTGGTGGAGATAAGTTTGTGACTAATGAAATTACATTATGCTTCATTGTTATCATACTAATAGAACGTAGGCTTCTTGGGAGAAGGGCTTTGATTTGTTTTCTGCTGTATTTTTATAGCCTGGAACGGTGGTTCTCATACTGTGGTCCCAGAACAGCAGCATCAAGACCATCTGGGGACTTGTTAGAAGTGCCAGTTCCTGGGTCCTTCCCAGATCTATTGAATCAGGTACTCTGGTGCAGAGGGGGAAGCAGCAGTCTGTGTTCTACAAGCCCCTCAATTGATTCTGATGCATTTTAAAATATGAGAATCATTACTTTCAAATAATGCCTCACATCCATTAAATTCTAAGAAATATTTATTTACTGTAATGTTTTTTAGTATTTATTTATTTTTGAGACAGAGAGTGTGAGCAGGGGAGAGGCATAGAGAGAAAGGGAGACACAGAATCTGAGCTGTTAGCACATAGCCCAAGGTGGGGCTTGAACCCCCGAACCGCAAGGTGGTGACCTGAGCCAAAGTCAGACGCTCAGCTGACTGAGCCACACCGGTGCCTCAAATTCTAAGAAATATTTAAATGAATAAACAAATATCTGGTGCCTGTCTGTGTTATAATGTCCACTTCTTGTTACCTTCTTGATTCAGAACCTTAAAATTCTAGTCTATAAAGACATAAGTTTTTCATTATAACAGTGTTTCAACCTTGGACTTTATAAGGACCCACGGCCAAAATATGACTTCTGTTTTTATTCTCTCTGTCCTTACTTCTTCCTTGGTTTTATGCTGATGCTAAGCTCTTATTCCTTGATTTACATTTTTGATAATGGCTGCTATTGGGGAAACAATATCAAATTATGAATGATCATAGAGATATCACTTTATGCTGCCGAGTGTTTGTTGAAAGAATATATGATGGCAAGCTGTGTCCTGAGCTGGTGAGCTAGCCCAAGTTGGGATTCATATCAGGCCTCACTGCTCAGCTAAAAGTAGAAGTTTCGAGGTGGACAGGTCACCTGTCAGGATGCTGACTAATGTCTGGCATGACCAGAACTTCTGCTGGTCAATTTGTCAGTGTCAGTTCTGAATTCATTCTTGTCTGGAGAACAGATGAAGTGGCCACCAGGTAGAATGGCCAAAATAAAAGGTACCAAAAGGTTATTTGTTAGAAAATTAGAAGTTTCAACCTGCAGAGAATCTTTTGGAGGTTTTTAGTGTTAAGAGCTATTTATATATGAGTATTTGTGGTTATACTTAAGTAATCCATCTAAAAATGTGGGCTTTCCATTTGAATTACCCTAGAGCAGAAATAAAAGTTATTAAAAACATCCAGTTTTCAGCCTCTACCTCTAACCCTATGGTATAGAGCTAATAAAAAATTGCCAAGCTGATGTTGGCATGTTTCATGCGCTAATTGCCCTGTTCTACGTAGTGGGGCTGGGCAGGTGGTAAAATAGATAGGCGTTTCCCAGTGTTACAGGTGGTAATCTTGTGGGTAACTCAGATAGTGGGTTGCTGGGGTTTTTTTTATTCTCTCTTTCTGTGCTTTCTGGATTTTCTACAGTGAACATAAAAAAAATTAATTCCAGTTAGTTAACATACAGTGTTATATTAGTTTCAGGTATACAATATAGTGATTCAACACTTCCATATAACACCCAGTGCTCATCACAGCAAGTGTACCCCTTAATCCCCATCACCTATTTCACCCATCTCCCCACCCACCTCCCCTCTAGTAGCCATCAGTTTGTTCTCTATAGTTAAGGGTCTGTTTCTTGGTTTGTCTCTCTCTCTCTCTCTCTCTCTCTCTCTTCTCCTATGCTTGTTTGTTTCTTAAATTCCACATATGAGTGAAATCATACAGTGAACGTTTTTAAAAGATCTTGTGTGTTTGGAAAACTATTTGGGTAGGCTGGGCCACTTTCCATTTGTGTGTGAACTAAGGTATTCAGAGAGGGAGCCGGGCAATCTCAAAGACAGTTTGGACCCACCCCACCAGGGATCATCCAAGATCCCCTGACGAAACCACTCCAGAAACCATCCATGCCTGCCGGCCAGTAGTAAATGTGTTTTCTGCAGGGTGACCATGCGTCCCGATATCACGCTTGTTTCCCTGGCTCACGTTGCCTGCTGCTCTGTGACCCAGTTTAGGGTAGGTGGTCAGGGCACAGGCTGTCCCTGGGCAGCACAGAGTGCCATGTGCTGGGGAGAGATCCTGGCCGAGAACAGGACAAGATGAGGACGCTGGGCGTTTCTGAGAAGGATGTTTCCTAACTCTTTTTGTCTCATTCTCTTTTCTCTTACTTGATAGAATAGCTAGCTAAAAGCTATTCCATTATTATCATTATTATTTTTGCTATCATTAATATTATAAGCAGCCGCCACGCACTGAGTGTTCACAGCTGCACAGCACCACGCTAACTCTGGAGAAGCACGTAAGCACTCTCATCTGTGAAATGGGGCTGTCGCGGCCACGCCTCAGTGAGACAGAGGTAGTGCTGGCTCCCGAGAGACTGGCGTGTGTTAATAAATGCTCAACAAATGGGTATGACTCCTATTAATAATAAGAATCTCCCTCCAATCCTATCAGCTGAGTATTATCCTCATTTACAGATGAGGAAAGTGAGGCAGAGAGAAAGAGAGACAGATGGAAGGAGGAAGAGACAGACGGGCACAGAGAGGTGGACAGGCAGGGATGCTAGCATTGTGGATCAGCACGTGTGAAGAGTTCCTGGAGTGGCCGTGTGAGTGTCGAGGGTCACCCTGCCCTGGCACGCCCATGTTCTCAAGCCCTGGCTCTGAAAGACGTACTGTGTCATCGGGAAGGAAGTGGGCGCTGGTACTTCACCGGGGCGTGGGTCAGCTCTTATTCTCCGTTCTCCTGCTGCGTGACCTTGGGAGAGTACTTCCCTGGCACTCTGACCTGCCGCTCTGTAAAACGGGGGTGTTAATAGTACCACCTCGTAGGAATCACTTAGTTAACAAATGTTTCTTGAACATTTACACTTTTAGGGGACTAGCCCTACCAGGGTGCCCTGGCGACTTTGCTTGTTACTTAAATAGACCACAATAGCAAAGGCTTGAACCACAGTGAATCTGAGTCTTGGCTGGATGCCTTGGGATCCTCCTGGAACAGGAGAGAATGGGAGGGGTGCGCATGTGAGGAGCTGCTGTCTCCGTGGGAGGCTGTCATGAGACACTTGCCATCTTGCCATCTCCCCTGGGTTCTGATGAGGAGTGGGGCTTTCTGTCCCCCCCCCCCCCAATAGAGCTGCAGAATATAAAGCCACCGGGCTGTAGCCTACATTGGGCCCCTCAGCAATGACTTGCGCTGCAGTCATCTGGCCCTTTTATCTCATGTCATTCCTGTTGTTGCGTGGGAACAAGAACCACAGGGACCTGGCTGGTGCTGTGGCTTCCTTTTTCTGTCTAGGTAAGCGACACACTGCCCAGATCTAAAAGTGGCTCTTTGTATCTCCCCCTGTTGGATCAGACAGGCCCTGGCTTTGACTTGCTTTGTCTGTTTGTGCAGTTTGACAGCACTGAGCGAGCCACAGTCTCTGTGCACACTGGAAAAGATAATGACCTTGATTCTCTGCTCTCATGGAATTTCCAGCCTCACAGGGGGATGAAAAACAAACACACGCACACATAAATGAATAAATCCAAGTGAGGCAGATGCTGGCAAGGTAATGTGTTAAAGCACATACCATTGTCCACTGTGTGCAAGCACTTAGCAAAGGGATCCTTTGACGCCCCTCCCCTGCTCCCCCGACCCTGCTGCCAGCCTTGGTTCTGGAATTTCAAAACGCCATCTAGAGCACACACACAGTCATGTGAAGTGACTTTCCAAAGAGGCTTCTTGAGGATTTGCACTGGCCCCTGAGCGCGTGGACTAGAGAGCCTGACACCACGCTGGCCTGGCTCCTGGGCTCACTTTCTAAGAGTGTGTGCAAGCAGCACATCCTGGCGATGATGGTTACAACTCCCAGGTGGCCAGATCCCTGCAGGTGGGCCGGCCCACCCGAAGGCCAGGGTCAGGCCTTCTCCACAGCCTGAACAAGAGCTCCTCGCATCAAGCCTATACTGATTTGTTATGGGGAGGAGTATAGCCCAGGCCATGCAGCAAAATTTACTCCGTCCCTTTTAGCTTCAAGTCTCCTCCGCAAGCCTGGCCCTTAGCAGTCAGCTCGGCCCTCAGATTGCACCGCCCCCTTGGAACACCAGCGCATGGCAGTTATTCCCACATGGAGTGTAGACTCCTCCTTAAGGGCACCTCAGAAGCTAGACGTTAATAGCAGCAATAACGTTTTGAGCACCTGCCATAGACCAGGCGCTGTGCTGAGTGCTTTTCCCCGAGGGGTCCCTAACTTCACGATCACAGCGAGAACAAGACACGGTGTGCTCTGTTTTGCAGAGATCCAGGGGCTTCATACCTGAATCGAGTGGGGATTTGATTTTGGTACGTGAGGTCCCTGCTTCTTGGGGGCAGGCAGCACCTATAGACAGGCAGTGACAGAGCACGTGGGGAGGGTGCCACCACAGTGGCGGCAGACCTGAGCTGGCACCCAGGGCCCTGGGAGAGCATCGCCTCTGCCTTGGCTTCTGGCCTGAATCGATAGCTGCTGTGGCATCGCTTTGGTGAGAAGCAGCATGGTGCCCCGCCCACCCCTTCCCCGGTTCTGGTCCCGCCACACAGGGGGGTAGAGCGGTGCAGTGGGCAGCACTGGTTCCTCTCTGTGACCTGCGCCCCCGATCGTGGTCATGCTCTTCTCGCTCACCATCATCCACACCCGCACGTGTCCCATCCAGTCTGTGTCCACTTGCAGAGTAGAACCCAGGAGGCAGTCTGGGCTCTGGTCTCTGAGTTGCTGAGAATTGGCTCTGCACAGGTCACATCACCTCCCTGGACCTTTCAGGTAATTAAGGACCTGCCTGTGCTGCTGCCTCTGTCCTCGGCGTGGGCTGCCCTCCAGCATTCCGAGGGGCTTGACATAGAGCAACATCGGGCAAGTTAGATGATGTGAACACTAATCTCAACTCATCCCTTGATGAATCGAGCACCGCCGTGCTGCATATACATTCCCAGGATACACAACGATCTTCCTTTTCCTTTTTCCCCTCAGCCCTTCTTCCCTCCCCTTCCTCTCTGCTCCCCTGGAGGACTCCTCTGTCATCAGGACACCCTGTCAGGGCCATAATCCCCCTCTGACCATGCGGAGGGGATTTGAGGATTCGGGGGAGCAGGGAGAGAGGTTGCCAAGTTTCTGGGCATTCATCACTGCTTCCTCCAGGGAAGACCGGCTTTACCCTGACACACTTAGCCAGTGTTCTGAGGAATTTGCTGTCATCCTGCACTGCTTTGTTCTCATTCTCCTTGGCCGTGGTACAGAGATGCACAGAGCTTGCAGGGTCCTCTATCTGCTTCTTCTCGAGGCTCGCCCATATGCGTGTGAGACCCCAGGCCCACCTCTCTTGAGGCTGCCGCTTTATTTGTGCATCAGGAGCAGAGGGGTCCATGTTCTGTATGCATGGATTGTTTTGAGCTTTTGGAAATGTGACCCCCGTAATTATTCTCTTTGCATTGGTTTCTGCCAATAAACTGTCGTCCAGAAGACCTACCTAAAGGGCTCTGCTCCTAACTCTGTGACCTTAGGCATGTTACTCGGCCACTTGAGCTCAGTTTCCACATCTGTAAAATGGGGAGTACATGAGTGCCCACCTGGCCATTGTTTTGAGAATCAAATGTTAGATGTCTTAGAACAAACTAAGGTGTTCAGTCCTTGCTGATGGCATTCATGTTCCACAGCCTTTTAAAGGTACTGCCTTGGGTAAATGACTAAAGTTGTCTATTGCCCCAGGCTCCTCCTTTGTAAATGTGCGTGGAGGACCTATAATAGGAAAAAGTGGACCAAAGGATGAAAAGAGCTTTAGCAAATGCCAAGTACACATACAAGGCTGTTGTCATTATTTTCAGTGTGATACATTTTTGAAATTGAACCCATTTCCCTTTTCCTGTGTTAATTCTTACTCAGATAATGCCTGGTGAACAGTTCATGGTACCCTTTCCAGGACCACCAAGATCGCGTATATTCTGTTGTTTTTTGAGTGTGTGTATGTGTGACGTAAGTGCATATTAAGTGGTTTTTTTCCCACATGGGCATGTGTGTGGCGCGCATCCAGTTGCCATGGGAAGACTTGCATCTCTTTGTCTTCCCTGACCAAAGACATCTCAGCCAGAATAAACCTCCATGTGGACACATGCATGATGGTGCTTACGTGAGTTAAGTGTGTGTGTGTGTGTGTGTGTGTGTGTGTGTGTGTGTGCATGTGTGCTGTGACTATTCATTTTTCTTTTTCTTTTTTTGTAAGTTTATTTATTTTTGAGAAAGAGACAGA
Organism: Neofelis nebulosa; assembly: GCF_028018385.1. Classification (NCBI taxonomy): domain Eukaryota; kingdom Metazoa; phylum Chordata; class Mammalia; order Carnivora; family Felidae; genus Neofelis; species Neofelis nebulosa. Next base: position 147,228,461 of record NC_080785.1, on the reverse strand, counting down.
GAGAGAGTGGGCAGGGGAGGAGCAGAGAGAGAGAATGTCAAGCAGGCTCTGCGCTGTCAGCACAGAGCCTGATGCAGGGGTCACACTCACAAACCATGAGATCATGACCTGAGCCGAAACCGAGAGTCTGATGCTTAATCGACTGAGCCACCCAGATGCTCCTCATCTCTCTTTGCAAAGCTTTATCTTTTTGAAATTGGTAAACTCGCCGCTGGGACAGTGGCTCACAGACTGTGAGCCTGAGGGGTCTCCTCTGCTTGAATACTGAAATTGCCAAGAAAGAAATGCGTCAGACTCTTCGTCTGATGAGATGTGCTGGAGAGTATTCTTTGGGTCAGCCAGCTTGTGACCGGGCATCTTGGCCGTGGAGCGGGCTCTGCTGCTGTGCTGGAAAAGAAGACCATGGTCCGTTTTACTCAGAAGAAGAAAAAGAAGTGAGCCTGGAAACCCTACGAGTCATAGCAAAATTACCGTCAACTCAATTTGCAGACATCTTGGAAAAGACAAGCTGCTGTCTCTCCCCTAGTGAGTCTCTGCTGGGAATAAATCCTGCCAAGCCAACCTCATCTCCTTCCCTAATCAAGTGGCGGCCGGGCTATTGAACATGATGATTGTCCCAATTGTCCTTTTCACGGGGCCTGTGAGGCAGAGAACTAGAGTCTTGGCAGTTCTTGGAAATAATGACCTCTTACCAGAGCATCCAATTCAGAAGCAGCTTCAAACTCTGGCTTCCTTCTAGACAAAAGTGTTTACATTTCTCCTCTCATCAACGGACTGATTGCGGGTATGTTTTCAGCTAGAGTAAGAAACAGTAGTGAGCTGTGAAGCCGCTGCTGAGTTGTATCTATAATTGAAATGCCAAATGTAAAACTAAATATAATTTGCCATTATCTTCCCCAAGATCCTATGGGTGTTTTGAGCTTGTTTGAAACTAGTCTAAGAAATAGAATAATCCTTTCACCTGCTCCTGCTGTCTTATAATAAGGTGATGTGAGAAATTGTTGAACAGGGCCCAACCTAGTCATTGTCCCGAATATATATTTTGAAACAACCAAATTGAAGGACATTGCAGTGGATTGAATAATATTCCCTTCAAAAATTTGTATCCATGTGGAACCTCAAACTGTGACCTTATGTGGAAATAGGGTCTTTGCAGATGCAACTTTTTAAGGATCTGGAGATGAGATCATACTGGATTTTAGGGTGGGCTCTAAATCCAATGGCAGGTGTCCCTGTAAGAAGAGAGGAGGACATACATAGGCACACAGAGAAGAAGGCCATGTGAAGAGAGATGTAGAGATTTGGAGTATGTGTAGAAATGCCAGGGATTGCCAGAAACCACCAGAAGGTAAAGAGGGGCATGGGACAGTTTCTCCCCCAGAGTCTTCCCAAGGAACCAGCCCTCCGATGCTTGACTTCTGACTTCTGACTTCTGACTTCTGGAAGTGTGAGAGGCAGCACTAGGAAAGTGACATACCTGCCAGGGTCCTTCTGAGTCCTTTTTTACAGTCTCTCAAGTCACCTCTACATGGGGCTGCGTGGGCGGGTGGAAGGCATCAAGGTCAGGAGAGACGAAGAAAGGCTGAGGACCTTTGCTGAGAGGCGGAAGAGACAGGACAGCTAACGTCGTGTGTGATCGTGGATCGGTTTCAGGCCCAGACAGAGGACAGCGGCAGGGCTGTTGATGAAATTTAAATCGGATCTGTAAAGAGTGTTGGTATTGTGTCTGTGTGAGTATTGTGGTTTTGATTATTGGACTGTGGTTAAGTAAGAGGTTAACATTTGGGGAAGCTGGATATAGGGTATTTTGGATTCCCCCCCTTTTTGCAACTGTTTCAGAGTCTGAAAGTATTTCATAATGAAAATTTAAAACAGTGATACCATGTATAGGAGCAAGAGGGTGAGCAAGAGGTGTGGGGGATGATTTGGGATATGGTGAGGACTGTGAACTGGCTCCTGTCCACATTACTGCAGTGAAGACACAGGCATTGCTTCTCAGCACACCAGCAATTTTCTTCCCATACTTGTGAGGAAGGTTTGTTTGTTTTTGTTCATTCATTCATTCATTCATTCATTCCTATATAGAGAGGCAGTGCGAGTGCGGGAGAGGGGAGAGGGGGAGAGAGGGAGTGGGGGGAGAATCTTAAGCAGGCTCCACACTCAGCATGGAGCCTGATGCGAGCCTGGATCCCGTGACTCTGAGATCATGACCTGACCCAAAATCAAGAGTTGGATGTTCAGCCGATTGACTCACCCAGGTGCCCAGTATATTTATTTATTTTAAATCAAATCCCTGCAAATTCTCTGGGTGCTAAGAATGTCACTCATGAAAACAGCCTCCTTTCCTTCTCCCCACTTGAAATGGAATGCTATACTGCTATTACTGAGGACAGCAATGTGTGTGGTCTGGGAAGCTAGTAAATGGAACAGAGAGGGAGGGTTTAGTTGGAAAGGAGTGCATATAGCCCACTCCCATTTTATACAAATAAAACATACAGAGAAGGGAGTAGATGGCCTTATGTCAGGATGCTAACAGTGATTATTTACAGGATGGGGGTGAATTTCTTTTTTTTTTCTTTTCTTTTTCTTTTTCTTTTTTTTTTTTTCGTTTTGGTCATTTGGTTTTTGGTTAATTGAGAAGTTATTTTTTAAGGGAAAGAATAAAATTATTTTTAGAGGGTGATTCCCACTCTCTTCCCCCTACAAAAGAGCTCTATGTTTGGTCTAAGATAAAAAGCCCCAAGTGGAAACTTCTTGCAGAATTCATTTATTATTCCACTCTCTCCCCAGGTAAGACTGAGACTGGAGCTCTATCGCTATTCTCAAAGTGGCCAACGTGACAGTAAAGTCTGTTTTGGTGGTCTAGTTAGAGTCTGAAATATCCAGCTGAGGAATAGTCTTGGCTCAAGACCTCAAGATTTTTTTTTTGAAACACTGTCTGCATTTTGTTTATCGAAAGGTCTTTCTTTTTTGGCACAATTAAATAGATTTTAGAATTTGCAGTTGTGGGTCCTTAATATATTCATCCCAAGATGCCTTTGTGCATCTGGTATATATTTCCATATTGTTTTTGCTAATAGTTTTGGAGAGATTTTAAACATTTGAACCTTTTTTTTTTTTCTTGCTTTAAAGACAATGTCTGGAGAAAGTTAAGGACCCAGAAAGTTATTAATTTTTTTGTACCCTTCAGTGCACTGTAGTCAGCTACTTCAAGACGAAAGGGCCCATTTGTTCTTGCCCTTCTTCCCTTTTCTCCTTAAATAGACTTCAGGATTGGACTGACCCTCTGGTATGAATTTTTACTGATTCCATATGCTAATTAACTATGTCTTATCCCTAATTCAATTGTAAGAGATAAGATCTCCATATATGTATATGTGGTAAATACATAATATGTCTTAGAGAACGAATTTTGAACAATTTAAAATTAAACTAAATATGTTTTAAGTAACATGTTTTCTTTTAAATATTTCTACCTTTTATGATGGGCTATTATTTTGAAACAAGCTTTATCATCCTCTCTTCACATCTTTTGTTGTTCTTGTTGTTGCTGATTCCACCCATCCCCTGACCATGCAGCAACCAAGCTAGACTTTATTTTGACCTTGTGAACGTTGACTGGGTATCACAGATACCCTTGCTTTGGGACACTCCATGAGTAACACAGCTTTCAGTTCTTACACTTTGTTATATTCTAATAATGTAAATGGTATTGGAATAGCAACACCTTTAATTTTACATGTCCTTTAACTCACATACAAAAGAGAAACAAGCCATTTAAAGATAATCAAACAGACCAAAGGGTGAAATCAGGGTGGATTAAATGAGAACATGGAATTGGATACTAGCTGCAGAGATGGCCTGTCTTATTTCTAGTGAACTGCTGTAATAAAATTAGTCATCAAATGTGTTAGGACTCCAAAATGTTATTGGAGTTTTGATTTACTCTGTACTTCTGGCAGTTTAAAATATGTTCCAAGCTATTTAATCAAATTGGTTACATAGATCAGCATCAGTATATTAAAAGTTTTAGCATCCTTTTTTTTTTTTTTTTTTTAGGTTTTAGCATCTTTATTACTAGGAGATCTTTCCAAACAAGTATTTCTACAAATATGAAAATAACAAAGTTTGGGCTACTAAAATTTTTAAGAAAAGATTTTTCAAACCTTGACTTATAAGCACGCTTTTATGAAAACACTTTCAGCTGAAAATCTGTAAGTAGTCCTGTCCTTGAAGGTTTTGGAGATCAACCTCTATTTCTGCAGGCTTGCCCCGTCATACATCATTTTCTTACATATAATTTATTGTCAGATTGGTTTCCATACAACACCGAGTGCTCATCCCAACAGGTGCCCTCCTCCATGCCCATCACCCACTTTCCCCTCTCCCCCACTCCCCATCAACCCTCAGTTTGTTCTCAGTCCTTAAGAGTCTCTTATGGTTTGCCTCCCTCCCTTTCTGTAACTTTTTTCCCCCTTCCACTCCCCCATGGTCTTCTGTTAAGTTTCTCAAGATCCACATGAGTGAAAACATGGTATCTGTCTTTCTCTGCCTGACTTATTTCACTTAGCCTAATACCCAATGGCCAAAGGCCAGATTTCATTCTTTCTCACTGCCAAGTACTATTCCATTGTATATATAAACCACATCTTTTTTTTTTTAATCCATTAGTCAGTTGATGGACATTTAGGCTCTTTCCATAATTTGGCTGTTGTTGAAAGTGCTGCTGTAAACATTGGGGTACATGTGCCCCTTTGCATCAGCACTCCTGTACCCCTTGGGTAAATTCCTAGCAGTGCTATTGCTGGGTCATAGGGTAGGTCTATTTTTAATTTTTTGAGGAGCCTCCACACTGTTTTCCAGAGCGGCTGTACCAGTTTGCATTCCCACCGGCAGTGCAAGAGGGTTCCCGTTTCTCCACATCCTCTCCAGCATCTATAGTCTCCTGATTTGTTCCTTTTAGCCACTCTGACTGGCGTGAGGTGGTATCTCAGTGTGATTTTTATTTGTATTTCCCTGATGAGGAGGGAGGTTGAGCATCTATCTTTTTATGTGCCTGTTGGCCATCTGGATGTCTTCTTTAGAAAAGTGTCTATTCATGTCTTCTGCCCATTTCTTCACTGGATTATTTGTTTTTCGAGTGTGGAGTTTGGTGAGTTCTTTATAGATTTTGGATACTAGCCCTTTGTCTGACATGTCATTTGCAAATATCTTTTCCCATTCCATTGGTTGCCTTTTAGTTTTGTTGATGTTTCCTTTGCAGTGCAGAAGCTTTATTTCTTGATGAGGTCCCAATAGTTCATTTTTGCTTTTAATTCCCTTGCCTTTGGAGAAGTGTTGAGTAAGAAATTGCTGCAGCTGAGGTGAAAGAGATTTTTTCCTGCTTTCTCCTGTAGGGTTCTGATGGTTTCCTGTCTCATGCTCAGGTCCTTCATCCATTTTGAGTTTATTATTGTGAGTGATATAAGAAAGTGGTCTAGTTTCATTCTTCTGCATGTTGCTGTCCAGTTCTCCCAGTACCACTTGTTAAAGAGACTGTCTTTTTTCCATTGGATACTCTTTTCTGCTTTGCCAAAGATTAGTTGGCCATACATCTGTGGGTCCAATTCTGGGGTCTCTGTTCTATTCCATTGATCTGTGTGTCTGTTTTTGTGCCAATACCATGATGTCTTGGTGATTACAGCTTTGTAGTAGAGGCTAACATCTGGGATTGTGATGCTTCCCACTTTGGTTTTCTTCTTCAATATTACTTTGGCTATTCAGGGTCTTTTGTGGTTCCATACAGATTTTAGGATTGTTTGTTCTAGCTTCGAGAAGAATGCTGGTGCAATTTTGATTGGTATTGCATTGAATGGGTAGATTGCGTTGCGTAGTATTGACATTTTAACAATATTTATTCTTCCAATCCATTCCAAGCATGGAATGTTTTTCCATTTCTTTGTAGCTTCTTCAATTTCCTTCATAAGCTTTCTATAGGTTTCAGCATACAGATCTTTTACATCAAGAACCATAAAATACCTAGGAATAAACCTAACCAAAGATCATACATCATTTTTGTAGCAACTGACTTCTTCCTCTTTGGGTGCAGTTCCTGTTAAATATATCTGGTCTTGTTGGTTTTATGTTAGTAGGAATATATTCTTCTTTTTCATTGTTATTTGTAGCATGTAATCTGCTGGACTTGTAGCATTATTTCCCATGAAATACTTCTTTTTCTCTTCTTTGATTTTTTTCTTTGCATCCCAAGATACCTATCTTTTTGCATTAAACTTCCCTTGATAAAGTTCCTTCTGTCTGCCACGCAGTTTTAGAATGCTCAACATACCTCTTGTATACCATTATGGTATAGAAATGCTTCACTTGGGAAATGGTCCCTCCAAATTTAAATTCTTTAGGTGAATTAGTAGTTGGGGAAATACTGAGTCACATGGGTTTTGTGGCCTCTGAGTTGATTTTTTGGGTGTTTGTGAGCATATCAGAACCTTGGAGGAGATGTTTATGGCTTGGCACTTTTACCTTCCTCTTGTTGCCATTGGCACCCTGAATTTCTTTTCGGGACCCATCCTTTATGGATGTTGGACTTGAAATCAGGACTTAACAGGTTCAAGCAGGTGGATCAGCATGCCCCATCCCCATCCCATGCCGACTTGTTCGGGGATGGGTTTACAATATTCAAAGTCAATAAATGTAAGGAGACATTTGGAGATTTCACGTTCTACCCCTGAGTAGAGTGGGGAAAAGATTGATGGCTCTAAGTGCTGCAGCAGTTTTGTGACCCTATGAAAGGAACGGCCGGAGATGCTGGGGCAAAGGCTGTAGGGAGAAGGGCCAGTTGTGTGAGAGGAAGGGTCTGAGGATGCAGCCAACTCAGTGGGAATCAGGACAGAAAGAAAGTAACTGGGTCCTTGGTGAAATAATTGGCCATCTTGGGATAAGTCTACCCCTTAACCATTCCTACCCGTCATCTTCTTAGTTCTAGAAGCCAATATCTTTTAAGGTATTTTGAGTAGGATGTTTGGTTCTTTAAATTGAAAAGATTCCCAACTTGAAGAAATAGAGGGTGCATTGATTTAATTACAGTAGAACACTCTTGAGTAACCTCCAGTTAAGCAATGTAGTGGGTTAATGAATGTTCTTCAGCTCTTCTCCCATCAGTTAAACAGTTTGGCTGTGTCTAAAGCATGCTGAATGCCCACCGCTAGCAAACTGCCTCAGTGCTCAAAAGGCCATGATCCTACATGCAATGACTGGCCAAGTATTAAAAGTAAGCGTTTGATGTATTATTTCAGGAATGATTTCTTGCTTCTAACCCTTTTTGCTTAAGCAATCATGATCACATCAGAGATCAAATTGCACACACGCACAGGCACACACACAGTCACTCAGTTCCATTCTCTGTGGAATGGGGTGAGTTCTAAATGGGGTGCTTGTCTGTTTTGGCTTGCCAAGGATAGACCTACTTGATACTGCTTATCTCTCTATATTAATAAAAAGGGGCCCCCTTATCGAAAGGGATTTGGTTTGGATGATAAACAGTATGGTTATTCTAGTGATAAATCACGTAACAGAATTAAACCTATTCCCTGCGATGTTTCATAACAAGAGGAGGGGCCACTTGGGAGTCAGTGAGCACTGCTACTAAGGTCCATAAAGTCAATCATTTGGTCTCAATTAATTGAGTCCAAATGCTATTGTTCAGCAAGACAAGAAATAACCAATGAAAGTGTTTGCAGGATGACCGGGTGGAAAGACAGCTGGAACCTTATTGTTAATAGTACTTGGTCAACATTATTGGCAGCTGGCATTATTCTCAGTGTGTGTCATGCTTTTGGGGAGTAGTCTGAACTTCCAGTGGTAGAGTCCAGGGGAGTTTACGACCTGCGATCTTCACATGAAATTGGGCATCAAAAGCAAATTCCTATAATGTTCTAGCCATGTGAACCCAGCCCCCTGGTGCCGTATCCATCAAAACCACCTTGGCATGAAATTGGCTTCCTCCCAGGAGCTCGGGGGGTGGAGTGTGTGGGGGCGGAGGGCGGATCTTCCCTGCAGTTTACGAGCAGAGAACACGATCTGCTTCTTGGGGCTTCTTTCTGCACTTTCTCAGATGATTTCTGACTCCTGCTTACACACTCTCAGGGTGTAGAACTTGGAATGGCCTTCATGATGCGACCACATCTACATTTTTATATTCTTGGGTCTGAATGCCTTCAGGAGTTTGTCAGGTTGAGAGAAGGGATACATAAAGGATGTATTTATATTTTATTGAAGAAAAAAACACAACTTAAAAAAAATTTTTTTTAACGTTTATTTTTGAGACAGAGAGAGAGACAGAGCATGAACGGGGGAGGGTCAGAGAGAGGGAGACACAGAATCTGAAACAGGCTCCAGGCTCTGAGCTGTCAGCACAGAGCCCGACGCGGGGCTCGAACTCATGGACCGCGAGATCATGACCTGAGCCGAAGTCGGCCGCTTAACCGACTGAGCCACCCAGGCACCCCACACAACTTTTTAAAATGAGGAATGGGAGCCTATGTCCCCTGTCATCCCACACACTGTTAAGGCTTTGAGGTGAGTTTCCTACATGGGGATATGTGGGAGGAGATGGTGGGCATTGCTCTTTGGAGCCACTGGAGCTGCATTTTCCCAGCCCCGGTCATTCCCAGGCCACACTCATGATTTCACCTGTTTCTACCAGCACCTGTATGATTCCTTAATGCCTTCCTTTAAATCAACTCTTTGTTTCTAACTAAGTAAAAATAACCCCATTCTGAGTAATGATCTGAGTATCTGTGGTTCCATGTGTTGGTTAAAACTTCTTTAACATTGTGAAATATGTTTTTTTTCATTTCTAATGTTTATTTATTTTTGAGAGAGAGAGACAGAGCACAAGTGGGAGAGGGGTAGAAAGAGAGGGAGACACAGAATCTGATGCAGGCTCCAGACTCTGAGCTGTCAGCACAGAGCCCGATGCGGGGCTCGAACTCACAAACTGCGAGACCATGACTTGAGCCGAAGTCAGGTGTTTAACTGACTGAGCCACTCAGGCACCCCAAGAAATATGTTAACTACTAAAGTCTTTACAAGTTCCTTAGTGTTCGACTCAAAAGCGCTTGTCTAGGGCGGGTTGTAGGGTGTGTGTGTGTGTGTGCACGTGTTGCTCATATGTGTGTGTGTATGTTGGGAAGGGGTGAGGGCAGGGCATAAACCCCTCTCCATCCATGGTTCAAGAAGGAGGAGATTAAGATTCCTTTATTCTACTACCCCATTGGCTATTTGCAGCCCAGATCTCTGGCAGTAGCATTCCATTTGAAAAGGTGCTCCTCTCCTAGGAATTCAAGAGCAAATTATGACAAATGGTTCTGTTACTAAACCTGGTTCTTCTGATCCCCGAACCCAAGCCATTCATTAAGTACCACTCCCTTTCTCACCCCATGTCTTCCAGTCACGAAAGCCAAAGCTCCAGGGCCCCTCAAAGGATGACTAGAGATCCTGGTACGGGGTGGAGATCGTGTCTGCACCTCCATCCCCGTGACCGTCCCCATCCCCATCCCCACCACCGCTGGGTTCCCTGTGAAGTCAGTACTAGCCACAGGTGTGGGTAGGGCTTTTGCAACCAGAACTGGCAAAAAGCATTCCTTGGTCCTCCTCAAGGCTGCGCTCAGATTCCTCTTCTGTTGGCCCTGGCCCTCCAACTGGCCTGTCTTTCCTTCTTCCTCACTCAGAACTCCCCTTTCATCTCCATGCACCCCATCTTTCTTAGCCACAGCCAGTTTTTCAGCCTTCTGCCACTATGACAACTCTTAAAAGCCGTGCAGAAAACAAATTCCTTCCTATGCCCTGTCCTGGGATCCCCCACCCAAGCCGGACTCAAGACTGGCTGCATGTTGTCTCTGCAGTATAAAACTCAGAGCAGAGGCAGGAGAGCTGGCTCTTGGTCTTTGTGTGTTGAAAACAAACACCAAGTCAAACCCAGCTTCATTTCCCTTTTTGAATGTCCATAATCCCCTTATCTCCCTGTGTGGGATTTCTGGGCCTGCTGCAGGAGGGATGTGCGAGTCTCCCACCCGTTTCCTTCCCACAGCCCTCTGCTCTCTCTGCCTCCCTGCTTGCATACATCCCTCCTTCATCCAGCCCGCAGCTCTGTGTCCACACCAGCAATATCCCTGACAGTTCTTTAATTGCTACATGCATTTGTATGGTTCCTTGGCAATTATATTTCAGACCCTGTCAGGGTACCTGCTAGCCTCGGGGTTCTGTTCATATTAAATATCAATAAAAAGCTGATAGCATCAGTACAGATGGCAGGCTCCACAAAATCATATTTTACTGGGAGCCAGGCCTGTCCAGAAGATGGAAAGAAGGAACATTTAAATTTCTTTCTCTCTTCCCAAAGGTTGAAATTAGAGGAGACTTTCTGTGTGAATATCAGGAATGGGTTCTTACTAAAGGATGACAGCTATATATTCTCCCACTGGGGTTGTCTTTTATTGCGTGTGACTTGTCATAACATCAGTTTTCTCCAGAATTGTTTCTTTATGTCCCCCTACTGAGCCCCAGAACATAGGACAAGGTTTCAAATACCCTAGATTTTTTTTAAGTGTTTATTGACTGATGGGTAAGATTTTATTTGGCTTTACTTTGAAGAGGAGTGATTTTGGGGTAGAGGCCCAGGGCTGAGCGTCATAAATCCCACTGCTAAGGAACACTTTAGGTGAAGGGACAGCCTAGTTCCTCCCTGGCTGCGTGGCCTCCCCTCACCGGACTCAGTTGCCTCATCTTTCAGAAACAGTATGGGCCTTCCCAGGAGCCATGAGATGGAGAATGAGGGTGAGGGCAGCTGGGGCCATGTGGATGCATAGCTGTACCCAGAAGGAGAGCCTCACTGAACGTTTGCAATACCCGGATGTGGGTGGTCGAGGATTTCCCATTCTTATTGGTTCCCATTCTTTCATGCTGCTTATGAATTACGTCTGTCAGTGAGAGGCGTGCTGCAAGAATGGCAGGCAAGGACGTACATTCTGAGGACTGTTACAACAAAACAGTCGGTGGTAGCAAATCTGGGACAGTCTAGCTGTCTGAGGACATAGTTTTCCCTGTTGCCATCAGTAGATTTTCCCATTTGTGTGCGATGTGAGGAGCATGCCAGCTCCCCTTGGGCTAACTCCCCCTCGGTGCGGTGCTCAGGAGGGTGTTGTCCAGGCTCCCTGCTGCTGGGGACTCCCCGCTTAGATACTGGGACTGTGACGAAGAGGGCTTCTACCTTGGCTTTCAGAGTGCAAAACCTGGACCCTCACATGTTTGCTGAGCTCCTTCTCTCTACATACCACTGACTTTCTCACACTCTGTCATTCTAGTGCAGGCACCGTTATGTCAGGAGCCTCTATACACACTCCCTCCACCCTCGACCACCTGCCTCTTCAAATGGCAAGGGTGTTACTGCCCTGTCTTTGGGCCCTCCAGGGGCCTCCATGGCTCTTGAGATTGACAGCTGACTGCAGACCAGGGTCTTCAAGGCCCTGCCTGGTCCCCTGGCCCTGACTCCTCCCACCTACCCCAGCCTCCTTTCTGTCCTCTGCACTGTGGGTATTTAAACTTAGAGTTGGCAACGCCAGCAGTGCCTTGCCCCTCCCCTCTGAATGACTATTCATTCCGAAGATTCCAGCTCCATCAAATCTGGGCTAGCAGGACCTCCCCTAAGAGCATGTTTCCTAACATTGTGTTTTTCCCTTCTTATACTAATCATGACTGTAAATTTATACACAATTAGGTAATTACTGGGTTGTCTGCCTCCCCTACTGGTCTGTATGCTTCATTGGGTTAAAGGCCATGTCTGGTTTTGCCCACTATTTTATCCCCAAATCCTAGCATGGTTCCTGGCATTCAACAAATGTTTTCTGAATGAATGAATAAACAATCCATACTATAATGAGTACATGATGTACACCTTTTAACCAGGTTGTCCAGTGGTAGTAGAACTAGTTGCTATAAATGGAATAATTAAAATACAAGAACGGAGAAGCCTTAGTGAGCTTGGCCAGGGGCAGATGTGGGTGGATGTTGGAGGCTGGAAGGGAAGTGGATTTGAAAAGCGATCCTGGGCCAGACCAGAGCATCTTGGGGCACCACGCAGTGGGGTACAGTCTCCGTGTGATGGGTTAGCAGGAACGACTGATGCTTCTGGAGCAAGCTGAGTGGTCTAGCTGTGTTACGTAGCACAGATTTTCAAGCAGGATGCTGAGCTCCAGGGAACCACTATGAGGGATTTGCAAGGCTGTTGTTGTTCTGGTACTGTGGTAGGAAAATGGTGCCTCCGTGCTCACTCCATCTCTGAACCTGTGCAAGATGAGGTTTGTTCCCTTTCCAACCAGAGTAAATCCCCAAGAAGGAATGAGGCTCTGGTTCTTCAGCTTTTCATTACAGACCTGAAGGGAGACTTGGTTAGTGAGAAAATGATCTCTGAAGACAGAGGTGTTTTAAATTAGCTAGTGAATACTGGCTTAATTACAATTTATCATAAATGCCATTTTAGAATCAGAAGCCTCTTGAGATGTGCTTATCTTCACTCTAGAGTGTGTTATTCAAGATTTTATGCCTTGTAAATGTCCCCTCTGCAAGCAGACCCCAAATCCAAATGCAGGTGGTGACAGAAGACCTTCCCTGGTGGCTCTGGCTCTGCAGCAGAGAACCCAAGGTGGATGCATAAGGGGACTCTCGCAGAGAGCTCTGAATTGGTTCCCAGCACTACCCTCTCTTCATTCACCGTGTCCTCCTGAGCTCATGCACACATCCTGAGCATTATTAGGTGCAAAGATGCCGTGTCCAGCCCTGCCCGAAGACATCCTGATCCCAGCCCCTTTCTCCAGGGACCACCCACTCCATTCATTTGCTGACAGCTGGGGACAGGCAGCCTGCTGTGAGCCACCTGTTACCTGGTGTCTAGACTACACGTCCTGTGCCTTCCTTTTTTCCCTCCCTCTACTTACTGTCTGGTAGGCAGTAAATAGAGTTCAAGGCCTCCACGCAAGTCATCTTTCATCTAATAGTTTAGATGAGGAACGCAGCTAATCTCTCCCGTGGGTAAGGTGATGATGTCCTGGGGAAATGAACTTCAGTGCTCCAAGGGTCAATTTCCTCATGTGGAAAATGGGGTAGGAAGAGCAGTTGGTAGCCATCTTGCATAGTACGTGGCCCGTTGCAAGTGTTCCAGAAATGGCAGCCTCTGCTGCTGTCATCATCATCGTTATACTTTGATTTCTGTCATATCATTTTCTTCTTCTTAATATCTCCAACAAAGACTTGAAAATGATTTATTCCAGGGTAATAAGAGTGATGAGGAGGGAGAAATGGGAATTTCTCCACAAAATTTAAAGTATGTTAAGGGAGGAGGGCCATTTAAAGTTGATATACTTAAGGCAAAACAAAGAAACAAAAAATCACACAAACAAGTGGAGTCATTGATGTGAAATCTCACTGGGCAATTAATCCTGACATCTATCATGCTGAGGCAGTAGTCTGAGACGGTGTCCAGCACCTTCTGGGATTTGCCAAACTGGTAAGTGTGTTTCCCATTCATTTTGCTTTCCAGATCCATGCAGAGTGATTCAGCATTGGACCATGAATCCTCCTCATCCCTTTGGTTTCAGGACTGCCAGAAATTGACTCCAGCTTTGTGGAAAGCAACCTGCATTTAATATGTAGCGCGTCACTAAGTTTAGAGGAAGGGGAAATGTTTGGCAAATAAGTCTATTTTATAATTCAACACACATTAGTGGCTATTTTCCAATATATATAAGTGCTTGATAATTAGCATCAAAACTACTCATTATTTAATCTATGACCTATTTAGAATGAATGAGCGATAGCGTTTACTTGCTGAAATGGGAGACACAAAGACTCTCCAGCCATTCTCCCTCTGTGTGTGGTTCAATGTGCGACACTGTAGAAGAGCTCTTGTGTGGACTCAGTCCCCTGTGCCTGCTGTGATTTCACATCCAGGAGTCACACCTCTTCAAAGACCTTTAGTCAAACCTAAGACCCTTCCTCTAGCTTGTTCAGGCAGGAAATAACCTTCTTTACAAGGGCCACGCTTCAGAAACCCAGTTGAACATGAATTCAGACCGTTCCCTTCAATGGTTTTTGGGTTAACAGTGGTTTGTAATTCTAGATTAGCCTGTAATTATTCATGGACACTCAGATTCGCTAGAAATGGACCCATATTTTGTGGTAGAAAATGTCAAGTTTAAATTAATACAGTGATGCTGCTAATTCACTGGAGAATAAATGATATTGAGAAAAAAGATGGTGAGCATATCAGGTGACTTTGAGGTCTGGAGAGGAAACCCAAGTGCTAAGGCATCCATAAAGATCCTGATTGCTTGAAGGAAGTAGGCTATGCTGGCTATAGATTTCATAAGACAAGAAATTTGATTTTGGAACCATGAATAAAAGCGTAGTGAACCTTGGCACTGGTGGAGCACAGATTATGTCTGTGAGAAAATGTATGCTTGGCAGGAAACTTTGTCCATCTGCTAAGACCTTCACCGTGGCCTGCCCATCTTGCCAGCCCAATTTCAAACCTCTTCCCCTTTGCTTACGGGGCCTCAACGGCACTCGCTGTTTTGCTGTTTCCCAGGACACAGGTTTCTTCCTGGCTCAGGGCCTTTGCCCTTGCTACTCGCTCTGCCTCAAAGCTTTTGCTGGCCAAGGTGTTTTTAAACTGACACCTTCTCAGCATTCAGCTCTCTCCTCAAAGAGGTCATCTTGGACCACCCAGTTAGAGTAACTCCCCTTTCCCCTTTCCACACCTGGTAACTCTCAAGCCTATCATCCCTTTTTATTTTCTTTGTGACACCCACTTCTGTTTGGAACCTTCATTTATGTGCCCATTGTCACCCCTCCTCAGACTGAAATGTCCACTTCATGGTCTGCCTGGGTCACTGCTGAATGCCCAATGTAGTTGGTACTCAGTGAATATTCATTGGATGAACAAATGAATGTAAGAGTTGTCAAGAGTACCTTGCCCTGATAATTGGAGGAAGGGAGGAAGAGGCTTAGGTGAAGTTTAATCTGGATAGCTATAGGAGAGCGGAACTGCCTGGGATGGGGAGCAGGGGACCCACCCCAGAGCTGTGACTAGTGATGTACCCCCTGATGGTAACAGAGCCCTCCCTCTGCTGAGCACCCTATGTGCCTTTTCTGAGAAACCTTTGAGTGAGAGCCACTCTGGTCAAAGAAGACAATGGGGCTCAGGGAAGCTAAGTCACAAGCCCAAGGCCACTAACTGACAAGTGCCAAGTGAGGTCTCATATCCAAGACTCCCAACTCCAAAGCCTGCATTTCACACTGGCATGCTGTAGTATTAAGATGCTGTGCAGGGACTCTTGCTGCAGAGAACAGGGATAGAAGAAGTGGGGTGATCTTCTTGGGACCTTATTTATTTCCTCACGCCTGTCATAAATAATGGCCAATGTGTATGGACCATTTTGTGTGTGCCAGTTGCTGTGCTGAGTGCTTTACGTGTGTTAATTTGCTTGAACCCAAAGGGCTGATTGACTGAGGATGACAAGAGGGGCTACCCACTCAAAGATACAGAACAGAAATGGAAAAGTGTGTGAGTGTGTAGGGGAGGATGCAGAGAGAACATCGGCCATCCGTAACATCAGAAAACCCCCATGTAGCGAAGTGCAAACTTGTTGAGGGATGGGGAAGCACAGGTGAGAGCAGTTATTTGGGTGGAAATAAAAGAAGGAAACTACAAATTCTTTATGGGTTATGTGGTACATTATAAAGACAGAGCAGGGACGTGTGAGCTGCTTTTCAGATACAAATTGCAAATAGATCACAAAGGTGGTTTGGGACTCTTACTCTCCAAACATCTGCTTGTAGTCTGTTCTACTAAAAAGCTGAACATCTGATAAATTTCTGACTGGCATTGGAGGTAATTTAATCTCTCAGAAGGTAGAGGAAGCAGGAAGCAGAACTGCTATTGCTGGACTTCACGTTGACCACTGTGAATAATAAGTTGACACCGAATGGACAGGGACATTGGAGAAAATGACCATGTGACATGGAGCTCACTGTATTGAGCAGAAAACTGGGCATTGACACATACATGAGGCATTAAGGGAAATGAGTTTAGTCCAAGTGAGAGCCTTGTAGGTAGGACCTATCAACAGAGATTGAGAAGAATGGTAAGCTCGTAAAATTATAATGCAGACGTGAAAATCTGAACTGTTTCCATTAAAAGGATCCTTCACTAGGAAAAAGGCCTACCCATATGAAACTCAGATTTTAAAAAGAACATATACAAACCATGAAATATGGATATATTATGTAGCATAATTAAGGGAGTCTGAATACATGCAGGGGGTTGAGTGGTGGCCTCCGGAAAATATGCCCCAGTCCTGACCTCTAGTACATCCTGCAAATGTGACTTTATATGGAAACAGGGTCTTTGCAAATGTAACTAAGTGAAAGATTTGAGATGAGCTCATCTGGAGTTTAGGGTGGACCCTAAATCCAGTGACTGGTTTCCTTAAAGAAAGAGATGACACAGAGATACACAAAGGGAAGGCCGCGGGTAGATGGAGGAAGACATTAGAGCGATTGTGTCTATAAAGCAGGAAGCACTAAGGGTTGCTGATGACCACCAGAGGCCAGGAGAGCAGCGTGGAACAGAGTCTCCCTGAGAGCCCCTGGTAGGAACCCAATCTGCCAATTCTTTGATTTTGGACTTCTGGCCTCCTGAATACTTTTCTTCTGTTTTAAGTCACTCGGTTTGTGGTAATTTGTTATAGCAGCCACAGGAAACTAATACAATACATTAACCTCCTAAGAAGACTAGGGGTGGAAGTGAAACCCACGCTCAGATTAGTCTGAGACTCCTGAAGAATGCTAAATGAGGCAGAGGGGGAGGGCTTTTCAACAAAGTTAGAAACAAAACACACACAAGTAGAAGGGAAACCTACTGCTTAGGAGGATGCTGTCGTTTTTGCAAGTGACCTTAAAAAAGCACACCTGCTCAGCAGCCATAGAGGGAACATCTGGCTGGGATGCGGCCCACAGTGTCATGTTTACCTCCTCCTCAGTAGACAGTGGAAGGATCTGAGGACCTGGGTAAGCAGGATGTGATGGGTGGCACTGACCCTTTGGGCTCTTTCATTTCTGCTCTCTGCCAGTGATGTTGGGAAAACCATTTTTAACTTAAGTTTTAGTGTCTGTTTTAACCCAGATATTTAGATGCAGGCCCCATTTTATAACGTTAGCATTTTCCTGTTTCTTTTCATCTCTTAGATGATGAATAATGGACAGCATTTCGAGATTTTCCCTTCTATTAAAATTGCTTGCTAAGCAAGATTGTGAAATCAATATACTGTGATTGTTTTACAAGCCAGAGGACATGTTATCTCAAATATTTGATCAAATAGGAGTGTGTAACACAGCCCTCATTTTAACTAGACCATATTCTTTAGTGATTCTCCTGCCCTTGTTCACTGTGCCCTGGGAAAATCAAAGCCCCCTTTTCTTAAAGAGGCATAATTTCAGAGCGACATTTAGTGTCAAAATGATTGTTGAAATAACCTCTGACCATCACAATTCTTTTTGCATTTCTGAAGGTGCTCACAGGTCCCCAAGGGGCAACCCTAAGTTTCTAGGACCACTTTGGGGTATGAGTGGCCTTTTACTACCCCCAAAGAAATCACAGTCAAGAAAAAAGAATCTCTAACTGGAAACTGTTTGACTGCTTAACATGTTGAGACAGTGAGTGAGGGAAATGGAATTTTTGCTTCTAATTGTGGAAAGTTTTTATATGATGGCAACATAATTGAGGCCATTGATGGAGGAGGCAAGAACCATGGAGTTTTCAGTGTCATTATTGTATTTACATCTTTGTGGATTAATTTCAGTGGCTTTTGTAACAAGGAGTGAGTCACAATAATTATTGTCAAGCTTGTACAGGAGCAAAAAAGGGTTCCATTTTCCAGGATTGTGAGGATAAAGTCTTTCTCAAAATTACTTTGTGGTAAAAGGTTGAATTGGTCATTTTCACTCTCCGAGCCTATGATGTGGTTTACTATAGTTTATAAGAGTTTGAGCACTTACGTTGAGGTGAGATTCAGAATCCCACTTGTCTATGGAATCTGGGTAAGCAATCTGAAAGAATAAGACAGGCTGGAGGTAAGACAATACAAGACACCATGTCTGCCTGCTGGGTTAGGCGCCATTTTGTGGGCTCTTTCTCAGACCTCTTCAGATGGGCATCTTGGGGGCAGCAGTCTGGCAATGGGCAGGCCACTGTGGAGGAGGGATGGGGTGCACTGTGCCAACAGTGAGTTTCCTTGTCACTGTACCTAATTCACATGACCATTTCTAGCATTATTTTGCTAATTGGCTTACTATGCAACTTGAGGACTAGAGTGACCAAATCTGTCTTTATCCCCCTGGTGTAGAATGCAGGAATCTTTGGAATAAAGATGCCATGGTGGGATTTCTGTGACTTGGGGTCCCACAGGAAGTTCTGTTGAGGGTGTTGGAATCCAGGTGAATGGAATTGCTCCATTGATGACTTTCTGAATGCCTTTTGCTGTTTGTCGTCTTCTGTAGATTTGTTTAGCCTTTCAAATAGCCCTTTAAGATGTGTATTATTATCCCATTTATAAATCACAGATCAGAAGCTTTGTCACTGATGAGTTGGATGCTTTTAGGAAAGAACCTAACTTCTTGGTACTCCGTTTCTACTTGTGGAGCATGGAAGTTACTAATGGCGCCTGTCTTGGAGGGCTGTGGTAGAGGCAATGGGAGATGAGCTAAGTACGTGCTTGCACCACGGGAGAGACTCAGTAAAGATTTCTGCTCCTTCCCCTCCTCTTCCTCATCATTAACATGCTCACCCTGTTGTCATTCTTACGCTCATCATGCTGGGACTGGATGGTGATCTCCCCTCTTAACAGAATTATGCTTTATGTGGCATCATTTTGAAACAGGATCTTAAGAAGTTTAAGAAAAAGTGGATGGTCACCAAGCATCCTTAGTGATCCATCTTTCTTCAACCACTATGCCAAAAAAAAAATACTTATTGTCCTTCTTTGCCTTTGCCCTTAATTTTTATCTGTGGACAGAAGGCAAAGAGTTAGCTTTGGGCTGCCAAGGGTGAAGAAAAGAGATTTATTCATGGGATCACAAGGGAAGAAGAGTAGACGGTTGTGATGAGCAACCTTTGTTTTATTCATCTATCCATCCATTCATCTCTTTAAAAAAATTTTTTTAATGTTAATTTTGGAGAGAGAGAACAGGACAGAGCACAAGCAGGGGAGGGGCAGAAAGAGAAGGAGACACAGAATCTGAAGCAGGCTTCAGGCCCTGAGCTGTCAGCACACAGCCTGACGTGGGGTTTGAACTCACGAACCGTGAGATCATGACCTGATCTGAAGTCCAATGCTTAAGCAACTGAGCCATCCAGACACCCCCATCCATTCATCTCTTCATGTGTCCATAAATGTCTGGAATTTCTGCCATGTGCTGGTCAAAGGGACACAGCAGAAGACCACATGAAATGGTTCCTGCCCTCCTGGAGTTCACCATTTGCTGAACAAAAGAGGTAGAGAGATGTAGTTATGTAATTGCAATTTATTTATTTATTTTTAAAAAAAGCAAACTTCTAAGTCAGAGGTGAAGAGAATTGGAACAGGACCATGTTGGCTGAGGTCATTGCAGTGAGAGAAAACACATTTTTCCTGTTTTTATTGCTGGGTTCTGACCCAGGAGAGGCAAAAGGTGGAAAATAATGCTGAGAAGGTCTCTCTCTGCTTTCTCAAGAACTTTGTGCTGTACAAGGTTGAAAGTTACAAATAAAGGGATGTATTTTTCAAGTAAGGAGTCATCAATAAAGGCTCCTGGGTGGCTCTGGGGGCTTGAGCAGGATGAGGAATCCCTGATGTATGGAGTTCCCAGCAGCTAAATGTTTGGGAAGCTATAACTTTCTTCACAGCTTCCTGTAAGATGAGTCTCATGCTGCTGCTATCTGCCAGCTCCAAGGGACGCCAGCCGGGGTTCTCTCTCACTTTGGTTTGTAACTTTCTCTTCTCTCTGTTTCTTTTCAGACCCAGCAATTGTCAATGGGGTTTATTGGTCCGAATCCCTAAACAAAGTTTTCGTAGATAACTTTGATCGTGACCCATCTCTCATATGGCAGTACTTTGGAAGTGCAAAGGGCTTTTTTAGGCAGTATCCAGGTGAGTATCCCCGCCTTGAGAATTACAATTGAGATTAATGACCCTGTGACATTTTTCTTTCATGTTCAGGGTTAAATTTTTCCCCCTCCCATTAGGAGAAAATGAAAGATTAAATTCAAATCTGTTATATCTATTGTCATGGTCCAGATAGGCGCGGTAGCATGGCATCCGTACACACACACAGGCATTTAGATCTGCATGTGGTTTCCACATCTTTCTCGATAGAGCAGTTCATCAAGCTGCACCAAAAGTGAGGAGTTGGGGTGTGAGACACACCATATTTGATCTTTCTGGACAAGAGTTTGCTTTATTACTATTACTACTACTATAGTTACTATCATCATTGTTATTACCATGGAAAGGAACAAGTCATAATTGGGCTGAATTTTAAATTCTGACCAAAGGGGTAAGAAATGGAACATGTGAGGGGCGCCTGGGTGGCTCAGTCGGTTCAGCGTCTGACTTCGGCTTAGGTCATGATCTCGCGGTTCGCGGGTTTGAGCCCTGCGTCGGGCGCTGTGCGGACAGCTCAGAGCCTGGAGCCTGCTTCGGATTCTGTGTCTCCCTCTCTCTCCACCCCTCCCCTGCTTGCACCCTGTCTCTCAAAAATGAATAAATGTTAAAAAAAAATTAGAAAAAAAAAGAGAAATGGAAACTATGAACTGAGGTTTCCCCACTCCAGAGCTGACCGCCTCGGAGGAAGAGCTCGGACTGGCCCAAGCACCGCTGATGGCACCAGCTCATCTTCAGGGCCGCCAAAAGCACCCTCAGATGGTATGCTCATCAGAGTTTGTCCATCATACCTTTGGAACAGGTGTTCCTGAGGCCTCCCCAGACCTCCGCTTTGCAATAAGAATTTAATTCTGGCTTGGTTTGAATTTTAATTAAGAAGGGAAGTTTTAATTTTGCTCACAAGTTGTGAAAACAGGACTCGAGGCTGCAATTGTGCCAACATCACAGCTGCAGAAATTAACAAGCTCAACCTAAAAGAAGGAAAAAACTCTCGGCATAATCTTGGAGCAATTAAGTGGAGACTTTTATGTTTTCATTAAGTAAGACTAGGCACCTGATGTCTTCCCACTTTGAGGCACAGAGACCGCCAGCCTCCGCCTCGAGGAGCCGTTTGCCCTGCACACAGCATCTGTCCCCTGAGACTTGCCTGCCAAGTGTCTGCTTTGCCAGATTATTCGACATTTCCCAAGAGTTGTGTTCAGCGGGGCACACGTGGTTCCTCCTGGAGCTCACAGAAATTTAAACAATAAGCATCCTAGTAAAGATAATGTTATAATAAACAGTGGTCTATTAAAGTTCCAGTGTCACCAAATTGCAATCTGTTTTGATACACTCAACAGAGAGCAAATTTAACGCAGATGTTGCTGAAAATAAAGCGTGGGAGAGGGCTGATCCATAGACGAAGCTACAGGGACCTCTTACCATCTTACCACGTGGTGTTTGGATGAGGGTGGAGCCGATAAGAAGAAACCATAGATCATCTTTTGTCTCCACCAGCAGGAAGTCCTTAAACTATGGTCATGAGGAAATTTGAAAAAAAAAAAAATGGGGGGGTGTGCAGTAGACATCTCAGGCTGCCATAACAAAATACCACACACGGGGTGGTTTAAGCAGCAGGTGTTCATTTCTCATAGTTCTGGAGTCTGGGGAGTCTAAGATCAAGGTGCTGGCAGACTTGGTTCTTGGTGAGAGCCCTCTTTCTGGCTTGCAGATGGCTACCTTCTCCTTGTAGATGCACATGGTAGGGAGCCAAAGCTCAGGTATTTCTTACTCTTCCTAGAAGGGCACTAATCCCACCATGGGAGCTCCATCCTTCTGACCTCATCTAAACCTAAGTACCGGGGCGCCTGGGTGGCGCAGTCGGTTAAGCGTCCGACTTCAGCCAGGTCACGATCTTGCGGTCCGTGAGTTCGAGCCCCGCGTCAGGCTCTGGGCTGATGGCTCGGAGCCTGGAGCCTGTTTCCGATTCTGTGTCTCCCTCTCTCTCTGCCCCTCCCCCGTTCATGCTCTGTCTCTCTCTGTCCCAAAAATAAATTTAAAAAAAAACGTTGAAAAAAAAAAAAAATTAAAAAAAAAAAAAAAAACCTAAGTACCTCCGGAAGGCCTCACCTCTGCATACTGTCACACAGGGTCATGTTAGTTTTCAACCTATGAATTGGTGGCAGGGACAAACATCCAGTTCATAACAAAAGGACATCCTCATGAAGGGTGTGTCTAACAGGGGAAATGAATTTATGTACAAGGTTTTTAATCAGTCAGAGCCATTGACTCAGAAATACTTACCATGTTTGTGACATCTGTGGCAGAATTTTAGCTTTGTAAAATTCCCGCATCTTTTCTGTGCTAGTAAAGACACAAGTCATGGTCCTATGGTGTCTCACTGCCCTATTAATGTCTTGTGGTCACTCAGTGCTTGGTTCTGAACAGAAAACACACCTCTTGTCTCTTGGACACAAAATGATTGTTAGAAGAATGACTCATGGACATTTGTTTGCTAGGATTTTTTATCTTCAGGAAACTTCGTTCCATGTTTAGAGTGGTATAATAGTATGAATCAGTGGTAAGTCTGCATGTTCTTAAAGAGAAGGGATATTTCTTCATTCTTCATTCAGTGTGTGCTGAGTTCTTGTTTTGTTCTAAGCACTATGAGAGGCTAAAATGGTGAACTTAATAGAAAAGGTCTCTGCCCTCATGAAGTTCCCTCTTGTGGGAAAATGCATTCCTCAGGATTTTGGTTGCAAGTGACAGAAACTGCATTCTAGCTAGCTCTGGCAAGGAATACATTTATTGGCTCAGGTAACTTGAATTCTAGGGAATGTGCTGTTTTGAGACATGGCTGGATCCAGTATTCAGCATTGTCATTTGGATTTTGAGTCTTTCCTTCCCTCTTTCCTCTCCACCTTCCTCTATTCTGACCATGTTTCACTGGCAGGTGATCTCCTAGTGATGGAGAATATGGCTGTGTGCTTGCAGTATTATTTCTCACTATGGTCCCAGAGGAAGAGAGAGCAACTGTCCTAGTGGCTTAGATGTAAGACCAAGGATTATTCTGGTCTGGGTCACATGCCCACAGCCTCAAGTGAGGGAGACTGGACAGTGGTAGAGCTAGCCATCTGAAACCATGGGGATTGATCAGGATTACATTACTGTGGCCTTGCCTGGCGGGGATCCCCAAAGGAAGGAACAGGGAAGATGAGGGAGACAGACAGGTGAACAGGTCATGATGGTACAGTGTGTTTAATGCTAACATGGGGGAAATAGAAGGTGCTAGAGGATCACTAAGAAGGAGGGCAATCTCAACTTCTGTAGGTGGGAGCATGGAGTTCTCAGAAGGGGGATTTTAGTCAACATCAACCTAATAAAGTACCTGGGATGATGTTGTCTCTTTCTGAATAGATTTACACAGGCCTTTACAAGTTCAGTGTAGGGCCTTTAGCCATGTGGCAACACTTCCATGTTCTGTCTTTTGGATGATATAAGTGTTCTATATCTATAGCACCTGTTATGGTAACCAACGGCCACATGTGGCTATTGAGCATGTGAAATGTGCCTAGCGAAGACAGGGGAACTAAAATATGAGTTTTATTTAACTTCAGTTAACTTAAATCTAAAATTAAACAGCCACATGTGGCTAGTAGCTGGCATGTTCAGCTGTGTAACTCTATGGGTAAAGATTTTTGTAGTCTGATACCCAGTTTCCAAGGTACTGGCCTACCTTTTAGTTCCTGTATTACAAAAAGGTCTCACTGAGCAGAGAGAGAACTCTGGTTAGGCTCTTCTGAACAGCAACAGCCACAACAGCAACAAAATACAGATAATGGGTCTTTGAGCTCTGCAGGATTTGTTACTCAGGCCTTATCAAAAGCTCTGCTTATTTCATTGTCATCCTTGGGCGTCCTTGGAGTACGGTTAATATTAATATAATATTAATATTAATGCTGATCATAGTGATAGTGACCATCATTTATTGAGCACTGTCCTAGGCGTCTATACAAGCATTGTCTGGTTTAATCCTCAATAATTCTATGGGCTGGGGCTACTATAAAATGCATTCTACCAATGAGAAAGCAGACCAAGGGGTTAACTGACCAAGCCACACCAGCAGGATAGGAGGGAGTTGGTAATGGTGTTAATATTTTCAGCACCTCTTTCATGCTTTGTTCTTATGGCAGTTCTTAATCTATAAAATATGAATTCTGGCCTGTAATCCTGAGCCATCAGGCTTTCAATCCCCATCTCCTTTGCTAAGATATCTGCCCCAGGAGGACAGAGACGTTTGGCTATCACTCTGGTACCATCATCAACAATAACATATTGTATAGGTGTTCAGTACATATTTTTGAATGAATGAATCATTCAGTGGACCAAAATCTACCAGACATATTGGTCTCATCACACTGTTAGTAGCAGCCCTGCCTCCTCAGATACAGTAGAGTTACTGCCTCTCTGAGAAGCTGGTCACTGGCTATAGTCGGTGGGACACAGTGACTAAGTAGGGAACTGGCATAAATACATTACAAAGCTATGCTCCCTTTCTTTTCTCTATTGCTTCCCTCCTCAAAGTCTTCCTGAGCCAATGACTACATAATTCCTTTTATCTTGAGATTCATTCCCCAACCAACCTGGGTGGGATCCCAAAAGGCATAGTGGCAATTCCAGAAATTATATAGCTCATGGGGTGCTTCTTGGCTACGTATCAATTTCCTGGTTCTCAAAGATTTAAGATGAGCCAACTGTTATTTCTCGGTGATTTAAAGTTCTTTGAACAGTTTCAAAATATCTGTGTGTACAAAAAATTATATACTGAAAAGTTGATATGTCCTAGGGGAGATAGTACCAGCTGAGACAGGGTTGCCTGGTGTTTGCCTCCAAAAACACATTTTGTTTTGAGATTGGGAAAGGAAGGGCTCAGTGGTCCAATTAGTTTGGTAAATGGTGCCTCTGCTGAGCCAGTTATGGAGATTCAAGATGCTATAAACAGATTAAAGGCCCACAGTATCCATCCCATGGCATAGAAACCAGTTTTACTTTTATTCATTCAACTCATGCTGACATCCCGGAGGACTTCTCATAGGACATCTTCATGTAACGCCTGTGTAAGGAAGAGCATGGTGACGTGGCATTTGGGAAATAAGTCCTATGGTCATAACTGGCAATCTCAGGAAAATCTTTTGAACTCTGAGAGACTGGAGTCCCTGCTATGAGTTGAAAATTTTGACCCAAGTGCCAGGTTTGGGCAAGATGTCTCCTCGGTGCTCATCCAGTCCTGACTTGAGTCAAGTTATGACCCTTATTGTTCTACCTTAGGCCACTATGCCTAGAACTGTCTCAAGGTACTGTCTTAATCCCCACTCAATGTGTACCTCACGTCCTGACCGGGAAAGGCCTGGGTCTCATGGTTCCTGCTGCCACCCAGGCTCCTTTCCTTTGTCAGAGACATTCTCTATGCACAGCCATACCAGAATTCCTCCGGTTCCTTGAACTTGACATGCTCTTTTCAATCTCAGGACCTTTGCACATTTCATTCTTTATGCCTGGGATATTCTTGTTCACCCTGTGGCCGCCACTTTTGTTTTATGAGTCCTACCCATATGTAGTGGGTTGAATAATGTCTCCCTCCAAATTTATGTCCTCCTGGAGCCTCAGAATGTGACCTTACTTGGAATTAAGGTCTTTGCAGATGTAAATAAGTAAGTTGGGATGAGATCACACTGAATTAGAGTAGACCCTAAATCCAGTATGACTGATACCTTTATAAGAGGAGAGGACTGACACAGAGGGAAGACAGGGGCAGAGATTGGGGTGATGAAGCAACAAGTCAAGGATCACCAAAGATTGCTGGGAGCCAGCAGAAACTGAGAAGACACAAGGGAGGGGTCTTCCCTAGGCCCTGTCGACACCTTGATTTTAGACCTCTATCGTCCAGAACTGAGAGAGAGTTCTTTTCTGTTGAGCCACCCAATCTGTAGGACTTTTGTTATATCAGCTCTAGAAAACTAATATACCATCATTCTGCTCTCAATTTGAAGAAGATCCTTCTTCCCATTAGAGATTGGAATCCCATTTTGTACACTAATGTAGCCTCAGGCACTTCTCCTTTGTGACATCTCTGGTTCCTGGGATTTCTTATCCTTTGCCAGCTTCCCTGCCCAGCATGAGGCTTCCTGAGGGCAGGCAGAGGCCAAGCCTGTCCTTCCCAGTCAAGGCTCTGGGGTTGTCCCATCTGTTCCACTTTCCTTGGAATTATATCCTTTATAAGGTTTTCCCAACAGACTCATTTCATGTCAACTTTTTCAAAAAGCACCTAGTAGGGCAGTGCTTAGAAGGAGTTACAAGCCCACGTGCAGGTGCAGGGGAATGATCTCAATCCAAAAGGAGAGCACTGAGTGTCATTAATCCCTTCCTCCCAGGCCCTAGCCTAAATGCTGGAACTGTAAAAAGAATTGCACATTTTCTTGTCCCAATGGGGCACACAGAGATGGGGCTGAGATGGGGAGGAAGGACAGCAAAGTGGGGAGGAGTGAAGCAGGATCAGACACAGTCCTTGTCTAAGAACAGTCACCACAATTTAATTTGAGAAACGAACATCCGCTGAAGGTCTACCATGGGTCAACACGTTATAAAATAATTATCGTTATTTGGGCTAAAGCCAACTCTTTGTGAAATTATAAATTGGAACATTTCCTGGCCTCATCATGGGTAGAATTTCAGTGTGTGTTAAGACCATGCTATCCTAACTATACTTGGCTTTACACAAAGCAGTGTATCCGTTTTATTTTATTTTATTTTATTTCATTTTATTTAAAAAATTTTTTTTCAACTTTTTTTTTTTTTTGTTTTTTTTTTTTTGGGACAGAGAGAGACAGAGCATGAACAGGGGAGGGGCAGAGAGAGAGGGAGACACAGAATCGGAAACAGGCTCCAGGCTCCGAGCCATCAGCCCAGAGCCTGACGCGGGGCTCGAACTCACGGACCGCGAGATCGCGACCTGGCTGAAGTCGGACGCTTAACCGACTGCGCCACCCAAGCGCCCCTATTTCATTTTATTTTAAACGTTTATTTATTTATTTTGAGAGAGAGAGAGAGAGCATGTGCAAGCAGGAGAAAGGCACAGAGAGAGGGAGAGAGAGAATCCCAAGCAGGTTCTGCTCTGTCAGTGCAGAGCCCAATTCGGGGCTTGATCTCATGAACCGTGAGATCATGACCTGTGCCAAAATCAAGAATCAAACACTCAACTTACTGAGCCACCCAGGTGCCCTTCCATTATATTTTAAATAAATTGTGTTTTTGTCCCTTGGTGTGCAATATCATGTCAGTTTTACTTTACCTTCATTGCCTAATGACCTTCAATTGGCAGGGGCTTCTCATACTTCTGTTTTCAAATTTGGTACAGGAAACTCTTTACATTAGGCCCATTTGTAGGTGGGACATGTAGGTACAAGGAGAACAGAATAAAATGATTTTTGGGTAACAAACGGCCATCTCATGGTTTTCTGAGTAATAATTTGGGAGTGTTATCTCAGACACATATTATTATTTCAGTGTGGTCCAGAAAGTTGGCCATCAGTAACTGGAAAGGAGACTCCCACTGCTACCATCTGAGTCAGGATTTCCTCCTGTGAAAATCAGTTTTCTCTTTTTATTTTCTTAACTCTAATGTCTGTATTTCAAATCCATTCCTGAGCAGCATTAATGGTTGAAAACAATGATTTGCTATCTTATTTTTAGGGAGCACTTTTCTTTTTAAATGAAATTTTATTCTTAAAAACCAAGTTGTAAATAGAGAATGTTAACCTTGGATGTATCCCGACCAGTCTGCAAACCACAAGATGAAGGATATGGGATCCTATCTTACACATGGGGAAAACTCCCCGGGCTTCAAAGCCTGAAATTCAAACTTTGTAATGCAGCATAATTAGGACCATTTTTTCCCATTTCAGTTGTAGAAAGCCAGGCCAGTATTCCTGATGGTAAATACAAGAGTGAGGGGAAGACAGGCCTGTGTATATTCTTTTTTTTTTAAATGTTTATTTATTATTTTTGAGAGACAGAGCATGAGCAGGGGAGGGGAGGGGCAGAGAGAGAGAGGGAAACACAGAATCTGAAGAGCTATCAGCACAGAGCCCGACGCGGGGCTTGAACTCACAAACCATGAGATCATGACCTGAGCCAAAGTTGGATGCGTAACCAACTGAGCAACCCAAGCGCCCCAGGCCTGTGTATATTCTAAGATGGAAATGTATTGAGCTCCTACCTGCCATGCTACACACATTGCGTTACCTGGACCCAGAGACATGGCCTGACTCTGCCCCGAAGTCTATGAGTGATGCTGCCAGGTTCAACAACTTGCTGGACAGTGAGAAATGACCTTGGCTAATTTCATCATTAGCCACGGGAAGGGGCTGGAGTCCTGTCCTTCCCTGAGAGACAAACGTTACTGAAGATGTCCCCACTCTCCAGCAGGCCTTAAAGCAACTGAGCTAAGGCCATGTTTGCTATAGTGTTCTAGCCCTGAAGCACCTTCCCTGAGCCGGTGATGGAGCATGTGATGAGCTGGTCATTGCATGTGATTTTTCACCCTGTCTGTTCAATCAGCAAAGCAGAGCAGCCTTGAAATGCTGTGAATAAATATTTGGAGTTCCTGGGTTTCTCATAACTCTATTTTTCTTCTAGGGATTAAATGGGAACCAGATGAGAATGGAGTCATTGCCTTTGACTGCAGGAACCGAAAATGGTAGGAAATGGTCAAACCTCTTAGTTACTTTTTAAAGAGAACTTGTGGAGAGGTTCATAATTCATTTTTTGCTTAATTTTCCCCTGACCTAGGTACATCCAAGCAGCGACTTCTCCGAAAGACGTGGTCATTTTAGTGGACGTCAGTGGCAGCATGAAAGGGCTCCGTCTGACTATTGCGAAGCAAACCGTCTCATCTATTCTGGATACGCTGGGGGATGATGACTTTTTCAACATAATTGCTGTGAGTGCAGCTGTTTTGTGCTTTCTCTGCGCTTTGGGTTCATTTGATCTTTTAGCAGCAACCGGTTCACATTCTCATTGCTTTTGTACACACAACATTAGAAGTCCTGCCCGAGATGAGGACCAGTTAGCCCCATGTGAGCTCCCTGAATCACGATGTTGGAATGGCTTTCAGAGTCTGGGAAAGCAGTCGAGCACATTTCCTCTCCTCACCTCGCACTCAGGCACTGCCATCTGGAAGAGTAGCACCAGATTTAGTTTTCCTGGGGAGCCAACCTTTTCAGAACCTTGGGGAATTAGGTCTTGCAAGATATTCCTCAGATGGCTAGTGGAGATTAACTTTAAGCTGGTTTGGTCTGAAGACCATGATAGGAATACTAATCACGATGACAAAACAACTACACTGTAGAGAGCTGTTTAAGGCTCACAGAACCCTTTGTCTCAGCTTCATAAACAAAAGTGCGTTTATTAAGTGCATACTGAATGCCATTCGCTTACCCTTCATATTTGCATGATCTTTTGTTCCTCACAGCAATTTTAGCATGGTTTTTGCATTTTCTCCGATGAGGCTGCTGGGGTTGCGAGGGTCAGTGACTTGCCCAGGGTTATAGAACGGGGAGGTGGGAGACCCGGGACCCAAACAGGATAGTAATAACATGCTTCCTGGAAAGGAGCAATGGCTTCTGAATTCCATCTCCAGCTCTTTTTCCTCTTCTCCCCAATTCTCTGGTGTGAGTCTCATCACGCACCTTATGTCCCTCCTACTCTTTTTCCAAAAACTATAGCCACAACAAGCCTGCTTCTTTTCCCTGAGTACTTTACCAGGAGCTCCTGCCTAGTAGTCACCTGTGCTTTGCCGCCCCACCTCTGCCTAGGACACTGAGTGGCTGCAAAAGTCAGTCAAGGCAGCGTGGTGTGGTGAACAGAGTGTGTGCTTTGGGGTTGGGACTTAGTTTTGAATAGTTCTGTCCCATACAGCAAGCTGCACATCTTGAGGCAAACTGTCAGCTGAAGCTTGAGTAATCACATTACCTGCAGAGTTGCTGCCAGGACTACCTGAGCTGTGGCACAGGAGCCCCCCCCCCCCAATGGCAGGACATGAAAGAAGGGGTGTTGTTTGAAGAGTAGTGCAGACAGGCTCCAAGCATGCTCCTGCTGTGGTCTGTGTGGCTTCCCCAGGCTCCTGAGCAGATGTGTCATCATGGGATCCTGTATCTAGGCAGCCTTCTGCATGGGCACAGAGCCTACTTTTATTGGCGAGGCAGAGGGCACGGGTGTTTAAATGGCACTTAAATGGCTCAAATTAGTGTCCTGCCCGCATGCTTCTGATGAGACTGAGCAGGAAGGCACAGCTGTGGGCCACCATGATTTGTAGCTTCAGATTTTTAAAAGCCCTAAAGAAGAAAAGGAAGAGAAGGAGAACAATAGATTCCATGGGAGCAGGGGTTAGGCTTGTTTATTTATTCAACTATACCCAGTGCCCGAGACAGTGCCTGGCAAATAGTAAGAGTGTAAATACTGCTGAAAGGATAATCCCTGCAGCTGCCTCGCCCACCTTATGCCAGCTCTCATGAGTGCCCCATGTGGGGGATCTCATGGGATCTTCGCCCCAGCTCTGGGGCATGGACACAGAGGAACCGACAGCTAGAAGCTACCATCTAGGGGTGCCCGGGCAGCTTGGTCGGTTAATGTCCAATTCTTGGTTTTGGCTCAGGTCATGATCTCATGGTTCATGAGTTTGAGCCCCACGTTGGGCTCTGTGCTGTCAGCATGGAGCCCACTTAGGATTCTCTGTTTCCCTCTCTCTCTGCCCCTCCCCCCCCGCCCATCCCCCACTGCCTGCATGTGCAGGCTCTCTCTTTCTTAAAATAAGTTTAATAATAATAATAATAATAATAATAATAATAATAAAAAGAATAATAAAAAGAAGATACCAGCTAGAGGTCACACAGCCAGAAAAAGTGGCCCAGTAAAAACTCAGAAACTGTCTGGCTTTACCTCATCCTACTTCCTGAGCAGAAGTGAAGAGATCATAGTTGAGTGACTCAAACATCTTGCTGTGAAATTCTATGGCCCCAGGGCACAGTTCTTTAAGGAAACTTTCAGACAGAACTTTGGGTTTCTAAATTCAGAAAAGTTACTCTAGTTACCAGTCTCACTGTGAATATGCAAATGTAGCCTGATCCCCACACATCCTGAAGCATTTACAGATAAGAAGCAGCTAATTTGGGACTATCTTTCTTATTAATCTTTAATTACTCATTACAGAAGTATCAGAAATTAGCATAATAAGAAGTGCTAACTAATTACATTGTGGATCCTTTATCAGTCAGGATTTATTGTTCTGTTAACAAAACCAATCGATTGAAATAATCTCTGTAAGTTCATTAAGATATACAAACAGTGTCAACCCAATAATGAAGACGGAGTGATTAAGATAATTAAAAGCAGACATGCTAGTTATTATAGAATAGTTAAGGAAGAAAATTAATTATTTTTTTTTTACCCCAAATTGTCCCCTTATAGAAAGAAACCCATTAGAGGTCCCATTAACCCTCACTGTACATCTGCTTGTTAGTTTTCAACATAAATGATCAACTTCAAGACCATTTACATAATTATTTGGACGATTAGGAAGATACTCTGAACTTTTTTATTTGAAGCCTCGATACTAAAATTGTGAAGGCTGTCCCCCTAAGGGGTAAGAGAATGGATCAAATTCTTTAGCGAATTTATATTAAAAGCCCCAGGATGAAAAAAGGAACCACTAATTAACAGTGACTTTTACACGTTGATTGTTTTTTTTTTTTTTTTAATTTTTTTTTCAACGTTTTTTATTTATTTTTGGGACAGAGAGAGACGGAGCATGAACGGGGGAGGGGCAGAGAGAGAGGGAGACACAGAGTCGGAAACAGGCTCCAGGCTCCGAGCCATCGGCCCAGAGCCTGACGCGGGGCTCAAACTCACGGACCGCGAGATCGTGACGTGGCTGAAGTCGGACGCTTAACTGACTGCGCCACCCAGGCGCCCCCATGCCTGATTGTTTTATTACAGGCAACTTATGTAAAAATTTTAAACAATCAGAAAGTTGCTATTCTCTTGCTGTTTGCCACATATTCCAAGTTTTTCCAAGTATATGAACATATGTAATTTTTCCCCAGCAGTAGAATCCTGTTTTCCAGAATACTCGGCAACTTGCTTCTATGCTTTTATTGTAAGCAAGTGTATTTGAAGAGCAGAGCATTTCATCACCCTGTAGTTGACATTAATTATTTAACCAGTCCCCCTTTGCTGGACGTCATGCTGTTCTGGGTCTCTTTTTTGCTCGAGAGTGCTGCAGAGAATGGACTTGGGCATGGATTCTTGCAGGGTTGGGTGTGCTTCTATTGAATAATATCTGGAAGTGGAATTGCTGCACCAAGAGGCATGCATATACTTAGGTATTACGAGAATGTCCACTAAGTAGGGTCTTAAAATGGTTACACACTTAGAAACTGCACAGGCATACCTTGGAGATATGGCGGGTTTGGGTCCAGACCACTGTGGTAAAGTGAATATCGCAATAAAACGAGGCAAATTTTTGGTTCCCCAGTGCATATAAAAGTTATGTTTACATGACAATGTAGTCTGTAAGTATGCAATAGCATTGGGTCTAAAAAACAATGTATGTGCCTTAACTTAAAAATACTTCATTGCTAAAAAATGCTAACCATCATCTGAGCTTTCATTGATGATCCCAGATCACCATAACAAATATAATAATAGTAATAATAAAGTTTGAAATAGTGCGAGAATTACCAAAATGTGACAGACAGACACAAAGTCAGCAAATGCTATTGGAAAAATGGTGCCCACAGATTTGCACTGCAGAAAATTGCTACAAACCTTCAGAAAGTAACCTTGTGAAAATAACGCAGACTCTGGGAAGCACAATAAAACAAGGTATGCCTTTAGTACTCAGCTCCATCCGCTGTAACAAAATACCATAATGTGGGTAGCTTACACAACCGAAATTTATTTTCTCACGGTTGTACAGGCTGGAAAGTCAAATATCAAGGTCCAGTAGGGTTTGGTTTCTGTGAGGCTTCCCTTCCTGGCTCGTTGACAGCCATTCACCTTCTCACGGTGTATGTTCCCGGAGAGAGAGAGAAAGAGGGAGCCAGCTCTATCCTGTCTCCTCTCACGCAGGTGCCAGTTACGAAGCCCCATCCTCATGACCTCACCTAGCCCTAATCCCCTCCCAAGGCCCCATCTCCACATTGTGGGTTAAGGCTTCAACATGAAACTGTGGGGAGGGCGCACAAACATTCAGTCCATGACGCCAACATTTTGAGAGTTCTAAATAGTGGATTTGTAATTGGCAAACGTCCATGTTCATTCCCTTGAATTGTCTCTCTCAATCCTAAATATGTTTCACCAATGTTGCCTTGCCACATCATGGTGGTGTTTTTTTCCTCCATTACCTTCGGTTTCTACGCTGGTAAAATTGCTCGAGTAAGATGGTGTATGTAGGTTTTTCAGTCTGTTGAGAATGGTTACTTGCCTCCGCCTAGAGGGAGACCCTGCTGCAGATTCTTGTACGTGCAGGACGATGGGAGGTTTGAAACTCCATCCAGAATGCCCCGCAAATCTGTTTGAGTGCTCTGTTCTTGTCAGCTGGAGTCCATTTATGGGAGAGGACATGATCATTTCACCCTTCATTACACTGTCCGCTTTCTCCTGCTCGTTGGGTAGATGTTTGAGGAGACATTTCAGAGTTTCAGAGAGAAGTAAAGAACTCACTCTTGTTTTTCAGTGTTGGAAGCCCATGTGCATCCTAGGTATTTGTTTATACAGATCTACTTCATCGTTGCCACTTGGTTTTCAGTGCCTTAATAAGGGAAGAGGGGAGAAGATGTAAATAGTAAGAGTCTTTCCTTGGCTGTTTCAGTCCTGTGTGCACATGTGCGTGTTTGTATTAAGCTCATTGGCTAAATGCATCTTATATATTATACTGAAAAGCTTCCAATTCAGGTCTTTCCAGAGAGTAAATGTGAAACGATAATGTTAGAAACTGTTTTAGCTTTCACGGACAGGGTATTGCAAAATCTAAGACTGATGAACTAAATGGGTGAATTATAAAAGAATATAAGAAATAAGAGAGTGATTTTGTGCAGCCAAAGTTAAAATTTAAGGTCAAACCACTGGTGCATGAAGAGAGATGTCACTGACAAGAGAAAAGGCATATTTTTCTGATTTGCTTTGAAGTCTAACTACAAGCCATGCATTAAATTAACAATATTATCATAAAAATGAGGGTGCTAATTCTGTCCGATGCTGAAATTTGAAAAATGGTTTTACAGAAGCCTAAGCCATGCATTAAACGAACACAGTATTAACTGGACTGATATTGTTAAATCAATTTAAATGCTTCCTGCAGCCTGTGTTTGTGCCGAGTTGAATAGAGAAGAGCACCATTTGTTAGTTCAACCCAGAACTTTCTGGTGCCCTGGTTTTAATTTGCAGAATTTTCTTTAGAACCGTTCCTCCAGTGCTTTGTCTGCTACGGATTTACTCTTTCAAGTAATCGATTCCGTATTAAAAGTATGAGGCTGGTATTTTCTTTCAGTGCTCATTTGTTCTGTACTACTAATTACGTCCAGTTGTGTTTCAAATTACACAGGAAGCTCCTCTAATGCAGAAGATCCCTGGGATGCCTGTACTGCTGAAAATACTGTGGGCTCATCTGCTTCATTACATAAACCCTACACATTTTCATTCGAAAGGTTATTTAATCAAAAGCGCGCCCAATAATAAAACCGTATAAATATTTAATGGAGTTCCAGCAATTCTGCATCAGTTTCTTGCCCTGCATGAGCATGCCAGCCTTGTAATTCTGTGGTTTGGGGTGTGTTTGTGTGTGTGTGTGTGTGTGTGTGTGTGTGTGTGTGTGTGTAACTTAGGATTCTCTCTAAAATGTACCCACTTACTTCATTTACTTTTTATCTGTTTTTTGAAAGGGATAGAGATTCTCTTTTTTTGTTGTTTTTTGTTGTTTCCTCTGTGTCAGTTTTAACCCCCTAGGTTTGTGCCTCTTTTCCCTCCATAATCTTCTCTATATCTTAGTCTTTCATCTCTTTGTTCTGATTATTTATTCTTTCAACAAATACTATTGAGTGCTAAGAGTGAAGTGTTAAGTACTAAGGCTGCCTTTGCAACTAAAGAAGACAGGTTGTGGACCTTGAGGTTTTGTGTGTGTGAGTGTTGGGTATGGAGAGAGACATCCAGGAAGCAGGTGCTCAGGGCAGAGTCAGAGCAGTGTGATCTTTGAGGGTGCAGTGAGGGGCTCTAGGAGGGCACAGAGCTGGGCAGGCTGGGGACTCAGTGATGGTGTCTTAGAAAAAGTGATGACTAAGGGAACAATAAGGTAGGGGGCTTCTACAGGAGATGGGATAGGCGGGGAGAATGCACAGGTGAGGAGGAAGTTGCTCTTTGCAGGAGGTAGTCACTCCTCTCCAACCCCCAGGAAGTACGGGCCTGAAGGGCTGGGCCTGGTGGGAACACCTGAAAGGAGCTTATTTTCTGGACGCATTGCCCTGAAGGAGGGTGGGGAATGTGGGAGGTGGAGTTGGTGGCTGGGGTGAGGGCTGGGTGGGGGGGGTTGATGATAAAAAGAACGGGGCTGGATTGAGAGAGGCAGGCCAGACCAACCCACACGAAGAACTGGAACTCTACCTGGAGGCAGCGGAGGACGTGGAGGGTCAGCTGCAGAGTGATGTATAGGGACATCCCCCTAAAGTTTTCCCCTTCTTGATTAGGTCTCCCCTCATCCTCTTTTTTAGGCAGTTAATGGTCTTCTTCTGTTAGGCCTGGCAGCTCCATTGCTTTCATCCTCCAGCCCAGCTTCCGGCACGAAGTAGGGTTGAGTTCTCAATATCATCCAGAGCCCAGAGTCAGCTGGTTTTCACTCCTGGGCTCTAGGCTTCGATTTTCGTGAGCCAACATGTGGCACGATCCTACACCAGTGCCAAAACTTGTGTGAGCCTTGGTGGGCGAGCCCGGCCCACTTAATTCTTTATTTTTAGATCCTCCTCCAGCACATTCCGGCCATTCATTTAATGAAACCTAAACCTCGCCTTTCCTATTTCAGATCATTAAACTTCCCATTGAGGATTTTGCTGTGTCTTTAAAATGACAGAGGTGACGAATGCCTACCGGGATTGTGCAGAAGGAAGGAAAAGGCAGGTGGTGACGTGTCCTCACTGTCAGAGCCCAGAGTTGTGTGGTTGGCCTGGGAGGACGGGAGGAACAGTTCCCGAGAGGAGAGAAGAGTGGGTGGTAGTCTAATCCCTGAAGAAGACCACGGGTTTACATCAAGCTTGGTTTTGTTTTTTGTATGGACCATGGCAGCATCATAGATATGCACTTTTTATCATGAAAAGGAGAAACAGTATCTTCCAAAGCAATATCTTTGGATGTAATGAGCATATTCTTTTATGGATACAAGTAGGAAAAAGTGGCTCATGAGAACTCTGCAATGATGTTCACGTGCAAGTTTAGTCAGTGTTTTATGTTTTATGGCACCTAGCAGGTTAGTTACTATTCAGTGAACAAACAAAGGAACAAAGGGCCCAGTGGCAGATGCCTTCCTGGGAGGGGATTTGGCAGTAAGCCAGCTGCACTGTCTTGACTCCATGTCTGCCACAGACCCCTGTCACTGAGAGGTTCAGAGTGTGGCATGGAGTGGGACAGTGTGCAGCCATGCACCGTGGTGGTTTCCATCTTGGGTATTTAGACAGTCACGTGGGCCTATGGCCGCAGCACTTCTGTCCAACGAACGTAGCGCCTCGCTCTCCAGGGGAGGTCGGGGCCTGTGACCCCTGTCCTCAACACCCCCTTCCTACTCAGCAAATGTCAGCTCCAGTTGGAGGCCACATCTGTTGGTCTTTCTCTCTCGTAGCACACATGACACTCACATATATATTTTCTTGGTTCCTTGTGCTTGTGCATCCAGATGCCGTCTTCCTCTTTCTTATATGCTGAGTTCTGTGTTGACTCTTCACCCACTTACCTCTTTTCATCCTCACAGTGAGTTCACGGGGGGAAATCCAGTTACAATTCCCATTTCCCCAACACAAATACTGAGACTCAGAGAACTGAGAAGCCTTGGCCAAGGTCACCCGGCTGGTGTGTGGCAGAGCCAGGATTTGAACTCGGGGGTGTCTGCCTCTGTTGCTTTAGCTCTACTGCTCTACCCTTGTGTGAATCAGAAGAGGAGAGCCAACAAGGAAGGAGAAGGGGGGAAAGAAACAGATGTGACCATGTGGCAGTCCTAGCTCTTTAAGGGGTGAAAATTCTTTGTCTACCTTCTTAGTACGTAGTTGGTGGACTGGCTTGACCATCTCCAGGGCTGCCTCAGCTCTCTCCCACCGTGCTAAGACACTCTTCCCATTTCCCCGAGATTTACAGGAAGGACTACCCACTTTGGGGGGAGAGAGAGAGATGGCTGAGTGCCTCTCTAGGGTTCATTCCTAGCAGTGGGAGCGTGCAAAAGCAAATGGCAGAAGAGAATTCTACCTGGCCAGTGATGACGGTGTGCACTGCATCCATTTCTTTTTTAGACTAATGATGTCTGATTGTTTAAGTAGGGGCGAAGGAAAGCTGTTTATCAGGCCGTTGGATCTTAGGGCTGGAGTTGACCAGATCTTCAGTTGTGAATTGATCTGGCCATCCCACATCATCGTTTCACAAAGTAGAAATCCAGAGAACATCCATTAAACTGTAGGAACTGGAAGGTTTCCCAACGGCGAGCTGCTGGGAGCGTGGAAGCAGTTTCACATACAGGGCGCCCTTGGCGTTCCCCTAGGGAGGAGCAGTGGGTAGTGCGGCGAGCATGGTGAGCACGCACGGCCCATGGGCCTCCTCGGCACAGCTGCCTGGTGTGCACCGTTCCCTCACACGGACGGCTGAGCCCAGCTCCCTTTGGTGATACACACCAGATTGCTCAGCATAGCTTTATCCTGATGCAGTCAAGGGAAATTAGTCAACTGCAAGCTTGGATGATGCCACTAACAAGCTGGCGGGGGTTCAGAAGAGCAGATTCCTCCACTGTGGCCACGTCTTACACAGCGATGGCGAGCATGGTTTTGATTACTGCACATGTTCCTCCCTGATGAGGGCAAGAACATTTTGGTCTTCTTTACTTTCCAGCCCCCTCTGCAGCCCCCCACATGCATGGACCTTTACACTAGCCAAGTTGTTTCAGGTCTGTTGCCTCATTGGATCCTCACAGGAACCCCTGGAGGGTAAACAGAAGATGAATTAGCACCTTCTTATGTATACGAATCTGGGACCCAAGGTTCAGTGACTTTCCCAAGGCCACACAGGGAGTACATGGCAGGGCAGGATGTGGACCCAAGTGTCCTGACTCCCACCTGAGTACACAACCCCAGGAATCAATATTGATGATATGTATTAGGCAGAATGTAGATGAAGTTTAAAATTTACGTGGAAAATGGAACTGGGAAGTTTGGGACTGCAAGGTATAGGACACCTGAATAAAGGCTGCATTAGCATATAGGCATCTCATATGATCTCACGGAAGAGACATGGAGCAGGGTGGCTGCAGGTTTGGTACGATGCTTCAACAGTGTCCTCAAGGACCCACATTGGCTCTATCTTCCTGACCTTTGCTCTCCATTCTTAATCTGGTCACCCATTGTTGCACAATGACTGCTACAACCCCACAATGGCATCCCAAGTGGGAAGGAAGGAGAGAAGGAAGGCATTGGGTAGAGGAGAGTTTTCCCATAATGACAAGAAAAAAACTCATTAAACTTTGCAGAAAATGAACCCTTACATTTTGTTGGCTGGGAATGAATCAAGGGACCATCTCTAGCTTCAAGACAAGCTAGGAAAGCATGCTTTCAGCAGAGGAGGATGGGATAGATGTGATTGGCTAAGTCTGGTTTTGCTTCAGGCTTTAAGAATGGGCATCTTGTCACTCTCAACCAGCTCAGTCAGCAAGGGAGACAGAGGACGGGGAAATAGCTGCTTTTTTCAACACCTGCCCGCCTCAGTCCAATATAGACTGAGAACGTTGGAGAGACTCTTCTTCAGGTTGGACTGTGAATTGCTTCCTGGATCCTCAGATGATGTTCCATTTTTGGACTGAAAGTCATGGTCCCATTTGTCAAGGGCTAATTTCAGAATCGTGTAAACGTGTTTTTGTTTTTGGTTTTTTTTTTTTTTAGTCCATGCCTCCTCAGAGGAGATCTAAGCTCTATGACCATTGAGCGACAATTTTTCAAGTGCTTTTCTGTGACTAAGAACAAAGATTAAAGAGGGAGCAAAAGTCAGACTGATAGAAAGCATAGAATCTTGGGGGCCAAAGAAGAGAAATTGGGGGCTTTCAGGTCCTCAGGTCAGTAGCTATAAGGTCAGACTACCTGGGTTTGAATTAGGACTGCACCCCTTGTTTACTCCCCAGGGACTTTGGGCAAGTTGGCCATCCTTGGTTTGCCCCGGTTTCCCCATCTGTGAAGGGGGAGTAATTGGAAGGGCTTACCACATGAGGTTGAGGTGTCCCGTGAATGAAGTCTAGTCTGTGCCCAGGTGGAGTCAGGGCTCAGTAACAGTGAGTTGCATATATCAGTATTATCACTGCTCCTACTTGCTTATTAGCAAGCACCTCGGCACTGAAACAGGATAATCTCTGTCACTGTTGTAGCAGCTGTAGTTCTGGCCCTCTTCAGTCTGTCCCTGTAGTGTGTCCAGAAGCGGTGGGCCCAAGCTCATCTCTTTATTTCCCCCACTTCCCTGTGCATAGCCCTCCATGGTCCTCACTCCACACACTTAAAGTCCAAACCCCTTAGCCAGACTTTGCTTGAGAGCTGGGCCTGTGAGAGGTGGTTCTGGCTCCCTTCCTCTGGAGCTCTGGGCTGGGTTTTTGGTCGCTGCAGTGGAAACATGATGACACTCATTTGAATACGTTGTAGTTGGGCAC
The DNA here is from genome assembly GCF_028018385.1 of Neofelis nebulosa. Taxonomy (NCBI): domain Eukaryota; kingdom Metazoa; phylum Chordata; class Mammalia; order Carnivora; family Felidae; genus Neofelis; species Neofelis nebulosa. Next base: position 147,188,255 of record NC_080785.1, on the reverse strand, counting down.
CTACTGTGGGCCCACCCCTGTCGTTGTCACTAGGGGACATACTGAGGAACCGGATATGGACCCTTACGGTGTGGCCCCACCTGTGGTGAGGGATCCAGGCACCAGGCTGTTAGGATTTGGGAGTTTACAGGAGAGGAGCCTTACCTACACCACATGCTGCTTCCCAGAGGAGGCAGGAATGAGCTGATTCAGAGGATGAATGGGAATCAGCTGGGAGATGCTGGAGCAAGGCTCCAGGCAGAGGGCCCTGTGTGGGAGGACAAGATGGGATATATCAGAGGACAGGAAGGGAGTTAGGGCTGCCAGTGCCAAGTCTCTAGGGAGGGATAATGAATGAGTGAAGTTGGGAAGGTCAACAGGGCCAAGTGTCCAGAGCCCTACTGTACCCTGGGAAGGCTGATTTGCAGAGCAGTGGAAAGTGTGAATGGGATTGGCGGGATGCGGCATGATCCGATTTGTGTTTTAGAAGGACCCAGCCTCGCCACAGTGCAGAGAATCATGCTTGATGAGAGAAGTGAAGATAAGAGCACTCAAATTTCCACTCCCTAGTTGTGAGTTTGGACAAAAACAAATGGTCATATTCTGGGTATTCTGGGATAAAAAATAATGGGAAGGTCGGCATTGGCCTGTGTGGAAGGTGGTGTCACTGCTCATGAGCAGTGCTCTGACCCATACTCACAGAGCCTCCCAGAGTGACCGGGGAATATCAAGGTCCTTTCCTTTCCTCAATTCTGTTGTCACTCATGTGTGACCCACACACGGGTCCTTTGGCTCCATAAAACCAAAGACAGGAGCTGGAGCTATATCCACCCACGTCTGGGATGCTCTTTAGATCCCACCTGGATCATGCACTGTCAGTCATGGCCACGGAGCCCCAGTGTTTGGAGCCACTCCTGAAGGACTGTCAGTTAACTGTATACACCCTGAACACTGCCATATATCAGCACATGCTCTAGAACTTCCTTCCTCAAACAAGGAAAGAATATTTGGCACTTAAGCACAATTTTATATAGGGGCACCAATTGAGAAAGTCACCTATGTGAACGAATCGAACCCCTAGTTATGTTGCTTCTTTGTTTGTTGGCATGTATCCTTAAGTTATTTGGTACCACTAAAATGGTTAATTGTGTTCTCTTGGCTATTTCATCTCTTTGCAGTATAATGAGGAGCTTCACTACGTGGAACCTTGCCTGAATGGGACATTGGTGCAAGCTGACAGGACAAACAAGGAGGTAGGGTCTGTGGCTGGGCAGGTGCATCAGGGGTCATGGCATGGCCTACTCTCCCTCACGGTAGTGGCTGACGCTAATTCTGTTCTACTTTTTAGGAACTCATCAAATGTATTGCCTTTAATCATGGCAATAAAATAATTACATTGAGTTCAGAAGCTCAGTAGTTCTGAAATACTTGCATTGATTTACTTTTTCTTGCTCTATGTACGTCCTGTGTCATGCTTGATACCTATGTTGAAACCATTGAAAGAAAATAGCTTTTGCTGAGATTTCAAAGAAAATTGAACCCACTTGTTAAATCTGTTGTTGCTCTTCCTACAGTTGATTAAATAATCGTTGGGGTATCTATGGGGGTAACTTGTCTCCCAGGTTAGAAGGTAAGCTTTATGAGGACAGGGATGATGTCTGCTCACTGCTGTGTGTTCAGTGCTCTGAGCATTGGAACAAATGAAGGATGTGTTAAAGGAGGACCTTGGGAAATGGGGTAAAAGTTTCTCTTCCTATTGGAGCATTCTGGGAAAATGCCCAGAATAGGTTTCTATAAAATAAATCCTTTTTCCCCTTATCCATCTTTAAACTTATGAGTACAGACCACTATAGCTACCACCATAGCACCCCCTACAGGGCCGGGTGACAATTTAGGTCAAATTAGCTGTGTAGCAACAATATCACACCTCCTAGGACACACAGCTGCCATTACTCGTGTTGTTTCGTTGTATTTGCCATGACGGGCTGCTCCTCTCCTGGAGAGCAGATTCCCACGAGGTGGCTCAGGGCACTGCCAGGGTAGGTTTCTGTGAAGTGCTGTGCCTGTGCTGGGGAGACCCCTCGTGGCTCAAGTGGGCAGGTGGTGCCATCTTAGGTGCAGGTGGCATTTCTGAGGGAGTGAACAACAGAGGATTAGGAGAAATTCATTCCAGCTAGAACACAGAGTGAGAAGGAAAAATTATACCAGAGCTAATGTCCAAGCTTCAATTTGAGGGGCAAGAAACACTGTAATAGGCTTTATGTTAGGAGGGTAGAAGAAGTGCATTGTAGCTCAAAGAGCAGGTGTATCTAGGGAAAGTTTGTTCATGGTCACTTTGTAGGGAATGAATGATTTAAACCTATAGCCAAACTTTCCTAGGGACCTTCCCCTTGTTTGACCATTGCCTGGGTCTGGATTCTGCCCCATTCCCAATATTATAGCTTTGGAATATCCTCCAGAGCCTCAGATAGGTGTCCAGTGATGTTGCCTGCAACATTAAATAGAAAAGATGTTTAGGGTGCGTGGGTGGCTCCGTCGGTTGTGTGTCCGACTTCTGATTTCAGCTCAGGTCATAATCCCAGAGTTGTGGGATCAAGCCTGCATCGGGCTCCGTGCTGAGTGTGGAGCCTGCTTAAGATTCTTTCTCTCTCACTCTGCCCCCCACCCTGTCTAAAGTAAATAAATAAAAATTTAGAAAAGATGCTTAAAATGGTCATGGCCTCCCTTCAGATTGCTTCCCAAATAAACAAGGAGCAGTGTGATATTTGGATGTATGGAGTCTTATGAAAGGCAAAAAAGATTGTTAGATAAAGCAGGCTAAGCATTTATTTAAACCTGTCTTTGGAAATGTGTGAATATTGAAGACTGGAGCAGTTTTGAATATAAAAATGTATCTAGACATCTAATTCTGCCAATGAGGAACAGCCACATTCCAATCAGATTCTTCCCTTTACAACTAAAAAACCCTGGAGGTAACCCAGTAAACAAGATTAGGAAGACTCTGGAAGGTGAAAAAGGAAGATGAGCTTCCTGGACTTAAATGAATGAGCTGAGTTGCCTGGGTTTTCTTGTTGATTCCCACCATCTGTCTGAATGGAGCACTCCAGGACCCTCCCTCTCATACCTACAATAGGCAGAGACCAAAAATAATAATTAAAAAAAAAAAAAAAAGAATTCAAGAAAAGCCTGTTCCTTCTAGCTTAACAGCCAGGAAGGGGGTAGCCTCAAACAGAAAACCTTCTTGACAATACCTTTACTACTGCACACAAACACCAGTGGGATGACCGTGGTGGGCAGCCCTCCACCCCTTCAGGGCTCAATGAGGAATCGACCTTCCACCTCACCCACATCCACTGGGCCCTTGTGCTATACCTCAACACAGAGACTGGCTGCTAGGAAAAAGATTATATAGGATCCAGAGTCTTGTAACATAAAACCTAACGTGCCCAGAAAGCAGTCGAAAACCCCTAGTCATTCCCCAAACCAGGCAAATCACAACATGAATGAGAAAAGACCATCAACAGAAGCCAATGTTGACATGAATCAGATGTTGAAATTATAAAATTGCTTCAACAAGCAATTAGGAATTCTCTTGAAACAAGCGAAAAAAAAAACTCAGCAAAGAAATAGAAGTTATTAAACAGAACCAAATGGAAATTATAGAACTGAAAAATACAGTCACCAAAATAGAAAGCTCACTGGACCAGCTCAGTAGTAGAGTGGAGATGACAGAAGACAAAATCAGTAAACTTCAGGACAAATCGATAGAAATTACCCAATTTGAACAGCCGAGAGAAAATGAACTGGAAGAAAATGAACAGAGTCTCAGGGACATGTGGAGTGATAACAGAAGAGCTAACATTCATAGCACAAAAGTCCTAGCAGAGGAGAGGCAGAATAAGACTAGATATGTTGGCTGCAAGCTTCCTAAAATTAGTGAAAGGCATAAACAGACATATTCAAGAGGCTGAGTAGACTCCAAATAGGATAAACCCAAGTCACTCCATGGCAGGGCACATCATAAATATAATTAGAAAAGGGGAAAAGAAATAACTTGATAGTCACAGAGAGAAGGGGCACATTGCTTAGATTACCTATTTGTATGACAGCAGACTTCTCATATGAAATCATGGAGGCCAGAAGGAAGTGGCATAGCATCTTTTAAGTATTCAGGGAAAACAACCATCAATCCAGGACTCTGTATTCAGTGAAAATATGTTTAATGAATGAAGAGGAAATAAAGACATATGCAGATGAAAGAAAACTATGAAAATTTTTTACCAGCAAACCTACCCAGAAAAAAAATGGCTAGAGAAGTTACCTAAATAGAAGGGAAATAACAGAAAGAGGCTTGAATCTTCAAAAAGGACAGATATTGGAATGGGTAAAAATAGGAATAAGTGTAATAGAGTATCCTAATTATCAAGAGATTATTAGGTCATACTTGATAATTGAAGCAGAAATTATAGCATCATCTGATGTCGAGGCCACTGTTGCTGAGGAAACACTTAAGCCGATTATATTTTTAAAGTATGGAGGGTAAAAGGACCTAATTAGAAATAAGATTTCTACATCTTTCTGAAAGTGGTAAGTGCTGATATCAGTCAACAGTGATACATTACATATTCATATTACAACACCCAGAGCAATTAAGAAAACAATGAAAAGAGGTACAGGTATCCTCCACTTTTGAAAGTTCACTTTACACCGTTTTGCTTTTATAAAAGACCTACGTTAACACCTGTTTTTGCTAACCAAAAGATATCTGAAGAGGATTTTCACTTTTATAAAGAAAGACAAAAAGCAAAAATAGCATCCAGCATTTGTTTTGCTGTGAGTTATTATAGAGGCAGGGTGCACCCTGAACAGTGAGAGCAGTCCTGCCAAGCTCTTTCCCCAGGAATCACACTTCGCAACTTTGCATGAAGCCTCCAGAGCTTTGAACCTTGTCTGTGAGCATCTGTGCTTTATCTCCATTTATTTTATGTGTCTCTGAGCAAGATGTGTCCTAAGGTGTCTGAAAAGCCTAGGAGATTATTTTTGGGTCTGGGAACATTCAAAAAAGTTTCCATATAAATTATTGGTAATTGCTTCTTTTCTTTACACCATTTTAGCTTATGACAAGTTTCATAGGAATGTTCTACTTGCGGATAGAGGGGGGAGTGTACTTAAAAAGTAACTCATAGGAATGTAAAAAATAAGACACAACAGGAAAAAGGATAAATTGACAGACTTAAGCCCTGCCGTATCACTAATGATCTTAAATGTAAATGGTCTGAGCACACGGATTAAAAGACAGAGGTTGGCAAGTGGATTTAAAAAAAAGTCTAATCATATGCCAACTACTAGAGTTTCACTTGAAATGCAATGACATAGATATGTTGAAAGTAAAAGGATGGAAAAGATATACCATGCAAATATTAATTAAAAAAAAAGCAGGAGTGGTTCTGTCAATATCAGATAAAGCCACCTTCAAAGCAAAGAAAATTACTATTACTAGAGACAAAGAAGGACAATACATAATAATAAAAGAATCAATCCACCAGGAAGACATGACAATGCTAGATGTGTTTGGACCAGAGTTTCAAATACGGAGTTTCAAAATACATGAAGCAAAAACTAATAGAACTGAGAGTAGAAATAGATAAACCTACAATTATAGCTGGGGACTTGTACACTTCACAGTCAGTAACTAATAGACTATTGAAAAGAAAGTCGGCAAGGATATAGAAGAACTGAACGACCGATAAGATCTAAATAACATCTATAGAACACTCTACCCAACAACAGCAGAATACACATTCTTTTCAGGCACTCATGGAACATTCACCAAGATAAAACATACTCAGGGTCGAAATACAAACCTTAATAACTTTAACAGAGTTGAAATCATATAGAGCATGCTTTCTGTTGATAATGGAATCAAACTAGAAACCAATAACAGAAAGATGACAGAAAAATCTCCAAACACTTAGAAATTAAGTATACCAGTAAGTAATGCATGGAACAAATGGAAGTCTTGAAGGAAATTTTAAAAATATAAAACCTTGGGGCTCCTGGGTGGCTCAGTCAGTTGAGCGTCCGACTTCGGCTCGGGTCACGATCTCGCGGTCTGTGAGTTCGAGCCCCGCGTCGGGCTCTGGGCTGATGGCTCGGAGCCTGGAGCCTGCTTCTGATTCTGTGTCTCCCTCTCCCTCTCTCTCTCTGCCCCTCCCCTGTTCATGCTCTGTCTCTCTCTGTCTCAAAAATAAATAAACGTTAAAAACAATTTTTTTTAAATATAAAACCAAATGAAAATGAAAAGACAATATATCAAAAGATGTGGCACAAAGCAATCAAGTGATGAGATGGAAAGTTACAGCACTATATCCTTATATTAAAAAGAGGAAAGCCTCAAATTAATAATCTAACTTCACACCACAAGAAATTAGAAAAAGGAGACCAAACTAAACCCAGAGCAAACAGAAGGAAGGAAATAATAAAGAGCAAAAATCAGTTAAATTGAAACAGGAAAACCACAGAGAAAAATCAATGACACCAAAATCCGGTTCTTCAAAAAAAATTTTTTTAAACTAATAAATCTCTAGAAAGACTGACATAAATAAAAGGAGAGACATCACAAATCACCAACATTAGGCATGAAATGGGGAATATCACTACAGAACTGCAGTGATTAAAAATTATTAATAAGGGAATATTACAAACAACTTTACACTCATGAATTTGACAACTTAGGAGAAATGAACCAAATCCTTAAAACTATAAGCTACTAAGATCCAACCAAGATGTAATAGATAACCTGAATAATCCTATAAACAATTAAAGAAATTTAATTCATAATTTAAAACTTCCAAAGAGAAATCTCAAGTCCCAGATGGTTTCACTGGACAATTCTAAATATTTTAAAGAATTACTATGAATTTTACAGAATCTCTTCCAGAAAATAGAAGAGGAGGGAAATCCCTCCAACTGATTTTATGAGTCTAGTGGTTCCCTGATAATCCAGACAAAAATGGTGCAGAAAAAGAAACCTATAGTTACCTTCCAGGGGAGACTCCATGATGAGAAAAAGAAACCTACCAACCATAACCCTCATGAACTTACAGCAAGAGTCCTCAGCAACATTTTAGCACATCAAATCTAACTATGTATATATCTATATCTATAGAATAATATACCACCACCAAGTAGGATTTATTCCAGATATGCAAGGCTGGCTTGACATCAGTGTCAATCAATGTAATTCACCATATAAACAGGCCAGAGATGGAAAATCATATGATCATAGCAATTAACTCAGAGAAAGCATTTGATAAAATCCAACACACATTCATGATTAAAAAACAAAACAAAACAAAAACCTCTCATCAAAATAGGAACAGAGGTAACTTCCTCAAATTGGTATCGACCATCTACAAAAACCTACAGCTCATATCAGACTTAACAGTAAAGATTTGAAAGCCTTTTCTCTTACAATTGGGAACATGTAAGCATGTCCACACTTACCACTCTTATTCAACATAAGGTTGTAGGTTCTAGCCAGTACAATAAAACTAGGAAAACAACTAAACAGCATACAGTTCTGAAAAGAAAAAATTAAACTCTCCCTATTTTCAGATGACATGATTATGTATGTAGAAAATTCCCTAGACTTTTCCAAAAAGGCAAAACCTGAACTAATAAATGAGTTAGACAAAGTTACATATACAAGATCAACACCCCAAAACCAGTCCTATGTCTATATACGAACAATAAACATATGGAAACTGAAATTTAAAAACCAATACCATTTACAATTGTTCCAAAGAAATAAAGTTGAAAAAAAACATGTGCAGGTTCTGTGTGATAAAAATTACAAAATGATCCTGAAAGAAATCAAAGGCCTAATTAAATAATGGAAAGACTTACCATGTTCATAGATAGAAAGACTCAATATACTAAAGATGTTAGTTCTTTTCTAATTGATCTGTAAGTTGAATGCAATTGCTATCAATTCCAGCAAGGTTTTTGTAGACATAGACAAGGGTATTTTAAATTTTACATATGCACAGGACCTAGAATAGTAAAACCATCATGGAAAGAATAAAAGTAGGAAGAATCAATTTACCCTACACTGAAGCCTATTATATAGTTACAGTAATCATGACAGTGTTGTGTTGATGAAGGAGTAAGCATATAAATCAGTGGAATAGAAGAAAGAACACAGAAATACACCCACACAAATATGCCCAACTGATTTTTGACAATGGTGCAAAAACAATCCAATGGAGAAAGACTACCCTTAATAAGTGGTGCTGGAGCAGTTGAACATCCATAAACAAAAAATGTACAAATAAAAAAAAAACAGTTAAAAACACTTCACCTCGATCCAAACCTCCCCACTTAAACAAAATTTAACTTTAATGGATCAAAGACTTCACTGTAAAGTGGACAACTTTGACACTTTAAAAAAACATAGGAGAACATCTTCAGAATCTATTGATAGCAAAAGCACAATGCATAAAAGGAAAATTTGATACAATAGATCTCTCTCATTAAAATTAGAAAAAAAACCTTTTGCTGTGTGAAAGACCCTGATGAAAGGGTGAATGTGGCCTGCAAATATCCTCTCCAGTTATATTTGCAAGCCACATATCTGATAAAGAATGAGTATATAGAGAATACATAAATAACCCAAAGTCAACAGTAAGAACAAACAATCTGATTAGAAAATGGTCAAAAGACATGAAGAGACATTTTACTGAAGAGGGTAGATAGATGGCAAGTAAGTACATGCAAAGATATTCAACATGATTAGCTGGGGAAATGTAGATTAAAACCCCAATGAGATATCACTACACTCTTATCAGAATGACTAGAATAAAATTTTTTTTAAAAAATTAAAAAAAATAAAGCCCCAAAATGCTAGTCAGGATGTGGAGAAACGGGGCTGTTAGAAATGTAAAATAGTGTAGCCATTCTCAGGGCACCTGGGTGGCTCAGTTGGGTGAGCATCCAACTCTTGATTACGGCTCAGGTTATTATCTGATGGTTTCTGAGTTCGAGCCCTGTGTCAGGCTCTGCACTGATAGCAGGGAGCCTGCTTGGGATTCTCTGTCTTCCTCTCTCTCTGTCTCTGTCTCTCTCTCAAAATAAATAAATAAACATTTAAAAAGTAAAATGCTATAGCCATTCAGATTCTCATAAAAACTGTACATGCAGTTATTTTGTGTTCCAGCAATCACACCCTTGGGCATTTATCTCAGACAAATGAAAACTTACATTCACGCAAAAATCTGTGTGCAGATATTCATAGCAGCCTTTATTCATAATAGCTTCAAACTTGAGACAACCCAGATATCCCTCAGGAGGTGAATGGTTAAACAAACTAATATATCCATGCCACAGAACAGTATTTAGCAATTAAAAAAGAAAAAAAAAAAGAACCAGTAATGTACGCAGTAGCTTGGATGAGTCTTTGAATATTTGGGAATTATCGTGAGTTATATAAAAAAAAAAGCCAATCCCCAAATAATATATCTTGCATGATTCCATTCATATGCCATTCTTGAAATAACAAAAGTATAGAAATGGAGAGTAGATTAGTGGTGGCCTGGGGTTAGGGGTGGAAGCAGGGGCGAGGTGAGGGATTATAAAAGGGCAGCTGGAGGGATCTTTGTTGTAGCATAAGAGTTCTATAGCCAGACTGCATCAGTGTCGATATCCTGGTCGTGATATTGTTCTGTAGTTTTGCAGCATGTAATTGGAGAACACTGGGTGAAGGGTATATGGTGTCTCTCTGTGTTATTTCTGACAACATTTGGATCTATAATTACCTTAAAATGAAAGTTTAATTAAAAATAATCTGCAGTATATGAGGAGATATTAAAAGGGGCTTTATCAAATCAGTGTGAATCCAATGTGTTAGGTTGCTTTATTTATCTTTTAAAAAGTACTAGTCGTAATTCAGTTTCTCATAGCAAGAGGTTACAATGTTTTTACCTTACAGGCTTTTTTATTTGGAGAAAATCTCAGAAGACAAATCGTTTATTTCATTGAAATATTGGGATATTTCAAAATAAAGGTGTGTTCCTTTGGTGAATTTGAACCAATTTCCATTTTTACCATCAAATTGATGTTAGGCCATTGTGCGTTCAGGACTCAGTGTCATGTGACAAAGACTGACAAATTCATGTAAAGCAAAATGAGAATTTATGTCAGTTCACCTAACCGCAGAGTCCTGGGGTGGAAAGAGTATATACCCATTGCACCTTAAACGTGATGTCAGGAGTCACCCCCCTCTCCCCGGCTGCCTCCCCTGTGTCTTCTGTGGACTCTGATGGATTCTGTTAGGCCAGATGCCCATCCTGGATGCATAATGCCATCTGCAGTGTGTGGGGCAGCCCAGTCAGCAGCATGGTCCAGGCCTGTGTAACTGTGGCTAGAAGGCAGGCCTTTGTTGGACAGACCTGTTTAGTGTTCCAGAACGAAAAGACTGTGGGTGACCAGGCCAGTACCTATGAGGTACATGCTCAGTAGAAGCATACATACATGCTCCGTAGAAGCATATAGGAATGAATGAATGAATGAATGAATGAATGAATAGATGAGCTACTGGGAGAGGATTCTCACTGAAAATCAGATTTTCTTTTTGTTTCAATAGAAGATCCATGAAACATTAAAAACAAAAGCATGAAGCTCATTCCCTTTTAAGATAACTAGAACAATCTGAATTAGATTGCGGTTGAAATTACCGGATTCCAGGTCGACAGTGCTCATTTGTTTAGACGAAATCCCCTGAATGGCAGCTTGGAACCATTCTCTCATGTTGTGTGTGAAATGGGGGTGGGGGATTGTGACCTTCTGTCTAAACCTGTGTGGAATTTGCAGTGCGCACAGTGATGCTAGCCTTCCGTCCTCTGAGCTCAGTAATTCTGACTGCAGTGTGCCAGGTCCTTTGCGATGCTTCATCTTTCACTCAAAATGTCCATGTGCCTCCTGACGAGTTCTCATGACAGCAAATAATTGAGATCCTTTCCTACCCGTACCTTTTCATCTCATGGCTGTTTCCCTGGTGGCCACTGTAGTGTGACTTCCAGCTAATGAAAGGGCTTCTCGACGGTGACATCTGGGATTATTATGTCATGTACCTTTAGTTCAGTGATACCAAGCTCTGGTCTTACCATATAATATGCTGGTGACATCCTGAGAAGCCAGAGCTAGATGATTTTAAGTAAAACAGTATTTGATGAAATTCATTTAAAATTTTTGAAAGAGGAGAGCATCTTAGTGAGTCTTGAAATAGAAGAGAGGTTAGGGTAAAAATGCCGGCCTTGGTCAAACTAAATTCACAGACCTCCTGTGATTTTGCTTGAAGTAGCCTATGGCACATCTTCCCTGAACAAGTGATCTCCAGGTTCTAAGTTTTTGGTTTTGTCTTTTAAAGGTATTGTTTGCTGTGTGGAGAGAATTTTGCTTTGCTGCTTTATGTACAGATTACTGACTTTTTTTTCTTTAAGGAGAAAGGAACCATGACCAATTGGATGAGCCTGGAGCTCAAATATAGAATTCAAATGAGTAAACTCTCATCCTAATCTACTTCAGACCTTCTGAACCATTCATCAGACCCAAAAATGAACCTCCTGTGGTCTCTCTGCAGGGGAAGGGAGGAAGGAGAGTGGTATGGTCTTTCTCTGGTTTTACAATGAAGATGTTCTGAAATCCACTGAATTTCATGGCTCTGTTTAAGATTCTCGTGTGAATATTTGTTGCAAAATCAACCCATCGGAGAATCCCACGTAACTCTCATCTTTGGCAGTTTTGACCTTTTCCTGTGGGATCAACAGACATTGAACTTCTGTGCATTGACGAAAGTACACATCAGAATCACTGAATTTTGCCCAGCACCGTTGTTTTCTAGCCTGTGGTCTGTCAAAAGAGACATCCGAGATTTTAAAACTTGCCCCCATGGCTTTATGGGCCTCCAGTGCACTTGCCAGTGATATGGCAGTGAGAGGTATGTCATGAGCTGTAAACAGAAAGTAGCCCTCTGCATGTCACTGAGTGGTGGCTGCCCCCACACCAAGAGAGAGCAAGTTTGCAGAGGGAACAAATACCAACCCACTTTCATTCAACGCAGAACTAATAAAAGGTAGTGTGAATTGTGTCATGAGTACGTTAAAAATAACTTACACAGAGAAAGATTGGGAACAACTGAAATGTAAAGAAATTATTCTAGACCCAATATAACTTAACACGATGCAGCTTTAAACAAGAATAAGGTATGTTTATGCATATTAGCATGAAAGAGTAATGGGGTGTACGATTAGATTAACTGTAGGTATGAAGTTCTGAGCAGATTTATAGAACGTACTCATCTGGCATAACTAAGACTTCATACCCACTCAATAGCAAATGTCCACACTGAGCCCCTTTTGCAATCAGAAATAAAATATTTTTTAATAATTAATTCCCTATCCTTGAAATTAATGCAAGTGTTTTACCAAAAAAAGTATTTCTGTAGGTCTATAAATACAAGTCCAATTATCTTCCTGTGGTTGTGAGAATGTCCTTTTTGCTAATTTCTTGATAGATCTTTCCGTTTGAAAATGGACTGATTTCTGCTTATCAAGGTCAAGAGATAATAGCCATATTTTAAATCCGTATCTCCCTATGAGTTTACATGAATTAGAATATTGCTACTAGTTGTCCAAATTCTTTGTGTAGTAGCTCTGTAGAGTTAAACATATGAAAATGGTGATCTAAGGGCTGTTTCTATGGGAGATGCATCCTAGAAATAATGCTCAGTTATTTATTTCCACCTTTATACTTTGTTATATATTTATATTTATTTGATAAAATTCACTTGTTTGAAAATAGCCAAACTACTGCTACATAGTTTGAGTTAAAACCATTAATTTAGCACAATTTTTTTTGCTAATCTCCACTGCAGTATAGCATGCTGATTATGAGTTCCGTAAGAGTCTAGATCAGGGGTCAGCAAATGTTTTTGTTAAGGGCCAGATAATAAATATTTTAGGCTTTGTGGGCTATGTGGGCTCTGCTGTAATGACTCGGCATTGACATTGTGGCATGAAAGCAGCTATAGTCAATACATAAACAGATGGACAAGGCTGTGTTCCAATAAAACTTTATTTACAAAAATTGGCGCAGGTTCACATGGTCCATGGGCTGTAGTTTGCTGATCGCTGGTCTAGATTGTAGACAACACTAGAAGAGGTCTGTTATTGAATAAAGAACATACATTACATCAGGTTAAAATCTTTCAGAAAGGGCCACATGGAAATCGGTGGTTGAGAGCTGGAATAGACTGTGTCATATTCATTTGGTCTTCTCATTTAACTGTTGTGGTAAACGAGGGGTTGAGCCAACCTGAACCTTTGGCTCAATTTTTACTTTGAATAGACTGGCCAGCTCACTGATTTCTATTGCTCGGTTCTGTGTGAGCTGAGAACTATTTGACTTAAGGGCAAGAAAACATGGATATATGTTGTGAGTAATGGTGAATATAAAAAATAATACCACCAATAATACAGTATTTTACAATTCAGAAATACTTCTCTTTTGATTCTTGTGGTTATTACCTTTTTTATTCCCAACATATACATCTGGAGCCCTGGGCTGAGATGCATATGGTCAGCGGAGCTGGCAGAGGAATGGTAGAGGGGGATGCAGAGAGTGTGTGAATGTCTCTCACAGGTACATGCAATCAGTATATACAGAATCCCATCACCAGTACCAATCTTATGTTCCAGATCCTTCCACTACCCTCACTACCTGAGCAGGTAGGGTTATCTTTCTCACATGGTTCAACGGTACTTCATTCTACTACAGTCTTGCTGTGTGGAGAAAGCCCAATTCAGATTTAGGTTTTAAAAGAATGCCATTGAATACGATGTGTTGGGGGTGTCTGTGTGATAAGCTATCCTTATGCAGCTGTAGTGTCCGCCCTACTAGAAAGAGCTGAACCACATGTCTGCATGAAGTGTAAAGCAAATGATAATCCAGAAGTTTGTTCATCATTTTTCTCTCCCCATGTGGGAGTCCATTGAGTTCTTTATCTTGACCTTCTCTGTGGCTGCACATGGCAGGTCTGCTGCAAGCTGTGTGTGTGCCTGTGCGTGTGCGTGTGCGTGTGTGTGTGTGTGTGTGTGCTGCTCCCATCTCTTGGTTCTACCACTCAGCTAAGGAGTTGACTATTGAAGTAAAATGGTGTCCTGTGGTTGCTTGGGGGTGGCCTGGTGGTTGTGCCCTGCCATTTTCCCCAGTCCCCAGCCAGAAAACACTATGGAGACCACCTTTTATAAACTCCGTTCTCTACTCCCCATGCTTTCACTGACCGTGCCTTGATTTGCCCAGTGACAGCTGTTTGGGCCCCAGTGGCCTTGTCTGTGTTTCATTTCAGCATCCCATTAAACACATAGATGGCCCTCTTCCCGAGGCTTCTTCTCTGGTGCCGTCTTGATGTCTCAAGTTGTGTGGGGCTTTGGGGTGGCATAAATAAAAACTATCAAACCCTGAGACCCCAGGCGGTAGTTTCCCAGATACACTCAGATATCTTATCATAAACGTGCGTACCTCATTTACTCAAAGAACACAGATCTGTTCACTACTTAGACTACAGTGGGGGACCAAAGCTACTTACCCTATATGGGACCCCTTCAACCCTCAGAGACCATTGACTCTCACTTGACACACAGTTTTAACCAATTTGAGTGTTAGCTGACATTGAAGGGAAAGCAGTTGGGTGGGCAGGGCAGGGCCAGCAGAACTATCTGGAGACACTGTTCTCTTTCAGCATTCCCCATCCCAGGCATGGTTCCTGCTTTTATCCAGATGCCCGAAATGTAAACGTACAAGGTCCCCACTGGGTCCCTTCCTCAGTCTCCAGACCCCATACTGACACTTCTTCCTCAAGTCTCTGCCCTCTCCCACACCTCTGCTCCAGATGCCTGTCTCCTGGTCCTGGCCCCCATGATCACTGTCTTCCTCTGCATCCCAGAAGTGGCCTCCATACAGAGTTCCTTGCCTGAGGTCCTCCCTACAGCACACCTGCTTCTGCACCAGAGGCAGAGGGGCCTGGTGATGCAACAAAACTGCTCTGTGCCTTCTCTGCTTACCTCCCTTCATGGCCCCCTGTTGTTTTGGGATAAGGGCAAACTCCCTGCTCATAACCATGGGGGATACATCCCCTAGTATTAAGGGCCAGATAGCAAGTATCTGTATGGCCCTCCTGTCAAGGTCTAAGTGGTAAGAAGCACCCCAACTTGGATGATTGCATTATTAGGCCCCTCCTTATCCAGTCTTCCATTATAAGCCTCCTGTTTAATCCCTGTGTTTTTATCTCTTGCTTTTATGGCATTTCCCCACCCCCTGTTCTCCATTAGCTCTCTCTCTCTCTTCTCCTCCCTTCTTCCCTCTTTCTTTCCTGACCCAGCCATGTTGAAGTCCTTCTACTCTCAAGGTCATCGTGCACCTTCTTAAAACCAGGCCTTTATATAACATTCTGTTTCCGCTCCCTGGGACATACTATCTCTCTCCTCCCCTGCACCCCCTGTGCCTGGTGAACTGTTTTTCATCCTCTGATCTCAGATAAAATACCATTCTCTTCAGGATACCTTTCTTCCCACCCACGATAGGGCTCTGCACCCCTGTAGTTTCCTCATGAGGCTGTGTGCTGACCTGGCTTCTCTCTGCCCTCCCCACCAGTTGGGGCCTCCTGGATGATGTCATGCTCTTCCTATTTCCAGCCCATCCAGTGTTGGAACAGGCTGCCCCTAAAGAGCACTGAAGGAAGAGAGGAGCAAACCAGATCCAGTCTTTGGGCCAAAACCCTGTCAAGGTCTCCTACAGCACTAGAATGAAATCTAGCCTCCTTTCTAGGTGAGTGCAGCCTCGGGGGATACCACCCTGCCGGCCTGTCTGCACTCTCCCCGTGCTCTGGGTGCACAGGGCCTCCTGCCCCTTTCTTTGCCTCCAGCTTTCTCCTGGAAGAAAGAGACACGCTCCTTCATTTTGTTACATCTTAGACCAAAGGTCACCTTCCCTGACCCCCTCCTCCTTGCCACTCTGCTCCCATTCTTGAAGCTCTTGTGACAGAGATTTCTTTCTTTTTTACTTATTTGTCCACTTGCCTGCCTCTTACCCGCCTTTACCACAACCTGAAGTCTACTCTGCAAACTCTCACGCTCTGCATTTTATTACTGCTGCATCTCTTAGAAGGATCGTGGGCCCAAGAGAGCTGCTCTGTTGGTGAGTGAAGGGAGGAAGGGATATTAGTTTCCTCATCCTGCTCTAGCTAAAAATGGAGCTTCAAGTCTTTAGTAAAAGGAGAAGTTAGAAGTGGGCAAAGTGACGGTTGAAAAATGGGAGATGACAGTCTGATGTTTGCGAGCGGGGGTTGGAGGGGGGTAACAAAAGCTGTTTAGGTACAACAGGCAGGAAGACACAGGCAGCCACTTGGCGTGTCTGGTATTTGGGGGCAAGTTACAGTAATATACGTATATCCATTAGCATTAATGTTCAGCCTGGCAGTTTGAGCTACTGGGGTGAATTTAAACTATCCTCAGTTGTCTGTATTTTATTTTATTTTATTTTATTTTATTTTATTTTATTTTATTTTATTAAAAAAATTTTTTTTTACATTTATTTATTTTTGAGACAGAGAGAGACAGAGCATGAACGGGGGAGGGTCAGAGAGAGAGGGAGACACAGAATCGGAAGCAGGCTCCAGGCTCTGAGCTGTCAGCACAGAGCCCAACACGGGGCTTGAACTCACAGACCGCGAGATCATGACCTGAGCCGAAGTCGGCCGCTTAACCGACTGAGCCACCCAGGCGCCCCCAGTTGTCTGTATTTTAGAGAGAGGAGGTGACTTTAGAGGTGGAAATGCCTGGTGGTTGAGAACAAGGTGAACGTAGCTGCACGTCTTGGCCACGGGACTGGCTGTGGGGCAGTGGGCCACCTTACCTCTGAAGGCTGCCCTTTCCATCCACAGAATCAGTGGTACCCTTCCTTCCTATACCTCTCACCCCAAAAGGTTGACATACAGAAAAACAGTGTATGAAAGATAAACTGCACTCTCCAGGATGAGCCACTTTCCGGAGCATTCTCCCAGAGGAACGAGCCTTCTGCATCAGGTTCTCAAGTGCATAAATGACCTCCCAGCCACCCACCCTTTGACATTTTTTTAAACTTTTTTTTAATGTTTACTTTTTTGAGAGAGAAACAGAGCATCAGCAGGGGAAGGGCAGAGAGAGAAGAGACACAGAATCTGAAGCAGACTCTAGGCTACGAGCTGTCAGCACAGAGCCCAGCGTGGGGCTCAAATTCATGGACCGCAAGGTCATGACCTGAGCCAAAGTCGGACGCTTAACCGACTGAGCCACCCAGGCTCCCCTTTGCCTTTTTTAGTGGCAACACCCACTAAGCTAGAATGTGCCATCCATGATTTCACAAATGTTTAGTTAATGACGATGGGAATTTTACCTTAGAATGTGCCACAGAAATAGGCCAACAGTTGGATGCACACATGTTTTTGGCCATCGGTAAACAGAACGGTCTTTGAGTAAAATGTGACTAAGCGACCCAGAGCATGTAGCCCACTTTACAGGCCATGCCAGAGATGTGTTTGAATAACACTGTTTGTGACTGTAGTCGAGAGGCTGGAGTTTTGGCTAGCATCACATGTCTGAAAAACCCTCGCTTTACACTGAAATCCATGTGATTCTTATGGCAGGTGCCATGGATAGGAAGATACACAAGAAAGTGCAGCTGGCAAGAGGTCCCACCGAGCATTTTAAAATCCTGTCCTGTTGAGTGGCTCGCAAGGGTAGGCAGCTTGGCTCCTCTCGTTGTAACTGGCTAGAACATCACAAGTCTGATCAAGATAATGGGGACACAAGTCATGCCTCCCTCAAGCTTGCGTGTCGACTCCTTACTTTCTAAGCCCTCGTCTTATCTCTCCTTTCATTTGGTCATCACCGACTCCGTGGGAGAGGAAATCACACCGTGCAGTCTCATCCAGGGACTTGTTCAGAATAAAAAGCTGTTAGGAGGGACCGTCTTATACTGCTCTTTTTGTAGATCAAAAAATGGGCGAATGTTAGCCATTTCCTGTGAGTCCACCCTGATACTTCAGAGTTTCTCTTAGATGTTGCTCTGGCCAGTCCTTGTTAATTGGAGGTGACCTCAGATGTAACCTATTAGCTCATGTGCTCCCAATTTTGTTGTATTGCAGATTCAATTAATATCACTATCAATTGCATTAATTAAGTGTGCAGGAGCCTACAAGCAAGTAAAGTAATTAATAATTTAAAAAAACCAACATGGCAGGCAACACGATGGGCTTTCCTGTGAAGGTTACCCTGCCAGTGTGGGAAAGGAGCCTTGTAGTCTGCCCTCTATCTTCAGTCATTTCTGGGGGGATCAAGCCTGTTGCTTTTGCCCAAGCTGGTTAAAATGAGCTATGAGAGATCACCCAGGGTTTTGATGCCACATGACTTCACCTTGCGCTTGTTTCTCAGGTCTGGGTCTGGATGCAATCTGAGCATTAACTGGCCCCCTGGCCACACAGGCAGAGCCTGGGGAGGGGCTGGCTGCCAGGCTCCCTGGCTCAGCCTCGAGCATGACCTCTGAGCCTGGGGAGGAACCGTCCAGACGCCAGGCCGGGACCCTCCACTCTGCCCGTCAAGGGCTCTGGAGGTGTGGGCCAGCTGGCAGGGGCCCTGCGCAGTTCCCCAACTTTGAAGTCCAGGACCAGGGGGAGCTGAGTGCAGTTCCCAGGCAGAAGCTGCCATCTCACCTGAACCTGGCCAGCTCTGCATCCTTGAGCTTTTGTGGGATGCGGCCTGTCGCCTCCCAGGAGAGCAGGGGTGATGAGATACAATGGCCCGTTTGGGTAGAAGGCCCAACAGTAACAGAAGGAACCTCCTGCAGCCTTCTCCCTCCTCCCTAAGCCCACTGAGCTTCTGTCCTCGGGTCCCATTGCCGTCTCCTCTTCAGGAGCCGTCTCTTCTCCCATGAAACACACCCACTGCACAAAGCAGAAACTATTTCCACTTGTGTCTCTGCCTCTTCCTTGTCTTTACAGAGAGAAGATATCCTTCTATTGATAATACTTAAAATATTCACCTTAAATCCAGAAGCTTTCTTGTGTATTTGCCGCAAGCTCTTGCTGAGTTGAGCTGGACTGAGCTCATTTAACAGCTAGCTGGGTCTTCAACGAGAGCATCCAGCGCAGATCAGCGTGCCCTGGTTGGAACTGACTTTTCATGATCATTCCATGGGGCCGGGGGTGGGGGGGAGGGGCTCAGAAGCCACGTGCCTGGCTTTTCCTCAAGGACAGGTTTGTGGAAGTGCAGACTGCGGGATAACCAAGATAATGTAGTGTGCTGAGAGGCACAGAGGGAGCCGCCTCGTAAATGGAGCCCTCCCGCTGCACTTGTTGTTGGCTTGCTTTCTCGCCAGCTATGTGAGCCTCCCACACGATGGCTTCATTGTGTGTACATCTAATGAGCCGTGCTTGGAAGCTGCAGGTCTTAGAAGGAGCAGCTCGTCAAATACAGCCCACCCCCCACATCTGGAGCCTTCCCTTCATTACATTCTGGGATGCTGCCCTTGATCTTCCTGCCCATAGGTTTTCTTACTTCTGATTCATTTTCACTGAGGATCCAATGTATGTTTGTTTGTTTGTTTGTTTGTTTGTTTGTTTTGGTGACACCCAGGTCACATGCACTTGGAATTGTGTGATCGGAGTAGCTAACCAAGACCACACGCTCACCAGATTTGCATCATAGATGCATCATACTGCATGAGATTGGTTACATTTGGCTAAGAGCATTTTGACTTAAATATTTTCTAATTTCTGTTCTGGTCTTTGAGATAGGGGATAATCAGAACTTGGCAGCTGGGCCTAAGAATCTCATGCATCACATTAAAAAAAATGTATAGATTCCCAAGCCACCCATGCAAAATCTTCTAGGTCAGAACCTTTCAGCCTAGAGCCCCAGGATGTTTTTAAAACAAGTTTTCAGAGAATTCTATTATAGTCAGCCCATGAATCTACCATTAGACATCACTGGGATATAGTATGACCCCCAAAACGTTTGCTCTGGCCACTCTATAGAAAGTAGCAATTCTGCTTGGATTTGTCTGAATATAGGAGCTTTCTGAGCACACACCTTCTGATCTCTCATTGCTATTGCCGGTCCAAGTTTTGGAGCCTGATTTAAATGTATGACTCCTTCTTGGAGTTAAAATATTAAATATTTTCATGATTATGAGCTGCCTTCTAAATCTCTTTTTTCTGATGTTCGACATCAGTTAATCTTAGTGGCTAGCACATCAAACTTATAGTTGTGAAGGACTCTGTGAGCAATTACTGGTTAAGGAAAAAATTCTGTGTTCTTATTTTAGCCTTTCAGGACACTGGGAAGTAAAACCAGGCATGGGTGAACACGGGTTGACTTTACATAGGGCAGAAATGCCATGAATGGATACAGTCTTCTAACACAGTGTCAGATTTTTGTCCTTATGTCTGCCCTAAGCCATGGCTGTCATCAGGACTGGCTACATAATTTGCAGCCTTGGTAAAAAGAAAATGTGGGGCCTCTTGTTCAAACATTAAAAATTTCAAGATGGTGACAACAGAGCATTAAGCTGAGAGCCAGGCTCTTCTACAGATGAGTTCCGCTGTAAGACTAACCCGGGATTGATCTCAAATGTATTAGTCCTGAGAATAAATATTTCCTTTTTTCTACCTGCTCATAAGATGCCTTCAAAAGAGCGTATTTGTGAACTCCTGGGTGGCTCACTCAGTTAAGCATCTGACTTCAGATCAGGATCTCCTGGTTTGCAAGTTCAAGCCCCATGTTAGGCTCCCTGCTGTCGTTAGCATGGAGCCCACTTGGGCTCCGTTCCCCTCTCTCTGCCACTTGCCTACTTGTGTGCACGTGTACTCTCTCTCTCTCTCTCAAAAAAAAAAAAATAATACACATTTAAAAAGAGCATTTACATAGTAAATAAGAGAGTCTTGAGTTTTTGTAGAAATTTCTGAGGTAGGTAGACTGAGTTTTAGGGCTCTGTCAGTATTATTTTAGCCAATATGAAATTTGTTTCCACTTCCCTTGTGGTGGTAGGAAAGCTCATCTGACCACTAGAGGAGGCAAGTCTACTACCCACACCCTGGAAAGGGCCCGTATCGGGACCCTTTCAAACACACCAGCCACATAGTCTCGGATTTGAAGTAGTGCAGTGTCTGTGGCTGTTTAGACATTGTTGTTGTCTGAAGTTGAAGGTTTTTGTGGGTGGTCTCCCTCTGTTCGGTGTCACTATCAACAAACGTGTGTAAGGAAGAAATAACCGGAGATGCGGGCAGGCTTCAATCAGCCCTGCCTTAATTGGCGCGTCGGCTGCATTGCAGTGCAGGCAGAATGAATTAGGGAGCAGGCCCCCAGAGCGCCTGTGGGTGGCTTCTCCCAGGAGGAGGCTCTGTCCCCGCCCCCTCCTACATAGGGCCCCAGGGCTCAGCTGGGTTCAAGACTGTCTTCAGTTCTTTTATTTTCCTAGAATTCCTTCTACCTGCCAGCCTTTCTCCACCCCTCCATCCTCTCTTCCTCTCAAGGGCCTGCCCCTCCAATGATCACAGGAGGTCTTTCTGGCTCCCTCAGAGGCAGGTGCCATCTTCCCTTCCACTGTCCCCATTGCCCCAGGCCCAGGGTCAGGCACCCCATGGGCACTTGATAACATGTCCGTCATCCCGCGGAGCAGGCGGGTGTTGCTGGCAACTTGGATGGTGGCTTTGAGGCCAAGATTCCAAAATATAGAATTGTTCCACAAATACAGACAGGCTGAGAGGCTCCTTCGCAGCAGTGAGGCTTTGTCTGTATAATGATGCTTTCATATTATTTTAAAAAAAATTTTCTTATTTATTAGTGCACAGAGTAATCAAGAACATGGATAAACAGAACAAAGGAAAATTTTCACAGCCGCACTGTAGTCCTATTATCAAAACAAAAACAAAACAACTGTTATATTTTTGTGTTTACCCTGAAGGCCATCATATCAAGTATATGTGCTTCAGGTAAAAAGGTAGATTGTAAGTTCTTTAAGTGCTTTTTAAAATTAACAATAAATTATGATAACCCTTCAGACCTTGAAGTATTCTACAGTATTTTAGATGGCTACATAGCATTCTAACCTCCTCATTGTTGAAAAATATAACTTGCTTTCCATTTTTATCTATTTTTTAAAATATTTATTTTTGAGAGAGAGGAGAGAGAATGGGTGGGGGAGGGGCAGAAAGAGAGGGAGACACAGAATCCAAAGCAGGCTTCAGGCTCCAAACTGTCAGCACAGAGCCCCACGCAGGGCTCAAACCCACGAACCATGAGATCATGACCTGAGCCAAACCTGGATGTTAACCGACTGAGCCACCCAGGTGCCCCCCTTGTTTTTTTCTATTTTAAACAATGCTGTGCTGTAAATATTTGGTATTTAAATCTATGTATAAACATTTGAGTACCCAATTAATTCCTTAGAATAAATTTATAGAATTGAAATTGGGTCAAATAATATTTAACTTTTACATACACGTAAAGGCTTTTTATATGTATTAGTTTGCTCACTAATTCAACAAATATTTGAGTGTCTGCCTTGGGTTAGGCACCATTAGGGCGTTGAGGCATAATGTGAGTGAGACTCATGAAGTCCCTTCTCCTGTGGAGATGGTAACTTCTGGTGTGAGGAGAAAGAAGGATAATAACCAAAGTGATTATTAGACCAGAACTGTTGACACCGGTAATACCAACACTCACACCTCCAGCCGTGATCTCAGCCCTGCCTTTGGAATATCCACCAGGAGTCTCAGGTTTCTTGCATCCAAACCCCACCCCTATCGTCTTCCTCATCTCAGCAAATGGCGGTCCAGACTCAAGATTCAGGCCCCCAAACCTGCCATCGTCCTTGTTTTTCTGGTTCCTCCCACCCCCAGCAAGTTCTGTCACCTCTGTCTTCCTCAGAACCGGAATGTGCCCTCACCTTGTGTCTTCCTCCACTGAACCCTGGGCTGAGCCACCACCTTTTTCCCTGAAATTGTGGCAACAGGTCTCCTGACTGGTCTCCCTGCCTTCGTGCTTCTCCACCCCCAGCTTCTCCTTGAGTATAGTCCATTCTTCACTCAGTGGGCAGAGTGGTGCTTTATCTTTTTAAAACAAAGGTCAGATCACACCCCCTGTGTGTGTAACATTCCACAGTGGCTCAGGGTCTTAGACTCCTGCCAACGAGGATCTCATTACTGGTCACCCCTCCTCTCTCAGACTTCATCTCTCCGTCACCTCCCGCTCACCCAGCTCCAGCCACGCTGGGCCCCGTGCTGTTCCTGGGACCCACAGAACTGCCTGCCACCCTAGGGTCTTGGCACTTGTGTTCCTTGCTTGCAGGGACCTGCCCAGACAGCCGTGTGACAAGATCCCTGGCTGCCTCAGGTCTCTGCTCAAGATCTGCCTCCTCAGAGACACCTTCCCAGCCTCTCTGAAACTGTAGCCTTGTTATCCTCTTCCCCTACATCACAGTCCTGCAGAGAACTTACCCCATGAATTCTGTCTTGTACTTGGTCGTTGATTGTCTCCCTCACACACCCGAGTACAAACTCTGTGAGGGCCTGGCTCATAACAGGTGCTGATACATGTCTGTTGAAGTGACCAAACACGCACAGAAATAAAGAGCTAAGTGTTGCAAAAGAATACAGCAGAATAAGGTGGCAGAGAGCAAGCAGGTGGGGACAGGGCCACAGTCAGGGAGGGCGTCTGGGAGGAGCTGCCCACTGAAAGGGGACCAGCATGAGAGAAGGCTGCCTCTAGCTGCCCTGTCAGAGGCTGGCCACAGCCATGTTGGGGTTCTGAGGAGGTCACATTCCACATATAAAGCTTCTGGGATGCATCATGTGGGGGAGTGGCCTGGTGCAATGTACATTTTAAAAAATCTCTGAGTGCTATGAGGAGAATGGTCCTATCAGGTCAGAATAGAAGCAAATGACCTTAAAGAAGCGTTTTTCTCAGTGCAGAAGAGGGGTGCCTTGAGCCTTGGAGGGGGCAAATTCAGCTCCATTCTGAAAATGGAGTTGGCAGGATTTGCTAGTGCTTTGAAAATGGACAACGATAGAACGAAATTACGAAACTGTGTACTCTTCGGGGGAACTCTGTTAATTTCAGGGGCCATATATGGGGGTGCCCATGACCGGTGAGGTTGACTGTTCATGCATATACTGTATCAATATATACCATGCAGTACCCATGTACTCTATGAACATACTGTACCTACAGTGCGCTATCTGAAGACCTACAAAGGAACATCAGAGTAGATTAGCGTGCTTATAAAATTTGACGGACTGTGTGGGGTCCTCCTGTTTCTTCCCCACAAGGATTTAAATTGTTCTGAAGTGTCCATGTTGGCATAGTTCCAGGGAGAAGAGAAGCAATCCAGATAGATCGTAACACCCTCAAAATTCTCTGGGAAGGGGACAGACGAGAGCTGGCTTTCGTAAGTAATATGACCCTCTCTCTGTGTAAATAGAACATGAAAGAAGGAGGATAGTGTTGAAGGAGAAGAATACAGCAATGAGTTAGTAAACATGAGGGTCTGGTTCTTGGAGGGGCAGAAAAGGTCACAGAGGCATCCTGAAGGCACCAGATATGTGAAAGGGTGCTCTAAATTGTGAAGAACTACACCAATGCAGATCACTGCTTCTGCAGTTTTTGTGGGGGGCACATCTTGTAATAAATAAATAAACAATGGTGGTGATTTCACTATTTCCTGGGTCTCTGTGAGAGACAGCTTCCCACAGGAAAATGTCTGGTGCCACGATTATAACTAAATTTGGGTTTCAGAAGGGATTTCGGAAATAGGTATGACACATTTAGCACTTACATTTTACCCTGCTAAGTCAGAAAAAGGTTCATTTTTATCTACTAAAACAGCCTTTAAAAAATCTCTCAATTTGTTAAATGTGTGAACACTGTAGTACTATTAATCAGACCAACTGTGTTCATTTGCAAAGAGCTAGTGATGACTTCTGAAAATCTCTGTAAGTTTATAGAAAAGCGATCACCAGTGTTGTGGAAGAAAGGTCCCTGGCTTGAAGATCTGAAAAATGGTTCTGGCCACTTATTAAAGATCCATATATGGGAAGAAATGAGAGGCTCACTAGCCAGAGGCTGGGGCCACCCCACCTCAGCTCTTGACATACCAATGTACAGGTTCTCCTGTATACGCGGAGATGACCCCAGATGCCCACTGCTCCTTACAATATGCAGGGAAATGCTTATGATATGCAGGGAAGCAAGGGCCTTATAGTCACAGGGAAACAGGGTTCAAGGAGTTATCATGCTTGAAAAGAAATTCAGAGAACCATTAAAAACAAACAAACAAGGGGAGGGCCCACAAAGGAGGACCCATAATTTTTACAGAAGAACAGAAGAGACGATGTTGCCAGTTTGTCATGGAGTCATGGTGTTCGTTCAAGAGAGGAAAATATTAAGGATTCCTTTTACTTAGTTGAGTTTTTAACTTGATGAGTAAGTGTCATCAAGGTCTGTTGGGTATGGAGCCAACAGCTGCGGGACACTGTGTCCCATGGCCTGTGCTCCTTTACAAGTCGGATGCGGGGTCATCTGTGGGGTTGGGCTGCCCTGCACGCAGCCTCCTCTCTTAGAGTGCCTTGGCAGGAGAAATTGTTATGTCAAGGTCTACACCACCCCCTCCCCCCCCCCCCCCCCATAGAGGTTGATGAGACTTTCTGTTCAGGAGTCTGGGAAGTGAAGACAGGAAAGAACTGTTGGAGGCAGCTGACTGCAGCCAGCACCTGACTCTTCCCATGGATTCTGAAAGCTATCTGACAGCCGGCTGGACGAAGTTAGTTTCCGTTGCTTGCAACCAAAGCATGCTGGTGCCTCAGCAAGTGAGCGTTTTAGTGAGTTTGAGCGTGTGCACGGTTATCACTTGAAGGGTGTCATGGCCATAGCATCTCTGGAGGGAGAGGGATGGGCTCCGACTCCTTGCATCTATGCCTCAGTGTGTGCACCAGAGTGTGCCTTCTGAGCACGTGTGACATGGGCCTCTCGCATGTAAAACCTCTAAGACTACAGCTGAAGAGTGCAGAATACAACCAGATGCCTCAAGCTGTATGCTTTTCAAGCCCTCAGAGAATTGTAAGCCAGTGAATTTGTTGGTAGAGTTCACTGATCTTGGAGACCTTGAAAATCATACAGCTTGCTGTATGCAGTGGTTTGCTAGGGCTGCTAAGAAAGCAGCACACACTGGGTGGCTTGGGAGAGCAGGGACTGATGGTCTCGCAGTGATGGAGACCAGAAGTCTGAAAATCAGAGTGTCAGCAGGGCCATGCTCCCCCTGAAGCCTGTAGGGGGTTCTGTCCTAGTGTCTGGTGGCTTTGCCAGCAATAATTACAGCTACATCACTTCCTTCCTATCCTTACATGGTACTCTCCCTGTGTTTCTGTCTTCTTGTGGCCCTCTTCTTGTAAGGCGTCTTCCTCTGGGCTGCTGTAACAAAAACACCATAGACTGGATGGTTTATGCAGCAAACGTTCATTTCTCACAGTTCTGGAGGCTCGGAAGTCCTAGATCAGGGTGCCACAGATTCAGTGTCTGGTCGAGATCCCATTTCCTGTTTCACAGATGGTGGAAGGACTAAGGGATTTCTCTGGACCCTCTTTTTTTGATGTTTATTTATTTTTGAGAGAGAGAGAGAGAGAGAGAGAGCGAGCAGGGGAGGGGCAGAGAGAGAGGGAGACACAGAATCCAAAGCAGGCTCCAGGCTCTGAGCTGTCAGCACAGAGCCCTATACGAGGCTCAAACTCAAGAGCCATGAGATCATGACCAGAGCCGAAGTCAGATGCTCAAATGACTGAGCCACCCAGGTGCCCCTGGGGCTGCTTTTATAAGGCTCCTAAACAACTTCCAAAGGCCCCACCTCCAGATGTCACCACACTGGGGATTGTTTCAACATGTCAATTTTGGGGAGATGCATTCAGTCTATAGCATAAGGATGTCAGTTAGATTAGGGGGCCACCCTACTCCACTACGACCTTATCTTACTAATTACCCCTGCGGTGACCTTTGTACATAAGACTCTGAGGTATTGGGGGTATCTCTCTCTTTTGAGGGACACAGTGCAACCCATAACCCTGGTTGAAACCCATGATGGTTACAAGAAGTTTCAAGCTCTTCACCATGTATCTTGTCCCAGTGTGGACTCACTTTCTAAGCTCATTTGGTCCCAGTCTCTGTCGTTCATACTAGAAGGACACAGCTGCCTGCCCTGGTAGTGGTGTGGCCCTGTAGACACAGTCCCACATGGCACAAACAGGGGAGCTGGACCCCTGGGCATGGGACCTGAAGGAGACATGGCTTGATCCCTTCTTTATACCTCGTCTCTGATCCTTCTTTACATCAACTCAGAGCATGAAAGGCGAAAACGAAAAGGCTTACATGGTGTCTGCATCCTTTAAAACAAAAAGCACCATGGGGGCGCCTGGGTGGCACAGTCAGTTAAGCGTCTGACTTCAGCCAGGTCACGATCTCGCGGTCCGTGAGTTCGAGCCCCGCGTCAGGCTCTGGGCTGATGGCTCGGAGCCTGGAGCCTGTTTCCGATTCTGTGTCTCCCTCTCTCTCTGCCCCTCCCCCGTTCATGCTCTGTCTCTCTCTGTCCCAAAAATAAATAAAAAACGTTGAAAAAAAAATTAAAAAAAATTAAAAAAAAATAAAAAATAAAAAATAAAACAAAAAGCACCTGCCTGCAGTCCCTTGCTATGGATGCCTGCTTCATGCCTGGCTTAGCGTCGCTCTAATACCTTCAGACCTTCTTCACTCCCTTGCATGAGTTCTTGGAAAGTGTAGTTTGAGTTTGCCTTAGAAATGAACTTAACAGTCTTTCCCATGTGTGGTCCTTGGAGCCAGAAGAGAAAAACAGACAAAGACCCCAATTTTAAGGTTTTTACTAAAATGGTATTTTCTTGCTGCCACTGAGATTAAGCCACACTGGAGAAATTCCTGGGCAGGGTTATTGGGGCTGTGCAGCCTGAGGGCACACCTTCTGTACCTTCGGTGGCATGTGTGTTTCCCCAGAGATCTGTTTCTCCCTGACTCCTGCTGAGCACCCCTAAATCCGTCAGTGTGCAAAGCAGCCATTTCTGAGTGTTTAGCACAGCAGGTCTTTATTGCAGAGTGGCTCCTGGCACGAGGCTGTTTTTATTCACACTCTGCATCACGGTAGTCCCCTTGTGAGTCTCCCAGCACCACACTCTGAGGGCTTAATACTCCCACAATAGCACAGCATATCTATCAGCATGGCCCAAATTAAAAAAAAAAAAAAAAAGAAGAAGAAGAATACAGCTAATATCAAATGTTCATCAGGATGCCAAGCAACTAGGTCATTGGTGGTGATATAAAATGGAACAGCCACTCTAAAAAACAGTGGCAATTTTTCCTAAGTTGAAACACACACTTTACCTTATGACCCAGAAATTCCACTCACGGATATGAACCCCAGCAAAATGAAAACTCATTTCCAGAAAAACCTGTTCGTAACAGCTTTCATGGTAATTGCCCAAACTGGAAACAACCCAAATGCCCTTCAGCAGGTGAGCCAGTAAACAAGTGCTAATCCCTCCATATAGTGGAATAAAAAGAAAGACCTGTGGATGCTGTGATGACTCAGAAAGATGGATGGTATGGGTACTATGTTGGTGAAAAGAAACAATCTTAAAAGGTTACATACTGTAAGATTGCATTTGTGTGACATTCTCAAAGTAAAATTACAGTGATCGAGAACCATCGGTGGTTGCCAGGGGTTCGGAGAGCGGGAAGGGTGTCAAGATAAAGGGCCAGTACCAGGGACTTTGTTCCTCGTGCTGGGGCAGCTGTGTCCTCACTGTGGTGGTAGTTACAAGAGTGTATTCATGTGATCAAGTTCCATAAGACCATACACTCAATAAAAATAAGGCACTTTGTAAAAATGGATGAATTCCACATAAAGCCTGTAGGTTTAGCTGAATAGTATTATCTCTCTCTTGTCCATTTTTTAGTTTCAGTAATTGTGCGGTGGGACCAATGTTATTAGTGGAGGAAGCTGGGTGAAGGCTTCCATAGCTGAGTTTCCATAACTCTGTTACTATTTTTGCAACTTCCTTGCAAGTCTGCAATTATTTAAGAGTAAAAAGGTTTTAAAATTTTCCTTACTAGCAGCTAACAATTTCTGAATATTTACTAGTTTCAGGCCTTTTGCTCAGGACCTGACGTCTATAATCTAGTTTGACTTTCCCAAACAGCCCTAGCTGGTACATTCTGTTTTCCCCGTTTATTGGTGAAAAGACTTTACCAACATCATACGCAAACACGGTTTCGAACACCTGTGGCCTGGCTCCAGAGTCTGTGCATTTAACTCGGTTCCTCCTCCCTTACCAAGCTTTGAGATACAAACACCAGTGTAGACCACACTGTGAATAGACCACGTTGCTGAGAATCCCGATGGTATTGCTGAAAGATGTGGGTTTTGACTTGCTGGGATGAACTGGCTCTTGCAGATTTAAAAGTGTCTTTTTCAAATTTCTTTTCACAAGAAAGCAATAAGAATGCATAAAAGAGGATGCTTAATCTATCACACGTTATTAGAGTCTCCCTTACCACAGAAGCAGCTTGCTGGGAGTAGGGGGCAGAGCAGTGTGGGGAAAGAAAAGGAACCCTTGGCTTTGAGGCTGTTGAGTTGTGATCTAGGCTCTGATATTTACTGGTGACCATGAGCAACTTACTTAACCTCTCTGGTCTGTTTTTTTGGTTTTTGGTTCTTTTTGGTTTTGTTTTGTTTTTTTTTTTTACCTGCAAAACAGAGACCTATGCCCCCTGACTGAACAGCTGGAAGAGTGTAACAGACTGAACTGTGTTTCCCTAAAATCCTTATGTTGAAGCCCTAACTCCCAGTGTAACTATATTTTCAGTTGGGGCTTTTAAAGAGGTAATTAAAGTAATGAAGTCATGCGAGTGGGGCCATAATCTGATATGAGGGCTGTCCTTCTAAGAAGAAGAGGAGACACCAGGGATGCACGCACAGAGAAAAGGCCATGTAAGGACACGGCAAGAAGGTGCCAGCAGCAAGCCAAGGAGGGTGGCCCCAGGAGAAACCAGCCCTGCTCACACCTTGATCTAGGACTCGCGACCTCCACAACTGTATGAAAATACACTTTTGTTACTGAAGCTGCCCAGTCTGTGGCTCTTTGTCATGGCGGCCCCTCCACCACCAAGCAGTTCTCTAGTTCTCACTGGACACTGACCGGGTGTCCCACAGATGCAGCTGTCTACCCAGGGATAGCATCAGAACCTCCCAATGAAGGCTCAGTCCCATGAGACTGCCCCCACCCAGCTCCTTTCAGACACCAGTTTGCAAGTTCAGGTTGTCACTTGTGCTTCTGACCCAATGGCTATAAATCAGAGGTTCCCATCACACCCTCCTTGGGTTCAGTTAATTTGATGGCAGGTCACAGAACTCCCGAGAAACAGTTTACTTACTAGATTACTGGTTATTACAAAGGACCCAACTCAGGAACAGCCAGGTAGAAGAAATCTACAGGGCAGGGTATGTGGGAAGGGGCCATGCTCTCCCTGCCCCCCACTTTCTCAGAACCTCTCCCTCTCTCTCTCTCTCTCTCCCCCTCCCTCCCTCCCTTCCGGCACCTCCACATGTTCACCAACTCAGAAGCTCTCCAAATTCCAAATCTTGTCCTTTTGCGCTTTTATGGAGGATTCATTATATACATATACGACTGATTATGTCATTGTCCCTTGGTGACTGAACTGGAGGTCTTGGGTGTGGGAGGGCTCCAGTTCCAACCCTCTAATTTCGGTTGGTTTCCCTGACAACCAGCCCCCATCTTTTGGGGCTTTCCAAAAGTCACCTCATTAACATAAACTTGGGTGTAGCTGAAAGGGGCTTACAATGAATAACAAAAGAAACTCTTTTTACCTTGTAGCTCTTATCACATAGGAAATGCCAATGGCTTTAGGAGACCTGTGCCAACAATAGTGATGAATGAAGGCCAAATATCTATTTCTTACTTGAAGTCACAATATCACACAGCCCTAGCACACACATACAGAGAATAACTCCTGTAGGATCTGAAGGTGTTAGAAAAGTCTTAAGTGCTGACTGCATATCAGGTGAGGAGGTTGGCATGGAAATCTAGCACCCAATCTTGTTTGTCACAAGTCTGCACCATACTTCCAGTGTTTTTAATTGTCCAAGCCAGTGTGTCTTAAAATATATTTGAGGAAACAGTAGTTCCGTGACAAGATGTGAATAGAGGTGCTTATGGGGAACAGGGAGGTGGAGGTTTTGTGATCAAATAAAACTTAGAAACGACAGATTAAACAAATTTAAATAAACTTCTTTGCTGCAAGACTGCCCAGAGCCTTTTGAAATACGTGGGTTGTGACTCTTTAGAAGCGTTAGATAATTCATTTTATAGCATTTCCAAACTTCTTCTAGGAACACCATTTAATCAAGTAAGGTTTGTGGGTGACAGCTTGGGAAAAGGTGCTGTGTTCCTTCGCGAGGGCTGCTGTAACAAAGTATCACAGACTGGGTGCCTTGACACAACAGAACTTTATTGCCTCATGTGTCTAGAGGTTGAAGTCCAAAATCAAGGCATCAGCAGGGCCATGGGCCTTTTAAAGCCAGTTAGGGAGACTCCTTCCTTGTCTCTTCTAGCTTGTGATGGTGGCCAGCAAGCCTTGGCACCCTTGGCTTGTAGATATGTGAGTCACTCCAGTCCCTGCCCCGCTCGTCACAAGGCTGTCTTTTTTTCTCCCTGTGTGTGTCTGTGTCTCTTATAAGGACACTGGCCAGGCTGTATTAGGGGTGCATCCTAATGACTTCATCTTCACTATTACGTCTGCAATAGATCTCTTTCCAAATAAGGTCACATTCTAAGGAACTAGAGGTTAGGACTTAAACGTATCTTTTTGGGAACACAATTTAACCCCTGGTAGCTCTTAGAAGTATTTTATAACTATGGTAATAAATACCCTAAATTTTACTTTGTTGATTTTGTCTGTCTGTTTTTCGGTATAAGCTGCTCATTTAAATTTTACGTTCTTTAAAGCAACAGATTTTAATCAAAAGTGCATAGAACAACCACATGTAATACTTTTAAAAAAGTCTGTTTCCATCCCCTGCCCAACTCAAGATTCTGATCCAGTGGGGGCTTGTGTGATAGACTTTAACACAGGCTTGTTTGAAAACTGCTGCATTTGAGACACTAGATGTGACTGTCTGTCTTCTATGTTCCAGAGTTTTTCAGGGCCTACATGTGGATCTTCTTTTCAAACACCTCTGATATCTACTTTTCACGGTTTCTCCTTCCCCCAAAAGTGTGTTGCTATACTTTGCAAGTATGTGGTCATGATGCGTGGGATGGCCCAGTCTCATCCCAGAGCACAGGGAAGAATGTGTAGGTGAGGGATGCATCTGGGAGTCTGATCCTGTGCCTCGGCCAAGCCTCCTGTGGCAATAACTTTGAAAGCTTTCTCTCCAAGGCACTATGGGCCAGGGCAAAGTATGGACACAGCCAGACTGGATTAAATACATTAAAATTGTGCTCTGTGCATGGCATTTCATGTGTGGGAGTTACATGGAGCTGAGCTGGGATTTTGAGTCACATGATATTTCTTTCTTTTTTTTTTTTTAAGTTTATTTATTTTGAGAGGGAGAGAAAGAGAGTACATGAGCAGGGGAGGAGCAGAGAGAGAGGAAGAGAGAGAATCCCAGGCAGGCTCTGCGTTGTCATTGCAGAGACCAACTTGGGACTTGATCTCATGAACCCTTGAGATCGCAAGCTGAGCCAAAACCAAGAGTCAGTCACTTATCCCACTGAGCCACCCAGGCACCCTAGAGTCACATGAATTTTTTAAAAAAATTTAAATCCAAGTTAGTAAACACATAGTATAATAATGATTTCAGGAATAGAATTTAGTGATTCATCACTTACATATAACACCCAGTGCTCATTCCAACAAGTGTCCCTTAATGCCCATCACCCATTTAGCCCTTCCCCCCACCCAACACCCTGCCAGCAACCCTCCATTTGTTCTCTGTATTTAAGTCTCTTATGGTTTTTCTTCCTCTCTGTTTTTATATTATTTTTGCTTCCCTTCCCTTATGTTCATCTGTTTTGTATCTTAAATTCCACCTGAGGGAAATGATATGGTACTTGACTTTCTCTGACTAATTTCTGTTAGCATAATACCCTCTAGTTCTATCCCTGTTGTTGGAAATGGCAAGATTTCATTCTCTGATCTCCGAGTAATACTTCATTGTATATATAAACCACATCTTCTTTATCCTTTCATCAGTCGATGCACATTTGGGCTCTTTCCATACTTTGGCTATTGTTGATAGTGCTGCTATAAACATGGGGGTGAATGTGTCCCTTGATAACAGCATCCCTGTATCTCTTAGACAGATACCTAGTAGTGCAATTGCTGAGTCATAGGCGAGTTCTATTTTTAATTTTTTGAGGAACCTCCATACTGTTTTCCAGAGTGATTGAACCAGTTTGCATTCCCAACAGCAGTGTAAAAGGGTTCCTGTTTCTCTGCATCCTTGCCAACACCCGTTGTTGGCCTGAGTTGTTAATTTTAACCATTCTGACAGGTGTGAGGTAGTATCTCATTGTGGTTTCGATTTGTATTTCCCTGATGATGAGTAATGTTGAGCATTTTTTCATGTGTCTGTTAGCCATCTGGTTTTCTTCTTTGGAAAAGTGTCTATTCATGTCTTTTGTCCATTTCTTCATTTGATTGTCTGTTTTTTGGGTGTTGAGTTTGTTAAGTTCTTACAGAGTTTGGATACTAACCCTTTATGTGGTATGTTATTTGCAGATACCTTCTCCCATTCCATAGCTTGCCCTTTAGTTTTGCTGATTGTTTCTTTTGCTGTGCAGAAGCTTTTTATCTTGAGGAGGTCCCAGTAGTTCATTTTTGGTTTTGTTTCCCTTGCCTTTGGAGACATGTCAGGTAAGAAGTTGCTGCGGCCAAGGTCAAAGAGGTTGTTGCCTGTTTTCTCCTCTAGGATTAAAAAATTTTTTTTAATGTTTATTTATTCTTGAGGGAGAGAGAGACAGAGTGTGAGTAGGGGAGGGGCAGAGAGAGAGGGAGACACAGAATCGGAAGCAGGCTCCAGGCTTTGAGCCGTCAGCACAGAGCTGACGTCATGATGAACATCAGGGCTGAACTCAAGAGCCTCGAGATCATGACCTGAGCTGAAGTGGAACGGAGCCACCCAGGTGCCCCTCTCCTCTAGGATTTTGATGGCTTTCTGTTACATTTAGGTCTTTCATCCATTTTGAGTTTATTTTTGTGTGTGGTGTAAGAAAGTGGCCCAGGTTCATTCTTCTGCATGTCGCTGTCCAGTTTTCCCAAGACCGTTGGCTGAAGAGACTGTCTTTTTTCCAATGGATATTCTTTCCTGCTTTGTCAAAGATTAATTGGTCATATGTTTGTGGGTCAATTTCTGGGTTCTCTATTCTGTTTCATTGATCTATGTGTCCGTTTCTATGCCAGCACCTTACTGTCTTGATGCTTAGAGCTTTGTAATATAGATTGAAGTGTGGGATTGTGATGCCTCCTGCTTTGGTTTTCTTTTTCAAGATTGCTTCGGCTATTCAGTGTCTTTTCTGGTTCCATACAAATTGTAGGATTGTTCTAGCTCTGTGAAGAATGCTCATGTTATTTTGATAGGGATTGCATTGAATACGTAGATTGCTTTGGGTAGTATCGACATTTTAACAATATTTGTTCTTCCTATCCAGGAGCATGGAATGTTTTTCCATTTGTGTGTGTGTGTCTTTGTCAATTTCTTTCATAAGCTTTCTATAGTTTTCAGTGTATATATTTTTCACCTCTTTGGTTAGGTTTACTTCTAGCTATTTTATGGTTTTTGGTGCAATTGTAAATGGGATCGAGTCCTTGATTTCTCTTTCTGCTGCTTCATTATTTTTTTAAAAATTTTTTTTTTTTCTCAACGTTTTTTTTTAATTTATTTTTGGGACAGAGAGAGACAAAGCATGAACGGGGGAGGGGCAGAGAGAGAGGGAGACACAGAATCCGAAACAGGCTCCAGGCTCCGAGCTGTCAGCACAGAGCCCGACGCGGGGCTCGAACTCACGGACCGCGAGATCGTGACCTGGCTGAAGTCGGCCGCTTAACCGACTGCGCCACCCAGGCGCCCCTCTGCTGCTTCATTATTGGTGCATAGCAATGCAACTGATTTCTGTGCATTGATTTTATATCCTGCGACTCTTCTGAATTCATGTATCAGTTCTCAAAGTTTTTATGTGAGCCTTTTGGGTTTTCTACATAGAGTATCATGTCATCTGTGAAGATTAATTGTTGACCACTTCTCAGACTGTATTTCTGTTTCAGGAAGTTATTTGAAAGATCATTGCTTAAGCAGCTCTTAAATGACTCTCTAAATTCTTGGCACCACCTTAGCTGGGTGGTCTTTTGTCTCTGTCCTCAAGATCCTTAGGATGCCCCTTTGAGTCAGATCATTCAGCAATGAAGTCATATTTCATCTACCGTGCTGACCAGAGAGGCCAGCTTGTTAATTTAGTATGCCTGCTCTTGTGCTCAAAGAAGTTTCCATAAATCTAGAAACATGGAAGGATGAGGCCCGAGGCATGTGGCCATCCATTCTTTTCTCTAAAAGGGTTGGAATACTCAGAAGAATCTTTGTAGACTTGGACCAGAATTACCATCTTAGGGAAGGTTGTATGTAATAAATGGTGCTACCCTGAAGAGGACATTCGGATTTTGGCAGGGTGCAGAGGGAGAAGAGTCAAAAATCAAATCAAATCAGTCAGTGCCTATTGCAGAATTCCTTATTTGAGTCATGTGGCATTTTCTTTTTGAAATAAATGAATTCAGCACACATAATGTTAGAGGGGTGCTTGTGTTTTATCTTGTTTAGAAGATTAGGCATCGTATTAACTTGCTCTTAGTGTGTAGCACATTCTCTGAAGGCCCACATTAAAAGGACAGGTTTAAAGAAAGCATGCTGGTATCCCCATCGTCTTGTCCTATTGTCGAGATCGTGCCAGCCTGATCCCTCTCTCAGCGGGCCTCCTTCCCCTTCCTCTGCTCTCCTCGGGGAGTGAAGCAGGGCTCACACCCTGACAACCTGCAGAGCTGATAAGGTGGCTTGTGTTAAAGAGCTCCCAGTTGGAAGAGAATTTCTTCTTTTCTTTAATGGCCAACCTTTCTTGGCCAGGACACCTTTGACCTTGGCAGACTACAGGGGCCCTCTCTAGATTGATCCAGGAGACCCTCTCCTATATTGCCATCACATTAATCACTAGCGCTGGGGACTTGTAATTATAGCTCACCTGGAATCAGAAGCGGCCGAAGGACCCGATGCAACAGAGGAAAATGGCAAATAGACTTTATGCAGGTAAAGTCAGGGGTGGTCCAGAGAGGGCCTGAACCCCAAATAATGGACCTCCTTCTGCTCCTGCCTTGATTATATTTGTGAAGCGCAGTATCCAGATGTCAGGTG
The DNA here is from genome assembly GCF_028018385.1 of Neofelis nebulosa. Lineage (NCBI taxonomy): Eukaryota > Metazoa > Chordata > Mammalia > Carnivora > Felidae > Neofelis > Neofelis nebulosa. The sequence continues at coordinate 147,151,658 of NC_080785.1, read as the reverse complement.
ATTAGCATACTTTGCTTTTTTCACTACCTGATGGGAATAATGATTTTCTTCGTAGAGTCCCTTTAATTTCAATTAGAGGTGAGTAGAGATTAAATTAAACTCATCAAACCTACTGCCTACCAGGAGGAGAAGCACATAACCTCCAGGGCACCAAGAAAATGCTCTGACAACCAGGGAGGACAACCAGCTGCAGGAAGGGGTGAGGCCAGCTAATTAGGTTGAGGGCACCCAGTTGGCTGATTACCAGAGAGAACCTTTTTGTTTTTCTTAATTTTTAATTAATTAATTACTTTTTTAAAATTTAAATCCAAGTTAATTGACATATAGTATAATAATAATTTCAGGGATAGAATTTAGTGATTCATCACTGACATATAACACCCGGTGCTCATCCCAACAAGTGCCCTCCTTAGTACCCATCACCCATTTAGCCCATACCTACCCCCCCTAACCCCCCTCCAGCAACCCTCAGTTTGGGGAACCTGTTTTTTTTTTAATTATTAATTTTTTTTAACATTTATTTATTTTTGAGAGACAGAGCACAAGTGAGGGAGGGGCAGAGAGAGAGGGAGACACAGAATCCAAAGCAGGCTCCAGGCTCTGAGCTGTCAGCACAGAGCCCGATGCGGGGATCTCACAGACCGTGAGATCATGACCTGAGCTGAAGTCGGACGCCCAACCGACTGAGCCACCCAGGCGCCCCCGGAGAAACTCGTTTTTGAGCCAGCTGAAGTGACTGGCATGCCAGCAGCAGGTAGGACATGATTCAACCCTGCCTTCTTCAGACCAGCCGTCTGTGTGCTGAGGATGGGCCCCCGCATCCTTGGTGGCTGGTGGACACGGGCAGTGGCCTCAGTGCCTCCGTGGCTGGACATGAAGATGAGCAGCATGGGTGATCTGCACAGGTGGATACAGATAAGGAACCTTGTGAGACTGTCCCCAGGAAAGAGACCAAAGTAGTAGAATTTAGCACAGTTGATAATTCTGTTGATCTGTCACTTTGAGCCACCAGGTTTCTTATAAGATACATGTTTATTAATTTGCATTTTTACCTCTCAGGTAGACTGCACATTTGTAAAAGAGGCATTTTCTTTGGGAAAAAGAACTTGGATATTTAAACAACAACTTGGATATTTAATCTTACAATGACAGTGAATCTAAAAAGTTCCTTTATTCATATGTCTTAAAATTCTTTGCTGGAGAGATTTCTTCTGCTATTTTGTTCACCTGGCCAGTGACTGAATCTTAAATTTCCTGGAATATGAAGATGCATGTTATCTATAAAGCTCTGTGTTGACCTCACGTCCTGTGATGAGGATCCATGTGTCCATTTCCTGTGGATTACTGCAGTTTGTTTTTCAGTGTGTAAATGGCCCTGGGCCTCTGTCACCTCTTCTTTGAGGTCTGTGTTTTGGTTTACTCTCATGGCCCCCCTGCCACTGATCTGGGAGTCCTTGGGAAAGGCTTCTTGTTCCATATTAGGGCATTCTGTCTTAGCTCTGAGTTCTGATCCTTAACAGCCTCTAATTAATAATTCATTGAAAACAGTCCTGGATGTTGCCTACAAGTTCCTACCATGTCTGGCTCCTTCCTGGCTCTCCAGGCCCAAGCTTCTTTTCCCTCTCTGTGCTCAGTGAGTTTATTACAATCATTTAAGTGTGCACTGTTTCGTTCTGCCACAGGATCTTGGCACATGCTGTTTCTCTACCTATGACCCATGTCCTAGTCAACTTGTCTCTGGGCCCTCCCTCAGTGCTCCTACTGTGTAGCATCAAACTACTGTAAGCCTTTCCTTGATGGCTTTTGTTACTCTTGCATATACTGGTGTTACTTACTGATTGCTGTCTATACACCAGATCTGCTCTTGCTTGTTAATTGATCAAGTATAGTATGTGACATTTCAAGGATTCTTAATCATGGGCTGTCCATGTTATTGGAGTGAGATTCATCCCACATTCTATGCCCTTCATGAGCTTCTCACCTGACTGCTCCTTCTCTGACTCTTCAGTCAGCCCATTTTTGCTTTTTCTTCTGTCCCTCCGTCCCTCTCATTACCCGGGTGTTACCCAAGGAAAACACAGATGCTGTGGAGTGTGAGTGGTTACAAAGGGGGTTTTATTGGACTCCTTGAAGAAATGGCCAATTCTAGCTCAGGGCAGAAAATGAACAAGACTATCCTGGCACATATTGCCCATTGTGAGAGCAGGAAGCTGTCGACTCTTGTGAAAGGACTTGGTTGCAACCCTAAAGGGAAGAGCTTCCACTGACCAGAGATGGATTTACTGGGAGTCTCTCCTTAAAAAAATCAGCAACAGATCAAAACACATGATGTATGTTACAATCCATGCTGATAATAAAAATAAGAGGCAGCAAAACCACAAGTTCAAAATAGTACCCAAAAAAAGAGGGTCACCATTGGTCCAATATTTATTTTGGAAACCAATAAAAAATGAAGAGTAGCAAGCATTTATCCAACATTCCTCTACAAATGGTTCCTCTGTCAGCTAAATGGTACAAGAAGTGGGGCGCTGGTGGCTCCTTCAATTGAGTGTCCAAATCTTGATTTGGGCTCAGGTCATGATCCCAGGGTCGTGGGATCGAGCTCCACATGAAGCTCTGCACTGAGCATGGAGCCTGCTTGAGATTCTCTCTCTATCTCTATGCCCCTCTCCCTCTCCCTCTCCCCAGCTCGCTCGCTTGCTCTCTCTCAAAATAAAAATAAAGTGCAGGAAGGGAACCTTTTCTTTCTAGAAATTTCTGGAAATTTTTAATAAACGATGAGTGTTGATAGAATTGAAACGTGACCTCTAGTGAACTAATCTAGGCATTGAACATCAATGGCTGTCAACATCACAAGAAGACTACCAGACATTTGTCTGAGGGAAGTAACAGTAGCATAAATGAAGTAAATATATCCATCCATCCATAAGTAGTCAGCCCTGAATCTGATCAAGCCTCTAGATGTAACCACCAGTTCACATACAGGGGACAGAGGAACATGTCAAATGACACCTGAGAATTGTTATCAGTGAAATGTGGATTCTGAGACACTCTTCATGACAAACAACTTGGTTCCTTTAACGAAAAACTGTGAGAGAAATAAGGAAGGGAGTTAGCATGAGAACTTAAGAAACCCCTCAACAAGGCACAATGCGGGGGCTTTATTTGGATCCTAATTCAAATGGTGGCTGTGATTGGCACAATGTGGGATGACTATTAGGCTTTTGTCTTTAAAAGTCCTTTTCTTTCAGAGACCTATATTGACATGTTCACAGCTGAGATAATGTGATGTCTGGGATGTTTCACAATAATCTGGATGATCTGTTGTTGTAGAACAAATCACCCCAAAATTTAACGGCTTAAAACAAGCAGCATTTATTGTCTCACACAGTTTCTGAGGGTCAGGGATGCAGGAGGATGGATGGTTGTGGCTCAGGGTCTCTCACAAGATTGCGTGCAGGGTGTCGGCTGAGGGCTGTGATCATCTGAAGGCTTGACTAGGATGGAAGATCTACTTCTAAACTCATTTATGTGGCTGTTGGGAAGAGATCTCAGTTCTTTTATAGCTGTTGGTTGGAAGCTTCAGTTTCAGTGGGCAATCCATAGGCCTCTTTCCATCAAAGCAGTTGGCCTGCCTAGAGTGAATTATCCAACAGAGATTGGGAAAGCAACCATGACAGAAGCCATGGTGTCATTTACAGCCTGATCTTGCAGGTGGCATATCATCACTGCTGTATTCTCTTGATCACAGAGCTCACCTCTGGATCACAGAGCAGCAACCCTTGGAGGACCCCCCCCCCCCACCCGCCATGAGGCTGTGAATATCAGGAGGGGAGGATCATTGGAGGCCATCTTGGAAGCCATACGGGAGTTAGAGGAAAGTGGTGGTGGGATGCTGATAAAATAATATTCACCATGAGTTGACAATTAAAAATTTCTGTAATAAGTTTTTGGGGGGATGGGAGGAAATATATATTTTAAAGACAGAATGCTTAGATTTAAATTTCAGCCCTTGTATTTATTAGCTGTGAGATCTTGTCAAGTGATGTGAACCATCTGAATCTGTTTCTCCATTTATAAAAAGGGAGCAATGAGAATGCAGTATCTCGTGGGGGTTGCCATGAGGCTTGAAGGACACACTACTCGTGTGTGTGCTCAAGCCAAGGCTGGTGTGTGGAAAGCACGCAATAAATACTAGTTATCAGCAGTAACATCTTTGCTTCTATCTCAGACATTCTTTCTGCTGAGATATTTGCAGGACCATTCGCAGGACCACCTTTTTTCTAGAAACCCTTTAACATTTTAGAGGCTTATTGTGATTTTCTCTGGAAAAGCTACCATTTGTTTCTTATCTCCTCTTTACATGTGTTTCCTGTCAATATGCTGCAGAGTAAAGACCTTGCTCACCGTGGAAACTGTGTGTGTGCGCGCGCGCGTGTGCATGCGTGTGCGTGTGTGGACACGTCTTTGCTTTCCTGGCTGTGTCAGTACGTTGAGAATGTGGCCTAAGCCAGTGAAGGGCTGCACCTCTCCCACAGCTGATTATACATTCACTGTGCTGCAGTTCTTATCTGTCCAGCACCCCCTCCTCCCTCCTATCAGTGAAATCCCTCCGTCTTTACCAAACCCATTTGGTGAAGTTTAAGTAGGACTTTCCCCAGCTCTTGCTACTACAACCTCAAGTTCAGAAATGGGAGCATGATCCAGACCTGGGTAAGTCAATGGTCCCATTTTCTGGCCACCTGATTGGCTCAGCCCCAGACACATAACCTAAGCTGGGCTAATCAGTGTGTTTCCGGGGACTTTTCTGCTAAAAAATATTGTGGAAATCGGTCTGGTGTCATGGTGCCAGATTTAGCAAAACAGATAAACAGGGAACCCACTTAACTTTGAATTGCAGATAAACATTAGATACATTTCTAGCATATTATTTGTTGCTTCTCTGAAATTCCAAGTTGATTGGGCATTCTGTTTTTTTTTTTTTTAATTTTATTTATTTATTTATTTTTATTTATTTTTGGGACAGAGAGAGACAGAGCATGAATGGGGGAGGGGCAGAGAGAGAGGGAGACACAGAATCGGAAACAGGCTCCAGGCTCCGAGCCATCAGCCCAGAGCCTGACGCGGGGCTCGAACTCACGGACCGCGAGATCGTGACCTGAGCTGAAGTCGGACGCTTAACCGACTGCGCCACCCAGGCGCCCCATGGGCATTCTGTTTTTATCTGGCACCCTTAGCTCTGGCCACTGGGCAGACTGAGCCAGGAAAGTGTGACACCAGTGATGTAGACAGCTGTGTGGTTGAGAGCCACCTGGCAGAACGAAGCCCAGTGGTTCTGGGAGATAGACACAGAGGAACCCAGCCTGGAGTACATCATTGAGTCCTTGCTCCTGGTCCTCCCCTGATAGGAGCCAATGACTTTCCTTTTGCACACTTGTAGGCATACTTGTAGGGGAGCTTTGTTTTTGTTTTTAGAATTTGATTTAAATACTTTCATAGCCTCAAAATACAATGCCATCGGTGCCCTACTAGGAAAACCTAACCTTTACTGACTGCTTAGTATATATGCTGGACTGGATTAAGCACTCTGTCTGATTATCTCATTAAATTCTCGTTGTAACCCTGCATGGTATAAATGAAGAAATTATTGACCTAATAACTTCCTTTCTGTGAGTTGTTATACTGCTATTACTATATACATACGCATTGTGTCACTATGGTATGTGTACTGGATATTTACTATAGTAACGTCTGAAACAGTAAGACCCTGAAAAACTAAATTTTCATCAGCAGGGGACTGACTGGTCAAATGTTGATACATCCCTAAAAAAATATGTCACAATGCTATACAGGGTATTTGCTTATTCACAGATTTCCATCAGACAAGTTTGATATCCATATGTAATTAATTTGGCAAATTACAGAGATCATTGAAACAAATACACTTTAATTGCGTACAAGTTTTACAAAACTATGGAAATCTTCCAAATGATTCTACAGAAAAAGTTCTCATGTAGTTGTATCATGGGGTCACATTGTCGTTGCCAGGCTCTTCCAGAAATGAATGTTGCTATCGCTGAACGGGCGAGCTTGGGGTGGGTCAGAGCACATCCATCACCATCCCCTGCACAGTGACCCCAGATGTGTGTTCTCGGCATCTACCGGCTTCCACTCTGCGCTGTGACTTTGCATCCGTGTGCACGGGACTGTCAGCCTGACAGGGAGGGGACGGATTGCTGAAGATGAGCCCTCGGCATCCCTGGGGCCACATCTGCATTCCATTCTCCCTAGATGCTGACTATAAATACACATCTCTTCAGAGTCAAAGCTTCCACGGAGCTTGGCACCATGTTTGGAATTAACTGGAACTGTGACTTCTGTCTGCTCTCGCACACTGAAACTGATGCAAGCATTCTTCCCCCAAGAAGCAAAGCTGAATCAAATCAAAGTTTTCATAAAGTTTATAGAGGATGAACTTGGACCTTTAGAAATGTCAGAAGATACGAAGAGTGAGGCCTGCTGTTTATACACACACCATTGTACTGCATGGAGACACAAAGCAGATATTTCTGTCCAAGTAGCATTTGGGCTGTGGCTTTCTTCAGTCTCTCAGGGGTGCCCTGAGCAGTTTCCCTCGAACCCTAACAAAGAGGACAGTGAACTGACACAGTACAGCAGTGAGTGGTCCTGGACACAGCCTTGCCTCTGATGGCTTTGCTCCAGGCCCCTGTTCCATCTCAGGTGTTTTCTGATTGTAGAGAGTCACCAATTCTGGGCTCGTCACCACCATCTCACCTGGCACACATACTGCTGTTGCCCTCAAAATGATGTTGAAATGCTGTTCATTGTTCACGTCCAGGAGATCTATCTTGTCTCCAATTCGGCATTAGCATTGAACAGCTGCTATCTTCAGACACTTCAATTTGTTATAGACAACGTTAAGGAGAAACCGGGACCAGCTCAGACAAGGTTCTCTCAGTATCTGTACTTTCTCCCCCAAATTGCAAACATCTGGGCCTGCTCTTTAATACCACGAGCCTCTTGGGCCATTCTGTTTTCATGTTTGAGAAACACCATGTCACTGTCTACTTTCCCTGCTGGAATCAAATGACAGTCTGATTCACTGGAGCCTGGGCTTTGAGGTAGCAATGCCACGGGACGTGTGCCTTTCCTGTAAACTGTATTGTGTGGGCACTGCCCTAGGTCCCTGATGTGTGGGTGCCCAAAAGATGCAGTCGTAATTCAGCCACGGGATTTCTCAGCCTCAGCTGGAGCCTGGGAAGATCATCTCAGGGATGGAGTTGAAAGGGTGTTGTCAGGAGGAATTATATTAGGATGAAGAGTCCATATTTATACTAAATCATGTGGTCTAGTATCCTAGTCAGGTCAGAAGTCAGGTGTCTCTGGGTCTCTGACCAACAGGCTTCTGTGGTTTGCGCTCAGAGCTCAGTGGCAGTGGACCACAGAGATGTCAATGAGAAGTCTGACATCAGAATGCAACAGTCTTGGGGTGCCTGGGTGGCTCAGTCGGTTGGGCGTCCGACTTCGGCTCAGGTCATGATCTCAAGGTCCGTGAGTTCGAGCCCCGCATCGGGCTCTGGGCTGACAGCTCAGAGCCTGGAGCCTGTTTCGGATTCTGTGTCTCCCTCTCTCTCTGACCCTCCCCTGCTCATGCTCTCTCTCTGTCTCAAAAATAAATAAATGTTAAAAAAAAAATTAAAAAAAAAAAGAATGCAACAGTCTTTGCTTGTCTGTTCAGGCTGACTTGACTGACATGAGCTCTGTCCCTATTTTAGAAGGCAAGGGGTACCATGTCTATTACTGCTAAAACTGACAGTGGAAGACCCTGTACAGGGTACCTTCACTTTTAGCTTCTTAATTTTAGTTTGTCAATAAACATGTACCCTAAGCTACCTGACAGCACTGTGCTAAGTGACCTAATAAAGTCAAGCATGTTTGATAAAGGCCTGCACTATAGCTGTCCCCCAGGATTCTGGGCCCCCGGTCATTATGGATGCTAGGTGTGGATGGGCAGCGAGGAACAGCGGACACGCACATGCTTCCTATACCTGCTCTGTTCACACGCATGCTCTTAGTCCATGGGATTTCATTTACAAGTCTCAAATTCAAAAGTAAAATTATTAAGAATTTCAAGACAGTGATGGCAAAGCATTAAACCAAGCAGGGGGCCCTGTGTGGCTGCCTAGGTCACATGCCCATGAAGCCAGCCCTGAATGGGATCGTGGCTTTGCACATGACCCTATAGACTCTGTCCACCCCTGAGGACTGTACTTTGTCAGAGATGTAGGGAGCTGAGCTCTCAGTGTTGGGAGGGGTTGTGTTGCACAGGGTTTCGGGTATGGGGCTTCACATTTTGAGGCTCCCTTTCCTCACACTTGCTCTGCTATCCTGGGCAAACATTTCACTTTTTGGGACTCCATTTGCTGATATGTACAACAGGAACCTGATAGAGTCATTAGGGGGATCAGGCGAAATAATGCATGCAAAACACCTGGTGCCCAGCATACGGTTGTCATTGGGCCAATGTTGGCTGCCATTGGAGGACTTGGGTGAGGCAATTTCAAAGCTATGGCGGGGGTGCTGCAGTGACCTCCTCCACACCTAGTGGGTATATAATTCAGGTCTGCTGAATGCCAGTGACTTTGATGGGCATCGTGGATTGGTGGCTGTTAGCCTTCCCCCTAAGTCCCCCTAGCCCGGACCCCCAGCTCTGTGGATGGGGGATGGTTTTGTCTCCTCATGTCCATTTGTCATATCAGTCCCCTGCTTTTAATTGGGAGGACTCAAGCATTCGTTATAATTATGTAGACAGGAAAAACATGATTGCTGTATCACAGAGAGCACTATAGTATTGATTCAACTAAATCAAATGCTGGTGGAGGGAGAGGATTATTGCTCCAGGACCCTCTGCTGGCCTGGATGTTGTGACTGTTTCACGGAGATAAGCAGCCCTGCTGGGCCTGCTGGCACTCAGGCGAGGGAGGCTGTGGGGCTCTTGGTTATCTCCCCAGGCATAAAGCTGTACTAATTGCTTTGGAAGCGAGGCCTTTTCCCGGGCAGCAGCAGCATATGCTGCCTGAGTGCGTGGAGCAAAGATAAAGAGCCACCCTCCTCCTCCTTCACTGAAGTTTAATAATAAAGTGGAACTGTTACCATTTCCAATAAATTGTTTATTTTAATTTAGAAAAATAACGAAAACTGGCCACCTTCTGGCACGCCGTTGTGGCATGTCTTCCTGGCTCGGGCACTCTTGAACCTTCTGTTCTCTGTAGCTGGCTCTGGAAGGCGTTCGGATCTCAGTGTTGGTGAAATCAACCACATGTCTTTCTCCATGTAATCAAACCTGGCCCTCACAGGGAAAAAGAAGTCGTTTTCCAAGGCCCATTAGATGGTAGCGCTGCAAACCAGGAAGTTGGCATCGAAGGCATTTGGAGTATAAAGCTTTGTAGGATTTTTTTTTTTCCACGTATTTATTTTAGTGAATGTGAAATTGAGATAGTCTCACATTTTTCTGTCATCACTGTTCTTTCAGATGACTTTTTTCCTGTATTATCAGGGGGAGGTCAGCCCAATACCCCTTGCGTGAGAGGTGAGCTGAAGGGGGCGCCGGGGTGGCTCAGTGGGTTAAGTGTCTGACTTCGGCTCAGGTCATGATCTCACGGTTCATGAGTTCGAGCCCCACATTGGCCTCTTTTCTGTCAGGATAGAGACCACTTCAGAGCCTCTGTATCACCCCCCTGTCTCTGCCCCTCCCCGACTCACACACTCCCTCTCTCTCAAAAATAAGTAAACATTAAAAAGGAAAAAAAAAGAGTGAGTCGAAGGCCCAGATAAAGGTGATGTCTTCCTCAGGTGTTCAGGGAGGGTGAGTGGCAGTGTAGGACTTGGAATTCAGGCCACCTGCTTCTGCCTGCTACTCGGGGGCACCAGTGCGAGCTCACTCTTCCACCCACCATGCAGCGGCTTTTCTCATCCCCATTTCACAGGGAGCAAAACTGAGACCTGAGAGCCAAAGCTACTTGCTTCAGGGCCTTATAGCTGGTAAATAGTACAACCAGAACTAGGACTCAGTCTCCTGAATTTCAGTTCAGTTTTTTTTTCTTCCGGAGTCCATGGGTTCTATATACCAATTGCTTATATACAGTGATTATAATGTGATTGCATTAAATATGACACATTTTGAATCTTAGAGCAACCACAGCTGAGGACAGAGAAAAGAAAATCTGAATTGATGAAGATGCTTCAGAGCAGTCGGCCAGGCCCCTTCCTTCCCTTCCAGACACTGCCCTTGGAGTGCACGTGGGTAGGATTCCTCCTTAGCAAATTCCTCCAGGTTTTGAGTAGTGAAAGCAGTGGCCATTAAATCCACGTGCACCAGGAGAGCGCTATGAAGTGCCTGACTCTGTCTGGCAGGAGTACTCACAGGACATAGGTAAATCGTGTAGTGTAATGCCAGTGATTAAAAACGGGAGGCTGGGGACAGAGGAAGTGAAGGGGATCATTGTAATCCAAGGGCAGGGCTTTGGAAGCATTGTCCCAGCCAGAGTCATTGTGATGGTTGTGGTCATTAAGGTCCTTTCCTTTCAGTTAAGCGGCCCAAATCCAGCTAGATCTGGTCAGGCAAAGGACCACATTTATTGGCTCACTTACCTGAAAAAGCTAGGCATTCCTGGTTCTAGGAACCCAAGCCACATGATTCTGCCTTGTTTCCTCCATTATGGGCTCTTTTCTCATTGGCTTTACCTTTATTCAGGTGAGCTCTTCCTCCCCAGAGGCTTGATGGCTGCTGGCAGCCCAGCCTTCTTCCCTACCTCTCAGTAGTCTCAGTGGAGAGAGTTTTCTTCCCCACATTTCAGTAGAGGCCCAGGGATTGGGTCATATGCCCATGCCTGATGGTGCCTCATGGAATTCAGGATGGAATTCACAAATTGGTCAAGCCTGATAAATGGGTTTACCCTTTGATCTGGAAAGGAGGAAGAGAGATGTTAACCTCACCCAAATGACATGAGGCACTAGTGGAGAAGGAAAATCGGAAGAAGGGGAATGGATGTTGAACAGGCAAAAACCACCCATATCCAGTGGGTATAAGCCTTAGTTTCCTCTGACTCACTCTTGATCAGTGGCTTGGTGAGGAGAAAGAACCAGTCTTGCCCAAATGTCTCCAGATGAGTGCTGTCCAGTAGAACTTTATGCAATGATGGAAATGTTCTTTGATCATCACTATCCAATGCAGTAGCCACTAGCCACATGGGGCTGTTGAGCACTTGAAATGAGACTGGTGGGACTGAGCAATGGAGTTTTGTTTGTTTTTTTGTTTTTATGGAGGGGAGAGAGAGAGAGAGAGAGAGAGCAGGGGAGGGGCAGAAGGAGAGAAAGAATCTTAAGCAGGCTCCATGCTCAGTGAGGAGCCCCACCACAGGACTTGATCTTACAATGGTGAGATCATGACGTGAGCTAAAATCAAGAGTCAGACGCTTAACCGTCTGAGCCACCTAGGTACCCCAAGCAACTGAGTTTTTATTTTTAGGTAATTTTATTTAAATTTAATGTAGATGGCTACGTATAGCTCTTGACTGCCATAGTAGCTCTTAGTGGAGTCACATCACTGGAGATAGTTCCCTGGAAGGCAAGGCCTCAGTTTTGTGTAGAATGACAGGTGGGCCAAGGATTAAATGAAGATTGGAAGACCAGGATGATGAAGCAGATTTGGTCCAGGTATACAACAGGAGAAAACGGAGTCCAGACATGAGGGACACGAGAGGGAAAGACACAAAGAGAGAGTCCTTTATCTGTGATGTCGTTTGGAAACCCTTAACCTGGGGACATATTTTTTCCATGTAATATAAGGACCAGATTTGTACCAAAAAGAAAGAAAATCAGAACGGACCTTGTTATAAAGTTGGGTTGAGGGGAATCCCGTGACATGTTATTGCATTTTACTCTAAGTGTCCGACAATAAAAGCAACCATTGTCGGAAGCAATCTTCCTGCACATGACATTCAGTTGCACATTGATTAAAGAAAAATTAAACGGGGTTGCTATGTTATTAAAAAAAAAAAACAATGCTGCATAAACTTGTGTGGCCGAGCACAATGAAATGCAGTTGACAGAAATGACATCAGATGAATAGAATGAACTTGTGAAGGCAAGGTCTAACCACAGCAATGTGAACCCAGGGCAGGTTAAAGCCCAGCCTCTCTACAAGCTGCGTGATGGGCATGTCATGATGCTCTGCATCCTGTAGGGTGTGTGGGGACCACCCTGGGTGATGCCTGCTGAGCCTAAGTCCTTCCTGGTGGACATTAGTCGCCTACGAGTCAGGTTTCCATAGGCGGCTATTCTTGGAGAAGGCAGACTGATCTGTTTTGATCCCTTCTTGCTCACCTGGAGCCAGGGACACCTGGGCTTCCTCAGATTCAGTTAACTGTCTGGATTTGTACAGTCAGTGCTTGTGAAGGACATGCCATGTGCTTGGCATCCTGCTGGGCGTTGGGCATCCAGCAGGAAGAACAGAGAAGCACAAGTCTTGGTTCCTGGCCCTGTGGTTTGTCTGGGTCCATGGCCCTCAGCATTCCTCTCCCCCAACACCCAAGCCACTTGATGGTTACCTGTAGACTCACCTGTAGCGCAGGTGTAGAGATTAAGAGCTCATGGCCAGTACCTGGCATATATACATATGTATACATATGTGTATATATATAAAAGTAGCAAATGTATAGCAGAGAGAAGGAGGCATTAGAATGGGTGAAGCAGACCTGGGTAGAACCTGGGCCAGGCAGCTAGGAGGTGTGTGAATTTGGTGCTGAGCCTCACTCTTCCCATCTGCAAAGTGGGTTGATGGAACCTTACAGGGTTGTTGTGAGGATGCAGTTACATGTTATTTGCTAAGGACCTATTATGAAGCAGGTTTCCATGACTCCATGCTCTGGTGAGCATGAGAGTATGATTGCTGTGAGGAAAGGATGGACCTGGGCAGGGGTCTTATGGGTTATGTGAATATATATCTAGGGTGAGCAGCCAACTTCAAATCCAGCCTTGATTTGTGTTAGGTCTGGGTGCCATTAAAGCTGAACCACCGTGAGGAGCCCACCAAAACTTCCCAGTCCAGTTTTCCAGCAAATCTGCAGCCACTCGCATGACCAGTGGCCCCTGATGCCTCCTGTGGGGGCCTAGGGAGAATAGCATCTTATACCATCAGCGTGTCCTAAGATCGGTCTCTATGATCTATTCTTATTCTGTGATCAGTTTTTGGGTTCTCGGGCAGACACATCACGAGCTGGTGTCACTATCTGAATGCTGATGGAATTCTTGGGGCATTGAAGGGTCCCAGGGCATGGAAGAGAAAGAAAGCCATTCCTCAGCCAGGAAATCACCAGCAAACATTTTCCGTGAGCACGCCCTTCCTGCCCCTCTCCCTCCCGGGTGACTCTTCCATCCAGTTTCTTTAGCAGACGAGGGTGTGGATGCCTTTGGGTACGGCCCAATTCATTTCGGTAGAACAGAAGTGGTTTTGGAATAGGCCAACTGGAAAATAATGCCAGGCAGCTATGGCACTGTGGACACGGGCTTTGGGTCAGCGGACATGCCACAAGCTCATGTGGCCCTGAGCACGTGCCTGGACCTGCTCTTGCCTCTTTGTTGAGAAGCAGAAACATAATGGGCTCCAGGCTTGCTTCCTTCTGCCCCCTTTCCTCTCCAGCTGATGCTGGGTTTCTGTCGATACAACATAGCCAGATGGGACTTAGGGATGTTTATGAAGAGGCTTGGTCCCTTTTTGTGAATTCCTTGAATCTCTTCTGATTTCTAGCCTGTGTCTCTCTTGCCGTAATCACAATTCTTACCTCATGACCCAGTCTTTATCCTTGCTCTTTGGAGATGGTTTGAGCACCTTTTGTGTATCAGATATGTGGTCGTCATGGGAGATTGAGTAGGCCACAAGACATGCCTGGTCTCAGAACATCATTGTCTCGAGTGGGGGCAGAATCTAACTAGGCAGTTACATACCTGGAGTGCTAAGTGAAAGGTATATCTGAGCATGGGGTGCAGCATGGGGTCCTAAGGAAGCATTCTCTTTTTAAATTTTTTTAATGTTTATTTATTTTTTGAGAAAGAGTACAAGCGGGGGAGGTACAGAGAGAGGGAGACACAGAATCTGAAGCAGGCCCCAGGCTCTGAGTTGTTAGCACAGAGCCTGATGTGAGGCTCAAACCCACGAGCCATGAGATCATGACCTGAGCCGAAGTCAGACACTTAACCAACTGAGCCACCCAGCCCCCCTCCCCCCCCAGTAAGGAAGCATTCTAAGTCACTGTCAGAGATGGGGGGTCTAGGAAATTTTCCAAGGCAGGAAGGGGGTGAGGTCTCCAAAGTCGATGGGACCAGGTGTGGCAGGGGAGCCAGGAAATGGATGGAGAGTGGATTCCCAGTGAGGAGAGCACGTACACAGTCTCAGCAGTGATCAGAAGTGGAAAAATTGAGGGTAGAAGAGGATAAAGTAAGTTTTGAGAGATGAAACTGGAAAGGAAAGAAGGAATTTTAGATAAATTAAGTACTTTTCACCAGAATTAAATGAATTCTTTCCCTAGAATGTGATCACAGCTAAAAATGCATAGGCAGGTAAATTTTATATTGAATAAGTTCTTATGTTTTGAATTCTGAAGGGAAGAAGAACACACTGTGATCATTTGGGCCTGGGATGCACTGGTCCTGGTGTATACCCAAGGTTAGCATCACGTAACCATATGGACACTAATGAATTTTCTACTTTGTCGTTCCAGCACTTCAGGGAGCATCTGGACAAACTCTTTGCCAAAGGAATTGGAATGCTGGATATAGCTCTGAATGAGGCCTTCAACATTCTCAGTGATGTAAGCTCCTCTTTGACTTGCCTTTCTTCTGTCCAGGAGAATAGATGGATTTTTTAAAACTTGTTCGATCATGGACCAGCAAATAATGCTAACAGTAGTTAGCTCCTGCTGTCATTGAGTGGCATCCATAGGTATCAGATGGGAGGGTGAGGCTGGCTATTTGGGTCCTCTGGGGACCCAGGTCCAGCCAGTGAGGCTGAGTGGAGTGTAAAATGCCCTCTGATCAGGGCACTCACCCGCCATGCTTGTTGACTCTGGGACCACCAACACTTAAATACCTTCCAGTGCAGATTTTGCCTCAGAAACTTTCAGTTTCTTCATAGAGTAGACTCATCCCTCATTGTGTTTCATACTGAATCCCTGCTTATGGTGATGGTTAGCAGAAGAAAAACTTTCTCTGTGCACTATGCTTAGGGAGTGCCGTACCCATCCCTGCCTTTCTTCCAGCCCCTTGGAGATTCCTAATACACAGTCACATAATCAAAGTTCCAGTAGGTACTACAGGAAAGAATGCCACTGAACCAACTGTTTCCCACACTTCTTGGAACAAGAATCAGTTTTTCAGGTAGCACCTGTTAACATTCCATGAAAAACTTTGGGGAGTGCTGGGCTGGGGGTTCTGCCCCTCCAATCCAAGTGTGTTAAGCTAGAAGAACATGTGACTTTTGTGTTCTTATTACTCTGGGAGAGTAGTAGGAAAATAATGGCAATCTTTATCAATGCAGGTTCTGTATCATTTATGTAACTAGTATGTGTTGTGTATTTTTTAATATCAGACACTGGGAATGCACCAGAGAACAGACTACACAAAGGGTTTGCCTTAATGGGCTAGTGTAAAGGTTGGGTAATTATGGCCCGTGAGCCAAATCCAGCCTGCATCTTCTTTTGGTAAATATTGTTTCATTGGAATGCATTCATGCTCACCTGACTACGTACCTTCTATGGCTATTTTTGCATTACAGTGGCAGAGTTGATTAGCCATAGAGACCATATGGTCTGTAAAACCTAAAATATTTACTGGGTGGACTTTGCAGAAGAAGTTTGCTGACCTCAGGTCTAATGGGAAAAGACAGATGAAGTGCCTATGGAGAGCCCCATTGTGCCAGCATAGTAAGGACTTGCTGCTTTATACAGTGAGGTCAGGAAAGATCTCTCTGATTAGGTGACCTTGGTTGGAGTAGAGACCTTAAGGAAGTGAGGGAACAGTCACTTCAGAAGTTGCCAGCAAGAGGACAGAGTACAAAAGACCTGAGGCAGTGATGCTTGGCATAGTTACCATAAGAGACCAGTGTGAGGAGCAGATCGGAGGAGAAAGAGAGTGCAAGGGAATGAGATCATGGAGGTAGCAGGGGCCAGACCCCATGGAGCCCTCCAGACTCTGGCGGGGGGAGGTGGACTTTGGTTCTTGCTCTGTGTGGGATGGAAAGTCACTGGAGCCTGAGCAGAGAATGACATGACCTGCTTGAGTTTTAGCAGTATTTCTCTGGCTGCTGCATTGAGAAACAAAGACAATAGCTGGGAGCCATTAAATTATTTGGGTGATACATAACTGGTGGCTTGGACCAGGGAGGTAGGTTAAGATGTTAAGAAGCAGAAAAATAGCAATCACTCTAGGTGTTTCAAACAGCAGGGATTTACTTCAGGGAATTGGTTGCATAGGGGATGGAAAAGCTCAGAAACCAGAGAGTGAAACCATCCTCAGATGGGCAGCAGCAGGAAGCAGCTCCTTTCTAGGGTAGGGGGGAAAACAGGAGCAAGGGACGCCATTGGAGCCTCCTCCTAGTGGCCATCTAGATGGGAATGGGGCCACGGAGGGCTGCCTGGGAAAAGCCAGAGTCACAGGGGGAGGCCTGTCCTGTGGCAGCTGGTACCTTGGAAGAGGTGCAGCTGTTGCCAGAAAGCACCCAGGCCCCCAGATCAGAAGAAAGGGAGAGATGGCTTAGAAAAGCGTTGGCTTATCTTCTAGTGTTCTTTGGATGAGCCTTGTCCAAACTCTTGGGGAGCCAGGAAAGTGTGGAATGCAGGGAAAGTCATGGGGCGGAACTGAGGGCAAACAAGCCCTAAATGGAGCAGCAGTTACGTTAAGCTGTTGCAGGAGCTGGGAGACCAGCCAGGGGCCTGGAAGCCCCTCTGCACCGAGTCTTCAGGCCGCTCGGTGGGGCCCCGGGTGTGGGTTTGCATAGGATCACCCACCCAACATCACACGGCTCATCCTGGTGCTCAGTTGTGCCCAGCTCAAAAACTGGAATCTTTCTCACTCAGCTACACTAGCCTCTCAAGCCCTAATTCTAGACTTTCTTTTACCAATAATATCTACTGGCACACAGAAGGCCATTGAGATTTTGGTCCTGAGCCTGTGCTGGGACTGCAGAGGAAGGAGAGATAAGGAGGGAAGGTGCCACATAATCGCCCTCGGCTCTTCCCTCCCACCTGGCTGCACGAGACTGCTGACTGCAGATAATTCACATGTGTGTAAGGCTCAGTGTTTGGGATAGCACAGCCCTCTTCACAGCTTACTAATAATTTGCGAACGTAGCTGGTCAGAGCAGGGGGCCAAGCTACATCTTTAAATTCTGATTTGAACCCTGGATAGGCACCGTCTCAGGGCTTGGAGATGCCAAGCTCTGCATATTTGGCAGGCTCTTTCTAGAAAGTCATATTGAAAGGATTTGTCACAATTATAAAATTGGTTCTCTTTTTATCTCAAAAGCCTAGTGTCTAGAGCAGCGGGAGGCATTCCGAACTCATGAATCCCTTGTTTGGAAATGTGTCCTGCCGTGAATTTCTGTTTTCTGGCTCTTTGGCAGAAGTGGTGAAGGAGCAGGAGTTAGGGAATGCTTGTCATGTGAAGTTTGTGGCCTCTGGAGTCAGGCAGGTTGGGCTGAGAAGCCTGACTTGGTCAGAGCTTTCTGTGAAGCCTTGAGAAAACTCTGCTTTGCCTCACCTTTATTATCCTCATCTGTAAAATGGGGATAGGAATAGACCCATAACTTGTGAAGCCCAGTGCAAAATAAAAATACTCAGAAAAGGGGCATCTGGGTTGCTCAGTCAGTTAAGCATTGGACTTCGACTCAGGTCATGATCTCACAGTTCGTGGATTCAAGCCCCGCGTCTGGCTCTGTGCTGACAGCTCAGAGCCTGGAGCCTGCTTCAGGTTCTGTGTGTATCTCTCTCTCTCTCTGCCCCTCCCCAACTCACTCTCTGTATTTCTCTCAAAAATAAATAAACATTTTTTAAAAATTAAAAATACTCAGAAAAAATGAAAATGAAAATGTTCAGAAGTCATTAAGAATCTTAAGAGAGTGACAGCGGAGGGTTGCCCCGAGTGCGGGCCCTGTACTGCTGTGCACATGATATACCCATGAAGCTGGCCCTGGTGGACCAGGGTTGAGGATTCAGCACAATGAAGCAGTACCTGCCTCCCTTCCAGCAGGGCTGGGGTGGCTGGGAAGTGTCATGTCTATGACCATGGAGTCACTGGGCAGCCTCAACTCTTGCCAGGCTGCCTGTGGCTTCTAGAGGCAGCCGGAGCTCTTGATGCTTTGGTCTTACTTCCTGCCCACGTCCTTGGGAATGTCCACTTCCCTTTATCTTCCCTTCTTTCCTTTCTCTTGCCCTGGTAACTTCTCTCTCCCCACCCTGTCCACTTACCAGTTTTGTTCCCAAACACTCCCAAGCCAGTGTTTCCCACTGCATGCCCAGCCGATGCTGGTCTGCCAGGATACTCTACCCCAGGTGTTGTTGAGGTGGGGAGATGCCATCCTCCTGTCCCAGAGACTCACAACACACCTGTGCATATTCAAGGTCTTCAAAGTCCTCCAGGGAACAGACCTTTTAAAAATGTATTTATACCAGTTCTCAAACTTACTGACTCAAGAACTCTTTATATCATATCAGAACCTCAGGGTTAGAATCTTATAGAAGTCACAGCTCACCAAGTACACCTTCAGGCATAATGTGTCTTATACTCCAGCAGGGTCTATTAACCTCCCAGCATCTCTCAGGTCCAGAAAAATCACCAACGCATAGTGGATTTCTTTCCTTCATTCACATAAGTATTTGTGAACCAGGGAAATCTTCCACACATCTGTGTTCTGCCTTCACCCGTAAAAACCCTCTGGGGTCTGGCCAGTTAGAAAACCTAATGGGTCCAGTGTAAATTCTGGATAGCAAGAAATGGAAGGACCAGAAATGTTACAAAATGTCCCTGATAAGAGATTGTTGACGGTTGGCACCATATTTTGAGTGCACATTTATCTCAGAGAGAGAAACATTTCCATCCTGTCTCTAGCCGCTAGGCTTTTAAATAGCCAAACATTTTGAAAAACACAGAGCTGGTTAATCTCCCATGAAAGTGAAGCTTTCTTTCGCTGTTTTCCACTTCATCAGTATGACCTTTAAGTGATGTAATTCTCTCCTGTGCATGATGCCTGCCCTTGCAAGCCAATAGGAACAAAGAGTTATTTCTCAGTTACACAGACACACATTCTGTGTGCGTTTGTCTTTGTGTCCGTCTCTCTCCCTCACACATGTGCACGCACGCGCGCGCGCGCACACACACACACACACACACACACACACACACACACTTGAAATTGTGATTGTGACCGGGGCTCAGAGTGGTTCAGGGGTTACTAGATGAAATTAATTCTGTTTTGCAATTACCTGCATTTCAGTGTCAGTATTTGCTCGGGTGACTTAAAGGCTTGCAGTTGTTGCACAAAGGACTTTGAAAGGAGCATTCAAATAAACTTCTAAGACTCTTCCAGCTATTGATCTCTGCTGCATTCATTAGTTTCTGTGAGAACACAGAGCCAGTTTGCTACAGTAGTTAGCATCTACCTTGTCATGTGACACCCACAATTATCGTTTTTGGCGATGAATATGATCTTTGCAGTGATTACCTTTTAAAAATTTTTCTTAGCCAATTAAATAAAATTCGGTGACATTTCAAAGGCTGTTAATCACAACCAAATGCTCTAAATATCAGGATGCATTGAAATTTTCGCTGCTAACTGATGAATCACTGAGCTAATTGTAGTTCCTCATCAGGCCCTTGTCATTGTTATTATTATGGAAAACACTTTCATCACTCCCGCTATTCAAAAAAAAAAGTTCTAGACAAATATGCAGAGAAGAGATATTACTCATCAAAGCATTTGAAGTTAATTGCATTCTTCAAAATTCTCCAACTGCAGATTGCTGCAGAGAATACCAGGGGCTCAGCCAGAGAAGAAAGTGATGTTTTTAAATAAACAGCTCAGGGCAGCCCTGTCTTCCAGTCTGCATCATTCAGATATCTTCATTTCCCACTCTTTTTTGCCTTTTGTTTGGGAGAGTTTTTTTCCAGGATGTTTTCGAATGAGTTGCATGAACAACAGGCCCAGGGTGAACTCCAGCCCTCTTTGAACTGAAGCATAGATCACCTTTATTCAGTGGTCCGCTGCCGGCTTTATTCAGTGATTTGAAGAGAATGTTGAATGCAGGCTCCCCAAAACATTTCCAGAACAACTTGTTGATAGGGCAAGACTGCAGAGATGTTTCTTCTTACTGCAGTAAGGAAGAAAATGCACTATGACCATAGAATGTTAGTAATGTCCCAAAGTGGAAGGGACAAAGTCATGTACTGGAGACTATGAAGTCTGGTTGAATGTGAGTCTTTCAGAGTAGAGGGGAAGGAAGAGGCTTGGTTAAGACTGGGTAAGAATCCTAATATTCTAGTTTAGACTTGGTGGATGCAGCAGAGAGAAGATTTTGAGGTTAGTGTTTTCCCCAAGAGTCTTAGGGTACAAATTGTCCTGTGACAGTTTCTACTGAGGAGTTGATGGGCCTTTCAAGACGTTCCTGGAATAAGCAAAAAAGTTATTTGCAATTTTTATCTTCTTGAGCAAGAGAGCTCTGGAATAGTTATATTGATAAAGACAATAGAACCATAACTATGTGTGATAGCTTTAGTTCCCAAGTATTAGTACCTACCTGAGAATTTCTATGATATTCCATCATGGGCCATGTATGCTCATTAATTCAAGGGCATTGGTCTGGTCTGAGTTGCAGGAGTGGCTGCCAGGGCCAGGACTAAAGTGAACCTAAGGCACAAAATTTGAGGAGCACTCACTCACTCTCAGAGTGGAGGACCTGATGACTGTCATGTGGCCCTAGAATTCTGGAAAGAGTGGAGGGAGGAAGAAGCAGGTGAAGGAGATGAGTGCTTATGGAGCCTTGCCATGTATCTCCATCTCCTCAAGGACCTTCATCCCTTTACTGGGAGGCCATAGAGTACGCTGAATCTGGGAGTAGGTTCTGGAGCTGGAGTGCCTGGATTTATATCCTGGCCACTACAGAGGGTAGCTGTGTGACCTTGGGCAAGTTAACTCATCTCTCTGTGCCTCAATTTCCCTACCTGTAAAGTGGTAATAATGATAGTACCTACCTCAGAGGCTAGTCAAGATTAAGTAAGTTAATACTTGTTGCCTGCCATATAATGAACATTTAACCTGCGTTGTAACAACGCATGGTAGTCTCATTTTATAAATGAAGAAAAGGATACTCTGATATGAGAACTTACTGCAGGCACATGGCTTGTGGTGCTGGGATGGAATTAAGTGCTTTTCACTATACTATGGCAGTCCATGTATGTTTTAGGTGGCTTTGCTCTATCCCAATATGGCCCCAAGAAATTCTTTCTGTCCATCTTTCCTTCCTTCCTTCCTTCCTTCCTTCCTTCCTTCCTTCCTTCCTTCCTTCCTTCCTTCCTTCCTTCCTTCCCTCCTTCCTCCCCTCCCATTTCCCTCACTCCTTTCCTTCCTTTGATCCTTCCATCCATCCCTCTCCATCCATCCATCCTTCCTTCTATCCATCCATCTATCCATCTCCAACCCTCCCTCCATCTCTCCATCCATCCATCCATCCATCCATCCCTTCCTCCCTCCATCCATCCATCTATCCATCTATCCATTCATTCATCCCTTCCTACATCCATTCTTCTATCCATCCATCATCCTTCTATCCATCCCTCCTTTCATTCATCCTTCTATCCATTTATTCATCCAGCTAGTTATAGTTTTCTCTAGTCACAACTTCAGTCTCCACATGAGAATTCTAAGTGCACAGAGACTAGACATTAAACATTCAACTTGAGTGTTTTATTAGCTCTCTGGCTCACCAGGAACCAGCAGCAAATCTAAGACCAGTCTCCATCCTTCCCCAGTGCCATGGTCAACAGATCAAACATGCCCACTCAGTGCCTTTGCACATGCTCTTTGCCCTCTTTGAGATGCACCCCCCCCACAGGTACTCTCCCCTCCAGGTGTTACTCATACATCACCTTCTTGGTGAGGTCTTCCCTATTTTTTCTAAAGCTGCCCCCTCCCCATTTCCTGTCCCCCCACTTTGCTTTCTTTTCTCTTTTTTGGTTTCTTAGCATTGCTGTTATCACACAACATACAACAAAATTTACTTTTTACTTTGTTTTTATATGTCTCCCCACATAGAATACAAACTACACAAGGGAGGGGATTTTTATATGTTTCAGCCCCAGCTCTGTGTGGGCACTAGTAAATAATTTAGAATTAATGAATACATTTCACCAACTATAATGGTGGGAGTTTTCACTACTGAAAATTAAAGACTTTTTGTACATTTTCATGCCTCGGCATTGTCATGGAATTATAGGGTATTTAACAGACATGGTGTTGCTTTGAATTGTAGCATTAATAGCAATCATTAAGGTTAAGGAAGTTCTTCAACCCTGATTCAAGGAAAGGACACTAAGCTCTGGTAACCAGTCTGGTCACCCTATCCACCACTCACAAAGACTGGGAGCTTTTAAAATGCCATGTAAAACTGAAAGTTGAAGAAATTTAGGGTCTTACACACCAGTGGGCATAACCTTGGAATTTCAGCCTGCTATACATAATATATTAATAAACTAATATGTGACAAAATAAATATGTAATAAACTAACATGTAATGTTACCTGCTAACAAATACATATTTAAAGTTTTTTTAAGTTTATTTATTTATTTTTGAGAAAGTGAGAGAGAAAGAGTGTGAGCGGGGGAGGGGCAGAGAGAGAGGGAGATACAGAATCTGAAGCAGGCTCCAGGCTCCGAGCTGTAAGCACACAGCCTGACGCGGGGCTTGAACCCATAAACCGTGAGATCATGACCTGAGCTGAAGTCGGATGCTCAACCGACTGAGCCACCCAGGCACCCCTAACAAATACGTATTTAAAACGAACCCTAACAAAAGGATGCCTAGGCTTCTAGTTTGAATTGGCCTGTTTCTGACTTTATGTGTCCAAAACCTCCTTGATTTTACTATATAGTGCAGTCTGTACCCATCAAACCAGATTCATTTAGGTTTTAAAAGAGATGTTGCCTGCCACATATGCTCTGCCCATGTCAAGTGTTCCTAAAGAGTGACTGTGCCAGTGCCTTTGGGGCTTGTAT
Organism: Neofelis nebulosa; assembly: GCF_028018385.1. Lineage (NCBI taxonomy): Eukaryota > Metazoa > Chordata > Mammalia > Carnivora > Felidae > Neofelis > Neofelis nebulosa. The sequence continues at coordinate 147,128,320 of NC_080785.1, read as the reverse complement.
CATGAGGCAGTATCTGTGCTTGAAGGTAAGAGAGGTTATGTGTCCTCGAACCTCACTTCCCACCCTGCGTGTGTTTTTCAGACATCCTCTCTGCCGTCTGAATTTAGTTCCAGTTTGTCAAAGCAAATATGGTGAATGCGTGGGGAGAAGCTTATGGTGTAGGTTGTGTTTTGGTGAAGTAGAATGAGCTCTTGTTTTGAGAGGCTTTCCAAGCCCAAGCCCTCATGCCTCTGAAGTCTCACGGATGTACAGAACTCTGGTGTGTTTTTTAGTCTGAACTTCTTTCTTCCGCAGTTCAACCATACTGGGCAAGGCAGCGTCTGCAGCCAGGCCATCATGCTCATCACCGACGGGGCAGTGGACACCTATGACACTATCTTTGCGAAGTACAACTGGCCAGATCGGAAGGTGAGTTGGTGCTGATGCCATGCAGCGTGGTCCATGGAGAATCTGTGTTGTGCTGTAACCCCCAGGTTGTCCAGGGGTAGGTGCCCCATCTGGACTGAATCTCATAAAGATTACTGTTTCTCAGGCTTGTAGTTTTTGGTTGACCAAGCCAAATACTATAGCTTTCCTTGTTTTCAAAATGACACTTTTCTGGAGGAGAGAAGAAACCTGTAAAGACACATTCAGCGTGTTCAGTGAAAAGACTCACTGTGAAGCGTGCTTTGTCCATAGTGGGCAGCACCTTTGTTTTCCGTGGACCCAGAGCTGCTTGGTGAGTCCTGCATCTATAGATGGTTAAGTTGGCCATGGCGGCCACCCAGTCCTCTCTTGTGTGTTTCTGTATTTCTCTAGCTCCTCGTTCACCACCCTCATTACCCTCATTACCCTCATTACCACCCGGAAGCTTCTCTCCATCTCCCAGGGCTGTTCCCCATCCTTGTCAAAGCTTGTACACTGTTCTAATTCCTTCTTTGCTTTCCAAGTTGACGTTTATTTATCTGCTGAACCCGTATGTTAGGGTGTCCATGATGGATGTTAATGTTTTTGGTGTGTCTGAGTGCCAAAACCCAGAGATTCCTCAAGCTGTTAGCCAGTTTGAATTCCTTGGGGAGATCTTTTAAATTCTGGATACTTGTACTCTATCCCATGCCTACAGAATCAAGATTTCTAAGGATGTGGTGTGGTAATCCATGTTTTTAATAAGTTCCTCTAGTGGGCACCAATCAGCAGATTAGCATTTGGTGATCTCTATCTCACCTGAATGGTGGGATTTTCACAGGAAAAAGGCCAGTCAGAGAAGGTGCTATCCCAGGGGTATCACAGAGGCGCTGTCCTGTCCCATGAGCCAGTGGCATTACTCTGACTGTCTCTATAAGTGCGTAAGACCATTCAGACCAAGTCTGTCCTACTTTACCTATTTTGTGTATTTAATTTCCTGGAACCAAACTAACCACACACACTTGGCAAAAAGAAAGAGAAGACAAATGACTGCTGTGTCTTCAGCTATATCCAGAGTGTGTGCCATTGAGGGAGCGTGACATGTCAAGGTGTCATCCCATGTTCCCTTAGTCATTCTTGGCCCCCACATTGCTCTGATAACACTGACATCTCACCTCACTGAGTGTGCGTCTGCATTTTAAAGATACATACGTTTTGAACAACATGGTCCCTAAATGGATGCCAACTGCTTCTCCTGGTGCTCAACCTTAGAAAGAGCCATCACTTCTGAAGCTGGAGGAAACGTTTGCTGTGCTGGGCTTTCTCAGGGGATGTGGGACTGTGATATGGCTTAAGGGATGCCCAGGGATAAATGTGGCTGATTGCAGCTCCCACAATAAGCACTACCTTAGAACCTAGCCCTCGTATAAGATGGCAGTTCACTGTTGGACAAGGAGATTTTAGATGTAGGATTTCAGGTGAGGGTTTTCAGGGACAGGTGGAGGCCACAGGTAATTCCTTGATAGATGTAGTCATGTGAAGGGAAGAACGTGCTGGATACATGTGTACCCCTGGAGCATACAGCACGATGCTGGGCATGTGGCCGGTACCTAATGCACAGTCCTAAGGTGTGGCTGAGTGACCGAGGGGCCCGGCAGGGTGGGAGGCCACAGTGCTAGTAAACATGGGTAGGGCCACAGACATTTTGCAGTCATGTGGAATGTTTGCAGGTGCTGTGACATTTCATAACATGTTGAAGGGTATTTTGACTTATTTGGGACCATCGTACATAAGAAAGTGAGAGGGTCTTTTCATAAGCAGCTTCATTAAGACCAAATGTGTTATCAGACAAGTCTCACATACTGAATTCTCTGAATCTGTCCCATTTGGTGATACTTGATGGATAGCAGTTGCTCAATAATATTGGTATTTGAATATCCTTACTTGTGAGGAGAGGCATAGAATGAGGGCTTCAAAGTCACAGTTCTTCAGACAAAACACAAATGTCAACATATCTTGCCAAAGATACAATACTGACTTTCAACCAGGTGCTTTTTTGGATTAATTGGAACCAGGATTCTGGAAGTTTCAACATTACATAAAGGAGCTTCATTGACTTATAAAGTATTATCAAGCAGAAGCAGATTTGACTTTTGTAACAAGAGAGTCTTCTTTTTAAAAAAAAAATATTTTATTTATTTATTAGAGTGGACATATGAGCACATGCGAGTGGAGGAGAGGCAGAGAGAAAGAGGGAGAGAGAGAATCCCAAGCAGGCTCAGCACTGTTAGCACAGAGCCTGACTCGGGGCTCAGTCTCACAAACTGCGAGATCATGACCTGAGCCCAAATCGAGAGTTAGATGCTTAACCAACTGACCTACTCAGGTACCCCCAGTCTTTTTCTGTGATTAGAAGTTCATAGCAGGGTTCCATCCCTCCTGCTGCATTCTGGAAAGTTTTATGGTGTTCACATATATACACATACACATTCTCTTCTTGACGATTTGTCTGTGAAGTTGAGTGCAATAAGTTTGCATGGATCCCAGTGTGATTTAGCATTGTGTTAAAGTGAGGAGATGTGCAGTGTCTAAGCAGTCCTCTTTCTCTGTTATTCTGAACATGAGATATTTAGCAGAGGACTCTGTCATGCCATAGTGGGCAGTCTTCAAGATCGTAGATACAGGAATTGTGTTCAGGAGAGAGGAAAATGATCTTTTTTTTTTTCAATATATGAAATTTATTGTCAAATTGATTTCCATACAACACCCAGTGCTCATCCCAAAGGTGCCCTCCTCAATACCCATCACCCACCCTCCCCTCCCTCTCACCCCCCATCAACCCTCAGTTTGTTCTCAGTTTTTAAGAGTCTCTTATGCTTTGGCTCTCTCCCACTCTAACCTCTTTTTTTCCCTCCCCCTCCCCCATGGTCCTCTGTTAAGTTTCTCAGGATCCACATAAGAGTGAAACCATATGGTATCTGTCTTTCTTTGTATGACTTATTTCACTTAGCATAACACTCTCTAGTTCCATCCACGTTGCTACAAAGGGCCATATTTCATTCTTTCTCATTGCCACGTAGTACTCCATTGTGTATATAAACCACAATTTCTTTATCCATTCATCAGTTGATGGACATTTAGGCTCTTTCCATAATTTGGCTATTGTTGAGAGTGCTGCTATACATTGGGGTACAAGTGCCCCTATGCATCAGCACTCCTGTATCCCCTGGGTAAATTCCTAGCAGTGCTACTGCTGGGTCATAGGGTAGGTCTATTTTTAATTTTCTGAGGAACCTCCACACTGCTTTCCAGAGCGGCTGCACCAATTTGCATTCCCACCAACAGTGCAAGAGGGTTCCCGTTTCTCCACATCCTCTCCAGCATCTATAGTCTCCTGATTTGTTCATTTTGGCCACTCTGACTGGCATGAGGTGATATCTGAGTGTGGTTTTGGTTTGTATTTCCCTGATGAGGAGCGATGTTGAGCATCTTTTCATGTGCCTGTTGGCCATATGGATGTCTTCTTTAGAAAAGTGTCTATTCATGTTTTCTGCCTGTTTCTTCACTGGATTATTTGTTTTTCGGGTGTGGAGTTTGGTGAGTTCTTTATAGATTTTGGATACTAGCCCTTTGTCTGATATGTCATTTGCAAATATCTTTTCCCATTCTGTTGGTTGCCTTTTAGTTTTGTTGGTTGTTTCCTTTGCTGTGCAGAAGCTTTTTATCTTCATGAGGTCCCAGTAGTTCATTTTTGCTTTTAATTCCTTTGCCTTTGGGGATGTGTCAAGTAAGAAATTGCTACGACTGAGGTCAGAGAGGTTTTTTCCTGCTTTCTCCTGTAGGGTTTTGATGGTTTCCTGTCTCACATTCAGGTCCTTAATCCATTTTGAGTTTATTTTTGTGAGTGGTGTAAGAAAGTGGTCTAGTTTCAACCTTCTGCATGTTGCTGTCCGGTTTTCCCAGCACCATTTGTTAAAGAGACTGTCTTTTTTCCATTGGATGTTCTTTCCTGCTTTGTCAAAGATGAGTTGGCCATACTTTTGTGGGTCTAGTTCTAGGGTTTCTATTCTATTCCATTGGTCTATGTGTCTGTTTTTGTGCCAATACCATGCTGTCGATGATTACAGCTTTGTAGTAGAGGCTAAAGTCTGGGATTGTGATGCCTCCTGCTTTGGTCTTCTTCAAAATTACTTTGGCTATTCGGGGCCTTTTGTGGTTCCATATGAATTTTAGGATTGCTTGTTCTAGCTTCGAGAAGAATGCTGGTGCAATTTTGATTGGGATTGCATTGAATGTGTAGATAGCTTTGGGTAGTATTGACATTTTGACAATATTTATTCTTCCAATACATGAGCACGGAATGTTTTTCCATTTCTTTATATCTTCTTCAATTTCCTTCATAAGCTTTCTATAGTTTTCAGCATACAAATCTTTTACATCTTTGGTTAGATTTATCCCTAGGTATTTTATGCTTCTTGGTGCAAATGTGAATGAGATCAGTTTCTTTGTCTTTCTGTTGCTTCATTGTTAGTGTATAAGAATGCAACTGATTTCTGTACATTGATTTTGTATCCTGCAACTTTGCTAAATTCATGTATCAGTTCTAGCAGACTTTCGGTGGAGTCTGTCAGATTTTCCATGTATAATATCATGTCATCTGCAAAAAGTGAAAGCTTAACTTCATTTTTGCCAATTTTGATGCCTTTGATTTCCTTTTGTTGTCTGATTGCTGATGCTAGAACTTCCAACACTATGTTAAACAACAGCGGTGAGAGTGGACATCCCTCTCGTGTTCCTGATCTCAGGAAAAAAGCTCTCAGTTTTTTTCCCATTGAGGATGATGTTAGCTGTGGGCTTTTCATAAATGGCTTTTATGATGTTTAAGTATATTCCTTCTATCCCGACTTTCTCGAGGGTTTCTATTAAGAAGGTTGCTGAATTTTGTCAAATGCCTTTTCTGCATCGATTGACAGGATCATATGGTTCTTTTCTTTTATTAATGTGATGTATCACGTTGATTGATTTGCGAATGTTGAACCAGCCCTGCATCCCAGGAATGAATCCCACTTGATCATGGTGAATAATTCTTTTTATATGCTGTTGAATTTGATTTGCTAGTATCTTATTGAGAATTTTTGCATCCATATTCATCAGGGATATTGGCCTGTAGTTCTCTTTTTTTACTGGGTCTCTGTCTGGTTTAGGAATCAAAGTAATACTGGCTTCATAGAATGAATCTGGAAGTTTTCCTTCCCTTTCTGTTTTTTGGAATAGCTTGAGAAAGATAGGTATTATCTCTGCTTTAAATATCTGGTAGAACTCCCCTGGGAAGCCATCTGGTCCTGGACTCTTATTTGTTGGGAGATTTTGATAACTGATTCAATTTCTTCACTGGTTATGGGTCTGTTCAAGCTTTCTATTTCCTCCTGATGGAGTTTTGGAAGCATGTGGGTGTTTAGAAATTTGTCCATTTCTTCCAAGTTGTCCAGTTTGTTGGCATATAATTTTTCATAGTATTCCCTGATAATTGCTTGTATCTCTGAGGGATTGGTTGTAATAATTCCATTTTCATTCATGATTTTATCTACTTGGATCATCTCCCTTTTGTTTTTGAGAAGCCTGGCTAGAGGTTTATCAATTTTGTTTATTTTTTCAAAAAACCAACTCTTGATTTCGTTGATCTGCTCTACAGTTTTTTTAGATTCTATATTGTTTATTTCTGCTCTGATCTTTATTATTTCTCTTCTTCTGCTGGGTTTAGGCTGCCTTTGCTGTTCTGCTTCTATTTCCTTTAGGTGTGCTGTTAGATTTTGTATTTGGGATTTTTCTTGTTTCTTGAGATAGGCCTGGATTGCAATGTATTTTCCTCTCAGGACTGCCTTCGCTGCATCCCAAAGCGTTTGGATTGTTGTATTTTCATTTTCGTTTGTTTCCATATATTTTTTAATTTCTTCTCTAATTGCCTGGTTGACCCATTCATTCTTTAGTAGGGTGTTCTTTAACCTCCATGCTTTTGGAGGTTTTCCAGACTTTTTCCTGTGGTTGATTTCAAGCTTCATAGCATTGTGGTCTGAAAGTATGCATGGTATGATCTCAATTCTTGTATACTTATGAAGGGCTATTTTGTGACCCAGTATGTGATCTATCTTGGAGAATGTTCCGTGTGCACTTGAGAAGAAAGTATATTCTGTTGCTTTGGGATGCAGAGTTCTAAATATATCTGTCAAGTCCATCTTATCCAATGTATCATTCAGGGTCCTTGTTTCTTTATTTACCGTGTGTCTAGATGATCTATCCATTTCTGTAAGTGGAGTGTTAAAGTCCCCTGCAATTACCACATTGTTATCAATAAGGTTAATTATGTTTGTGAGTAATTGTTTTATATATTTGGGGGCTCCCCTATTCAGTGCATAGACATTTATAATTGTTAGCTCTTTCTGATGAATAGACCCTGTAATTATTATATAATGCCCTTCTTCATCTCTTGTTACAGCCTTTAATTTAAAGTCTAGTTTGTCTGATATAAGTATGGCTACTCCAGCTTTCTTTTGACTTCCAGTAGCATGATAAATAGTTCTCCATCCCCTCACTTTCAACCTGAAGGTGTCTTCAGGTCTAAAATGAGTCTCTTGTAGACAGCAAACAGATGGGTCTTGTTTTTTTATCCATTCTGATACCCAATGTCTTTTGCTTGGCACATTTAGTCCATTTACATTCAGTGTTATTATAGAAAGATACAGGTTTAGAGTCATTGTGATGTCTTTAGGTTTCATGCTTGTAGCGATGTCTCTGGTACTTTGTCTCACAGGATCCCCCTTGTAGGATCTCTTGTAAGGCTGGTTTAGTGATGACGAATTCCTTCAGTTTTTGTTTGTTTGGAAAGACCTTTATCTCTCCTTCTATTCTAAATGAAAGACTTGCTGGATAAAGGATTCTCGGCTGCATATTTTTTCTCTTCATCACATTGAAGATTTCCTGCCATTCCTTTCTGGTCTGCCAGGTTTCAGTAGAGAGATCCGTCACAAGTCTTATCCATCTCCCTTTATATGTTAGAGCACGTTTATCCCTAGCTGCTTTCAGAATTTTCTCTTTATCCTTGTATTTTGCCAGTTTCACTATGATATGTCGTGCAGAAGATCGATTCAAGTTACGTACGTCTGAAGGGAGTTCTCTGTGCCTGTTGGATTTCAATGCCTTTTTCCTTCCCCAGATCAGGGAAGCTCTCAGCTATTATTTCTTCAAGTACCCCTTCAGCACCTTTCCCTCTCTCTTCCTCCTCTGGAATACCAATTATGCGTATATTATTTCTCTTTAGTGCATCACTTATTTCTCTAATTTTTCCCTCATACTCCTGGATTTTTTTATCTCTCTTTTTCTCAGCTTCCTCTTTTTCCATAATTTTATCTTCTAGTTCACCTATTCTCTCCTCTGCCTCTTCAGTCCGAGCTGTGGTCATCTCCATTTTATTTTGCAGCTCATTAATAGCTCCTCCTGGCTGTTCCTTAGTCCCTTGATCTCTATAGCAATAGATTCTCTGCTATCCTTTATACTGTTTTCAAGCCCAGCGATTAATTTTATGACTATTATTCTAAATTCACTTTCTGTTATATTGTTTAAATCCTTTTTGATCAGTTCATTAGCTGTTGTTATTTCCTGGAGGTTTTTTTGAGGGGAATTCTTCCGTTTCATCATTTTGGATAGTCCCTGGAGTGGTGTGGAACTGCAGGGCACTTCTCCTGTGCTGTCTTGAATAACTTGCGTTGGTGGGCAGGGCCGCAGTCAGACCTGATGTCTGCCCCCAGCCCACCGCTGGGGCCATAGTCAGACTGGTGTGTGCCTTCTCTTCCCCTCTCCTAGGGGCAGGATTCACTGTGGGGTGGCGTGGCCCATCTGGGCTACTTGCACACTGCCAGGCTTGTAGTGTTGGGGATCTGGCGTATTAGCTGGGGTGGATCGGCAAGGTGCACAGGGGCGGGAGGGGCGGGCTCAGCTCGCTTATCCTTAGGTGATCCGCTTCGGGAGGGGCCCCTCTTCTGTGGGCCTCTCGTCTGCACTGGGCTCCGGAGAATCCATTCTGCTAGTCTTCTGGTGGTTTTCTGGGTTATTTAGGCCGGTGTAGGTGGACTCTAAGTGACCAGCTAGACGCGGTGAACCCAGCATCCTCCTACACCATCTTCCGACCCAGTCTAGAGGAAAATGATCTTAAGGCTGGAAGGTGTTTCCCATAAGACAGTGGTTCTCAAACTTGAGCAAACATCAGAATCATCTGAAGGACTTATTCCAACATTCATTGCTTACCTCCTGCCAGGAGTTTCTGATCCAGTAGGGCTGGCTGGGGCCTGGGAATGAGAATTCCTCACACATTGCCAGGTTACATGGATGCTGCACACTTGGGGAGCAGCTACCATGGGAAACAGCCTGAGGAACAGTGTTTGCTTCTGCTGTGGGCTGGGATACTTTTGTTCCCTCTGCTTATTTTATGAGCACCTGCTCCTTTGGGCAAATCCAGTGCACAGGTATGTGTTTCTTGACTCATACTTTGTTTAAAACATTGCCAACTCCTGATCATCATTTAAAAATCTGGAGGGGGTGCTGGGTGGCTCAGTTGGCTAAGCATCCAACTTCAGCTCAGGTCATGATCTCACAGTTTATGAGTTCAAGCCCTGCATTGGGCTCTGTGCTGAATAGCTCAGAGCCTGGAGTCTTTGGGATTCTGTGTCTCCCTCTCTCTCTGTCCCTCCTCTGCTCATGCTCTGTCTCTCTCTCTCTCTCAAAAACAAATAAATAAAAATAAAAATAAAAATAAATTAATCAGTCAATCAACCTGGAGAGAGTTGGGGCGGCTTGTTGGCTCATTTAAGCACCAGACTCTTGATTTCGGCTCAGGTCATGATCCCGCAGTTTGTGAGTTTGAGCCCCATGTCGATAGTGTGGAGCCTGCTTGGGGTTTTCTCTTCCTCTCTCTTTGCCCCTCCTCTACTCATTCTTTCTCTCTCTCAATAAATAAATAAATAAATAAATAAATAAATAAATAAACAAACAAACAAACAAACAAACTTTAAAATGTTTACTCCTTTAGAGAGTATGTAAAATTTTAAAGTTTTAGTTTCTCTCATAAAGGGGTATACTTGGCACTTTGGATCCAACATTCTCATATAGCAGAAAAAAAAAAAAATGGCTGGAGCTGAGAAATGGCTGCCCCCTCAGATGGCCCCCTCAGATGCGTGCTGCTTTTGACTATGACCTCTCCATTCTGTCATCTCCACCCAGCCCACTTCACTCCTGTGTGTTACATGCCCACAGGTGTGGAGTTCTGGATTAACAGGTAGTTGCTGTTTCCCAGCCATGGCTTGTATTCCCCAGCTTCTGGGGCTTTGTTCTTTTGTCTTGGGTTTGCCCCGAGCTTTCCCTCTTCTCTTCTCCTCAGAGGTCATCTTGTCTTTGCTTGAGTCCTAAACTTCAGACTCCCTCAGGATTGTTGTTAGGGAAGTGTAGATTCATGTCCAGCATGATAATTACCTCTAGGCCTATCTTTCATCTTCATTGGTTTGGTGAGTCCTTGGGGACACATTCTGTATCTCCTAACAGTGCCACCACCATGCGCCATGTCCCAGCCCTGATGAGAAGTGTGACATAGAGACCCTAGGGTGGTCTCATGATTCCTGCCTCCAGGTGTTTACCCCCTGTATAATCTCCTCACCTTGAATATGAGTGAGCCTTGTGACTGCATTCGAACCAATAGAATATAAGAAGGTGAGGGAATTTTGTAGATGTAATCAAGGTCTCAAGTCAGTTGGTTTGAGTTAATCAAAAAGGATATCCTGGGTAAGCCTTACTTAACAGAAAATCTTTAAAGAGTGGCTGGATACTTCCTGAAGGCAGAGACTCTTCATGGCAGTTTGATAAAGTAAGCAGCTTTTGGAGAAGCCCATTGGCAAGGAGCTGAGGACACCCTCTAGGACCTGAGAACATCTTCCAACCAACAGCCGGCAAAAAACCGTGCCCTCAGTCTTATGGCCACAAGCAAATAATTCCTGCTAACAGTTTGAATGAGCTTTGAGCCAGATTCTTCCCCAGGTGAGCCTCCAGATGAAAACACTGCCCAATCAGTACCTTAATTGCAGCCTTGTAAAACCATGAACGGAAGACCCAGATAAGCTGTGCTTAGCTGACCCAAAGAAACTGTGGGGTTGCAAATGTGGAGTTAAGCAACCAAGTTTGCAGTAATATGTTACGTAGCAATAGAGAATTAACAGAAGAGGTGAGGAGAAGGGGAAAAGGAAAGGAAATAATTTATCATAGCAATACTGTAAAATATCCCCAAACCTAATGGCTTAAAATAACAATTTATTATTTCTTGCAATTCTGTGGGTTAACCGGATGGTGATTCTGCTCTCCATGGTGTCAGGTAGAGTCACTACTGAAGCTGCATGAAGCTGGGAGCTTGGCGGGGCTGTCTCGGTTCTTCTCCAGAAGGCTTCTCTCTCCATGTGGGGCTAGTCCTCCAGGGCCACACTGTGAGGCCACTCCCCTCAGTGCAGTAGCCTGGACTTGACTACAATATGGCAGTTGGGTTCCCAGAAGGGGAAAGCAGAAGGAAGTGGGGAGCAGTCTAGGAGGGCACTTGTGGGTGTCATTTTTTAAAAAAATTTTAAACATTTATTTATTATTGAGAGACAGAGAGACACAGAGTGTGAGCAGGGGAGGGGTAGAGAGAGGGGGAGACACAGAATCTGAAGTAGGTTCCAGGCTCTATCAGCACAGAGCCCAACGTGGGGCTTGAACTCACAAACTGCGAGATCATGACTTGAGCCGAAGCCGGTCACTTAACCAACTGAGCCACCCAGGCACCGCAATGGGTGTCATTTTTTAAAACTACTGCCTAACCAGGGCCTTGCTCAAGGCAACTGCTTAATAAAACATTTTAGAATGAGTTGGAAGAAGGAATGTGTTATTGGTGATTTAACTATGAGTCTGAAGACAGCATCATGATTGTCCATGCAATGTGTCCCTTGCCAGCATTTTATTTCTGAGAGCGGAAATGAGGAGCTATTTATTCATTTATTGAGTGCCATTTACTTTTGCCTAATATCCATTGGTTAGCAGCTTAACAGCACCTCTTACATACTTGGAATAAAATATGAACTCTTCAACGTGGAAGGGACTCATTGCAGGACCTGCTCAAGAAATAAAGCTGCCTACATTTAAATTAGAAAAATGGTCATACTTGCCACCTATATAGTTCCAAGTGAACCAAAAAAAAAAAAAAAAGGTCATCGAATGATTTATCATTACCTTCCCTGATGCATAAGACAGAGTGAATGGGTAAGAAAATGGCAGGTAACTGATTTAAAGAATCTAATCTTATCAGAAGACCTGTCGAGCCCTTTAAGAGTATAGTATGTTTGCCAACCCCTGATCTAAGGAAATTATTAAGTGTGTTGTTCAGTCATTGAGATGCCTCTGGAAATCCATGCATTGGCTAACCAACAGAAGATGGTCGTGGTGGCTTTCCCCTTCCTTTCCACTGCTTTTTTCCACTTGGATAACTGCACTAATCAATGGCAGAGGGGTGGAAACCTTGATTGCAAATACCGCTCTCTGTGCTGTGGGGTGTCTCCTCTGCTCGGAGCCATGCTTTCTACTTTTCTGTCCTGAATAGTTTCTGGTTTTCCCCTTTTATGTCAGTGCTGCACCAGGGCTGGAGTATAGGACGCAATGATGGGCCCATTCAGAAGGGGGCTGAGCTGCAGGCACGCAGCCTGGGGCTGGACCCAGTGCCCAGCATGTGGGATCTCCATACATGTCAGACTTAACCTCCCCTTGAACCCTGTTTTGCTGGTGACAGGGGCACATGGCAGTGTCACAGCTTTCATGTCACTCGAGTAACAATGGCAACACCCTGGAGAGAATCACATTCCCTCTTTGCTGAGACCCAGCAAACCAGAGACTCCCCGAATCCAAATAAAATGGGATCCTTGGAATCCCTGTCAAAATCAACCTGCTTAGAGGCTAATCGCTCTATTTGCTTGGTGTTATACCCCCGTAGGGATGTTTGGCTGCAGCTGCCACATAACAGACCACGTTTCAACTCGCTTCTTCTGTAGGTGAAGTGGTCGTGCACGGAAGGCCTGGGGGTGCACGGAGAACCAGTGACCCTTCTGTGCCTGTTAGACATCCCTGCACGACCTGTTCTTCACTTGGGTCTGTGATGAGAAGCACAGGCAGCATTAGGATGCTCCATCTGCTTCCCTGGGCCTGAATCGCCCTCAATAAGAGTGTGCCCTCAGCTGGTTTCCTGTGCCGAAATGTGTAAACAAAGCTAATGAGAGCGAATTCTCACCGAATGCGAAGCATCAGACACCATTCTAAATGCTGGACATGTATTTAATTCACACAGAAACCCAAGAGGCGAGTACTGTTGTATCCCATTTATACAAAGGAGGAAGCTGAGGCTGCCCAATGATTCAGGGTTCCATGACTAGCATTTGGTGGAGTGTCAACCCAGCATCGAGCGCTGAGGCTGTACCCTGAACCAGGATGCAGACATTTTGAGGGGAAAAGCAAAACAAAGTAGCCATAGGTCCCAGGAGTAGCTGTCCATACCACACACATTGTCACCCAGAAAATAAGTTCATTTCCTTGGCCTTCCCACCCCCAAGTATAGGGGGTGTGGTCTGCAGAATGTTAGAGATTTAGGGATCACAGAACCACCCATTGAGGTTACAGGCAGAGGAGAAGCGGATGGCAAATGTGTGGCCTCAGGACGAAGCTGTCTGGGTGAAACTAAATGATTTTCCTCTTTATAAAGAATTTCAAAGGTGAACGCTATTTCAGTTATGTGTGCTATGTGTTCTATTATCGGTTACGTCCAGAACAAAAGTGAGGACAGTGGCACTGAGGCCCTTAGAGAGACGACCAGGGCTCAGGGTCCGTGGAGGATCCTCGGTGGCCTGGTGGGATGGCATGGAGGGGTGGGGCAAACATGGCGCCTGGTTTGGAGTCCAAGGGAAGCTCTTGATCACAGAACAGTTTGGGGGTCTGGCTTTGGAACTCTTTTGGAAACACTGTTAGAAGTCACTGTCCTTTTTTTTTTTTTTTTAATTAATTAATTATTTATTTATTTATTAATATATGAAATTTACTGTCAAATTGGTTTCCATACAACACCCAGTGCTCATCCCAAAAGGTGCCCTCCTCCATACCCATCACCCACCCTGCCCTCCCTCCCACCCCCCATCAACCCTCAGTTTGTTCTCAGTTTTTAAGAGTCTCTTATGCTTTGGCTCTCTCCCACTCTAACCTCTTTTTTTTTTTTTTTCCTTCCCCTCCCCCATGGGTTTCTGTTACGTTTCTCAGGATCCACATAAGAGTGAAACCATATGGTATCTGTCTTTCTCTGCATGGCTTATTTCACTTAGCATCACACTCTCCAGTTCCATCCACGTTGCTACAAAAGGCCATATTTCATTTTTTCTCATTGCCACGTAGTATTCCATTGTGTATATAAACCACAATTTCTTTATCCATTCATCAGTTGATGGACATTTAGGCTCTTTCCATAATTTGGCTATTGTTGAGAGTGCTGCTATAAACATTGGGGTACAAGTGCCCCTATGCATCAGTACTCCTGTATCCCTTGGATAAATTCCTAGCAGAGAAGTCACTGTCCTTTGATTTGGGGTCACAAAGATCCCCAAGAAGGAGATCTCTTGGGGCTTTTGCCCCAGGCCTCCCTCCCTTGGCATAATTTGGAAGCTGAAGCCTCAACCCAGCCATATCCTAGTGGCCTCGAGGAGATGCTGGAAGGCTTAGCTCTGTCTTAGTGGCTCTGAGGGGGTTTTGGAAAGCTCCAGCACCCCTCTCTCCTCATCTTTCCACGGGACATGTGCCACTCTGGGAAGCAGAGTTTCTGAGCTGAGTCAGGCCTTATCCTTTTAAGAACCCAGCCCTTAAATAGTCTCAAGCAACTTGGAAGGAATTTTTTGTTCTTTCTTTTTTTTTCCTAAACTACATTGTTTCCATTTCTGACTTTCCAGTGATTTTACAAAACTCTTTCTTTGTCTTCTTTTGAGCTGGTCAGGAGGAGAAGGGGTTTACCCAAAACATAGCAACTGGGGAAGGAGTTTGGGCCATACTGCTCGTAGAGGAGGTCTCAAGGTGCTCCTCCTGTCCCCACCCCACCTACACTCCAGCTCTGTCCCTCATGCCACAGAACCAGATTACTGTGGGGGCTTAAGGGTGGCAAGGGCAGTAAAGGGAAAGGAGTAGCCATGTGGTGGGGGTGGGGTGGAGATTCATTCATTCAACAGATGTGTACCGAGAGCCCCCCATGTCCCAGGCCATTGTACCAGAGCCCAGGAGCAAGGGGCTGACGTGACAGCTCCAGGCAGATCCTAGAGAGCAGATAACAGATCACAGATAACAAACAAGTAAAAAGACCAGTTGTTAGAATCCATGATGCATTTTCTGAAGGAGACAAACAATAGCCTGCAACAGAGAATGGGGTGACCAAGGGAGGTCTCCCTACAGAGAGCACCTGTGAGTAAAAGGAGCTGGGCAGGGAAGGGTGGAGGGAACAGTATTTCCAATGCCCTGCAAAGGAAAAGCTGGGCGTGCATGAGGAACTGGATAAAGAGCAGGTGGCTGAAGCCTGGTGGGCATGGGGGCAGTGCCATGGGGGAGGCAGGCGGGACAGGCAGGTGTTAGCGCCTCCAGGCTTCGATGGGCACAGTACAGAGTTTTGATTGTGATCCAAGGGTAGTGGGGAGCCACGGAAGGCTCTTGAACAGGGACAGACGTGAGCTGTTTTCCAAAGTGCTGACTACCATACGGGGAACTGGTGCACGAGGCACGGACCTGGCTAGGTATGCAGTTTTGGGATTGACAGCTCATCATAACTGATGTCATTGTGGGGGAGAGGCAGTAGGTAATAGGCAGATAGTAGACCTTTTTTTTTAACTTCTTTTGAATGTTCCAAAATTCCCCTGTGTCCCTCAGCTGTTCTATTTCAAGGCTCAGTTGGGGGGGTTACATTTCTCTGTCTCCTCCCTTCCTCCCTCCATCTCTCACTCCTTCCCTGTCTGAAGTCGCATTTTGGTCTGAAAGTTTTGGGTCAGTGTGTGTCATTGCTGTATTTTTTCAAGGGTGATAAATCCTAAAGCTGTCTTAGGAAAATAGCAGGAACATTCATTTCTCGTGGGCAGTCAACGGTGTGACAGGAAAAGGCATTTTCAGTCTCTGCGGGAAGAGCTCACGCGGGCCCTCCTTGCCGCTGAAGGAAGGGTTGAAATGGTTCGCTGTCTCCCAGTTTATTTTTAATTACTTCTGCTGGTATTAGACATCGTGTGACTCCAGCAAGAAGAACATGACGAGACAAGTTGGGAACGAGGCCCACTGACGCATGCCTGGTGCCAGCCATTGAAAAATCACTTCATGTCAGGGACTCAGCCTCATGGGCACCGTCCCTGCAGCTACGAGTGCTGTTCCTCTTCCTGGGCTTGGCACTGGGGTCTTGGCCTCCACCCAGACACCGCTGTCTTCACAAGGCAGGTAGGGGACAGTGTGCATTCCTTCCTGTCCCTCCCCCCCATCCCCACCCATCCTCACGCAAGGCCCAGAGTCAAATGCTTTTCTGCTCGTTTCATTCTTATCTCTGCCCTATGGGTGGATACTCCTAGTGCCACTCATATCTTATGTGTGAGGGAGCTCAGGCTCAGAGAGATTAAGTCACTTGCTCAGAGTGCACAGCTATGAACCTGGGAGTCTCTGATCCTGACTCATGTCAGACTATCTCCACACCCGTGTGTCCAAACGGAGGGGTTGGCAGTTGGAAGCACTTGCAAAAAAAAAAAGTTTCCTGGGTCCCACTATCTGTAGGGGCAGCCCTAGAATTGACATTTTGATAGGCAGCTCACAGACCACACTTGATGAGTTAGGAGGGTCTTAGGACCCCTCTGTGGCTCAACGGGTGAAGACTGTCCACACCGGAGCATAGTGAGAAGTGCCACTCAACACGGTTGTGTTCCCAGTGGACCAGGCAGGGTCCAGCCAGGGACAGAAGCCTGCCAGTCATTTTAACAGAGAGAACTTCATGTTAAGAATTGTTGACCAGAAAGGGCAAAAAGAGAAGTGTAGGATGTCATGGAAGTAGCAATGTCAGGCAACAGATGCTACCCCACAGCTGGTGGTGGCAAGCAGGAGAGGGGAAGGGAAGAGGAGAGGTTTTTAGGTAAGACTTAGAAGTCGAGAGGAGAGGACCTGGGGGGCTCGCACAGAGACCCCTGGGAAGGGCACACTGGTTGGGGGGGGGGTAAGGGTTTTGAGGAGCGGGTGCTGGGGTCTCTGACGTGAATGGACCTGATTTGGTGAGTGTTAGGAAAACTGTAAACTAGCTTTGTTCACTGCTACTGGAATGAGCTGTCCCTGCCCAGGGCAAGGAGCCTTGCTGGAGCCATGGCGCTGGGAACCAGAAGCCAACAGGAACCAAACAGGAGGGAACAAGTCCCACATCCTTCCTGCATCCTTACAGCCTCCCCCTGCTGGCCCTTCTGGCAGAGCCTGGCCAGAAACAGCTGGCAAAGCAGAAACGTGGTTTGCGGAGCCCCAGCCCCAGCCCCAGCCCCAGCCTCAGCCTCACTAAGCCCGGCGGATTTGGTGCTGAGGCACACCCAGCAATAACTGGAAACTTGCTGAATGAGTTCAGTATTGTTTGCAGCCTAATGACACATCAAATTCTTATTTCCTGGGTTTGATTCCTCTTGCTCTATTGAGTAGGGCTCTTGGGGAGTGGGCAAGCATAGGGAAGCCGTGCTACCTGATGGAAAGAGGATGGCGTCTGGGTGCCGGCAGATCTGTCCCTCTCATCTGTATATCGGGGTTAATTATGCACACCTTGCTGTGTTGTTCAGAACGAAACGAGATGATGTGCCAGCAAGATCAGGGCTGGGCACAGAGTAGGCGGGGGACATGATGCTATATCCTCATCCTTGTCGCCGTGACTGACAACTACTCGTACGGTGAAAATCCTCTGCTGTAGTTAAAATGTAGTTGTACTGGGTGAATTCAAGACGGTGTAGCAATAGGTTTTCACATGTGGAAAATAGAAAGTACTTTTTTATCCCTGAATATGGATTAATCTTATGTAGTGTCTTGGTTGACTTATAAGAAGATTAAAGTATTCAGATGCATTAAAAAAAATGTTTTTAAGCCTTTCCTTTTACCTGTTTCATGAATAAACATATACACAGAAGTAAACTTCTGGCACGCAGCAAAATACACTGAGATTTATTTGGTCATTCACAATCATTAATGAACTAGTCTTTGTTAATAGCTAATGTTCCTCAATTCAGATGAGCAGCCTGTCTGTATTGGCAAAACGTAAAAAGGAGATTTGAAAAGTAGTGTTGCTTTTGTATTAGTTCTCTCTTTTCTAGAGTGGTGGTTAAGGCTTTACTGTTTCTGAGTGGGGCGACTTTGGGCAAGTGACTGAATCTCATGCTTAGCATCCTCATCTAGGAAAGGGGAGGGGGTGGTGCAGAAATCACGCTGCCCGGGCAGGGTTGTCCAGCAGGCGGGAGGTGCTTGGCTAATGCCAGTGATGGAGAAGAGACTGGGGTCTGCAGGAGTCTGGGCCAGGCTCTGCAGGTGTGTCCTCGGAACAAACGTCCTCAGGCAGCCGGCCTTGCTGTGAGGGAGGAGGATCCGAACCTGGCACGGCAGGTTCCGGAATACGTGTGGCTGGTGGAGTGGGTTTGGAAGTGCTTAGTTCTCTTAAGCAGCCTTGTATCTGCTTCCCGACCTCATTGGCCAAAACACTCCCCCATGGACTGTTTGGTGGGAAACCTCACAACAACCTGCTTGTGGGAGTCCTTGGATTGCGAGCTGATCTGTCTGAGTCCACAGAGGGGTCCTCTGGCAGAGGCTCTGTGCCTCTGCTAGCGGGATCTGCCGGGTGGCCGTCTGGGAGAGCCTTGCTCACACCGAGCCCATCTTGTATGTTCGCCATCTCACCAGTGTTGCCCACTTTCCTGGGTTTCCTTCCTAGGATGGGCTGGGGCAGGGGTGTTTTGCAGGACTGAGAGGAGGGCAGAGCAGCCCTCCTCCCACTATCTAGAAAGGTGCCCTGGTGTGCTGGGGGTCAGGAGCCTGCAGGTCTAGAAGCCAGCTGTGCTTTTGCAGCTCCTGTTGCTCTGATACCTGCACTTAAATTTTGATCAAATCACATTTCATCCCAAGCTTCAGATAGATTGGCTTCATAGAAGGCACTCCACCGCCTGTTCTCTACACAGCAGCCAGAACTTCAAAAACGGAGGCTGGTTTTGCCAAAAATCAGGGCAAAATTTACCCCCCAAACCTGACTGGCTCCCCAGGCTGTGCTGAGTTTCAGCTGATGTCCCAAGAGAGAGACCAGTGCCCATTCATCTCAGCCTCCTCTCGACTGCTGTCCCCTCATGCCCTCTGCACAATCCACTGCTCTCAGTGGCTCTGGGCACACGGTCACTTTAGGACATCAGCACTTGCTGCCCTCTCTGCCCAGGACACTTTGCCCTTTGATTTCCAGTTGGCTCCCTCCTCACTTTCTTCATGTCCTTGTCCAGACACCACCTTTTCAATGAGACCTACCCTGACTCTCTGATCTAATGTTATCCCCAGCCCTGACCACCGGTAATCTTGGTTGGTTATTGATTTCCTTTTAATGGCAGCACTTTGGGTCCATAGCATATCATATAAATATCCCAAGGAGGCAAATTGTGCCTGGTGCCCCATCCATTAGAAACATGACTATACGAGAACAGGGTGCTGTGTCTGTTTTGTCCCTCTGTGTGCCGCAAGTGGCCAGACCAGTGCCCAGCACACACTTGTGCTCAGGAAGCCTTTCCAGAAGGAGGGAGCCGGTGCTGGAGCAGCACTTGGCTGAGCGCTTTGCAAGTATCATCTCCTTTGATCCTGGCAGCACCTTTACGGTGTAGATGCTTATAGTATGTCCCTTTCATTGGTGACAAAACTGACTCAGAGAAGGTTAAGCAACTCTGCTCCAAAGCCCTACCTTTAGCCTGCTTGCCAGCAACCCCCTTCTGGTCTGAGGCCCTGGGGTGGACCGAGAGAGCACGGGAGCCACCTGAGGACTTCCAGCTGAGCTTCTCTGGGAAGGCAGAGGGTGCCCAGGGACCTGTTGAAAGGCTTCCAGGTAAGGGAATTTCCAGCACCTCAAACGTTTTGGTGGCACTAAATGCAGTGCTAATTGACAATTGGTGTCATTATTTCTGCAATAAGTATCTTTCCAGTAGACACAAGATTGGCTCCTGTTTCCTTCCCCATCCCTTAGTACTAGACATGGTGCTGGATGCGTAGTAGGTACTCAGTAACCATTTGTGGAGGGGAGGGAAGAACAAGAAGAGTTAGGTCAAGATGAGGTTTCTGGGGGGCACCTGGGTGGCTCTGTTGGTTCAGCATCTGACTTCGGCTCAGGGCATGATCTCGCGGTTCCTGGGTTCGAGTCCCACGTCAGGCTCTGTGCTGACAGTTTGGAGCCTGAAGCCTGCTTCAGATTCTTGTCTCCTCTGCCTCTGTTCCTCCCCCACTCACACTCTGTCTTGTTCTTTCTCAAAATAAGTAAACAAAACAAAAAATACAAGGTTTCTGCATCCCCCTTGTGAATCCTCAACTGCTTTGAGTTTTAAATGCCATGTGCACAGAGGTCTGACTCAACCTTCAAACTCGATCCCAACAGCCCAACAGGAAGGGTCCCCAACTCCAGCCTGACTCTGAGCCCTGCACCCCTTGGTAGCTCATACTTGTTTTCATTTTGCTGGGTCTTTATCATAGAGAAGCCCTTTGCTTTTCAGCTAACTTTGTTGGTAGAGAAATCACCCTTATTCCTCATAAATGAAATTCCTTTTTCCAGTAGATTTTGGGAAATCCACTATCTTCCATAGGGTGATCTCTTCAATCAACTGGGGACAAAACTTGAGGCTCCCAATGCCATATGGTTTTGGCCATCGACCTGGTATCTCCCTGGCTACCCTTGGCTTAATCCTGTCCATAAAAAAACACTAAGGGAGGAGATTTATAGGGCTTACTGAATATGTTCCATCACTGTGGCCTGCACTGTGGGCCCTGCTCTCAGCTCCGAGCCACCCAAAGGGCCCATCCCCCTCCCTCTCCACATCATAGCAAAGTTTACTTTTGTCCATTGTTCACTGTTTCATAATCTCATCGTAGATTCTGTGCTATACCCTTCACTCCTTTGGGATTCCTACCTAGATTAAAACAGCTGATGGTGCTGACCGGTGGGGCCTCTTCGGGGGAGGCTGGTCTGAGCTGCATGCTAACTGCCTGGTGGGAAGACTGCTGCCTTGCACACTTTATTATAAAGCAAGAGGCCCATGTAGAGATCATGCTGGAATAACCAAATGAAGGTGAGGTGTAGAGGGAGGATTAGCCAACTAGCCATGCAGCCTCCAGGGCCACATCACGCCCTGGAACAGATTTCCACAGTGCCCTCTGATTTGGAGAGGGTTAACCTACCTGGGGGCAAGAGTCTGGCACCTTTTGGGTCAGAAGCCTGAATTTTTGGCACTCCCTGATCCTTGGTTCCATGAATCTGATCCTTAGAATGCATAGAAACTTTAAGGCTTTTAATATTTGGATCATTTTAATTTTGCTCTCACCTGATTTGTGTCTGTGCCTCAGTGGGCCAGAGGCAAAAATGATGGTTTCAGAATTTTTAAGAAGCATGTTCCAGTTCAGAGTCCAAACGAAAGGATCTCTGTGTGAGCCAAAGAGATACTTACTGAAATGTGTTTTCTCTCTGTAGAATAATTATCTCAACCCTCCTAAAAATATGGATCCTTTCTCTTCCTCTGGACTTCAGAAATTGCCTATTATGAGCTCTTCTCCACTTGATCTTAGCCAAAAGGCCGAGAAGCGATATGAGCTCTTCTCATTAAAAACAATTACAGTCCCCCTTTAAGAGACAGTATCCAGTGAGAGTTCTCTAAAGCTAGGGATGGAGAGTGGGCCCCCCAACATCAGGGGGAAGGGGTGAAACCCTCCAAGCTTCTGATTTATAAAATGGCCTTGCTAATAGGAGCTTCTTTCCAGTTTTCTTGCAAAAACCATGAGAAAGGGCACCTAGCAGGTGCTTCCGGTCCACAGATCCAGCGAGGGAAGTGGGACAAAACTCTTGATGAAAAGGAACAAAGTAAATGAGCCAGGAGCCTTGAAGAGACCTAGATGGAACTTGAGATATTGAGAATGCAAAAACACTTAGGAGGAGTCCTTTAGACCTTTCTGGAAGAATCCCTCTCTACTGTTGCTATGGCCAGTTTTCATTGACTGAATTCTACACTTTGCAGCTGTGACTGACCACCGGCTATTAGGTTACCTCTATGACCTTGCCTAGTTAATTGAGAGCAGGTTGGGGGGGTGGGAGAGCGCTCTGCAGGCCTCAGTGTCCATGAGCTCGAGTCAGGTTGGCTTGCATTTAGGGACAGTGCAGGAGCCATGTTGTCCTTAGCTCCATCTGGGCCTGAGGGGCAAGTGTGAACTAAGGGTCCACCCCTCACGTCACCGGGCCTCATGGATTATCTGTGCGGTGACTTGGTCTTTAGGGCCCACAGACTTTGATCAACCTGTGGCAGAAGGTTTGTGTGAAACCCTTCCTGGCTTTCTTTTTCTTTTTTTTTTTTTTAAAAACACAAATGGGATCTGGAATTGATCCCAGATAATACATCTGCCTCTTAATTTCACTTCAGAGGGGCAGGATAACAAGAAAGGCGATGAAGACAAGTAAATGCATTTATGATTTATGCCCCTGTGATAAATCAATGGATGATTTCTCCCCAAAATGTGGTCACTGCCCTGCTAACTCATACCAGCTGACACATCTGTGAGGTGCACAAGGGAATGGGGGCTGAGCCCTCTCCACACCATGTGCACGCCAGGCCTGGAACCCGCACCCCACGGGTGGGATTTGGACATATGAGCGAGCTGGCTATACACAGTTAGGAAGATGGCTGCTTCATCGCCACCTTTTTCTCCCCCTCTAGTCTGTATTTTCCTTCCTTGCGTCCTGCTGGTGCAGTTACATGCAGCCTGTTCTTGGTTCATCTCCAGCATTCCTGCGCTTGCCTTCATGTGTGGGGAGTTAGATTTTTCCATTCCCTAAAGGTGATTCGATCAGGCCAGTTCCCACCAGAGTCCCCAAAGCAAGCAGGGAGAGTGGAAAATCACATTAACTCTTTCATTAACTCCAGCTGTTTTGCGCCGAGTCTGAGATGGCAAAGGGATTTCTTCTGGAGGGCCGGCTCCTGGCCTGGGGAGGGGCTCACCAGAGTGCTCACTTGGGAAGGGGTGGAGGTGGGGGTGGGGGCTGGCGTCTGGCTGGGCGGAGACAGGGCTATGGCCAGGAAGCAGTATCCCTGTGCACGAGAAGGCCAGCAGTGGCCCTGGTGCCACATGTCTGCCATCCCTCTCCTCATGGTCTCTCCACATCCTGAAGGCCCAGCTGCCTTGCCTTTCTGAACCTGGGAAGTTAAATGTACATGTTCCAAAAAATTGTCATTAGAAATTTTCAAAAATCTCTTGAACCATTTCTTTGGCGGCTTGCTTACTTCCCCAACGTTGTTTTTTTTTTTTTTTTTTTTTTCCAAGCATCATCTGAAGTTAATTTATCCAGGAGTAACTTGGGCTTTGGGGGAAAAAAAAGTCACCTTCTTTTTATGTTACCTGTAAATGAAACTGCCTAGTTTTGCCTCTCATTTTCTTCTTGTTGAAAAATGTCTTAGTTACTCCGTTTTTGCCTTTTATTACACAAACTTGAGAAACGCTCAGGAATGCAGTTTAAAGGGATGCAACATTATTTCCTTCACCTTTATTTCCTGGAGGGGAAAAAAAAAGTGTCAAAGCCATTTCCTGGGCCTAGACTGGGAGGCGAGACCCCCGGAGATGGGCAGAGGTGGAGTAGGAGGGTCCAGAGACTGGTCCTTTCTCCCCGAGGCCAGCGAGATGGCTGGCGTTCCTCATCACAGTGGACAGCTGGAGACGGAGACGCTGGCTATGGGGTAGGGCATCAGGCTTCAGTTGGACCCCTGAAGCTGGGGGCCGGATCGCCCTGCTCCATACAGGCTAAGTATAGAAAGGAAAAACGAGCCAGCTAGTAAGGGTTGTTCATTTGATGTCTCTGCTGATACTTCACATTACCATTTTCCCAGCCAGAAATAATATACCTGCAGCTGTGTTTCTGTAGGACAACGGGGACATCTAATAATATATCGGGCTGATCTAAGCTGCCTTTTCTCCAGCGATGACCCAAGGGGAAGATACATACTCTACCTTTATGTTATCCGATGGTACTCATCAGAAACCATTGCTGTGGAAACACCTTGCCCTGTTTGGTCCCCTTCTAATAGGAAATCATAAATTAAAACAGATTTTGATAGATTCTGCTTAATGCCAAAATGAAATCCTCACATATTTTGTTGGATATTACATAATTAGTTGACTTCTCAAAGGAGTTCTAATTATGCCTATGGAATCAGCTCATGATAATGAAATACATTCATCTCTCTGGCAAGCTGTCTGTTGCTTAGCACTGAGCTCCGAGTCAGTCCTCTGGGGTTCGCCTTCTAGCTCCGGGAGCAAAGCTTTATTTACAGCCACAGAACTTGGAAATGAAATACAAAGTTATTTTATTATGTACTTCTTTTTTATTCCTTCTAAGAACATCAGTTTTTCTTAGCTTTCTGTACTGTGTGAATGGCCATGTGTAAAGTAGCTGTACTAATCCCCAAACATAAAGATCTCCCCCACCATCCCCAAATGCATCACTGAGTCTCCTAATACCAGAAAAACTGCCAGAGATAGGAAGAGAATAATGACAAGGCCAAAGGGAATGAGTTCTTTGACTCTGAATTGCATTATCTGTAACATAAGTACTTGGGAAAAGAGTTAAATAGATGGGTGGATGGGTGGGTGGTTAAGTGAGTGGATGGTGAGATGAGAGGGCAGATGTGTATTTGAACAGATGGATGAATATTTAATCAGGAAGGGATATAGAGGGAACAGAGCTAATGCACAAAACTCTACCTTTGCATATATTATCCTGCACTTGACTGTCGGAGAAAATTATGAAGAAAAAGAGGGACTTTTTTTTCTAATAATTTCTTATTTGTAAAAGGGAAGCTCAAAATTCTTTTAATTGCTCAATAGATAGCTTTGAAAGGTAACGGCAAAGATGCAGGGAAAGTTGACTCGGGAGGAAAATTAGAAGAAATGTCTCTGAGACAAACCAGCTAAGAGAAAGTATTATGTTCCAATAGCATAAAATAGAAGATAAAAATGTATTCTCTATAAATAAGTCACTCGTAACCAAAATTAGAACAAAGCTCTGCTTAAATTTCACTGAAAAGTAGACTGTTCCAAATCACATTAGTGAATGAAACCCAAGCCAAGAAGGAGCCATTCAGAGTGACATTTATGGAGTGTTTCTGCCACGATTTTTACATTTAATAATGAAGATGCCCTGTCCAACCCTATGTTGGCACAGGCAAAGAGAAGATGCAGGGATGTCTACTGGTTTTCCTCTCCCAATTTAAGCAGTCATGGATCTCTTCTGATGGGCGCAGACACCAAAGGCGTTTTTGCTGTTTGTTATGAAGTCACCTCCTTTCCAGATGCCCCTTGAAATACATGTAGAAAGAAAAGCCCTGGGAAGATAGTAAACCAAGTTTTCCTAAGACAGAAGATGTCTTGTTTTATGACACGTGATGCAGGGAGACTGGGGACTACCTGTGAGGGCAGCCTAGGCTTGCATTATCCCCAGCACACTAGGAAATACTTTGCCCCATCAAACACCTTCCGTCTGGCCTAACACCCGGGGTGGAAGAATCCTTACAAGAACCCGCCCGTGTGGTTGGTGGTTGAACTCCAGTGGAGCACCTGTGAACACTTCTTTGGCTGTAGGGTTGGATTCTCCTCCCATCAAAAAAGCCATTTGTGAACTCTGTTGACCAAAGGGTTTGTTATGTCATGTCTTTAGCAGAAGCAACTCAGTCCGGCTTAAATTCCCAAAGATCAGGTTCCCTCATGTTACTCATCTCCGTTCTGGCAGGCACCGTGTAATTGCTGTGTGAACATTGTTTTAAAAACCCCTGAGCTGGGTCCGTTCATGAGACGCTCACATGATAGGACCTTTCCTTGAACTATTCTTTCCAATAGAATGTTGGAATCCCTGAACCTCACGTAATAGAGTGAAAGACATGAATTGGTCTTGAAGACTAAGTTATGACATCTGCAGGGCAGTTTTGCTTTGTGCTAATTGGATATACATTCAGTAAGCATGATCAATCATCATAACTAAGGCAGAGGTTGAAAGGAAGCAATAGTAGTAAAGTCAGATGGCATTTGTAGTAGATGCGTGTGCTTGTGATGATTACATGAACATGTTTCCATTTTATTTCTGTTCCTTCAGAGACAGCAAGCTCACTTTCGCTCAAGCCAGGGTGTTGAACCCTGATAATGGACACGCTGCCGGTGTACTTTCTTATGAGTTACAAGAACAGAAACAGTCTAGCTTTCTTGAAAAATTGTGATAAATATTTGGACCATATATTAAGAGTCAAATTAGGCATTTTAATTTTGACTTTTGGAATCAATTGAGATGGCAAAAACAAGTAGATTTGGCATGAAGAAAGAATTTCTTATTCAAAAATGCAAAAGGCTATGATTTATTATAACTATCTTATTACGTTGTGTTTAAGGATAACTTCTAGTTTTTAATTTTTTTATTTTGTTTTTTTTTGTTTATTTTAATTTTATTTTGTTTTTAAGAGAGAGAGAGTGAGACAGAGTATGAGTGGGGGAGGGGCAGAGAAAGAGGGAGACACAGAACCCAAAGCAGGCTCCAGGTTCTAAGCTGTCAGCACAGAGCCCGATGCGGGGATCTCACAGACCGTGAGATCATGACCTGAGCTGAAGTCGGACGCAGGGTCCAGGCTCTGAGCTGTCAGCACAGAGCCCGACGTGGGGCTCAAACCCACAAGCCATGAGACCATGACCTGAGCCGAAGTCGGACACTTAACTGACTGAGCCACACAGACGCCCCAAGGATAACTCTGTTTTAAGAACAGATGTCAGTAGGCCTCCAAAAAGCAAATCTTCTGAGTGTGGGAGAGAATGCTTTACCTATTAGTAATAAATTAGGTCTAACAAAAAAAATAGTGTATCAATCAAACGTACGGTGCCTGGAATCCCTACTCTTTTTCCATGCTGAGTCAGTCATTAGTATGTGTCTGGGAGGCAGAAGACCCTAGCCTTTGTTCTTCCTTCTCATAATAATGGGAGTGTGAACAGCCTGGCCGAGGCCAGGACCAGGATCTGCCAACGGGTGCTACTGCGACAACCGGCCCATCACTCTGGGGACGGAAAATGATGAAGTTAATGTGTGGGCAGGGCGCCACCATTGTTCAGGGAGGCGTCCTTGGCCTTTTGCTGTGTTCAATAACAGTGACAAAATCTCGGTCGCTGTTGACACAGGCTTATTCCTCAGGTGTAGAAATGCACTCTGAGCTTACTCTTGGCATTCGCTCTACAACGAAGGGAGCTCTTCATCTTTTAAATTAAAACCAAAATCATTCTGTTCCTTCTGGGGTTATGAAAGTAAATATCTTTGCCAAGCCTGCCCAGATTGTTCCAGTGGTGAGTCGGTTTGTTACTCCATTCCCTGGGTATAGGGAACAGGACCCTGGAAGAGGACCCATACCAATGACAGAGAACCACTCGACAGTGTGCTGGCAATCAATGTTCCTTAGAGACCACACTCCTCATGTGGCCTGTAAGGCCCTGCAGAGGTCTGGCATCTAGTCGGCCTCAGGCTTCACCTCAAACCCAGGCCTTTTCCTGCACCAGGGCACCACGTTCTCCCCCAGAGGGCATTTGCATTTGCTGCTCCGGTCCCCTTGCCATGCTCCTGTTTGTTGCTCAATAACACACACAACTTTCAAATGTCAACTCAGACCTGCCTCTCCTGTCTCCTGTGTCCCAGCCTGGGCCGTATTCTGTTGTCCTGCTTTCACATGGGAAGTATTCCCTTCCCTCTGAGCGTTAGTGTCTACTTCCGTCCTCCCAGTGGTTTTGTCTCACCGGTTAGCTCCTTCATTAAACTGTATTGTCTCCACGGGAGTCAGGGCCACCCTCCTGGGCGTGCTACTGCATGGTTGCTCCGGGCTCCACATTCAGAAGGACCCTTTGCTTGTCTCGATGCTCTGCGGTTGCTCTCCTGAAATCCTTCATACTTTTTGAACAAGGGCCCCCACAGTTTCATTTTGCAAGAGGCCCCGCAAATCGTGTCCCGGGTTGGGGCCATGTGTGTTTCTGTCAGATCTCCAGCACGTGGTGTACGTTTAGGAAGCATTTTGAAAATGACTGTTTCGGTGACATGGGTTGCTCTCGTTTCATCAGTGCACAAGGTATAAAATGCCTAATACCTAATTTCAAGTCAGGATGGTCTCTATTTTCCTGGCAGCTCACTACCTAATCTTACTCTTTTCGTAAAGTTTGGCAAATGCAACCAAAATTGAATTAAAGAGACATGCGTGTTATGATCTAAGAACAAAAATTGGTTGCAAACCATAGGAAGTATAAAAATGGGCCAGTCTGTTGTTCATTTTTGTTCTAAATTTAGAACCAAAAAGGTGACGTTTAGAAAGCAAAAATGCAAATTGTCTTGCAAAGGGTGCCGTGATAAGCCGGGGCCAATACCACGTGGGAGACAGTATATCCTTGACATGATAGAGGAAGTTGAGACAGTGGCTGCTCCTCTGAAGCAGGTATAAACACGTTCCCCTGTGTCCATTCAGGACCACGGAAACGCTGAAATAACCAAATGTCCAGTTTGATCTTCCCATCATACAGTCGGGGAAACGTTGCTCTCTTGCCAGGTAAGCTTGGCCAAATGTCTGCTGAGGAGTCGTGGAGAAAATGCAAAGCCTTCACCATTTTCTGCAGAGTGCCCACACGTTCCCTGTCAGCTGTCTGCCCTGGACACCTTTTCCTCTCCACCCCCCTTGCCCACCCCAAAGGTGACTCCCACAGACTGTGGGGTTGGCAGGATTTTCCAGGCTGTGCCAGCACACGCTGTTAATAAATTAGGTGCACAGAAGTGTGATGGCAAGGCGTTTCCTCCTGGAGTTCATAGGCCTTCCAGAACATTTATGTCTCATTACAGCCCGTACAGCAGTTTATGCCCTAATAAATCAGAGACGCTTTGCAGAGATGGGCTGGACCGTAATGAATCTTTCTGTTGGCATTTTCCCTTTACAGGCACAAATAATGGAGCAAAACTGCCCCATCTGGCCACTCTGTAAGAGAGAACTCACAGTGGGAGCTGTTTTCTCAAGCATGACAAAGGTCACTGCTGGTAGCAGGAGTGGGGGGTGTGCAGTGAGGGCTGGGAGTGGAATGTAGCCATATTTACAAGCCTTTATCACTGTGATTATAGGCATTAGCTGGACTGTCAGGGTCCTGTTCTCCCTTCCCGTGATGGGCCTCAGGTCTTCGCTGATTTTTCACGTTTAATTTCCAGACCTGGTTGCTGTCTTGCAAGCCACACGAGAGGACACACACCCTCAGCATGGCGTGCGGACCTATTCGAGTTGATTTACTTTGCATTATCTTAACAAGGTGTGCTCCCAGCTACCTGGAAATGGTTGCCAAGCAGAGAGAGGGGGGATCACCTTCTCCCTCCACTTCCCTCACCAGTGCAAAGAGATGTGCGTTGAGAGCCAAGTAAATATGGAAATTATTATTAATTACGTGGTGATGGATAGAAATGCGTTATTCTGGCTAGGAAACCAACTCGTCTCTGGTGGAGGTTTACCAGATGTAAAATAATAATAATAATAATAATAATAATAATAATAATAATAAGGGTATGAATCATGTTAAAAACAGTGCCTAGAAATAAGTGAGGAATTTATTTTTGATGCTTATGTATTTTCACAATGGAACCCATCACCCATTTTGGAAGTAAACAAATATTGATCATTCCCTTTGTACCTAGTAACTGTGGTCTCATTTTCTTGGAGAAAAATTTGCGTCTAGTTAAGTGAAAGAAGCTCTTTTGTTTTTCCTGCCTTTTCACCCTACCTGGTCTGTGCTCCTGCCCTTCGCGGGGCTGTAGAAGAGCTTTGGAGGTGCCTGGGCCGCTTGTTTGTGTTTATAGAGCGGCTTCTGGGGGCCTTCAGAGAGTGGGATGTATCCGCCTCACCGATTTCTATTCCATAAAGTCTTGCCTGGTGCCTCTGGGAAGGCAGAGGAGAAGCAAGCAAGGGAGTGCGCGATTTATCAAAAGTGACAAGGAGAACAGAGCTCCTCCATCAGCCTCGGCTACCCTCATATTTACATAACACCTTCCTTCCAGTGTTTTCCCCAGCAGATGGCCAGGTAAGGTTCATGGACTCTGCACAGAAATACAGCTGGTCTGGAGCAGGCACAGGGGATACTTTGAGCTCTCTCTGAGCAGAATTATGCAATGGTCCACACGGAGGGAGGGAGGAGACAAAGTCACTCTCTAGCTGAAGAAGCCCTGGAAATATAGACTCAAAGCCAAGTGCTGCTTGCAAATTGGGAGGTTGCCAAAGCCCAACCCCCAAGACTGGGGGAAAGAGTCAAATCCTGGAGGAGTTAGCAATTGCCCACAGTGGGTCTGCCTGTCTGCCCTGCTGTAATGGGAAAGTTGGTAAGACTTGATGGGGTCACAGAGGGACATTAATATATAGACCGAGAGGATCACGCTGTGTCAAGGGGGAAAACAGTCTACCCTTCAAAGGGATTCTCAAGGTGAAATAAAAAGCGCCCTCATCATCCTGCTTCATCAAGATCCCAGCACCCAGTGAGGCACCGGCTTTGGCCGGGGCTTCACTCTGAGACTGAGTGTGTGTCAGGAGACCGCATGGGCTACAGGATGCTGAACACACACGGCTGCTTTGATTTAAGGTTTGCATTTGAAACTGGCTGAGCCGTAGCAGGTAATTAGCACCTTTGCTGTTGGAGCAGGCAGTACCAATACTAGTTGACTGCTTTGCGGTTCTTGGTAAGAGAGTCAAGGTGGGGTTTGGGGTGGGGGAGAGCTCCAGAATGAGCCGGGCATGCTGTGTGTCCCAGGGGATGAGGCCAAGCTGAGAAAGCGGACAAAGGGTCTTGATTCAGTGCCCTACCCCTCAGTGCCGTGTTCTAACCCCACTTAGGCCATTCCTTCCTCTGAGATCTGGGCAGACCCCAGAACTTGTTCATATGTCACATTTCTCTTCGCTAAAATCCGCTGTTGGAGACTCTGGCCTCATTTTAGGTACTTGTTTCCAGAATAAAAGTGAAAGGTAAAAAGTGTTTGTTGGGGATAGTTTGCTGTCCCAGGCCTGAACATGGTGGTTGTTTAACTCAGTATCACACTTATGGCGTGGTCAGGACTGAGGATGTATCCTGGGGATGACACGCTTGGCATAGCTATGATGCCAGCAAAGCCACTTCCAAACTGGGTGACCTTGTGCAAGATGTATAAGGCATCTGTGCCTCGACTCTCCCGTGTGTGAGTTGAGATTGTCGTGTTAACTCTCTCAAGGCTGTTGTGAGGGTTGAAACAGATAGGCATGTCAACCCATATCACGGTGGCTAGCACAAAGTAAATACTCCATAAGGAAGAGCTGTGATGACAGTGATGGGAGAGTGACGCAGATGATGACATCATTACCCTGGGAACCCAGAGCCCAAAGACCTGGAAGCTAGTTTACGGATGAGCAATAGATTTAATATCACGTGCCAGCTTCTACTGATGGGATGGCTGTGTTGAGCAAGATTCTGAGCCTGCATATGGGCTCAATGAGAAATCAGTTAGGGATATTTGCCTTTAGAGGTAGAACCAGGGTGATGCCACACACAGTGAATTTGCTATCTCATTAATGCTTCACTACTGCCCTGAATATGTAATCTGGGGTAGATCCACTTCTCTTGGAATCTGCTTGTCTTTTTTTTTTTTTTTTCAACATTTTTTATTTATTTTTGGGACAGAGAGAGACAGAGCATGAACGGGGGAGGGGCAGAGAGAGAGGGAGACACAGAATCGGAAACAGGCTCCAGGCTCCGAGCCATCAGCCCAGAGCCTGACGCGGGGCTCGAACTCACGGACCGCGAGATCGTGACCTGGCTGAAGTCGGACGCTTAACCGACTGCGCCACCCAGGCGCCCCGGAATCTGCTTGTCTTTTAACCCATACGTAGAACGGGGGTGGTTGGGCCAGATCAGGTTTCTTCAAAGTGTTCAGCTGAATGTCAGAAGATGTTGGGGGCAGGGGTAGGAAATGTTCTTTGGGTAGGTTTTGGAAATGTGATGTATAATTTAACAAGTTAAGATGGGTCTTTTATTGCAGGACTTCTCAGAACCTTGATGTGCCAAAAATTCCAAGAGAAGACATTCTTTCCAACCTTACCTGATCATGAACACATTTGTTTTCACAACAGTAGCAACTGGAGAGGCTTGTGTTGCACACCAGTGAAATGAGAGAATCCCTGAGGTCCATTCTTTCTCTCCAAAGTCTGGAAAGCTGTTAAGTCTCAAAAACTCAGATAATTTAATGACTGCCTCTCCCCACCATGAGCTTTTCCTATCTTATCAAAAGTGCAGCTCTTTCTTAAAAGCCACATTTGAATGATGGTTCTCCACTGGCTTAGAACACCTTTGAAAAATACCAAAGGTGATATTTAGTATAACACTAATCTTTGACGTTTAGAAACACTTCATCCTGGATCTCAGCTTCAGTTGCAAAGTCATCCTGAAGGGTTGGCCCACTCTTTGCCTTCTTTCTCAATAGTTGACCTTCCTTTCTGGGCTGGTGTACATTGAGGACCTGTGAGGTCAGAAACACTGCACTCTCTCTCTCCGCCTTAGACTCCTGTCACTTCGCCCGCTGGTCTAAGCTGCCTGAGAGGCAAAGGGAAGCCTCAGTCTGCCTTTTACACTTGTTCCGGTTAGTGTGTTTTCCATGGTGGGTGAGGAATAACAAGGAAACACCCTTATGGCACTGACAGTTTCTCACTTGTAATCAATAAATAGCTTTCTCTTTTGTATTATCTCTGAAGGTTGTTGAAATCATTTTTTGGTATCAGTAATGCTGTACAGCAACTTTGGGTAATTGGTCTCTGTTAGCAAGCAAAATCCGAGAATGTGCTTGAAATGTAGATATGGTCCCCAGCGTTCCTTTCTTCTGCTGGGCGACACAGAGCATTACTTCCCCCCAAGGGGTCCCACCGAGCACAAGCCCCTTCCGTTCATTCACTCATTCATTCCTGAGTGAGTGAGAGGGGGAGGGGAGTGTTGGAGATCAAGAGTGAGAAGGGGAAGGAGGATGGAGGTTGGGGGAAGGGACAGGTGCAAAAGCTGTCTCAAGAGGCTTGGGCAGAGAATGGACTAGGATAACACAGAAGGATGCCCTGCTATGGGAGGACCCACTTGGGATTTTTAATTATCAGTTTAAAGTGGGCCTGGTCAACACAGTGATGTGTTCTTCTCCCAATGTATTTAGCTGCTTCAGTACAGGCCAGAGGAGGTGGAAAGTTGGATCTAATAAGGGGTGGGGTGCAAGCTAGATGGAAGGAGAGTTGATGGCATTGAGAGCACAAAGAGAATGAAACGTGCCTCAGAATCTGAGGTGCATAAGGAGGGAGGTGAGGATAAGAGGCAAATGACAGGCAATGGTCTACTCCGGATCTACTACATTGAGATCCTAGTGGAGGGAAGTGAGCTGGTGGTCTGATAATTGAGTACATAAAATTGAGATTTTGGAGGTAACACAGTATTGAGAGTAATAAAGTGTCGACAGTGATAACAATTCCATCAGCCCGGAACATCCAGGTGCCCTCTTGTTGCTCCCGTGATCCCCTGATCACTTACGAATACCTCAGCAGTGGGCTCACTGCCTTTGTCCCCACCATCTACCTGTTGTCACTCTTAGTGACATTAACATCCACACAGATGGGTCATCAGACATCCTGGCTTCTGAATTTCTTAACACACCATCCCTTCCAAAGATGGTGTTCTCTACCCACTTCAACCACCTGCTTCCTGGTTATGTCCTGGACTTTAGATCATTTTTCCTTTCTTCCATAGAGCCCCTGTTGGTGTTCTGCGGAGGTGGCCTTCTCTGGACCATGCCTCTGGAAGTGCTGGCTTTGAATCTCTTACTTTCCTAAGCTTCCACTGTCTCACCTTTGGCAACATGGACCACTTGCAGGGTGTAGGAATTATGAGTAAACACATGTAAAAGCCCTGACCCTAGGGGTCTGGGAGAATCCTAGGACAGCATGGCTTGGCTTATAGCCACTCCTCAGGAAATGAGAGTCCCCTTCCTCACTGCTCCCCAGCAGCTTCTGTGGTATCTTGATAGCAGAACTTATATCACAGATTCTATCTGCTGGAGGAGTCATGCTCTTCACACATAACTGAGCTGATTGAGGGAATGGTAAATGGGGGTTTGGAATGGGTGCACTGGTTTCATCGGCAGCTTGTACCTGAGTCTCACTAGGACCTTGGTAGATGCTGACTCCGTCCTGGGCACTGTGGGGCTGCTCCGTCCCTCCTGCGATAGGGTATATGTCATGGGGTGGCGAACGAGCGTGTATGCTGGGTCCTACATGCTGGGCCATTCGCAGGCTAGAAGGGTGCAGATAAATGAGCTAGGTGGACGGAATCTGGGGAAATGACCTTCTGCTTTATCTTGATATCTGGGTCGTTAGGACTGTCCTTCCCACGGCTGGCAGGAATTCCCGGGAGCGGAGACCCAACCCACCTTCTCCAAGGAGTCCCCCCGACGCTCTGTTAGCTGGAGAAGGTCAGAGGGGTGCTGCCAGCCACATGCCACAGTGAGGACCGAGTGGATTAATTAAAACTAAAAATAAACCTTGACTGGAATTGCTCTTGCAGGTGGAGGGAAGATAGATTAGCCAGACCTAAGAATTTTGAGGCCATCTCCCTTGCACTTAAATTTGACCCCTTAAAAGGACTGAGGAAGAGGAAATGTGTTTGGCACCAGGTAGGTAGTGTGACGTCCACACCGTGTTAGTTCTGCTTCAACACATTTAGGGAGCTCCTAGTTACAACATTTTTTTTTTTCGTTTTAAACTCAAATGTGTGGTATTTGAGAATCAGAAAGGAGCTGATATATTTGGGCCCTTGAGCACAGCCCCCTCAATTACAAAAATAGATGTCCCTGGGAGAAAACTTATCCAGTCTACTTTAGAAGCCTTGTGTTTTCTTCTTAGCACCCCACCATATATAACTTTACGTACCAAACTTTAAACTGTTGTAATATTGCTTAATCTTGAATGTGAAATAGTAAAAGTATTTGGTACCATGAGCCTTATAGCCAGTTTGTTAGAAGGCAAACTCACCTGGCTTATTTGATACAAAGAAGCCTAGTTTTGGTAGTTCTCCAGGAGGGTGAAAAATAAAAAGGGAAGGCGGACCTCAGCATGCACACTATCTTTCAGGTTTTTCTTATTTTCTGGCCAAGAGCTGTAAATGGCAAGATTGATAGGATATTTGAACTCAGGAAAAAAAATTAACTCTCATCACCTGAGCTAACAAATGATAATCTTTTAGTAAAAAGAATTGGCTTCATTGGCCTATTTCAAGACAAATAGATCTGAATTCACTTCACATACACATAAAGGTTTAACATACCTTCCGAAGCAAGGCATTAATTATGAACCATACAGAGTGACTAGATGAAAATTCAATGAACAGTTTGAGACAACTTAGTGGTATTTAAAGAATCACCTTTTGTAGCCAAAGTACTTTCTCTTTTACTACTCTGTCCCAGGGATCTGTTATAAACCATGTTTTAGGATTATGAAATACTATCATTTCCATCCCAGTTGATTCATTATTTGGGTGGGAAAAACGTCAAATCTCTGAACCAAAGAGAATGTTGGAATCATATCATGGTGGCCATAGGAGTAGAGTTTAGTTGTTAAGCTTGAGGGATGCGGGGCAGGGGAAGGAACTTTAGTCTTAAGAAACAGATCTTCATCAGAGATAGGCCCACGATATTTAGAAGGGAAAGTTAGGTTATCTTTAGAATCTTGAGTGATGCATTTGTGACAAGACAGAGAAATGAAGCAAGAGGAGGGAAATTCATAGAACAGAAATACACAGAATTCTAAAAAAGATGCAAGGGGTAGATGGAGGTAGCTGGAGGTGAACCTTGTTTTTGAAGACTTCTGCATATAATGATCTGAATCTGAGGAATCTGAGACATGTGTGAGGGTCTTAGATCAGTGGGGATGGAGGGGTCTGAGAATCCTAGGACAGTAGTCCTGCCTTCCATTTTAGACAGGTCTTTGTAAGTTGGCTATACGTCTCCAAGAGTGACATGGTCTGGCCATGGCAGGAGTTGAAGTCTTTCTGCTCTAAGATTCAGTGTCTGTAAGCTTTAAGTTTGCTGCCCATGCAGAATAAGGTGGCAAGAAGGGAGACTTCCAGGGGCGCCTGGGTGGCGCAGTCGGTTAAGCGTCCGACTTCAGCCAGGTCACGATCTCGCGGTCCGTGAGTTCGAGCCCCGCGTCAGGCTCTGGGCTGATGGCTCGGAGCCTGGAGCCTGTTTCCGATTCTGTGTCTCCCTCTCTCTCTGCCCCTCCCCCGTTCATGCTCTGTCTCTCTCTGTCCCAAAAATAAATAAAAAAAAAAAACGTTGGGAAAAAAAAGAAGGGAGACTTCCAGTTGAGGAATTCAAGAGAGAGAGAGAATTTAGTAGGAAAGGAGGGACATATAGGAAATCCCAGAAACCAAATCACACATGAGGGAAAAGAGCAAAATAAAAAGTAAATGAACAAGCCCATTAACTGCATAAACATTTCTGTGTTCGGGAAACTGCTTCTTTCTTAAGTTTAAAAATGTAAATGATGGTGTTTCCTGCAGTTGGCAGAGAATTACAGGCAAAAAACACTGGCTTTAAGATCAGATGGGAAAAATAGGCAGTGGCAGCTCACATGAGGGGCTGTATTAGGATCTCAGGGAAACTGGTTCTTTGAAACACAAGTATGTAAAATCCATTGCATGGTGGTATAGATAATGATCGAAGACCCTTACCTTTGGCTAGCCAAATACACAGAGTCCAGAAGATGGATAAAAAGGGCTCAAGACTTAGCTGTTGGCCATGCTCTGTAGAGAATATCTTCCTGCTCACACATGAACTAATCCCTCTCTCTCTGGGGTCTCTTTCCCCTTAGAGTACCTTAAGTCCTTTTCCTGAGCTTGCCTAAGCCTCTTGGGCTCTACACTGGAAGGGAAGGGGCTCTGGGGCTCCAATCTTGAGGCTGTAGCAACTGCAAATGAATCAGGTTTCCAAGGCTCCCGCTCTCAGTGTATTCCTGGGTATTATTATATCCAAAGGCTCTCCACTCTTCTTAGGTCTTCTCAAAATACACTTTTAATACCCTGCCTTAGATAGTAGGCCAGGGAGAGAGGTTTAAGGAGTAGGAAGAAGTTCAGGGACTGTTGAGGCAGAGACCAAGAACTCCAAATCCAGACTTGGGAGCTTCTCTCTATGCATTAACCCCCTAGGGAGCTGGAACAGCCAGGGGTCCGAGCCTTGCTCAGGTGCCTTGTGGTTTCCCCACATGTGGTGTACCTCTGTGTTTGCTCAGTGCTGTTCCCTCTGCCTAAGCCGGCCCCTTATCGCTCTGTCAAATTCCTACTCATCCTTCAAGTCTCCACTCAGAAATGCCCTCGTTGTTGGCAGTTGCTGACTTAAATGGATTCAGGAGTCCAGGCAGACCATTCCGTCAAAATGTGCTTCACAGTGGATTCACGGTCAACAAAGTGAGACCCAGCCAGCATTAAGAGGGTGAATTAGAGTCAAAGGAAAAGTCATTTCTTATTTTGAAATAAAACGGCAAATCACAGCTAAATATTTCCTATAGTGAACAAAATTACCTTTTTGCCAATTGCCAATTCTTTTAATTAATTCAAATGTTGAAACTTCTGAAATGCAGAATCAAATCTTTTATTGCCTCTCTGACCCTGAACCAGTGTGATAGATCTTCTGTTGCTATCAGTTTAAATTCTAAAACCTATACTCTATGAACACTGATAGCAGTAGAAAGATACTTTAGTTCATCTCTCGTGTAAAAAGAAAAGATAATTTTCTCATGCAAATCACTTTTGCAAGGGTGGGTGTAGGGCATGACTGAGAAGGCTGGGATTGTAAAATAGCCTCCAAATTCATTCAAGGCTAAAAGCATCGCTTACCAGGGGGAAAAAAAAATCACCAGCTACGCCCCATGATCAAATGCGTAGTGTGTAGATACTTCTAAAGATATGCCCTCACATAATTGTGGAAAAGGAGAAGCTGATAATCTTACCCAAGCTCAACAACGTTTCCTTTTTATTTGAAGGTTTTGTTCTGTTGGCTGCACACATGTTTTTAATTTTTCTGGGTGTGTTTATATGTTTGCAAGTTTCTGAGGCCGTGCTGATGAATGGAGTTTTTATTGAATTTATATGTAGCTTTCAGATAGTAAAAATGTGCTCAAGCTTCTTCAGTTTGCCCTGCAACCCCAGTTTGGGTCTTGTCTGAGGAAACTTATTCTTAGTATTCTCAGGGTTTCCCTGAACTTTTCCTCCACATGCTACGATAATTAAGATATTTGAGAGGGGAAAAATGGTTCCTGTAAGCTTAGTGTCAAGACTATGAGATGGTAGATTAGTTCTTGATGGTTTTCCCTTCAGATGATAAGAATTGACCCAGCTGAGGTGGTTCTCCATGGGCATCCATGAGGCCATTGTCTACAGAGAAGAACATCAACTTCCAAATTGCAGTCAGGACCTCTGAATGCTCGGGAGGTTTGGGGGAGTTACAGCTATTTTGGTACATTTTTAAAAATGGAATTGTAATCAATAGGGGGTAGAGGTGAGAGAGCCATTCCTCTGGGTCTGTTTCTCCCCAAGCATGTAGTGAACACTCACTCCCTGTGCGGCCATGGCCAAGGTGGGGATGCCTTGGTCCACGCAGTGTTGCTTCTAAGTAGGAGAGCTCTGCTGTCAAGAGAGAACATATTTTGTTTGTTTGGTTGGTTGTTATCTAATGGCTTCCCCCCCCACCCCCCGCAACATTCTAGGTATATTAAGTGCTTACCTGGGAACATTTCCCTTTCTTTTCGTGTATATAAGGCTATCTAGGGGTGGGAGGGAAAATAAAGACAAAAGCCCTAACCTCTCCTGACTGTATCTCTTAAGTCTGTGACACTGGGTCATCATGTATGCAGATAGAAAGGATGGTTAAAATATGAAACAGGGCAAACATAGAGGAAGGTGGGAGATTGAATGGGTAGGAGAAGGTGAATTAACATTTAAATGCCTATACGATCCAAGCTTTTAATTCATGAACAACTTAGTCTCAGAGAAAATTCGCGACTTGCCCAAGGCTGCAGAAGTACTATATGGGGGCTCAGAATTTGAATCCATGTTGGCATGATTGCCACGTGTTATGTTGCTATTGTGTTGTGCTGCCTCCTTGTTGTGTCTCATTTATACAAAGCAAAGCAAAGACACCACACACACACACACACACACACACACACCCAAAAACCCAAGTAATATAATAATAACAAAAGTAAGTATTTCAGTATAAAGATGAGAAGAAAATGGAGAAGTGGAATTAAGTGTCTGGACCAAAATTTCCTCTGTTTTATATTGTTAGCACATGGAGAATGAAATCAATCAGGAGTAGAATTAAATAATTTTAAGTTCAGAAGGCAAATGTTAATGCTCGTAGAATGTTCTTTAAATATATCTTTTTTCATAAACATGTCTGGAAACCTGAAAATGCAGATGTATCTTCTCACAAGGTCATCAATACTGATGCCAAAGCAGCAGGCGTGGGGAGCAGCCAGAGGTATCGGGCTGGGTCATGCACTGCTTGGGGAGACCACCTGGAGACTTACGACCCCAGGATGCACTGTCTGCCTCACTGCTGGGTCGGCCCTGATGACATCTCTGAGGCTGAGTTATTAATTTTAACTTCTGGGTTGATTAAATTGTATGACAACACAGTGCAGTGAAAATATGAAAAACGAAAATTGAATCCTGGTTATCTCGCAAAGGCAACTAGATAAAGGTCCCCATAAACAAACCCATATAGATCATATCCTCTTCATTTGCACTCTCTCTACAAAGTTTCTCGCTGACAGAAATAAAGAGGAAAGAGAGAACTGGACGTTCATTTCTGAGATGAAACACTCAGCATGGGATTTCTCCATGAGTTTCAGGGGGCCACCTGCCTTCACCAGCTTCATTCCTGGGAATTAATGCATGAGGTGGAAGACTCTGGGAGCCAGCTTCTCTGTGTGTAGCGGCCTGCTAGGTCCCGAAATAAAAATCACAAAAACAGACACACGGACAAAAACCTTCCGTGTGGTTATGGGCAACACTATGAAGTAGTTGCTCCAGACATGGATTTGGAGTCCAGCGACCAGCATTCAAATCCAGACCTTGTTATTCACTAGCCCTGAGACCGTGGATCAACTTTCTGGGAGTTTCTTCAACTGTAACATGGGGATAACCAATACTTATCTTGAAAATGGTAAGGATTAAATGTACGCAACACACCTAGCATGGTACTTGGGGCATGGAAATCTCTCCCTCTGTGTTCACTGCCGTTCTCCCTCTTCCATTTTTTGACTGCCACCATCAACATGTATAGTATCTTAGGCTACTGTCACAGAATACCACAGAATACCATGCTCTGAGACAACAAAAATGTATGCTCTCACAGTTCTGGAGGCTGAGAGTCTGCAATCAAGATGTTGGCAGGACTATGCTATCTCTGGAGGTTCTAGAGAAGAATCTGTTCCATGCCTCCCTACCAGCTTCTGGTGGTTGCCAGTTGTCTTTGGTGTTATTTGGCCTCCAATCTCCACCTCTGTCTTTACTGCATTGTCTTTCCTCAGTGCCCAAATTTCTGTCTTCTTACAAGGACACCAGTCATTGAATTAGGTGTATGACTTTATCTTAACTTGATTACAACTGCAAAGACCCTGTTTCCAACAAAGGCCACAACCACAGGTACCAGGGGTTAGGACTTTGACATACTTTTGGGGGATAGAATTCAGCCTGCAACAAACACCATCTTTATTTTAGGCCTGAGGAAGCATTGACTCCATCCTAGATCAGGCACATCCTCTAAAGTCACCCGCTTTGCCAACTGCTGTATCTTCTCTTCGCCCACAAGTGGACCTTGCTGATGGCATTGTTATTTGTTTAGCGATTTCTTCATGGGACTTGTTGTGTCTTGTTTTCCCTTGATGCATTTTGTGGTTTGAGTATGTATTGTAGATGTTTGATAAAATGGCAGGAGATACTCTTACCTTCCTCATTTCCTGTGAGGCCCAGGAGACAGCATACAAAATTGAAAACCATTATTAAATGTTTGTCATGTTCAAAAAAAAAATCTCGCAATTGAGAAGCTCTTAGCTGATCACAGAACGGTGAGAGCAGCCCAGTGGGTGCTATCTGATAAGGGTGAGTATTGGCTGAACAGTATGAAACTCAGCCAGATAAGGGAAGGGTCTGCAAAGTCGCCTCAGCCTTCAATCCCTTCAATCCCTTTGCTTGATGCATGCGTCCCACCTGCCTGGAGCATAGGAATCAGCAGAGACATCTGTTTACCTTCAAATTTAGCAAGATTGGAAAGCCCTGACTTTGTTTAAATGTCACCTTATGATCTATCAACTCCTGCATGTGCATCTTGGAAGCTGGGCCAGATGTGGAAGATGTCAGTGTTCCAGAGGACAGAGGCCTGTGAGGTGTATCTCAGAGGCCCACTCAGCAGCAGAAAGTACAGAGGGACAGACGCCACGAGGCCGAGAGCTTATGTACTGGCTCTGAAAAATGAGAAAGAGCAAAAACAACTAAAGCAAACGAGCAAACAAAAACCCTGAGTTGTGTGAGTGAATCAGGAGTCCTCAAGGTTTTTATGCAAAGTACCAGATAGTAAATGTTCTAGACAGTTTCTGTTGTAGCTACTTAACTCTACTACTATACATGAGAGCAGCCACAGACAATATATAAATAAAGGGGCATGGCAGTGTTCCAATAAAACGTTATTTGCAAAAACAGCTAGGGGGGGCCAGATTTGGCTCATAGGCCATAGTTTGCGAAACCCTGGGATGAATCAGCCCATCTTATTATTTTCCTTCTGATTTCCAGAAATTATTTCCTAAATTCTATGTTGTAGAAGCTCATTTCCTTCCTTTTTTTAGAAGCTGTACACAGCAGTGGTTAAGAGCCAGATTCTAGAGAAACAACACCTGAGTTCAAATCCTGCGGTTGCCATTCACTTACAGTGTAAGCTTTACCTATGTTTATTCTTCTGGGAAAATAATATAATACATATAAAGTGCTTAGTATGGTAGCTGATTCATAATAACTCCTTAATAATTGTTGGTGTTTAGCTATTTACTACAAACAAGTGTAGAAAGACTTCTTGTTCATAAAGACCACCCCTAGATGAGTCATTTTGTGTTTTTTGGGGTTTTTTTTTTCAGTTGCTTCCTCTATGTCATCAGGTCTTGTGTGCTTTTATGCTGTAATTATTAACTTATACTTGTACATTCTTGTAGTCTGTGGAAAGCTAGAGGGGAAGGAGGGCCCTCATGTCCCTCGATCCTACTCTAGTACCTGCCCCAAATAGTGATCATCAAATGCTTGCTGAATTACCTGGCTGTTACAGAAATGCTTTTTTATATGACATTTTCAATTGTCCTGTTTTTCGTACAGCACCACGGTGTTAATTCAAATCAGGAAATAGAGCAATCTCCCTATCTAGCTAGACCAGGGTTTGCCCAAATACAACCCATGGGCCAAATCTGGCCTGCCACTTTTACTTTATAAGTAGAGTTTTATTGGAACACAGCGATACTCATTCATTTACATATTGTCCTATGGCTGCTTTTTCACTGAGTGGCAGAGTTGAGCAGTTGCAACAGAGACCATATGGCTCCCAAAGCCTAATATATTTACAGAAGTTTGTTGACCCCGGGCTAACTCTTCATTAGTATCCTAACCCTTGTCATTAAACTGCAGGTGGTTCAGATCTAGTACTTCAGACTCCACAGAGATACAAAGTTGTTTGCCTTTCTCAAGACTCATG
The DNA here is from genome assembly GCF_028018385.1 of Neofelis nebulosa. Classification (NCBI taxonomy): domain Eukaryota; kingdom Metazoa; phylum Chordata; class Mammalia; order Carnivora; family Felidae; genus Neofelis; species Neofelis nebulosa. Next base: position 147,085,737 of record NC_080785.1, on the reverse strand, counting down.
GTCAAGTGTTAAAGTATTAAGATTGAATCTACAGGGGCTCCTGTGGCTCGGTTGGTTAAGCATCTGACTCTTGATCTTGGCTCAGGTCATGATCTCACCTTTCAGGAGTCTGAGCCTCGCATCAAGCTTTGAGCTCACAGAGCAGAGGCTGCTTGGGATTCTCTCTCTCTGCCTCTCCCCCACTAGCACTTTCTCTCTCTCTCTCTCTCTCTCTCTCTCTCTCTCTCTCTCTCTCTCTCCATAACTTTAAAAAAAGATTGAATCTACAAACTAACAGAAGAAAGTTTCAATTACCAGATTTAAGTTTATGTCTTCCCAATTTACATTGTATTGGATTTCAGACATACTAAAATTTGTATAGTACATGGCTGCAGTTCCCAAGTTGTGTGCCAAGGCACCCCAGGGCGTGGCAGCGAAATCCTAAGAGGTCTGCAGGATATTTTAAATTTCCAAGGGAAGTGCGGTAAGCCTCAGCACTGACGTATTGTGTGGACTAATAGCTTCAGTGGGTCATGCAACCTCCTCTCAGTAGTGTCACATGTTTGTGAGGATGGGTTTGGGCAGTTGCTGTGATTGAAAAAGCAAGTACCACGTGAAAATCAGTGCAGACCAGGAAACGAGAGTGTTTCTATCCAGCCTGATGGCTTCAAGGCTTGAGATATGTGTCTGGTCCATCAGGTATAAATATCCTTGCTTAAGAATGATATAAAATATTCTTTTTTCAAATTCCCATTAAGTTGTTAGGACACAGCTACTTAATAAACAGGAAGGACTCTTAGATATTGTGGCCCAGAGTTGCTGGAAATCATGGAAGTTTCAACACTCTTACTGTGGCCTTTACAAATGCATATCTGAGTGTCGAGGAGAAACACTCAATATATTCTGATATTCAACTGGGACTTTTCTTTTTCTTGGGAAAACAGTGTCCAAGTTTTTTTTTTTAAAGGATATAAAAAGTGCTGGTGGAAGGGAAAACAGGAAATCGATCATCTCAAAACTCGCTGGTTAATATATCCGAAAGTGTAATATGTCCAAAAATATCTAAACCAAAAGGAATCACTTGGATTCAGCTTCTTCAATAAGTAATAATTTAATGCTTATTATATGCTGGAGACATGACGTTGAACAGAAAGGCTTGTGCTTGCAGGAGTCATTGTAGGAATCATTTTGACAAAGCAGTCTGGCTTTCTAAACATTGTGAGTCTCTTCCACACCCAGCTGAGTTTGATTTTCAAAGGGGATATTGGGTACAGTGCTTTTGAACACTGCTCCTCCAGAGAAATCACACTGGTGTTCGATATATGCAATCATGAGAAAAACTTTATTACTGAGAGTGATTCTTCTATATACAGACCCCCACAGGCACCCTTTGTCTCAACACCTTGCCCAACAGATTATTTTTTTTGACCCATGAGATACACTGTGAATCTTTTGTTTTGCACTGCCCTTAACCAGAATGTTCTCCCTCAGTGACATGCATTGATTTCCCTCTTAATTTTATTTATCTTTTGTATTGTCTTATAGGCAACGTCTTATGTTTCATATTTTCTTGTTGTTTGTAAGAATCACACTGGCCTTTGACAAAAGAAGAAAAGGATTAGCAGATAAATCTTTAATTAATGTCAAACATGGCTCTTTGTCCCCAAGAGCACGAAGCTCTCATTCCTTATTTCCCATTAACTGGTCAGATATTCATTATAAATATCCTGCATCTTGCAAATTACCTGCTGATGTTAGCCCAAATAGAAGCCATTTGTATCCATAAAGAGCCCTTGATTTATTTTCTTCTTTCCTCCCTCTTCTCCATACTCAGTTTTTATTTGTTACCTGTTTTTCTTTCTCCTTTCCTTCCTCCCTTCTGTCTCCTTTCCTCTGAATGTCGAGGAAGAACAGGGAGGAGGGAAGCAGGAGGGAGGAAGGAGAAAGGCAGGTCGCACAGCTGCTAAGAGCACCAATGTTGGATTGGATGGGGTTTGCATTTATATCTATTTTCTCCCCCCTTGGCTGCTCATACTTTACTTCTCTGGACCTCAGTCTTCAGCCTGTGTCATGGTGACAGTAAAGTGGGCTCTGTGGATGGCTGTAAGGATTGAAGGAGGTGATATGCATAAAGCACTTGACCTACATTCTGATGTAGAGAACAGTCAGTCAGTCGGACAGTCAGAGCTGCTCTTACGAATGCTACTAATTCTAGTGATAGTTGCTAAATCTTGCAGTTTGTAGCCTTCCCTTGCTTCTTTAGCAGCAGCATTTGACACAGTTGGTCTGTCTCCTCCTTGGCCATTTTCTTTGCTTGGCTTCCAAGGAGCTCAGGTGTCTTGCTTTCCCCCTCTCACCAGCCTCTCCGTCTCCATGTCCTTTCTGGTTCATCTCACTCCTCTGACCTTGAATGCCCCAGGTGCATGTTTGGTGCTGCTCCTTCCTCTATCCACACTTGGTCCTTAGGTGGTGATCTCATGTTCGGTTCCATGTACATGTTGACAGCTCCAAAATGTGTATCTCCAGGTTCTGCACCTCTTCTGATGTCCAGACCTATTCTTCCAACTGCTGACCCACCTCCACACCTGGATGTTTCCTGGGCATGGGAGATCTTTCCTGCCAGAAGCTTAGCTCCTCACCTGCCTCCCAGCCTGCTGCCCCCTCAGTCACTACCCTCATGTTAGATGGCAACCCTGTCCTTCTGGTTGCACAGACCAGAATCTTGGAGTCACCATTGGTGCCTTTCTTTCTCTCCCACCTCTCATCCAGTCAGCCTGGTAATCCTGTTGGCTCTGCTTCAGTTATACCCAGACTCCAACACACACACACACACACACACACACACACACACACACACACACACATACACACACACACACACACCACCCCCACGACTGCCTCCCCGGTCCAGCCAGCTGGACTACAACAGCAGCCACCTAACCAGTCTCCTTGCCTCCTTGGCACCCCTTCCCCTGTAATCTATTCTTAACACAGCAGCCAGAGTGATTCTTTGAAAATGTATGTCAGCTCATGTTTCTTCTCCACTCAAATCCTCTGGTGGTTCCCATTCTCAAGGACAGGAAGCCAATTCCTTATAAATAATCCTATCTCTACTTGCCCTGCTCTACCTGCCCACCTGGTAGCTTTCTGACTTCTTCCATTTTCCTTTTCATTCCTCTGCCTCCAGCCCAGCTGGCCTTCTCTCTCTGCTGCCTCAGGACCTTTGCATTGGCTGTTCCCTCTGCCTGGGACACTTTTCCTCCAGATCTGTGCACAGCTGACTTTCTTACCTCCTTTCAGTCTTTGCCCAGACATTCCTGTCTCCATATAGCCTATTTAAAGTTATATCTCCCCACTGACTCTGCTTCAGTAACTCCTAATACTTCGTAATTTGCTGTAGGTTTTTTTTTTCTCCATAGCATCTCACATATTACCTTCTCACATACTAAACTTTTGATAAAATTTATTGTTTATTCCTCTCCAGTGGAATATTGGCTCACCTGGCTGGGAAGAGGGTCTTTGTAGCTTAGTCACTGATGATTCCAAGCGCTCCAAACAGGGCCCAACACATAATAAACATTCAATACATCCTTGTTGAATAAATCATCACCATCACCGCCACCGTAACTTTTATCATTGCATTCATGTTACCCAGCTCATTTTGGGCACACACTCCATGGAGTAGGTCACCTGGCCAGTGGTATTAGAATTGAATAGGCATTGTTTTATGGACAGGTAGTTAGACCAAGTATACTTTTCCCCAGGCAGCTTGTGATTGGAAAGCAGATTTAGATCTGATTGAGGAACAAATATGAATGATGAGAAATCATATGGAAAATTAGGAAAATGTGACTTCATAGATATAATTTGTTAGGACACGAATAGATTTGGTGTTGATTTCTTTGTCTCCCTTTTGCATTTCCGTTGGGTCTAGAATAACAAGGGAAACCCTTAAGCTGGTTCTGGAGGGATGCAGTCTAGTCTCCTGGAGAAAGTTACCTTTTAGGGGTAATGCAGCAAAGCCCCACTTGATTGAGGAGCTGCTCTTCCTGTTCACCCGACCACTGATTGTATTTTATGGTGTGTGGCCCACAAGTGGCAAGAAAGGAGAGTTTGTCGGTTAAGCTTTTTTCTATTGCGTTTGTTTGTTTAGTGTGTTTAAGGATGACTTTATAAATATTGTAGCCCTCGACCCTAATGGGCTGGGCTCTGTCACTTCTTGGAAAAGAGAGACCTCGGTCCCAACCATCCAGCGCCCTCTCCAGTCCTGTATGGCTGGCCCCTGAATGAAAGAAAATGAAGCTGCACCCGGAAGGAGCTAGTTATACATGTCTTTGAAATATCCATTGCAGGCCACAGAAATAGCCTCCCTGGCAGCTAAAATGTGATCCCACCCTGGACTGACTCTCCTACCCCCTCCCCAGGGTATCCCATCCAGATTTTGGTAGCAGCTGGTCACTTTGCTACCAGGTGACTCCCCACTGGCTCCAGGACACCATATAAATAGCCTGATGTGTATAATCAGCAAAGGAACATATTGTGGGGAGTTCACTTGGTTAGCTTCTAGTCACACGGGGCGGCAGCATTCAGTTCAGCGAGAAAGGGGACGGGGGGCCGTGGGATTGAAGCCTGGCCATATTAGCTCGCCTGGCTGAGAAGAGGTTATCAGAATGCCAAGGGAAGGTGCTGAAAGTGTATTCCCAGCAGACAGCTTAGAAAGAAAAGTAATTATAGTAATCTCTAGCTCAAAGTCCTTAGTTTATTAACATGAAAATGAGCAAATGCTGAATTCCTTCAGACTTCAGCAGCGTGGCGAAGGGCCAGCTCTAGGGTCTGTGGGGCTGCTGGTGCAGTGCCTTTGCCTGAAGGATGTAGCTTCAATTTGTTTACAATGTGCTTAGCAAGGTGTTCATGTTGGCAGTTTCTTGTCTTTTGTTGTTTTTTGGCTTCAAGATCTGCTTTTTAAAAAAAATTTAATGTTTGTTTACTTTTGAGAGAGAGCACGAGAGGGAACAGGGTAGAGGCCAAGAGAGAGGGAGACACAGAATGTGAAGCAGGCTCCAGGCTCTGAGCTGACAGCACAGAGCCCAACGTGGGGCTCAAACTCATGAACTCTGAGATCATGACCTGAGCCGAAGTCAGATGCTTAACCGACTGAGCCACCCAGGCGCCCCAAGAGCTGCTTTTTAAATAAGAATGCAGTGGAGGCCTCCAGCAGTCTCTCTGTATCTTTTAATTTTGGCTCTGTGAACAGCCCACATGTTACCATGATGCTGTCCATCACAAACAGCTGATAGCTGGTTAAGTTAGTAGTATTAATTGCTATTGATACTGTTTACAGATTTGTTTTTCCCTCCCCTGCCCTCCATAAGAATCCCTTTTAGGCCAAAGCAGTGAGGACCATTTTTCAGGAGAATGGCAGCTCCCACACCCCCTTTCCCTCCCGCCCCCGCCCCTCCGCACTGCCGGGCACTGAGCCTATGATGCGAGCAGGTGAGCTGGGTGCAGGTGTGGGTGCCCGGACTCACAGGCTCCCTGCCTTGTTTCTCCCCTGGTCAGTCAGGCAACCGGTCAGTGGTTAGAAGTAAGCTTCCGTCACCGCACTGGAACCTCTCAGAATTTCTTAGAAAATACTAGGCCTCAGCTCTGTAAATACAGCCCATCAATAAGCAGACCCCAGCCCAGTTACCCGCCTCAACTCACCAACAGCCAGGACGGGCTGCGGCCGGGTTACCACTTTCGATCATTCAGGCACAGGCAGGCAGATTTGTGTGTCTCTAGCAGCCTTTTTAGAAAGAGTTACTCTTATTTCACAGATGTCTCTGCCCGGCCAAACCGTTCAACTCTAATGTGGTTATCTATCATCCTCTGCTGAGGATTTACCCAGCAAGGGCCTGAAGAAAAAAGCCATTTAGGTTTTGTGCCCACAAATGAAATTGCTAGTTCTTTTTAATTAGGGCTTATAGGTTGGGGAGTTAGCTGCCAGATGTCTGGATTTCATGGACCAATAAAATGTCAGAAGGGGAAAAATATACAGGAGCATGGGGTTGGCACATTTTTATTGTGCTTGGTCAGGATGTGAAGAAAAACAAAACAGAATGACCATTATCTGTTATCTGTCATCTCATAGAAGAATGCACATCTTAACACTCAAGTATAGGCAAGACGTTATCTCAGAGTGAAAGACAGTCCTCTGAATAGAACACATTTAACTTCATGGGAAACTGGACACTCTTGTTATTTCCCCCATTTCCCTGGGACTGGCGATGATGGGTTCTCAGAGACTGCTGCACCTGCCAGCATTTGATGATGACAGGACCCGTTAACCAAGGGAATCAGTCGGTCCCTTACTCAGATCCTGTGACAAGACAGCTAGGGGATGCTTTGTAGTCCGCACACTCAAAATGCCAAAATTCACAGACTCAAGGAGCTACTTTGAGAACGAATCCGAGATTCTGCTAGCCGAGTCCCTTCCCTTTGAGAGGATCGATTCTGCCCACCCTGTACTCGGCTGCTGTGTGCTGATTCCACTTCCTTCCTTTCTGGGTGTATACTTTTGCCATATTATTTTTGTTCTAAGAGATGGCAGAAAAATATAAAAGAAAAATAAACTTTTTCTAGTAATGTATCTCCTAGGGAGCCCATGGCTAACATTCCTCTTGTAGTTTTCCTAGCCTTTTTCCCCACAAAATGAGGATCCTCCATCTTTGCAATAATTTTGCATTTTGATCGCTCTTTCCTTTCTATTACATCATTACTGCTTTGTCATATCATGCAGTAGTTTATAGGAGCATCATTTCAATGATAGAGTAATATTCAAGTTCAGATTTTTCCTTTTTCTCTCTGCCTTTTTAAAAAAGGATAATCTTGGTGCATATCACAAGCTGTTTTTAGGATACGTCAAAGTGCAGGACTGGATCCAAAGTTAAGAACATTTTACTTTTTTATTATTATTTTTAAATATGGGGGTGGGAGGGGCGGAAGAGAAGGAGAGACAGAATCCTATCCACACTCTGAACTCAGTGCAGAGCCCGATGTGGGGCTGAAACTCACGAACCGTGAGATTGTGACCTGAGCCAAAGTCGGATATTTAACCAACTGGGCCACCCAGGTGCCCCACATTAAGAGCATATTAAAGCTGTAGCTACCTGCTTCCAGATGGCTCTCAAGGAAAGCCGACCAATGCACATGTCCATCTGCACACTTACCGTGACATCTTCCCACCACCCACCAGCTGTGACTAAGATGAGACTTGAAAAAAACCTCAGCTATTGGATTTGTCTATTACCTTGATTATGATGATCGCATCACAGGTGTTTGTAAATGTCCAAACTCATCAAATATAGGCTTTTATTAAATATAGCGCTTTGAATATCAGCTATACATCAGTAAAGCTGTTAAAAATAAAATACCTTAATCAATTGCAGAATAAGTGAGACTTCCACTTATTTTCTTTCCTTACTAATAAGATTTTGTATAGTCATTTGTGTTTTCTTCTCTGGATTTACCAGGGCCTTTGCTTCCTTCTGTTTTAAATCAAGGAATTCATCTTTTTCCTTACTGGTTTATAAGATGTCTTTTTATATAAAGTTATTAACTTTAGTCCTCATCCGCACATACTTTTCTCAATTCTTTATTTGCCCTCTGATCTTCATGGTGGCTTTTGCCATGTCAACATTTAAAGCTTTTGTTAAGTTCCTTTATGGCTTCTTCTTTGGCTAATGTTCCTGAAAAGGACAACTTTGCCTTCCTGTTTCCTTTTATTTCTGCTTCTCTTTCTTTTTTCTCTCTTCACTTCTGTCCCTGCATGGTCCAAGGGGCTGGGGACAGAAGTGGGAGGCACGGCCAAGGTTGAGGAGTGGATGTGTTCCTGCTTGTTATTTTTCTCTCTGGTTTGACTCCTCTACCATTCCGGGATTTGCTTCTTCTCAAATCTCTGTGCTTCTGGCTTCTAGTAACTCCATCATTATACTCAGATAAAAGCTTCTTAGTAGCTTCAATTACAGCTGCTGACAGCTGCAGCTTTATAAATAATTACCAGTGGTATCCCTGCTTTGAGCCCGTCCCTCCCCAAGTCAACAGACGGGGGGGCTACTGCCGCCTTCACATTTCATCCTGAGATGGTTGGTGAGAAGGTCCCCATTCCTGGAGAAGTGACTTTCTGCAGTGGACTAAGAGGAGTCTGCTTTTGCTGCACTGACATTAAGGAACTCTTTTCAAATGCCTATGAGGCTCGATGCTATCTGCAAAGCATAGAAATGCATTTGTCTTCCTTCATCAGCGGATTTTATAACTTACATTGTTTGCTTTCCTTTGTCGTAGGTTGTTTCCTTGGGAGAGTGTTTTGTTTCTCTGGTAGGATTCATCCAACTGATGGCAGGACATGCACTAACCATCACCCCATCATTGGGCAGACCTGGTCTTCCTACTCCTGCACTTCACAGAGGATCCCAGTTCTCTGCCCATGACTAATCTCTCCAGATAACATTTTAAAGGATGCTAAAATGAGTGTGGTCTCTTAAATAAGCGGGCAATATTATGTTAAAAACCATCCTTTCTGACTTTGAGTGTCTTTCGGCCTGTGTGTCTGCAGAGTTCTTCTGCTTGGGGGACCCGCTGATGAGAAGCAGTGTCCCTGAACCTGTGACTTGAGGGCTCTCAGCTTGGGAGGATCCTGGAGTCTCTTTTCAAAAGTCAGATTCCAGGGCCGCATCCCCTAAGTTTGTAACTCTGAGTCTGGGGTCAGTCCCAGGTTATCTGCATTTTAATGGGTGCCAGTGATGATTATTACCCACAAGGAAGTGTGAGACCCCCTGCTTTAGAGAATTCCCTTCATCTGCATATAAAGCCTAGTGGCCACCCCCTCCCCAGGCTTCCACTGTGCAGTCAGCTAAGCCTGGAGAGGGTGGTTTTCTTCACTGTCATTTCACACGTAAGGTGCATGTGGGCAAGAACAGGACCACACAGCCCAGTCACCCCACTGGCCCCTTCAGACTCAGGTCCTTGTCCCTGTGAAGCTTGCGTGTGATGTAACTGCCTTCCCAACAGAGTCCTCTCTGGAAGGCGGGCGGGCAGGTGATGAGGACTTGGGGAGGGTAGGAGTGTACTCTGGGAGGGCAGTTGGGCAGCTTGGCGCTTCTCAGGACACGTGGCTCTTCTCATGCTTCCTTTCTGCATTTCACAAGTATGTGGAACCATAAATGGACATCAGGGGACCAATTCTTAGCATGGTGACTCAGCAGTTAAGTTTCACTGGCCCGTGCAGCCCCTTTCTCACACCCTCCAACAGGACAGGGCTTAGGCCATGGACTTGGGGGAAGAGACAGCCTCATGGGAGAGAGAGACTCCAGTTTGGAAGGGGTGGGGGTTGGAGGTGCCTCCTGAGAGAGCCTGATCCCATGGCATCCTCCATGAATCCCCCCTGAGACTCAGAAGAGAAGTAGGAATCTCTGGGCTCCCAGGAGGTTCTTAGCAACCTCCCCTGAAATTTCCTCAAAGCAGGCCCGAGAACAGCTTGCAGTCCAGGGTGGGCTCTTGATAGCTGTAGTAGCTACTGTCTCCAGTTTCGGGGGACAAGTAAAGGTTCTGAGTTTGTGGACTCAAGTCCCTCTCCATCGATTGCATGGAAACACTGCTCAAGGTCCTGCATGTGTGTTATGCTTTCTCAGCCTCTTCTCTTTCCTGCTCCTCCCGTCCGGGCTGCAAGGTGCCCCCTCTCCTATGGCCTGGGAAGGAGTGGAGCAGTGCGCACACTTAACTTATTTTTCATGCATTCCAGAGAGAGGGAGTCAGAGCAAGAGTGCTTAGGCAAGATACTTCTGGTCCTTTCGTAACTACCTTCCATGAATTCAAATCACCCATTTTAACAAATGCCAAAGCCACTGCTGAGAAGGGAATGGGGGAGGAGACGAGGGAAGGGTATTTGCTAAATATCGTTAAGATGGAGAGCAGCTAATTCCTTTTTTCCTTAGCCACACTGAGTCTTGTTTGTTTGTTTGTTTGTTTGTTTGTTTGTTTGTTTTTTCCTTCCAGAGTCTCATTTCTCTGATGGGCACGGTGATCTGCATTGTTGGCCTGTTGTTCATTCTTATTTTCTAAATTACGCCCAATATGTTATCTTAGCAACACTTTCCACAAACAGAAAATCATGTTTATTGCCCCTTTTGAACTCTGCTGTCACTGTTTCTGCTCCCTCCTTACCTTTGTTTAAGACAACCAACTGCAGACAATCCAAATAACAATGTTTTCAAGCTATTGTCAGATCATAGTGACAATTGATTCCTTGTGGTGCTTCCCAGGAGACTACCCGTGGATGTAGAATTAAATGCCAACAATAGCGGATTTGTAACCAAGGAGCAGTCTCAGGAATGCTGGTGGCAAATCGGGGCAGAGGGGGATTGCAGGGGGGATAGGTTTGGACATCAGGAGCCAGGAGCCGGAGGAAAGGTTAACTTATTGACATCCAGGGATGATGTTATTTGTTTAGAAGATGAGTCACGATCCTGTTTTCCTTTGAACTCCTTCAGAACAACTGGCTTCCAGACAATGGGAGATAGAATACAGCAGGCGTTGTCTGTTTTCATAAACTTTCAGCTTGTTCTGTTGCCCGTCCTGTGCTTAAAAGTTGATGTAGAAAAACATTAAGAAACATGTAATATTCCACTCTGCACGATCTGATATTCATTTTGATATGTTTTTGGTCGCTGTTGGTTTTGAAAATGCTGAACACAAATGCTTCACATTGGGGAGGGCAAGCAAAGGATTAAAACAGAATCTCTGCCTCTTGCTTACTGTTGTCTTTGAAGAGATGAAAACGTTCAAGTGAGCAGAATTCTGACAGAATGAAATACGATTAGAACGTTTGGGGAAGGAGATGTGATGTGACTGGGGAAAACGTTAACAGCATAGAGATAATAAATACATTAAATACATTTGCCTAAGACTTTCATCTCTTATGATGCATTTTGTAAAGTGATACATGGGCAGTGTTCTGCATATATTCTTATCCCGCCCTGAAGGTCCCCTCCCCCAAGTATAACCGTTTATGCAAGTGCAAAGAAGTATGGGGGACAGAGTGAGAGCTTGTACAGATCACTAACAACCATGTAAATGCAGGCAGCTCACCAGGGTTTTCAGACTGATAATGAAGATTATTGAAACCATAGGAAGCATTTGGGTAAGAGGAGTGCACTTACTGTTATTATTTAACAGTTACTGAATACTGACAGTGTGCTTCATTAGAAACAACAGAAGACCCTGAACTTGCCCAAAAGACTCAAGGTAAAAATTAAACAAAGGCACCAAGGAATGACAAAACCCAAGGGTGTAAAAATGTAACTGGAACAAGACGTAAGTAGTTGGTGGTATCTCGTTTGCAATTGTTAAATTTTTGTTCCTTCCTTTTGACCCCACACCAGCCAATCTCTGATAGAGCTAGACAGCGATGGGGTGACGGGGAGAAGCTAGAAAACGACTTGTTTGCTCCCTTAGCTATTTGCTCCACATCCACATTGCCCAGAAGCCAGCATTTCCTTGTGCCTCTTCTCCTCTCCCCTGTGACAGTATATGTACCACTTTTTACCTGGTCTTGTATCTGCCTTACCTTCCCTACTAGGCTAGTAGCATTCTTTTTTTTTTAATGTTTTATTTATTCCTGAGAGAGAGAGAGAGACCAGGGGAGGGGCAGAGAGAGAGAGGGAGACACAGAATCCGGAGCAGGCTCCAGGCTCTGAGCTGTCAGCACAGAGCCCAACACAGGGCCCGAACCCATGGACCACAAGATCATGACCTGAGCTGAAGTCTGACGCTTAACTGACTGAGCCACCCAGGCACCCTGTAGCATTCTGTTATAAGTGGTACTCCATGTATGGATGTGGTTCTTAGCAGCGCTTCTTTTGAATGGAGACTTTATCAAGCTGGATATGAGCCCCTTTCATGCCATGTGCCTTTTGGGTGAGCTGTTTAACCAACCACTGGTACTTTGGTTTATAGTCTACGTAAAATGCAGATTACAATACTGACTTCATCCTGGGCTGCCAGTAGATTGAATGAGATGTATGCAAAGCACTTAAGCATGCACTAAGTCATGTTAATTTGGCTATTTCTCTTGCCCACCACACACTCCCACCACACAGCAAGGGTGCTTTATAAAGACACTTGAAGCCCTCCTTGAATGAATGACCAAAAAGGTGCCAACTCAAAGTTATCATATCAACCATGATGTTAAATTGTGTGTTTATGGAGATGCTTGTGTATTTGTCACCTGTGCGTGGTGATGCAGGCACACTCTTTAAGGGACAGAACCCTTTCCTAGTCTTTATGATCTCCCTGTAGCAGCTAACCACAGCCAGGGGCCACCCAGGCTCAGGGAAGCTCACAGATTTGCCTCGACTCACACAACTTGTAAGTGGGGGATTTAGTATTTGAACTCCCCCCTTAGCTGCCTAACCCCGTGTGACCCCCCCAGATGTTTGCTGAGCGAGTGTTAAGTAATCATTCTCATCCCAAAGTGACTGTTCCCACTGAAGCTTCTTTCTTTGTTGATTTGTGCTCTTTAGCCTGTTTTCCCTTACTCCTGGGCTGACTGTGCCCTCCAGTTTGGCGGCTGTGAGCCAGATAGGGCTACTTAAATTCACATTCAAGTTAATTAAAATTAAATAAAATTCAAAATTTAGTTCCTCGATCACACTGGCCACATTGCAAGTGTTCAACAGTTCCATTTCATTCGTGGCAATCACAGATATATAATATTTTCATCATTGCAGAAAGTTCTACTCCTGAGAATTGCCTCAAACAAATAACAGGCAAGATGCTGGGCTTTATTTATTTATTTTTTCTGATGCACAGGGTTTTATACCGTTAGTGTTTTATACTTTACGAGACACCGGCTAACCAGCTGGTAGAGAATGGCAGATAGTTATAAGAAGATTACATTTTGATTTAATGGTCTTTACACTGTGTGTTGGGTTTTATGAAAAGTGCTTTCTGTGAGCTGTCTCATGTAATTGTTGTAGCAGCCCATTGAGGTAGGCGCTATCACCAGTCCCTTTGTACAGGGTTGGGAAGTCACTGGTCTGAAGTCTCAGAACTGGTCGGTGGAAGAACATGAAGCTGACCGCAGAGCTCTGGCCCTTAGCCACTGCATCGCCTCCTGCCAGTCACGGCAAATTCTCATAAGTACGAGCTGTCGATTTTAAAGACAGTGGCAGCAGGATTCTCTGTTCTGAATTTAAATGGAACTGGGACATGGTGGGTAAAAGAAGTCGGAATCTTTTCATCATTCCTACGGACCTCTGATTCCTTAAAGAAACCAGCTTGGCAACTGAACTGAAATTTTTTTTTTTCTAGGCCTTGAAAATCATCTCTACTCCTATATATTGTCTTCATTTCTACCAATGAAAACATGTGCAGCCCATCAAAATAGATCATCTGATATTCAAAAGTGGATCAGAGATAAAGGGGATTAGGAGGTACAAACTTCCAGTTACAAATAACTCACGAGGATGAAAAGGACAGCATAGAGAATATAGTCAATAGTATTGTAATAATGTTGTATGGTGATTACACTTACCACGTCGATCACTGAGCCAGGCACAGAATTGTCAAATCAAGATGTTGTACACCTGAAACTAATATAGCACTGTATGTTAATTCTACTTCAGTGGTAATTTTTTTCAAATCAAAAATCACAAAAGCAATGTAGCAATGTTAAAAGCTAAAAAAAAAATTAAGCATTCAACATATAGATGAACAGAGACAAATTGATTAAGAACATATTTTGAGAGTCAAACAGTCTTTAAATACTGTCTCCACCACTTTGCTAGCTCTGTAACCTTGGGCAAATTAACCTCTCTAGCCTTCATGTTCTTCATCTGTAAAATGGGATTAGCTATAACATAGACCCTATAGATCATTGTGAGTATTGAGTAAAATAATTCATGCCAATCACCCATAAAAATATTCAATAAATGTTAGCTACTGCTAAAAAAAAAATGGGTCAGAAACAAATTATATGGGAAACTGATTATGTCATCAAGGTTTTGAAAACTAGTGATTTCTTTTAATGTTTATTTTTGAGAGAGAGAGACAGAGTGTGAGCAGGGAGGGACAGAGAGAGAGGGAGACACAGAATCTGAAGTAGACTGAAGCAGAATCTGAGCTGTTAGCTCAGAGCCTGATGCGGGGCTCAAATTCATAAATCGTGAGATCATGACCTGAGCTGAAGTTGGACACTCAACCGACTGAGCCATCCATGCGCCCCTGAAAACTAGCGATTGTAATGAAAATAAAATGAGCCCTACTGACTGCAAGAAGCCAAGAGCTGTTTGCAAGAAATTGTAAGAATTCTACTGGACTTCCTTGCCCATTCTCTCTCTACCCAGCATCCTAGCTCCTATTCGGAGGATGTGCTTGAAACATGTGAATGGTGTGAAAGTTTATTCCCTGTACAAGGTCATTTAAAAGTTTTAGGTTGGACCAGGCACTATGAAGTTTGCCTTGTTCCAGGTAACCTACATAAGATTCATTTTAGCCATTTGGGACTAGAATTTACCTTGAAGAATCTTCCAGGACTAATTCTCTTCCAACAAAAAAAATACAAGAGTAGTTTCCAGATTCTTGGATAGTATTAAATTTTCTTGAAGATAACTAGTGTTCCCACAGTTGGAATGGTGGTGGCCTGTTACTCAGATTTAAAAAAAGAAATTTGGACAAAACGATTCCTGGGCTGGGCATGTAGCAGAGATCTCATCGATACTTGTTATTCTTCTACCAAGTTTTGTTTAGAATTACCCAGAATCCCTGGACAGTGTTCCCATCTCTGCAAGGGTACCCTTTTCCTGTCAATATTTAGGAAGAAGATGTCAACAAAAGGTGGTAGACTTCACACAGTGTACATATCTCTGCACTGAAGTTTTGTCAAAGGTGTCACTCATGTCCCAGGTTGGAAAACGTTCCAGTTGGTGGCTCAAAATAGAGCCCAAAGGGAAGTGATGGTTAGAGATAAAGAAACATGGGCTTTGGGGTGTAGACAGAGTTATTAACAGAGAGCCATGTTTGCTTGCAGCACTTTTAACTACTCCGGGAATCTTGAAGTGACTTAATTCGTTGTCCAAATCCCTACCTCAGCCCCCAGGTAATCACTGGAGTGATGAAAAATACTACATTCTCTCTTTCTTTTCCTAAGCTCAATTTAATCTTGATCTTTGAAAAGTAAATGGTTTTTCTTGTGCAAACAGCTTCATAGAAATGTCAAATCTGGCCTCCACAGTCTATGCTGAAGGGGGGAGACCTGGTACAAAAGGCTCAGTGCTCAGGGCCTGGGCTTTGAAATGACTCCAGCTGTATTGCCAATGCAAATGCAGGAGGGGAAAAAATTACTGGAACAAATTGAAAGGTTATTCAGACTGGAATTTAGAATCTCAATAAAAAAGGCTTTTATAAGCCAAAGCCCTCGGAGTAACCGGATCATTTAAAAATACATCTTTTCTGCATTAAATGTAGTGTGACAGCCGCATTAGAAATGCTGCAGTCCAAGTACGTTCCTTAAACATTTTTAACTGACTTGTAAGGACAGCTAAAATCTTCTCTTGGAAGGGGTGGGGGTGGATGCTGGATCTCCTGTCTGTAAATCGTTTCCATGCCTTTATTTTTGCCTAATTTGTGATACCTGGCAAATGGATTTTCATCTTTCCCCCTGTTGCTTCCTGCAGGCTCAGTGATCTCCGTGGGCTCTGTGTCTTGATGAAAATTTGTTGAGCCAGTCTTTTCCCTTTTTGACTTAGTAGAAACAGTCTTTCTGATCACCCAGATGTTGGTGAAATAGCACATAGTTGTACTGGGGAGGAATTCTTTTAACAAGAGGTATTTAGGCCAAGAGACACAGACATAACTCACCTAATGCAAGGCAGTGACCCAAGTGAGGGACTCCCTTCTCATTGTTTAAGATCTGGAAATAAATGATCCAGATCTACTCATTGAAGTGCATGGCAGTCCTCTCCATCAACCCCACCCCAGCAACTTCTATTTCTTTGAACCAAGTGGAAGATAATTTCAAGGGAAAAGATCGCTGTTGAGTGAGTTGAAGTCAAAGCAACGGACATTCCCAGTGGGCTTCCGCTGCACCCCCCACCCATCTGGGCACAGGGCTACCGTGGACCCTCTGTGTGTTGCTGACACAGCTCCTGAACTGTCACCCTCACAGGTACTTCTTCCCATTTATTTCTAAAAATGGCTCAGTCACCAAAAGATTGTGCTCATTGTTTTTAGTTGGTGATGTATTTCAAATGTACTGAATGCTCACTGTCTGGAAGCAGCAAATATTCACATTTTACCATTTTTTATTTCAACCCTTTGGCCTTATTTTAAGTCCTTCCTTTTCTCCTTCTCCAGGGGTCAAGTCATTTCCTTTCCTGAGGGAGAGGTAGCTCTTAGTGCGGCCAAATTTTATCGTTTGTATCAGTGTCCTGGGAATTCTGCTATGAATGAGAGTTACAAGGTAGCTTCTCTGTATCCCCACTAGATTGCGTGTTCCCTGAGTACAATAACTTAGCCTTTCTCAACGGCTTGTTGTCCCTCAGCCCCTGGTGACATACTTAGCCCTGCAGTGAGTTCTCACAAGAGTTTTGTTGTCAGTGTGTGTGTGTGTGTGTGTGTGTGTGTGTGTGTTGAGGGAGTGGATGACTCTAGTTAAAATCAGTGAACTCAAGAGTTGCAGAGAACACGCTAACACTCTCCCTTCTCACTGATGACTAGTATCTATAATGGGTGTTTTAGAGCAGTATTGTTATTTCACTCAACAGTCTGAGCCTCCTCTCAAAATGTTTCTATAACTAAAACCTTTGCATTAACCTTGTTGGGATTATCTGATATAATTATAAAATAATAAGGTATCTTCCTGGTTAGAGGACTGTAAGTTGCTTCATATAAAGTGCTGATCCTAACTTCATGAGTTTGCAATTTGGTGTGAGGATTTGTGCCTGAAGACCACTGCTTCCGTTCATACCTGAAAATGGATGTCGTCCTGAACAGTCACTTCAGTGATACTGAAGTTCCTCCTCAGCGATGAACCACGGCCTCTTTTCTCATCAGGCAGCCCTCATGCAAGAATACGTTGATCTGCTCTGGTTTCTGTTCCTCTTTCAAGATCGCACCAGTAGCTTTTCCATATGTTTTAGGCATCTTCCCGTTCGCATACTGTACAGCCAGATAAACTAGATCCTCATTACTACATTTGCGTCCTATTCCTTCACGTTCCAGCATTTCTTTGACAAGTAGCATGCCCATGAAGACCCAGCAATGCCTTATTTCCTTGTATCCAATAAAGCCAACTTTTGACACAGGGAGAGAGCATCCTCCATTTTTTCCCCAGCTGAAATGGAGTTTGGGTAAAGCCAAGCACTGGTTCTCTTCCTGAGACTGACATTTCAATAGATGGTTGGCATAGGATGTCTCGCTCCCTAAAATGACATTTTCTTCTCAAAGTAATGGCAGACCTCAACAGTGTTCATCATGGAGTAAGTGATACATGACATTGCCATGTTTGACACACATACCAATACTTGCCTGGCATTACGCATCTACCTCTTTCCCTCCCGTTCAGGAACATGCCTTAGAATGTAAGTGGGTGCAGTGACATTATTAGTAGCATGATTGGAATCTGTATTTATTTAAAATATTACGTATTCTCAGACTTAGGTTCTTGGACTGTCATCAGTTACTAACCACCCATGACCCACAGCACGTTGCCATTGAGACCCAACTGCCCTTGAGCGGCGATGCCTCTGGAGACTGTACTTTCAACTGAAGCACTGTGTGACTGCCTGCCTTTAAAAATGATCTTGTAACTGATTGTCAGGGGCACTGTGAGAACTGAAGCTCTCCAGCTTTAGACCCTCATTCTCAAGGTGAAGAGCAGCGGGAGGCTTTGATAACTTTTACAGTGCACAGAGGGAAACATTTTTCGCTGACTGTGCCAGAATCCCATGCTCTGTGGGCAACATAATGGATTTCATTCAGAACCCTGCACAGGCCAACTGTCATGATATGGTTGGGAAGCTTTCCATCAGCTACTGTGAACTCCATCACTCTGTTCCCTACCTCCGTTTTTGGCTTCTCCATTCTTGGTCACATTTTACGAAGCAGCCAACCATCCAGATTGGGATTTCATGCTCTGCTGCACTGTTGCCTGAGTTATTTCTCTTACAAAGGCCTCCTTTACAAAGTCCTTAATCTGAGTAATGCATAGAAGGTGTATTAAGGGGTAACAAGTGAAAGAAGGCAAGAACCAGCAACTTCCTGAAAATTGTTGTCATTAGAGCATTTCCATGAAGGCCCAACGATTCATTAGAGTGAGTCCAGAGAAAAACCCTATCCCCCGAAACATATGTAGTGCATTCAGACCTAATTGGCCATGGTCCAGTCCAGTTCTAAGGGGGATATTCTTGGCATTTTGGAGGTCAGAGGAGAGATCTGATTTGAAGCTTGTCATGTGTGTTTCCCCCATGTTATATTTAAGTTTGTTTGTTATATTCATTGGATGTGCCCCTTGCCTTTAAATTTCTGGACAAAGTTCATATACATTGGTCAACTCTGGCTTTTTATGCTATCAATCTAATGCCTCATTGCAAAAGATATCTACACCTTTGTACCAGCACATGAAAAGCCTTCATAGAACAACCTAGAGTTTGAGTGGGAAAGAGACTCTAAGTTATGGTTTAAGATTGACATTGGTTGTGTTGGCTGGAAAAGAATCCTGACTCTGTCTTTCATCTGCAGAATTTTCTTTGCAGTCCCAGTACTAGGAATGGCTAATGTTTCCAAAGCTTACCTGGAAACCGTACTATGAAAAAGCCTGTGAGTGAGAGCAACTTTCCATAGGATTCTTACTTACCTCTTGAATTTCCTTGGTCTGCTTATCTAAGAATTTCACTGTGTGGGGCAGATAGAATGAGGCGGGAAATTCTGAGGCATACCACTGCATGAGTTTTTGTTTGCTTGTTTGACTTCAGCAGGGAGGTGAGGTGAGAACAGTAAGTAGTATGTTCTGTTTGTCTGTCCAAGGAAACAATTATCTGATGGAAAGGCACCTTCAAATCCTATTTTCACTACCTTTTTCTGATTAGAATCATATTCTGGCTATAATAATCAAAGCTTGAGTGTGTGACTTCAGGTCTACCTGTATCCACACAAAAGCTTTATTGTTTAAAGCTTTGAAGTACTACCTACCCATGTTGAGCAATGGATAAGGGTTAAGGCCTGAAAAGGTAATTACTTATATGAAGCCAAAAGTCAGGGATGTGCGAGACAATTTAAAGAGCCCAGGGGATCTTATATTTCTTGCCTTGATTTGATTGAAGGGCATGTGAAACCATTGAGTGAAACTTTTCTAAGTAATTAATTTCAGTTCACTGATTACTATCTCTGAGCATGAGAAGTTGCTGGATAGTATCATCTCATATATACAAAGGTGTTATCTAATTTGATAGCAGGCTACCACTGTTCAGCCTGCAGATTCTAATAAAAAATAGAAATTTCGATTCAATGAGACAAGTTTTAAGGTTTAGATTATTAGCTATTTGGCCTACTCTGTAGAGCTACCGAAGACAAAGTGACAGAAAAACAACCCAAATAAATAAATACTTTTTT
Source organism: Neofelis nebulosa (assembly GCF_028018385.1). NCBI lineage: Eukaryota > Metazoa > Chordata > Mammalia > Carnivora > Felidae > Neofelis > Neofelis nebulosa. The sequence goes on along the minus strand of NC_080785.1, from coordinate 147,066,114 downwards.
GAAAGGATGGAATTGAATAAGATCCTTTGATTAGAGGCCTTGGGATAACTGCCAAACTGGACTTTGAGTTGTTTATAATGGTACATGTTGACTGAGCAGAGATGTATGAAATCTGGGATCCTAGCACTGAATACCGTAGCCTTGGCCCAAGTATGCTGGAGGTAGAGGGCAGGGACTATTTGGAAAAGAGACAGATAGCCTACTCTTTTAAAGAAGAATGCTTTTAAATGCAAATGTGTAAGTTAAGCTGTAATTTAAGTGCCCACATCCCAAGAGACTCCACAGTTTCCTCCAACACCTCAGTTCCTGGTGGAGGAGTGAGATCCTAACAAGCTTACCTTGGCTTTTAGTTACACATTGACTTCCCACCAGCCCAATTTGGTTTTGACTTAAATATTGGATCTTAAGTTTTCCTCTTTTTCTGCAACTTCATCAATTGAAGAAACATGGTTTTATTTTCCTAATAATTCTGTTATGATGAAATGAGACCAGTCTTCACTATTGTTTACATTTATTCATCAACCCTAAAGTCTCATTCCACCCTGTCCTCATTTTTAAACTCTAGTTGCAGACTGCTTAAACTTGTATCCTTAAAAAAAAAAGTCCAATACTTAACACCTGGTAGAGGTGCTGTCTTCCATAAAGAATATATGCCTTTTGTTTTCACAAACAAAACCAGGCAGAGATGTGAGAGACAAAAATAATAGAATAGATTGATTCATTAGCTAAACATCCATTTATTCATTGAACGAGTATTTGTTGAGCATCTATTGTGTACCAGACACTGAACTAGCACCTGGTCAATTATAACACAGATGAACAGTGGTTACTGAGGAGTCAGGAAATAAACAAGCGAACTCCAAGTGATACATTTCATAACAAATATGGTAAGCATGATAAAGGAAAAGCAAATCTCTTCATAAGAGATTTGTGTTAATAAAGTTAGGCTGGACTATGTTACAGTAACTATGCATAATACAATTAAATGGCTTAACAAAAACAAAGTCGTAGGTTTTGTTTTTTGTTCTTTTTTTTTTTTTTTGCATCCCCATATGGTGAGGTTGGTTAGTTCTTTTGGGAGGTATCTATCCAGCCTCCTTCCATCATCGGTACCACTGACTTCAACATGTGGTTTCCACAGTTGTGCTGAGAGAAAGAAAGATTGAAGAGTATTAAATAGGTATGGTTTGGGCCAGCTAGGAAATGGGTATATCATTTCTGCTTGTATTACATTGGCCAGAATCTAGCCTAATAGTGAGTGAGACTAGGAAACAGTCTCCCTGAGTGCCCAGAAGGAGGAAATGGGAATGGTGATCATCTTTATTCTAATGGAAGACTTCGTTTAGACTAGAGGTTTTAGACTATCTCCATATACATATGACTTTTCACCAGTAATTAGAATATTAAATATAGCCACATTAGCAGAACATACATTTTTCTCAAGTGCATGTGGAACATTATCCAGGATAGATCACATGGCAAGTCACAGAAAAAGTCTTAACAAATTTGAGAAGATGGAAATCATAACAAGTATCTTTTCCAACCACAATGGAATAAAAGTAGAAATCAATAGCTGAAGGACAAACTGGAAAATTCACAAATGTGTGGAAACTAAACACACTTTGAACAACCAGTGGGGCAAAAAAGAAATCAAAAAGGAAATTGGAAAATATCTTGAGACAAATGAAAATGAAAATACAGCATACCGAAACTTATGAGATGCAGCAAGAGCAGTACTAAGAGGGAATTTTATAGTGATAGATACTTATATTAGAAAAGAAGAAAGATCTCACCCTAAGTTAACACCTCAAGGAACTAGAAAAAAAGAACAAACTAAGCCCAATTAGCAAAAGGGAAGAAATAATAAAGATTGAAGTAGAAATGAAGGAAACAGATAAAGGAAAGAAATCAATGAGAGTAAAAGTTGATTTTTGGAAAACATAAATGCAATTAAATTTTGGGTAGACTAAGGAAAAAGAGAGAAGACTTAAGATCGGAATGAAAGAGGAGACATGTGATGTGATGTCACAAGGACGAAAAGGGTCCTAAGACATTACTCTGAACAATTATCCTCTATCAAAGTGGATAACCTAGAAGAAATGAATGAATTCTGAGAAACATACAACCTATCAAGACTGAATCATGACTAAAAAGTCTGAACACACCAATAACTGGTAAGGAGACTGAATCAATCATCCAAAATTTCCCAACAAAGAAACATCCAAGGTCTCATGGCTTCGCTAGCAAATTCTACCAAACATTTAAAGAAGAATTACTGTCAATTTTTCGGTAATCAGGAACAAAGAAAGGATGCACATTCTCACCAGTTCTATTCAGCATAGTACTAGAAGTCCTAGCCAGAGCAATTAGGTGAGAAAAAGAAATAAAAGTCATTCAAATCAGAAAGGAAGAAGTAAAACTATCTGTGTGTAGATGACATGACCTCACATGTAGAAAACCCTAAACACACAAAAAAAAATCCTGTTAGAACTAATAAGTGAGGGATACCTGGGTAGCTCAGTTGGTTAAGTGTCCAACTTCAGCTCAGGTCAAGATCTCATGGTTTGTGAGTTCGAGCCCCGCATCGGGTTCTGTGCTGACAGCTCAGGGCCTGGAGTCTGCTGTGGAGTCTGTGCCTCCCTCTTTTTCTCTGCCCCTCCCCGCTTGCTCTTTGTTTCTCTCTCTCAAAAATAAATAGACAGTAAAAAAAAAATGGAATAAGTGAGTTCAACAAGGTTGCAGGATACAGAATCAATTTACAAAAATGAGTTGTGTTTTTATACGTTGAAACAAGTTATATGAAAAGGAAATAAAGAAAAACAATCCCATTTATAATGGCATAGAAAAGAATAACGTACTTAGGAGTAAACTTAACTAAGGCGATGAAAGACTTGCATGCTGAAAACTGTAAAGATTGTTTCCTTCTCCCTCCTTTCCTTTCAGTTTAACACAATAAATATTAACCTTGTTGAACAAAACCTCTGTTCTAATGAAACAAATGATAGGAATGATTTTGATAGTAGGAGGAGTGGCCTTGGGAAGAAGATAAAATGTAATAAGAGTGTGGGCTCGCGACAGCCTGGTTCAGATTCTCACTCTGTTACTTACCAGTTGGGTTACCATAGGCAAGCCTCTAAAATGCTCAGTGCCTCAGTTTCTTCATCTGTAAAATCGAGATCATCATCATAATAAAACCTACCTGTATTTGTTTTATATTTATGTGGTAACAGATGACCACATATGTAGTGGTCTCAAATTTCTCAAATTTCTGTAGGTCAGAAATCTGACCTGGGTCTCAGTGGGCTAAATTCAAAGGGTCAGCAAGCCTGTATTCCTTTTTGGAGACCCTAAAAGATAATTTATTCTCTTGCCTTTTTCAATATCTAGAGGTTGTCCCCATTTCTTGACTCGTGGCCTCCTTCCATCTGCAAAGCCAGAGTGGCCAGTTGAGTCGTCCTTTCCTCACATTATAGTACTGACTCTGAGGCTTTCTTCCACTTTAAAGGACTATTGGGGTGGTATTGGTCCAGCAGGATAATTCATAATGATTTTACTATTTTAAGGTCATCAGATTAACAATCTCAATTCCGTATGCAACTTTAATTCCCCTTTGTCATGTAACATAACATCATAAAGTCTGGGGAATAGGATATAGATACCAAATTTGGGATGGGGGGAGGGGGTGACATTACTTTGCCTATCCCACTACCATATAGGAATGTTGTAACAATTAAATGGCTCCTACAATATAATTATTATATGTAATGGCTCCTATATAATGATTTTAAGAGATGGCCCCTGTAATGGCTTTGAACAGTGCCAGTCACATAAGCACATGCTCAGTAAATGTCAGACATGACCCCATTATGTCGTACCATTTCATGAAGTTGTTTTGAAGAGGGGCAGGCTGCCAGCAGTTTGGTTTCCAGGAGGAATCCATGCTTCCTCCCTCGCTGGTAGAAGTGATGATAAAAGTGTGTAGATAAGACAGCCAGTTCCTCCTCGAGACCTACACTTTGCTTTCCAAGGCCAAAGCTCAAGGCCTGAGATCCCTTTGGAATTGTGTGATTCTCCAAAGAAAACGTGTGGTTTGGACAAAGCCAATTTTATGAGTAGCAAGAATGAAACAAATTGGGTAAGATCCAAGCAGATAACATTATCCTCACAGAAAAATAGCCAGTAGGAAGGTAAGGAGCCACCCACCCCAGGATGTTATTAAGTCCGTGTAGGAGCTGGAGTCCAGGGTGTACTTAAGACAATAGACTCTGGAATTGAAATCTCTTCTTGTCTCGCAAGCCTTAGTTTCCCCACTTGTTTTATGTGAATAAAAATAATACCTACCTTAGCATGAGATGAGGGCTGGATGAGCTAATATAGCCAAAGTGCTTGGCACAGGGAAGGCCTGGCACTAAGTGCTAGATCAGGGATAGGTCTGGGATGTTTTGTATGTACTCAGAATCCTGTTGAAAATAATTAGAGTTGAAAGAGCCATTCTCCTGCTAGTCTGGGGCAAAGCTAGCAGGATTCTGAGCATTATTTCCAAAATCCTATTCTCATGTAGTTAAATCTCAGAGTGAATGTTTATTCCATTAAACATTCTTCCCCAGATTGCATCATATGCAATTATGAGATGAAAATGTTGTCTGGAGAATGAAAGTAGCCATTGTTCAAGTTTTATATAGGTGATGATAGTTTTTGAATCTTCTTTGTGGGAGGAGGAAGGATTTGTTGGTTGAGATGGATTATGACAATTGGGCCAGGGACAGAGAGCAGAAAGCCCCAATTTCTTGGTTGGAAAGAAATGTGTTGTAGGACCTGGACTCGGCAGGAGTAGTATCTTGGGCGGTTTTCATCCCACAACAAGAATCACTAAAGATAAAGACAAAGATGATGAAAGACAAGATGATATTTTAATGTCAACAGGCTAAGAAACAACAGTGCTGTTGTTTGCAGACAGCCTTTTTTCATCCGTGTGAGATTAGCCGTGGCATTAATTTATTCAGGATTATAGTTCAGAAGGAAAGTCAAAGCTGGAGCGCTTTCATTTAAGGAGCACACTGTACTAACTCCAGGGTGGAGAGGCATTGGTGCCCTGCTCTGTGGCCAAAGATCCTTCTGAGTGATTTGTCTTTACAGGATGGCTTACCCAGAGCACAAACCTTAGAGGCCACCTTTGCCTGCCTCGTAGCCACTGTCAGGATTCCTTATAGCCTTGTCGTACCCCGAGATTCTTTCGATTTCAAATGGTAAGAGCAATGGCCATACTTGGAAAGTGGAAACTGGTCAGGTCAGTGAGTCTCACCTAGAGCTACTGTGGTTCAGCCCCACTTGTCCAGGTTCCAGATATGTCCACACTTTGGGTAAAAATATTGCAACCATAGATTCTTTCCTCACCAGGCCAGCTTCTTAGCTCTGGAACATTTATACTTATTGTCATGAGGATGATGGGAGCACAGTATTATCACAAATATTGTTAATGTAAAACAAAGCAAAACAAAAACAACTTAATTTTGTTTTTATTATTTTATCATTTATTTATTTATTTATATTTTTTAATATGAAATTTATTGTCAAATTGGTTTCCATATAACACCCAGTGCTCATCCCAACAGGTGCCCTCCTCAATGCTCATCACCCACTTTCCCCTCCCACCCACCCCCATCAACCCTCAGTTTATTCTCAGTATTTAAGAGTCTCTTACGGTTTGCCTCCTTCCCTCTCTATAACTTTTTTTTCCCCTTCTGCTCCCCCCTGGTCTTCTGTTGAGTTTCTCAGGATCCACATATGAGTGAAAACATATGGTATCTGTCTTTCTCTGACTGACTTATTTCACTTAGCATAATACCCTCCAGTTCCATCCATGTTGCTACAAATGGCAAAATTTCATTCTTTCTCATTGCCAAGTAGTATTCCATTGTGTATATAAACCACAATTTCTTTATCCATTCATCAGTTGATGGACATTTAGGCTGTTTCCATAATTTGACTATTGTTAGAAGTGCTGCTATATACATTGGGGTACAAGTGCCCCTATGCGTCAGTACTCCTATATCCCTTAGGGTAAATTCCTAGCAGTGCTATTGCTGGGTCATAGGGTAGATCTATTTTTAATTTTTTGAGGAACCTCCACACTGTTTTCCAGGGCGGCTTCACCAGTTTACATTCCCACCAGCAGGGCAAGAGGGTTCCCGTTTCTCCACATCCTCGCCAGCATCTATAGTCTCCTGATTTGTTCATTTTAGCCACTCTGACTGGCGTGAGGTGCTGAGTGTGGTTTTGATTTGTATTACCCTGATGAGGAGAGACGTTGAGCATCTTTTCATGTGCCTGTTGGCCATCTGGATGTCTTCTTTAGAGAAGTGTCTATTCATGTCTTCTGCCCATTTCTTCACTGGATTATTTGTTTTTCAGGTGTGGAGTTAAAAACAACTTAATTCTGAAAAAAATTTAGACTCATAACGAGTGCAGAATATTTCAGTGTGAACCCATGCACTCTTCCCCTAACTTCCTCTGGTAATACAATCTTATATAAGCAGAGTTGGTTAACTTTTTAATGACTTTATATATTGAAAATGTCAAAAATACATGGGATAAGGTACAAAAAGCTTAAGTGTACAACTCTATGATTTTTTATATTTTTACCAAGTGACCACTCTCACGTAAACATCACAGACATCATCAAGATAACCTTCCAGTGCCTCCCGAGCCTTTCTCATCACACACTCTTCCAATCATTATGTCCCCCAAACATCATTACTTTAATGGATTCTATCACCATGGATTAGTTTTACCTATTATTGATGTCTACTGCTGTATACCCTTTTGTATTTGGCTGATATATACTCTTATGTATTTGACCTCTTTTGGTCAATATTTTGTCTGTGAGATTCATCCAGGTTGTTGTGGTAGCCACTGGTTTGTTCTTATCATTGTCATATCGTACTCTGTGATATGGATATATCATCATTTATTTATCTCTTGTACTATAGACAGATATGTAGATTATTTCCAGTTTGGGCTCTTTCAAATTATGCTGCTATAAAAATTATTCCACATGTCTTTTATTGCACACTTAGGTGTACATTTATGTTGGGGATATATGTGACAGTAGAATTGCTGGATCATCAGGTATGCCTATGTTAGGCATTAGTAGACACTGCCAAAGAGTTTTCCAAAGTGACTACAACCATGGGAGTCCTAGCTCCTCTCTGCCAACACCTAATATCTTCAGTGTTTTTAATTTTAGCCATTCTGGGGTGTGTGTGTGTGTGTGTGTGTGTGTGTGTGTGTGTGTGTGTGTATTAGTATCTAAGTGTCATTTAATTTTGCATTTCTGTGATGACGCCTATGTATCAGCTTTTCATATGTTCATTAGCTACTTGGAAGCCTTTGTGAAGTTTCTGTTCAAGCTTCTTTCTCATTTAAAAATTTACTATCTTTTTATTGATTTATAATAGTTTATATATTCTAGGTGTTGGCTATTTATTGGATATGCATAATGCAAATATCTTCTCCCACTCTGTGGCTTCTTCTGTCTCTCTTATAATGCTATATTTTGATAAATAAATTTTTTAATTTTGATAAAGTTCAATTCACCAGTCTTTTCCTTTATAGATACTTTTGTGCATATACTTTTTATGAGCAATTTAAGACCTATGTCCCTACTCCAATGGTAGATGATATTCCCCATATTATCTTTTAGAAGCTATATTATTAAGCTTCATTATTAAACTTTGTTATTAAGATCCATCTGGAATTAATTAAGGTTTATTTTTCTCCACATGGATAAGATCCATTTCCATACAAATTTTGTAATCGGCTTATTAAGTTCCACAAAATATCCTGCTGGGACTTTGACTGAGATTGAGATGACTATGAAAATCAATTGAAGAACAGACACATCTTTAGAATAGTGAGTCTTCCAGTCTGTGAACTGGGTCCATCCCTTTACCTATTTTCTTTCTGTAACATTTTGTAGTTTGTGTGTGTGTGTGTGTGTGTGTGTGTGTGTGTGTGTGTGTGTGTGTTGAAAGTCTTATGCTTCTTTTCCTTTTTTTTTTTAAATTTATTACCAGGTATTTGATGGATTTTTCTAAAATTGTAAATGAGGTAGCCTTTGATTTTGTGTGCTAATATATGAAGACACAATAGATATTTTATGTTGACCTTTTGTCCCATGACTTTATTAAATTCATTTACTAACTATAATTGTTATAATCTATGTATCCTTTCTGATTTTCAGCATACATAGCCATTTTGTGTTTGAATAATGGCTGTTTAATTTCCTCCTTTTCAGTCAGTATGCCTTTGTTTCTTTTCCTTACCTCCTTGCCTGGCTAGAACCACCAGTACAATGTTGCAAAGGTAGGGATTAGGGTGGTCTTCTCTCATCCATGATCTCAGGGTGAACATTAATGGTAATGTTTTCATCATTAAATATTATATTGCTATTTATTTTTGTATATATTCTTTTTGAGGTTGGGACGTGCTATCCTATTCCTAGCTTGGTAAGAATTTAGTTGAATGGATGTTGAATTTTATCTAGTACTTTAGCATCTTTTGAAATTCTCATATTATTTTTTTCTTCTTAATTTTTTAATGCCATGGATTACATTGTTTGATTTTCAAATGTTAAACTAACTTTTCATTTAAAAATGAAATGTTGCAGTTAAAACCAACTTTGTCACAATGTATTAAGCTTTTATCTTTCACTGAATTTGATTTGCTGTGATTTTAAGATTTTTGTATCTGTGTTCAGGAAAGATACGGGTCTGAAAATTTTCTTTTTTAAAAAGCTTTTTTCAGATTTTTGAGTATCCTGGCCTCAAGTTGAGTTTGAATTGGGCAGTGTTTCTTCTTTTTTCTATTCTCTGGAAGGATTTGTGTAAGATTGTTCTTTCTTCCTTAATTGTATGGAAGAATTCAATGTTGAGACCACAAGGAACTGTAGTTTACTTTGAGGGAAGATTTTTCATTATAAATTCAATCACTTTAATAGATGTAAGGCTAGTCCAATTTTTTAAATTTCTTCTTTAATCGGTTTTGGTAAGTTGTACTCTTCAAGGAATGTGTCCATTTTTCTCAAATTCTCATTATTTATTGGCCTACAGCTGTTTATACAGTCCCCTCATTTTAAAAAAAAATATATAAAAGATCTATAGGACTTTCCCTTTTCCATTCTTAATGTGGTTAACTTGTGTTTTCACTTATTTTTTCTTAATCTGTCTTTTTAAGGATTCATCAATTTTATTGAATTTTCAAAAAGCAACTTTTGTATTGTATGTCTGTTTTCTATGTCATTAACTTGATTCTTATTTTTTGTTTCCTTCCTTCTACTTTCTTTGGGTTAAATTTGACATTTTTGATAGCTTGTTAAAATGGAATCTTAAATCATTGATTTTCAGCCTTCTGTCTTTTTTATTATATGTATGTAGAGCTGTTTTTTTCTAGTAGTTTAGAAATATCCTGCATGTTTTTATTTTTATTATCTTTTTTTGTTTGTTTTAGAGAGAGAACATGCACATGAGAGGGGAGAGGGGCAAAGAGAGAGAGAGAGAGAGAGAAAGAGAGAGAGAGAAAATCTTAAGCAGGCTCCATATTCAGTGTAGATAGAACCTGCTGTGGGGCTCAACCCCAGGACCCCAAAATCAAAATCAAGAGCCTGAGCAACCCAGGCACCCCTCCTGCATGTTGTTAAATATTATATTTTCATTATCATTGAATTAAAACTATTTTCTAATTTTCATTGTGGACTTTTTTTTTTTTTTTGTCCCATGGGTCAAAGTGTATTATTTAATTTTGAAGCAATTTGGATTCCAGATTTTCTAGTTAATATTTTATGATTTTTAGCTTATTCCACTGAAATATTAAATAGCTTCTGTATGATTTTATTCCTTTCAGATACATTTAGAATTGCTTTATAGACATGTATTTTGGTTAACGATCTTGAAACTTGTAAAATAATGCATTCTGTAGTTTATGGATATACTGTTCTATAAGTGTCAGGTCAGATTGGCTAACTATGATATTCAGAAGTATTTCTCTTCTGATTCCTTTGGTTGTTTATTCTGTCAGTTATAAATAGGTGTTTTTAAAGTCCCCCACTGTGATATATTTCTCTATTTCTCACTTGTGTTCAGTCAGTTTTTGTCTAACACATTGCCGTGTCTTCATTATTCTCAGTATGTAAATGTAGGATTATCACATTTTCCTGTTGAATCAACCTTTTTATTACATCTATTAAAAATTACATCTATTAAAAGATAGTGTTATTTATAATTACACTGGATTACAAGATGTGAAAGTAAAAACGTGACACATGATATACTAAAAATAGTCAATATTCAGTGTAACTATTGACAGATTTGAGCTAACCACCCTCCTGCTTATGTGTCCCATCTATGCTTCTTTGTTTCTTTTTTCCTCTTTAGTTGGTTAATCTGAAAGAAGGCAAAAACGTTTTATTTTCAGTTTTTTTCTCTACTAGCTTGCTAGTAATGCATTACTGTGTATTTATTTTGGTGGCTATCCTAGACATTATAACACTCTTCGATTATTACTCCTACCATTTTCCAGATATTGTACCTAAGGGCAGTTTAACTCTATTTTACAAACCCTTTTGCCCTTAATGCTATTTAACACCCAAACCATGATTATTATCATTTTTAAACAGATGATAATTACTTAGATTTACTCATATAGCTTCCCCCCACCCCTTTCTATGTTATTAATTGCCTCCTACATTACCATGCTAACTACTGGGGTCATTTTTCTTTCTGCCTGAAGTATTTGAATTCTGCTGATAACAAAGGTGTCTGAAAATGTTAAAAGTTTGCTTTCATTAAAAAAAATTTTTTTTAATGTTTCTTCATTTTTGAAAGACAGAACACGAGTGGGGGAGGGGCAGAGAGAGACACACACACACAGAATCTGAAGCAGGCCCCAGTGTCTGAGCTGTCAGCCCAGAGCCCAATGTGGAGCTCGAACCCACGAACCTGAAATCATGACCCGAGTTGAAGTCGGATGCCTGACTGACTGAGCCACCCAGGCGCCCCAAATTTTTGCTTTCATTTTAAAGGATTCTTTTCCTGACTATAAAATTCTAGTTGGAGACTTAGGCTCATTTAGTCCTTTAAATATGTGTTCTGTTGTCTCTGCCCTTCATGGTTTCCATTGGAAAGACAGTTCTCAGTCTTACTATTGATCTCTAGAGAGTTCTGTCTTCTTTTCTTTAGCTGGCTTGCAGATTTTATTCTTTAGTTTCTAGAATTTTTTTATGTTTAAATGTGTTTTTATTTTGTATTTATTCTATTTGGAGTATGTATATCTTCTTGAATCTGTAACTGGATGTTTATTATCAGTTCTGTAAAGTTTTTGGCTCATTTTCTTCAAATATTTCCTTTGTCTCATTCTTTCCCTTACTTCCTTTAGCATCTCAGTTACATTTATCAGAACTTTTGACCAGATCACATACTTGTTTTTTTTTTTTATTTTCCTTTTTTTTCTTCTCTGCCATTTAATCTGAATATTTTTTACTGATTTATTCTTCAGTTCATTTACCTTCTTTTGTACAGTGTCTAATCTTCTATTAAACCCATATGTGGAATTCCTAATTTCAGTCACTTTCAGTTCTAGAAATTCCATTTTTTTCTTTTTTATACTTCATCTTTTCATCTGTTTTCTTTAATATTTTAATTGTAGGTATTTTATTTTTTTTATTATTATTTTTTTTTAATTTTTTTTTCAACGTTTTTTATTTATTTTTGGGACAGAGAGAGACAGAGCATGAACGGGGGAGGGGCAGAGAGAGAGGGAGACACAGAATTGGAAACAGGCTCCAGGCTCCGAGCTGTCAGCACAGAGCCCGACGCGGGGCTCGAACTCACGGACCGTGAGATCGTGACCTGGCTGAAGTCGGCCGCTTAACCGACTGCGCCACCCAGGCGCCCCAATTGTAGGTATTTTAGAGTCCATGCCTGATAACTAATATCTGTATCACTTTTAAGTCTATTTTTTTCTTTCTTTTAATTTTCAATTATTTGTTTCTTGGCATGCCTGGCAGTTGTTGAGGCTTTCGATATCGTTACATTCCTCTTGAAAGGAATAAATGCTATGGTAGGCAGATAGAATACAGGCAAAGTACCTTGATCCAATTATGGCTGGCTTATTTATGATTTGTCCTTACTTCCAAGGTGTAGCCCTTTTAGGGGTTCCACAGGAAAGCCTGTTGTTTCTACCTGTGCCCCCACTCCTTGGTGAGCACTTAACTTCAGGTTTTGATTTCCCATGCTTAATGTTTCAGTCTCTTATCAGCTGCTCTTTGCTTGGTTTCATGGAGTCTTCCCAATTTGGGGGTTAGCAAATGCCTTAAGGAGAAATTCCCTACAAAATATAGAATTACCTCTCCAGCGTTCCATTTTATTTGGGATCTTTTCCCTCATGTTATGGCTTTCTCTGTAGCACGGAACCCAGTTTTGTCTCCCTATCCTAGTGAGACTGCCACTAACCCCAGGTTACTGTTTTCTGTTTGGCTTCTGTGTCCTGCTCCATGAATTGGCAAATTCCACGGTCAGGGAAGGGACAGTAAATGTAGGGCTTCACTCCATGCAGTTCTCCTCCCTCTAGGATCTAGTACCTTCAAGTTCTGGTTATCATGTTCTCTGATGCCTCCGTGCAGCTGTTTTATACCTTATCCAGTCTCATTGGATGTTCTCAGTGTTAGGGTGCGTTCATCTGACAGCATCTAGTCTATCATAGCCACCAGTAGAATTTCTCCAGTTAACGCTTTTTAATTTGGCTATAAAGGTTGCTTCATTCAAGAAGCTGGACTCCATGTGTTGTTGCTATTTGATTGTGTACAGAGTCACCAGGTACTGATGGGTATCCAGACACAGCTTTGTGGAGGAAATGCTGAGCCCAGAAATACCAGCTTTTTCCACTCAGGGGTTGTTGAGAGGAGTATTGCCTTTATCTCAGTATGGTTATGAAGTAGTTCTTTCTAGCATATGAAATTCTATGAACTCCAATTTTTAAAGGTGCTCTACACTTTAAAAATTGATGTTTATAGAAGCTTTTTTTTTTTTTTTTTTTTTTTACTATGTGCGGGCCGCTTAGAAAAGCTTAAAAAGTCTTAGTTCTCACTTGAAAAAATATACATCCTATAGTATTAGCATATTAAAGACATAGACCAGCATTTTTCACACTAATGCATATAATTTTGCTACTCTAGATGTTGAGACTATAGTAATGAACAAGGCAGAAAAAAATCCTTAGAGGGGACTGAAATTTCCTGTGCAATCCACATTGGGGGCACCAGGACCATGTACAGAAGACATGTTTATGAAACACTGAATTGGATTAATCTCTACGGACAACTGCTGTGCCTTATTTCTGCTTCCAGTGGTCACTGACTCTATTTTTAAAAGGCTAGCTAGAGCATGTCAATATGAAAGAATGTCTAATGGAAGTGGTCATTTTGGAGTGTTTTGCTTCCTCTAGGGAATGTATCAGATTGAAACAGAATTTTTAATTTACCACAGTGAGTCTGACTCTTGGCTATGCATTGTCACACTTTTCAACAACCATTGCTGCATTACTGAAACAAAATTAATTTAAATTCTCTTTAAACCCATCTTTCGGTTTGATTTTCTAAATTAAAACTGTCAAGAGATCAAATAATAGTGTCATTACAGGGGCGCCTGGGTGGCGCAGTCGGTTAAGCGTCCGACTTCAGCCAGGTCACGATCTCGCGGTCCGTGAGTTCGAGCCCCGCGTCAGGCTCTGGGCTGATGGCTCGGAGCCTGGAGCCTGTTTCTGATTCTGTGTCTCCCTCTCTCTCTGCCCCTCCCCCGTTCATGCTCTGTCTCTGTCTGTCCCAAAAATAAATAAAAAAACGTTGAAAAAAAATAAAAAAAAAAATTTAAAAAAAAATAGTGTCATTACATTGAAAGATAGGGAACTGTGCTTTAAAAACTATCAGCCCATTTGATCTACCATACAGAACTAGGTTGGCAATTATCCTAAAAGAGTCAACTTGGCAAGAAATCAGAGAATCTAAAGAGTCAGTCAATGATCACATGTAAATCCGTCTTGTGATTTTATGTAGTTATGTATTTAAATGACTGCATATACAGACATATACATACACCTGTATATACATACTTCTTTTCAGATTCCTGGGCTGATATTCCTTTTAGATAATTAGGAAAGGCATATCTTCATGCAAAGTTGTGCTGCCTTATGAAAGGAACACTTAGAACCTATGATGGTTTATATTACCATGGCACTGTTTCTGTTACCAGCGAGAATAGCTGACACTTGATTCTGTCTTTCGTCTACCTGACATCATTCATCAGAAGGATTTTGGAGAATTCTGTATTATTTAGGAGGAGTTTCCCATACTAGGAAAATAACTGCAAAGCCTGTATCTCCAAAATTTTTGGTTTTCAGCAGGACCCAGGACTCTGTGACTATGAGTTAAAATATTTGTGCCTTCAGATTCTAAATGAGGCAGGGCTGTTTAATGGCAGATTACGTCTCCTTTGGAGACACTCAGGTATTTAGGCAAACATTTCAGTACCAGAAAAAGTATATATGGCAATGGCATAGATCAAAAGCATCACCATGTAATTGAAACTGACTTTGTATTGGGTTCCTTCAGTGTCAAGACTCTCTTTATTTCTTTCTGAGAGCAACATTTTCCTTTTTATCTTTATTTATGTCAGTTTTTCCTTAATCGTCTTCGAATGTTTGTGAGTTGGTGTTCACATGTCCCCATTCTGTTTTTTAAATCTCATTTGTTGCCATTTTCCTTTTACAGGGAGAGGAAGCGTTCTGTTTAGGCTACATGTTTAAGGGCGAAAAGTGTTTATAGAATCTTCATCTGCTTCCCCTGAGCCTGATCTATTTGATGACATCACTCTATAATTTTACATGATTTGGACAATACAAAGTGCACAGGGTAGAATATTTGGGATAGCAAACAGGACATGTTTTTATAATTACCCAGAAAACCCAGGCTATAGCTTGTGGTTCTTTTTTTTTAAAATATGAAATTTATTGTCAAATTGGTTTCCATATAACACCCAGTGCTCATCCCAACAGGTGCCCTCCTCAGTACCCTTCATCTACCTTCCCCTCCTTCCCACCCCCCCCCCCCATCAACCCTCAGTTTGTTCTCAATTTTTAAGAGTCTCTTATGTTTTGGCTCCCTCCCTCTCTAACCTTTTTTTTTCCCTTCCCCTCCCCCATGGTCTTCTGTTAAGTTTCTCAGGATCCACATAAGAGTGAAAACATATGGTGTCTGTCTTTCTCTGTATGACTTATTTCACTTAGCATAACACTCTCCAGTTCCATCCACGTTGCTACAAAGGGCCATATTTCATTCTTTCTCATTGCCATGTAGTATTCCATTGTGTATATAAACCACAGTTTCATTATCCATTCATCAGTTGATGGACATTTAGGCTCTTTCCGAATTTGGCTATTGTTGAAAGTGCTGCTGTTAACGTTGGGGTACAAGTGCCCCTATGCATCAGCACTTCTGTATTCCCTGGGTAATTCCTAGCAGTGCTATTGCTGGGTCATAGGGTAGATCTATTTTTAATTTTTTGAGGGACCTCCACACTGTTTTCCAGGGCAGCTGCACCAGTTTGCATTCCCACCAGCAGGGCAAGAGGGTTCCCGTTTCTCCACATCCTCGCCAGCATTTATAGTCTCCTGATTTGTTCATTTTAGTCACTCTGACTGGCGTGAGGTGGTATCTCAGTGTGGTTTTGATTTGTATTTCCCTGATGAGGAGAGACATTGAGCATCTTTTCATGTGCCTGTTGGCCATCTGGATGTCTTCTTTAGAAAAGTGTCTATTCATGTCTTCTGCCCGTTTCTTCACTGGGTTATTTGTTTTTCGGGTGTGGAGTTTGGTGAGCTCTTTATAGATTTTGGATACTAGCCCTTTGTCCGATATGTCATTTGCAAATATCTTTTCCCATTCCTTTGGTTGCCTTTTAGTTGTGTTGATTGTTTCCTTTGCAGTGCAGAAGTTTTGTCTTCATGAGGTCCCAATAGTTCACTTTTGCTTTTAATTCCCTTGCCTTTGGGGATGTGTCAAGTAAGAAATTGCTGCAGCTGAGGTCAGAGAGGTTTTTTCCTGCTTTCTCCTCTAGAGTTTTGATGGTTTCCTGTCTCACATTCAGGTCCTTTATCCATTTTGAATTTATTTTTGTGAGTGGTGTAAGAAAGTGGTCTAGTTTCATCCTTCTGCATGTTGCTGTCCAGTTCTCCCAGCACCATTTGTTAAAGAGACTTTTTTCCATTGGATATTCTTTCCTGCTTTGTCAAAGATGAGTTGGCCATACTTTTGTGGGTCTAGTTCTGGGGTTTCTATTCTATTCCATTGGTCTCTGTGTCTGTTTTTGTGTCAATACCATGCTGTCTTGATGATGACAGCTTTGTAGTAGAGGCTAAAGTCTGGGATTGTGATGCCTCCCGCTTTGGTCTTCTTCTTCAGTATTATTTTGGCTATTCGGAGTCTTTTGTGGTTTCATACAAGTTTTAGGATTGCTTGTTCTAGCTTCAAGAAGAATGCTGGTGCAATGCTGATTGGGATTGCATTGAATGTGTAGGTAGCTTTGGGTAGTATTGACATTTTAACAATATTTATTCTTCCAATCCATGAGCACGGAATGTTTTTCATTTTCTTTATATCATCTTCAGTTTCCTTCATAAGCTTTCTATAGTTTTCAGCATACAGATCTCTTATGCTTGTGATTCTTTAAAAAAAAAATCCACTTACAAATCCTATGAGAAAATATGGTCCTCACTGATACATCCTTTGGTGGCCCAAGACTGACTTTGAAGGGTTGCCTAAATGCTGTGTGTGGTTGAGATGTGGATCTGGATGGAGGTTGAGCCTTTGAACTGTGGGGTAAAATTTTTTATCTAGACTAGGTCACTGATGATATCAACGATCAAAGATTTTGGAGACAATCAAATCCCTTAACATCTGTGATTTTGAGACAGAAATGGAAGAAGTCGCATACTGTCTCATTCTTTTTGTCTGAATTGGTTATTCAGGGTTCTCTTTAGGAACTCTCACCAAATGGCTGAGAAGTTCCATTTGAGATACAATTCATTGACTGCTGACTATTGGAACATCATTTCTGAAGACCTCCATGTCTTGGTCATCTGAAATTGGACCCTTTAAATAATTCAGAGGTCAGAGCACAGAAGAGACAATCTTGTTGAAGATTTGTGAAATGTCAAAATTTAACAAATGTAAGGTCTATACTTAATTTTGACTGGCTTGTATGAAGACACCAAAAGAAGTAAAACTCTTTAGAACTTTCCAAAGTGGGGATGCACTAAGGATCACCCTCCCTGGTCCTCCCCCTGTAATGCTTAGGGATGTGTCCTGGGGAGGGGAGAGTCATTTGGTAAAAACTTTGTGTTTCTGCCCCACTATGTGGGACACTTTCACCTTGAGGGTCCTGGAACAATAAAAGGGTTAACCCAAGTATTGAACACTGTTTAGCTGTCTTGGGACATTTGTTCTGTGTTCATGGATTTAGTAAATTTAATGTAAATAGGCACCCCAGCAGCTGTGTCCCCTTAAGCACATTTTATTTAGCAGCTGAGTTATCCACATCACTTGGCAGCCTTAGATTTTCAATTTTTTCTTGTGCCAAGAGGGCAGCTGGAATAATTTGAGTACTCATTAATTTGGGAGAAATAGGAGCTGTGTATGGCAGACAACACGAGTCTTCTGTATGGTGTTGTACCAGGATAAGCAGATCAGAATAGAAGCAATTTGCCCTATCCCAAAGGGGCCCTAGGATTTTAATAAGCTGGTTATGAAAATTCTATTTCTTTGCAATTTGAAGCATCTAATTAGAGCCTGTAATTTCTCTCCTATAACGAGAGTGGATGAAGGTTAACGTTAGGCCTCACGGGCCCTTTCACATTCATTTACAGAGAGAAATCAGGTAACAGTTGTAGTTAATTAGTACAGGGTATTAAATATTTAGTCCATCTTGATTTAACTTGGAGAACACATGCATGTTGTTGGAGTATGGAAAATGATAAAGGGAAGTTAAATTTAATTTTTAATCAAAGATAAACTTAAAGGCAGTATAATAATTTTAGTACTGACTCTCCTTTCCCGACAGCCAGTGCAGCAATTGCCTCCAGTCGCCTGAGCTGTCAAGATAAAGGAAGATGATGTCGATTTAATTTCATCACCGAACACATTTCCCAAGTTCAAACAGCTGGGATTTATGCAATTTGCGTAGAGTACAAAGAACCCGATGATTTTTATCGTAGCAGTGACATAAAAACCACCTTCTTGATGTTTCAGAGTTTGGATTTTGAGTTTGGATATGAGTGCATTTGGGGGAACTGCCTTAAGGAGATGTATCATTCACGGGCATTTCTTTCAAGAGAGGACTCGTGTCTAACAAAACTACTCTCTGAAAGAAAATCTTCCTCCAAGAGGCAGGGCCTACTCGGTAACGAGCAGCCTTGTGTTGAATCAAGTCTGACTTTGCTGTAGACTGATACCCAAACTCCTGCGTGCTGAAGACAATAAGTCATTCTCATAACTTGTCATAACCCAACCCAAATTACCTTCCTAAAGTGAGATTCAGTTAAGTCAGGACATGCATATCAGGAAGAAACCCCTCAGAACTGATGGGGCCCATGATTGGACTTCCCTCCAGGGCCCAGCACAGAGTAAAACATCTTTGGAGTGAAATCAGTTCCTGGGAAAGCTCTCAGGACTTCTGTAACTTACCCAGAAGCAGGCTTCTGGGACTCAAGAATATTATAAAAGGGCAAAGATGGGGGGAAAGATAGAAAGTCTTGTAAGAATAGAAAGATTTGAGTAACTTTAAGGTCTGTGTCCCTCTAGTTGTTCTGGTGAGGGGGTTTATTTTGCCCTATGAAACCTATCACTACTCCAGTGGTTTCATTTGGGGAATGCTTGAAGCATCTTTGTAGATTTGTACAAAAAAAAAAAAAAAAGGTGACTCCCAAAAACCATCTTACTTTGCTACATTGGCTTCCAGTTGCCAGTTGTCATAAAATGGTTTCTGACGGCAATAATCCTTTGAAAATCGCCTGTTATTGGGGATAATAGCTGGTTGTCAGAGCATTAACCACCCTCGACTTCACTTTGGGCTATTACATAACAAAAGAGTGAACTGATGGTGAGTCTGCCAGGTGTATTAAATTATATCATGCATTATAGACGTTCCATGATGGGGATTAGCATCCAGAAAAGACTATCAGAGATTGCCAAACTCATTATCTGCTGAGGCAGGAGGCTGGCGTCAGGCCTGAGGATGCAAGGCTGTAGTTATCTGTAACTATTAAGCCACTAGCTCAGGTCCATCCTTGCCCTAGCATGGAGACAGAGAAGTATCACACCAGTGTTTTCTCTGTTCTTCCGCCTCTAAAGAGAATCAAATTATGCTGTATTGATCATAGTTAGGTATAAAGCTGCATTGAAATGGATTTATTCATTTTCTGATCTCTTAATGACAGGCCTACGTCTTTGGGATCCTCCCAGCACTTTTGGGGAGTCTACATTTTGTTCTCTAGCTTACCTTAGACAATAAATTTGGATGGTGGACTTCAGAGGGTACAGCCTTCGAGAGGATCTGCCACAATGTTGCAGGCACCCACATTCACACTTAGTGTTGATATGTCACAAATGAGCTGAAGACATCTTTCAGGTCGGATGTTTTCCAAAGGGGAGAAGCATGAAATGAAATGACGATTTAATACCCATGGAAATCAGATTTCTGCTGCAAACACACAAAGCATGACTTCTTGTGTGTTCTCGACAGGTCTGAGTGATCCTTCACACGGGTCTTGGCCTAGTCCATTTTTGATGACCTGGCGAATGGTGCTGCTTCTAATTTTCAGTAGAACATCCTTGTGAGACCTGTTTAATCATGTCCATAATCCTTAAGCAATAATCTGAATTTTCCTACCAGGATCTTTTCTGCATGGAGTTGGGTATTGGATCAATATTGCACCTCTCCTACCTTGCCCAGACCCTGACACTCAGTAGGTGCTCTGGAAATATCAGCTGAATGGAATTGAGTGGAAATTTCTTACCTAAATTCTTTCTAAAAAATATTTTCTTATTACAAAAGTGTTTCATGTTCACTGTAGAAAATTAAAAAACAACAGATAGCAAGCAAGCAAGAAGTATCATCTGCTCTCCAACCACCAGAGATTATAGCATTAGGCACCCTTTGCATATATCTTTCCATTATTTTTGTGAAAATATATTTTTATTTTTTTATAGATTGGCTAAGACTGTACATGGCGTTTTGGAGCCTATTTTGTTCTTTTAGTGATGTCTTTCCAAGTCATTATGCGATCAACCTGACCATTATTTGTAATGGCTTTATGAAAGTTCATTGAATGAATGTACTATAATTTAATCCCCTTTCTGTGGGTACATTTAGGTGGTTGTAATTTTTCTCTAATATGAACAGCGCTTCAACATATATCCTTTATGTTAAATCGTTTCTCTGCATGATGGTTTCCTTGGGCAATGTGGAGAGTCAAACAAAGAAAATATCCATCAAGACTTTTGAAAAGACAGATTGCTTTGGTGGGTAGAAAGAAAGGCAAAATATCAGACATCTGAACTTGGTCTGAACAATGAAGGGCAACAGCATTTTATGGACATCATCAATGGATAAATGTTTAGAAACTGTAGAATGTGGACTGTTATATTAATTCTATTTGTACATTTTAACAAAATGAAAAATTTCAACTTGGTGAGGAAAAAAATTGGAGGTGATTTCCTATAAGTGGATTGCTGTGTTGGATATTACATAAATTTTAAATATTTGAAAGATATGGTCAAGTTATTGTCAGAAAGCTTATGCCCATTTATATTCCCACCAACAGGAAGGCTATTTCCCAATACTCTCATTGTCATTAACAAACCATTTTCAATTCCATAGCAAAAAAAAAAGAAAAAGAAAAAGAAAAAAAAACCAAAAACACCTCCCAAAAAACAGAAATACCCCCAAACTCTTAATTTGTATTTGTATTTTTCCTTTAAAGTGACTTTAGTCATGTCCTGTGACCCATTATTTTGCTCTCATGTCAAAGTGTTGCAATTAAAGAAATGAACTTTGGAGTCCCATATGCCTTAAAAGGGTTTGATAGCTGCCACTTACCTACTGTGTGACATAGGACAGGTTCCTACCTTTTCCAAGCCACAATTTACTCATCTGTTGTTGTTTTTTTTTATATATTAAATATAATTTATTGTCAAATTGGTTTCCATACAACACCCATCCCAACAGGTGCCCTCCTCAATGCCCATCACCCACTTTCCCCTCTCCCCCAGCCCCCATCAACCCTCAGATTGTTTTCAGTATTTAAGAATCTCTTATGGTTTGGCTCCCTCCCTCTCTGTAACTTTTCCTCCTTCTCCCTCCCCCATGGTCTTTTGTTAAGTTTCTCAGGATCCACATATGAGTGAAAACATATGGTATCTGTCTTTCTCTGACTGACTTATTTCACTCAGCATAATACCCTCCAGTTCCATCCATGTTGCTACAGATGGCAGGATTTCATTCTTTCTCATTGCCACATAGTATTCTATTGTATATATAAACCACAACTTCTTTACGCATTTGTCAGCTGATGGACATTTAGGCTGTTTCCATAATTTGGCAATTGTTGAAAGTGCTGCTATAAACATTGGGGTACAAGTGCCCCTATGCGTCAGCACTCCTGTATCCCTTGGGAAAACTCCTAGCAGTGCTATTGCTGGGTCATAGGGTAGATCTATTTTTAATTTTTTGAGGAACCTCCACACTGTTTTCCAGGGTGACTGCACCAGTTTGCATTCCCACCGGCAGGGGCAAGAAGGTTCCTGTTTCTCCACATCCTCGCCAGCATCTATAGTCTCCTGATTTGTTCATTTTAGCCACTCTGACTAGCATGAGGTGGTATCTCGGTGTGGTTTTGATTTGTATTTCCTTGATGAGGAGTGATATTGAGCATCAGGGATGTCCACTCTCACCACTGTTGTTTAACATAATATTGGAAGTCCTAGCATCAGCAATCAGACAACAAAATGAAATCAAAGGCATCAGAATTGGCAAAGATGAAGTCAAACTTTCACTTTTTGGAGATGACATGATATTCTATATGGAAAACCCAACAGACTCCACCAAAAGTCTGCTAGAACTGATACATGAATTCAGCAAAGTTTCAGGGTACAAAATTAATGTACAGAAATTGGTTGCACTTTTATTTATTTATTTTTTTTTAATTTTTTTTTCAACGTTTTTTATTTATTTTTGGGACAGAGAGAGACAGAGCATGAACGGGGGAGGGGCAGAGAGAGAGGGAGACACAGAATCGGAAACAGGCTCCAGGCTCCGAGCCATCAGCCCAGAGCCTGACGCGGGGCTCGAACTCACGGACCGCGAGATCGTGACCTGGCTGAAGTCGGACGCTTAACCGACTGCGCCATCCAGGCGCCCCTGGTTGCACTTTTATACACCAATAATGAAGCAACAGAAAGAGAAATAAAGAAACTGATCCCATTCACAATTGCACCAAGAATCATAAAATACCTAGGAATAAACCTAACCAAAGGTGTAAAAGATCTGTATGCTGAAAACTATAGAAAGCTTATGAAGGAAATTGAAGAATATACAAAGAAATGGAAAAACATTCCATGCTCGTGGATTGGAAGAATAAATATTGTTAAAATGTCAATACTACCCAAAGCAATCTACACATTCAATGCAATCCCAATCAAAATTGCACCAGTATTCTTCTCAAAGCTAGAATAAGGAATCCTAAAATTTGTATGGAACCACAAAAGACCCCAAATTTGCTCATCTGTTAAATGAGAATAATGATAGTGCCCACCTCATTGCAATCCTGCCATGTATGATATGTGACAATGGGCGGGTGCTCAACATGATTTTAATACTGTAGTAGTACTCTATTTCTCTTACCATGTTCCTACTGCAGACATTATGATGGATTATCCCTACTTAGCCTGTGCTTATACCTTATAATTTCTTGCAATAACCGCATTAATTCATTTATTTGAAAGTTATTTGGGGGTTTCTGCTACAGGTCAGGTTCTAGATTAGGAGTTAAACAATAGTGAACAAAACTGACATTGTATCTCCATCATGAAGCTTACACTTCAGTGTGTGTGTGTGCGTGTGTATGTGTGTGAAGTAGAACATAGCCAAGTGGCAAATAAAATAACTGTAAATAGCACTGAATGCTGTGCAGAAAAGCAATAGGGGCTGAGGCCAAGCATAAAATGGAGACTTATTTTAGGTGACAAGAGGAGGGAGGGACTTTAGGACATGGGGAGTTTTATGATAAGACCAAAAGGATAGAAAGGAAACAGCAATGCTAAAATGTTTTAGTGTTGAGAGGGGAGCATGTGTAAAGGGTCTGTGGCATGAAAAAGACTTGAGGTGTTGGGGGAATTGGAAAAAGGTTAATGTGGGAGGAAGGGCATGGCTGGGAATTTGGCAATAGTGAGGGGCAACCTGAGGTGGGATTGTGGAACAAGGCAGGGGCCAGAGCATGGTCCAGGGGTGGCTTTTGATTCTTATTATATATGAATGCAATGCCCCTGCAGAACTTCTAGCAAAGGAGGCACATTTTCTGATTTTTACTGCAGGAAGCTTTCTCTGGGACTGGATAACAATGGAAAAGCTCAGATAAGAGGCCTGGCTGTTTATCCAAATGAGAGGTGTTGGTAGCTTAGACTAAGTATTGGCAGAGGAGATGAAAATCACAAGAATTGTATTTAGCAAGAAACTTCCAAAGAAATTATTTATTTCCCCATTCCATGTCATTAATTAGGATCATTTTTAACACTGAAGTCATTAGAAGTCACCCAGCGCTCTGAAAGAGAGGGTTTCCAGGCTGCAGCAGATGCTGTGGACCCTTCCTTCCATGCAGCCTCATATCCTCAAGCTTACTCCTCCAGGAAAACCCCTCATCTCCTGGAAGGTGGTGTTTAAGATGGAAAACTGGAGAACTTTGTTGCTCATATTAGAGCCAGCAGCTTTGACCAATCTTCAGGCTCTCCAGTGGGAGAAACATATTTTGGAAAAACAAACAGCTCAGTTCCAGGACACAGTATCTATCTTTCTCTTCCCTCAATCCTCATGAAAAATCCTGACCCCAGAAAAACAACAAACCAACAAATAAATAAAGCCATAATGGTGAGGAAAGAAAATAGGTTCTAGCTCTCAGGAATACCAACTTTGCGTTAAATCTAATTTGTTTTTAAAAACAAATTTTTTTAATGTTTATTTTTGAGAGAGACAGACTATGAGCAGGGGAGGGGCAGAAAGAGAGGGAGACAGAGAATCTGAAGCAGGCTCCAGGTACCAAGCTGTCGGCAGAGCCCGACATGGGGCTCGAACTCACAGACCGTGAGATCATGACCTGAGCCGAAGTTGGCTGCTTAACCAACTGAGCCACCCAGGTGCCCCATAGTTTATGTATTTTCTTCTATTAAAACCCATTGCTCTTCTTGGCTTGCATTTCACTGATCTGTCTGCTGCCTCCCAGGCTATCTTTCCCCACCATCCCGTGCATTCCATGTGGGTTCTACTGGGTTTGTAGCTTCTCTCCACTGCAAGAATGCTCCTGCAGGACAGAGATGATCTGTCGCCCTGCATGACCTCCCCTTCCTCAGTGTTTATTGGTCACCACGCCTTTTTCACCAACTTACTGGCATGATTGATACTACTTAATTTCTTGTTGTTTTCTCTTACATGTAAAACGTGGTGGGGAAAATGTGAGAAATGCTGGAGAGTTCATTTCCAGGAGCAGAGAGCCGAGGGGAAGATCAGGAAGGATTCTTTTGACCTAAACTATCCCTCCAAAGGGACACAAAGCTAAGAGAAGAAATACAGGGACTTTACAGTTAAAAGTTTTCAACAAAATTTAACCCTCCTTCATGATAAGAGCATTGAACAAATATATGACCAGAACATAATAAAAGTAGGGCCAAACAAAACACTTAATCTCTGTTGGAGATGAGGACAGCCAACACCAGTGAGGAAACCTGGATAACTTTAAGGCTTACGGTCTGTAAGATAACAATTCTTAGGATAAATACAACTCTAACTGATTGAAGGCAAGAAATAAATTTTCTTCTGGGGTTTCTCAGAAATAAGATATGTTTCCCCCCAGTTGCCCCCTGGAACTTTCTCTCACTTTCCTGCCTCATCCACCTATGGTACTTGTTGATGTCAAAACAGTGGCTCTTGATAGTACGGTCTTCAGCTGGGCGCATGCTCCCGTAGTGGATGTTCAGGGTCATGGGAGCACTGGAATCCCTGGAGGGGGCAGAGGTCGGGGTACTGATAATGAGCATGTATTGATTGCCAAAACCCCACAGGTGATTCTGACAAGTCCTTCCCTCCCAACCCTGAGCCATGTTCCTACCTGTCTGCCTCTTGGAGAGTCACAGGTAAAATGAAATGAACGCTGTCCTCAACAATATCCTTGCAGTTGTCTGATGAGTCCTTGACTTTTCTTTCTGACAGTAAGCCCAGAAGGTGGCAGGTGATTTGACAGCAGAAACTGCTATTTTAGACTAATTCTTAGTGACAGGGAGGATTGGTGGGGAAGATAGAAGTGACAAGAACCGTGCTAGCTTAGAGTTCACAACAGCTGTTGGTTTTAATAAGTTTGAGAATGATTTGGGCAGAATTCCAAACCCCTAAATCCTCGACCTATAACCTGCACTGTGCTGATTCACTAGGGTGGTCTGTGGAGGGACTGCTTTATCCAAACGCATGCTGCTTCTTACTGAGTGGCGAGGGGGTGGGGACGGGCTTTGGCCCACATCCCACACAAGGGCTGCATTTGTGCCCAAGGCCGTGTGAGTCTTGGTCCTGTACCCTCATCTGGGTAGTGAACACAAACTCCGGGGGGGGGGGGGGTGGTGGGCGGTACCATTAAGGGAAAAGGAGCTTTTCACTAAGGTCCAGACTGACAGGCCAACTCACGCCTTCAGGCTTCACACCTTTGGGCCTTTTCCTACATGTTTTCTCTTTAGGGTCCAGGCAAGATGTCCCATTGGAGACCTCCTCTTAGAAAGGACCCCCCACACACTCTTTAGTAGCACAAACCCTGCCCTCACCCTACCATTTAACAGCAATCCTGCCATATGGGTATTCTGTTAACCATAGTGCCTTGCAGGTAAGGAAAATGAGGCTCAGAAAGATCACATAACTCCCCCCAGGTTGCCTGGCTCACTTGGGGAAGACCCAGCTGTTAAAACTGGGTGTGTCCAGTTCTCAACCCTGTCTTGTATCCACTGTATTCTTCTCACCTGTCCACCCAGTCATTCCTGTTTTCCATGAAATCTTGCTGCCTGTTCAAACTGTGCCAAGGGGCAGGAGGAAGAAGGGACTTGCACTGAAAGTTGCTTGGAGTGTCCCATCATCACTGTAAAGTGTTGTCTTTTCCCTGCTAGGTTATCCTTGAAGCAGGCAGTTATTTAAAATACAATTGACTTCAGTCTACAGCTTGTATGCCTTCCATCTAGAATCAAGGGGCAGCACCTAGGAAGAAATATGCTATAAAACTGATGATCCACCCATGTGAGGCCTCAGCTAAGACACCATTTTCTGGCTCCTGAAGATGAGATGGCAGTAACAAAGACGGGAACTTTTCCGTCCTCCATTTCTTGCTATTTATCACCGAACTGCAGTGTGAAAAGAAATCAAGGGAACTTATTGTAGGGGAAAGTGAAATTTCCAGCTGATTGATAGCATATCAATCTGGAAAAATAGGAAAGCATTTAAAACGAAGTTGGTAGTGAAGGAAAGAGCTCTAACTCTGATAAATTCATGAGCATCCCATGCCAACTTATTTTGACTTACAAAATTTATGAAAAGAAATGGAGAGAAAGTGAATGACTGATATTCATTGAGAATCTACCACATCCCGGGCACTGAGCTGGGTGTAGTGGCTTCATTCTGCTCCCACATCTGCATTTCTGTTTGGAGGACGAAATCGATGTAATTCAAGGAAATAAGTCATTAAGATACCTACAAAACATACCAGGTATCATGAAGGAGACACATGGGATGAGAGGAAGTTAGCCATAGAAAGTGAGGGAATGAGGAACATTCTAGGCAGTGGGACAGGACCCTAAAGACAGGGTCTTTAGACAAAGACCCTAAAGCCAAAAAAGAATTTTTCATGTCTCTGGGTCTTCCAGGGCATCGTAGCTGTGATCAGGAGTTGGGAATATATTCCAAGTGCAATGGGAAGACATCGGAAGGCTCTAAGATAGGGAGGGACGTGATTCCAAGATGTTTCACAAGTGTGAGTATGAGCATCCCCATTTGTAGAACAATTAGTTTCCCTTTTACGTAAGTAGACCTTCTGACCTGTTCCACTGAATTTAACAGCTTTACACACATGAGTTTGTGTTTTTGTTCATGGTGTTGAATCTGTGAGCCTTCTTGGAAGAAAGGGCATACCTGTAAACAAATAGCTGTTACCACTTGATCTCCAGGTCTGAGAGGGCAAGGGAAGCAGGGAGAGACCTCCCAGCCATACAGATCTGTAGGCCCTGTGGTGGCCAGCAATCTCAATCTTGGTGATGAATTTGTTTCAAGAGCCTTCATATCATCAGAAAAGGATTTTTATGTATTACCAGTCAACACATGTTTGGGTGCTAGCTTCATGTCAACGATTGCACTGGATTCTCTGGATTTAAAAATGAATGACGGGGGTCCTATCTGTCCATTCCATCCCTGTTCCTTTAGGTGTGGCCATTCAAAGGCTCCATGTTGTAATGTGCAAATTCAAGGTCTGTAGTTGTCCCTATTCTGTCTCAGGGCTCCTGGTGTGTCCACCTTGCTCCTACATATTGAGGTCTCATTCCCAATGTGAAGTCTGGATCTGGTCATGGATGGCTGATATCTGGGCCTCACCAAATCATTGGATAATGGACATATAAATGAACAAATGAACTTCTCTCTCAATTTGGCAAGCACTTAAGAGCCCATTTTTATTGTCCAAAGAATACAATTTGTTTTTGAGGAATTTGGAGTATAGAATACAAGAAGTCTATAAAACAGAGGTTCTTAACCTGGGATCCAGAGATTCCTAGGGAATCTGGGTCTTTGGTGAGGAGGTGCCCCAAATCTCATAAATCTTATCTGAAATTGTGAATGTACAGCTTTGGGCTTTTTTTTTTTTTTTTTTTTTTTTTGGTAGGGGGAAGGTCCATAGCCTTTGCCAATGTCTCAATTGATCTTATGACTCTGCAGAGGTTAACAGAAGTTGTCATTGCTGTACCTCTAGTGTTAGGGACTTCAATCCCATCATCCTTGGTAATGACAAATATCAGTGATGGCTGCTCAAAACCCTCCCCTAGGAAGAATCTCTTATTCACCCACAACCATCAATTCCCTCTTTAACCAGACCTCTGGGCAGGGTGGAAGGGGGGGGGGGGTGTCTATGGATAAGAGAGTTGGCTTTCCTCAACTCACTTTGTTTAGTTTTACTGCAGCAAATTGTATGAAACACACATGGCTGCAACTCTGACAGATTCACTGCCTCTGACCTGTCCTTGCATCCATTATCCCATTCCCCATTGATCACAGGGAGTGGGGCAGGTGATCCACATGTTGCCCACACATAAGGAAAGTACATTCTGAGGGTTTAATTTGCTCAACGCCACCAAGCCAGTAAGTGTGGAGCTGGGCGCACCTGGAGCCCAGGTCTCCTGATTCCCAGATTTTTTGAGGGTACTTAGTGTTTATCTGAATCAGATATGGTAAGGTGCACAGGCATAGAAGTGGCTAGCGTGAAGGAAGAAGTTTATTATACTTGTTGTCCTCTAGAAGCAAGAGGCACGCCATACCACATGGAGCTTCACCAAGGGAAACACCGAGGCAAGGCGAGTGTGAAGAAAGAGAGAGAGAGAGAGAGAGGAGCTAGAGGGCTGAAGCCTTTTTGTGGCTTCATGTAAGAAAGAGGCAAAGCAGGGTAAGCAGGGTTGGGATTGGATAATTTCAGTGGACTTTGGGGCATAAGAACTGTCCCTAGTTGTCCAGTAGCAGCCATGGAGTGGTTAGGACAGGTGGAGAATGGTCCAGAGTGTGAACATCTGATAAAAAGAGGAGGTCCGGATTGGTTTATTTGCATTCAGAGGTGCACCTGCAGGGAAGTTATTTGCTACCTCCAGGAATTAGCTAACCCGGGGAGGGGTAGTTCCTCCAAGGCAGCAACGCCCCAGAGCATCACAAGCAAAGAACATAAAAAGACAGTTTATACACTGGCTTTGCCTCCCGAATGAAGTCCATGGGGCTGCATAGTCTAATGAATTGTGTCACCCACCTTTGAGGATGTTTGTAGCTTGACTACTTGTTGTTCTGTGATTAGTGTGTCGTCGCACCTGTGCTCTGCTGTGCTAACTCAGCTCAGCCTCTGGGCGATTCAGACACACCTTCTCCACCTTGAAAAAACACATGCCCATAAAACCAGACTTGCATCTTCCTGCTCAGAAGATTCCCAAATTGCACTTTTTCTGAATTGTGATATTTCAGTACCACACATGAGGTATCAGGCACTGTGCTTGAGAGGAAAGAGATTATACAGACTCTTACAGCATCCCCCAAATGACAGTCCATTTATCATAATGATCTATGATACTCATTTGTTGAAATTTTATTACTTTTGTAATTTAATTCAATTTGTCCCCTTGTATTGCTGCTCAGGACAGTGTTACCTTATGCGCCTCTCTCAGCCTTTGGATAAGGATGTTTCTCCTTTTATTATGAGCATGATGGTTTCTAGATTAAAGCGACCTGCTCAGTATAACTGTGTCCATTGGCATCAGCCTTCTCCAGGGCTGCCTCTACTCTTGCAGTGCTTCCGTGAAGACAATATTGGCAGTCATTTATGAAGCATTTGGGGAATAATCAAGCTCCAGCCCTCATCTTATGCTTAGAGGTTAAAGATTTTATCCAGAGGTGCTTCTCTGCACCATAATTCATAGGAATGAGCAAATAAGAGAAGTTGGTTAGGAATATATCTTGTGACGATACAGAGCAAGAACATAGTAATAGTAAGTTGACTTTAAGACATAAAGACATCAGGAGACTTCTTTCTAAAGTTGAAGTCATAGACTATTTTTGAGAAATCCTGAAGGTATTTTAGGGAATAATTGAGTGGGGAAGTGAGTCTGAAGGGGCATGAGCAGGTGCAAAGACATAAAAGTAAGTGCACATATTCATTTGCAGAGGCTGCCACTTAGTTGAATTAAAATTTGGAACCCATGGATGTGGGCCCCCAGAGGTACTCGATGATTCTTTTAGCAAATGCCATTTATACATATAATCCATGTAGATTGCATGTTTGTTTAATGTGAAATTTATTGTCACATTGGTTTCTATACAACACCCAGTGCTCATCCCAACAGGTGTCCTCTTCAATGCCCATCACCCACCCTCCCACCCCCCATCAACCTTCAGTTTATTCTCAATTTTTAAGAGTTTCTTATGGTTTGGCTCCCTCCCTCTCTCTTTTTTTTTTTTCCTTCCCCGCCCCCATGGTCTTCTGTTAAGTTTCTCAGGATCCATGTTTTGTAAGTTTTTTATAAGTACTAGATTTGTAGTAAATGTTATTTTAAAATAAAACATAGTCTTTTTAAAAAATAAATGTGAAGACTATGTATTTGGAGGTTCCTAAATGTGCTGCCCTCAGCTCTTTCCTCTGTACATGGGAGCAAGAATGGGGTTATTGTAATTCTGAGGAGCAGTGCTTTGGGTGTAAAGATCAGCTACAGACATGTGGGCACAGATCTGCCCTTTCTTGGGAAAAAAGGAACTGCATATGGCTGGTCCTGTTTGCCCAGTCTGGTTGGTGTCTGATGTTCCTGCCTTGTTGGATTGACACAAACTTAAAAAAAAATGTCTTCTTGATCCATCTCCTCTATCTTTTTTAAACCACATACAGATTATAAACTAGAAGTTTAGCCTCAATCCTTAGCAATGTATGGAAATACCTTTGTTGGAAATGGCTCCACTGATTTATTAATTCCTGCTTCCACTTCCCTTTGCTCAAGGCTCATCTTCTCTGTGTTATTTTAAAACATTGGCAATAAATAAATAAATAAATAAATAAATAAATAAATAAAGTTGGCATCAGTCTACCTATGTCAGACCTACCACGGGTGCTGTTTTAAAAAATGTAGATCTGTGGCTTACTTAATTTGAATCTCTGGAGGGTGGGTGTTGGGGTAAGATGTGATCCAAGGCCCCTGGTGATCCTGATGTTCGGTGAAGTCTAAGAACTCTCCCCACCCTGGCCAGAGCCACTGTCATCTCTCACCTGGACCACTTTGGTGGCCTCCTACTTTTGTGTCTCTGCTCTACCCTGTCTCCCTATGGCTGTGGTTCTCAAACTTGGTTGCACATTGGAACCAAGAGAGATTAAAAGACTCTCTGCTCCAGAGGGTTTTATTTAATTGTGCTTGGATGGGACCTGGGTCTTCAGAATTGTAAGAACATCACAGGAAAATCAAATGAGCAGCCAAGTTGAGCATGACTTCTCATGGCTTATTCTCTATTCTCTACACTATAAACACACTTACCCTTTTACAAGATTATATGTGGCTCATATCAGACTCCGACTCAGTCCCTTCTGTGGTTCTGTTCTCTAACAGTGGTTGCAAGGGCCCTGTTGTCTATCCAAGTTCATTCTCTACAACCTCTGCTAATTGACTCCACTCCATTTCCACTGGTGCCTTCAAAGTCCCAGTGGCTGGGACTTTCTGTTCCCTTCTGTTCCCTTCACCTGGAGCATTCTTCCTCAATAGCCATGTGTCTTGTTCTGCCTCTCCCACCCCATTTTGTCCAGATCCCTGGTGACATGTCACATAATCGAGGGGGGGGGGGGGGGCTTCCCTTCCTCTCTTGCAGCTTTCATCACTCTCCATTGCCTTACTGTGCTTTATTTTCCTCATAAGCATTTAATCCAACAAATAAATGTTAGATATGAATTTGCCATTAATTATCTGTTTTACTCCCATGAAAATGTAAACTCCCTAAAGACAGAGTTTGTTTTAACGGTTTATCCATTTTATCCCCAACACCAAGAAAGGTCCTTGGTACATAGTAGGTGCTCAGAAGTTACTTGTGACAGATGGAGGATGACCGGTTACGCTCAGACTGTTTCAAAAGCATGGTCATTGACCATGTCCCATTCATTACCAAAGGGACTTGTGGGGGAGTTGGCGGCCGCCTGTTTTCTGGCTGTAAAACGTGTCCACGATAGGTGTACTGGCAGACACTCTTCGTCCCCTATTTTGATGGCTATAGAAAGAAGAGATTTGGTTCATTATTATTATAAACTCAAACTACCTATATTCACCATGAGAGGAATGGTGCCTCTCACATTTTCTGGTGGGAATTGCATCTACATGAGTAAGCATGATTTGTTTTTTGGAAAAACTGGATTGAGATTTTTGTTTGTTTCACTTGGGAAATTTTATACTAAGCAGATTAAATTAAGTGACTTTGAACTTAGAAATGTCCACATTCTAAATTTTATTAAGCTTAATTGGGTTTATAGAATACTTAAAGACCATACAAACTTAAATGGGAGATCAAAATGAACTAATAGGTTGATGCAGACTTTCCCCCGCTGCCTTTGTGCTGCATTAATGAGAGTGGTGCCTTCATGCCTGCAAATGATGAACACAAAGGCCTGGCTTTCTGGGGAGCCTCAGTGTGTCCTTCCTGCTGTGGTCTGAACTGTGTGGTGCCTCTGTCCCTCGATATTCTGTGCTGTGAACCTGGCTTTCAAGACCACCTCTGATCTGAAAAGTAGTTGGCCTCAAGGCAGACTTGTGAACATTTCTTTAAAGGTGCTTCTTGGGGAAGAAATCTCTAATTGTTGGAAATAATATCTATCGGATTACAGAATCTGCTAATGATGGAAATGAGCGATTTGATTGTGTTACTTCTCCAGCTTTTGCACTCAGTTTATTGAGCGGTGGGCTATGGCAGCCCCCCATGGAAAATGCAGGGCTGGGTCTTAATGGCCGCATTTCATCTCTTGTGTTGGATTTTCAGTGCTACATTGATTCTTCCTAGGTCCTTGTAGAATGGTTCAAGAAGTTGCCTTCTGATTACTTTCTGCTCATTTAGAATGATCTTCAATTATTAAAGCAATACTTGTTCATTTGTAAAAACATTCAAATGATAGAGACATTTGTGAAATAAAAAGTATAAGTCCCCTTTAAGAAAAATAGGATTCTGTGCTATACCATATCCTACAACTTGCCTTTGCTCCCCTCACCAGTTTATACCAAATGTCGTTCTACATGAGTACATATCTACAGGGTATTCGGCTCTGTGAATGGACTGTAATTTTTTTTTTTTTTTTTTTTTTTTTTTTAGCCATTCAGCTATCAAGGGACACTTAAGCTCTAACAGTTATTGACTATTGCAAATAATGAAGGTGAACAATCTTGTAGCTTTACCATTTTTGTGTATTGGTGAAAATGTATAAAATGAAAATTATAAGGCTTTATGAAGACGTTCAACTCTATAGTTTTTCCATATGCCTATCACTTCCTGTCATCTTTGATACCTGCTCAGCTCCTACGGGTATTTTTGTTGTTGTTGTTATCTTGGCTATAAGATAAATGCCTAGAGATAGAATTACTGGGCCTGAAAAAATTACAAATAAAAAATACTATGGATATTGTTAAGTTGCTCTCCAAAATGTTTATTTTGGAGTAAAAATCCCTTCTCTTTTGTTGCCAGTTGAAAGGCATCATTGTGAGAAATCCAGGGTGTGGACCTAGTATTGTTTGATGATGTTTATTTTATAGGCAGAGATGTGACAAGTCCTTTCCATGCCGTTTCTACTCAGATAAGGAGGCCAGTCCCCCAGGGAGCCAAGGGCGCCACATAAATGGAAAGATTGTACATGATTCTGATCCTCTTTCATAAGCAGTAAAATAAAATACAAACTAACAAAATAAATATGATGCCTATAAATCCTTTAGCATGTACCTGACCCAGGGCCCCATTCCCAGGGCCAGGTAGAGGTCACAGCAGTGGTATAGGAGCCATGGCGGGGGTGTGGGGGCTGCAATGCTGGATTCCATTATTGTGGTTATTGTTAGCACAGTTCTTTGAGCAGTCATGTCTGGCCTGAAGTTTGGCACGATCCTGCTGGTTTTCCAAATGGGTTGCCATCTTTTTAAGTGAGGGATTATAGAAGTCTTGCTAGTGGTTCACAGCCTTGTGCTGGAGCTTTAACCATGCCACTGAGAGAGAACTCAGTTTATCCTGAGGTTCTTAATCTGCATGGCAGAGGAGGTTTGGTGCATGCGAACATACGGGCTGCTCTGTGCCACACCTTTCCTATTTGCCTGCAAAGATAGACCCCTAGCTTCATTTACGAAGAGCTATCTTTTAAGCTTTCTGCTTCATTAAAAGCCAGTGGGGATGGAAGTTTTTATCAATCTAGGATTTTCCCTTAAAACAGCTTAAATTTGAAATGAAAGGTGAGGACTTATTAAAAAAAAAAAAAAAGCATGGGTCTGGGTCTCAAAACACTGTATTCCAGTGCTGGCTCCTCTGGGTGCTGGCTCTGGGCCATGGGGCTGGTTGGGGTTTTCTATGTGGACAGACCCAGCATCTTGAAGAGATTGAGAGGAGGCCCCAGTGTTATCCCAAGGCAGGACTAGATGAATTTTTTTAAGTTTATTTGTTTATTTTTGAGAGAGAGAGAGAGAGTGCAAGCAGAGGAGGGACAGAAAGAGAGAGAGAGAGAGAGAGAGAGAGAGAGAGAGAGAGAGAGAGACTCTCAAGCAGACTCCACACGGTCAGTGCAGAGCCTGACATGGGGCTTGAACTCAGATGACCCAGGACTAGATGAAATTAAGCAAATCATTTTAATTAACTGGACCTCAGCTACCACCTACATCAGACATCTTCAGCTAAATGCCCACAGTGGCCAGGCAGGAAAAGTGAACAAGAAAGTGACTTTATGTAGGGCTTGGTCAGTGATAATCACTTTTGGCCACGTGAAACTGACTCTTCTCTTTTTTCCTCCAAGAGAAGCCAGAATCTCCCAATTTAAGTAATAATGATGATGATGATGATGATGATGATGATGATGATAAAAAATAAGTGACATATCCTTTCTCTCTCAATGTGACTCCATTGGGAATAGTGTGGGAGAGAGTGAGGGGAATGAAGAGAGGCAAATCTCTCTCTGCCTGCTCACCCACTCAGGAAGCACCCTTGGAAGAGTTGTGATGGATGAAATGACTGCCTTCGTGCACACAAGTGAGGACAGGCTGAGGTTATGTAATGATAACGTGTGTTTAAACATTTCTTTAGGAGCATCTGGGTGGCTCAGTCAGTTAAGCATCTGACTCTTGATTTCGGCTCAGGTCATGATCTTGCAGTTTGAGCTTGAGCCCCACATTGGGCTCTGCACTGACAGCACGGAGCCTGCTTGGGATTTTCTTTCTCCCTCTCTTTCTCTCTGCCCCTCCCCTTCCTTCTCTTTCCAAATAAATACATAAAAACTTAAATACACACACACACACACACACACACACACACACACACACACACACACACACCTCTTTAAACTAGCTTTCAAGCTATAGTGCCCAGAGAAGAGGGTATTTATAATTAAAACAAAATCTAGAGCGCCTGACTGGCTCAGTCGGTAGAGTACATGATTCTTGGTCTTGGGGTTGTGAGTTCAAACCTCATGTTGGGCATGGAGCCTACTTAAAAAGATAATAATTAAATAAAAGAAAGCACAATCTGCATTTTTTTTACTCAGCTGGGAGCATTCGTGTATTTTTACCCATTCATATATTGAGCTGTGCTCCATCAGGACATAGCCAGGGGAAAGAGGCACACCTCTTCCTTCCCTGCATCAGGTGGACAGGCTAGCGGGAGTCAACCTCACAGACATAACCACACAAGATACTAGTTATCTACACTATAATAAAGGCACTGAAGGGGCAATAGGGGTGCCTGAGCCAGTTTCAGCGGGCTGGGGGGACACCAGCTGGTAAAGCCTCTCGTACCACATATCCAGTGTCTTCATCCGATAGTATGTCTTCATTAACTGAGCCACAAAGAGGTAGCCACAGCACCATCCTTGGCCCACCAGAAGACTTTTGTTTGGACTGTGTAGTCTTCAGCCATGTACCATTTTAAATTTGAATTCAAGAGTTGTATCCCTTTTAGTTCCTCTTCTTCCATCTTACCCTCAAGTACTACTTTGGGGGATGGATTGTACTCTATTTCAGAGAATTCTAGCCTCATGGGAGAGAGTTGAGAAAGCAGTAGAAAATGAGAGATACAGGGTTTTACATGTGTTTTCTACTCTTTGGGAACCAAATGCTTAAGAAGGCAAGAAAGAGTCCCCATTGGTCTCCTGGCTACAGGCCGTGCCTCTGGTCCCACTTAATTACCTCCTAAAATCACACCAGACACCACAGATGGTAAGACTCTCTGCAGCCTGTCCTCACCATTGGGGGAGAGGGATGTTGAGTGTCTTTTGGTGGCATTTGTATTCCCAGAAAGAGCATACCCTGCATTTCCTGTGTGGATGAGGAAAATGGTTGCGGATTTGGTCCAGGCCTGGACGATCCTTGTCCATATGTTTGTAGCAAACCCAGACCCGTGATGTTGCCATTTCCCATTTCAAGTTGCTCTCCTCTGTCGTGTGTTGCACACCGAAAAACAACCACCACCAGTGCCATATGGTTTAAAAGATCAAAGGCCTGAGTTTTGAATATATTTCTAGCTGACTGTACTTCAAATGTCTTAAATATGTTCCTACAGATGGGAAGCCTGGGGCATTAAAGAGGTAAAGCACATGTGTGTGTGCCACGCATGTGATCTGGGGCAGCAGAGTGAAAGGTGAACACCACTGATGGCTGTGTTCCTCTTCCTCTCAGGTCCGCATCTTCACCTACCTCATTGGACGGGAGGCTGCTTTTGCAGACAATCTCAAGTGGATGGCTTGTGCCAACAAAGGTAGGTTCCCCCCGTGTGCTTGGCTCTGAGTAACTTCCCCTCGGATGTGCCAAAATTGGGACGGTCCTGAGAAAGTAGAAAGTTCTAAGAGAAGGCTATGAGTTCTAAGACAATGTTTGGGTGTTTCTAGATGAGTTTTGATAACTTATAATAGCATCTCCGGAAATACATTTACAAATTTTGAGGACATTGTCATGTGGAATGGTTAACCCTCTACACTCTGCCGCTTAGTTGCTGGGTGACCTTGGGATGATTACCATGGCATAGCACTTTACTGATCACCAGATACCCGTGTGTTCACTCCACCTTCCTAGTCCCCTTGCAGTTAGCTGGGGCCTCAAGACAGGTTCAGTAGGCCGTGAGCAAAACCAACCTGCATCATTCCTAGGCTAAAGTGCGTTAGAGCTAGTATGATAGTGTCCATACAATGTTCTCCTGCCCTTGTGAACTCTGAAACTCCATGCTCTGGATGGAATAGTCATGAGATGACTTCATCAGCCCAGTTTCCTGAGTGACCACTAGGGACGGAGGCCTTTCTACTCCCCCTGCCCCCGGCTGTGTGCCGGCCCATGCTGCCAGTATAATCAATAACCCTTTGTGTTAAGCTACTGAGATTTCCAGTTTGATATGTTCCCATAGCATAACTTAGCCTACTTAACTAATCGAATTAGTTTTTAACCTGCCTCAATGTTCTAATCTCCAAAATCAGGATGTGGATAATAGTTCTTCCTTTGATTCCTTTTAAATGTAAGGATTAATGAAATGGTGTATATTAGGTACCTGGTTCAATGCTGAGGCATGGTAAATGCTCAGTAATTGTTGCCTTTTCGATATTCCGAGGTTTATTATTTAATAATCTCCTGTTGTGTGTCAGAAACAATGCTTTGGGGAAGACAGAAGGAGGGAGGTAACTGGCCCACTAGTCAGTAAAGGGCTTCTTTTCATGCTACACACAACCAAAAAGGCAAAACAGAGGAGGCAAATAGCTGGTCAAGTCCATCCCCTGGAGTCTTAACCCAGACTCCTTGAGTTCAAATCTAGCCTCCACCATCCACCACCCGTGGACAAGTTACCAGACCTATCTGGGTCTGAGTTGTGTCACCTACAGAGCAGGGGTAATGATGACACGTGCCCGACACTGTTGTGAGCCTGAAATGGGGTTCTGCAGGTAAAACTGGTAGTGCAGTGCCTCACAAATACATGTCCTGTATTATTTCCTGGTGCCATTTTGATCTGTAGGCATGTCTTATTTCCCCTTGGAGGCTACATGTTCTATGAGAACAGGCTTTTACTCTGATTTCATCACGAGCACTTGGGGAGAGCCCAGACTCCTATCTCACTCAGAGTGAGTGCTCCTTTAATGTTTGAAAAATGAGTAAATTGGCTCTACACATTTACAAAGGAAGGCATGTCCTATCACATAGTAAACTAGTCTTGATAGATTTAGGTGGTCTTTTTTAATATTGTCTCTTAAGCCATGCTTTATTAAAAAAAAAAAAGTTCCAATGTTTGTACATTAGTGGAGGAAGGAGGACTCCATGAAGAGTTTGCACACCCCAGCTCTTAAGACAAAGTTATTTTAGTTGCAAGCAGCTGAAGTTGCTCTCTGAAATTAAAAAGAGGAGTGTTTTGGAGAGGAAAAGGAGTGACTCAGAGCCCAGAGCGGGAAGAGAAGCTCATGTTTCATGAGGGACCAGGAGGCTGGTTTCAGTTCCTTTCTTCCTTGGTTTCTTTCTGCACCCCATGACATTCTTCCTCTTTGTAGACAGACCACCCCCCTCTGCCCGCTGTGGTGTGTGCACATCTAGAAATGACCACGCCATGCCGTGCACACTCCTCTGTCCACACAACACATTGTGGGCAAGACATGATATTCAAAAGAAGAGTTTGTATCTTCTCCACTTGAGACTGGTCAGCATTCTAAATTCTGATTTCAAGTCCCTTCATTCCCCCAGAAAAGATGATGACCCCAAGCTTGGAGCAGGTCTCCCCAAGCTGAATTGGGCATGGGTGGAGGTAATCCCATAGGAGAAAAATATATGTGTTCTGCGGGGGCTTAGCACTGTGAATGGGCGGGTGTGGGACATGAGTGGTGAAAAGGTGCATGGACAACCAAATAAACCTTTCTCGCCTTTCCCTTTGCTTGACATTGTCTTGAATTCTCTGCTTCTACTTGGAACAGTCTTTTAAGCCTGTGTCAATCCCCTCATCTTAAAAGGAGAGAACAGCATGGAAGGTTTTTAACATTTCCTTGAAGCACTAACATAACACATTTTACAATTAGTTTAGTTTAGTGGCTGGCTGGCCTCACTAAAAGGTATCAACAATTCTGATTGTCTCAGGATAATGCATCTGGCTTCACTTGGGGCAAAGTATAGGAGAAACATAGGCAATGAAGATATGGGGGTTCAGTGGATCCCAGATTTCCTCTGAGTGAAGAGGCCATTCTTGAAATAAGTTTTGGAACTTTGTTGACATTTGAAAACCTTGAGCGAACTATACTTTTCCCATTTTTTCCTTTATTTTGTGGTCTTGAAAAGAAAGAGTTCCTTTCCATTTTCAAGTTTTTAAAAAATGTTGCTGTTATTCCTGCCACATTGGATTGTAGTTGTTCCCATCAGCTAGGATGCATTTAGTCATGGGTTCTTGTTTGTATCTGTCTGTGTCCAGCTGATGAAAATTACTCAAATTGAAGTCTTGTCTTAATCAACTAATATTACACCATAATTCAGTTTTAGCCATTGTTTATAAGAATCTTTGAGGCATCCTTTTGAAGACAATTTAGTCAACTCAGAGTATTCCAGGGCCTGGCTATAGAATATAGGCCTTTAGATTTATAAGTTCTGAGTACAGCAACTTGGAAAACCCAAGGAGGTAACAGTAGCTGCCTTGCTGGCTGGGCCATCAGATTCCACAGTGATTCTCCTTCTCTTCCTGAACAAATCCAGTCATTTCCTTCCCTGCCAAAGCAAGTCTGTCTCAAGACGTCTGCCTTCCTCACTCTGCTTCTTTTCTTTTTTAAATTTTTTTTTTTTCAATGTTTTTTATTTATTTTTGGGACAGAGAGACACAGAGCATGAACGGGGGAGGGGCAGAGAGAGAGGGAGACACAGAATTGGAAACAGGCTCCAGGCTCCGAGCTGTCAGCACAGAGCCCGACGCGGGGCTCGAACTCACAGACGCGAGATCGTGACCTGGCTGAAGTCGGCCGCTTAACCGACTGCGCCACCCAGGCGCCCCAGTCTGCTTCTTTTCTAAAGGGCCTTGGGAATAAAATGTCATTGTTTGCCACTCTTCAAAGTAACAGTCGCCACCAAAATGTTAGCTTCCAGTCATCTGTGCCCATATAAACATTGGCTTCACGTTGCGTCAGTTATGGGGTTTCAGACCATGTAACATCGGTGAGCAAGTATTCTTCTCTGGTCATTAATTAAATCATTGTTTATAGTCTCAGATTGTTATAGTATGGAGGCAGCATAACATTTTTCATCTCAAGTGACATGAGGTCCAGAGGGGGCCCCCCCTTACATATTTTCTCCCTGAGTCAGCCAAGTTCTTCAGTGAAATGGAGCATTAGCATTCGGGGACCAAAACAGACACAGGGGGAGCCCAGGGGAGCCCAAGGAGAAGTCTGCTGGCTGACTGACCAAAGTGACTCAGGAGTCCTAGGGCCAGCACCTCTTCCCCGGGTCAGTAGTCAGGGACCCACTATCTGCACCAATAGAGTCTGGTAACCATGGAGGCAGTTCTCAGTCAGTGCACCTCAGACACTGTCCCCTGGAAACGGATTCCTGGGGACATTCATGCCCCTTGCAGGGGTTCTCTGTCTTGTCCAATCTACTAGCAAAATCCAGAGAGGCCTGGATCTCATTGGTTTGTTTCATTTTATGCATAACTAGGTCCTATCTTGAGGGAACCAGCCCTAATGAGGCAAAGAGGCAAATCATTTTAAATCCTTGAAAATAATCATTGCCACTGTAGGGTGGCTTGTGGATCTTAAAGCTCTGTATTCACACTATTGGAGAAACAAGTGAGCTGGGAAAACTGGAAAGAGGGACCGACTAGCCCAGATACTCCATAAAGCCGTGATGACCTTCTCTAATGTTCAGTGTGCCAAGATTTTAAATAAGCAATGCCTGACTCTCCTTCAGAAATCGTGGTGGAGGGAGTGTTTTCCAGCTGTGCAAATAAAGAAGGGGCTCTGTGTTTGGGTTCTCAACCCATCAGTCATCGTTAGGTCGAATGGAAATGCCCCATGAGTCTCTCTTGGTTGTCCCTCTGGTCAGCTTGTCCCTTTTTGATGGGTTAATGGTCATTTTCTCCTGATCTGAGAGAGAACTGGTGGCCTAAGACCTCCTCGAGCACTCAGACCCACAGTCTTTTTCCATCCCCAAATCCTTAGCTTCGCCATACCTTTCCAAGTGTCTTGTCCCCTAAAAGATTGTTAAATTTATGAGCCCAGAATGGTTGTAGGTGGGATTGAGGGGAAAATGAAAATTATAACTTTTTGCCATTTTTGGAGCAGGTGGGAGAAGGCAAAAATGTCATTCAGATGCATTTATGTAATTTTTAAAAATTTTATACCTGTTGACCAATATCTCCCAATTCCTCCAACCCCTGGTAACCACTATTCTACTCTGCTTCTACAAGTTTGGCTTTTTTTAGACTCCACATAGATTTCATGTATAAGTGGTATCATATAGTATTAGTCCTTCTTTGTCTGACTTACTCACTTAGCATGGTGCCCTCAAGGGCCATCCATGTTGTCTCAGTGGTAGGATTTCCTTCTTTCTCATGGCTGAATAATATTCCATTGTGCACATTCTATAAACATGAGGATTGGAGGGGAGAGGGTAATGGTGATGAAGAGGAAGACAGGGCTACTGTTGTTAAACCACAGCTAAGCACACCAAACTGCTTACTCAATGCCAGGTAGAATGCAGAGCACTTTGGTGTGTTATCTCTGACCTCGTAAAGCTTTGGGAGGTGCGTGAGCAGGAAGCAGATTTGGAGAGACTGGCACCTTGCTCTGGGTTAGCAACCACCAGGTGGCCGAGCCAGGATCCAGGCCCAGCTGATCCAAAGCCCAAGCTTAACTCTTCACCAGGCTGTAGGGTTGCCTCTCTTTGGGGGGATGATAGTCCTGTTTCACAGAAGACTTGTGCTTGTTTCCCATCATATGGGAGAATCTAGAAAACAGAATTTAGAGTTTGAGGAAGGACTTTAACATGCCACAGCGCATAAAGGCTAGACCAGGATTTATACTCAGCCTGTGCGTCCCAGAAGTGATCCTGCCTCAGCCTGTGCAGGCGTGTGGTCCAGTTCCTGACATTTTACAAATGGGGACATTAAGGCTCTGAGAGGAGATGAGGTGGGAAGAGTTGGCTCAGCAGTAGCAGACAAGCCAGCATTCCTTGCTCTACCGCATGATCCTTCAAATTAGTTTTTTCTAACATGAGATTTGAAATTAAAAATGTAATTTTATTCACAAAGGAAAAGGCTTGCTCCTAAATCTGAGGTTTGGGGCTCATTCCGATAGCTTCACACTTGACAACG
Source organism: Neofelis nebulosa (assembly GCF_028018385.1). NCBI lineage: Eukaryota > Metazoa > Chordata > Mammalia > Carnivora > Felidae > Neofelis > Neofelis nebulosa. The sequence continues at coordinate 147,023,473 of NC_080785.1, read as the reverse complement.
ATGCCCACCAGGGCCACTGGGCTCCCTGTCCAGGGGGGCATTCTCTCCCAATGGGTTCTTCCCAACTCCTTGAAGAGCCCTCATCTCTCAGGGCTCAGTAGACCTCTTGCTTGGTCTTTGTGAAAGTCCAAAGAACTGTGGAGACAGAAAGCACTTTGTAAACTACATTTTTCTGCAGAAATAAGTGGGTTTTTTTTCAGCAGTGTGTGCTGTTGACAGGGAGGAGGGAGATAGAACACTGCGAGGGTCTTCCGAGAACACTGCTGTTTCCTTAGGAGATGCACACAAGGTCACACCATCGACCTCGCTGCCCACCTTATTGCTCTGACAAGACTGGAATCTTGGCTTTCTAGTTTTCAGCTTGTCTTATTTAAGAGGCGGGCTGGGGGGAAGCCTCTGAAAAGACTCACTAGGAGCAGTGTCCATCACACCAAAGATGGAACAGGGACCCTGACATGCGATGTGCACAGAAGGAGTCTCCCACTGAGGACTGACTTACAGGGCCCTCGCCTCTGGCATCACCACAAAGCTGAGTATCGAGTGATGTGCCAACAGAGCATCTCACGCAGAGGCATCTTTTCGACAAGGACCCTTAAGAAATCTCAAAGTAAGGGTGGTAAAATCTCAGAAACACAAAGCACCAGGCTGCCTGTGGTTTATCGCACTGAGTAGTTGTAACCCAGAGTTCACAGAAGGCTGTGTAAGGGAATAAGGTAAATAAATTGATGTTATGTAGAAAAATGAGCAGACCACTTGTAATAGATGGCTAATTTCAGCATTAATTAGTCCTTGGTAATTACCAAATGATTGCTGATTCTGTTTTCTTACATGATCTATGAAGTCCAAAAAGGCACATTAAAGAAGAGAATAAACATTCACGAGCTAGAATTTAAAAGAAATGAAAGTGAGGGGAGGGAGGAGGGCAGGTGGCCAGTCCAGAGAATGAGGAGGGAAAACAAGGGAAGCACCTATGGTTACAGCCAAAGCGGCCAGCCCTCAGTGACTTCCTGTTATCCATCAAAAGGTACATTTGTTAACTAAAACTTATATGAAAACATTTTAAAACAAAAAAGAGCCTTCAGAAAGTTTTTAAGTTTTAATGAATTGGGGCTAGATGATAAATTTGCATTAAGCTTTGCAGTATACATTATTAATAGTATTTTTATAATTTCAGCTTTTCTTACATTTTATACATCTGCATCCCTGGTCTATGTTTTGAGATAGAAGTTAGAACTGTGACGTGTGACCTTTTCAGTAGATCTTCGGTGCTAATCATTGAGCAGTTCCCAGGAACTTCAGGGGAGAGCTATACATTTCCCATCCCCATCCTCAAATTCTCAGCCACTGAGACACAAACAGCCCACAAGGGTCACCCTCTTGGGGCAGGACCTCTGAGCAGCTGTGCCTGACCCTTCCCAATACGGGGAGAGGCAGTGTCTTCTGTGGTGAAGAGCAAAGGTTTTGGAATCTGATGAACCTAGATTCGAATTGATCCAGGACAAGTTACTGAGCTCAAGTTCCTCTGTATACAGTGAGCACACGAGTTAGGCTGTTGTGTGGCCCAGGTGCAGGGAGACACTCGGACCTCATGAATGTCCCTACATTACTGTTGGTTCCCCCAGACCCCTGTGCCTGGTTTGGGGAATGCTGCTCTGGACAAGATAGGCACCAGCTTTTTGTCACATGTCATGGAGTTTATATTCCAGTGAAAGAGAACAGAGTAAAACAAATAAAGGGAAGGTGGAGTGAATCGAAAGAAATAAGTTCAGGCAGCTCATCTCCAAATGATAACAGAAGCCAGTCATGGCAAAAGAGGATAAAAGGTATGCTGGGCAGAAGGGGCAGCAAGTGAAAGGCCCCAGAGGTGGGGTTGATGATGAACATGTTCTGTGAGAGGAAGCAAAAGGCCAGTGAGGTGAAACAGTGGGCAAGGATGGGAGTACAGAAGGGGATTCCATCACCCAGGTGGGAAGGGGCCAGTTGATGGGGAGTCTTCGTGGTCAGAGTAAGAATTTGAATTTTATTGTAACTCTAAACAGAATCTATGTTAGGACCTTAAGAAGGGAGTTGGTGATCTGCTTTATACCTACAGACATTCCATACAACTTCCATGAGGAGTATAGATAACAAGGAGGGAGAGGCGTGAGAGGCTCTGGGGGAGAGATGATGGAGTCTTGGGAGCAATGGAGATGGGAAACAGAATTTTAAATATATTTTAGAGGCAGGGCCAGAGGAACATGCCATAGATTAGCTATGGGGTGTGGTGAGGAAATGATGGCTATCAAAGATAATTCTTATGTTTTTGGCCTAATTGGGCAGTGGCGCCATTTGCTAGAATGGGGAAGACCCACCAGGGGAGGAATGGGTTTGGACAGGGAAATTAGGAGTTGGCTTTGGACAAGTTGAGCCTGAGAATCCTGTTACTCATCCCCATGGAGGTGTCAGGTATACAGTTGGCTATGGGTCTGTAGCTCTGGGGAGAAGCCAGCTTTTCAGAGCTCTAAGTATGATAAGCAAGGCCAAGTAAGTATGGTGTCCCAGCTCAATATCCTTCCAAATGTGTGATTGTGTTTCCTTCCTACTCCCTCCTATGCTAATGATCTCTCTCCCATCCTCCTCCTTACATTCATTCCCTTTCTTCTCTTGGCCCTATTTCGGAAAACCCAAATCAGGGTTTTTTACTGTTGGCTTTGAGCATTCGAATGAAAATACAGACAACTAAGAAAAATTCCTCCTAAGAGATGCTGTCTTCAGTGCACATTTGGCACAGGATCCCCGATTGGAATTGCTCTACACTGTGAATTGTTCGCCCATGTGCCCTGATGGTCCAGAACTTTCAGCTCTCTCCTTCTCCTCTCAACGTGGCAACACTTCTCTTAGCTTGTCCCCTGTGCCTTGTTTTTGGACCTAACACCCTTCCTTCAGAGCCCAAGTTTTGCCTGCTAGAGGAGAGATGAAATGCTTTCTGCTCAGTCACACTGTGATTGCAGTTGCCGTGCATAAAGGGATGATGAATGACAGAGCATGAATGCTCTGTCACCCAGCAGCCCTCTTTAATCTTGCCTTTCCCACCTTGCCTCCAAGAAAGGGCCACCTGGAAGCCTTGTGGGAGCACCATCCCAGATGGATGTCCCTAACTGTAGTGCCTGACCTCAGAGGGAGTGCCAAGGTGCACATGGGCCCCCTCCCAGGCCACAAGCTGGAACAGGCACTCACGGTCTGTGCCTTTGGGGCCCTGTTTCCCCTGGGGTGGGAGAGGCCCCAGCCCTGGACAGGAGTGACAATGCATGTTAATTAGCACTGTGCAGAGCTGTCATCAGGAAGCCAGAAGCCACATGGTCCCAACCTGGTTTGGGGTTGGCACAGCAAATTCAAACCAGCTGGCCTTTGTTTGGAAATGCCCTGGGAGTGTTCTAGCCCATTCTGGACAACAGAGGGGCAGGCATTTCCTTACCCCGGGCACTGTTTTAGACGAGAGGTTCTATAAACACTGTAGCAAGTGCTATGACGATCTGGTTCAGGGGCATACATAGCCTTCTCTGATTTGCTAGCAAGTAGGACATGGCGTGAGCTTAGTTGTAAGGGTCCTTATTGAAAGGCATGGGGAGGAAACATAAATTTTGTCCGTCAGTGTCCCCTTTATTAAAATTCTCTCATGACTACCTGCCTGGAAGATAAAGTCTAAACTCCTTTCCAAGGTCCTATGTAACTGTCCCCCCCACTCATCTCTGATCTTACAGCATCTGACTTCCAGCCCCCCTCCCCCAGCTCCTTACTCCACCCATTCGGAGTGATTTTCAGTTCCTAGAAGGGGCCTGACTCTCCACTTAGGTCTTCACTCACACCCCTTGCTGTGATGGATACAGTCTCCCTCTAGCTAACTGGGCCCTCACCCTCCAGGGGCCAGCTGCACTGACCATTCCTTGGGGTAGCTGGGTTTAGTGGACTGTCCCTGGTGTGGGTTTCAGCATAATATTGACCTTGCTATTTTGCAGCTGTCTGTTTACTCAGACCTGCCAGGCCCCAGGAGGTCGTGCTGATCTTGTTAATCCCTGCTTCTCCAGTGCCGGGCACCACAAAAGCCTTTCAGAAATGTTTGAATGAAAGCCCCCCACTCCGGCGACCCAGACCTTGCTCAGCTCATGCCTCCTCTGCTAACATCTCCTAGCCCATGGCGAAACCAACAGGACTCAGAGGAGCTCAAAATCAAAACGGTGTCCCCATCACGAGATGATAGCACATTGAAGACTTTTTTTTGGTACTTAGAAACCATGTCAAGCCAGCCTATTCAAAACGCAGGTCTGGTGACCACATGAGGCATGTGAGCTGGAGTTTCCACCTCAAACACACAAAGGGCCAAATTCTGTTGGAGCAGAAGGAGCGGATGAAGAGACTCCTAACCCTGGGTGCACCTTCGGTGGTTGCTGCCTGATACCTGTGAGAACTTGGGCGAAGCACATCTCTTTCGTCTGCCTCAGTCATCTTGTCTTGAAAGTGGGCACAGTTATGCCCACTTCCTCATGTTGCAAGAACAAACAAGACAGAGTTTGTTTACCGAGTGTTCAGTAGATTTTATGCCCCTTCACATTCGGCATAGCTATTGTTACAGTTATAAAAATGAGATGGCCTTTAAATTTTGTGGTTCATAGTTTTCCCATTGGAAATAAAGTCACTAAAGTTAAAAAAAAAAAAAAAAAAAAAAAAAAGCTCCAGAATGGCATGTAGAGAGGACTCCCATTTCTTACAGAGAAGGTGCATGTGGATGTGTATATGTGGATGTGTTGGGAAAAAGTCCAGGTGAACTTTCTTTATTGGGTTAGCAGGGGCTTTCTCTGAGACGTGGGTTTATGGTTGATCTTAATTTTACTCCTTTTGCTTGATTATATTTTCAATATCACATGAACATATAACTCATGAAGTGGGTGATGGGAGAGATGGGATACAGTGTTTAAAAAGGAAAGGGAAAAGGGGTGCCTGGGTGGCTCAGTCGGTTGAGCATCTGACTCTGGGTTTTGGCTCAGGTCACGTTCTGTTGCTGATAATGTGGAACCTGCTCGGGATTCTCTCTCTCCCTCTCTCTCTCCCCCTGCCCCACTTATGCTTTCTCTCTCAAAGTAAACAAATACACATTGAAAAAATAAATTAAAAAGATAAAAAGGAAAGGGAAAGAAATGAAAGAAGTTAACTAGAGGCCAAGAAGGAATGGCCTATGCTTGCTCTGCAGTGTACTTCTTCCTGCTATTAAGCTTGTTTCTCTCGGCAGGATTTTTCACCCAGATCTCCACCTTGGCTGATGTGCAGGAAAATGTCATGGAATACCTGCATGTACTCAGCCGGCCCAAAGTCATCGATCAGGAGCACGACGTGGTATGGACTGAAGCTTACATCGACAGCACTGTGAGTCCCTGGGGCCCTTGGGGGAGAGCCTGAGGGTTTTCCTCTGTGAATTCCAGAAGATGGTGTTAACCTTAAAAATAAAACTGTCAGTTATTTGACCAGCAAAAATGCGTTTATTCAGGAATAGTAGACAATTGCAATCCAGGACAAGCAAGCTACAGCAAAACCGTAGGCAAGTCCAACGTTATTTTATGAAGAAAAAGGAAAAAGTTGGGAGGGGTTATTTTGAACTAAAATCCACTGGAGAGAAGCAAGAGTTCAAGGTGATGATGGTTTCCCATTGGCTGGGTTGCAAAGGTGCTTGATTTCTTGTAGAAGATGCAATGTACATCTTTTCCTGTTGGGGCCTATAACTGGTGATCCTTTCCTGTTGAGTAGTCTTCTGTTGGGTCTGTGATTGACAGTTCTTCTGACCGGTCTCCCTTTCTAGCATCCAAGTCCACTTGAGTGAGGTTTTCTTTCATTAATTTTTACAATGGCTGTTCTATTACTCTTCCTCAATAATGGAGTTTGATGACATTTTCCTTTGTGGTACAGTTGTGTTGGTCCTCTGGGCAAGCAAGGTTGGTGAAAAATCACAACATCAGAATGTAACCAGCACTTTTGGCAGGTGTCTGGTCAGCACTTTGTTTTCCTTCCCATATGTGTACAGATTCTATCAGTAGCAGTTATTATGGGCTTGTTAGATTCAGTGCTAGCCATCTGAGAGGCCCAGTCCTGATGATGAATCTTGAGGTCTCAGCTTGGGAAGGTGACCAACGTTTAGCTCCAACAGTGAATTGGAGCCGCCGTAGAGGCCACAGCTGCATTCTCTTCCCAGAGACGAGTGAGAATATGCTTCAATGGTGGTTACACAGGCACTGGATTGATGTTGGAACTCTGGCCATGAACTCATTCTAAAGCAAATTCCAAGCAAAAAAAAAAAAAATATGATGTAGAATTAGTGTAAAAGGAGGAGCTTTGCCAATCATCTAGTAATGGCTCAATGGCCAGGTTTCTTGTGTAATTTCAGGGTGATTTTTCAGAGTGATAATGAGTCTGATGGGAGTGGCATTTTTCGTTTATTGATTGTAAATGTTCTCACAGGGCCTCTCTCCCATCGTTTTTGTTGGGATTAACATCACATTAATCACTGTAACCCAGGCACAGCTGTCCTCTGGAGTGATCTCAATGGCTGCGGTGGGCCGGCTTTTCTCTCCATGAGCTCTCTCATTCTTGCTGCATTTCTGGCAGCTGTAGGTGAATGCAGGGCAAAAACAGCATATGGGGACCCAACTTGGGGGACACCGTGGTGGCCTGCCCCTTCCCTGGGAGAAATCACCCTGCATAGAGATGGATGCTAAGCTGAAAAACCCTCTCTGGTTGCCAGGGAGACCTGGGGCATTCATCATTTCCGTAGTCTGACCCCAGTTTGGTTTAGAATCACGGCAATGAAATAGCTAAGCTGCCCCATCTATGTGGGCACCATACTAACAACAACAGCCACAGCAACAGCACTGATGGTTTCATCTCTTATGTGTGGTTGAGTGTGGCAGGAAAAAGCCTTAAAGAAAAGGAGCCATGTGACTATTGCCAAGAATGAAGTGAGCCAGTCACCCAGTGGTTTGAACAGGGTTTGATCAGCCAGTTTGGTCAGGCATTTTATTTGTTTCATCAATTTAAGACCTATAAAACAGAGCCTCTATGATTACAACATAGTGGTACCAGCAACCGAGAGGTCAGTAGAATAGCAGGTCCAAAAAAAAACAAGGGATCCAACTACATATGGAAATTCGGTATAGATAAAGGTGTCATCTCAGATCGCTGGGGTCAGGATGGTCTTCATAATAAATGCTTTTGAGAAAACTAGATGGCCATTTAGAAAAAGATGAAACTAGTTCTTTTTGTCACATCCTACCCAAGAAAGAAATCCAAGTGGAGCAGTGGTCCAAACTGTAAAAAATGAAATGATGCAAGCACTTGAACGAAACCTGGGTGAATCCCTCTATAACCTGGATTCAGAGAAAAATCTTTCTGGCAATGACTCTAAAATCCAGATGCAATGAAAAGAAACATGAATAAATTTAACTCCTTAAAGACAAAACCAAATGAAAACCAACTTTGATAAGTCAAAAACCACGATAAGCAAAGTCAAAGGCACAAGGTAACATGAGAGTAAATATTTGCAACATAGAGCACACTTAAGTCATTAATAACCTAATATATAAAGAACTTTTCAAAATTGAGGGTAATACCTTAATATTCCTATTTTTAAAAGATGAACAAAAGACAGTAGACAATTTACAAAATAGTAACAATGCTTTTCCACATATGAAAGATGTACAGTTTCACTTGTAGAAAGACAAGAAAAATGAAAAGCACACCCTAGTGAAATACAATTTGGCATCAATCAGAGTGGCAAAAATTAAAAGCCTAACCGTACCCTCTGTTGATGAGGCTGTGGGAAAAGGAACACTCCTAGATTGTGTGTGGGAAGAGAATGAGGACATCTCTATGAAGGGACATTTGCATTTATCCTTGGACCCAGCAATTCCACGTCTAGGAATGCACTCTGAAGACGAACCTGCAGCAATATGAAAATACATGTGCACAGGTTTGTCCATTACAGAAATGCATGTCATTTCAAAATACTGAAAGTTACCTAAATACACAAGCATAAGAGAGAGATTACGATAAACCATCGTACATACACATCATGGATCTTAATATGAAAAACAGGAATGAGGATGATTTGGTTTTCCTGGTAGATATAGAAGGATTTCCAGGATATATTGCCAAGTAAGAAGAATAAAATGTAAGAGTATAAACAGAGTGCCACCTTTCGTATCAGAAAGAAGAGGAAGTAGAAGGTATAGGTATATATGCTTAATTTTACAAAAAGAAACACAGAAAGGATAACGCATAGAATCAGTTACCTACGACAAGCGGAAGTGCAGAGGAGACGATAGTGAACGGAGTGAGACACCTCTGGGTACACCGTTTTGCATAGCTTGGATTTTTGAAAGTAGGTTGATGTCCTATGCATTCAAAAATTACAATCGACAAGAATGGGGGGAAAACTAATAGTGAATGCAAACAGAACCGAATGAATCCAACTGCATTTCATATGAACTAAAAATATTACCAAAAAAGGGGAGAAAAAGCAGTATGCTTTTGAATATAGAACTTAGGCACCATGTTAAATCTTGAACAGACTACCCTCAGTCTAGGCGGGAGGGAGAACTGACACCAAACTCCTTTTGGTGTCATGTGGTGTCATGTGGGCCTAGCAAATCTGAATCTGGTTTGTGAGTATGGTAGGATTGAGCAAACGTGTAGATGAGGAACATAAAACAGATGCCTGCAGGATAAGACGGGATGGGAGGTCTCAGAATGAAACCCCAACTCTGTCCCTTGAAAGGGCCTAGACTAAGCAGTGGCACCCCAGTAGCAGTGAGCACATCTAGAACCCGAATCCCAGCTTCCTAAAACCATTCCCCACTAAAACAAACCAGCGTTCTTAGAGAAATTGCTAATTTCAGGGCTTGGGCGGGGAAGGCACCCCTTGCCCCCCTCCCTCCCCCCCCCCCACCCCCCACCAAAGAGCCTAGAATATTTTATGCCAGAAACTAAGAAGTGCTCAAAACAACAGTAAGGTCATCTCACAAGGACACAGGAGTCAGTATGAAGGGGCCCTCACTGGTCAGCTCTGGGACAGTTTGAGCCTCAAAATAAAAGGGACAGTAGTGGAGTATAACCTGTGGAGTAAAACGGAAAGCCATGTGTTCTTACTGATAGTGAACAGATAAACAAATGTCAATGAGATGAACTGAACAGATGAAGTAGGTGGGCAGGGGCACGGTGCACAGTGCCCCGCTGACTGATAAATGTCAAGGGAGCCATGGAGACAGAAGATCACCACTTTCCTGCCATTGTATTGAAGACTGGGTGAGGGAAAAGGGCCTTGGTGCAAGTTAAACCAAGGGGGAGATTTGGAGCAGGATATTTTCATCATCTCAAAGATCTTCCCCAGAGATTTTTGACTAGGTGTGAAGGGAAAAAAATAGTCTCTACACAGCGGGAGAATCCAAATAAAATCTGGCGTGGGTCATCAAAATTAGTGTCACTAGGGGCACCTGGGGGGCTCAGTCAGTTAAGCGTCTGACTCTTGGTTTCGTCTCAGGTCATGATCTCACGATTTGTGGGTTCCAGCCCCATGCTGGGCTGTGAGCTGACAGCATGGAGCCTGCTTGCGATTCTCTCTCCCCCTCCCTTGCTCTCTCACTCTATTCATTTTTTATTGCTCTCTCACTCACTTTATTTCTCAAAATAAATAAATAAACCTTAAAAATACTAGTGTCACTAATGAGAAGCAAATAGGCACAGCGTGCCTTTGGAAAGGACACATCATACTCATAGAGTATGCCGGCTGAGGATACATAACCTGAAAGTCATGGTGGTGGAAGGTCAGGGAAGAGGGCAAAGATTTTTATTAATATGATGTCTTGCTTTAGATAATGCTAATCACTTAAATCAATTGTTCTAGAGTTACTAAATTACATACACATATGTATATGCACATACATATATACGTTTACATATGAAAGGCAATGAAGAGATCAGGAGAACCCATTGCTACTCCAACTTTTCCATGAAAGAATTCTGGATAGCAGAGGCAAAAATAAATGGTCTGGGAGCAGCTCTGGACATGAAGTTTTCAGAGGCAATGTCTTTGAAGTCTTGTGCTTTATCTCTAACATTCTATGAAATTTGCATTTCTTCTCCATAATCATCTTTGCTTACTTTAAAAATAAAATACTGCTTTAAGTCGCTCATAATTGAGTAAAATGGTATGCCAAGATAACAGAGCTCATTTATTCTACCTCCTCAAGAATCCTTTGATAGACATAAAACTAGCGTCCCCCCGCCCCCGCCGTAATGAATGATAGCTCAGCACCACCTCTGTGCTTTCCAAGCTTCTGTCGTGTCTTTGCAAATAGCCCTGAGAAATAATTCCCCCAGTAGAACATTCTGAGAGTCTCTTCTCGTCTTGGTGGGGCTGAGAAACCGGCTGGGTCAGGGGGGACACAGGGGTTTCCATCTTCCTTCTTTCTACTGCTGTTCAGTGAGGACAAGAGGCTGTTGCTCCCATGGCTGCATCTTTGGCCAGGAAGCAACAATCTCTTCAAACTCTGTCTGGGCCTGGATTCTGCCAGGACAAGAACAAAAGCCCCCTGTTGTTTGTGTGTGGGCTCAAAAGAGGATTTGCATGCTGAACTTATCTGTAGAGTGGAAATTCTGAGATGAGTCCAACTTGGGAACCACCCACAAGATAAATGGCAGGGAGGCAGCATAAGCAAGACAAGTTTGTGACCATCCTGACACGTTCAGGACAGTCTCAAGCCAGCAGTGCCCTAATATGTCCCACCATGGAATAATGAAAGACACCAAATTCAGAAGCACTTGACATTGGAACTGGTGACCCCATTTTCATAATGTTCTGGTAGCATTGGCAGCTCTGGGCTATATATATATATACATATATGTATATATATATGTATATACATATATGTATATGTATATGTATATGTATATATATTTAAGCATTTACAATCTACCTTAGTTTATTAACTGATAGCATTGAATTTATCATTAAAAGAGACCCAGTCTGAATTCCATGTCTATACCATACTAGCTATGTGACCATAAGTCAGTCCCTTAGCTTCTTCAAGTATTGTTTTCTTCCTTTACCATGTGGGGATAAAACCTGACTTCCAGGGTTGACATTAAGGATTAAACATCTGTGCATGGTGAGAATGCAATAAATGATACCTATCATCCTTTCCCAAACTCAGGAAGCCCAGTGGGAATTTTTCTCCTTGGCTATAGGAAGTTTTGGAAATGTTCTCCTTTTTTGGGCTGGTAACTACAATACGGCTTATTCCCTTCTGATAATAGAATCTGGCACTTAGGTATAATGAGTCCCTTGGAAGCACTGTTCGTCTAGAGATGCACTTTAATCCCTTGGAATTCATTTCACTGTAATTACCTACTGTGGGTGGGGCATTAATATCTGGGGTTGATGTCTAGGGTCACTGTCCCCAAGAAGGACTAGCAGCCATGCTGCACCATCCAGACCAGTCCCCACAGCCTCATGGAAGTAAGTACTGGCTGATTTCCCAAGGCAAGGGAAACACGGTAGGAGCTCTCTCAGTTGGCTACCAAATAATGGGCTCAGTGAAACAGTTCGTGCCTCTTGCCCAAAGCACACTGGACACTGGATCTGGAGGCCATACTGATAGAAGAAGTTTATACACAACTGTTCCAAGTTGAGTTGCGAGCTTACTCAAAGTTAGTTGTCTTCATATTCAGACTTCCCAAACTTGTTGATGCTAGTTGTTATTTTATCATAATTGTATAAATTAATTATTATTGAAACCCATAACTTAATGAGTGTTAAAAGAAAATTGTTACTTCTGTGGATATGTAAATGAATGCATTGGAAAGACTCTACAGATTATTGCTGAAAATAACAATGTGTCAACTGTGGGCCATGTATCTCTAAGACTGGGGAGAAATAGCCTTCCATATATTCAGAGGAAATTGGTACTTAGCTATTTTCCCTCCCTCCCTCCCTCCCTTTCTTTCTTCCTTTCTTCCTCTTTCTTTCTTTCTTTCTTTCTTTCTTTCTTTCTTTCTTTCTTTCTTTCTTTCTTTCTTTCTTTCTTTCTTTCTTTCTTTCATTTCTCTCTTCCTCCCTTCCTCCTCTTCTTCTCCTTCCTCCCTTGCTTCCTCCCTTCCTTCCTTTCTTCCTTCTCTCCTTCCTTTTCATTAAGGGTAAGTTTACCTTGATTTATTTGTTCTCTCTCAGGTTGATGTGGTAGGTTTGATGGCCAGGTTAGTATCTGCTTCCTATCTTATTGCCTCTTGGTAGCCTCTGGGAACTGTGAGCTCTGTGGACAGTGACCTTACCAAATACAGAGAGGAGGGCCAGCAGTTGGTATGTGCAGAGTTTTGATTTCCAGCTAGAATGACCCACATGCTCTTGTGTCATGGATCAGCATCATGGGGATAGCTGTGTTCGTTTTTATTGCTATGTAACAAATGAGCACAAACAGCAGCTTAAAGTAACACAAATGTATTATCTCAGGGTTCCCATTGGTCAGGAGTCTGGGCACAAGGTAGCTAATTCCCTTGGCTCAGGGTCTCCCAAGGCTATAGTTCTCATCTGCAGTTCAGGGCCTCTTCCAGGCTCATTTGGATTGTTGGTAGAATTGATCCCTTGCAGTTATAGGACTGAGGTCCCTGTTTTCTTGCTTGCTATCATCTGGGAATTGCTCTCAGCTCCTAGAACCCAAAGTTCCTGCCACATGGTCAATGAGAGGCAGTTCTCACGATGCTGTTTGCTCTTTTCCAGACCAGCAAGAGTGCATCCCTCTAAATAGAAGCTTCTTTGATTACGTCAGTCCCACCCACAATAATCTTTTAATTAACTTCAAGTCAATTGATAGCAACCTAATCATGCTAATGATATCCCATCATACTTATACTCAAGGAGAGGGAATTGTAAGGGTCATGTACCTACCATGGCAGAAATCCTGGGAGCTGTCTTAGAATCCTGCCTATTGCAACAGACTGCCCACATGCTGTGGTCTGAGAGGGAAAGATCATGCTGGAAGGAAATACAACCAACACCTCCTCCTTCCTGCAAACTCTATTAAAAGCAAGTCTCAAGGCAGCCATGTCTGCTCTTCATCATAAGACTGCTGCTTACCACTAATGCCTCTAAGAGCCTTGAGTCTCTTTGTGACATTGTAGTCTGAAAGTGGCTTTGATTTGTTTCGGACTCAGATATGATTAACCAGACCTGCTGATTAATATCATTTCTACCAAATACTGAAGGAGTAGGTATTTGTTGATTATCTAGTAAACATAGACACTTGATTCCACCAGTTGGCTTAACATGGTCTTAAAAGTCTTCTTTCTCTTTAATTATCTGGAAGTTAAGGCAAAAGGAGTTCCTGTTGGTTGACTCATCAGTCATTATGGCTGAAGACCCAGCAGCAACAAATATAATCATGTAATTGACTTAATACTTAAATGAATAGCTTAAAATGACCCGTGAGTGTGGTACTTTCCCTTTTTATTAATTATGTATTGATTCATACATTTCGGGGTCTGGACAAGCTAAAGATAAAAGTCTATATAGCCTAAATATAGATTCTTGCACATGAGTCAAGGATTGTATTTAACTAAGCCTGATCTAGAATCGGGACTGACAGAATTTTCCTTTCAGGGCCTGTCTTCTCTGCTGATTACTACCCGTCTGATTAAATATTCTGTTTCCTGCCTGGCTGTTCTATTCAATTTGCTTTCCCGGTGAAGCCCAAATAAATGAATTACTGTTAACAACATTAATTATGTTTAATCTAATAAGATCTCATGTATTAATTGACAAAACAGCAAACACCAGAATTCTGAAATTCATGGGCTTCTTATCAGAATACAAGTCATGCACAGTCATTATCTCTTAGGTGCAGAGCAAAAAATCATTAACAATGGAATTTGTTCCATTTTGTAAGCAAATGACTTGTGCTTTCCAGTTGGGACTTAATCATCTTGGGAATGCTACCCAACTTGCTGTGCAGGATAGACGCCAGCATTAAACTGAGGAAGCATCAGCATCCCTGATCAACCCCTCCAGGGGAGTTTCCACAGACCATGGTGACAAGCAGAAGGGAAGCAAAGAAGTCTTTTAGAAACAGTGGGAATGTGACCATTTAAAATAATGAGAATTCATTACCAAGCCCTCCTGCCCCTCCCTGTTGCTGGTAATGCAATTCAGTATGCAATTTGTAGGAACTTTCAAACCAATTTAGTTGCATTTGCAAATTGGACGTGTATCTTTCCTCCTCACCCCCCACTAAGTCCAACTTGGGAGAAAATGCTTCGCATTTGATAGATTGCACATTTGTTTCAGTTTCTCATCTAGGAATGGTACCTAGGCCATTTAGGAGTCGTTTGGGTGATTGCCTTAAGCTACATCGTACTGCCTAGAAGCAATTACTCAGGGGGTCGAAGCCATCATAAAGAAGTTGTTGGGGCTTGGAAACTGAATTTACAGTATTTTCCCAAGACACCGCTGCATATCAAAGGAGTTCAAATCGTCAAAACAAAAAGACACACGTATAGAGAAACATAAACCATCCTGCTGGGTCGTGGAACAGAGAATGCCATCTGCATTACATGGCATGGAGAAAACTGATTACGCTGGGACCTCTATTTCATAGCAGATGGGTTCATTAAATTTAATAGCCTCCAGAGCCTTTAGAAACCGTGTTAAAAACATGTGGAGCATGCTGTGACACTTCACTTCTGCCCCTGCAGTCATTATAACTCTGGCACAGACTATAAATATTATAGTACTTTATTTCCATTGAAACAGATTACTATTATAATTATTTTTTTGCCAGGAGATGGTGATGTTAAAAAGAGTGCATTCTGATTTCTAGTGCCATTTATATTTATCCAAATATTTTTCTTTTCCATTTGATTCTAGATTTCTCTATTAAATAGTGGGTTGTTGTTGTTGTTGTTTGTTTGTTTTTTTAGCTCAACCTTGTTTTTTTCTTTGAGTTCATGTTGTGAAACTATGAATTCAAAGTATAAAAGTACTATCTTCAGGAAAGATATTCTGATACATTATGGATGACTGTCAACTAATAGAAATGCTTAGAGCTGAAAATGAAAAAAATTAGTTTTTAAGAGGTTTTTTTTTAATTTTTAGATTTATGGTTGTTTCTGCTATTATGGTATAATAATTTGTAACTGTCCCTAAAGAAAGGACAGGCTCTAGAAATAGATAAGATCTTATAGAAATGGATAAGACCATTAAGCCTGAATAATCATTTAGCATAATAGATTATTCAGTATTCTTTGTGTACAAGTGAGAGCACTCAACTCAAAGTAGCAAAGGTCAAAAAGGGAATTCGTGAGCTCCTGGAACCAAGATACCTGTGTAGTTCTGTCCTGAGGCATGACTAGCTTCAGGAATCACTCCTGTGTTTTCAACTTCCAATGAATCTCATGAATTGCTTGATTTCTTGCCTTAGTTCTTGGGAAGGCAGTTTCCCATTCTTTAGGATGACAAACACGACCTTTCCCATCCACTAGCTTTCATTGTTTGATACCCTTGATTTCTCCCTTTCTCTTCCAGCATCTATATCAAATCCATAAAAGGTCTGTTTGGGTCACAACCCCATTCTGAGAGGTGAGGTGGAGCTAACTGATGGCTGGAATCTCACAGAGTGGGGAAGAAACCAGTCCCAAAGGTAGTTGATACTGGGAGGGCTGCAAGGTACAGAGTCCTGCATAGACTTTGTCTGTAGACTCCCAAACTAATCTATGCCTGAGATCATGTATTCCATCAGTATGATATTCATTATGGTACCATGTTTTCATTTCTAAGTTTATTTACTTATGTATTTTGAGAGTGGGTGGTGGGGGAGAGAGGGAGAGAGAATCCCAAGCAGGCTCCATGCTGTTAGCTCAGAGCCTGATGCAGGGCTCAATCTCATGAACCATGAGTTCATGACCTGAGCCAAAATCAAGAGTCAGACACTTAACCAACTGAGCCACCCAGGTGCCCTATGGTGCCATGTTTTTAAGCAGTAGAGCTCTTTGTCTAGTGAAATGTTTCCATGGACACTTGGTGTATAATACATATAGAAGCTAAGCTGCTCTGGTGGATGTGGGGAGTAGGGCCATGGAGCCCTGGTTGCTTGGCCACCTCCTGAATGCTTAGGGAAGCTCCAAAGCACTGTTTTGCTTCTCTTTGGCACTGAAGAACCTAGGTAGTATTCTGAGTAATAAGTGAATCAGTCTCTGAAAATGGCAAAATGGAATTTGCTGCTGTGGATTATCTGCTGTGCCGCTAAGCTTATATCAAGGTACTGGGTTGGGTCCAGTTAGGAGAGATGGTTATGGGGATTGGAAGGTTGTGCCCATGGTTGTATTAGAAAACCAAATTGCCTGTGCTTTTTCCCTCAAATATCTGTATTTTTTATATTCTCTGGAGACCAGTTCCCTCGGCCACCCTTATTCACAGGTGAAACACGGTCTTCTTTAAGTCCTGCTTAACATGATATCCCAATTCAAAGCTGACACAGATGGGCTCAGTGTTTGTGATATGAGTTCATTTCTGAGCAAATTGCATAACTTACTCTAACCCACCATCCCACCATCCCATTGAGGTCAGATGTCTACCACTTATCCAATCAGCTGTGTCTAGGGAAGGGTCATATGATGGAAACAGATCAGCCAGAGCTGTGGATCACAGATTCTGTAGGAAAGATTTTTAAGCAAGAGGAAATGACCAGAGTCTGGAGGAGGTAACATTTCTAGACCTCTGTCTTTCTATCCACAGTTTCCATAAGCTGCATCCCCAACTAGGTTCTAATACTAACTCTCAGTACCGTATCTTCATTCCTCTTCTCTGAGCCCCAGGCTCATGGCTTCCTTTTAGTTCCAGCTGCTCCAACAAATATCTCCCAGTCCTTTCCCTGCCTCCCACATCTTGACATCGCCCTTCCTCCATCCACCTGTCTGCTACATGGGGGATAGGAATCCCTCTCCCTTGTGTCCTTTGAGAGCTGAGGGAGGTATTTTGGCCACCACAACTAAATCTGTACTGCTTTTTTCCCCCTTAATGGCCCAAATACTTGGGCAACTTCGATTCTCAGAGCTGATTCTCACGCACCGACCTGGTTTAAACTAAAACGAATGCATTCCTCTTATTACCAGCATGAAGAATAATTAAAATAATCCCGGAGAATCAACCTGTGGTTTGATATCAGCTGCCAGTTTCTCTTCTCTTGCTGCACACAGGGTTTTCTCCATGTAAAAGATGTAATTCTTTTACTTTCATTCCGTAAGCATTGCTGTGCCAAATGCAGATGTACTGTCTGTGACCGTGGCTCACAGATACCATAGATGAGAGTATTTCACCTAGCTGGGCTCTTCAGCTACTTTTATTGAAACATGGCAGAGGACCATTCTTTGCCTCTTGACTTTAAAACATTATTCCTTCCTGGCTGTTCACAACTGCCTGTGGGTGATATAGCAACTGGGGGCTCCTTCAGCATTATTCTGCCTATGATACACACTACTGTTAAATGTCCAGACCAAGCAGGAAGCTCAGTGCCTCAGGGGAAATTCTCTCTAGTTCTGAACAAAGAAAGGAAAAACAAAGACATGGTTTATTCAGGCAAAAGGAACGTGTTTTCAAATCAATTTCCATTATGTTTACTCAAAAAATCTGGAACATCAACATCTTTGCTGGTTGATGGAAACAACTGTTCAACACTCTTGTAATTGATTTCTCTTCCAAAGCAATCACACTGACGGTGACCCGAGATGAAGCAGGAGCAAGTATTCATCCCAGTCTCTTTCTCTCTCACCTAGCACCGTGTAAACGAGCATTTGTTTCCATGTCAAGGATCCTCCTTTGAGGACAGATTCAAATGCACTGCTTGTTCATCAGTTCACCTCCCATGGTTTTCCAAGAAGGGACCCTTGGGAAGGACTGTCCTCACACATTCGAGGACCATCCTGAGGCTAAATTAGATGACTTTTCCTGTCTGCCTCAGAAAAGTATTTCAAGGCCCAGCTGCAAAGTGCTTCACAAATGGTTGAGCTATGTTAGCTATCAACCAGTAAGTTAGAGGATCTAAAGTGTGGATTGACTCACCACTGGCTCAGAACCCTCAAGGGGGACCTAAATTTGAATCATTTGATAACCTGACCCCTGTTCACCTGTCATTCTTCTGTTTCAACCTGGCTTTTCTCCATTCTGTGCAGCCTCACCCTACCCACAGATTCATAGTCTTAAGATTTTCTTCTACCTAACGCAAGAAGCAGCCTCTTCCTCCCACCCCAGCTGGGAGCCTTTTGGGCTTATCCCTCACTTTCAGTTCCATCACTATCTCCTCTGGGAAGCATGTCCTGATCTCCTTGGATCCACCCCTAGTCTCAAATGGGGCTTTTGTGATATGCTCTTTTTTTAAAAACAAATGTTTATTTATTTATTTTGAGAGAGAGATAAAGAGAGCAGGGGAGGGGCAGAGAGAGAGGGAGAGAGAATCCCAAGCAAGCCCCGTGCTGTCAGCACAGAGCCCGACACAGGGCTTGATCCCAGTGAACCATGAGATCATGACCTGAACTGAAACCAAGAGTCCGATGCTTAACTGACTGGGCCACCCAGGTGCTCTGGTCTTGTGATGTGCTCTTAAATCATCTGGCACCATCCCAGAATCTTGTACTATATCAGAAATTCCGCATATGTACATTTTTTATCTCCCTGAACTGTAAACTCTTTGAGGAAGTGGATGAAAGTGAAATAAAGTAGCATGTTGTTTGTCATATACCACCAGCCTCTTTTTACCACTCACTAGAGCTTTTTTCTCTCACTCTACGCTGTATTTCTCCTAAAAACATCCAATGAGACACCAAGAAGTAGGAAAGAAATAGTATAGAATATTGGCTACAAAGAGGATGGCTGTACCAAGTAGAGTTTAAAATACTGTCCCCAAAATATGGCTGTCTTATTTGTCAAGTTCAGGTCTGAAACAGCTGGTTTATATGAATGCCAGCCTCATCTACTCAGTGGAAATCACTGATTTTAGATGGAAGAACAGGGAACTTTCAGGAGTGAACCAGATTTCTGCAATGTTCCCTTTCTATGCATATTGTTAAGAGCAATATGTTGGGGAAAAGGTTGATTGCTTAAGGCACATTGTTTATACTACATTACTTAGGTCTGATGGAAAAGTTCCTAACAGTGGTTTTTTTGCTAAAGATATGGTCTATGGATGAAGAGTGGAATGTGATTTTTCTTGGTAGGGCATCATCATAATTTAGGTGGACTCCAAAGACATTTGATATTGGGAGAGGCTGGGAAAAATATTCTGGTCCATGGAGCTTCTTTAGTATTAGCATTCAATTCTCCATCAAAATATAAATGCTGTCTGCTTTTAATTACCATCTTTATTCAGGCCAAGTTAATTACTCTGGGCCGCACTGGAAAGGAAAATTCCCAGAAAGTCTGATATGATAGAATCACAGTGTGTTTTCTGAAGAAGTTGCTGAGAAATCCTTAATGAATTACGGTTTCAATATAACTTTTGCAACAGAATACTAACGGAATGAGGGGGAAAAAAACAGATTTTTGGCAGCTGTTCACCATCATAGCACTTGACAATCTGCTTCTTATTTAGTTTTCTGTTATGTGAAAGCTTGGAATTCTCAAGAAATATCGATCACTGCATGACAATACGTTTGTAGCAAACCGTATTGTGTTGCAAAAGCTCTCCTTTTAAAGTGAGATTTCTGACTCTGTTTTGTTATTAAAATGTGTGGGTCTTTTTACTTAGAAAATAGTGTGGTTTTGTTAAACATAAGTTATTTAGAGGTTAAAATAATCTTAATTTTAACTATTAATATTATTAAGAACAGATTTTCGACCAAGTTGAACTGAATGCAAACAAGGATAAACTTGGAAAAGAAAACTGGTGGCTGGGAATGCAGGGATGCCTTGAGAGCTGTGTCTTGGCCGCAGCCAATAGGTTCACAGCAGCCCTTTGCCATGTTGGCAGAACCACACATTTTTGTAAGGTCTGTTGATTTCCCCAGACTTCATGGAATCTAGATCAAGTTTGTCAGTTTCCCATTTCTCTTGTGATGATAATCCAACCTAGGGCTGAATTAGGAGCACGGAGGGTGTCTGGACTTCATGGCCCTTGTATCCAGCTGAACTGCTCCTTTTCTGTTGTGTCAGTAGATAGGAGAGTCTACTCTTTGGCCATCGTTTGGGGAAGCCTATGAAACCAGATGTAGGTTACCTAGTTTATTAGGCAAACACCTACTTAGCTGAGGGTCAGTCCCTATGCTAGACAGCAGGGTGTCATTTCTAGGAAATACAGTCTAAGTCTCTGAAGTGAATAATACAAGCCAATCAGGTAATTTAAAATTACTAGATGTTTTTTTAAAGCTATCGGTAGCTTCCAACATGTAGTGGCAAGGCCGTACTTTGTCTTTCTCTCAATCCTGTTACCACGTTATGGTGAAAACAAGTCTCGGGCAAATTCTGCCATCCCTGCAAACATTTATTAACATCCTGAACAAGTCAACTAAATGTTCTGAAAGCTCCAGGAAGTCCCAGATCTCTATCCTTTCAGATGTTCTGATGGCATCTTGCATCAGAACAAACGTGTTATTTGCAGGTGTCAGTTAACCTTCTGTTTGGAGTCAGGTGACTGAGAAGCCTGAGTCAGCAGCTGAAGGCTAAGTCTGTTTAACAAGAAGACCTGACATGCTGTTTCTCAAGATGGAATCTGCTGAGCTCCCAAAACCCTTTGTGGGCTCGTGCAGAGGAAGGCGGGGTTTCTGCAGTCTGTTAACCAATCCATGTAGAGTGGAAATCTCCAATTTACCAATGAAAAATCCTTTCTAATGTCCATTGTTATGGTAATTGACAAAACCTCTGCTGCTGGTCAGAGATAAATGGTAGCGCGTGTTGCCTTTTGCTTAACTACTAGCCAGAATATGTATTTCTGGTTAAGGCAGTTGACTTTCTCTAAGACATAGATTAAAATCCGGAGCACCTGGGTGGCTCAGTCAGTTAAGTGTCCCACCCTTGGTTTCAGCTCAGGTCATCATCTCAGGGTCATGAGTTCAAGCCCCACCTCAGGCTCTGCACTGACAGCATGGAGTCTGCTTGGCATTCTCTCTCTCTGTCTCTGCCCTTCCCCTGCTCTCTCTCAATAAACATTTTATAGAAATCAGCATATGCACTCACATCATCTATGCTAAAGTATTTTACCGTAAGTTACCTACCACATAATAGTGTTGTACACAGTTGACCCTTAAACAATGCAAGGTTAGAGGCACCAACCCCTTCCTTTGTAGTCAAAAATCCATGTATAAATTGTGACTCCTTAAAACCTTAACTACTATTAGCCTACTGTTGATCAGAAGCCTTACTGATAACTTACATAGCCAAGTAACATGTATTTTGTATGTTATATGTGTTATATACCATATTCTTACCTTAAAGTAAGCTAGAGAAAAGAAAATATTATTAAGAAAATCATAAAGAAGAGAAGATACATTTACAGTACTCTAATATTTATCAAAAGTTTCCATGTTGAAGTGGCCCGTGTAGTTCAAACTCATGTAGTTCAAGGGTCAACTGTACAATCAAGGTTTCTTCTTTGTGAAATGAGAATAGTAATGGTGCCGATCTCATAGACTGTGAAGATTAAAAAAGATAATGTTGCTTAGCACCATGCCAGGTGCATAGCAAGTGCTCCATATAAATGCTAATCATTTTTATCTAGAAACTCAGAGGAGCATTATTTATTGTTCTGTACACAGAGTCTTATGGAATGAATTCTACCTTTTCATTTTAGACTTCCCAAATTTTGACATTCTAAAAAAAGGGGGTAAAGAGGGTCATGTATATGTGTCCCTTCCCAACAGAGAGGAATCCCTGGATGCTCCCATTCTTTGAAGCCACTCTCTCTACTCTAAGGGGTATATCCATGTGTCTTGCCTGGAAGCTCCATTCCATTCTTGGGAATGAGAAAGGAAACAAAAAAATTCTACTGATGCCCTTGGCCGTCACTGTCTCAGAAATTTCTATGGCAGCATCCTAGAGCAACAACCAGCGTTGGCATAATTATAGTAACGGAATCTGCCATGGTCCTATTCTTGTGCTGTGGCCAGCAGGAGTGAACCAGAAAGCCCGGGAGGAATGGTTGAACTGTAAAAGCTAGTGGTGATCTTCAGAAGCATCCTTTTTGATGCTTCTGCAGTGCAGTAGGCCAGGCCTCCCATGCAGCACGGCAAGAATAAATGGGTGCAAGTATGGGGGCAGTTAACATGCACCCCAGATCCTGCTAAGTGTGCTTTGGCATCCTTGGTCAGTGGGTCCTACTGTCTCCATTTTCCAGATGAGGAAGCCAAGACTTAGGGAGACTGAGGAATTTGCCTGAAGAGTTGAGATAATTAATGGAACAAATGAGCTTCATTCAGCCCTCTTTCGCCTGCGTGGATGTGAGGCCTCTGCTCTCCCATGGGATGTGGGCAGATATCTCATATACATGTGCTGTGAGGAGGCACAAGCCCAACGGGCTGCATTACAGAGTGCCAGAGTCTTTAAAATGCTTGATGTGAGATTAGAAATGGCCTTTCCATTCCCACCAGCCTGAGTTACATTGCTTCTCGTGAATTTTGAAAAGCTCACAGTGCCTGCTTTTAAGATATGAAGACACCAGAGCCTGATTTGTCCTGAATCATGTTTCATAGTGTTGGCACCACAAGATAGGAAACTTGAAATTTGCAGCATGTATGTCTCACATGGAGGGTTCTCTGTGCTGTATTAAGTGACAGAAGGAAAACTCAGCTCATCCTCCTTGTAAAAGAAACCCAGCATTCCCGGGTTTAAAAGGAGTGGTAACAATTCTATTTGATGGGCTTATAAATATCCTGGAATTTGCATTTTGAATGTTATGCATCACAAAAGGATTTCGATGGTGTTATCACAGCAACGCTGTAATCACATCCTATAATTTATATAACTCCAACTGCCTGCCATCACTATGTCAAAAATCATGATATGCTGTTGCTGATACGCACACAGCTTCTCCCCTGAAGGAAATTAAGGGTCCTGAATCAAACTCCTTGGGGGCAATTTTAATGACTTTGTCTGGAAGGTCTGGCCACCTTGATAGGTAGTCAGGTGAGTCAGGCGGTGGGTTAATAAGTAGATCTAAACTTCAAGTATGAAATTGAACAAGCCAAGGTGTCCCAAAGGCAAGCCATAACAGAGCGTTTTATGCTTGGAACTCTAGGAAGTTGAGCAGTCTGGGAGCCCCCTGCATTGCATGAGCAACAGGACATGAGGCTCGTGCTGGAGACCTTCCAAGAGGGGGTCCGATTAACCTTGGGGCTGAGTCCTTAGCTGTGTCTGAACCTTTGCTCACATGCAACTTTGGATGGGGCCAGGAGGGGAAGCAGTGATGTGGTCAGGCATTTCATTCCTGAACTGTGCTTTTTCTTCCCCCCAAATAATAAACAAACTTAAGTTGTTTTTACTTTTTAAGAATAGACAGTCAGATTTAACCTCTTCCCTTGACCTTCAATCACTGTCAGATGTTCACCTCCAAATCAGAATTCCTCAGGAAAGGTTTGAAGCCTAGAGGATGTGAAAGAGCAGCCCCAGGTCAGTGCCTGGAATGAAGGAGGGGCAGAACAAAATTGCTCTGTATAGGAAAATAAGACAAATGCAAAAACAGCAGTGTTGCCTCCTGCAAGAAGACAGGGACCAGCGAGCTTATTAGCAAGAGGGCATGGGCCTGACCCCAGAGACACAAAACAACTTAAGACCTTTTCAATGGCAAGGATAGCTCTTATTTAATTCTAAGTTATTTTCTATGCTGCAGCCCATCACATTTTCTCAAAGGCCTCAGAGGAGTAGTTTTGGAGGGGAAACCGTGGGAAAGTTCTAGTTTTTTACATGTGTACACTCTTGGGAAGGGGTGGAGGGGGTGTAGGATGGTGAGGTCGTCTGCAATGGAATGAATCCAACAGGAGCAGATCAGAATCAGTGGTGGCTGGAGACCTGGAAGCCCCCTCCTTCCCCAAGATTCCAGCAGCCACCAGCAGAACCATGGTGCTTCCCCATGGATCATGTAAATCTAAGCCCCGCTGTTAGAATACCTTGGCTGAAATGTATGTTTCTGCCAGAAGCTCCATAGGTTACACAATTCAGCGAAAGAGTCAGGAGGTAACACTTCTGGTCTTCCCTCTTTGTCTATGTTATAGAACATTTACTCCTCAGTTTCTCCACCTGAACAATGGGAAGATTGGTCTAGAACAGGGGACCTCAAAATCTGCATCTAGCCATGTATGAATTTCAGGCAGTCTGTGATCTCTCCCATCAAAATGTGTACATGAACAGGTATAATTTTCCATCATTCCCCACAAATGTTAAGAACAGCTGGACTAGATGTCTGAGGTCTAGTCTAGCTATATGAGCCTGTTCTAGTTTTCTCTTGTTGTGCATTGCCTCTCTCTACCTAAATGGCAAACAAAATACTTAATCGTTGTGGGGACATTCAGAAGCCAATAAACCCAAACACAGATCCTGCTTTGCATGTCATATTATACAAAGATGCCATTGACTTAGGAGAGAGATGGGCCTACTGGAGACAGCCATGATTGATACAAAGAATAGTGGCCCGAATACCCAGTGAATGCCACTGGGTTTGAGATACAAGTCTTATTGATTCTACTCCCCAAATACATCTCAGATTTCCCCTCATCATTTGCAATGTGCATTCCACCCTCTCTCCTGTTTAGACCATGCCTGTAGACTCCCAGTTGGTCCCCTGGCTCCACTTGTACACCGCGAGGCTCTCTCCCTGAGTTTGTCTCAGTTCCTTGGAGGTGATCACCCACTACCACTCGCCATCAGGGCCCTCGCTTGTTTCCTGGCTGGCTCTCACTTAATCTTTGGGTCTCAGGGGCATCTGGGTGGCTCAGTCAGTTGAGCATCCGACTTCGGCTCAGGTCATGATCTCACAGTTCGTGGGTTCAAGCCCCACGTGGGCTCTGTGCTGACAGTGCAGGCCTGCTTAGGATTCTCTCTCCCCCGCTCTCTCTGCCCCACCCCCTCTCTTGCTGTCTCTGTCTCACTCAAATAAATAAACTTAAAAAAAAATCTTTGGGTCTTAAATTACAGATTCCTTCCCTGACCTAACTGCCAAATTATTACTCTCTCATTGAATCAGTTCTTGTTCCTCAATAGTATTTCACACAGCTTATTATTACACATTGCTTGGGCTATCTTTAAAATTATGTCTCTCTGGCTTACACTGAATTATGCATGGTAGTGACTGACATTTTCTGAGTTGGGGGGGCGACATTTTATTCCCGCTATCCATCACAATATCATACAAATAGTAGGAGGGATACACTAATGGTATATAGCGGAGGAAAAATACTTTTTACTCTACCCTCTTAGGTTTAATGATATGGACCCTGCAAATTAAACTGACTAAAGGTAAGTCAGTAGGAAGAAAGGTTTACTATGTGTGCACGTGGAGGCCTTCAGAGAAAAGAGGTAAAGACTCAAACAGGCAGTTGGGCCTGGGGGTAGGAAGATGGAAATGGGGCTTACACACCATTTTAACAATGAGTGATATGTTTGTGGAGAAGTGACAAGACAAAGGAAAATGACTTTGGGCTTCTATGGGCGATAAATGGTGGGAAGGTAAAATATACCGGAAGGAATGGAAGTTTGGGTTATATGGGTAAAGTTTGTTTTGCAGTAGCAATCTGATGTGGCCTCTGGGGTGATGAGAGTGTCTCCCATGATTAAGAGCCATTTTCCTGCTCCTGGTATGGGAGAGGAGAGGGGGGACACCTTTACAGAGGGAAATTTGTACCCCCTACCTTTAGGCAGAAAGGGGGGAAGATAGAGAGCTTTTCCTGCACCTGCTGTTTCTCAGTTGCCTTTGGCTCAAAATAATCCTGATGCCAAAGGAGCATATTTGGGAATGGTGTACTCTGATGCCTTTTAAGTAAAATAATCTCCACTTCGGGCAACATGATTTGATTCTCGTTATAGTTGAATCTGTTTGCCTAACACTTACTCATTTGATAAGTCTCTTTTTAAGTAGCTCATCTTCCAGGCACCCATCCATCCCTGCTCTGGCTTCATGGCCCGCTTACACAGTATGGCTATCTTCAGTTTACCTCCATGCCTTCCCAATTTGTACCATCCAAGCCCAGAGTAATAACCAAGTCACCATGCCTAGTACTCTTCCCTGGCTCAGGGGCTGATGCTTAGTAGATATTTAGTAAGTAAATAAAAAGCAAAGGACTGCATTATTAGTTCTGATAGGCTTAAAACTGAAAAAAAAAAAGATGTGAATGTGATGAGTTTATCAGTAAGTTACAACACTGTGGATAAACCATTGGCAGTTTTGCATTCATATGATCCATGCGTGATTAAACATTCATCCCTGCAACTGATTCTACATATGAATATTAAAACTAGGGACCCATACGGTGGGTGATCTCTCAGAGAGCTTGTATCGGACTTATTTTTGCATGTGGCCTGCATATCCAATACTCATATAAATGTTCATATGAATATATGACTTCAACTTGTGATCTTTTAGTATACATGATTTGTTTTTCAGATTTCCATATATTGAGATGCAGAAGGCATTGTTATTTGAAAGAACTATAGTTTTTATTCATTAATAGTTAATAGAAAGAAAGATAAAAACAACCAAATCTCACCATTCCCACATGTTTCAGAGCCCTTTTGGGTGTTTCCTGCACACACGTATTTGAGGAAGTATACAAAACTCACAACACATGTCATGACGATTGCCTTGAATTTCAGAGTAATTGAATTCTGAAACAGCTCATCTGAGTTAGTTATGGGTAACACAGTATCAAGGTAACAATACGATCTGAATCTCTGGGTTAATCTAACTTAATAGCTCAAATTCATTGCTTCATAAAATCTTTCAAACCCCTACCATTAATTAGGGCACCTTTAGGATTTTTTTTTAAGAAATCTAAATCACCCACCAATCTTTTGTTCTCTCTTAAAAATTTGGGCCAAAAGCACAATTGATTTCTATCTCTGAAACCAGAAGGGAGCTATTTACCGTCTTCTTTTTCTTTAGCAACTCCCTGCTCTCTACCGTAGGCTTCAGATCACGACCACTTTAGACTGTCCCCAGCGCTGTTACTGCAGTTGCCGTGAACTTCCTTATTAATGGGCATTCTGCTGGATTCTCTGGCTCCATATTTTCTTTAATCCTTTAACCATCTGATCTGATGTGTCAATCATGACATAGCTGTGGGTCATAAGGGCTTTGAGGATCCTACCAGCATTGGGCTTTTATGATCTTAAAGAAGGCTGCTACTCAACAATGAGTCATCATGAACCACTTCTCAATCTGCTGAGGTGACTACGGTTGGCTGAATCTCCATATGGGCTTTAAACCCAGATACTCCTTCCCTGATTGCTTAGGAAGGTCCCACGTCCTCAAGTACTCAGTGTCTACATGTGGGGGAACATCTGTCACAGTGCCCAGACACTGTAGTGCCCTCAAGACTCCTAATGTCTCTGTAGTGACTGCCTTATTCTTAGTATCCATTGGGGGAACCAGTCAGTGGTGTCTCAAAAAATCACTTTTGAAATTCCCCAAGTCAGAAGGAATGGGAAGTGTAGGGATACTGAGGAACTGACCTTTGTCCTTCTCAACACTGTGCACCCCCCCCCCCCCAGAATTTCTGAAGCTCTTGACAACTGAAAGGCTATTGGGAAAGAGATCACTGAATCAGTTTAAAGACTAACATCTAATCTTTGCTCTGCCCTTCATTGGCCATGTGCCCAATGTGAATCACTTCCTTCTCCTAGACCTCAGTTTCCCTATATTGTAGGCCCAGATGCTATATAAACTATAATATGTAATACAAAATTAAGGCAGTGATACTATGGATAGTAAAAATATTTACATTACAATAGCCATTGCACTACTGACTCAGTACACTGAATTTACCCCCAGCAAGTATTTCCAGATATTTAGTGCTGAAAGACTTCTCAATCAGTTCTTAGTATCTGGTATGTAGAAGACATTTAATAAGCTTTGTTGTTGTTGTTTTTTTAATGTTTATTTATTCTTGAGAGAGAGGGAGACAGAGCACGAGTAGGGGAGGTTCAGAGAGAGGCAGACACAGAATCCAAAGCAGGCTCCAGGCTCTGAGCTGTCAGCACAGAGCCCAACGTGGGGCTTGAACTCATGAACTGTGAGATCATGACCTGAGTCGAAGTCAGATGCCTAACTGACTGAGCCACCCAGGCACCCCAATAAACTTTGTTAAATGAAGAAAAACATGCCTAGGTGCATGCAGTACTGATTGAGCAACCCAAAATAATGATAATAAATACATCCACATTTATTGAATGCTCACCATTGGCCAGGCACACTTCAAAAAGCTTGACACATAACTCTATGTCACATTATCTCTAAATCATGTAACATTAATAATGTATTTAAATATAAAATTAAATCTATCATTACATAGGATAATATAACCGTCTTACAAGATAGGTGTTATTGTTATCTCCATTTGCAGATGATGAGACAGAGGCATTGAAACCATGAATAATTTTCCAAATATCCCTTAGCGGTATTTGTTTAAAAAACAAA
Source organism: Neofelis nebulosa (assembly GCF_028018385.1). NCBI lineage: Eukaryota > Metazoa > Chordata > Mammalia > Carnivora > Felidae > Neofelis > Neofelis nebulosa. The sequence goes on along the minus strand of NC_080785.1, from coordinate 146,994,800 downwards.
AACAAAACCAACAAAACAAAAAACAACTGTCCTTTCTGTGGTAGAATGTGAATGTTTTAAGGTAAAACCAGTGAGTTCTGTGAGCATGAAGACACTTGCCTTGTGCCTAAAGACCCTTGGGTTGCTCTCTATGTACAGTTAATAGTGGTGAGATATTGGGGCGCCTGGGTGGCTCAGTCAGTTAAGCGTCCGACTTTGGCTCAAGTCATGATCTCACAGTTTTGTGAGTTCAAGCCCTGCATTGGGATCCGTGCTGACAGGTCGGAGCCTGGAGCCTGCTTCAGAGTTTGTGTGTTTGTCTGTCTGTCTGTCTGTCTGTCTGTCTCTCTCTCTCTGTCTCTCTGACTCTCTCTGTCTCTCTGTCTCTCTCTCTCTCTCTGCCCCTCCCCAGCTTGCTCTCTGTCTCTGTCTCAAAAAAGAAATACAAAACAATTAAAAAAAAAAAGAGTGGTGTGATATTGGAATTCCTTTCTGATAACCATGTGGTGATTCCTGATACTGTAAAGTTATCCTATGCTTGGTTTTGAAGGAGGTTTGTGAGCACATCCGAGGTCCATGTTCTCCCACATCTGTATGCACTACCATATTCAGCAAGCAGACTGTGACAATCCACATGGCCATGGCCAAAGCCAAACTGTTTTGCCAAGCATGCTTTCTCCCCTTAAGTGAGAAACCTATGGTTATTTGGATGGAAATTTAATCTGTGCCTCTGATTCATTTACTCATTACTCATTAAATTGCTATTTAGTTCTAGCTATATGAGCTGTTAGAGCTTTCTCTAAAGCTCCTCTAAACCAAAAGTGGATTATGGCCACATTCAGCGAAGCCAATTTGAGTCCCATCTAAAGTGAATGGAGCTAGGGCTCAAGAGTTCTGTCCGGCTGAGAAGTGAAGGCACGCAGACCATCAGTGTCTATCCCTCTGCATTTTGACATCGACCCACTGTGGTCTCCCCCAAAAATTGCAATATGGAGTGTTTGGAGAAGGAGTCCAACTTCTCTGAGAGTGAGGAATGTTTTCACTTCCCTTCCTAATAAGGTATTTGTACCACTTACAGAGGCTGGAGGGGTGTCTCATGCCGGTTAAGAACAGAGCGCTGGAGCTAGCGGGTCTGGGTTTGAATGCCCTCTGTCGCTTAGATGTGTCATCTGGGACCGTTTGCTTAACCCTTCCTTCTGTGTTTCCAGTTTCATCATATACAAAAGGGATAAAGATAGGTTCTGCCCTGCTGGGGTATTGTAGGGATAACTGATGTAGCATCCTTCCTTGGGAAACGGCCTCCCCCCACCACCCCCCACCGGCTGGTTTTGTGGCAGCCGAAGCAGGATTGCCTGCTGCTACTGTGGGCTGACAATGGAACATCCACATGTTGTTTATCATCCAGGGGCACAATGTAAATATTTAGAGGGACCCGGCTGGTGAAATATGCATGGAGGACTCTGGGTATAAAAAAGGAGTGCTTGGGGTGGGGGTGGGGGGACTACAGTGACCCATAGGGTGCACATACCGCCTAGAGGTTTGCATTTCAATACTGTAAACGTATTGCCAATACTGTAAACTGATGGCCAAATGAAATTAAGGGAATATTCTGCTAGAGGCTGGAAATGCCTTTTGCCTGACTGTGCCATTCACAATTTTGCTTTGCCCCCTTCACCTCCTGCCCTCCAGGATCCACTTCCATCTTCCTCAAATTATGGAAGCCTCTGGCACCTGCTTTCCTGTGCACAAGAACTCCTGCAGCTAGAATAGCAGAACCCATCTCAGTCTCTCTGCACTTAGGTAGGGCTCACCCTTCATGTCCCCCAGGCTTGCACCTATAGAGCCTGCCACTGTGCGCTCATTGCCACAGAGAGCTGGCAGTGCTCTCTGTGTCCTGCAGTCCTGTGGCCACAGCCCATCATCTGGACAGGGCTTCTCTTTCTTGGCTGTGCTCAGAGGTGTCTGTTGCTGCCACAAGGTGAAAGGGATTATGGAATCTCAGACTGTCTGATCTGAAAACCCTCATCGGAAGCCCAAGGTCCTAGTTTCTGTGGTGTTTCTCTCTGTGCACTGTTAACTGGTCACTGCCCCTGGGCATTTGAAGATTTTTATGTCTGGTCTTTATCCTTTATTTAGCCTTTATTTCACTTTCTGTTACGGATAGTCTATGGAGTTCCTCAAAGAGGAGTTTACTCCTCTGTGCTCTACTCAGCAGAATTCCTGCACAGGATAGATGCTCAGGAAACACGTCCAGATCACTTGATTCAGTTTTCCCTCCATCACCACAAATTTACTAATGTTCATGTGCATGTGGCATTATCTGGGCCATGACACAAAGCTATTCTCACCCATTTCTTGATCTCACTCAGTGTTTAATAGGAATATGAAGAACTGGCAGAAGGTATGAGAACCACCCTGGACCATGGTGAGTGAGGACAGACATTGTTTCTATTCAGAGCAGGTGGGAAGACAGAATCATAGTGAAGAAGTGGCAAAGAAGACAAATACAAGTGCAATTCACATGTGATTAGACACTTTCCATTTTTAGCCTCATGGCTTAAATTTACATAATTCTTTTAAAAAGAAAAATTAATTATTTATGACTGTAGCTTTTAACCAAACTGTGCATTTAAAGTAATCACTCTGGGTAATTTAAATAAAATCTTTTCTGTAAGCAGTTTATGCTCATTAGAATGAGAAAAGTGTTGGTTTATTCAATTAAAAGGACATTATTGCCAGTTTGGATCCTCTCTCTTTCTTTCCACTTCAAAATAGAGGGCAGCCACATTGAGACAGATGGGATTTAATTAATTTGTCTCAAAAGTGACCAGATTCTGCTTTTTTTTTTAATTTTAAAGATGATAGATTCCAAAAGCCTTTTCAAAAACCAGACCGCTATTTTAGAACACTGAAAAGAAGTTCTGCCCTTTACTCTGACAGGCAGTGGGTACAAAAATAAGTTTGTTCCCTGGCAAACAGGCAGGACTTCCTCACGAGCCCAGCAGAAGTCAAAGAAGATGGTTCTGATCAAAGCTGTCCCATACTGTGATCTTTAAAACTACAAAAACACCGCACCTGCTTGGTGCTTTTGGAGGTGACACCATTCACTGTACTTAAAGAGGCTCTTCCACCATAGTGACAGAAGGCCTACCAAGATTTCAGGATGGGACTCTCTTTCCTTTACTGGTTAGTTCCCTGAGAATCTGTGATCCATGATACACTCTGACAAGCGTGGCACCTGGGTATGGCCAGTATGGAGCTCTGCATTCAGGGTTGTGCAGGTAACCTGATGCCAGAAGTCCGTGTGAGGCCCTCCTACATGCCCGGGTGAAGTACCTGAAAGCCACAGATAGGCTTCCACCCCAGAAGCAAGACCCAAAGCTGATACAAGTGGTGTCTTCAGCCTTGGCATTAGGGGATAATGCGAGGTGAGCTGAGTGGATCAGTAGAGACCGGGCATGCTTTTGTCACAAACTGCTTTGTCAAAGCCACTCAGGTCTTTCAGACCTCCAAAATAAGATGGTTGAACTTGAATAGCTGTCTTTTTTTTTTTTTTCACTCTTAATTAGCAAAACTCTTTTGTTTAAATGAAATCATCACATCCACCACATGTAAAAAAACAGCAGCTCCCACAAAACTGGGGTCAGAAGCCCCTGTCGATCACTCTCTGGTTCACAGAATTTGGGGGCTCCACAGAGCTGACTTCATGAAACGCTGGTTTCATAGCGAAACAGGTCTCTTTGGCTGTGACAGAAATCCAGCTCAGCCAGACTTGTATGATTAAGGAGGGTCTACTCCGTCATAAAACTGAAGAGTCAGTGTGTAATCTCTTCAGACATCACTGGCTCTCAGGTGCCCAAATGTTCTTAGAAATCTGCCTCTTGCCGTCTCTTGGCTGTTTTCCTCTGTGTGGCTTCATTCTCAGGTGAGATCCCTTCACCTTGTGATATCAAGACGGTCACCAGTAGCTCCTTCACATCCTACTAGTGGAGCCCCTTGTCCCCAGAAGAAAATCATCCCTTTCTTCTGAGTTCTAGCTAAGGCTCAGGTGCTGACTCTTCGCGGCTTCAACCCCGTGCCTGAACCAGTCACGGTGGGCATCAGGATGGAGCATTCTGATTGGACAGGCGTGAGTCACATGTCTACCCTTGGATTGCAGGAAGCAGGGAGTCAGCCCCAGTCTCACCACCAGGCCTGAGAATAGGGGATGGTTTCTGTCTCATAGGCCAACCAAAGTGCTATTACCAAAGAAGGGATGGATTTTGTTCAGGCAAAAGGCAGCGATTTGGTCCAGCTCCCTTCTAGATCTAACAGCCTTATGAATCTAAGCAGATCCTGCTACTTTTCTGCAGTGTGGAGATTTTGTTCAGATCTGGGCTAGAGGACTTGTATCTCTGTGGATAATAGACTGATGTTTGTATCAAGGGGAAAAAGACTCCCCGGGTGGGGGAGGAACAGAGGAGAGGGCAACAGAAAATAGAAAATGCCAACCCATCTCAACCGTCCTGAGTTCAGTCATGTTTCTAGGAAGGAAATGAATCAATTATATTTGCCCTGTTATCGTGAATATTTGCTGGTTCACCCCCTGATATCTCCTGTGCTGCTCTGCAGTGCGAGCCAAGACTGTAACAGGTTTTATTCCTCTACTTCCTGTACTCTCTGCAGCTGTTTGGCAAGAGTTCCTTAAGCTCGTGTTTCAACCAACTCTTGTATAAATGCCCAGAATTCATGGCTGATTGAGCTACTTGAGCTTTGAAAATGTAGACACTGGGGATATATCTTTGCTAAAGGTTTAATAGTGAGTTGGTTTTCGCTGCATGCATACATACCAAACCCTGACCTCAGATGTCTTCCTGAGAGAAGAGGAGTTACTGGGGACAGATCGTGGTTTTGTGAAGATGGCACCAAAGCCTCTTCTAGCCCTGTTCTACAACCCTGGTAAATGAGGTGGTACCACACTCAGACCTCCTTTTGTCTAGATCAGTTGCATGCAGTGTCTTTGGGTTGCTTTGCCACTTACCACCCACACTAGCTTGTTCAGGTCACTCTCATGAGGTGAAGTTTCCTCTTTTGTAAAACAGGGATTATGGTACTTACTTTCTATTACTCCTGTTGCTTAGTAAACACCCTGGAACATAATGGTGTGGCAGGAATCTGGCCAGGGAACACCAAGGCTGACTCACCACTACTCCACAATATCTGGGGTCCTCACACTACGAAGACTCAACCACAAGGGTAACTCAGTGGCTGGGAACTAGGTCACGTGGAAGCATCTTTATTTACATGTCAGGTGGTTAGTACTGGCTATTGACTAGGACCTTAGATGAGCTGTCTGCCAGATACTTCTACTAGCCACACCTACATTGTCTTTCCATGTGATCGCTTTGTGTGGGCTAGTTTGAGCTTCCACACAACATGGTGCCTGGATTTCCAGAGCACGGCAGAAGTGCATATTTATAATCTAACCATGGAAGTCACATGGTGCCATTTCCCCCGTACTCTCTATTGAGGCAATCACAAAGGGGTGGGGACATAGACTTTATAGGAGTGCCAACAGTATACTGTTTGGAAAACAGTATGGATGCTCCTCAAAAAATTAAAAATAGAACTACCCTATGACCCAGCTATGACCTAGCAACCACCACTAGGTATTTATCCAGAGGATACAAAAAAAAAATGCTTATTCAATGGGCCCAATGCACTCCAATATTTATAGGAACACTATTGACAATAGCCAAAGTATGGAAAGAGCCCAAATGTGCATCGACTGATGAATGAATAAAGAAGATGTGGTATATACACAACAATGGAATATCACTCAGCAATGAAAAAATTGAAATCATACCATTTGCAACAACATGGATGGAACTAGAGTGAATTATGCTAAGTGAAATAAGTCAGTTGGAGAAAGACAAATATATGATTTCACTCGTATGTGGAATTTTAGAAACAAAACAGATGAACATGGGGGAAGGGAAACAAACATAAGATAAAAATAGAGACGGAGACAAACCATAAGAGACTCTTAAACACAGAGAACAAACTGAGGGTTAGTGGTGCGGTGTTGGGTGGGGGATGGGCTGGATGGGCGATGGGCATTAAGGAAGACACTTGGGATGAGCCCTGGGTGTTATATGTAAGTGATGAATCACTAAATTCTATTCCTGAAATCATTATTATACTATATGTTAACCAACTTGGATTTAAATTTTTAAAAATTTACTGTAAGTAGAGTATGGCACGGGAGATATTTATTATGGTCTGCTTTGGCAAATGCAATCTTCTCTATGTGGCGAATTATACCGATTGATATCAGTTGTAAGAATATCATAATAACTTTGCCTTCCTGTGAGAAGCACTTTCAGTCATGATTTTTTCCTTTTTATATATTGCTGGATTTTTGCTTTTATGTTCACAAAGGATATCAGTTTGTAGTGTGGTGGTGGTGGTGATTTTTATTTTTGTAATTTGTCAAGTTTTGACAATGGCCACCTAAAAATGATTTGAGAAGTATTTCTTTATCTTACAAAAAAGCTTGTGTAAGATTGCTCTGTTTTTCCTTGAATATATTGTTACAGGCACTAATGAAACCATTTGGGCCTGGAGCTCTCTTTGTGGGGAATGTCTTAACTCCGAATTCATTTTCTTTTATAGATTTAGCGATTTTTAGATTTTTATATTTCTTATATCAGTTTTGCTCATTTGTTTTCATGTAAGTTGTTGAATTTATTACCATAAGGATGTTCATAATACTCTCTTGTACCTTTAATGTATTTAGGATCTATGGTGACAGCACCTCTTTCATTCCTGACATTGGAAATTTGTTCAGTCTAGTTATATATTTTTCAATTTGGGGGGTTATTTTCAAAGAACCAGCCTTTGGTTTCACCAATTTTACTCTCTTTGTTTACCCATTTTCTGTTGCATTGTTTTTTGTTCTTATTGTTTATGTCTTTATTTTCCTCTGATTATGTGGTGTTTAATTTGGTTTTTGTCTAGTTTCTTAAGGCAAAGCTTTGACTATTGATATTAAACTTTTCTCCTTTTCTATTGTAAGCATTTGAAGCCATAAATTTCTTTCTAAGAGTTACTTTAGCCACATGTCACAGCTTTTGATAGTTGCATTTCTGTTTTTATTCAGTTCAAAATATTTTCTAATATTTCTTGTGATGAAAGGATTTTGTGACTCATGGGTTATTTAGAAGTGTATTATTTTCCAAATACCTCCAGATTTTACTGGATGCATTATTGTTACTGATTTCTATTTTGATTCTCTTGTGTTCAGGGAATGTATCCTATTATTTCAATAATTTTGTTTCCTGACACTTGTTTTATAGCCCAGCATATGGACTTTCTCAGTGGATGTTTCATATTTGTACCTGAAAAGAACATGTATGTTACAATTGTTGTGCATCTTGTTCTATAAATAATAATTGGGTGAAATTGGTTGATAATGTTGTTCATGTCTTTTATATCTTCACTGACTTTCTGACTATTGTTTTATGAATTGCTGAGAGGATTGTTGAAATCACTAGTGAAAATTCTAAATTCATATGTTTCAGTTTTTGATTCTGTCAATTGTTGCATCATGTATTTTGAAGCTCTATTATGAGGAGAACACATTATGTCTTCTTGATGAATTGACCAATTTATTATTATGAATATTTTTATTATCTCTTATAGTATTCCTCATCTTAAAGACTATTTTGTTTGATATTAATATAGCCATTCAACTTTCTGTGATTATTGCTTTATATTGTTTTATTTATATATTGTGGTATATATATTTCCATTTATTTTTTACCTTTAATCTACATTTTTTTTACTTACAAGGCATATTTTGTAGGCAAGATATAGTTCGATCTCTTTTTCTTTCCATCCAGTCTAACAATCTTTGCTTTTTAAATGGTGTATTTGATCCATTTACATTTAAAGTAATTATTTCTATTGTTTAGTTTCAAGTCTACCTATGTTGTTACAAATAGGTATCTAATCTGTTCTCTTATTTTTCTTTTCATTTAAATCTACCATATTGTCATAAATAAGTGTATGTATTATATGTATTTATAGGTGTACATATGTGTACACATAAATATAGATAATATGTATATACTTAACCCTTGAACAACATGGGTTTGAACCGTATAGGTCTACTTATATGCAGATTTTTTCCAATAAATACAGTATAGTACAGTACTATAAATGTATTTTCTCTTCCTGATGATTTTCTTAATAACATTTTCTTTTCTCTAGCTTGCTAGGTATATATATATAGCTATATATATACCTATATATATATATACATATATATAGGTATATATATGTATATATATAATACAAAATATGTGTCAATCAACTGTTTATGTTATTGGTAAGGCTTTCAGCCAACAGTAGCCTATTTATATTTAAGATTCTGGGTAGTCAAAAGTTATATGTGGATTTCTGATTGTATGGGAGGTTGGTTGCCCCTGACTACTTTATCTCCATTATCTGCCTGTTAGCTATGCTGTACCTCTTAGTTGTGTCTTTTGAGTGGTTGCTCTAATGTAACAATTTGCATCTTCAACTTTTCACAGTCTCCCTTTCTCATAATGGAAGCAACTTACAACAGTATATTCCCATGCCCTCCTTCCATTCTATGTGCTTTTATTATCATACTTTTTACTCCCACATATATTATAAACCCCACACAATACATTGTTTTTATTTTGCTTAAAATAGTTAATTTAAAAGTGAGGAAAAGAATCTCATGTTTATCCACATATTTTCCATTTCTGGTCCTATTTATTCTTTTGCATAGAATCAAGCTTCCATCTGGAATCATTTTCCTTCAGCCTGAAGAACTTTTTAAAACATCTTTTCTAAAGTGCAAGTCTGCTGACAGTGAATTTTCTCCTTTTTTTTTTTTTTTTTTTTTTTTTTGTCTGAAATGTTTTACTTCACCTTATTTTGGAGGGATATTTTCACTGGATATAGAATTTTAAATGTACTTTTTTTTTATTACAGTAGTTTAAACCAGTGGATCTATTATTATCTGACTTTTGTTGTTTCTGGTGAGAAGCCAGTGATAATTCTTATCTTTGTACTATACATATGTAAATTTATTTTTTGGTTAATTTTAAGATTTTGTTGCTCTGATTGGTTTCAACAAATTTATTATACTGTGCCTTGGTATCAGTTTTTTGTGTGTGTTTCTCTTGCTTGAGGTTTTTTATTTATGTTTATTTATTTTTTAGAGAGAGAGAAAGAGAGCAGAGGAGAGGCAGAGAGAGAGAGGGACACAGAAAATCTGAAGCAGGCTCCAACTGTCAGTGCAGAGCCTGACATGGGGTTCAAACCCATGAACTGTGAAATCATGACCTGACCAACTGAGCCACCCAGGCACCCCTTGCTTGATTATTAAGCTTCTTGCAGTGGCATGTTTATAAATTTTACTAAATTTGAGATATTTAGCCACATTTTTTAAAATTTCTTTTTGGTCTGTCCTCCACTGTACATGATTCTGAATTTCAATGGCACATATATTCATCTGATTGATATTTTCCTACTGGTTACTAAAATTCTCTTTTAAACTCCCCCCCCCCTTATCTCTCTGTTTCAATTTCAATTTCTTCCTTTGTTGTATCTTTAGATTCACTGATATTTCCTTCTGAAATATCTAAATAGCACTTAAGGCCATCCAGTGGACTTTTTCTTTTTTAAGTACTATGTTTCTCCAGTCTAGGGGTTTTATTTCATTTTGATTTTTACTGAGTTTTAGAATTTGTTTTTACTATTTAGTTCTCTCTTCATAATGTTCAAGTTTTCCTTTAAATCCTTGATTATATCCTTAATAACTTATTTAAAGTGATGTTCCCAATTGCATCATTTCTGGGTATATTTCTATTGATTGATTATTTTCCTTGATAAGAGTCACATTTTCCTGTTTCTGTATTTAGTAGGTTTTTTTTCTTTTTATTAACTGTTGGGCATAATGATATCATGATTGTGGGCATGTGGTATTAAGTGTCTGGATTTTGTGGCCTTCCTTTAAAGAGTGTTGAGTTCTGTTCTAGTGGCCAGTTAATTTACTTATGTCTGAGCTTGGCCTTTTAAATGCTTTGTTTTAAGCTTTGATTAGGCAGGTATGATGTATCTTTCAGTCTAAAGCTAGTTTAGATGTAATCCTAGGAACAACTTCCCTGGAGTTCCTACCAAGTGTTCCAGGTATTTAACAGAGAATTCTCTGCTGACTAGCTGGAACTTGTAAATTTCTAACCATGGTTGAAGACCAACAGATTTATTTTTAACTTAAAATTTATTGGAGTTCCCCTCCTTACCCTACCCTCACCCCCATAATTGTGTTTTGCCCAGTCCTGTGGAGTTTCACACTATACATACTTACTTTAGCATTAAATCAAAGACTCAAGAAGACCTCCCTGTCAGTTTTTGGAGCTCTTTCTCTGTATAGCTTTCTCTCTCCAGTTCTCTACCTTGAAAAATTCAGCCACCTCAGCCTCAATAAACTCTGATTAATTTTTCCTCAATTCAGCGCAACTACTAGGCTTTACATGGGCTCAATCACCCTACCCTAGGGTCTTATAACTGCCACCAGGAAGAATATTGGAGTGATCATGAGTCTCACCTCACTTTTTTGCCTTCTTGGAAGCAAAGTGACCAATTGCTGACCAATATTGAAGGACTTTTTTGTGTATGTATTCTTTCCACCTATTTGCTTGTGTCAAGAGGGCTAATCCAATACTAGTTATTCTATTGTGACCACAGTAGAAGTTTAGAAATAAAAGATGATGATGATTAGTTGATTAGTTTTTTTTTTATCTTCAAGATCCCTTAATTAAATTGTTTCACTTGTTTATTTGTATTCACAATTAACAAACATATTGGGTTTAGATTACTGTTACCAGAGAATAATGCTCATATCTTTTCTTAACTTCTTAAGACAGTAACAATTTACTGGAAATGACACTGAGATCATTTTTATTTAAATGTAATACTATATACTAAGTCAGTTTAATTGTGAGATGGTCCCTTTTATTTTAATTTTTTTAATGTTTATTTTTTGAGAGAGAGAGACTATGAGTGGGGAAGGGGCAGGGAGAGAGGGAGACACAGAACCCAAAGCAGGCTCCAGGCTCTGAGCTGTCAGTGCAGAGCCTGACACGGGGCTGAGCTCATGGACCGTAAGATCATGACCAGAGCTGAAGTCAGGTGCTCAACTGACTGAGCCACCCAGGCGCCCTGATAGTCCTCTTTATTTTATTTATGCTGCTTTTTTTGTTCCTTAATCACGTTACCTAACTTACGAGTTCAGTATAAATGACAGCATCGTAGCTCAGCTTTTAACATTTGGATTCCTCTTGCTTTTAAATACAAACTTCAGGGGCACCTGGGTGGCTCAGTTGATTAAGTGTCTGACTCTGGCTCAGGTCACAATCTCACAATTCATGTGTTCGAGCCCTGCACTGGGCTCCGCACTGACAGTGCGGAGCCTGCTTGGGATTCTCTGTCTCCCTCTCTCTCTGCCCCTTTCCCACTCTCTCTCTTTCTCTCTCTCTCAAAATAAATAAATAAACTTAAAAAAATGTGAACTTCAGAAGTACATTATTAGCCTCTTTGAGATTTGTGCCCAAGTGTCAGTGGTAAGACCTGACTTTCTTAACTAAGAGAAAGAAAATCCTATAATAACAAAAAAGGCACTAGGAAGTAAAGATATTTGATAAGAGTTACTCTGTTTTATGATTTAATTATAAGCTAATAAAGACCATGAGAAAAATTCCACTGTAAATACACACGGACTTCAAAATTGTAGGAACATGTGTTTGGCAAAAAGTACTTAAAGATCGCCAAACACCAGATTTGGGGGGTGAGGAGCAAAATGTATTTTGAGAGGTCAGCAGTTGCAGCATATTAATAGGTCTCCTTCTTCCTAGACATAACCAATATCAGCTTGAAGTACTATGGGAGTCAGTGTGTCAGCAGGCGTGAGTGGAGGACAAAGCTCCCTTCTGTTCTACTGCCAAGCAGACCACTTAATTTTTATTTTTATATTGTATTCCTTTCATTATCCATCAATAGATTATTCTAAGCTTTTAGAAGAAGACTAATTGGATTATGTGACTTGTTCATCCTATTGGGTCAAAAAACAAGGTTTGGAGTCAGTCTTCTTTTTCCTGTCTTTGGAATGTAAATGGCTCTATCTGGCCCCTAGAGTTGTGGGAGAATTTCTCATGAGGATGCATTCAGAGCCCTTAACTCCTGGCCTGGCTTAGAGTAAGTACCCACTCAGCATGTGCAAGTTCTCATTGTTAGTAAATAGTATCCAGTCTTGACTTGCAAAGTGCCCAGATGCACAGAGAACTAGTATCATTCAACACATGGCTTTGGCAGGTGTTGGGCCAAGGTGAAAACAATATGTAAGAGAAGGAAATGCTTGTAGATGTTTTCACAGAAAAGAACTCATAAACTAGAATCACAGACTTTTCACAGGCTGGAATCACCGAGTGGGGAGTTTCCTGAAGGATCCCCTAACTGAGAACACCAACAGAGGATTATCTGTCACCCACAGCTCACACCTTTACTCTTTCTTAAATGTTTATTTAATGTGTTCACATCTGTGAGATGCAAGCTTGATAGAGAAACTATATAGTCTCTTGCTTTTGCTTGATAGGTAATAATGTTTTTCATAGGCAGCAGGAAATGGAAGGACCTTTGAGTTATAGCTAGAGGTAGAGATCATCTATCAGTGAAATGTATTGCTTATCATGTTGGCCACTAAAGACTATAGTACTGACACGGCGGCCCATTCTTTGTAAGTGTGCAGAATACATGTGTACTTTCATTTCTGTCCCCTTTGATTTTTTCTGTGTTAAATTCTGTATATGTATATATATTTTTTTTTCCACAGTAGACGTGGAGAGTGACTGGAGAGTCATTCACTTTATAATTAACAAAGGATGTGTATTGAGGGGAGGGTCTTTCTGGTCATCTTTCTTGGAGGCCTAATATATCTAGTTAAGTTGCTCTACAGATTTCTTTGTGGTTCAACAGTTTGGCAGATCCCTGCAAATTCTCTCTTGGAAGACATCTGTTGAGTGAAGTAATGGCTTCACGGCAGACTCTTGAGTTTTCGTTACTTTTCCTCTGTGGGTTTTCAGTGTCTCCTTTTGTGGAGAGGGTGGAAACCCATTCGTCTCTTTTGGAGGGTTTCAAGTTCTTTGGCTCATCATCTCCCCTGGTAAGACCTTCCTTGGAGGACCGTTCTGGCCACTGCTGACCCTTCAGATTCTCTAAGTCTATGACCTGCCAAATGGGCTCTCTGCTTCCAGACGTCAAGACCCATGTCTCTCCCAGGTGGCTGCAGATCCAGGTGATGGGAAGCTGAAAGAAAGAATCAGTACCTTCCTCTGTTGCACCCCTGTTGGTACTTCTCCTCCTACATCCCTTTCCTCCCACAACCTTCTCAGTACAACGTCTCCTTATATGGCCCTGAGTTGGCTCCAAGTTCATAGTCTCAGAGGAGTTATATGACATGCATAAATTATGAAACATTTTTGCAAATTAAGTTTTAATTAAAACCAGCAGCTTAGAGCATCCAACTGGAAGCAGTCACAATGTTGAAAAGTGACACTGGTAGGGTGGGAGTTCAGGAGAAGGTCTGAGTTGGTTTGCATCCTGTTCAGATATTTCCAAAGTGAATGCTGCAGAAACGAGCTTCCTTCCCTATCAGATCCTCCTTAATCTACATGGATTCCTGGACTGCCATGTGAACCAATGTGGTTTTCAAACAGGAAATACAAATGCATCATGGTGGTGGTTTTATCTGTACTTTGCCAAATTTCCTTTTGATTCTACCAACCCATGTTCTCACAGGAAACCAGCAGGACCTTGGGCTCCCCCACACTGCCAGAACTCCAGATAATTTTTCAGCAAGATGACCACACAAAATAAGGCTGAGGAATGACAATTTTAATTGGAAACTTATTTTTCCGATACAATGCAGAGTTCAAGTCTGATGAGAAATGACTTCTTATTGTGAGAATTTTTAGAACATTATAACAAGCAAAATGTCTGGGGCTTTCCCCCAGCTGATAGTCCTTAGCTATATGTAATGTGAGAATTGTTCTGGTCTGCCCATTAATAATCCACATTTTCCAGCGTCCCCCAAAAATGTCTGCCATCAAGTGAATAATTTATGCAGTCTTGCCTTTCATGTAGGCAAGGGTCTACTGCTGCAACAAAAACACCAGATTTTTTTGATCCAAAATTAAGTTTGAAAAATCTGACCTTTAGTTATCAATCCACTTCTTTTCTACTAAATAACCTGAAGGTGCTAGTCTGCAGTAAGCAGTGCCGTGTTCTCTGGAGACCCGCAACAGAGCTAGCCCTTTGGCCATTCAGGAATTTTAAAGTTGAATATCCTCTCTGTCTTTAACTCATTTGGACTATGGAAAAAGTTCATCCCTATAATCTAACCTTTAAAAACTACTGGAAGATTTTTTTAAGATGATAACACCTAGAATTGGCTTAGGGGTGGTGAAGTGGATATTGGAAAGAGAGAATCCTGCTCCGAGTGTAAATTAGAACAACATTCTTGAAAGTACATGGACTGAAATATGCAATGCCCTTTAACTAATAATTCAACTCCTTTAAAAGTTGATAGTGTGTGTAACAGTTTTACTACAAGGATGTTTATTGCAGTCATTTGCATTAGTGACAAAGAGAATACAGCCTAGGTAGCCAATATTAAGGAAACCAATCAGTAATTTATCATCTGTTCAAATAATGGAATACCGTGTAGTCATTTAAAATAATGTTGACTAAGAATAACAACGGATGCAAGGGAAATAATGGATGTTAGCATCATAAGTGGCTTTAAATGTCTCCTTTTACCTCTCTTTTGATATCTGATTTTCTACAAGGAACATGCATTGCTTATATGACTTTTGTTCTAACGAAACACTTTAAAAAAGCAAATGTGTTGCATAGAAAGGTCTTTCTGTCCATGTTTGTCTTGCTTTTAAACACACTGTTTGAAAAATAAGTTCAAATTCCATCTATACCCCAAACTAGATCTTGAGAAATCATTAAGTTGTAGATGGTCAGATAACACTCAAACTGATAAAAGCAAGAAAATTTGGAATACATAGAGAACCATTCTTCCAAATGAGTCTTTCTAACAGGGCTTAAAGGACTTGTAGAATATGAAGCAAAAATTCCAATAGGGACTTGAATGATTTTAAGGTGGAAAAAGCAGTTATATTTATTTTCTTTTATTAGCCCTCTTTTTAGTCTTGCCCTCCACTCTGCAGGGTTGTCTACTTCCATCACTGCTCTCCTTCTTCCCTCCTCCTCTTCCCCTATCATCACCACCTTGAGGAGGGATTAGTCAAAGCCATGAGGCTGGAGGGGTGGCTTCAATAAGGGATTGTAGATGAGTAACAGGGTGCCAAGTGGGGAGGAGATTCTGAGGAGCAGGACGAGAACACAAAAAGCCACCTTTTGTCTTCTGACTTAATTGACATTTTCATAAGACCAAAATATGATGCCCTGTAATTTTGAAAGGAAATTTCACATATGTCATTGGAAATCTTTTGAGGAAATTGCTCCCGAGTATTTTTGAAGTTGAACAAACAATCCAGAAATATTTTGATGACTCCCTTGATTTGTATAAGTAAAATCTAGTTGTGAGCAGCTATGGTGTATACTAGAAGTGTCCAGCTGCAAGTATCTATGGGAATAATGAGAACTCAGTTCACTCAGGATGTCCTCATACCTCCTACTAAGCTGGGAGCCACTAGAAAACTAACTCCCATGGATGGGCATGGGCTCAAATGACACCAGTGGCACTAAGTTCTGTCCCTATAACTTCACACCTTCCATAGTTTTTACTCTTCAGCCCCATTTGGTGCACTGGTCCCAGAGGTGTGTCCTCTCACACTCTAGTGAAGAGAGGAAAGGGAAGACGAGAGAAATGGGGAGCAGGATGTAATTATTGATTACTTCTATAAAAGTCCTCACTAGATTAGTTTAGATCACATGTCCACTCCGAGCCAGTTGCTATGGCCAGCGTAGAGTGATTAATTGGTTGGTACTGTCCACATGACAGGGCTTCGTGCAGAGCCTTACCCAGAGAATGGGGACTACTACAAAAGGAAGGGGCTCCTACTGAGAGCAAAGAGACATACGTCCATTGTTAAGAGTCACACACCTAAGACACCTTATCCAGGCCTTATCACTTCCTCATATAACTTCATATAACACTTCATATAAAGCACTGAGGGAGATTGTGATTTCAGGTCTGTGGGCTCATTTGTGGACCATGAGGTACTTGGTTATTGGTATAATCTCACACATTGTAAGGTTGGGCCAACTCTGAAAACTCCAGAGGTTACAAGGTCAAGGGGTAAAAATGACAACTATTGTGCGCCAGTGGCTGTTGTAGGTTCTCAGCATTTTTCTTACCTAATCCTCACGTTAATCCCTTGCAATGATGTTATTATTACAGCATTATAGATGAGAAATCTGGAACTCAGAGATAATATATTTCTGTCCATGTTCTTGTGGCTACTAAGTGGTAGAGGTAGGATTTGAAACCTGGCCTATCAGACTCTAATGCTGTCCCTCCTTCTTCCTTCATTCCTGCTTCCTTTATTCAGCTCTCTTTTCTTCCTGTCCCCCTACCCTTTCTTTCCTTCTTTCCTTTCTTTCCTTCCTCCTTCCCTCTCTTCCTCCTTCCTTTCCTTTCCTTTCCTTTCCTTTCCTTTCCTTTCCTTTCCTTTCACCACCTTCCCTTCTCTGCCCTTCCCTTCCCTTCCCTTCCCTTCCATTCCCTTCCATTAAATTTCCTTTCCTTGTCTTCCTTCCTTCCTTCCTTCCTTCCTTCCTTCCTTCCTTCCTTCCTTCCTTCCTTTTCTACTTCTACCCCTCCAACAAACATGTACTGAATTAGTAGCAAGGGCCACATACAGTACAGGTGTAGTCCCTGGTGACAAAACAATGAATATGGCCCCTGAATGGATCTTAAATGCTCATGTGGAGAGGTAACTAAAAAGTAAGCAAGAAGATTACAGAAGGTGATACATGCTAAGACAGGAATCAACAATATGATGTCATAGCAAGACACTTGGTTAAGATAGGGATTTCAGTCAGAGGAGGTGCCACCAGAGCTGAAATCTGACAGATGGGTAGGAACTGGTGAGGCCAGGTTTGTTGGGAGGTGGTCAAGGAACTGACATGGACAGAGGACAAGAGCATCAGCCATTCAGAGAAAATAGGCACACAAAGGCTTTGAGGCAAGTGAGGTGTGGACAACAGGACTGGCAAAGTACCAGGTTTATACTTTTAGACTATTTTGGATGCAGTATAGACACGGGGCTGGGGAGGAGTCAAAGTGAAGAGATGGATGAGAACAGTGGTGACTCGGTGTGGGGTGGCAGAGTGGATGGATGTGGGACAGGAACTACACCACCAGATCTTACTTAGCTCATCAGAGACCTTCCCTCCTTGGTGTGTGGGTTTTGGAGTTTGAGCCAATTAGCTGATATATAAGAGGAATAGGGATCTTTATCCACATTGCTTAATGAAGAAGAATGGAAGATTTTAAATGCAAACACGCACAAGAGAAATAAACGAACACAAGGAACCTTTGCAGCTAGCAGGGATTTATCGTTCATTCATAAGCCTGAGGCAAAAGGCCAGTTTTACAAATGGAAGAAACATATGTAAGCCAGGCTTTTTTTGTTTTACACAGTTGGCAGGAAAATGCTTTGTTTCTCATTTGGTCTTTACATATTTCATAGTGAAATGTGTTGTTTTGATCAATAGATCTTTAATTGGAGTTTTATTTTTAAAAAGGAGTCCATTCAATGCTGGAACTTCGTTGAGTGGGAGTGATGGATGCACATCCCCTCCGTTGCCCCATGACTCTGTGCAGACTCTGAGATAGAAATGAAGGGAATGAGGAAAGTTAAAACAAAAACACTCCATTGCCGTGGTGGAGGAACTGTCTCGCTTTGAAGCACCTTTATGTAGCTTCAGGGACTCCCAGTCCTCTCCAATCTCCAGCCTGCCCCCTGGCTCCTTACCCCTCACTCTTTTCACTGGCTCCCTTTGGCTCCCAGACCTCTACCTGGTGGGATGCTCCTGATTCTGTCCCCAACACAAGCTCTCTTTTATCTGCAGTCACTCTGTCAGTGACCTCATCAGCATACTGTCAGTGACCATGCTGCCCAGCCTCTACTTCTGCCTGCAAACCTAGGAGACATCCTAAAATTGTCAATCTGGAAAGCTTCCCTCATATATGCTCCTCCTTTTGTCTTTTTCCTTTCAGTAAATGGATCTTCCATTTTTGCATTTCCCTGAACCAAAAACCCTTGGATGCACCCTTGATGTCCCTCCTTTTAAAAAAAATTTAAGTTTATTTATTTTGAGAGAGAGAGAGAGAGAGCAGGGGATGGGAGAGAGAGAGAGAATCCCTAGCAGGCTCTGCACTGTCAGCACAGAGTCCAGTGTGGGGCTCGATCCCACAAACCTCAAGATATGACCTGAACTGAGATCAAGTGTCAGACGCTTAACTGACTGAGCCACCCAGGTGCCCCTCTTCTTTTATATTCTCATTTCTGTCTCCATCATTTCTACTTTCAAATAGATCTAGGGTCAGACCACTGCCACCTCCACCACTAGCACCCTGATTCAGTTCTCCATTATTTTTTTTTTTTTAACCTGGATTGTCCGCTGTCCTTCAAACTGGTCTCCCTTCTCAAATCCTGTCTTTGCTGCTTTCTGGCCATGTGACCTTGTAGTTTCATCATCTACAAAACTGGGGAAATAATAGAACCCACCCAAAAAGGTTCCTGTGAGTTTTCAATAAATTAATATAGCTGAAGCACTTAGAATGGTGGATAGCTTGCTATAGCTGTTATAATTGCCTGTCATTGCTGCTGTCCGCACCATCCTAATGGGTGGTTTCCATCCTCAAGATAACCTCATAGTCCAGAATAACTGCTAGAGTACCAGCCATCACATCTGTCTTACTGGCAGCAGGATGGAAGGAGTCGTTTTAAGGACACTATCTGGAAAAGTCATATCCATGGATATCTCATTGACCATAATTGAATCACCTAGCCACATCAAGCTCTTACAGGGTCATTTAGCTGACTCTGGCTAAATGTTTGGTTGCTGTTAACCAAAACAGAAGGGCAGAGCGGCAGTTACTGTAAGTAACTGTACTGCGAATGGGAGGCATGTGGTATTATGTGGGACGAGGGCATATGATGCAAGAGGTCAGACGGGGCTTATTTGAGGTAATGACAACTGACCAGAGAAGTAGGCAAGCAGGGAGGGGTATGAGGGAGAGTCCCAGGATGAGGCAAGAACAAGCATAAATGTCTGTGACAGGAGAGGGTATGGTAAGTATCTATGCTCATGGTATATCATGCACCACATGCTGAGAAATATGGTAAGCTGGATTCTCTGTCTCCATCCAGTCTCTCCCATAAGGGGTGGTGCTGGAATTTCTCATCCCACTTTCCAGTATGGGAGATGCCTAGATGGAATGGCCTGAGAAGTCCCTAAGTCCTTCAAGAGCTTGGGTTGGTGCTGATACCCTTTGTCTACATGAGAAGAAGCACTTTGAGCCTGATAGCTAAAGCAGAGGCAGGGCTGCAGAGAAACTTGACTTTGACCACCAGCTCAAGCATTTCCTGGTTGGGTGACCTTGGCAAGGTACTTAGCCCTTCTAAATATTATCTGTTTTCTCATCTCTAAACCGAAGATGATACTACTATCTAACCCGGAGGTCCGCTGTGAGGACCAACATTGCTCAAGATAAAAAGCACTTAACCAAGTACCTGGTCCACTGAGAGTATCCACTAAAGAGTGGCTTATTCTCTTATTACTGCCACCTTCATCGTCATCACCTTCCCTCTCCTTCATTCTCTTTTGAATGACACTTTCTCAGTTTTCCCACATTCAAATACCAAGTGTCCCATGGATGCATCCTGCACCAAGCTTTTCTCTAGGAATGTGTGAGCCCAGAGCATACTTCTTTCTCTGCCCTTCCTTTTAAAAAGTGGCTTGAGGGTGTGTGTGGTTAGATACAGAATCATACAGCTTGGGGTTGTTTAGCCTGGAGGGAACCTGAAGCTGCCCATGCAAACCCTTATGTACTAAGTGAAGAAACAGATCCAGAGACACAGAGCCTGGTTGACAATGCCTAACAAGGTGGCTTTTGCAAAAGAGATATTGCCTCACCTCAGGCCACATGATGATGAGAAATTCCCAGCCTGGTTTTACGTGTATCGTGGACCAGGAAGGCAGCCCACACGTATACAGACATCCATGCCAGGCATATGGGAATCCGAGTGTTCACATCTACCCTTCTGGCAGAGATATCTCTTTTTCTATTGAAAGCTGTCAACTTTGATTATCAACTTGGTGTGTTTGTGGGGCTCGTGTGGATCCAAGGCAGTTACCCCAATTCTCTCTCCCTAGCATCTGCGTTCGGTATACCCTAGTAACACGTTACCTTCTTTAACAAGGCGAACACCGGTTACAGGCACAGCATAGAAACATAATAAGGACTTACATATAGGATCAATACCCTCATGCCTTCATGGTGTTTGTGACCCAGCGGGGAGAGACATTAAACAAATAGATTATGTACAAATAAATCATAGATGTGCTCAGAATTACAAAGAAAAAAGTGCTGTGGGACCTTGAGAGATCATCATGTCCGGGGATATGGTTTGCCATTCCTTAATTTTTAGCCCACAAAGGACATTGCCATTTGGCTCTTACATTCTTTCCAACAAAACTCAGACATAACTTCAGAATCCTTCTCAACACGGCTCTCCAGACAGCCATTACAAATCAGTCAGTCTTGGCTCTCAAGACAGAACCTATTGGCCATCCAAGATTTGGCCCACTTCCCAGCCCTCCTTCCACCATCCCTTTTAACAGACAAGCATCTGGCCAAAGGCTGGAAGGCACGTGCTTCAAGACTCCAGCCAGAGGCCCCAGTGTCCAGCTGGTCAGGCTCCCAGCTCAGGGTTGTGTATATCGTTTGTGACTGTTGGGTGCATGATGTGCCGTCAGGAGAGCCGGCTCCCAAGTAGTAGCATCTGTGACTGTTGCTAATCTGATCTGAATTTGTTGTGTTCTGTTCTGAAGCTCCTTCTCAGAGGTGCAACCTGTTGAGGGCACTGCAAGCTGTAATTTCTGTTCCTTTAAGGCTCCGATAGGAAAGTGGCTCTTTGTTTTCATGAGTTATTTCTTGAGGAAAATATATGTTTTGTGGAGAGTTTGAGGACAGTCTTAAACTGAGGACATCACCACAAAGGCCTAGTCTCTCATTTTCCTTCCCATGTGCTTAAATGGGTGAGTCAAAAAGAGGTGTTTCCTGCTTGACTGGGACAAAGCTTCCCGAAAGAGAGAGAGAAAGGGTAGCTCTCCTTTCAGAGGCCTGTCAAGTCCGGCAGTTTGTGCAGGACTGAACCTTGGTATTTATTTTTCAGTTCATCAAACATTTGTAATCCTCAGGGCCCCCCGTGCATTTCATATGACAAGCTGTGATTCAACACAAATGCTTTCCTAGGGAAACATGCATTTATCATTCCCTTAATGTTCACGTCTCCAAGGTTTCTTTTCCGTCATATGAAAAAATGTTTAATATTTCAGAGACTTTACTTGAAGTGATTCCTCATTTTCAGCTTAATTTCTCACCACTTGATACCTATTTTCTGAACCCCTAAGAAACACTGGAGGAACTCACGAGCTTCCTTTTTCAATAGCGGTCACCATAACCAGGAGGAAAGAATCAAAAAAGCATGCTTATGCTATTCCTGTTTTCTTAAATTGGGAGACCTTTGGGGATAAAATTACTTGAAAAATGAGTGTTGGAGAGTATGGACATTTTCCAAGTCACTCTGGAGATGTCTCTGAGACACAAGGCATCTTGTTGGTATGGGTCTATCCCTCTGTCCTTTGCTGGGTTCCATCCGCTGGCACAGGGCCGTAGGAAGCCCTCGTCTTAGTGCATATGAAGAGAAAGCATTCTTCCCAGGGCAGAATGAATGGGAAGGACAAAAGGTTCAAATGGGACCCTAGGATGTGTGGTTTAGTTATCTTGAATCTTCTAGCACTTCCAATGTTATAAACTCTGTAGAGACAGAGAGAAAAGTTGGCCATCTCATTTCCTAGCGAGTGTGGCCTTTACTGTGTGCGTTGGGTTGAATTTACACATTCTAAAGTTAGCACAGCTCTACAATTTATTATCTGTGGGACAGTGTATTATGACTTACCCTCTATTTTCCATTTTGTTTTTATCTGTAAAATGGGGATAATAAGGGTACCTAGTATTGGGACACTTTGATTTGTGGGATAATGCAAATAAAATGTTTAACGCAGTGCCTGGTGACAAGTTCACACACAATAAATGTTAGGCTCTATGATGAGAAGGAAGTCTTGAAAACTATGTAACTCCTAGATTCAGTATTTAATACACGGATAATGTTATTTCCATTTCAGATTAGAAAAATGCTTTTCAAAACACTGCATACTCTAATGGCAGTCACAAATCTGGTGGCATTAAACCACAGCCTAATGGTCTCAATGTTGAAAAGTAGACAAGTATGTCTTGTAAATGTTCATCTTTTTCCACATATCTATAATTTCAGTTTCTTGCCTGTACCATTGGGAAAGCTATTATGTCTTATTTTATGGGTTGACTGACTGCCTTTTCGTTGTTCTTAGAATATTAGCTTTACTTCAAATGCACAAATCCTTGTGCCTGCTTCCTTAACCACCAATAAAGGGAACAGTTAATGTGTTACAAAGCAAGAAAAATTGACTTTAAAAACAGAACATGCTTCTAGCTGTCTTACCTTTACATGGGGAAGGGTTTCTCAACTTTGGCACAATTGACATGTGGGCTGGATAATTCTTTGTTGTGGGGACTGCCCTGTGCATTGTAAGATGTGTAGCAGCATCCCTGGTCTCTACCCACTAGAGGCCAATAGCTCTGGCTCCCTCCCCTCTCCCTGGCTTTGACAATCACAAATGTCTCCAAACAGTCCTTCACCACTAGGGAACCACTGGTGCACAGGAAAAAGGAACTGGGTCTTAGAAATGTGTGTTTGGGGCCACTGAACAGAAGAACCTAAACTCACTTCCTGAGTATGATGACTCCCAAAGCTTGTGCTCACAGATTATCTGTTGATACTACAGATTCAGATAGCAGGTCAAATAATCAGCACCGTAGCTTAATTTGGGAAAATGACTTGGTTTTAGTTTTATTTCCCTATTTTTCTCCCAATATTCGTTTTCCCATTTTCCAATGGGAACCAAATGAAGTTTTACACTTAATCTTGACTTTGTATGTAATGATTTCTTTTTTCTTGTTTTTCTTTTTGTTTTGTTCTCCCATTATTTTTCAGCTCCCTCAGGCACAAAAGGTAAACTCTTTTCCATCACATCGCAGTCATCCCCAGAACTCGCGAACTGTGCATGTCTTCATGATTTTGTGCATTTGGTTCTGTTCATGACCAGTGAAATGGTTTTCCTCTTCCAACTTCAAAAGCCTGAAGCTGGGCAGGAGCAGAAAGGCCGACAGACTCATCGGTCCACTGTCTCCCTGCCAAATTAGTCCCATCAGAGAACCCTCTCGTGGCCAGTGGTTTGGGGGCAACTCTATGCCCAACCATTTTGCTAAGAATTCTCAAATAATAGGTCAAGAGTAAGTTTAGCACACTCCTCCAAACATGGTATTCCAGTTCTTCCCTGAGGTACTTTCCTAGGGATACAGCTAATGTGAAAATTTGTAAGGCCCAGTAACTAAGTTTAGATTCTGGGCTCTTAAGGCAAATCTCTGAAAACTCCTCTTGGGTTTCATTAATTGCAAAATCAGTAGCTCCTTTGCCTGTGTCATTGCCTGTACCACATGTAGAGCATTAGAACAAAGTTCTTGCCAATGTCAGACCCTTTCACTGGTCCTCACTGTCTGTCTGAGATGATCTGGTTCCACCATCTAGAATATTCTCTGTCTACTAAGATTCCATGTGATTGCCGTGCTGGCTTTGCTATGTTGTCCCCATGGTATGTCATCATATCCTAAGGACAGTTGTGGAAAAGAACATGACACATGATTCCTGCTGCATTGTTTTGGGACATTTCACAAACACAAGCAGGATTTCCAGAAGACACAGTGATTTCTGGGGGCCAGATGTGGGTTGGTTTTGTTTCAAGAGTTGAGGTAAGACACCTCCCCGAACTGTAAGCAGTACCTCCCAAGCTTTCCAGTTTGGAGCAAAGATGATCTGATTCCTTCCTGTTGAGAGAGATAGCACAACTGCTCTACAAAAGGCAGTCTGTTCAGACCATATGGACAACCAGAGGCCTAGAAATCATTACACAATTACTCAAATATATTTGAGATATTTAAACAAGGCGAGACATGCTAGTGTGTGACTTGGCTTGTGGTAATGTTTGATTACACTTCAGTGCCATCACAAAAAGACTGAACACTTCATTAAAAGTTAAAGTATTTGAGTAGAACAACAGCTTCCAGGGTAAATATATGGTCAGAATTCCACATTATCTGGAAGGATTGGCATCTTTAATAGGTCATGCTTTCTTAATTGCCCACATTTGAAATTTCTTTGTAAAGAGACTTACCAAATTCAGTGCCTAAAGCTGGACTGGCCTCAATTTACTGGCATTTATTCATCAAATTTAATCTGATCTATATACAGAAGCATTTTGTTGTAGAAGATTCCTCATGAATATGAGGTGCCATCAGCCATGGAATTTTAAAACAAGGTTCAAAACAAACCAACACAGAATATGGTAAGAATAAAGGTTGCTGGGACATATGGTTCTTCAATAGCACTTAGCTCCCTGACCTCTTTCCTTCTGTCACTCACGTCACATGCCCTGCAAATAGAAACTTCGAATTGAGTAGGATGCCCCAGTGCCTTTCCAAAAGATGCTGGACTTGCCCAAGAACTTGCTCTGCAGCCCTGTGTCACAAGGAATAGCTCTTCCTCCCCCTGTTCCTCACCATTGCTACAAATTGCCTTTTTATTAAAATTAAGAAAGGTACTTACCTTAAAATTTATTAAGAGCCCTGTGTGAAATGGTTTCAGAACTCCTTGGAGTCATTTTGGGCAATTCAGCTCTTTGGAGAAGGCGTTTCAATGTAAACCTCTGGTATCTGGGCTAGAAGGTGAGGGCAGTTGAGGAAAGTCACACTGCAGATGGAAGGCATCCTCCCTCAGGGCTTCTAGTCTCAGTTGCTGATATAAGAGTATCTGTGCCCCTCGTGTTCTTCCTCTCCCTTCCCCAGTGTTACTTCAGTGACACGTACAGAGGACTTTGCTAGAAGGATGGGGTTCTTATGAGCACCAGCAACCCCCCCTTCAAAATATTGTCTTGCTGCTTGAGCAGCAAAGGAATATGGTGGGTTCCATTCCAGCCTTCATCCATTTGTGACTATGGGCAAGTTAATTAACTTATCTAAGCTTTAGGTTTCTTTTATTTACCAAGAATGATAGACTGGCTTTCCAGTTTTGTTATGAGAGTTATTTCTCTTACTTGTGCCTAGTATAGAACTTGACATATGCTAGACACTCACAAACTTAGAATTTCTATTACCATTTGCATGTCTTGGCCTTCAACAACTTAGAATTTCTATTACCATTTTGTATGATTTGGAGCAGCAGATCATATGTGATGTGGTGGTATTGGGCCTCTGCAGTGATTTGTGGTTCTGATTCAAGCCTGATGAATAATCAGGAGATGACAAAAGAGCCTGGGAGATATGTGACGTTCTTCTTATTTCATTAAAATCTCTCCATTACCTGACTTCACCTTTTACATGGAGTCAGCAGGAAATGCGGATAGGGCTTGAAACCTCAACAAAGCAAAGGCTTCCAGGGACAATTGCTTTGAGAGATTCCTTCCCAAAGTCTTTGACATTATCCATAGATTTCACCCATCCATGGCCATGATTATAATGAACCTCTTCCAAACCCAAGAGTTTGTTGTTCTGGGGGTAAAGGGGAGACATCTCCAGCTGTTACGTCTTTGGCCTGCTTTTTACATGAGGTCATGGGTGTATACGTTGGACCATATGGTGTCTGCATTTGTGCTGTGTTTTTGTTGGAATCTCTCTGTATCATCTGCAACTGTTTTCTCCATAAATATTTTAAATGATTATGTCTCTGTAAACATGTTTACTTTAATCTCTTAGCTGATCTATCACTAAAAATGTCCCATTTGGGTGTCCCTCATATGTGTAGTAGTCATTAATGATTGTTGTCTGTATGTTATGGTTTTCATAATTCTGATATTTGGAGGACCTTTCAAGACTTATCTTCTAGTTTATGACTATTTTCTAGAAGAGTGGCTTGCAAAAAAGAATTTTTTTTTTGTTTTTCCTGTGATTCTTAAGCACCTCTGAGATAATTTCTAGACTCTATCCATAAATTTCAATCCCTGATACCACATTGGGATAGTAGTAACTGGTGAAATGCCTGATCAATATTAAATATTTTCACCAAATGCAGTGAAGTGTCCTGAAGTCTTGGTTAAAAATGATGTAGCAATACAGACCTGACACCCTCAAGCCATCACAAATCTGTTCTTTTTAGTGGAAGTTGAACCACTTTCTAAACCAGTTGATTGATTGTTCTTGAACAATGAAGAAAGGTCCATATGTAAGAAAGGTTTGCCTTTTTTTTTCTTTACATGGTACTTCTTGACTTCTACAAAAATATCTGGGAGGTCCTATTTTATAATAATAGCATAGCGGAATTACCCAAAACCATTTGCAAATGTACATTCAATAGTCATTCATAGCAAAAATAGTCCATTTTTCAAGCTGCATATTCATTCAGGTAGGTTTTATCTATAGGAACGAAACATCGGTTGTTCACTGCATGATTCATCACTGTAGACTGAGACCTTCAATACTTAAAGGCAAAAATATTCTTTGGGCAATTCCAAATTTGGCTGTTTACGTGTGTTAACTTTTCCATACATCGGTACCTGCTTCCCTTCATTTTGTGCTACTTTCACACCACTTTGGAGTTTGCCAGAGACAGTTTCTTGAAGGTTTCCAAAGTGCTCTGTCTTGCCCGGCACTATATTAGTTAATATCCGTCTGAGAATTCTGAGCAGGCATAAGCATTTTTCTCAAAACCATAGTTAAAGAAAACCACATCTCTAATCCTGTTTGGAACAGCAATTGATGCATTCAGGGCTGCACAGTATGGCAAAACGATCCCTGTTTAATAGCCCGACTGCATATTTTGTTTCCTGTTAGGAATAGCTTAACTTGCCTTCTTGAACAAACACAGCAGGGTTCAAGATCTGTTGTTCTAGGCCTGCTGTGATATTCTGTGCTGCTTAACTTGTATGAGGACTCAGGAGTGCATAAATTAGCTTCTTAAATGGAGGTCGATTTTTGGGTTTTCTTTCAGGATGGAACTGGTTTATTAATATCCCCCTCTGAGTGTCAATGGGATCCTGAATCCATTTGCATTTTCTTTGTGTCCTTGTTTATATTCTATTTAGGAGGGATAAATGGAAGCATTCGTTTCTGCCAAGTTTTTCTTCCCTTTTTACTTTTTTCCCTTCTTTCTCTCATTTGTCTCGTTCTTTAGGTACAAACTTGTGCAAGTAGAATCTGGCCTGTTCTTATCTCTGTGTAATCAGATTTCAGCAATCGGGGGCATCATTTATCATTCTTCGCCTCATTTAACTTCCGTACTTTGAAATGTTGAATTAACTGTCATTGAAAATAGAAAATTGAAAGTTTGCAAGGCTGCTGTTTTCATAGAACTGTAGGTCTCGTGATTTTAGTGTTTCATTATAGTTACATAACCGGCAAAATCCATGCAAATGAAGTGCAAAACTGAGAGGTGGTAACAGTTTACGGTTGGTTCTGGTTTATGACTCATTTGCTTTTACCTTTACTTGCTTTGTGTGTAAATTATTATATCTTGTTTTGATAACCCTATTTTCCCAAACCCTTATCATTTACTGTTTTAGAGGAACATGTACAGGCATCTTTTATATGTATTCCCAAACTGGGGCTGGCAAGATTGACAACGCTGAGTCTGAAAGATGGTAGCACGGTGGGCTACCACTGACATTGGTAGATCCATTCTGTGAATAAGGAAAGGGAAGCAGAAACCACAGTAAGTCTTGCCATTTCCCGTATCCAGTGTGATGGAACTCTGTGGAGATCAGAGTCACAGCATATTGCTGAACCAGAAGGGTGATCACAGAACCCAGTAGTTTGTTCCCCACTGTAGTTCTGTGTGGGTTTATCTGTGGCAGTCCAGACCAGCTGAGGAAGGAGATGTACTCTGCCAGTTTCATACCCATGGGAGTCTTGGCCAACCACTCTCCCCCGTGGTCCTCTCCAACTCTGTGTTTGCGACTATAAATACAGGAATCCAAGATGCTCAGATTCAAAGTGCATGGCTTCCCAATGGTTGGGATGGCCAGCAGAGCAGCATATAAGAGCTCCTCCGATTGAAGTCCCATGTGGGCCAATGGGGGACCATGGGGTCCCCCGTTCAGAAGCAGGAGGCTTATTTGCATTTCTTGTTTTAAAAAGCTAATTGGCTCATTTTAAACAACCTCATAATGTGTTTAGTTATGTATCTGGAAAAAATATTCAGGTTTCACCCCATGTTCATGTATATGAGAACTTTCATGGGAAAGTTATAGTTTATAATAAGGATAAAGCAAGGTAAGAACCAGAATTCAGTATGAAAAAATAGTTGTTTTTTTTTTTTTAGTTTTTAACTTTTACACTGTTAGGCATAAAAATTGGTTAGAAACAAAAAAGCAAAACAAAACAAAAAACCTCCAAGAATACATTGCTAGTACATATAAAGAACTTTCACACTTGCAGGCTTGGACCCAGTAATCCTCTTCTGTAGAAAGAATCTAACCTAAATTGGTCAGTGACTTGCAATTTTATCTATATTGAGGAAAAGAAGAGCCAAAATACCCAGCAATAGGAAAGTGGTGACAAAAGTTACCGAGGTTCCAAAGGATAGGTAGCCATTATAAAATTGTGTTCAAAATGAAATTTAATAATGTAAGAAACAAATTAATTTTAAAATCAGAATATAACATTTTATGTACATTATGCTCTGTGTGTGTGTGTGTGTGTGTGTGTGTGTGTGTGTGTGTGTGTGTAAACATACAGATGTACAAAACATCCTTGGAAGGGTGCCTGGGTGGTTCAGTCAGTTAAGTGTCTGACTTCAGCTCAGGTCATGATCTCATGGTTTGTGAGTTGGAGCCCTGTGTCAGGCTCTTGCTGACAGCTCAGAACCTGGAGCCTGCTTCAGATTCTGTGTCTCCATCTCTCTCTCTGCCCCTCCTCTGCTCTCTCTCTCTCTCTCTCTGTCAAAAATAAATAAACATTAACAAAATAAAAAAAATAATTGGAAAGAAATGCATAGGCATGTCTAATAGGGGATATTCTCTCTTGGGAGAAGAACAAGTATTTATTTTGCTTTATTCTTGATACATTTCTGAACTTTTCAAACTCTGTGCAGTGAGCATGTATTTTTATAAGTAATTAGCTATATTTATAATAACAGTGAACTAAATGCATTACTCATAAATATATTAAATGGATGAATAAGGCTTAGCCTAATAATTGTTTGGTAAACCTAACTCACTCCAGAAACATATAAAAAACTGGGAAATCCAAACTCGGTTTTAAAAACACACATACAATTACATTGATTCTTGGTACAAACAGCTCTAAACAGAAGATGGACAGTTTATCAATGATGTGTTGTCTTACATGGGACAATCTAAAAAGTGCCTTTGTTTATCAAAAAATGTTCATTTTCTAACAGAAAGAAGTCATTTTTGATCTTTAGTCAAAGGCCCAGTCCATATCAGATACTTAGAGCAACACTGATCTGAGTCTGGGCAATCCAAGGAAATGCAGGTGCATGGTTGAACCCTGGGGGTTACCTACCCTCTACAAACCTCATTTGGAGGTGTTTCCTGTCCTACTCATGCTTCAGTCAGGGCTGATTCAAAGGAAAGACTCCCTTGGCTTTCAAAAGCGAAAAATGGAGCAGGTAAGGGTGATTTCTGCCCCGGTTGCTATTTGGAGAGTGCTGTTACTGCACAGTGCAGGCCTTAGTGGTGTGTGTGCATGACAGAATGGGGCCATTGCACGCTTATGGCAGAGGGAAGAGAGCCCAATTGTCCAAAGACCAGCTTCAGTGTCAGCTGAAGATGGAGGTGAGGCCCAGCCCTGTCAGTTCTGCCTGGGAACCTTGGGACCAGGACACCATCATCCTGAGCCTTGGTTTTCTCCTTGTCATGATGGGGTGAAAACATCCCCTTTGCAGGACTCTCCTGAGAAGCACATGAACGGTGCTTGCCAGGGGTATCCACACTGACTACCCAACCAGAGGGCGGGCTGGCCATGGCAGAAGCAATACTACCCATTATGCTAGTAGTAAACGTTGTTTAAGAGGGACAAATTTGATACAAATAAAGCAGAAATGGCTTTGAAACCCCGATGTAATCTGGTGTTCTAAAAACGAGCAAAAAAGTAGATATTTTTGTAAAGCCGAGAACCAAGAGTTGATTCAAAAATCCCTACTATCTCAAAGTTTTCTAGCCCCAGACTTCATGTTTAGTGTCTTAGGAATTCAAATTCTTCTTTAAAAAAATTCTCATGTATTTAAGGTATGTGAATGTTTTCTACTATTTATTTAAATCAAGCACAACTATAAAATAGGGCTGTCTTGAGATGTGGAAAAATACAAACTCTACTGATAGCATTACTAAGATGAAACAGCCTTTTCTTTCAAAAATTGAAGAAACATCTGAGTAAAAACAATGTAATTTAAAAAATTGTTTTCATTAGAGTTGTTCTCACCTCCTCAAGTATAGACACTCTTTTTCCTTCTACATAGAAAGGAAGGCAGATGATTGAGAAGAGCTATTTAAAAAAGCCAATGAAGTGGGCTATGGTGGCATTAATGTCACCATAACTGACATTATGCTTCCTCTTCAAGAGAGGATATCACAGGACACCTGATGTTCTGATTTCCTTGCTTCTAGATGCCATTCCACAGGGCATACTTATTGACCCAAAGGTGATAATGAGCTCAAAGAATTGCTGTTGTGAGGTCTCCTCTGTATTTATTGGTAGATTTAGGACAACTGTATCTATCACTTGACACACTAGATGTGTTTCTTGAAAGCAGCATATGAATGTACACTTTATCGGTCAAGGCCCTGGAAGAGAGAGTATCATTTAGGGGGCAGCTTCATGGAATACCTGAATGAAGGAAAGAATCAGCAGCCCAGAGAGTATGGACTAGATCAGAAAATCATTTATTTTCTGGTTGTGTTACTATGTTTCCATTAGTTCTATAGGAAAGAGGAAGTGAGAGAGAAGGCCCAGTAAAGAACACCATTCCAACACAGGGTTAATGAAAGTCAATTCAATTCAATTATTCATCTGGAAACCAAATCTATATCAAAATGTAAATCTAAGCCAAGTCTATATGAAATCAATGCCAAATCACTGATGCTAACTTTCCTTGGTGGGTCCTCACAGGTAAGGATTTCCTGTGTGGCAGGTGTGGTACAAAAATGTCATGTATTACTTAAGAGAAAAGACACACACACACATACACACTATACACTCATAGGCATAGCCTTCACTTTCTTTACTTTTGGGGGGCATAATGTTTTGATACCAACCATCACAATTTTTGCCTGCGGAATTTATCTACCTGTATTGTTTCTGCCCATAAAAATTGATTTTAATTTTAATGAAACAACTGTCTTTTCAGTTTGTCTTTCTAAACTGAGTCACTTAGTTGGTCTGGTCATAGTTCAACTGCCTGATCCCTTTTCCACATTATTGGCTGGTCAGACCCCAGATTAGTGGATGTATACTCATTACAAACCCAAATGTAGCCCGGTTCCCTGAGAACTGCAGGGATGGCTCTGTGTGAGCTTTCAGATAACTCATGCCAAAGGAGTCGACTGAAATGCCCTCTGGGGTAAACTGGAGCACTTGCGCAATCCTGTACAGCAATACGACTAGCAAGTTCACAAACAGAAAGTTAGATGTTTATCCCTTCAAATTAACTGGAAGGATTTTGGAAAACCCAACCTAGTTTCATAAAGTAGAAAAATGTCAGGCAAAGGACTAATGCCATGGTATGGATTTTCTTTTTCCAGAAATGACTCACAGAATTGAACCACTTGCTGAATCATGAACCCTTGTGCTTGGATTGGCCCCATCCATGTTTCCCCAGGCCTGGGACACAGTAGATCATTTGGAGGCTGGGTGCTTCTGAAGCATCTGTCTCCTTCTTCCCCAGCCCCTTCCTCCTGACAGTTTCCTTCCCAGTATGCTTCCTTCCTAACCTCCTTCAATGTTTACAATTACAATAACCGTCACCCCCAACAGCGTTCTGAGGCATTTTGTTTAGCTATGAAAGTCATGATGTTCTGTCATGGGACAAAGGAGTAATATTTTTCTATTGTGTTTATGCAGTTGAAATGGAGAGATGGATGGAGTTCTAATTTAGTAGAGCAGTGGCTGAATTCTGAAGAAGCTAATGAACTTCTCTCCCCTAGCCAAGAATGGTCCTTAGGAGAGCATTTGTTGGATGTGCCAGGCACTGTACTGGGTGCTTTAAATCTATAATTGCATTTATTCCTCCCAAGAACTATGGAGGGTATTCCTGCTTTAGTGATGATTACTGTGGTTGCCTCTTTTATTGCACTCCAGGCTCCTTAAGGCAAAACACAACCTTTGTCCTTTACAGAAAGGAAGTTGAGGGCACAGTGATTGGGACAGGGCCTCTAGCATCACCTGGGCCAAAGCCTGAATCCCCATCCTGTTGCTCTCTGTGAACTGGTGCAAGGTACTTTGTGCCTTTATTTCTTCAGCTACAAAATGGGCATGGACACTTTGCAAGGTCTATGTCAGGGTTAAATTTAAGGCTATGTAAATACAAAAACATTTAAAGCAATGTTTGGTAATAGCAATCTGTGCTTGGCTATAGATATTGATGGATGGATGGATGGATGGATGGATGGTTGGATGGAAGGATGTATAAATAAAAATGACTCCATAAGTTTAGGTAACCTGCTCTGGGATTTAATTCCAGGTGTATCTATAGCTCATTACTCCTCTCTGTGCTGCTTTCCAAGGAAGTCATAGTGTTCAACTAAGCTGTTACAAAAAAAAAAGAAAGAAAGAAAGAAAGAAAGAAAGAAAGAAAGAAAGAAAGAAAGAAAGAAAGAAAGAAAGAAAAAGAAAACAAAAAAATATTTTCTTTTATCTCTGTGGCATTGGCTGGACATCACGAACATTCCGTCCCTACCAGTAGCAACAGCAGCATGTAAGCAGCAGCTTCTCAGAACCTTCTCATAGTCTGTCACCACACTAGCACAGGCACAGTGCACAAAGATACTGAGTGAAGGAGCCATGAGCGAGCAGTGGCCACAGAATATAAAAGGACTGTCTTGTCCACATTCTGGTACCAATTCTCTGTGACTTCTTTTCCCCCTTGGACCTCACTTATAAAATAAATAAAAGGGCAGGGTTGAAATAAATTCATTCTGGGATCATGTACGGAGCGCTTCTTATATACCATATCTGTGCTGAATGCTATGGATAAAAAGAGGAATCATTCCCAACTTCTGCCCTTGGAGTTTACAAGCTCTACCGAATTTTCAGTTTTTCTTCTAGCTACAGTGTTCAGTAACTGCTGTATTAACAGTTTGCACAAATTTGGTCCTAGATGGTATCTTAGGTTGTAGAATAAATATGATTATCTTTGTAGTGAAGTTTGAGAACATCTGGTTCCCATTTCCACTTCGTTAGGGAAGGTTTTATGGAGGAAGCGACGTTTCAGGGGGTCTTTAAACAAGAGGAAGGTTTTATCCCAGGGGCCCAAAGCTCCAAGAGTTGACTGTATTTTCAGGCATCTATTTGGGAGGTGTCTAAACCACGTTTGTGAAAATATAAATGCTCAGCTATGGGGGGGGCGGGGTCAGGTATGTGTCAAAGCTTATCATGAATATTAGCCAAAACCCAGTGCCCTATGGTAATATTTATTGTCATTATTCTGGAGCATTCTTGAAATAAACGTGTTGTACCCTAATAAACAAACAAAGTGGTTTCATAGAATAGCTTTCAGATATGTTGATGTGTAATATTCTCTTGCCCATGGGTTTACTTATATACGTGTCCCTGGCCAAAGACCACATCTTCCCTCTGTTTAGATATTTACTCATAAAACATATTCCTTGCTTAATGACATATCTCAGAAATGTTGGGAAAAGAAGAAACAACATAAAAATTTTCCCAAATAATAACAACTTTATTAGAAGACCATTAGTTTGAGATTATCATACAGATGTTCCATCATTATCCAGCACTATCTCTCACAAAGTTGTCTTCAGGTTGTTAAAACAATAAAGAGAAGACAAACAAATTCAACAATTGAGTTCATACAAGATGCAAAGTTTAAAGAGGGAAATCTGTTGACTTTTGTATTGAGACAACTTAAAGTGCAATAAATCTCATAAGAACTCAGGGTCTCCAAATCTCAGATGCAAGGAATAATGATTCAGTAAGAAGCAGAAATGTCTCAGCTAAAAGGAAAATGTCATTGGTGGAGCATTCTTGAGGACTGAGTGACTGCACTTTACCAAGACAATCGAATGCAAAGCAAGGGGAAATGTGACTTGGAAGATTGACTTACTCTTATTTCTTTTTATTTTCCACTGCTACTTTTTTAATGCCTTATGTTATTTAGGATTCAGGCATCTTACAAAAATGTTGAAAGATGCCAGTGCAAAATGAGAATCTAAACAATGATTGGTGTTCTTAAAATTGTCTAGATTTTAAAAAGGAAGCAGTTCACATGCATAGTATCATAAAAGGCAGACAGTTCATATCGCTTACACTGAAAGAACCATTCCTTCAATTAAAAATAGTAATGCCTGCTTTTTGTAAACCTTTTACTATACAGAACATCTAAAATACTTATAATCAAGCATAATATGTTTAACCCAGAATATAAAAACTTTATTCTCATAGGATTTTCATGTCAGTGTTACCATGGTTTGTTTAATGGAGTATTTGATCTTTATAAAAAAGATTTCTTTGAATAGGATTATTACTATTGTTATTATTATTTTAAGGCACTAATATTCATTGCAAACATGCTGTTGAGTGGTTTTATTTATAAAATGCTTTATGTATATGAAAATTCTTGGGAATGTTCCTTTTATTAAAATTTTCAACCATACAAAGAAGATATTTACAGAAAAAAAGATCAAAGATACATAGGTACAGCAAGGTGATTTAGAAATCTTTGCTTTATCACAGAAACAAGCTATTCTTTCTTTCTCTTCTCATTTCAAAATGGCATTTTAGATTATTGAGCAATTGTATTTTTAAATATGTATACATGTGTAAAGCCTCTCATTTAAAACTGGTCACTATTGAAACAGCCAGTAAATTTAATGACTATAACTAACAGCTGTGGAAATCTAAATAAGAGTAACATTCATGGAGTCAGATGATGTTAACATCAGCCAAACAGGTAATGCTGATACCGTGCACCCTTTTCAGGCATAAGATGCACCAATAGGGTTTAGTTTTCATGTTTCAGTGGGTTTCACTCGTTCTTCCTCTGTAAAGTGTCTGCATCTCCAGCAGGAGGTGTGTATCCAGGACAGTAGTTAAGACCCATCATTGAGTGTGGCTCATACTAGATTTTTTTCTCCCAATCTCAGTTCAATATTAGAGATAAGGGATGCTGGGATGAGGGAAGGAGTGGGAGAATTGGGGAAGGGGCCATAGGCAGGCATTGAAAGGGTAGGTATAGAGGACTTTTTGGTCTTGGAATAAAAAGGAAGGCCCAGGGATTTGTTTCTGTGGAGGGTCTCTACATGGCCACATATTCTGCTCACATATCCTTTTCTGGATCTGTGTTTCCCCAATTCCCTCCCTGGTGCTCTCACTAATTTGTACAAAGTGTTTTTCTGGTGGTTTTCTACTATCTACCCTCCCCTTGCTATGGAGTGTAAAAACTGAGGACATAGCTGCCGTCTGTTCCCATCTTGTTCCCATTGCCCCCCATCATGTGCTACTGAAAGAGTGGCCCTTGGGGATTCCTAGGTCATTGGTAAACTTAAGCTCATGGAGAGAGGAGAGAGAAGACCTCCCCCTTCCTTCACTCCCTTGACACATTATCAGATCCTGTGCACCTTAAAGAATCAATAG
The DNA here is from genome assembly GCF_028018385.1 of Neofelis nebulosa. Classification (NCBI taxonomy): domain Eukaryota; kingdom Metazoa; phylum Chordata; class Mammalia; order Carnivora; family Felidae; genus Neofelis; species Neofelis nebulosa. The sequence goes on along the minus strand of NC_080785.1, from coordinate 146,958,505 downwards.
TTTGTCTTTTAAAATGTTTCATCTTCTATTTAAAGATGTACAAAGCTTTGTTTTTCCACCTTGGTACTATTTTTTTCCCTGTCAAGGTGGAGTTTATTAACAGAACCATGAGTTGAGACAGGCTATCTTTGCTTCCACTGGGTGGGGAACTAAGTGACAATCCCTGCCTTTTAAATACATTTTTGTTGAAAGACTACCCTCTGGAAATGGCTCATCTCCCAGGACGTTGTGCCTGTAATTCACCCGGACTGCCACTAGATGGTGGCAGTGTCCCTTCATGGAGTGCAAGTTGGTGTTCATCCCAGGTGTTGGAAGGAAGACACAGCAGAAATGCAGCTGTGTACTCACAAATTATGTACACATAGATAAAATGTCTATTATTAGGGTATACGTTTATATCAGGTACTCCATTAACATAGTCAATATGTTGATTGGCTTTAATGAAAAAGAAAAACACAAACATAAGAAGGGCAAAGTATAGAAGAAATACAATCTTTGAGAAGAGTTGATGAGTTGGCTTTTGTTCTTGGCTTAGAGCCATTCTTTTCCTGAGCTGAGCTCCCCATTTCTGCACCAACTTCTCTTTGAGCCCAAGCCTTCAGGGCTGAGCAGCTATGTCAGGAGGCTGTGCTTGAAAACCACCTGGCAGCCCATTTGAGGACTGCCCTTCACTTGTTCAAATGCCTTCTAGGGCCCAATGTCCAGGTCTCCTCCTTCCTCTAGGGCTTGGCACTCACCCTCAGGGATCTCTAGCTGCAGGGGACTCAGAGTCCTGCCACTGATCCTGGCAAACTTCCTATGAGTGGAGACATGAAGAAGACAGCGTAACGGTGTCTTTCAAATGGATGCCCAGACATCCCTGGAGCCACAACTTGTCCCAATGGAAAGGGCCCTGCCAGGGCCCGGCAATGCCTGCAACCTGCCTCCCTTCCTGTCCTCTTTCTCAGTGGGTTCTTGCAACTCTGTCAAAGCAGACTCTGGTTCTGCAACTTCTCACGCAGGCTCTTTTCTCAAAGCAGGCAAACGTCTATTTGTTATGAAAGTTTTACACAAAATCCCAATGACAATAGTTTTTATACCATCATAAAGAGTCATCATTTCCCCAGATGGCTACCCATTACTGCCTATTGCCATTCAGTATTTGGGTACTTTAGGGATACCTAAATTTCCTCCCTTGTGGAAAGGACACACAGCCACTCATCATATTGGGACTATCTTTCCTTTGGCCCTTTCGGCTTCTGCAATGTCTCCCTGTGTGGGTTGTACAAGGTACTTGGGACCACTTCACTGAGTATCTGTAGCTACCTAGGTTTTTCTCTAGTCAATATTGGCACTTGTGCAAGTCAGGATTCTTCTGTTATTAGAGTTACAAATCCAATCCATACTCACTTGGGCAAAAACAAAACATTGCCCCAGGGACCCCAGTAATGGAAAATAGCATGAATGGGGTTGAGCTTAGGGATGAAGGCATCCAGGGACTGGTTCCCTCTCTCCTTGTCCCTCTTCCTTGCTCCCTCTCCCTCTCTGCCTCTCCTTCTCCCCCATCACACGCACACACACACACACACACACCTCTCCTCCTGTCTCTAGGTTGACTTTATTTCTTTATTTTCTCAGTCCCTTCTCTATGGGGAAAGGACATGGTTGTCAGTCTTACATTCTTATAACTATCCACAAAGGGAAGTAGAGAGTTTCTCCTATTAGCTCCATGTTGGAGGGAAAAAAAAACCAGGTGGCCTGGGCAGTGTGTGTGTGTGTGTGTGTGTGTGTGTGTGTGTGTGTGTGTAGTATCCTGGTTGGCTCAGCCTCGGTTCCATACCCAGTGACATGTGGGATGGGAGACATTAGTTGCCAAGAGAACCTTGTTGATGAAGGGATGTAGAGGACTTCTCTAAAGAAAGGGAGTAGTATTTGAGGGGAAAAAAAGAGAAAAAAAGTACTGGGCAGTTTTGGAAAATGTCTCCCCCTTCATTTTTCCACTGATACATATTCTTACAAAGCAACTGGATGAAACTGCTATGTAGCAGGGATTTGTGCCTGGTTTTGTTAAACTGAATTTCAGGAAGCATTCTGAATCTGTCACATAAACCCTGACAGACATCAGTAAATGCTGGACATTTTTACTTCAGTCCAGGCTAGTCCTGAAGAAGATAGCTTCTCTGCTCATGCAGTGAGACCCAGTGTGACCACCTCAGCCAGCTCTTCTCCCACTGTCCCATTGCTTTTCTGTCTCTTCTGGAAGACTTAGGGTCCCTGGAGAGTAAGACCTCTATCTTATGCCTAGGTATCTTCCAGCACATGGCATGGAACTTGGCCCATAAGCCAATGTTCAAGGAATGTTTATCAAGGGAATCAATGAGTAGACCAGCAGCAACAGCAATAGACCAGAACTCTGGTGGTTATTCTATCTGGGGCCATACCCAAGACTTGTCTGCACTGCCAGCTAGTGCCACTGGTGGGAAACTAATCAAGCATTAGTCGTAGAAGACTGGCATCACTACATGTACCTCACACATGAATCCAAATGCATATTCATACGAGCCCACATGTATGATTAACTTGGGAAGCTGACAGGAAGCAGTCAATCTGTTGAGCAAGTTTGTGTTTTATAAACCAGATGTTCGGTATTATTATTCATCATTTCCTTTGATACCAGAACGGTCCCCATTATGTAGCATAGGAAATGAAGGGTATGGAATAATATACACTTATTATACAACAGAGCACCAAAACCAAGCTTTTCAGAGGCCCGTTCAAAGCCTGGGCAAATGTAATTGAATGGGAGTTCATTTTAGGATTCCCACTTGGACTTGAGTTAATGGGATTTTTCCCAGATGGACCATGGTGACCTCTCTCTCCCGTTCCTACCCTTTGGAAAATGAATGTTGACTCTACATCTGCATTTTTCTTGGAAGCCATGTGTATGAATCATAAGCAGCTCTTGCCTCAGCAGCCACTACAGGTTAGGGGGCCACAGAAAAGCAAGGACCCCCTAGTGTGTGGGGACAGAGGGTGTCTGGCTGTGGCTGGCTGCATAACTCCTGCTTGGTGGTCTGGACAAAAAGCGTTTGCCAATGGCTGCTATTTCCTATGGCAGGACTATAGAATACCTTTCAATCATAAAGTGCTCACAGCACAAATTAACTTTCTTCTCCATGACAGTTTAAGATTCGCAGACCCCAGATCTGTGGAGACTGGAGAGATGGAGCTGGTGGGTGCAGAGGAACATCTTAGTGTCATGCATGTGATATTTTCAGGCCCCGCCAGCCTTTATGGCCACACTAGTGAGCTATATACATCAAGTAGACTACAGTTTAGGGTTCTGGCCAAGCCAGTCCAAATCTGGGCCATAACTACACCGGGGAGAGAGTACATATGCTCACAGATAGTGGCTAGACTGAGATCACTGCATTTCCTTTGTTTACCAGGGTTTGGTTAAAAAAAATGAATGGTTTTTCACATGCAACATTATGGGGATTTTTTTTAAGGTAATGACAGGCCGTAATTACTTTTAGAATTAGCCTCTGAGTGACGCTGATACTGTATTCTGACTTAATATTTTGAAGTTAGTTTCCCACGATCTTGTATTTGTGCCAGAACAATTACCAGTGATTTATAGCTGATTTTTACTGGTTGCAGGAAAAAGCTTCATTTCTCATTATTGTCAATGGTGTGTTTTGATTTCATCCATGATACATGTTGGCATCACTTGAAATTTTGATTTGAATTGCAAAGTGGAAGTTGCCCAGGGTTATGGATCAGCTCGAATCAGTTTTCTGTATAGCATTAAGGATTAATCAAGGAGGAGGAATATGGGAGATCTCTGATTCTAAGAGAGATGTTTATAGTGTGTTGGTTCTGCCTTTGAAAATGGCCTTCCATACCCCCAGTGGTGGCCGTAGATACTTTAAGTATTTTTAGCAAGATGTTGGAACCATGTTTTCACAAACTGTCATTACCATCTCATGGCCAATATTATTTAGTTAATAATATTATGATATAGTAGTAAGTTTGTTTTCTTATTCTCACACCCAAATTAGGCTGCCCCAAATAATAGATTACATGATTACCATGTGTATCAGTCAGGGGTCTCCAGAGAAATAGAACCATAGGAGATAGATAGATAGATAGATAGATAGATAGATAGATAGATAGATGATAGATAGATAGATAGATAGATAGTTATTTTTTCTATATGTAGGATATATATCATCTGTATGGGGGGGGAGAGATTTATTGTAAGGAATTTCCTTGCACGATAGTGGGGGCTGGCATATCTGAAATCTGTAGGATGGTTGGCAGGCTGGAGATTCTGGCAGGAGGGGCTGGTGCAGTCTTGCATCAGAAGGTAGTAGGCAAGCAGAATTCTTCCTTACATGAGGGACTTGTTTTTTCTCTTAAGATCTTGACCTGATGGATGAGACATACCCACAGGATGAAGGGTAATCTGCTTTATCAGAGTTTGCTTAATCGCATCTAAAAAATGTATTCATGGCAACATTTAGGCTGGTGTTTGACCAAAACAATGGGCACTGTGGACTAGCCAAGTTGACACATAAAATTAACCATCACGCCAGGAATTCCTAGTCCTTGAGTGAACATGAGATTCTTGCCTCATCTCGCAATGGAGGAATACAGGTCCCACCTTGGAGATGTAAACCCAGAACATGGCCCCATATGTCTCTGTTAGGAGCTCTTCTCTACTCCTACAGGCTTCTCTTTGGCTATCATGAGTATTGATGGTAAAAAGGATTGCCCTATAATAATGCTCCTTGAATTTTCATGTGGATACCAATTATCAAAATAAGGATTCAGATTCAGAGGGTCTGGAGTGGGGCTCAGGATTATTCATTTCTAAAACACTAATTCTGCTGATATTCTGTGAACCACACTGCAAGTACTGAGACCCTATAGCTCAAGGAATCTATTGGAAGAACAAGACTGGTGGAAGATGTACTGAGTTTAATGACCTTTTCTCCAAAGGCCAGCCAGTCCATGGAGACCTCAGTCCATGGGAACCCCTAGATTTTAGAATCTTCTCCATAAAATGCCTCTTCCCAAGAAGATTGAGGGAATAATACCTGATTTTTCTACGGAACTAAGCTGTGGAGAAGTACACATCAGAAAGCACCGTAAACTGAAGATAGTGGATTCTCGTTCACAGATTGCTTCATTTGAGGCTAGAATGGACTGCGAAACCAGAAGGGATCTTTCTCCCACCAGACTTTTCCATCCTAATTTTGGTCCCTGTCAGAACTGTCACATGCCTTGATCTCACTTTAGACTCTGCTACTTACTAGCCATGTGACCTTCAGACAGGGAAAAGAAACCAGCATCCTTCGAGCATGTCCTTATGCCAGGTACAATGCTGGGAAGTTTCACATTTTATCATCCTGGCAACAATGCTGGGGAATAATTGGCATTATTTCATATGAGGACATGGAGGCTTAACAAATACAGTTAATAAAGGTTCAAAGCTGAGAATTAAAACCAGGGTCGTTTTGGACCAATGCCTACTGTGTTCCAGGACTCTGTTTCCCCATCTGTTATTAAGGCAGGGTCAGGGTTTCTGCCTGCCTCCCAACATGATGTGAAAAGCAGATGTGACGGTGGGTCTCAATCATTTGTATGCACTTCAGATGGTCACGGAAGTGTATCGTTTGCCGTATTTCAAGGGTTGTTATTTCAGGAGAAATGTTAGCCTCTTAGCAGTGATTTGAGAGATCAGATGATCAAGTTATTTTTGTGTTTTGGTTTTGTTTTGTTTTCTGTCTGGGACTGGCACACAGAGATGTGTAGAGCTACCAAAGGGCCTTGACTTGGCTACCTTGGGGGGAATAAATGATTCCAGATTCCATTGTTTCCAGCAGGGGCAACTCATAAAACCCTTATGCTCGTGTTTTCTGATCCTCAATTTTCAGATTAAGGAGAAGCATTCATATTGCACATATTGCACATAAACGTCTGCAGTATAAAAGAATAAAATCAATCTGTGGTAATAAAATGAAATGAATCACTATGATCCAAACAAGGCTTTATTTGAACCCAAATGGCTGAATACGGTAATAGATATCTGGACTGATCGATGGCGACTGACTTTGTTTCTGCAGCCATGGACTGGGATCCTTATCTCTGAGTCAGAGTAGAGAGATGTTACATTCTCTTCTAGGCTACTGGCTTGAGTGGGCACTGGTCCATTCCCAGTGGCCCCTGGTCAGGAAAGGATGAGACGGTCGAGGGCCGTGGCCTCCAGCCATCTGTGGTTTCCAGATCATTCCCAGGTAACTGGCTTTTCTCTCCACCTAGCTTGCCGATGATCAGGGCCTCGTCCTGATGACCACGGTCGCCATGCCTGTGTTTAGTAAGCAGAACGAAACCGTGAGTACAGCGGCTGTGCTCCTGCTTGATGCTAAGAGGGTTGCTATCTCAGATACCCTCTGACTCAAGCCCTGGTGACCTTTCTTTATTTGTGTTAAGGATAGGGGATATATCATTTGTCCTCACTTTTAATCAAGAATAGATGAGAGGAATTCCGGCAGGTGTCATGTTATAGGATGCAACACTTTTCCCCGAAGTTAAGTGAACAATGACCAGAGGAAGGAAAAACCCGGAGAGAATCGAATGACCCCTCCCCGATTTATAGTGACCAGCCTCGTGTTGGTTTCCTTGGGCTGTGGTAACAGAGGGCCACAAATGGGTGGCTTATAACAATAGAAATTTATTCTCATCATTCTGGATTCTAGAAGCCCCAAATCAAGGCATCGCTAGGACAACGTTTCCTTGGAAGGCTCTAAAGGAAGATCCTTCCAGCGCCTGGATATTCCTTTGTTTGTGGAAGTTCTGCCTACATCTCCATGTGACCTCCTCCTCTCGTGGGTCTCTCTGTCCTCTTATAAGGACACCAGTCACTGGATACAGGGCTCATCCTAAATCCAGGATGATTTCACCTCAGAACAATGACACCCTATTTCTAGAAAGGGTCAAATTCTGAGGTTCCAGGTAGACTTGAACTGGGGAGAAAGAATAGACAGTAGCAATGTGTCTCTTCTTCCAGAAGGTCTTTCTGACCTGGACAGTTTCAATGCATCACACTGACTTTGGAAACGAGGACCCGTCCTGGGGGCCTGTTCCTTCACCTTGGTCCTTGGTGCCAATACACAGCTACAAATGTGAGGGTTATTATCTCTTTCCTCTGGGCACCAGATGGCAGTGTAAATTGAGAAAGCGGTTAACATGCTAAGTCTTTCCTGTAGAAATCTCCCCTAAAATAAACTGGTTAATGGTCACAGTCCTTAGTTGCTGAAACTTTTGTGCTACTTCACATTAATTTTGAATTTTCAGGAGCGAGAAGAGATGGCTATTAGGGCACCCTGGTATAGGCGTGTATTGAGAAGTATGGTAATGAGTGTTTGGCCTGAGAAGCTACCATTCTTGTCTAGCAATATGGAGTGGGGGGGGGGGGGTAGAAGAGGGGCCTTGTAGAGATCTGGGTTAATCCTTGATTTCTAGAAGCTTACAGAAGGTACTAGACAGTGATCTATGGTGTGTGGCTTCTCACTAGGTTCTATTCCTTCTACCAAAGTAACTTACTATTGTTGTTATTGCTTAATGTTTGCTTTCCAACAGAGATCAAAAGGCATTCTTCTGGGTGTGGTTGGCACAGATGTCCCAGTGAAAGAGCTTCTGAAGACCATCCCCAAATACAAGGTAATGCATCACCTAATTCATAGTCAAGGGCCAAGTGTCCAAGATAATTTCACAACCTGCCATAGTGGTAATGAAACATGAAATAAGAGGCCCCTCTACTCTCTTTCTGGTAGGCTTTTTTTTTTTTTTTTTTTGGTAAGAACAGTAACAGTTCACGCAGATCTGATTAGGTCTACACATGCTACCCAGGTTTGTATGGGTCCATGGAAGTCTATATGTTTATATGGGTCTACACGGGTCCTACATCTCTGATGGTCCTCTAAACCAGTTCTAACTCACCCTAATCTGAGACCCCTCTAAAATATGTTACTTCTTAGCAGGAACCCAATGGGGCACAAAGGAAAATGGTCTCTGACACTTTTGCGTACGCATACCCTCTATCCTGGAAGGCGATGGTATACATGCAAATTAATGCTCTTAATGCTAAATTAAAATCCATGGCACTAAGAAAATTGTAAGTTTCTTTTTCTTGACTCTGGGGGTAACTAAGGGAGTGGAGTAGGTAATTTTGGAGCAAAGAGGACACAGCAAACCTTGGTGAGCCACTGCTTTGGGAGTGCAGACCAGCATAAGAGCATTGTAAGGCATGGGCAGTGGAGAAGGAGCTCAGATGGAAGGGACTCAGGATTGGGGTGGTAATGCCAGAACTCCACTCCACATGAGAGGCCAGCCCTGCATTGGGATGAGGGTGCGGGCCATGCTTGCCCCTTTGTCCGGCCCACACTGCACTTCCCAGCACTCTATTACAGGCACTATTTCTTCAGTTTACTTAGTGCTTCTACATTTGGGAACAGAGGGCCTCTCATGGGCCATCACAGTGCCACCCTCAGCTAGACCTACCCCTGTCTCCATGACAGGCCTCCCAGCTCTATCCAGAGTGACCTCCCAGCCATCTGCAAACCAGAGTCTGCTGTGTCTGGGGCAGGCCAGCACGGCACAAGCACCCACCCAAAGCTGGTGGACGGCACTGCCACCTGGGCTGATTGCAGAGGGCGGGCAGTCACCAAGAAGGTGACTAGTGGCAGTAGCCATCTCGGGGTCCCTGAGGATGACACCAACTGTTGTTTATGTTCCCTGGCTGTTCCAGGTATATTGCTGTGGTTAAATCAGCACGTTAGTGAAATCAGAGCAATAGACCTACCAGGGGCCTGGTTTCCGATACAGCCAGGCTCCACACCCCACTTCCTAATGTGTTTTCCTAATTCAGCCTTTGCTTGCCACTATCAAGTGGCATTGCCCTGTCCTTAAACCTCCTGCATGGGTACTGAGCAACACGGGTACTTTTTCATTAAGTGGACTTGCTGATTTTCTTAATGAGTTCCTCTGACCCCAGCCTGAACAGTCACGTGTGAAGTCGTAAGTTGAGATGTGATCATTATATTTTTCTGATACACAAGTGAGCCAGGGACTGACATGACCTTTGAAAAAGATGGCCCAGACAGTCCTTGAACCCCATATAGAAAATTCTCACTTGTTCTCTGGCGGCAGTTCTACAGAGAAGCAAATGTAAAGGTGCTGAGACGAAAGTCCCCTCAAGCCCCACCACAGCCATGCGTTTGGAACTGCCCAAGAGCTATCTCGGTGTGTGCACAGGTGTGGGAGTGCAGGAGGGGACAGAGAACGGCCCCACCCCCAGTCCTGAGAGGCGTCCCTTGGACCGACACAGTTCCCCTAACTGCACGAGGATGGAAACCACACCCGTCCCCTCTTCCCCAGCACCAAGCAGACTGGCTTGCCTGTCTCTACTTTGGCCCACTCGTAGATTGACAAGAGCTCCCTTTGCCCCAGTGTGGAGGGAGGCAAGCTCCTTTGGGCCAGGAGTCTGAGATTGCTAACTGGCTAACAGTCCCCCTTCCTTACCACCTTCTTCTGACATGCTGAGCTTCTCACTAGGGTCCATTCCTAGCCTAGCCACACTTGTGAGGGGCCCAGAGATCTTCTTGGACCTCAGTAGGAGGAAGGCAGTAGTTAGTGCTCTGGAGGCAGATACACTGGGGTCCCAGCACCATCCCTGAGGAGTTCTGGGTGGACATGTCTCTCAAATCCTTAGTTCTTCTGTCCAGTGATAACAATACAACCTGTTCATAGACTTGCGTGAAGCATTGACCATTATTGTTAACTGGGAACAATGGTAACACAGTGGTCAAGGTGATGGGAATGACTCCTGGCCTCCTGGCCCTGTTTCATGTGGGATGCTGCCAGCATAGTGCTGTTCATATCTTTCCCGTGCCAGGTTCAGGCAACTATGGGCTTCACATCCATTGGACCTTTGCTAAAATGGAATGCCAACAAAACGATGGTTTAACTGAATGATGAGCTGAGCATACTCTGGGATCCTCTGCCACTTTTAACAGTGGGGTTTTCCAAGAATTTTAAAAGACCTGAGGAAAAGTTTATGATACGAGGTCATGTGCTGTAGGCAGTTGACAACAAGGACAGCCTTACCTTTTGACAGAGGGTCAGGATAAGAGCAAGCCAATGGCTCAGCCAGTCACCAGGCATCGCAGTAAACTCTTGTCCCAGAAAATCAGCTGAGCAGATGACTGCAGCCAAAATGATCATGTCATCTCTCAGAGGGTTGGATGCAAAGTGAGATATGCATAAAATGGCTGTTTAAAACACCATTTGTGGTACCAGGCAGGGAGTCTCATGGTATAATATTAGCAGATAACATTTGCCAAGTACTCAGCACTGTCCAAAGTGCATTACCCACATTGTGGCACCAGATGCCCCTCAGATGAGTGCAGTGCTGTTGTATCCATTCTTCTCATAAGGAAACTCGTGTTCATAGGGCTTCTGTTCACAGAGCTCGGGCCACCTGAGCAGGAAGTGGTGAGTGTGATTTGAACCAGGTCTGTGTCACTCCTAGACCCATGCGCTTCGGGCAGATCTAAGCCATTCATGTAATACTTCATGATTTGTTGCCTTGTTCATATACCATCTACACCATTATTTACATAACAGTCCATTTGTACATCAACTCAAAACTTTCCTCACTTAAGTAAATTGTAAAGGGAAATACCATTTAACCATTTGCAAAGAACAAAGTGTCATTGGCCAATATTAAAGAATTGTAAAAAAAAAAAAAATAGGGGCCCCTGGGTGGCTCAATCGGTTGAGTGTCTGACTTTGGCTCAGGTCATGATCTCATGGTTCTTGGGCTCGAGCCCCACATTGGGCTCTGTGCTGACAGCTCAGAGCCTGGAACCTCCTTCGGATTCTGTGTCTCCTCTCTCTACCCCTCCTCTGCCTGTGCTCTGTCTCTCTCTGTCCCTCAAAAATGAATAAATGTTATAAAATTTTTTTTAATTAAAAAATAGTATTAAATGATTGCTTGATAATATAGGGTTCTGAACTTGAGATCTGTTCTTTCTCTTTTAAGGTAGTATAAAAGGCAAGTGTTAAAGATATACTAAGTGGCAACTCTCTTTGATAAATTGGAATGATGGAAGAAATTTTGAAAGGGCTGGCTCTCACTAGTGATCCTGGCCTAGTAAGTTGCATACCAGCTCTACATGCCACATAAAATAAATAACCCACACTCTGTGTTTTGTTTTGTTTTTAAGAAAGCAAAATCGTGCATGGGAAGATGACAGGCAGCTGAGGAGTGAGGACCATGGGGATTTTTCAGCCTGGGACGATGGACGCCCCTGCCTCACTCCTGCCTTCTGGGTTCCTCTCAGCATGGACACCAGCACCATGGCTACCATGCATAAGCCCATGTCCTGTGCTCTCCCAGACTGGAGGGTCTGACTCTTTCCAGCACTTTCTGTCTTGTCCTTGGCACCTGCTCCATTCCTAGAAGAGGAAACTTCTTTGAACAAGGAAGTCATGTCTGTTCCCATATGCTGATGCCATTTAGCTCATAAAATTAGAAAGTCACCTTCATAACAAGAGGAAATGAACTCTGAGCTAAAATCAGGTGTTCAGGCTCACAAAAGGGGACCTCCTTAGCAAAAGAACACTCCTGCTTGGCTTTACTGAGATGACAAAGGCCCTTTGTCCTCCTGCCACCCTGGGCCACTGACGACCAGCTTCATCCACCACCAAAGTTTTTATGGTTGGAGTTAGGTTTCCAGAGGCATGATAGGACAGCTGGTTGATCGAAACCCACATAATCAAGTGTTGAAAACTGTGTAGCTCCCCCAGAGACAGAAAGCCACAGGAATGAGGGAGGGATTTGAGGCGCTGAAAGATAGTGGACCTTACTTTTATTGAAACCCCAAAACCCAGATGCCCAGAATTTATGGCTCAGTGTTTAAGGAAGGGCATCCCACCTTTACAGAATGTTTGCAAACATTTCTTCCACCTCTTTTTTTTTTTATTTTTTAAAGTTTATGTATTTACTTTGAGACAGACAGAAAAAGCACGAGTGGGAGTGGGACAGAGAAAGGGAGAGAGACAGGATCCCAAGCAGGCTTCATGCTGCCAGTGCAGAGCCTGACACAGGGCTCAAACTCACAAAACCGCGAGATCGTGACCTGAGCCGAAGTCAGATGCTTAACTGACTAAGCCACCCAGGTCCCCCCTGACATCTCTTATTTCATATGAGAAGATGTAGAAACTCAAGTACAGGGCCACTGCTTGATAGATGCCCAACAATCAAGACAGTATGAACATAATAGGTAATAATGATGACCCTGTGCCTCAATTTCTCCTCACAGTTTCCTCTACCAGGCAATGTGCTGAGCTCTTTATAGCATCATCTCCCTTCTAATAGGTAGACCTTGCCATTACCCCCCTTTTATAGCTAAAGAAACTGAGGCACATAAAGCTTAAGTAGTTTGCCAAGTCTCACAGCTAGCAAGCCGTGATTTTAGCCACATTGCCCTAAAACCATTAGGAACAATAAAGGGCAGTAATAATAGCAGTAGTTGAAATGATAGTTAAAATACTAAAAATAATATAATAGTTGGAATAAAATAAGACAATAAAACATTCATTGAGCCTTTTACTGTGTTTGGTATGGTGAAAGGGCTTTATACGCACTATTCCCATTGAATCCTTACTATCGTTCCCTGAAGTGGGTACCACTTGGCCCCATTGTTAGTTGAGGATACTTACAATAACTTTCTCAACGTAACTCAGCTAATTAAAGATAAATGAAATGAAATAGAACAATAGATTAGAGGAAGATCAGCTGCAGAACATTAACCACAGGGCCTGAAATACAGGTACTTCTATTTCACTCCTATTTCCCAGCCTGACCCCTGGGAACAGGAGACACAGGTACGACTTGCCTTAACCTAGGTTGTCCCTTCTCTGGTTCCCACAAAGAGCCTTGGGAAAAGGAGGTACGTCAGCCAGGGACAGCCACAGCCGAACAGGCTTCTCTCATCCAAGAGAGGAGAGCTCCAGGGAGCAGAGTGTGGCTCACACCTTTTCCTCCTGATTAACACCTTGTAAAGATGAGTCAGCTCTTGGCTCTTGGGGTTTTCCCAGAAGATAGAATTCTTTCTTTTCCCTTAGCTTCATAGATTTTCCCACAAGCCATCAGACTTCCTGTAATTTTTATTAAGAATTCCAGACACCCCAGCAATAACTTCCAGACACCACAGCCTCTGTTAACATAATGAGCCATTTTATAATTGGGTTCACTTCATTAGCCCAAAGTCTGTGCACTTGGAAGGGAAGCACCTCGCTCCCTGGGGTGCTGAACCACGAGGCTCCTGGCCTCCAGGAGAGCATGTTTCAGGACGAGGGCCCTTTGGCAGCCCCATGTACTGGAAGGCCTTGTGTCTGATTCGTTCCTACTACTCTCTGGGACTGCACATGAGAGCGGACAGGAAGACTAGTTCTATTTCAGAGGAGACAAAAACTAGAGATTTCATCGGGATACTGATGCGTGGCCAGCAACAAAGCTTGGACATTGTCTTAACTATAAGCTTTTGGTTTTCTGAGAAGTTTATCCACAGAATGTGTTTTGAGGCTTACCTAGGATTTCTTTTCTTACATCTCCATTAGGTTATAGCCACATGCCACCCACCTGAGAAGGATTTTCACCAGATAGTTTCTGAATGTCAGGAAAACTTTCTCAGGTACAGCCTTGCAAAGGACTGAACTGCACCTGCCATGGCACATCAGCTTCCCCTTTTCGGCTCATTATCTACTTTAGTTCAAACTTTAAAGATGAACTAGATGTTTCGGTAAAGCGCTAAATGTCTTAAATACATGTGAACCTCAACTCGAGCACCTGCCATGTGCCAGATGTTATGCTAGGGGCTGTAGAAGTCCAGGATGAGTGAGATGGTCCATCCCCACAAAGGGCACATCATAATGGGGGTCGGGGGACTGCCTTTAGAACAAGCCAGAGGAGAGAAAGAACCAGCTAGGGGCTGAGAGGCAGAAAAAGCTGGTGTCCCATATTCATGCATTAGGATGAAGGAAGTAATGGGAAGATTCTCAGGGTTTATGGAAACATGGTATGGAAAGGAGGGTACAATAGGGAGAGTCAGGAGAGACTTCTTATAGGACATGATCCTGATGCTGGGCTTACAGCATGGGTGAGCATTAGCTGGGGGAGATGGGAAGGACAGGTGCTCTGGACAGCTGGCATGTACGAGCAAAGGTGTGGGTGGAAGAGAAAACTGTCAGTGCCATGCACCCTAAGAGGCAATGAGTAGAAGGAGGTAGAGATGGGTACTTAGGTAGGGGCCCGGCCCCAAGAGGTCCTTAGTGGGTTTTACACAGGGGAGCTACAGGGTCGGCGTTACTTTTGACTTTGAGCAGTCTGGAGCATGGCTTTGATGGGGCCTCTGTTTGAGGCAGGAAGAACAGTTAGGACCATTGTGGAAGTCTGTCACATTAAACCTACATGGATGGTGGGGTAGGGAAGCAGCCCTGAATATGAGTAATTTCTACAAGAAAAATTAGTGATTACTTGGATCAAGAAGTTGGGGATGAAAGAAATAAAGAAGTCTAAGGCTGATGCTCCAGTTTCTAACTTAGGAGTCCAGGTGGATGGGTGGTGCCCCCACAGAGAGGAGCAGAAAAGAACACCGTGTTGGGCTGGGTGACTCCGAGGTACTTGGGGGATGTCCAGGTAGAGATGCCCAACACACAGTTGGACACTTGGATCTGCCAGTGGGGAGAGAGCTAAAGCAGACATGGGGCGAGGAATACAGAGTGTCAGGAGGGAGTGTGGTCAGGTCCTACAACTGGGAAGATTCAAGAGAGCTTTCTCTAGGGCATGGCCAGCAGTCGGGAGGCCACTGGCTACGGTAGAGAAGGGAGTTCTGTTCTGGTGGCATCTCGGTGGGATGCATGGGCACCGCAAAGGCAGATTCCAGTAAGTGGGCACCCACGGGCAAGGAGGAGGCAGAGAGAGCAGCTGGTTGATGGGGGAGGCCCCTGGGTGAGAAGGTCGGCTCTGTGTGATCTGTGCTCCAGTCAGTTCCCTTCATTGTTTCCCGCTTTCTCCTTTTCCTCTTTCTCCTTTCCCTGCTCCTCATTCCTCCATCCCAACCACCAATTTGGCCACATGGTTTGACCTTGGCCGTCATGGAACCTGTATTCAGGTAGGGAGACAGGCGTTAAATAATCAAAGGTCTTGCTTGACGGATGTCTTGATTCCTTCACGATCAGCCTCACAAATAATTATTGTAATTTTGATTAATACTATCTGAGAAAAGTAAAGAGCGTTAAGAGAGCACATACAAGGAGTTCTGCCTTCTTCTGAGTATCACCTCTTACAAGCAAACCAAGAACTAAAGTAATGTACGTTAGAAGGCACTGAATGTATTAGTGGACTATAAAATACCACTTGTTTGGTCGAATTTTGAATTTGAATTTGCCATCAAATACCACTTTTGCCTTTAAATGGAAAAAGTCAAACTCTCTGAGTCCTTTTTGACCCCTTCAGTCTGTATTACACTGAGACATAATAATGGTAATTAATGCAGTGTTGACTGTATCTGACATTTTTCCAAGAGACAAGATGAAAGGGACAATATACATCTCAAAGGGTAGGAAATCTCTGGTTTATCTTTCACAGCATAATGAAATATACTTTATCATTAAAGTCTTGTAGAATCTTATTAAGACTTGCTGTGCAAGGTAACTCCAGGAGAAAATGTCTGTTGCCCTTGACTACCACGTGCATATTTGCTTTATGTAATGCAAGGGAAACTTTTAATTGTCGGTGTTAAATTCTCTGAAGTTAATTCCACATCACCTTGACATTAAGCTAACAAGCAGACAGGGTCATTCCTGGTTTGTAAACTGTGTTGTCTGGATCGTTTAATAGTATCATATTCAAGAATGTGAGCGGCAGAGAATTTGAAAGAAAGGTAACAATGAGTGCTCAGAACTATGAAATAACTTGTCGGAAAAAAAAATAGAGGATATTTTTTCCTCTCTCCTTTCACTGCTCTGGCAAAAGTGGGCTACGTTTTCTTTCTTCAGAGAGAGAGATCAGTACGGGTTTTATGCCAGGGGCCATTTTAATACATGAATGATTTGTAGGTAAATTTATTGTAGCCAATGGGTGCAGTCAACTGTGTAATAGAAATATTGTCAAAAAGCCGGGATTATTATTTAAATAAGTGCAGTGTTAAATTTGATTACATACTTTTTAAAGCTAATAAAACATTTCATTGCTCTCAAACTATTTCTCATAGTCCCATTTGGTCAGAAAACATAAATTAAGTGAGGCTCTGCATAGAAAATTACCCAGGCTTTGTGTCGATGGAAGCATGCATGGAAAAGCTTGGCAGCCTCGAAACTTAAAGACGAAAGGATGTAAAAGGAGTTGGCAGGCTCCTGGATAGGCTGGTGGGGACACTTTCTCCCTGAAGATTTATGGAAGAGGACTCCCTCGGGGCATGCTCGAGGTGGCCCCATGGGTGTTGACTTGTAGCAAGTCAAGATGTGCATCAGATGGGGCCTCCTCTTTCCTTTCCTTATCAAGAGGCGGAAGACGCCCAGGCTGATAAAACTCTGTTTGCTTCGACAGAGGGTCCTACCAGAAACGTCAGCTACTTTCTGTACAAAAAAAAAAAAAAAGGAGTTATTTTTGTTTTAAATAAATCAAAGTAAGGCCTTTGGATGCCAACATGAGGATATGACATTTTAAATTGTGCTATTTGCTGAGCTTATCCTGTGACAGGTCTTCATTTCTACCAAATGTCAAGGATCAGCACCTTGCATTCATTTTAATGAAATATTGTGCTGATAAGGGTTATGAATGCCAAGTTTAAGCTGTAAATTACTAAATGCCGGGCTGCTTTATGCTTTGTGAATTCACCAGGGAGCCAGCTAATGAAGGTTTCTTTCTCACTTCTTACAGTTAGGGATTCACGGTTATGCCTTTGCGATCACAAATAATGGATATATCCTGACGCATCCAGAACTCAGACCACTGGTAAGAGAAGTACCTATTTCTGTGTTTCTCCTCTTATGATTTTAAAAGATTTTCTTCAGTTCTACAGTGATGACACTTTGCAGTGGTGTTTACTTTAAAAGTTTAACTTATAGCACGGTCTCCTAAAGGTTGTTTTAATAGGTTATAACTAGTTTTTTTTGACGCATAATACATTAGTAATGTGGGATAAATATATTTATGATCATTCTTTTACATATAAATAAATAAATAGATAAATAAGTGCATTTATTTATTTATTTCACACCTGCCAACACATGGAAAAAGTTTTAACTCTGGACAGCCCAAAACCCATCATAATGGATCCCTTTATATAACAAATGTTCCCTCTCACTCCAACCAGATGCACTTACTGCATGTTACATTGGACACAACAAATTAGACCCAGGATCCCTAGAAATTCATTACGGTGGGATTTGCCCCCAAATCACATGGCCTAAGCTCAGTGCCTCCTGTGTTGAAGGTATTCGACAATACCTTTTTTAATTGGAGCAGTTGAGATTTTCTCCCATTCCCTGCCTAAGCCATATCCAGTAGCATTGTTTGGTGACCTGATGTGTGAACCGTTTTCTTTCTGAAGTGAGTGAGGTCCGACCTCATCCAGCACAGCCCATGGTGTCGTTGTCCACCCTAATCCCCGGGGAGAGGCTGCCTGGAGCATTGTGTTGAGGAGGAGTCCGAAGGGCAGCCAGGCTCATCTGGTGGGAGGCCCCAGTCCATTGGCAGTATCCCTTGTGGACTTTGGAGGGGCAGTGGCAATGAGTGTGTTCGTTGTCCCTGGACCAGATGCAACGTGATGAAAGGGCAACCCTTTGGGTTTGAGTGTATTTAGCTAATTTTACAAAAGATGTAAAATCATAAAAGGCAATATTGTAAACTTTGCTTTTGAAAGATAAGGTGTAGGTGGTTTTCTCCAGCAAAATACACATGCATTTGCTCACACCCAGCCACTGCACACGTCCTTTTTTTCTTTCATCGTGCTCAGCAGATAGCGGCACTGCCTGCCATGCAAATGTTTGTCAGTGCAGCATCACGGGGATCGGTTTGTTTCTCGCGTGGATCATTGTCTGGAAAGAGCTCATATTTGAACGGCATCATCATCCAACTTTGCTCTAATCTCCCTGGTATTAACGGAGTTCTGGCCATATCATGTGGATCCCATATGCATGCTTTAAGATGGGATTTATGGTAATAAGTTCAGTAATTAAATATGATTTCAACAAACTTTTTATCAGAAAAGGATTAACTGGTCAGCTAATTCCAAATGGAACTCAGAATTACTGAAAAGTCTGATTGGGAAACTTACTAATTTAAGGATATTTAAAATATAGCTAAGTCTAAAATGCTTTGCCCGTTACCCATTTCCAAGCCACTCAGGGCTGTCTGTTGGGGTGGTAGGAGTTGTGTGTTTGTGGTTGAGTATGGGCTCCTCGTGCTTATTTATTCCAATTGGAGTGGGGCAGAGTCAATAAAACAATCAAACCTGGATCCTCTGCCAGTGAATGAATTGGCTTCCTATTTATCAGCTTTCTAAAAAGGGATGAAATGGAACCAGACGTCAGAAGTCACCAAGGTAACTTCTCTCTCTCTGCAGCAATGGCAATGAGCAGCTCCCATAAGCACAGTTGACTCACAATGCCTTCCTGGTCTTTTATGTCCCCTGGTCATGCAGCAAACAGTTTGCCTGCGAATAGTACATCTGATGCACTTTCCAGAGCTGTGGCCACTGAGAAGGCAGCCAAAACGCTCTTAGAAACGCAGGGCAACCAGTCAGCACTGATCAGCCCGTGACAGTGCAAATGCTCACAGATACAAATCATTTCTGTTCTTGTCACTGCTGAGACACTGTATTGAATGGTTTCACCAGAAGTGATAGCCAAGGTCAAGTTCCCATAAGCAGGATGGCCCAAGCAAATGCCCCAGCATCTCACTTGTGAAAATCCAAACCAGATGAATGGTTTTGCAACTGATCCATGATGAGAACATAAGGAATGGCCAAGCCATTTATCTATCTCTGACCCTGAGGCCCTGGGATACTTAGAAGAGGTTTGGAGTAATGCCAGCCGTTGAGGATTATCTGAACTCATCCATCTGAATGTGATCGATTAGTGGATGTTGACTCTGCCTCGAGTTTTGCATTTTCTTCCTGGGCAAAAGACGGCAGTGAAGGGGGAGGAACTCAAATTTAGCAACTCTCAGGTTCCCCTTGACTCTTGTCCTGCTACATCCTAGCTGTGTGGTTTGGACTAAGTCACACAGCCTCTCTGAGCTTCATCTTCTCTTGTAATCGTGCCATAACCATAATGTATGTATCACAGCTTTGTTGTCAGAGTAAATGGGATAATGCATGCAAAAGCCTTGGGTGACAAAGCTGGCCCTGGGACATGGTGGGGACAGTGATGGTTATACCCACATCCTATTCATATTATATGGGCTCTATCGATCTGTGCTCAGCTCCTAGAAAGATTGGGAGAATGTGGTGGTGGTGGATGCTTAGGAGGATCTAAAGGACCCTTTTTGAATATTCAGTTGCTTCAGACTGTCATGAGAAACATTGGCGAGGGATCGCGCGCACGCACACACACACACACACAGACTCTGTTTTCAAGGCCAGCTCCGGAAGGCAGGTAGACAACAATCTTACTATGAGGTTCTCTGTGAGCCCTACCAGGTGAGGAGACTAAGGTTCGTGGTTGTTGTTGTTTTTTTTTTTTTTTTTTTTAAATTTTTTTTTTTTTTCAACGTTTTTTATTTATTTTTGGGACAGAGAGAGACAGAGCATGAACGGGGGAGGGGCAGAGAGAGAGGGAGACACAGAATCGGAAACAGGCTCCAGGCTCCGAGCCATCAGCCCAGAGCCTGACGCGGGGCTCGAACTCACGGACCGCGAGATCGTGACCTGGCTGAAGTCGGACGCTTAACCGACTGCGCCACCCAGGCGCCCCAATGTTGTTTGTTTTTAAAGTAGCAGTAAAAATAATACCAGGAGCTGTGGTAAGTGCAGAATGAGAGCTAAGCTAGCTGGGCATCCGTCTGCATGGAGGGGATGCCACTGGCTCTGGCATGAACAAGTGACCTGTCCGTCTCAGTTTTGTTTACCCCAACAAAGGAAGCAGAAAGCTTTCTCCCACCTTCTCTCTAAGCACCAGCCCACTCAGCACAAAGTAGGGACTCTGGACAGAGCCACTGTTCGTTGCCACTTATTTTGGGTCCTTCTGAAAAACGTAACTTGTGAGCTTGCCCTGGAAACCTGGTATCTGCACCAGGCCATACATCTGCCCTGCTCAGACTGCTCCCGCATGGCCAAGGACAGCCAGCTGCCAGCAGCCACCCTGGCTAGCTGGGGCAGGGAACAGACTCGTATCTCCCCAGCCCAGCCACATAATCGAATCCTTATTCATTCTCCGTGATTCTGGCCAAGGCTGCCAGATTAGCACGGTGGGTGTGAGCGTGGGGTTGTGGCCAGCACAGGAGGATGGCGCAAGCTCACTTAAAATAACTCCGATTCCCTCTCCATCTGCCACGGGGGCTGTTTCTGCCCCTGTAGCCAGAGGAAAGAAGTGGGTTTCTCTGAAGCACAATACCAATATTTTTCTAATTTGTCCAATAAAATCTTCCCCTTGAACTTAATGCTTGGCTTGATTTTATCCAGTATTTTCTTTAATCTTGTGTGAGTTGGGTGTGAATCATGAAGCGTCTCCAAAAACAGCTCAGATATAGGAGCCTTCACTCAGCAGCCTTGCTTTGGTTTAATTGGCAAAACTGCTAAAATAATACTTCTCTGTTGATAACTGGGCTCTCCTTGGTCTTTCTCCAAGTGTTTCTCAGCCACTCTATCCTTGCTACCACCTTGTGATTTCTGATAGACTGGCATTCACGCAACAGATGTTACCTGCTGCCAGGTGTGCTGGGTCCCGTGTGGCAGTGGGGGCTGCTGTGTCTGTCTTCAGGTCCCTCTGGGTGGGGAGTGGGCCAACACCACAGCAAGACGGACTCAAGTTAGACCTTGGGGAATGCTGTTTGAGTAGTTCTTAGACATCTGGAAGTTTTTTTCTGGATCTTTACCACTCTTTAACATTCAGGTTAAAAATGTTTTCAAAGCAGAGTTGCTGTTAGATTTAGTTTTCTTGGGGCACCTGGGTGGGCTCAAATCGGTTGAGCATCTGACTTCGGCGCAGGTCATGATCTCATGGTTTGTGGGTTTATGCCCCTTGTTGGGCTCTGTGCTAACAGCTCAGAGCCTGGAGCCTGCTTCATATTCTGTGTCTCCCTCTCTCTCTGCCCCTCTCCTGCTCTCTCTCTCTCTCCGTCTCTCTCTTTCAAAAATAAATAAACATTAGATTTAGTATTCTTGTGCTTTATTTTCCAAATATTTGTGGATTTTTTTTAACGTGGAACCCTGACTATATCTCTTTTTTTCTTGCCCAACAGGGCATTGAGGGGAATAAAATTGGGAAGGTGCCGCCTTTAACATGACCTGATTTTTGTTGAGATTTTAGCGATCCATCTGCCCCTACATTTTAGACGAAAGGGTCAACTGAGTTGATTTCCTTCCCCAAGGAGGCCTGGAATGTGGACCTGGTCAAACCACCAAAAGAACACAAATAAGGCTCCTTTCCAGCAGCCACAGCACAGGCAGGGCTCCATAGAGAAGCCTGGGGCATGCAAAATTTAGGACTCCTTTCCACGGAGACCATGTTGACATCTGCCAAAAGCTGTTTGCTCTGGGTCTGTGAGTCCAGGAGAAGGGGAAGGATGCTAGAGGGTTTCTATTCTGTAAGAAAATTTGCCAATCGCATCAGCCACTAGGTGTTGTGGTGGGTGGGACAGGAGGTGGGAATGACGGAGAGAAACCCTCAGCCGTTCCTTCAGTGTTTGCAGGCATCCACTAAGTTCTAGGCCCGAGCAAGCTGCTTGGGGTGGTTACAAAGACATGTCCCGCCTCCGGGAACTCAAAAATCTAAAAGGATGCATAAGATTGTATACTCTGGGTGGGTGAGTAACTATAGACACTCCTAGGAAAAAGTGCATTCTTGTGTGTTTGTTATCGTTGTTGTTGGGTTTTAGTGGGTTTTTCTAACATTCGTTGATGTCTATTATTGTTCTAGTAAGTGTTCTATATGTGTTAAAGCTTTCAATCATTAATTAATTTGATAGGAAACTGAGGAGTAGGTGCTGTGGAAAGGCCCAGAGGCTCACAGGGAGGGTGTCTGTGGGGACGATCCTGGGCAGGTGTATAGAGAAGGCAGCCTGGAGTCAGACTGCAGATAACTGTACGTGCCAGGCTGAGGAGCTCCAGTTCTCTGTGGGGAAGGCAGATATCCCCATGTGACAGACAGGAAGCTGAGGCCCCAATGATAAAGTGGTAAGGTGACTAGAAAGTTCCAGAACCAGGAGCCCTAGCCCAGATCAAGTCACATGTGTTGAATTCTGCTCCATTGGTTGGATCTTTAGGAAATGGGAGACAGAGCAGTTGGAAGGTGGCAGTGACCAGGAGGCCACATGGATGAATAACATGTTCATCTTTGGACGATTATAGTTAGAATCTGTCTAGACTAGAACTGTCTAGTAAAAATATAATGCAAGCCACAAACAGAAGCTTCTTATGGAATTTGAAATTTTCCAGTGGCCACATCTAAAAAAAGCAAAAGAGAAACAGGTGAAATTAAGTTTAAGAACATGTTTTAGTCAACCCGATATATCTGAAATCTTATAGTTTCCATAGATAATCCATACAAAATTATTAAGGTATTATTTTCCATTGTTTTTCATGCTAGTGTTTGAAATCTGATGTGTATTGGGGCGCCTACGTGGCTCAGTCAGTTAAGCAGCCGACTTCAGCTCAGGTCATGATCTCACGGTTGTGAGTTCGAGCCCCGCATTGGGCTCTGTGCTGACAGCTTAGAGCCTGGAGCCTGCTTTGGGTTCTGTGTCTCCCTCTCTCTCTGCCCCTCCCCCGTTCATGCTCTGTCTCTCTCTGTCTCAAAAATAAATAAACGTTAAAAAAAATTTAATTGTTGAAATCTGATGTGTATTGTACACTCTCAGAGCATCTCATGTAGACGAGCCACATTTCAGGTGCTCCAGAGCCACGTGTGACTCGAAGCCACTGTATGGGACAGCACAGGTCTAGAGTATGACCAGACATTTTGGTCCCTTCTACACAGAATGGATGGTAGATCCTCCCCTTTCCTGCAGGTGGGTTGGAACAAACTCACTACCACCACCATCTCCTATGGCTCTTCCACCCTGGGGGTCTGTGCAAACAGTGGATGGCCAGTTAGCCCCCTCCCCTGTGGCCTCAGCCCCTCCCTCCCAAGCTGCAGAGTGGAAGCAGGGAGTTGTTCGGAACTCAGGGGCATGAGGTTGGTGGCCAGGGCAGATGGGCTCCTGGCTTTGGCCATGCCGCTCTGGCAGTTGCAGCCGTGTGAGTTCACTCCTAAGCCACGCAGACTTCCTAAACCGAACTGTGAAGCACAGGCCAGTGGGCGGGGGGTGCAAGCCGCATTGGCTGAGCCTGAGCTGTCAGATTTTCTAAATCAGAATACTCAGATGCCCCAACCATTTCTGTTGTTCTGTCACCTTGAAGGAGCCCAAATTGTGCAGATAGCCATGTCATCTTCCCAACCGATGACAGAAGCTTTCCATGCTCTCTGGGATTCAGTGCTGCTGTCCTAGGCACCGACTGTCCACAGCCCGAGGTCTGTCTGATCTCACCAGCCTTTCCCTTGGGTCACCCCTTGACTGTCCCACTCTCGATGTTGATCCTGCTGCTTTGTTCTTGTGGCCACCTGGGCAGTTCGTTTTTCTTTGTCCTTTTGCTATTGCACAAATAGATGGGCCCTTGCAGAAGGTCATTGAATCCGTGGATCAACATGTGGATGTGCTAATAAATAGAAACATTCTTGTACTGCAGCCCTTTCCTAAAGAATCAAGTGGACATTCCTACAGGCACATGTAAATATATGTGGAATGCTAAGGAGACGGTGCATATTAAACACCAGTTTAAATAGGAGCTTAAAAGTTGGGGGTACTATTAGAACCCCTGTCCAGATCCACCTGATCTAGCACGAGCAATGGACCATGTGAAGAGATTCTGTATCATTCCAAAAAACGTTCATGCGGAGTTCAAATGTGATCTATCTTTGTGTAGATCTTCGGTTATGCAAGGGCTGACTCCCATCCCACACATCTCCTGGTTTTATTATTGTGGATAATCCTTATACCAGAACACCTCAGTGCATTTTCCTTCATTTCTTCTGCCCAGCCACACCTACTCAGTGCAAATGCTCAGGGTTCTTTTTAGTTCAACGGGTGTGGGTGTGGCCTCCCCATGCCATCCCCCCCTCACATGCTGTCGGATCTGGCTCCAAAATGTGCTCCAAGCCCTCCCCCTTCTCTCTGTCTGTACCCCCTGGTCAGGCCACCGTTTGTTCTGTCTCTCCCAGAGGGCTTCTGTCCCCTTTCTGCTCCACTCTGGGCACCTGGTTTTGCCCGTCCCCACCGCCTGCTCACTGTGGCATTATTCACTCTGCACGTCAGGGGCTGCTTTCAGAGACATCAGTCATGGGAGGGCTTCAGATTGGCATGCAGTGTAAAACCCTAACTCCTGGCTGTGACCGCAGCACCCTGCCAGATCTCACTCCACCTCCCCATTCTGCCTGAGCTTGTGTGGCTTCCCACAGTGCTCACCTGTGTTCTGGCCACACTCTGGCCCTTTTGTCCGTTCCTCCAACACCCCAAGCTCCTTCCTGCTCTGAACCCTTCTTGTTCCCGCTCTTCTCTCTACCTGGAATCTCATCCCAAATACACTCGTGGCTGTTCGGGCTTGTTCTCACCTTCCAGGCCTCATCTAGATGTCACCCCTGCTCCTGGACCAGAGGAGCCACACCCTTCCTTCATCACCTTTCCATCGTGTCTCCTGCTATAGTTTCTTTAGATCACTAATCACTTGTGGGAAAGGTTGATGTGTTCAGCTTTCCCCCTACTGTCCCTGTGGGTTCCTGGGATCTTTCTGCTGCATGGAAAAGATGGTCAGTAACTATTTGTTGAGTCACTTTGATGGTGTTTGAATGATGTTGGTGATTACATGTCTGGGTACCAGTTTCCCACGATCAATGAAAAGTGCAGATACCACATACTCACCCATCAGACATTTCTCGAGTCCTTCCTGCATCAGGCACAGAAATTGAATTACACGTGATTGGTCAGGCCCTCTGCTCTTTCTGTCCTTCCTTCTGCCCTCCTGCTTGCCCGCAAGCTTTCATCAGATGTTCCTAGAGTCAAGCACCGTGCTAGCTAGTAGGGGCCTAGAAATAGGTAAAAGGGTGTCTCTGCCCACAGAAGCTCACCGCACAAAGCAAGAGTTCCCCGACAGTGAGAAAGTCAAGAAGAGCTATGGGCTCACAGTGGGAGTGTCTGCTTTTCTCAAGGAAAGGTGCCCTGAAATGCAGGAGGGCTTCCCAGAGGAGGTGGCATGCACATCAACTGTATCCACAGTCCACCCGAGGGGACATTTTTACCCCACTCAGCCTGGGACCCCACACCCTCCCCAGGACCGCTGTCCCCAGGCCTGGCCAGACACACGACATCTCTGGTCTCAGAACCATACAGTCGCCTGTGAGGGTGTTTGAAGTGGGGGCCTAGCCTAACAAACCTTTCTCCCAAGTGCCTGAATTCCTTCTCAGCCTCCTCGCCCTCCGCTCAGGCAGCAGATGAACTGAAGGAGACTCCCCAGTAGGTGGCGCCCGGGCACCGCCTTGTGCCGGGTCCCCTCGTGGATGGCGTCCCTGCCAGCGGCACATTCTCAGAGCGCAGCCCAGGGACTCCGGCTTCCTGGTCTGAATCTATCCCGTTTAGTTTAAAAGAAAGAATTAAGGGTTGCCTAGTGAGTGTATCTGCTCAGAGGAGTGTGTTCTCTGAGAAAAAACGAACAAGGCTGTGTGACCCCCGTGTAGCAAGCCTGTTCTTTTTGAGATACATTATTTGGCCAAAGAGAAAACAGAGCCCCGCATGGCTTTCCTCTTGATGAAATTGTTGAGGGCACTGTTTGAACTGCCCTGGTCTGGACACTTGAGTGGAAGAAGTGCCGCGAGTGGGGGATGCTTCTACCTGGAGAGAACCTGGGGGTTATGCCAGGTCGTGGGGTGCCAGAATTTCTGTGGGCTGGGAGCTGCCCTCTGCTGTGCAGACCTCAAGGACTCAACAGGCTCTGGGCCCCCAAGTTCTGTGCTGGGTGTGTGTTTGGACACTCAGGGCGTAGATGGGGTTGAGCAGACAGGGACCTGGTGGTAACAATGCAGCTGTTACTTAGCGGGTCAGGACCCAGGCTCTGGGCCGAGCACCTCCATGTGTTTTGCCTTCTTAAGTCCTCATACTGCCCCGCATGACGGTGGTACCCATCTCAAAGGGAATAACTGATGCCTAGGCCAAGGACCGTCGGTCAGACAGCAAATTTGGGTCAGTCTTCAGGGGAAAACCAAAGGATGACTATGGACAATGACATGTGCCTGGTCATTTTTCGTAAAATTAATTGTGAAGCAGCGTTATAAGGATCCCTCACAGAATGCAAGTTGGGCTGGAGAGCCTCCCGGCACTCCTGCAGACACTTTCCCCCTTTGTCTCTGCTCTCAGGCCGCCCTGTACACTGCCCTGAACTGAACTCAGCGGGGGCTCTTTTGCGCTGGGCAGCAGCTGGGGTTTGGCTCCTGGGGGGCACCCACTAGAGGTAGAGACAGGCGGGTGGGGTCGGAGTGCACATTCAGCCCTGTGGCCCCGGGACTGGCCGCACCCAATCTAAAGTCACATTTGCCTCCCTGTCTCTGTGGCTTTCTCTCTCAGGACATGAACAGTGCCCTTTCCTCTGTCCCTTCAGGAAGAGTGGGAGAAGGGTCCCCGCTACTGCTGGCTTCGGGAGACTGCATCATTTCTTCTAGTTTCCCACACCCTGCCCACACCGTTACAATAGCCTCTTTATTAAACCTTCCTTAATTAGCCAGCGTGACTATGCCATGTGCTTCCTGCGGGGCCCCACTGATACAAAGGTAAGGGTAGACTGAAGGTTTGTTTTTCTTAAGTCTTTACTCTGCCAAAGAAGGAAGAGAGAAGGAAGAAGGAAGGTTGGAAGGAGAAGGAAAAAGAAGAACAAGAGACTCTGTCAGTTCCTTGTTTATTCATTCATTCATATTCATTTATGTATTTATCTCTCAATGCAGTGGGAGCAAAGAGCTTCCCTATACCTTCCGGTAAATTTCCCTTTTACCCAAGTGATTAAGAATTGGTATCTGGTGGGGCTCCTGGGTGGCTCAGTCGGTGAAGCATCTGACTTTGGCTCAGGTCATGATCTCACCATCTGTGAGTTCGAGCCCCTCATCGGGCTCTGTGCTGACAGCTCAGAGCCTGGAGCCTGCTTTAGAATCTGTGTCTCCCTCCCTCTCTGCCCCTCCCCCACTCTCTCTCTGTCTCTCTCACTCTCAAAAATAAATGTTAAAAAAAAATCAGGAAAAAAAAAAAGAATGGGTATCTGTTGCTTACAGCAACAGCAGCCTAGCTGCTACAGCAGTGAAATCCCCAAGTCTGGGAGCCTCTGCTGGGTGTGGCCTGGCCTCAGCTCTCAGGGAACCCACAGTGTGCACCCCTGCCCCCCGCCACCCTCCCCAAAGAGGTCTCTCCCTGTCCAACCAGGCTTCTTGCATAGGCCTTTGAGTTTGGTCTCAGCACTACATTATAGAAATATCTGGACACATCCGCCCCTCGCTGCATGTGCATGACCAGCAACCTGAATGCTGATCACATTGTGTTTTGTTCACCCTTGTATATGCACGGCCCCGTGAGGTACCTCGCAGAAGAGATGGAATGGTAAATAAGTGGGGAGAGAAGACTCACATCTAGGAAACTGATGACACACTATATTATTAGGCACCAGGGTGAAAATACTGACAAGAAGTGGAATTTATGAAAGGACTTGGTGTCTAGCTGTGGAAGGGAAGGGGTGGCTGGAAAAGGCTGCGGGGAGCCGGTTTGCAGCCTATAAGCCCGAGGTCACAGTCTGTGATCCAGTCCAGCACAGCTGGGAGCAGCAAAGGGCCCTTAGACACCAGATGCATAACAAGCTCATTCTTGCACTGCTGGAGTGGTGAATCTTTCCTCCCGCCCTCCCCCGCTCTTCCCACCCTCCTCCTCCCTCCTCCTTTCCTCTCTCTCTGGGTCCTTCCCTTCCTTCCTTTCTTCTCTCTTTTCTTTTCCTCCCTCCCTCCCTGGCCTCTCTTCTTCCCCCACCTCCTTTCCCTCTCTCCCCCCTCCCTCCCATTCCTCCCTCATCTGGCCTGTATTCATTGGATGCTACTCCTGGGCCAGGCACTCTATTAGAGGCTGGGGATCTAGTGATAAAATGAGACAAACGTAATTCCCCTTCGTTACCCATTTACAATCTCATGGACATTTTTTAAAGTTCATAAGTAAACAAATAAATAAAAAGTACTACACATTTCGGATAAACTCTCCGAAAGAAACAAGGATCTGAGAAAACAGAAAGTAGGGAGAGGCACCTCCCTTGGTTGGATGGTCGGGGAGAGCCCTTCCTGGGAATGGCTTGTTACACTGAGCCCCTGAGAGAGGAAAGAGAATCACTGTGCAGAGATGTTGGAGGCTCTTTCAGGCTGAGGGAAGAGTGTCAGCAAAGACGCTGAGGTGTGGCGTGTTGAGTGTGTCCGAGTCTGGAATCTTTGGGTGGATTTAGGACAGACTTCCAAAGCACAAGGGGGAGTGACTGGGTCACTGGGGAGTGATAGGGTCCTACTTGGGAAGAAGCTCAGTGAAGCACTTGCCTTTAATACTCTGCTCATGTCCCCTCAGTTACTGCCATGTCCACACATGCCAGCCTGGCTTCCTGCTGCCAGCACCTGGCTGAAGACTTCCTCTGGCTTTCAGAGTGCACTCCTCTGAGGCAGCAAGCCAGATGTGCCAGGGAGTTAGCATACCCCCCACCAGAGACTGGTGAGCACCCCCCCTCCCCCCCGCCCCTCACAGGTGGGCTCTCTCGAGAAGGCTCCTCAACAGCAGCTCCCAGAGCCTGGCCATGGGATTCGGCTCTGGGTGCCCACAGTGCTCATGTGCTCGATGATGTGCCTTGTGTTGGCCACCTGCCCGTCTCTGTCTCTGGGTCACTTTGCCGCATCCCTACAGGTATTTCCTGAGAACCCCTCCCAAGTAAAAAAAACTTGCCCTTGAATCCAGGGCTCTGGGGCCGCTTCAGAGAGAACTCAAGCCAGGATACCAGTGGACTGCTATTTCTTGGGAAAAATTGATTTGCTGTAGACTAGAGCTTCGAATGCAGTTTTGCGTGTGCCCCCATGGCCTTTTGCATTAACACGATGCCATCAGACACATTTTCCATTATATTTCGGGCTCCTGCACATGAATTCACATCACACCAGCTTACTTGCAGAATCCACATTTGTGCTTAGAAGTACCAGGGAGCCTTGGCTTTGTGCTATTACTAATCAAGGGTAGGCGAAAGGAATTTGGTTTAGAGATAACATTCTCAGCTGCTTTATTGTTTGGCAAAAGGATTTGATGAGGACAAAGCCTTTCTTTACACTGGACACACTCTGACCTTTGTTTTACTAGATTAATTTCATATCTAGAGTGCCCCATCTTGGATGATGAATTAGCAATAAAAAGCTCATCAAAATGTAATTACATGCAATGTGTTGAATAATGATCTCTTAAAAATTCCTATAGATTTGTCTGCACCTCCTTCCCCTCGTGGGGGAAATGAGCCTCAGCTGCTAGCTACTAGCCCCCCGCTCAGGAATGCAAACCCTAGCCATATTGTGAGTCTGAGATGGGAGAGCTGGCTTCTATCATTACCCAGTGTCACCAATTGATCAATTGCTTTTCTGCATGTGATGCACATCTTTATATAATTTAAAGGACCATCTCAACGGGGGTAGGAATACACAGGAAGTGGAAGCTCAAGGCAGAGTGAAGCCCTCACCTCCTCGTCTGCAGCAGCCTGTTGCCGGGAGGGAGTTATTAATTAAAATGTTAACTGCCCAGACAATAGCAGGCAGACCAGCATGGAGAGCGCCTGCGAAGCAAGCATTAAAGCTTTCATAACTGTAAATTCCCGGAAAGTTTGCTCCTCCTTAAAATAGGAAAACAGAACCATCTGTATCTCAGAGGAGCCTTAACTGAGCTGTTTGAGTGTTGTTAGGCTTTTCCCAAGGAGCCTGGCTGGTTTCTCTCCAGAGGGCTGGACTTGGACAAGGAGAAACCCTAGCCTTATTCCCTGCTCTTCCAGGAGTCCCTTAAACCCTACAGCTGGGCCGACAGCAGAATATTCAAATGACTCCAACAGTGAAAATACCCACACTCATTTGAATAACTGAAGAATTCAATCATTTGAATGCCAATGATTATTCCTCCCGGAGTTTACATTTTAGAAAGACAGTGCATCTGAATCCCCATGAGAGCATTAAATTGCTATCTAATTAGCAGTCCCAAATTATATATATTTAAAAGATAATTAAAGGTTTGAAGGCTGTTGGAATAACTGGTTATACATTTAAATGAATCACAAGAAATTTGTTAGTAATGTGCGGAGTTTTCTTTTATTTCTTACTTCCCTCTTTGAAGTTCAGTAGACCCAACCTCTTGGGGTTAAGTTTGGTAGCGGTAAGATAAAGGCAGATGGTTTTAATTATTGCAGCTCCAACCTCCAAATAATTATAAGCAGCTGTCATTTTTACATGATCTTAAATGATAAGACCCAAAGAATGCAAATAAAACAGTTGACACCATGGGCTTTTGGGCATCATAATTTAATAATGCCCACCACCGCTGGACTGACCATCGCACATCATTGTATCTCTGAACACACTTCCGGGGTGCCACTTCCACATCCTTTGTGGGTGTTTGCAGGGTGAGGGGGAACACTAATACAGTTGGGCAAGAAAGTAGTTTGGCCAAGTCAGGTAGGGCTCTTGCTTCAAACCCTTCTCAACCTCACTGCCCCTTTCTCCTTGGGATGGGATCTACCCCTGTTGTTGCCCCAGTGAGCCCCCCAGTAGATGATGGCATAGTAGAATGGCACCCAATAGTTGGAATTTCTTTAGCCCATAGCTGGGAATTTCACAAGGTTGGGTACTCACGCAGCTTGCCAGAGCCGGAAATCCCAAATGAGTGGCTAGCCTGCCAGCCTCAACCCAGGAAGCTCTGGGTTCAAGTTTGAAATGTGAGGCTTTCTGTGCCTGTCTCTCCTCTCAGAAGGGCAGAGACCCCCTGAGGAGCAAGTCAAGGAGACACTGGCCATTTCCACTTACCGTAGCCACAGAGGCTTCTCTCATTTGGACCCCGTGACTAGAAAACCAAAGTCTGACTGAGGCACATAGTTCACCCTAGGCAGACCTGCGGATGTACTTTGCCAGAGTCAAGTCTAGAACATCATCTAGAGGGAAGACACACACACTGAGTACTCCAAATCAAATCAAAAACCCAAGGAGCCAAATGCTTGATTCTCACCAAAAGTCTCACCTGGAGTTTCTAAATTTCTATCTGCATTCCGGGAGGAGGGTTTGGGAGTAAGTGGGGCAGGTGCAAGCATTTACCTGACTCCCTAGTACTGGGGCAGGCTTGAGAGTCATACGGCTGGGATGCTCCTTCCATGGAGTCCATTGCATCCAGGTTCAAATACAAGTATGAACAGTACATTCATATATATTTAATGGAAAGATTCCTTTGAGTGTTAATAATTTGTTTGAAGCTCAGCTCTGCTCCTTGTAGAATGGCAGGGAGCTGGTTGATTGTGATCCCACGTCACCTTGCCATCATCATCCTTCTGTTGTGCCATCACAGGACACATCTCAGGCAGGCACCAGACAGCAGCCTCAGATACATGTTTGTCCGTGGGGCAGAGCCGTCTCCCTCAGCCTCATCTGCCAGCTGTGTGGCCTTGGACAAGTTGCTCAACCTCCCTGGCCTCTGTTTTCCTGTGCCGCAAAATGAGTACAAAAATAGTGCCTACTATCTGAGAGTGTTTTGAGGATTAAATGAGTTCATGTTCACAAAAGGTCTAGAACTGGCCAGACACATACTGTGGGTTCTACATGTGTTCATTAAGTATATTCGCTTATATTCACATCCTAATTTGTTCATTGACTCTCTTCACTCATTGAAATATTCAAATATTCATGGTGAATCTCTTCTGCCAGGCACTCTCCTGGGCATTGCAGGTTCAATCTTGAATGAGAAATAGCCTCTTTCCTGGAGATCTTGGGACCTAGTTGGGGAGATGTGATGGGTGTGGACAGAGAGACCACAGGAGGCTCAGGAGAACACAGGAAGGACCTGAACAAACTCTGCACTAGACTTCCCAGATGAGCTGATGTCTCTGTCAAGTCCTGAGGAGCCACTGGATGTTGAGTTGGGATGAAGGCTGTTGGAAACAGAGTGGTTGATACAGAGCCTGGAGGCAAGGATGATAATGATACAGTTAGCAGTCAGCTCAGTCTAGCTGGGGAGTCATAGAGAGACAGGCAGGAAGTACAGAGAGAGAGGTCAGAACAGCAAACAGACAGAGTGATGGGGACTGTGGCATTCCCGAACATTGGACATCATCCTAGAGGGCATGGGGAGCCATGAGGATTCTGGGCCAAGTGGTGATTTGGGTTGCAGAAGAATCTTCCCTTCTGGCATCTGGACCCTGGAGCATGGACTAGAGAGGTAAATTCCATGCAGAAAGGCTTAGAAGACACTCACCTTCATCAAGGTGGGTGGGTATCATGGTGGTTGAAACTAAGTTGATGGCAAGAGGGATGGAGAGACATGACTCTATTTCAAAAGACAGGGAAAAGATAGAAGCAATGCATATGGCAGTTTGATGAGCCCTGGTTGCTTTGCCTGGCCCACTGGCCTCTTTCTCTGATTCTACTTGCCTTTTTAGCTTCTGCCCACATCTCCATGATCACAGACAAGTGTGAGACTCAGAGGACTGAGTCAGCCTTGCGGGGGACCTTTGGTTTTCCTATGAGTCATGAGTGACATCAGAAGTCCCTTGGGCTTATTCAGACCAGCATGCATCCAGAATTAAAAAAAAAAAAAAAAAAAAAAAAAAAAAGACTGTATATCAGAATCATCTGCAAAGAAAAAATCAAGCCTAAACATTTTGCTGGGTCACCAGTCTAGTGGGATATGGATGGATCAGTGATGAATGAGAACCTGTTCAGTCTGGTGATGAGAATGTGGCTGGGGCAGAGAGCAGATGGGTTGAAAAGATGGACATGTGCATGTTTATACCACAAAAACTCTTGTGTCCTCAGGGAGGCGCAAACAAGGGCCACCCCAGGGGAAAAGGGAGACAGACTCTAGCTGAAGGATCAGAGAAACTTCCATGGAAGATGTGGGCACAGAGGTGGATCGCTTTATGTCTTTTCCTCCTTCACAAGTATCTTTAAAACTTTTAGCAGAAAAAGAGAAAACTATCACGCTACACAGCCCTCTAATAAAATCGTATACACACACACGTTTGGTGAAGGCTCAGCTATCTGATGTAGGTTGATATCATCGCAGGCATAAACCAGAGTCAAGGGTAATGGTAGCTGGGTTGCAAGAAAGGACTCCTTTCCCTAGTTTCTTCCTCCCTCCATTTCTTTCACTTGCAAATCATTGCCAGCTTCCTGCACTTCATGCCAGTTAGCACAGAAACCTTAACATTGAGAGAGGCCTCTCTGTTCCAAACATCATCCCTCCAAGTGGAGCCAATGGGACTGGAATATTTCTCCCAGGGACTGAGCCAGGAGAGGTGATGGGAACAGGGGTGACAGGCAAGGAAGGCCCATGTCCCTGACCACAGGCAGAAACCCCGCAGCAGAGAGCTCTCTCTGTGTGAATGGGCAGCTGCAGCACCTCTGGAAGGCAAATGTGCCACAGTTTTGTGGCACTGTTGGTTGAGGCTTGTTTTTTATTTCACTTGGGTGAATAAGAAAATGCATCGTCTCTGCAGTTTTTGGTGCCCAATTATAGTACATGTTCAAAACAGTCTGACACATTTCAATACCCAAGGGTATTTTGATGCAGTTAAGTGCTCAGGGGAATAATGCCAAATAAAGTTCTGTAAATGCATAAAAAATTGTTTGCTTGTCAACTGTCACAGACATACTTTCAAATTATAGAAGTCCTCTTGTTATCCTAGATAGTATTTCCTAACGACCCAGCTATTTGAAAGCTTTATATGAAATCAGCTTTGGAATATGGCACTGTCTGTGCTTGAGAACTCGGAGCAACTCTGTTTGGAACTTGGGCATTCATTCTGAAGGTTGTCCTGCATCTAACCTTTGCCTAGAAGACTGTAGTGTGGGTTTTGTCCAGAGTGTTCTAACCAATCAGTGGGGCGGTCTTCCAGGTACCCACACTCACCTTTCCTCTGCAGGTAGCATCATGGTCTTTCTTCTGTGCTCAAGGCTAGTATTTTCTTAGCAAGAGCCCTTCACCTGACTCAGACGCCTGCAGACAGCTCCCCTCTCTCTGGGTCAGAGTCCCTGCTTCCCAGTCCCTTTGCTGGCAACCAAATCTCCTCCTGCCCCAACTACTCAGCATGCTTTTCATTTTCATGACTCTCTTGCTATTACAAGGCAGACTGGCTTTCTGAGAATGGGAATTTAGATCCAGCCGCCATGTATCAGCCACACCGAAGCCTACAAAACCGCTGGTGGAGTGAGGCCACTTCCTCCCCACACACCATGGGGGTGACTCACCACGACTCAGAGGACACTGATTAAGATAAAGGTCATTGGGGTTTTCAAAGCAGCCTGTTAATTGTTGTTTTTTAAAAAAATACCAAGGCTGTTTTAGTTTTACAGCGATCAAAAGGATTTTGTAATCACACTAGGAGAGCATGTAGAACTTTTCATCTTTGAGACACTTAAAAACATTAATTAATAAGAGCAGGGTACCTGGTAGAAAAAGGAAAAGGCTTGTTGTCTCGACATGCCCTGCTGCCTCTCTCCCACCTTCCGGCTGCTTTTGGACACGCCCTCCCTGCTTCCCTCCAGTGTATCTGGGCTTCTCATCTACCCATGAACATGGAGGATTTCATCCCTACGTACAAACTCCTTGGTATTTGTCCCCTGGCATGTCTATGTCATCCGGTCATCAAACTTATCTAGAAAGGTCTGAGCCGCATGGGGTGGTGCAACCAAAGGGCCAGCACCATTTTGAGGGAAATCCTAGATACCATGGTACCATCAGATGCTACAAGGCTTCTCTGAGGGTCTGAGTCAGGTGTTGGCTATTGGGCCTTGTATTGTGTGCACTGGGCATGTGCCATGATCCTGGTTCCATGCACTCAGTATATTGTAGTTGTTCTCAATCTAAAACTGAATCGGTGTACCCCTGGCCGCGAAGGCCAGTTTCAGGGTAGCCTGAATGAGTTGGCGTCCAGTGGAGGCACAAGGGACTGGTGGGATTTGGCTTCCGTCATGGTTCTGCATCCATTAATATGCCTACTGCGTCCTGTGGGTGGTCGCCATCTGAGCTGAGACACCCTCGAGGGAGGCCTAGTACAAAATGTGGTGAAGACCCGAGGCTGGGCAACCAGGCAAAGATGGGGTGGAATCCCAGTTCCACTGCCAGTTAGCCATGCCACCACGTGGCCTGCATCCCTGGGCTCTGTGTTTGCGCGTCTGTGAAGTGGTTATCCTTCCATGGAGATAGGCACACCATTTAGCACGGCTCCTGGAAGAAGGGCATTCACTCTTCCTGAGGAATGCTAGGAGGTGAGGGGGAAGGTAGCCGTCAGAAAACATTTGCTTTTTTTTTTTTCTTTTTTGCTAAAGGCAGTCACTTGGAAAGCAGAACAGATTGGTTGCTACATTTTATGAATTCCTTGTTGGAGAAACAATGAACTTAGAAGACTGAAAGCTGTAACTACTTCAAAGTACTTTCCCTTTGGAACAGATAGCAGAATGGTGGGTGGGGATCCCTGCATGGCTGTATTGTGATAGTGAACACAATATATTTTTTTTCAATTCCTTCACTTTTCAGTATTTTCCAAATTTTCTACAGTGGGCAGTTGTTACGTGGATAATCAAGGGAGAGAGAGAAAAAAACAAAACAAAACACCTTAAAAAACAGCCAAAGCTTAAACCATTTGGATTGTAGACAGGAGTCACTGATACTCTGTTTCCACTGAGACTCCCATTCCCTTGGGCCACCTCCTCTAAGGCTATGTGCCATGGCAACCGGAGACCTTGTGTTTGAGACCCTTGCTTTGACCTTGAGAAGAATGGACCACGATGTCAGGTTGAACTGCCTCTTTTTAAAAGGACCGTACTACTAAGAAACCTTTGATCCCATGAGCATACTTTCCAGGGCTGAGGCAGGTGCTGCCACATCTCAGGTGTCAGTAATGACCTTGGCAGTTATTGGTGTTTGCCGAGTAGGCATTTCTCGAGACTGTTTGTCAAGACATACCCCTACTCAACCATGTGTGTACCCATTTGCTTCTCATCCCAGCCCTGTGAGCTGAATGCTATTACCTGCATCCTACAGATGAGTAACGTGGGCTCAGAGAAACGCACACCAGCCCTGGAGCACACAGTGTGTGTGTGACTAGAACTGGAGTCTGACTCTAGGGCCTTGCTCTCTACTGCTCTTCTGACCACCCTGATTAATGAGCAGTGAACCACCGTCTACAACCTGAGTGCAGGAAATGACCGTTCTCAGACAGCTTCTCCATGCTTTCTCCAGGCTCACCTGGGCCTGGCTCAGGACCTGATAAATGTTCAGTATCCAACAATATTTTGGGGTATGTGGGTGTGTAAATGAGCGAATAAGGGAACGAATGGCTGAGGGAGTGAAGGAATGACGTGCCTGGTCGCCATCAGGCCCTGCTGTCTTGTGCATGGAGGAGAGAAGATGTGCCTCCTTTCCTTCTCCTTGAAAGGACCACTTTGGCCTCTCAGACAAGAGGAGACGCGGGCCTCGGAGGAGATGGCGAAGGTGTTCACCAGCTGAGGACCATGCTTTCCTTGGGAGAGAACATCTGCCCAGACAATGGCTGGCTCCCTGCCCTTGGCCACACCCCTGCACCAGATGGCATTAGCTTTGGGCAAGGTTTCTTCCTCTCCAGTTGTGGGCCTCCCACCCCATCTCCTTCCTTCCTGTTGGCAGTGTGGAGCAGCACGTACAATTTATCAATTATTAGCATACACAATATTTGTTTCGCAGAGGCTGTGTGGATGTGTGTAGCTGATCTCCTCTGGCCCTTCCTCCCCCCCACCCCCACCCCCACAACACACACACACACACAGAAAAAAAAGCAAAGACATTTTTTTTTTCAAACTCACATGAACATGGCCATCACCTCAGCCCATCCCATTATGCTTTCAAAGTCCATCTCTAGATAACCCACGAGAACACTCAGGAGCAGCCAGTTAACCCCCACCTGTCAGGTTCAGGCACATAAGGCAGCTCCTGTATGGCTCCAGCTTGCCCCTCAGATGGGTGCCCATCTTGTCCCATCCTCCTAGGCCACGGGCTGGTTTGTGTGTTCACCACATCTGGCCTTTATTTGAAACTCCACCTCAAAGTATTTCATAGCACAGAATATCTTTCCTTATTAAATTCTCCCCCACATATTTTTTTCATAAAACAGGCACCAAAAACTACAAACCTACCCGTGGCTCTCAAAGTATCTGTTTATAAACCTTTGGAAACCGTTCGCAATTCGTTAATCACATTTTCAAAGGAAGTTACAGTTTATAGATACACTAACAAATGCCATATCCGATGCCTCAGCCCCAGTAACGAGATCCTCACGCAGGGAAGCAGGGAGTGGGGCTGGTGGATCCGGGATGTGTCACAGGCTGAATCCCACGGGATAGGGGAGATCTGGCCTGGGAGTCAGATTTACTTCTCATTCTGTCACTCTTACACTGTGGCCTCCCATGTGTCCTCTTGGGGAGAAAGTAGGGGATCAGCCGTGCTCAAACACAGTAGTCTATCTTGATTACAGTGAGTTATTTTGCAAATCACATGTTCCTAAAGAACCGTTAGGAACACTTCACTTAAAATGTACTTTAAAAGTGGTTCATTTACAAGGAAAATAATAAAGGCATTAAATATATA
Source organism: Neofelis nebulosa (assembly GCF_028018385.1). Lineage (NCBI taxonomy): Eukaryota > Metazoa > Chordata > Mammalia > Carnivora > Felidae > Neofelis > Neofelis nebulosa. The sequence goes on along the minus strand of NC_080785.1, from coordinate 146,920,293 downwards.
CAAATCACAACTCCAGTGACTACTTACGTTTGAAACCCAAACCAGCTTTAAAACAACATCTTTAGAAAGGGAAGGGGGTAATGTGGAGAGAATGTGTTGGTACCTGAAACATCTAAGGGCATAAAGATTTCAGTCACAGCTTGATCCAGGCACACACACCATGTTTTCAGGACTCTCTTCCTGTCTCTTCTCTGCTTTCTCTGCACTGGCTTCATTCTCAGGAAGGCTCTCTCCAAGCAGAAGCAGAGATGTTTATGAGGAGCTCAAGTTCACGTCCTACCACCTTAATGATGCTAGTGGATGCACAGCTCTTTTATCCGGATAAATCCAAGAAAGCATCCCAGATTGGGTCTCATCTGGGTTGGCATGAGTTATATACCCAGCTCTGAACCAATCTCTGTGTCCTGGAGAGATGTGGGTCTCCTTACATGCTCAGGTCACTTGCCCACCTCTGAACCAGGATGGTCTTGCTTTCCCAAGAACTATATTTATGGGGCATAGGGCCCAAGGTCTTCCCCTGGAAGAAAGCAAGGTGATTGCCCTGGAAAATGTGAGGGATGGGTGGGGGTAGTGCACAGGCACAGATGTCTTCCTTGTGGAAGTCTAATCTCTAGCCTTCCAATGTGCTTTCTAAATGGGAGAAAAAATAAAGGTGGATCTAGGGTCATTATGCTTGAGTTTACTTACCACCCTCAATCTGTTTTGTCTTATGCAACAGCCACTGACTTTTCCTTCTCTCGCTCAGAGTAATCACTCTGCTACATTACTGCTTGATCTCTAATGAGAGACCATTAACAAAGCCCCACATGGGAAGTTTTTCAGACTGGTTTCACATACCTGGTTAAGCAGACATTGTGGTGGGGCATTCCTTTTTTTTTTTTTTTTCCTTCTTTTTTCTTCTTTTATTTTGTCCTTCTTTTTTTTTTTTTTTTTTTAGTGTTTATTGATTTTTGAGAGAGGAGAGAGAGAGTGTCATTCCTAAAATGGAGTTCCAGAGCAAGTATCCCCAGTCCTGCCTGTTTCCTTCAATGAAACTAACTTATTTAGACTCACTGGCTTGTGGACCAATACACTGGGAATGCTTCTTCACCTCACGCTCTAAACTCTCCAGGTTCTCTGAATATCAAAAGTGCAATGTACTGAATTTCTTAAGTGTTTGACAGCTGGGAGTGGTCAGAAGGCCAGGCTTCTCTAAGCATTAGAAAATTGCCAAATACCATCTAAAAGGACTTGTGTTCTTTATCACAGGTATGGATTTTTCTGCTGCGAGAGTCTCAAGTCCCAGCTGAGGTATATAGTATGCAAGTCTTGGTGCTTAAGGTACACACCAGGAGGAGGTGCATGACTGTAACTCTCTGACACAACCATCTTCAACAAACACCTCCTTCCTGCCTATGGTTTGCAGAGCAGGATCACTGACTGGGTCTCCTTCATTTCAAGGAAATGACATGGAAGCCAACTGTATACAATGAGACCCATGATCTTGTTGGCCAAGATGATGGGTCTCAGGAATCATGCTAGCATATTAAGGATTTATTCTGTGCCAGAAATGTGTTTGTCAATTTATACACACTATCTAGTTCATTCTCTCAATCTACTGTTGCCATGGAGGTACTATTGCTTCTCTTATTTTGCAAGTGAGAAAAGGGGAACATGAAGCCACTGGGCCCCTTGTGCAAGATCATGTGCCCAGTAAGTGGCAGAAACACTTTATCTAACAAAAGACAAGTGGGTACTTTTGGTGCTCAGGACCTCGGCAGTCTTCCTGAGTTTCTTTAGGAGTGGCTGAAATAACATGATGCTCAGACACGAAAATTTGGTCGGGGGTTGGTGGTGAGTGGGGATGTCCTGCACACTCTGGTTATATCATGTTATCTAATGTGTCATGGAATTTGTTATTGAACTTGTGATGGGCTCTTTTCCAATATGCATGGTGGGCAATACATTGACCTTCGGGGGGGTGGAGCAGAATTAAGAGTGATGAACTGCGAGCGAGTCCTTGGAAAAGAAAGAAAGCCTATTTAGCTGGCCTTATTTATATCCTTAGTACCTGGTCCCCACTAGGGGTCCAATAAATGTATTTGAGTAAATAAATAAAGGAGAATTTTGTAATGACCAAAGGAAGTGCTTCTCACAAAAAGATGGTGTAGACCTAGTGTTACATGGCCCAAGAAACTGTAAAGGCTTTGCCCTTAGTGGCCAGAGGCTGGGCTGCGTGAGCTTCTGGCGTTCCTCCTGGCTCTTAGGACTAGGGTTCTTACTGTAATGGAACATGGGGGCCGTTAGACAGTTAACAGAGGCCCAAGAGTGTCTGACTCTTGCTGCTCGAAGGGACATGTGGAGTCTTACTTAGCATCATGTGCCCCCTTCCCCATCACACCTCCTCACTGAAAGCTGTGGGTGACAACCCCATGGACCTCGTTCCTGTTCCTCCCACTTCGCCCCAGCCTGGCACTTGCCAGGGCCAGAGCTTCTGTGAGCACACGAACTTTCCCTAACAGGATCCAGCCATGAATCTGCTGTCATTTACAGCAGCTTTGCAGGGAACCACTTCCCTCCCTCTTCATCTGCAGTGGATCCGATGTCGTAAAACTGGCCATGAACAGCTGCTCATTGGAAAGCCTGAGAGCTGGGAGAGGAAGGGTGGTTGACCTGGGTGATCTGAGCCCACTGCCCCTTGGAGCCAATGCAGCCTTCCTGAGTGGTGCAGTGGGCACTTTCCAGAGAGATCTCAGCGCTCCTGAAATACACTTGACAGGGAAAACAAGAGAGGAAAGCCACTGGGCCCTGTTTGGCTCTACAGTGACTACCCTGTCTGGCCTCTGTTCCCTGGGTTCCACTGGGGGCCCATTTAGACCTGTTTGGTTCAACACACTGGCAGTGAGTCTCTCCTTCACACCCATGTGCCTTCAGCACCTTGTCTCTGCAGTAGACAAGCAGTGTCCAAAATGGTAACCCGTGGTTTTATGGTCTTAACACACTTACAGTGACACTGCATCTCATTTAAAATCTTACCAATTCAATCCAAAGATGACCAGTTTAGAGACAAAATCAAAAAAGAAAAAGGCTATACATACATACATACATATTTTTTTCTAGTATGCCATCAGCCACATCTTATGAACTTGTAAAGGGGCTGCTTATCTTTAGCCTGCAGTAGAGGGCAGACTTTCCTACATTATAAACATCCCAACAACCAGCATTAAAGGCCCTGAGGCACAGGACCATCCAGACACAGGAACATCCAGTTGGTAAAATGGTAGGCTTGCAGGGTGACTAACACCAGTGATCTAGGGAGAAAAAATGAAAACCACTTCCCCAGTTATTAATGCACTCATCAGCTTTTCCAGAGAAATGTCCTAATGGCCATTAAATCTGACAGGGATTCCCAGTACCCACATCTACTCCAGGTAAAGGAGCTGCGCTTAGCTCAGTACTGCTATAGACAGCATGATAGGAAGTAGAAGGTTCTGTGTGTCTACAAAATGGTACCAGGATGTTGAGCCCAACTGTGGAGATCAGTACTTTTGTTTCCTAGCCAAGGAATTAGGGGGTAGCTTTGGGACAGGAGGTAGGGGTGGGAGAACTATAAAACAAAGGGTTATGACTAGATGTTTGGTAAACTGTCTACAAAGCCCTTTCCTATGTCATGAAGGGGTGGTCTTTAAAACTTAGGAGTAGAGAAGGATCTTCCCCATTCCACACACATATCATCCAGGCAGAGGGGAAATTTTGCTTGGTTTCTGGCGTGTTTGGAGCCAATGAGTCCAGTAGGTAAATTCATATCAAGTAGAGTTGACTTGTTATTCCCTAGCTCAGAGCGACTGGCCTCGGCTTCCCTGCTATTAAAACCCCTAGGACTGTGCCCTGCCGGGCTTCTCATCAATATCTCTCTACTCATGGTTGCTGTCAGAGAAACGGGGCTTGGGGAGATAAAGGCTGCCCTGGCTGCCAGTCTCATGGAAATATTTTGTTTTCTTTTCCTTTTCTCCCTGCCAGTATGAGGAAGGAAAAAAGCGAAGGAAACCTAACTACAGTAGCGTTGACCTCTCGGAGGTAGAGTGGGAAGACCGGGATGATGTGGTAAGTGACTGATGAGGAGGGAGCTCCACTGTACCCACTTCTGTACCTGGAGGCCATCCTAGGAGGTGGCCACCGCAGGGACATGGAGACAATGGGCCCTTTTGATGGCATTTGGGGTTTATAACTCTCCTGCTGGTTGGAAAAACTGCAGATAGGCCTGCTTTGTGCATCCAAAACCAGCTCCTGTCTGGTCCCTTCTGCTGTGGATTAATCCAGACCCTTCCTCAGTGCCGTTTATGGGGCGTTGCTGCCTTCAGGGGAGCCTGGCCAGACAGCAGAAGGCTCTAACCACCACAAAGTCAGGGCCACAGTGCACTTGTAGGGACACCATGGGCCAGCCCTTTTTTTTAAAGAGCAGCCCAGGGCTTAGCAGGCCCACCTCCCATTTGCATGGCTGGCAGTGCATTTCCTGGGCCGTCTCAGCCTTCCCCATCCTGGCCACACTGCCAACAGCACACACGCTTCTTTCCTGCGCGGATTCAGCCTTCGGCACTGTATCAAAAGCTTTCCTTATGCCCAAGACTTAACCCCGTCTGTCTTCTTGTTACTTCCTCAATAAATCAGATTTGTTCGACATGGCTGCCTTTGCATGAATGTAGGCAGACTGTCCTTAATTAAATTGTCACTTCCCATGAGTTCCTGCCTTGATCCTTGTTCTTTCCTTTCTCTGTGGTATCTCTGTGCAGGGCCATGGTTCTCTGCCCTCACCCTCCCTGATTTGTCCAGGGTTCTTTCTGCAGTTTCACCATTGAGACACAAATGTTTCTGTCCCTCAGTCTGTCCTATTTCCCAAAGGGTTGTTGAGGGGAACCACCTGGACTCCCCAGCTGGGTTCCCGGGCCTTTCAGAAACATGGCCAGCATCACTGTTCTCTGGCTGTCATTTTTCTTCTCTTCAAGTCCTCTACTCCCTGGACATCTCAGCTAGCATAAATCTTGGATTCTCTTCCTTGCCTATAAATTGCAAGAGGTGTATCTGTTTTAGAAATTTAGCCAATTTCCTTCTTCATCTGTACTAAGACTCTTTAAACTCAAGTTAAAACAAAATAATGGCTGATTGGTTAAAAGCTACTTCCTAATCTGCCCTCTTTTCCCAGGGGCTGGTGGCCTGATGTCAAGTCAGCTCAATGACCTGGTACGGTTTACATCTCCTTGTTCTTTTAAACGTGGTCATTGGGGTCTTTACATTGTACTGCGCCTGATGCCCATGCCCTTCCTTTTCAACCTGCTCTTCCCAAGAAGCAGGCTAGCGCAGTTGTGAGGGGCACCCCTCCAGGCATTAGCCTACCTAGGTTCAGATCCCACGTTAGTTATTTGCTGGCTATTGGTCCCAAGCATGCAATTATCCTCTCCGTGCCTCAATTTTGTTGTTTTGTTCTTTTTTCCCAGTAAAATGAGTATGATGATAATAGTACCTACATCATTTGTGAATCTTAAATGTGTAAATATGCCAAGTGATGAAAAGGTATTTATACCACTGTGCAGACATGGTGAGGCCCATGAGTGGTGGCTATTCTTCATACCATTCTCATCCTCATTAATCCTCAGGGAACCTTCTCATTAATGAAGGTCCCGTGGACTTACAGCTGCTAAATTGTCTCGTGAGTGTCTGAAGGGTGCATTCCATTGTTTTCCTTCCTCTTCCATCTTTACTTTATCGGTTGCTTTATTTTGACCTCCCTGGACCTTTTTGTTTCCTTTCCCAGAAGGCTGGAACCTTGTTGTCAACATGCTTCTCCATCAATTTCCTCTCATCCATTTTGATTAACGTGGGAGGCAAACTGGAGTATGCTTGCTGTTACTTCAGAGTCCTCCCATCCAGGGAGCAGGTCCTCTGCTCCTAAGCACAGAGCTGATGATGCTCTCACTTCTCCTTTGCGTGGAAGCGATTTATTACTTGGCTCACTTTATCCATCACCTATGCTCCAGTTAATTTTCAATGAGCTAATATCTCCTCTTATTAATAGTGGTTTCCCTGCCCTATCATCTTTTTCCCAGATTCCCAGACTCCTGAGCGTGTTCTTCACCTCCATCTGACTCATAGGACTGGGTGGGGTGGGCGGGGTCCACCTTCAGAATTCCCACATCTCCTACACGTTCAGTGTTCTTACTCTGCTCACAGTGGTCTCTCGTTGTCTCCTGGTTCGGGTCCCTTGCCTCGTCTCTTTGAGGAACATGGCATACTCAAAGTGTCAATTCCTTCATCACCAGCATGTCTGGGGAAACCCAGGTCACCATTTGTCTTCTAGAGATTTGCACTTCATTGATTGGAGAATGCTGGAACCCATACAAAGCATCTTTGTGAAGTCTACACAGGATCCACCCTGCCCATATGTCCACCACTGGGGTTTGCGTGTGAGTAGCAGAGGGCAGGCTTTTGGTCAAGATCTGGGAAAGCACCTTGCAAGCAGGGCCAACTGAGGAAGAAGCAGCTTGAGTCTGCCCAGCTGCAGAGAACATCTTGGGAGGTGCATCCTACTTCTCTTGGCAGCTCGGCTCTTGTTGAATAAAATAACGGTATTTATAACATAGACCCTGTGTCCTTCCAAAAAAAGATGCGAGGCCACATAAACTATTAAAACACGTGCAAAATAGACTGGATAAATTTAAAATTTTTTAAAGAGAAAGAAATTAGAGACCATTTAGAGGAGGATGAGCAGAACCGCTGGCCCAGGCTCCAGGTGACTTAGGCATCACATCAACAACACAGTGAGTAGAACAGACCTTCAGGGACCCGTGAGCCAAGAAGCAAGGCTGAGCCATCCATAGCCCAGCCTGAATCCCTGGTGTTGATCACCTCTGGGAAGGAAAAAATAGCTTTTAAAATGGCATTTATTCTTTGGTTATGAATTCCCAGAGAAGGTTGAAGGAAGTGAGGATATTTTTCTTACTTCTGTTACCTGTTAGTCATTCCCAAACTCTCCACAGAGAACATGATTATTCCTATAAAGAGGAAAAAAACTAATATAAATAATAGTAACTGACATATATTTGAATTCTTCCTACAAGCCAGCTCTCCTGTAAGTGCTATATGTGGATGACCTGGTTTATTCTACACAATGGTCCTTTGAAGTAGGTGTTACTGCTATCCTCATTTTGCAGGTGAGGAAACTGAGACAGAGAACTGATTGGTCCACGGGCTCACAGTATGGATTCCAGCCCAGGCAGTCTGGCCCCAAAGCTCTTGACCACATTGGTATGGCTTAGAGAGAGCCTTTGCATCCAAGAGTCCTTGAAGACTGTATCAGTGCCTCAGTATTCTCATAGTATCCTCCCCTGAGTGGTGCAGCAAAGATGGGGGTCCTTGCACCCAGATGCTAAACAAAAGCTTGCCATGGGATGTTGTTGCAATTACCAGCCTGTCAGATCCTGCCTCTGGTCCAACTGACATCCCTTTGTTGCAGTGTGAGCCTTGTCTACAGCCCTGCAATCAACTCATGTTTCTCCTTACCTAGGATGATTCTGGAGGAAATGTCCTTCGTGTCTTCTTTCTAAAGCCCCAAAAACCTCTTCTCCCGGGGTAAATTTCTGAGAACTGTGCCCATTTAGGTTGTTCTTTTTTATACCTACTCCAGTGTCTCTGCAGTTCATGCTTGAGCCCAGGACGCCAAACCAAGCACAGCCCACCTGAAAGAGAGAGAGAGAGAGAGAGAGAGAGAGAGAGAGGATTTTGATTTTGTTGTACAGATGCTCTGTGCCCGAGTCTGTTTTCATATTCTGGGTAAATGCTTACTGGAAATGATAGACCTGTTTATCTCCTGCTTCTCCTTTCCCCTTTAATCTGTTGGAGTGGCCCAGATTGCATGTCTTTGGGGGCCTGGATGTGCGTGCCACTTGTGCACCAGGAAAGGTGAGGCTCGTGTTCTGATGTGGATAACAAACCACCATTAGCAGGATAAGGTATCATATACTTACGCATAAAACCTAAGGTGATCAACAAATATCTGAGGGAAACTTCCTTTTTTTAAATATAATTTATTGTCAAACTGGCTTCCATATAATACCCAGTGCTCATCCCAACAAGTGCCCTCCTCAGTGCCCATCACCTACTTTCCCCTCTCCCCCACACCCCGACAACCCTTAGTTTGTGCTCTGTATTTAAGAGTCTCTTATGGTTTGCCTCCCTCCCTTTCCATTTGTAATTTTTGTCCCCCTCCCCCATAGTCTTCTGTTAAGTTTCTCAAGATCCACATATGAGTGAAAACATACAATATCTGTCCTTCTCTGACTGACTTACTTCACTGGACATAATACCCTCCAGTTCCGTCCACGTTGCTACAAATGGCCCGATTTCATTCTTTCTCGTTACCAAGTAGTATTCCATTGTATATATAAACCACATCTTCTTTATCCATTCGTCAATTGATGGACATTTAGGCTCTTTCCATAATTTGGCTGTTGTTGAAAGTGCTGCTGTAAACATTGGGGTACAAATGCCCCTATGCATCAGCACTCCTGTATCCCTTGGGTAAATTCCTAGTAGTGCTATTGCTGGGTCATAGGGTAGATCTATTTTTAATTTTTTGAGGACCCTCCACACTGTTTTCCAGAGCGTCTACATGAGGGAAACTTCCTTAGTGAGCTTTAACACAGGAGGAAGAGCTGTAGGCTCCCAATGGGACCAGAAGCATGACCACTAGCTTGAGCATGGGTGCTTTGAATGGTCAGCAAAGCTGCCTCAGCTTCAGGGTGCAGGCGAGAGACACAGACTCACTGGGGGCTCTGGGAAACACATGTGACCTGGATAACGCAGGGGCCAGGGGAAGGAGGATGGCTCTCATCGACCGGGGAGCCTGATCACCATCACCAGAAAACTATTTTCAGCTCGGAGAGGTTTGACCTTTATTTTATCAGCTACACTATGATGAAAGCTGCTTTCATGTCCACTGCATTATCACACTTGCATCAGATAGGAAAAAAGAAAGGTATATCATTGATGCTTTAATTTGCTCTTCTTTGACACCATTAAGTGGAACATCTGCACGGGTGATTTTTTTAATGACTACATAATATGCTAACATATGGGCACACCCAGACTTGTTGGGGAACTTTCCTCCACCAGGCCATGTTCATTCCTCCAGTTGCTCATCGCTGTTGTCCAGGTAGTGGCAAATTCAAGGGCTATTTGGACAGCTCTGAGCAGCACCGTCGATCACGCCCTTCCTGGCCTGGTTGGGGTATATAGCTTCCTTACCGCCCCACCACTCTGGTCTCTGCTCGGCGTATGCCTCTGCCATCCTGTCTTGTACGCTAGCTGTACTTACTGTAGGATGTGCGGGGTCAAACCTCCGTCTCCTCAGATGGAAAAGTGACATTTCTAGACCGTTTCAGTCTTACAGTGCTGTTCCCATCACTCAGTCCGTTGAAAAAGTACAAAACGCCCTTTCCTCTTGTGGCAACAAGGACAGAAACCACCTTCCTGTCAGCCCTAGTTCACAGTACCAAATGGGAGAGCCTACTGGAAAATTAAAACCTCAGACTGGTGGGGCACCTGAATGGCTTGGTTAGTTAAGCATCTGACTCTTGATTTCAGCTCAGGTCATGATCATGATCTCACTATTTGTGGGATCAAGCCCCACTGTCATCGGAGAGCCCATTTGGGATACTCTCTCTCCTTCTCTCGGCCCTTCCCTGACTCACGTGTGCTCTCTCTGTCTCTCTCTAAATAATAATCTTTTAAAAAGCCACCTCAGACATTTCATGGTCAAGTTTAAATTAAAACTTTTCTTTGATTTAAAAAAAAAATCCAGAAATAACATACATTATTTTTATATTCATGCTCTACAGTTGTATATGAATGCTTTACATTTGTCCAAATGCTTTCTCTCCTGATTTGAGAAACAAAAATAATGACATGGGTTTAAGGGGCAGAGAGCCTGTATGACTGTAGACAAGTTTTTTCATTTTGTGCCTCAGTTTCCCCACCTGTAAAACAGGGATAATAATTGTGCCTTATTTTGAGGGTTTTAAAACCTGTACCTGACACATAGTAAGAGCTTAGTAGACAGTGTCTGTAAGTATCGTCTGGGCTTTATAAGACTGATCAACACCGTTATGCAGCACCTGATGGGATCCTGGGGTCTGGGAGGCCTCACTTAGAACACTTTTGATGGGGTGAATGAAAGAGGAGTAAACGTAGCCACAGAGAGGTCACAGAACAGTGGTCTGTGTCACTAGTAAGACTTGAGTCTTGATATCCTGGGTTATTTCTCTTTACCATGGGCTGACCCTTTTTCATTCTGGGCTGACCTGCAGGTTGTAAAGAGCCACGATTTTAACACAGGAACTGGGGAGGGGGGCGTGGTGCAGGGGGGGTTCCCATAATCCGTTATTTGTTCATGAGCAGCACTTCCAAGCAATGAAACCTATTAAGAGACATCAGAGTGCATCACAGAGTAAGGTATATTTCTTATGTGGCTCACAGTCAAAGTTGGAAAGACGTCGGTTTGGAGCATGGGCATCTGTGGTCAAGCAGACTCAAGCTTGAATTCTGATTCCTTAAGCTCTTGACCGGGGTCTGACATCAAAGGGAAGGAGGAGGATGGTAATGACAGTGATTGGAGGTGATGACGGTGGACAACAAACATGTGCTCGGTGCTTAGGGTGGACGAGGCTGTCTTCTAAATATCAGTGCATCTACTTCCCATGACAACTCCGTGAGTTGGGTGCTGTCGTTAGTTCCATTTTGCAGGAAAGGAAACTGAGACACAGAGAGGGTAAGCGAGTTGTCCAAGATCGTAAGCTCTGGCTCTGGAGTCCACTTCCTAGCTATAGTGCTATTCTGCGTACAAGTAGGTGTTCAATAAGTGTAATCTGTTTTTGTTAAAATTGAAGAAAAGAAAAAGACCAGACTAATCATCCAACCATTTGCCTCCAGAGAGTATCAGTGACCTTGGCCTTGGAGCTGCCTGGGGATGATGCTGATTGTTCAGTGCTACTGGGGGTTGGGGGCGGGGTGGTAGGGACTCATGGAGAAGCTTACCTAATCTCCGACTTGCCTGGGGAATGTGAGAGGGGAGGGTCCCAAATGGCTTTAGGCAGGCACCAGAAAGAGGAAAAATGAAAACCATGTTAAAGATAAATCGAGCCGTTCTTAAAAGTTAGAAAGTAGACTTAATTAGGACCAGCTCTCCCCATCCAAAACCACAAAAGTTAAAATGGGAAAATATTTCCAGAAATGCCCATTATGTGTTGTTAAAAAATATCTAGAGTAAAATATATGTTTTATTTTATACATGCCTCCAGCTAAAAATTATGCTTTTGACTCTCTCTCACAGAAGACGGGAATGTGAACCCAAATCTAGACAGCCCCGAATCAAATTTAGGTTGCTTGCAAACATTACAGTTTTCTATCGGCCAGATCTTAGTCAAGCTCCTCAGAGGAGAGAAGAGGGGAAAGAATTAAAAAATAAAAAAAATAAAAAAAAACCAAGCACAAGGCCAGGAAAGAGTCTCTCCTGACAGGCTGTGGCATGTTAGCATCTGCTCCTGTTCCATTAAATGGCATACCCTTCGTCTCCCATTGGTGCCCATGTCTTTCATCACTGTGTCTGCTGTCCTTCTGTGAACCCACAGAAGGGCCACACATAATTAGAAGAGGTCAGCCAGGGGCGGGAGGAGAGCATGAGGCTCACTGTCCCTAGATGGGACCTCCAGAACTCAGATACCGGGTTGCCCTGTCACTGCCCGTGAACCGTAAGCGAGACCATTAACTGGCTCAGATTTCTCCGAGAGCATTTGAAGATGCTTCGTGCCATAGAAAGCGAATCGCTGTCTTCCAAATGGTTGGCTTAAAAAAATACCATGTAGGAAAATATCTTTAACTTGATTATGTTTTGAAAAACGATTTCTTCATGACAAACTAATACCCTTTTGGAAAACACAACTTGTCCCCAGAGACATTCTTGCCCTCATGAGTGTTTTCGCGGTCGTTGGGGCTCCGTTCTCTGACTCTCAGGCATCGTCCACATAGCCCAGGCTTTTTCACTGGGGCTGCCTCGAGGTTTACACGAGCACCCCAAACTGAAGTCGAAAGTCATTTGACGCTGTTAGCCTCTCTCCCCTGGTATAGTGGCTGTTGGATGTGTACTCTGGAGAAGCCCTGTTCTAGAGCGCGGGTGCTTGGCATGCACCACCAGATGTGCTCCCTAGCTGCAGGACGCAAGATGCCCAGAGGGCATGCAACCTAGGAAAGGACTAATACCAGCTTCCTTCTGTCGTTTCAGTTAAGAAACGCCATGGTGAACCGAAAGACTGGGAAGTTCTCTATGGAGGTGAAGAAGACAGTGGACAAAGGGGTACATTTTTCTCAAACATTCTAGCTGCTTTACTTTAAAACAAACCACTGTGAAAAATTAGCTTTGAAAGCTCTATCTGGAATAAATATCTTTCGCTGAGATCATTTTTCTCTTGTCTTTACTTATCTCAAACAAGATTCATGTAGTACTGTTAACGTGATCATAGCGTGCCCATTTATTTTTATTTATTTCTGAAAACGTCACCTAGCAGACTAACCATGTTTTCTTCTCTCTACGACTTTTTTTTTTCAATCTAGAAACGGGTTTTGGTGATGACAAATGACTACTATTATACAGACATCAAGGGTACCCCTTTCAGGTAGAGCTGACCATAATACATGGACATTCCATCAGATCCATCACTTGTGTTTGTACAAAACCTGCTGACGCTCTCAGAGCTCGTCATCTGAAGATAACCAAACACCCTGCCGAAAGGCTGGAAAGAGTGAGGAAGGGGCTTTTCCCAGGCTGCTTTTGTTTCTGTTTTCCAGAAGGGGGAAGATGGTTCAGGCTCACCTAGGAAGACTCACTCAATTTGTCATGGCTTTGCATCTCATTATCGAGCAAATAAGCTTTGGGGGTTCCAACTAAGGGTGGAGAGACCAGTTCAGAGGGTTACCAGGTTCCTTAACCATCTATCTAACTTGCTGCCCAGTGAGTCCCATTTCACCTTTTATTTCCATGATCAAAAAACAGGCCTTCAAACTAGGAAATAGCATATCCATCCTTACGTGTTGTGCTTCCATTTTAATTTCTCTGAAGTGTACTTCTGTGCTTGTCTACCTTTGAATCCTGTTATTTCTCTGTAACAGTCCTGAAAAATGGCTTTGCCCCATTGCCTGCTTTCAGACATGCATGTGGCATTCTATAGTCTCCTGCTCCTGTGACCTTACTGCTGTAACACTTTTGTAGGAAGTTATTTCAGTGGGGCTGCTTCACATTCCCAAGCTGGTGCCTCCCAGAGCTAAGGAGAGAAAGAATGTACTGACTATAGATTAACCTGAAAAATAAACGATGGCATCGCTGTCATAGACTGCCAGGGATCCCGAGTTTAATTGCAGTTGGAAGCAGAGCAGTCGAGGGAACACGGGACCGCTAAGTGGGTTTGCCAAATGAAGAGACTGTGTTTTCAAAATAGATTCTCTTACTTTAGAAAGGAGCTTAAATCAAGCTCGTGAGAGTGGGAAAAATCTATTAGACCAGGGAGAGGGTTGGGCACAGATGCCCACAATGCAATAATGTGGCCACATGCTAGTGGTAGTGGAAATTTTTATGTTCACCCTTGGAAGGTTCCCTAGTCCTAAGCTCTAGGGTCTGGAAAGACCCATCTGTGGCTGAATGTAGGGCAGGAGTATGTAAGGTAGTGGTGAGGACCAGGGCGTATGGCTCTCTCGAGGGCATCCGAGAGAAGGGCTAGCAGTTTGCCACGCCTCTTTCAAGATGCGCAAGAGCAGCCAATGGCTGCTGGCACTTCCAATCAGAAATTGCTTTGAAGCGGCTGATTGAACCTAAGAAAAACGAACACCAACTATAATCAGTGGGGTTTTGAAAGTAAACTGTTGGAAAAATTGTTTACAGAACATGAAGTGGAAATGTGAAAATGGAAAATAAAAAGTTAACCCACAAGTCTATTCCAGTCAATGCCATGGATTTCAAGGTCTGCTTTGTTTCTCTGCACAGCTTAGGTGTGGCGCTCTCCAGAGGCCATGGGAAATATTTCTTCCGAGGGAATGTAACCATTGAAGAAGGTAAGATGATGCTTTGACCCGTTTTATCTTTTAGGATGGGGGAAAGGCCCCAGACCCAGCCATTGGGTTCACAAAAGATCTTGCTCATCTGTTCAACCCTCTCTCCAATCCCTGGGCATTTGACTCAACTGATTGCTCACTTGACGTGAGCTTGCTTTCTGAACGGTGGGAATCCCCCCACTAGGGGTGGCTTTCTTTATGGTTTCATTTGTTTATATTCTGCTTTAATCCACAAACCTGTTGAGCCAACTCATAGGATCATCCACCAACTATCTTCTTCTCATGCATAAAAAATCACGACCAAGAAAAATACAAAGTAGTGTAAAAATTCAAGCCCAGGAGGAATAAAATGAAAACAATGGTATGCAAGCCTTAGTCTTCTACAGTTGAGCCACAGATTTCATTTGTGCTTCAAGGCAGCCCAGGTCCAAGGGGGAAAATATGATCATTTAAATGATATAGCTAGGTCAGAAAGAATAAGGAGCACCTTTAGATTCCCAGGTCCTCTTGTCTTCATAAAGCATAGGCGTACTCAAACTCCCAATGAACGGTAGCAGTTGTTACAGCCCTTGAAACTTTTAAACCACTGCCACACCCGTACTGCCCTTTACAACAACCCAGTAGCTCAGAGAAGTTGCCTTCCCCAGTATCACCAGTTCACAGGGAGGGGTGAGGCTGAGCTCTGAAAGTCTCCACTCCCCAAGTGGCCCTGAGTGTCACTCACCCAATCTGGGTGTTAGATTTTGCATCTCCACAGAGAAGGAGCAGGACCAGACCAGTGCTCTTTCTGGGCGTCCCCAGAAAGTATGGCGAAGAGCAGGAAGGTTGATTACAAGCCAGTTCTAATTGGTTCGAGCTGCTTACAAGTGCATGTGGTGAACTTCCAGAAGCTGGACGACCTTGGGGCTCTCTCCAATGATGTAGTGGAGAGTGAAGAGATTGGTGATCCCGAGATGCCAAGTTCCATAGCCAGCCTCTGGTCTACTGCCAGCTAGCGTGCATTGTTTTACAGGAGTGAGTCTTTGTCTCACAAGTCATTGTGAGATCTTAAGGACTCGAAAGAAGATTGAAAGCTTTCGTTGTGCCCATTTCAGAGCTAATCAATCATATGGCCTCTTTTCCCAGAGACACATAAGACAGAGCAGACAACTTTGTTACTTGGGCAAGATACTTAAAAGGATGTGTTCTCAGAAATTGCTTTTTTTTAACTTCTAGAATTTTCTGGTTGTATGAGCCATGTGTGGCTCTGTGGATATCACTGTCCATGAAGCCAGAAAATACATGTCTAAACTATCTGAGGTGAAGCTGAGGGAACAGCTCATGGTCAGAACAATAGAGAGAGAGATTATTAATGGGTTATTTGCATCTCATGTGTCCATTTCCTCAGCCAATCCTCAGTACATGGGCCTACCTCTTTCTCTGTCTCTCTGTCTCTCTGTCTCTCTGTCTCTCTCTCTCTCTCTCTCTCTCTCACACACACACACACACACACACACACACACACACAGTTGTTTTGCATTGTCTTTTGGGTCATTTCTTTAGCCATCACCTCTCCCTGTATGTTCCACAGCTGTGAGGCTGAGAGGTCATAGAATTTCAGAGCTAACTGTTATCACCATGCAAGAAATTAGTTTGAACCCAAGCAAGGGGGAGACTATCTGGTTATCCACACAAATGAGGTCAGATCTTGCTTTCTTTGTTGGTTCTCTATAAATAAGAAGGCTTGCAATCCTGCCAACTTGGAGTACCCAAGCCTGAGAAAGCTACTTCCACTTGGGCCAAGTAGTAGAGGGTCCTGATCATAAGGGCCATGGCACAATTATTGTTCTGCTCTGTTCTTGGAGAAGGTAGGAGTTTCTTGGGGATGGCAACCACACTTCTGTGGGATCTTCCATAAGAAATGCTGCCCCACAGAATGTGGGAATTTTCAACATGCTTTCCCATTGTCATATGTTACGAAGGTGGTCAACAGGTAGACATTGCTCAAAATGTAAGGAGTTGCTACTGAGGCTGAAGGTATGGGTTATAGTTCCACTTGCTGAAATTGTTTCTCTTCTGAATCTCCTTGGCATGCATATATATATACATATATGCCATTATATACATACACAGAGAAAGAGAACATAGTAGTTGTTCAATAAATTAGAGCTTATGTCATTATTGTCCATGTTGTCAGTCACCAGTAGATGTGGTTGTGTCAGAAGGACCCAAATCAGAGATGAGCAACTTAGAGAACAATTCAGTTTCCTTGGTGGCCTGGGAACTCATAGAGGAAACAATCAGAACAATCTTCCCATCAGAGACTTATCTATAGGTCCTATGAAATAGAGGCAGAGTGGGCTTTGTGGATGAAGGTTGATGAGAACAGAAACTATAAAAATAGAATTGACATCATTAACCCAATGTTAATGTTGTACTGTTGTACTGGTTATTCCTTCTGCCAGAGCACACACTCCATTATCTACAGGCTCGGTCCCTCACCTCCTTCAGGTTGTTGCTTAAAAGTCACTTTCTCAGTGAAGCCTTCCCTGCCTATCCTACTCAAAATTGGAACTCTTTCTCTTTTACTTCTCATCTCTTGGTGCTGCCTATCCTATTCCACTCTCTTTCATAGCCCTTATCACTAACTGATATGTTATGTCTTTTAATTTTATTCTCTTTCCACCACTAGAAAACAAATACTGTGAGGGCAGTGATTTTGTTTTGTTCACTGGTATAGTCTCAGGGCCTAGAATAGTATCTGGCACAGAGTTGATGCTCAGTACATATATGGAAAGAAGGAAGGAAGGGAGCAGGGGAGGGAGAAAGGGAAGGCAGGATGGATAGATGTATGCATGGCTGCATGGATTGTCCTAGGGACTCATCCCTGCCCCACTTAACCCTCTCCTGGAGTCTATGAGGTAGACTCTGTCATATACATCTTCTGACTAATAGAACTCAAAGAGTTGAAGTGACATCCCCAAGGTCATTCAACCAGTTGGTGTTGGAGCCAGGAAATGACACTTTAGTTCTGTCTGATGATATTCTGTCCAATGTATTCCCTACTTTCTGTAAAATCAGGCAGGGTGGGCAATAGTTAGATCTAGTGTTTGGCTATTTACTTCTACATTTGTATTCGAGGAAGAAGCTGGAATCCTGAGTGCAGTAAGATACTGCTGGCCATTTGGGAAACTCTGACATCCTCAAACAGACTATAAGCATCATCTTGAGTTCCTGAGGTCATCACTCACAAGTGTGTGTCTGCTGATGAGCCTTCAAAATGAACTCACATGAAGATACAATGAAAGAGTTATTTCACAGAGCTAGAGTGATCTGGAGCATTCTGTAAAAACTCCCCAATTCCCTGCAAGCCCCGGTTGTCCCAGCTACCTTTCTGGACTGATGGCACATTTTTACTTAGGATCCTGTAACAACTAGCAACTTTTGCTGGTCAAAAACAGTTGAGTATTGGGGCACCTGGGTGGCTCAGTCGGTTGAACGTACGATGACTCAGGTCATGATCTTGTGGTTCGTGAGTTCGAGCCTTGTGTCAGGCTCTGTGCTAACAGCTCAGAGCCTGGAGCCTGCTTTGGATTCTGTGTCTCCCTCTCTCTCTGCCCCTCCACCGCTCATTCTGTCTCTCTCTCTCTCTCTCAAAAATAAACATTAAAAAAATTAAAAAAAAAACAGTTGAGTATTGACAATTGCATATCATTCAACCTATCATCTCACCCTCACAACCAACCATCAGTTAGAGACTATTATTATTCCTGTTTTGCACAGGAAGAAACCGTCATTTGGAAAAGTAAAGTAACCTGCTAATGTCACGCACGAGTTAAGTGGTCCAGCCCAGCTCCCTGCTCAGGCCGTGCAGGGCTCCAATGCCAGTGTTTCCACCGTCATACTAAACCTGTCCCCCGGAACTCACTGATGTGTCATTTATCTTCATGGAGTTCAGGCTTTCCTGGGACACTCAGCCTGGGAAGGTGGCAGTGGTGGTCTAGGGAGATGGAAGTGGGGAGAGAGATCTGCCTGGTTTCCTTTGTCCAGTGTCCCTTTTCATGGGCAGATATCTTTGGCATTGGTGCCTACCCATCACCACTCAATGGCCCTGTCCTCAAGCATTTAGAGCACATGAAAGCTGAGGGGTGTCCGTGCCCCACGCAGGTGATCCTTACTCATTAACTCCTTCTCCTTGATCTCCAGGCCTGCATGACTTAGAGCACCCTGACGTATCCCTGGCAGATGAATGGTAAGAATTAAACCACCCTTCATCAGCATGGGTATTTGTTGCCATCTTTGATTTCAAATCCTCTATACTCCCTCCCTACCTCTCCTGGTTCAAAGGCAAAGGAAGGCGATGCCACAAATACTCACGTGTTCCTGTTTTGGCCCATGTCATGTTCTCAGGTCCTACTGCAACACTGACCTACACCCGGAGCACCGTCATCTATCTCAGCTAGAAGCCATCAAGCTCTACCTCAAAGGCAAAGAACCTCTGCTCCAATGTGAGTGTGCTGTGTGTGCATGTCACCAGGGTACACAATGAACCGAAAACCGTACTTCCCCTCAGCTTTCAAGGGAAGCTTTGCTCCAGTAGAGATGATCAGTCAAATGTCTGCTTCCTAGAGAAGCAGGAGGAAGAATGTGGGCCACTGGAAACCATGCAGAAACCCCAGTCTCATTCTAGCCTTTTGCACTGGATTTGCCCCCCTACCGGACCATTTAAGTCAAGCACCTGAGTAAGATGGAAACTACCACTAGGAGGGGACTGTGAATATCTGTTCCCTTATTTTACATGAGAAACAAGGGCAAGAAACAGAACTGGCGGCATCTCAGGGCCTACTCGAGGTCTGCTTCCCTCCAGAGTGGAATCATCACGGACACATGTTGCCTCATGAGGTATATGTGCTGTTGCCCCTCCTCTTACCACGGGGCCTCTGAGGGAGCTCAGTGAGTCAGAAATGGCCCGTGGCCAGTGCAGAGGGGGCAGGGAGAGAGCAGCAGGACTGATGCTCACCAAGTACAAGAGCAGCCCCTGGACTGGGGTCTAAGTTAGTTACAGCGACTAGTTTGGGTGAGGAGAGATTTGCCAGCAGTGAGCACAGCACCTGCCCCTACCCCCGACAGGTAGCACTTGTTCATTGATGTGAACGGTTCTTTACCTATATTATTTCCTAGACTAACCACAGCAGCCCTGTGAGAGCTGGAAGGACGTTTATCTAGCTTCTAAAGTGCATCCTCATGGAATGGATTTACTTTTGGGGACATGCTCTAGTAGAGAAAAGATCAGATGGACATCATATAAGCCTATTTTGTTTCATTTTCTTTGACTTTCTGAAGGACATATTTAAAAAACAAAGGGATAGAGATATGTTTTAAAATTTACATCTACCATCCAGCTTAATCAAATCTTAATATTTTGCCCTATTTCCTTCAGGTGCTTTCTAAGGAATGAAACATTACAGATAATGTTGAAGCCCCTGAGTCCCCTGTGTGGTCCCGTTTCCCTCCCAGAAAAAGCTACCCTCCTATATTTGTCACTCCTAGACAATTATACTCTTATATTATCTATATTATTATTACATTATTATATTATACTATTACTATATATAGTAATATATACAGATGTATATATGTGTGCATATATATGTATATACGTATATATAGGTATCCATGAATAGTATGTGCCATTATTTTCATTATTTTATATATTAAAATTTATATGTGGTATATTATATTATCTACAATATAACGTGTGTATTGTTCTATAACTTGTGTTTCACTCGTTGCATTGTTGAGATTTACTTATGTTGATCATTTACCTGTGATGCATTTGTTTGAATTACTATATGGTATCCCAAGACGTAACTATGTCTCACTGTGTCCATTGTCTTTTTGGTGATGAGTTATTTTTAGGTTTTGCTTTTAGAGCAAAGTGCCATTGTCTTGTTGGCCAGCATCAAGGTGAGGACTGGCCGTCTGTAGGTGACAGTTAGCCCCTCTGCAGAGTGATTGGAGGGCTCTGGGATGCCTCTGCTGCACTCATGATATCCCCCTGACTCCTTAGCCTCTTCCACAGAGCCCCAGCAAGATTCCCTCTTTGGATAGGGGTAGGTTTCCTGCTTTAAATTGGAAAAAACAAACAGTCCTACCAGATGGAAGGTGTCACAAAATAGAGGAGTCCCAGGAGTGTTTAGTTATCACATCCCTCTCTCTTCTTACAAACGACTAGGAGCAGGGCCCTGAAGAACCACAGGTAGAGGACAGAAGTGCGGATGGACCGAGCAAACTTTCTAAGACATGCCGGTCTATGGCATCAACTCCTAGATGGGAAGAGAAAGCGGAAAACCGAAGTATGACACACCCGAGACTCTCTGTTTACTATCGTTTCATCCAGATGCTCTGGGGGGCCCTGTATTGCGGGCATATCAGCTGTCAGAACTGACCCATATTTTCAGCCAGTGGGAGGTTAATGCCTAACGCGACACATCACAGGAGAGAGTGGCCTGCAGACACTGCAAATGAGCGCGGCGAGACCTCTCGTGCCCCCGTTTGGGGCCCAGCCACAGCCATCTTCTCAAGTCTGTCCCTCCCAATAGGTGATAAAGAATTGATACAAGAAGTCCTTTTTGATGCCGTGGTGAGCGCTCCCATTGAAGCATATTGGACCAGTCTTGCCCTCAACAAATCTGAGTAAGTGGTTGCACGTGTCCCCCTTTCCTGGCCATTTCCCCACAAGCTGTCCGAAATATGGTTATGGTTTAAAGAACTAAAGTGTTTGGGGAGCTTGGTGTTAAAGTGCTTTAATTTTTCCCAAAGCTCCAAACCACAAGAGCTAGAGCAGATTAGCGGCTCGGGCTTGGGTGGCAAGCTCCCGGGTTTGACATATAATTTGAGCGTTAGTGTTACATGAAATTTGGTGTGCCGGGGTGGGGGGCACTGGCGAGGGAGAGGGAGGCAGAAGGAGCGCTTAGCTTCTTGCCCTGCATGGCCCCCTGTACTTCACAGTCTGGAGGGGACTTGGGATCTGGGCCAGGCCGGGTTATAAGTCGGACGGGGAAGTGAGAGCTCTGTTTCGTGAGGGTGTCAGGATATAACCCTGTGGTTTTCTTTCTGTGGCAGAGGACGCAGGGAGAGGGGGCTGGGCAGTGGTAGCTGTTGTCAAAGTCTTCAGCAGCTTATCAATGTTATTATTATTTTACTAATTGAAGTAGGTTATTAAAGATTGAAAATAGAAAGAAAAAGCATTCCTTTTTCCTTATACCTTCATGTCAGACATTATTTAGTTCTCTCTCCTTTTTTGTTCTTCGTTAGCTCCATTCATTCATTTACCTTGCCTTTTGTAAACCCTCTTCTCTATCCTATCATTCATTCTGTTCTCATTGTCATTCCTTTATCATTCGTTCATCCATGCATCACCGATTGCATATCTGTTGTGTGCCAGGCGCTGGACTAGGTGTTGGTGAAATGGAGCAACTCGATCAAACACAGTCCTTGCCATCATGGTACCTGTGGTGTGTAGCATCCCAGATTATTAAGAATTTGATAACTGCTTTGAAAGAAGTGTAAGGATGTGCAGATTGTGACAAGACCTAGAGTGGAGATGAAAGACAGAAGGCCTTTCTGAGCAGAAACTAGTTCAAGGGTTAGGGAGCATTCTAAGGAAAATGGAACAACGTGTGCAAATGTCCTGAGGTACAATAGTATTTGACACATTTGAGGAATTTAAAGAAGGCCAATGGAACTGAAATATAGAAAGTAGGCTCGAAGATGTTGGCAGATGAGGGTGCAGAGGGGCTAGATGGCTCAGGACCTTGGGAGTCAGGTGAAGGATTTCGGCTACTATACTACAAGTGTTGGAAAGCCACTGAATGATTTTAAGAACATTTTAAGATGTTAAGAAGGACATGATCATATTTGCATTTTTAAAGAATATCCTCCTCCTGCTATGTGAAGAATAGTTTAATGGGATAAGAGCAATAAGAAAGGCTTCTACAGCATTCCAAGGGATTTGCCACTCAGACCAAGGCAGTGGCTGTGGCACAGAGAGGAAAGATCCACTTGTGGCATGCTTCAGAACCACCACCACTGCCGCCGCCGAGGATTTGATGGTCCACTGAGTGAAGGGAGGGAGACTGAGCTCTCAAGGGTCATTCTCAGATTTACAACACGAATGCCTGTATAGATAGTGGTACCATTTCCTAGGACAGAAGACAATGAAAGAAGAATTGGTTTGGAACTGAACGTGTCCATAGTGCTTTTCTAGATGTTTTAAGCTTAAGTCTCCCAAGTAGACAGTTTAATACAGGAGTCTGGAGCCCCAAAGAGAGATCACCATTCTCATTATACTTGGAAGTGTCCTTAGACTGCTTACTAACATGGTTCCTGTTCCCTAGGAGGTTGGGAAAGAGTCAAAACCTTTCCAGTGATTGCTTTCTCTGGTGGATGTGGAAATGTTTCTTTTAAGCTCTCATGAAACTCAAAATCCCGTGCAAAGATTGCTGGTTCACTCCTAACACATGCTAAAGATTTCCAAAATGGTAGCTTTGCTTTGTAGTCCACATCTGTAACTGATTGGGCAGCCTGGCTTTCCAATTTGGGTAGGCTGCAAGCAGAAACAAATGCATAGTGTTGGTTTTTATTCACCCCTTAAATACTTAAAGGTAGTACCAGCCACTTTGACTACCATCAAAGATCAAGTAACCAAATTATCTTATATTGAAGATGACATGGATAGTGCTTCGCATCAAATGGCTACTATCATTGAGGGAAGGGAAGCAAACTCAAGAAACAGTATTCTCTTCATACTTTTATCACAGAATTAAATTATGTATCTGTGGAGAAAGACCACTCGCTTTTTGTGAAAGAGGTAGGCATTGCGAAAATCCTTAGCACGCTCAAACGTATACAATATTTGCCTTGAAAGTTGAAAAAAAATTCCTTCAGTGGATTTTAAAATAAGTTTCCTTTGCCAAGGCCATTCTTAGGGGTCCTATGTGTGGTATCCTGCAGGGATTTAAAGAAGCCATTTCTTTAATCATCTCTGGGGATGGTGGTAAGAAGAAGGCCTGTGCTCTGGCAGAAGTTACAAGTCAGTGACTTCAAACAGCATAGAATTCAGGTCCTAGACATTTCCAGGCTGCAGGTCGCTGCAGACTTGACCCAGTGGCCCAGCTGGTACTTTCACTGATGGCAGATTCCACTAATGGTTTCAGGACCAAGAATGGACTTGGTAGATCAATGCAAAGTTCCCTGTGATGATTTTCTTCCTCTCCATAAAGCCGTTCCCATTCCTGTCTGCTCTTCTGACTTTGCACTCAGAACCCTGAGATAAAGATGTACCTATTTAGTGTGGGGGTGCATTTGTTCATGGTGCTTTGGAGTTCTCAGAACTCAATGGAGTTCTTAGTTTTTCTTGCGAGAATTACCAAAAATGCTTTTGTAAGGGGTGAGTTTGCATTCCGTGCTTGGTGCGGGTGTGCATATGTGTGTGTGTGTGTGTGTGTGTGTGTGTGTGTGTGTTTCTATAATTTCTTTTAAAATTTCAGGTTTTATGAAAAACTGCTTTTTCATAAAGCAGTCCATGAGTCTTAAAATGCAAAAGCCATTCTCTCCTTACTGTCTGGATGCAACCTCCTGTTGTCTGCTGCTGTGTTTCAGGAACTCTGACAAGGGCGTGGAGGTTGCCTTCCTCGGCACTCGTACGGGCCTCTCGAGGATCAACCTGTTTGTTGGGGCTGAGCAGCTCACCAATCAGTAAGTAGGAAGACTCCCCTGCAGGGGCCCAGGGAGCTCCTGAAATGGGAAATTCAAGGGATGCTTAAGCTTCTCGGTTCTACCAGCAGTAGAAACAAAATTCAGGCCACCCCAGGCATGCTGACATGGTTCCTCTCTGTTCTACCGCGGAGGCCCCGGCGTGTGTGCTCGCCTGCCTGTTGGCCTTTCCGCAACCCTTTCTTCTTCATGCTTGCTGGCTTCCGCCCACTGTCCTGGAGTCCTCTCCCGCGCTGGTGAGTCACCGCAGAATCTGGCGACCCAGGGGTTGCTGGGGGAGCGGCCAGAAGGAGGACTCCTGATGGATGGCTCCAGGGCATTCAGCTGCTCCGCAGCTCTGTGGAGGGATTCCTGCCTGTCCAAGAATCAGGGTTTCAAGTCTGTTGTTTATTTGTTTGTGTGCACTTTAATAAACCTCGGTGCCTCTGCACTGTGCCTAAGGGCCTGCAGAGCCCCACACCCAGGAGTGGGCAGTCCAGTGGGACACGGGTTGGACAGTGTTTCCTTGTGTTGCCAAACAGACCCAGATGGGCAATGGGGAGAGCGTCCAGTACCCAGATGTCCTTGAAATCACTGCGCAGCCTCTGTATCTTCAGAGAGCAACAGGGTCTTAACTCTTCAAACTGGTGTTGAACCAGAGCTAGTGTGGGCCTGGGAAGTCCTTTCTGGCCCGATTACTGTTTCTCAGTTTGTTTGTTTGCTTGCTTGTTTTTTTCTCTGAAGTAAGAGGCATTATTAGGCGAGGGACAAATGGAGTCCGAGATTCAGACAGTTTGCCAAGTGCGTGTGAGGAGGGTTCAGACGTTACTGTGGGCCCTCAGACACCCTGATGTACGGATACCTGGGGGTGAATGACACGGCCACAGGCTGACCACCAATCTGAAAGGGGGCAACCCCACAGAGACCTGAGGAGGGGACACTCCTGTCCCAGCAAGCCCCGGTCAGCAGCGTTCTTGCCTCTTAGGTGAGGCCCTGTCCCAACCATATGATCTTATAACACCAAGTCTGGTAAGTGGGAAATCAATAGATTTTTAGATGGTTCATGAACTGGCCCATTTGAGGACTCTTTCTCAGCATCTCAAATTTGTCATTTAGGAAGTTGACTACAGTTGTGACTTGATTGTTCCAAGCCCTCTTCAGCCCTTTAGCCCTGCACAATTGTCTTTCCGGAGGGCAAGTTCCTAGAAGGACTAGAAATTACAAGATACACATCACCTTCTCCTTCTGGAACCTAGAGAGAGGCAGAAGGAGATGTAGGCACTGACTTTCTCCTGCTCAAGAGGAAGGCTGTTGTTTGTATTGAGATAAAACAGACAAACCAGAAGAACAATCACAACAACAAGACAATGCACCTTGCTAGTCTGTCCTGTAGGTCACACTCAGGATTGCTGGGATGAGGGTCTGGCCCATCCCACTGGTTGCCTTTGCTCTGTGTCCCTGGAAAGTGGCAGTGATGATCTCCCTGGGTTCTTGTGAGGATCAAAAAAATCGTGGATGTAAAACCAGTTTGAGAAGCTAAAAATATCTGCAAGTAAGGGTTAGCTCTGTTCCCTGTGACACTACTGTGACCCAGAGTGAGTAGACACTGGCTATCTGGATGATTCTTCGGTCTTCAAGAAACTCATGCCATTGACTCATATAGAACTCAGAACCTTGAGTTCTATCTTTTTTAATGTTTTTTATTTATTTTTGAGAGAGAGAGCATGTGGGGGAGGGGCAGAGAGAGAGAGAGAGAGAGAGAGAGAGAGAGACAGAGGATCCAAAGCAGGCTCTGTGCTGACAGCAGAGAGCCTGATGAACCTGTGAGATAATGACCTAAGCCAAAGTCAGACACTTAACTGATAAAGCCACCTAGGCACTCCAAAAGTTCCATTGTCTTAGGGTCTTGTACCTGCCGACCCTGTCCAAGAAGACGGCATTTGTTAAGGTCCAACTGTCCAGATATACTCTTGGATAGGGCTAGAAAGCTTTTCGAATTTCTGTTTTTAAATAAGGCATACCGAGAAAAGTGCCAAGCTGTCGGGAGAGTGCTAGAGAATATAAAGTCCCTGCCGCAGAACTAACTGATACTAGCATCAGCCTGCTACACTGAGGTGCCACCTCCTGTCACCACCATCTGTTTTGGAAGCACGTGGATTCTAGTCCAAGGGCTCTGTCCCTGCCTCTGCACCCGTTAATGTCAGCAGTGAATCTTGTGCATTCCATGTGGCCTCTTGGAACACCTGTAGCACACAAAGGCAGTCTAAGCGATGACCGCTTCACAGCTTCCATGTGACCCACAGAGAACAAAAGAAGCTCCCGAGATTTAAAAATCCCATATACTTGATGGAGCCATTTTCAGTTTACATACTGTATACATAACTCTGATAGAATCGCAGTGAGTATAAGTTTATAGATGAGTAAATGGGGTTCAGAGATTCAGTGATTGACCCAAGTAATTCACCCAAGGTCATTCGTCTGCGCCTAAAACCTAGACTGGTCTCACACAACACCACAACAGCCCCTAGTATCTATAGGTAGGCTTTCATCTTACCTAGAAAGATCTATCTTCCTGAAGAACATTTTCAGAGATTCTGTAGAACCAACTCTCTCCTTCTACTTCCTTCTGAATCACCACTTGGTAGTTATCAGGGACCTACAGGGTTTCCTGGCAACCAGACCCTCTCGTGTGAACACCAAAGCCAATGGAGATCATGCCCTGCAGGCTCCTGCTCGCTGCCCTGGTGCCAGCGTGGTCTGGTCCTGGGCAGCAGCCACTGGGCACTCAGTAATGCCGTGTTCCAAGCCTGTCGCCTGCCTTCCTCAAATGTCTCCATCAGTCTAAGTGAAAACCACCTCACACCTCCTAACCAAGCTATTGGCCTCACCTTCCAGGACTGGAAAGGGGCCCCCGGTACCATTAACTGCTGCATGAGAAGGGCACCTTCCTCCCCGTAGTTATATGCATCCCACCACCAAATAGGAATGCCACAAGTGAAAATGCTTGGTTGTGCCATGGCCCAGTGTGGAATACAGCTGTTCATCCCACCGAGGACTAGATAGCAGAGTCTCCTTCACACACCTATCGCAGTCAGGTTTATGAAAAATCTCGTGTCTGATGGGGGGAAAAAAAAGCAAAAGGTCACATTTCAATATTTGTGAGTCCTATTGATTTTAGGATCAGGAAACATTACCACTGAATATATCGGTGCCAGGAGGAGCTTGTCTGTGACCTCAAGCCTGGAACTCCCTACGCCCAGCACTGAATAACTCAGAGGTCCATGCATCATCAGTTGGCCTTTTGAATGACAGCAGAGAGCCTTTACATAGGAACGTGGCCATACTGATGTGGCAATTTGAAAGAATTGAGAAATACTGTTTAGAAAAGTTTCAGCAAATTGCTTTTAATACTTGAGGAGCTCTTATCTGAATATGAGATTTGATTTATCATGTGATCATTAAGCACACGCTGAGTGCCTGATGAGTGCCAGGCCCTGGAAATGTCAAGAAAAATAATGTCTCTGCCCTTAGAGAGGAATTAGAACATACTAGTGTAAGTTAGAAGGAGGTGTATTTCTATGCTGAGAACTTCAAGGGTGGCCTCCAATGGCACGGGCTTCCTCTAGGAGGTAGCTTTGCATCTTAGAAAGAGATCAAGAGATCAGTGCCTGGCCATACCCTAAAACTACAGAATGCTTTCCTGAGTTAGAAGACAATTCAAGTAGTTTCTAATAACCCAACTTGTTACAACTTAGCATATAAATTCAACCCTGCTATAACAATGGAGAATATTTGAGTATTTCTCTCCATGGTCTGTGTGATCCAACTTCACACTGCAAACTGATGGATAGAACATGGTGCCATTTCTGGTTCAATCAGTGGCCTTTTCCCTGCATACACATTGTCCCCTGATTGCTGTCCTTTCCATCCCTTGATTGCTCTCCCTTCCTGCAAGATCTCTGAAGACTGTGGACTAGCCAGGCAGTCATTTCCTCCCCCGAGTTATACTGTCTCAGCCAAGATGAGGCACTTGGGAGAGTAAACATGAGTCTTTGGAGATAAGTGAAGCAAACAAACATTTCACTGGAACTTGAGGATGTGTAAGTCTCTGTGAAGGGAGCCAAAATGGGAACCAAAGCTTCTTTCCTCAGAGACTTCAGGAGGTTTGGGACGGGGACATGACAGAGCAGGTAAGACCAAGGAAGGAGAAGGCCGTGTGAGAGACCAAGGCTGTGGGGCAGGAACTTGCTAATGTCTCTGTGGATTTGTGTGGTGGGTGGGATTTGAGGCACACTGTGAAGGGAATATGATTTTGAAAGGAAGAAACGGGGAAGAGAGTGCGGGTAGGCCTCAGGAGAGAGAGAAGCACTGTGGGCAGTGGGCGCAGGAGGCTGGGCAAGGTAAGGGATTTACAGACAGCTGGAGCAGTCCTGTTGGCTGGAGAGCAGGTGGTGGAGGGAGGGAGGGAGCAAGGATATCCACAGGGCCCACTGCTACCTCTGTTATACTTTTTCTCAGAAGAGTGAAATCTACTTAATTTGATCTTTCCAAGGGTATGTGATCGTGTATGGATTGTAAGGCAAGACAGCTTTCTGACTACCCTTTCTTTGGTCTTGTGATACGATTTCTGGAGGCTTTGCTTGCTTGCGTTAGATGCTAAGATGATTCGTTCACTGGACATACTAGGAAAAATTATTTCACCCACAGACAGTCTGACTGCTGGAGTTCTACAGGGTAATTCTGAGCCATCTGGGGTGCATGATGCTACACAGATTCTCTCTGCACTGAGAAAGCCAACACTGTTTTCACCTGACAAAGGTGGTTGGGACATACCCACATCCGGCTTCTCCTTTCTGAGTGGTGACATGATCCTTCTCCTCCCCCACCTCCTCCATCCTCCTCCCTGTCCCCCTCTTTCTTCTTCCTTTCCAGTTTTATTGAGAAATAATTGGCGTATAATTGTATACGTTTCAGACGTACAGCATGATGATTTGGTTTACATATATTGTGAAATGATTACTGCAGTAGGTTTACTTCACATCTCTCTTCTCATACAGATACAATAAAAAGAAAAGAATAAAAATTCTCCTGGTGATGAGAACCCTTAGGAAATATTCTCTTCACAGCTTGATTGTAGGTCACACGGCAGTGTTAGCTGTAGTCCCCAGGTTGTCTTATAACCTTCTTGTCATTCCCCATCCCCCAACCCCTGCCCCTTGTAACCACAAATCTGATCTCTTTTTTTTGAGTTTGGTGGTTTTTTGGTTTTTGCTTGTTTGTCTTTGTTTCTTTGTTTTTAGCTTCCACATGTGAGATCCTACAGTGTTTGTCTTTTTCTGTCTGACTTATTTCCCTTAGCTTAATGCTTTCAAGTTCCACCCATATTGTGGCCAATGGTAGGATTTTCTCATTGTTGTGGCTGAATAATATTCCATTGTGTGGAATGTGTGGTATATATGCCACCATTTCTTTATCCATTCATTCTTTGATAGACACTCAGGTTGTTTCCATATCTCGGCTGTTGTAAATAATGCTGCAGTGAATGGAAAATATCTTTTTGAGTTAGGGTTTTTGTTTCCATTGTATATATTCCCAGTAGAATTGCTGGATCAGATGGTAGTCTTATTTTTAATTTTTTGAGGAACCGCCATATTGTTTTCCATGGTGGCTGGCTGTACCAATTTACGAAGTGCACCAGCGTTCTCTTTTTTCCAGACCCTCACCAACATTTGTTATCTCTTGTCTTCTTGGTGATAGCCATCCTAACATGTGTGAAGTGATATCTCATTTTGGTTTTGATTTGCATTTCCCTAATGACGAGTGATGCTGAGCATCTTTTCATGTTCCTGTTGGCCATTTGTATATCTTCTTTGGAAAAATGAAAAGGTACGTTGCTCACTTTTTAATTGGATTATTTGTGGTTTTTTGACATGTTCTTATTCCTTTCCATTTCCAGGGATTTTCTGAAAGCTGGAGACAAGGAGAACATTTTTAACGCAGACCATTTCCCTCTCTGGTACCGAAGAGCTGCGGAGCAGATTCCAGGGAGCTTCGTCTACTCCATCCCGTTCAGCACAGGTGGGGGTCCTTGTTAGAGTTGGGACTCTGTCTGTCTGGTCCTGCTGGCCCGGGCATTGCATGCAGAGTGTAGTGGGGGCCATCTGAATGCTGGAGGGAGCCAAGTTCTGTCTTGAGGACCAATGCTGAATATTGGCCCAGCACTGAACCATTGACCTGTTTCATAAATACAATGGCCCCAAGTAAAATGAAGCTTTTGCTTAACTGAAGTGTGAAAAGAGCATTTCACAAAGCAGGACTGGTACTTTTTACTGTGTGGAATTTGAATACAAACATCTCAGTAGATTTTTTTTTAATGTTATCATGGCCCCACTTGGAGAAAATTCATGCAGACATAACATCCTTTGCCAGAACTTTCAGTGAATCACATCACTTTGGAGGCCCACAGTCCCCCCATCAGAAACTAAATTGATTCAAATCAACATGCAGGAGTGAGAGCTGATATTTTTGTGTAGACTTGTGATCTCCTGACAGAGGGCTGCGGTGACCCAGGAAAAGCGCATAACCTGTGATTTTTCTAGTCCTAAGATTTTATATTATAAAAAAACTAAGGTTGCCTCCCTCCAAAAAAGAACTGAAACACCATCTTATTTCAACCATGTTTAGAAGCAAAACACACTGAACATACTTTTCGATTGTCCTTGGCTTTTTCTTGTCTCACGCAGCTGATAGTTTTTGGTGCTCATTTTGTGGAAGGCTCTGACTGACTGTGCCTTGTAGCAACTTCAGAGATGAATAAGACCTAGTTCTATAAACTTGGATTGCTTTAGACAGTTCAGTCTATACTTATGTTTTATATTAGAGCCACCATATTAGTCTTTTTCAAGCATTCTGAAATTAGCCCTAGTGGCGGTTTTCTGGTGCTTAGTGTCAAAGCCCCTTCCTTGGTTCTTAGCACTTGCTCATTTCCATGAATGAAAACGTCTTCAGAAAGAGTGCTTTCAAAATTTGCAGAAGACACGTTGGCAAGAGTTATCTAATAACCAGTTGCATGGACTCGTTAGGAAGAGAGTCTCTCATTCATGAAGATATTCAAGGAAAGGCCAAATGTTACTGTAGAAATTCCCTGAGCAGGTAGAATTTTAGAGGAGATTATTAATTAGTTTCCTTCCAGGAAAAACTGAAATTCTTGGAGTCTGTACTCCTTTGCACCCATGGCCACACACACGTGTGTTCTCAGATACAAATGTCCAGGTGACTAAGACTCTTTCTTTATGTTTGTTTGTATGACACTTTATTGCTGAAAATACCAACTGAGAGAACAGTGAACTTTCTCATTCTGCTGCAAACCTGTCAACGTCTTCTCTTATCATGCAATCTCATGCTCCTTTCTTTGTCTTGGTATTCTAAGAAAAAAAAAGAAAAAAAAGAACTTAGCTTGCTAGATTTGGACTGGAAGCAAGCATGAAGTTCTTCTTTTCCGGCAGGGTGGATTTTGCTCAAAACTGGACAAAGAAAAGGAGCAGTCAGAAAAAAGAGCAATCCCCAAAGTGTTCTGTGTGTGTGTGCTTATGAATGATGGCCCCTTGTATGGGTTTCTTCTTTTACTCTTCACCATTTTCCCTACAGAGACTTATGTCTGCGAAAAACAAATTCTGCCTAATTGAGGCTGTTGTAGAATTGGTTTTTGGCAAGCGGGCTTGTCAAAGGAATTTACCTTGTTCGCGATAAAGTTAAGGATGACTTCACATCTTAGGAGATTTCATTCTTCCTTTTGGTTCGGAGAATGTAACATCACCAAGTACAAGTGTTATGATGAAGCTGTCTTATTGTTTCTACCATGTGTTGATTACCTGCACATATTGGAAAACAAGCTGGTTTTTATTACTGCTTAGGCTTGAGCCAGGAGAAGGTTCTCAGTTGCTTCAGTCATAAGCGTATTCAAATTCAGGTCTGCCCTCTCCATTTCCCAGTTCATATTGGATTCCATTCATGGAACACCTTTTATAAGGCAAGCATTGTGCTAACAATTATCAACCAAGGAGGGGAGGCGGTTGAAACCTGTGCTCAGGGTCTTTTAATTTATGGATATTGGAGCCATTGTTAGTAATTGAAAATGTCTTCATACTAATGCCTTATTGTTACCACATTAATAAGAGTTTGGAGTAAGGATTGAATTCCAAGTCTATCCCTGATTGGAATGGTTTTGCTAAGAAAAACTGGTTTTGAAATTAGAATTTTATAAATCAGTAAAGTTGTAATGAACAAACCAAAACTAAAGTTCCCAACTTGTAAAACAGTTTCAAAACTTTATCTCATGTAGCTCTCCACAGCCGTATTTAGAGAGGCAGTGTAAATATGATCACTAACACAAGTAAACACTGTAATTAGTAACCACAAATCACAAGAGAAATGTGGTCCCTCCAGTGGTGCTTAATAATTTTGATGTGAAGAGGCCGGATACCCCCCTCCCCCGCCCCCAGTGTGGCAGTCATAACTCAGTGCACTGATTCCTTCAGCTGACAGGACTGTCTACGCAGCACCTGTGGCCTAACAGAATTGGCCAACTCTGAGTCTGGGAACCATGCACTAACACAATCTGCAGAATTGGTGGCCATGGGCCAGTATGATTACTCTCTTAACCTTGCCACACAACCATCTCCATTTTTGTTGTGATAGTTTTTCTTCTTTCAGGAATAGTCAACAAAAGCAATGTGGTGACAGCGAGTACCTCCATCCAGCTCCTCGATGAACGGAAATCTCCTGTGGTAGCAGGTAAAGGATGGATTTCAGTCAATTAATAGAAATAAGCATGGCATCCATTTATCTGGCCAATGAACTGCTTCTGTGCAGCATGTTTATTCTTCACAAAATAAGTTTTGAAAGGAACCAAAAGCTAACACGTACTTCTTCCTTAGCTTGGTGTTATCTTCACCAATTCAGGATTATGACTGGTTGTGTTTGTTGTGACAACAGAAATCTTTCCCAGTACTCTTATGCTCAAACTAGTAAGAAATTGTTGGTGCGTGCAGAGGAGAATTTCTTGAAAGTTGGCAGTGTGCTCATTTAAAGTAAGCTCCATATCTCCCACTGCTACATCATTAGGATAACAGTGGGCATACTAGGCAATTGTGGGTTTGTTTTAGGCACACACGAGCCGAAATGTGCCTTCTCTGGAGAGCCTGAGATTTTTACCTCTCTCATCCTGCTGAGGAATTGAAGTTAGATGTATCTGTAGGTGCCGGGTTTGGGACCAGGTGAACGCCAAACCATTTCATGATGGAGGGTCTTAAATTGTCAAAGAAACCCTGGCTCTGGATTTTGCCATCTCTCTCACTCTCAAGAATGTCGGCAGACATCTGTGGCCAGCGATGGGCTTTCATTGGTGGTGTTTGGCCTAAAGGGCTAGAAACTGCCACAGGTGCTCCTCTGGGGACAGCTGCTGACAAAAATGGAGTCTACAAGCTTGTCTGGCATGTCGTCTATTTCTGACATTGTCGTATCCATTGGCGGAGGGTGGATGAGACCCTCCAAATTCCATCCTGATATTGGCTAGGTTTACCAAAGGGAGTTGTTCTGCTTCCAGATAACCTCTCTCAGTAAGTTGTACTGTAGGGGGACTTTGAACATCAACTGCTGTGTCTGTACACAGTGAATATTTGTGGGAAGGATTGCAAATGGAGCAGATAGTTTTGAGTGTGGTTGTTCTCTGGCTGGAAAACACCAGGCTTCTTTCCCCACTTTATTTCTGACTTAGTCTATGTGTCATCATTGTATTAGCAGGGATTGAAAGACCTGGGGGCAATTTCCCTGGTTATTCCTGGCTTTTTGGATATGGCAAGGAAGACTGTCTTATGTATCTGACCTGTAGATCATCTTGAACTAGGCAGACCTGTAACTAATCAGCCAGGAGATAAGGGCTCTGAGGATTCACAGCTTCTGTCTTTAAATTTTGTCACTTAGTATCTCACGTTCCTTGAAGAAAGTAGGAGACAGGATCATGTAACTTAGCAGGGTTTATTTTTGCTCAAAGGAAGTCAGCCTTCCTTACCTCTAGGGTGACCCAGCCAGCTAGTTCTGGAGGCATGTTATCTCCCTGAAACAGGGCCACGTGCAGCAGCTGTCAAAGATGTGGCCTGACCAAAGCGACTGTCCAACTGTTTGGAAGTTTCTTAAAACCTTTTCATGGGGTGCCTGGGTGGCTCAGTTGGTTAAGCATCTGACTTTGGCTCCGGTCATGATCGTGGTCTGTGAGTTTGAGCCTCGCATCGGGCTCCGTGCTGTCAGCTCAGAGCCTGGAGCCTGGTTCAGATTCTGTGTCTCCCTCTCTCTCTGCCTTTCCCCCACTCATACTCTGTTTCTCTCTGTCTCTCAAAAATGAATAAATGTTAAAAAAAATTAAAAAAATAAAAAACCTTTTCCTTAGCTTTCTCATTCAGTCATCATGAGGGATGCTCTGTGTCAGCCCTAAGGTGGTGGTGCCCATCCCAGCCACTTTTGTCTAAGCTTGCAAACTAAGCTCAAATGTTTCCAAATGCCTATTGTTTTGTAAATGTCTGTTTGGCTCAGTATGGATGAAATGTGGACTCAGCCTGGGTACTGTGTATCCAGTCTGGAGAAGAACATGAGTTTTCCAAAATGGTTCATTTGTCTATGCTGGTCTACTGTTGAGTTACACAGATGGCCAGAGAACACAGGCAGCTCACAAGACACGGTTTGTCCAGCTGTGAGTGGGTGGAAGAGACGTCCTCCTGTTTACTGCTACTCAGTGTGTGTCACCTGGTCCCTGTCTTCACAAGATAATTACAGAGCAAGACGAAGAAGCAAGGTTATTGAAGGAGCTGTATTTAGTACTTACCTTTTAAAACTGGTAGTTATTAACCTTCTTTTTAAAAGTGTGTTTGGTAGGTGTAAGATAAAACAGATTTGCTCAGTTTGATCTTGAAGGCTGCCATGGAGGAGGCACCATGAAGGCAATGACCTCAAGAGGACCTTTCTGTCACCAAAAGCAGAGTGGCCTCCTCAGCACTTCCCACAGATTGCATTGACTCTGACTCACCCATCCTGTCACTGTGTGATTAGTTTCGGTAACTTTCTTCTGTGTGTTTTCCTCAAATTAAGTAGACATTGTTTACTACTCTAAAGTAAAAAAAGGTCATTTTAATTGGGGAAGAAGCCTTGTTTTGGCAAGTTAGGATGAATATGTGAGCAAGCCTGCTTCCCCACCAGTGTGCCTCCAACTGCAGATGGAATACGGCCAACTGGCAGTAATTTGGGGTCTCAATGAAATCCTTGTGTTCAATTGAAAAGTATATGGAAGGAAAGGTGTACAACTTTGCAAATGATTATCAAGGATACCTTTGAAAGGCCAGCTCTCAAGCCTGTTCGGGTGTTCTCATGTTCACTGGCTCTCAGTGTCTGGTTGGGACAGAAAGAGTTTCTTGTTTTGTTTTGTTTTTGCTTTATTCTCTTTCTTTCTTTCTTTTGTCTTGTTTTCTTTTTTAAACAAAAACATTTAGATACTCATCTGTCAATGACATCTTTGCAGAAAGGGCAGTCAAACTGGGAAGGATTCCATTTCTACGTCAGCCTGGTGCATAAATGGGCCCCATCCATCTTTTTGGCCCATGACATTGCTTACAGTCCTTCTCTGGAGGGATCTGCCAGCTTTCCAGCTGCCACTAGTGTGCTGAATTTTCTTACTTGCTTTCCCACTGCAAAGGAAGAAATGGTAGGACTTTCTCTTTGGCTTACCAAGTCTCTCCAGAGCCCTGGAGCCTCCTGTGTATGACAAACCTCTCCTCCATTTTTCTGTTCTTATTAGCAATGCAAACCTTGGACTGTAAAGTCCACATAGGTTTGTCACTCACTCTGTAACTTACTAAATATGTGGTCTTGGGTCTCCGAAGGTCTATCTCAAATAACATTGGGATCATTACCTCTTTCACCTTACTCTGGCTTGATTTGGGGGTAAAATGAGAAAACAAAATACTGGACTATGAAGAAGTATAAAAATGCTAGAATTCGGGGGAACCTATTTTTACCTTCAAGCTTATTCATTCATTCACTCATTTATTCACTGAGTATTTCCTGACCTCCTTCCTTTACCAAGCACTCTAGATATACATGAATAAGATCCAGGCTCCATAATGACATTCTCTTCTTCCCTCCAAACACATGTAAAATAGCAGTTATTTTTAAAGCCATTTCCACACAGGACAGGTGAAGAGAAAAGCTGGATAATTACCTAGAAGGTCCTGGAAGTAAAAAACTTTGTTCTTTTCACCTCAGAACAGAACCCCTGTTCTGAAGTATAGTAGATTAATCCTCAATAAGAATTCTATAAATTGAGTTGAACTTGTAGAAAACTGTTTTGCCCTCATTTTGTTATTACTGACTTGAGTTCCATAAATTACTTAGATCATGGTGTTAATTCCCTACGCTGTTCTTCGTGGGACACTGGGCCATATCGGCCAACAGTCACAGGCACCGATTCTACCATTAGAGGATGGAAAAGACATAGAGAAAGAAACGCACAGAGGGAAGAATTGAGCCATCAGGGAAGGTGTAACTATGCAGGGAACTTCTTCCCTCCTTGGACAGTTTGTCTGATCCCCTCCACTCCCCATTGTCCTTCTGGACTCTGACAATACACAGTACATAATCTCAGTTTTTCTAAATAAGTTCAGGATTGGGGCTTTTTAAATAACAGAAAATAAATTCTGATTTTTTTTTTTTGCATTTGCTTTAAAATGTAAATTTTAGCACAACAAACTCTAAAACCTCTTCTACAAATGTGCCAGTTTGATTTCTTAAATGAAATGAAAAACCTCTCCAAAGGCAAGGACTGTCCCAATTACCTTTTTATCCCCAGCGCTGAGCACAAAGGAGGTTGACATGTGGTAAATGTGTCAAAACAGTAGATGAATCAAGGAAAATGGGCTTCATTTTCATCTGCTCTGTGTAGGTCCATAAGTTTACGAGTTTTACCATCCACATGACGGGAACACAGTATTTGACTGAAACTCTAAGAGAAGTAGGCAGCAGCTAAGACTCCAATCCATGCCCTGGTGATATGATGCAGACCATGATGGATATTTTAAGAAATAGAAAAACTGTGTAGTACTCCATCCTAATGGCAGCTGTGCTGGCCTAGTAGTTAATCTCTATGTCAGTAAATGTCTTTTCTGAGGTCTGAGCATTAAAGTGATGTTTATAATAGCCAATCTGATCATCAACATGAAGAAAAA
Source organism: Neofelis nebulosa (assembly GCF_028018385.1). Lineage (NCBI taxonomy): Eukaryota > Metazoa > Chordata > Mammalia > Carnivora > Felidae > Neofelis > Neofelis nebulosa. The sequence goes on along the minus strand of NC_080785.1, from coordinate 146,883,163 downwards.
TAGATTAGAGACCACAGAGGCATTGTTTTCCTACAGAAACAGTTTTTAAAACAGATTTCAAGTGTAAAATTGGATTATTTTTAGTAAATAAATGAGTGGGAGCAGGGCTCTGACCTCCTGGTCTGCTTCTCTGCAAGAAACACAGGTCATGTTAAATTCATTCATTGGGGGAAATTTGAAAATGTGGGTTATGTGATCTAATTTGCATAATTCTAGACAGTATAATAAGGGGAATGCTTGATATTAGGACAGATGATCTCATTTTAACCAGCTAATTAGGAAAGAGATGAAATTCCCATTGACCACTAGCTATTGTCAGGTATATGATATTTAAACTGCACGGACTATTTCATATGTACTCTTCATTAGAACTGGATGAATAATGTTGGCAAAATGTTATAGGCAGATACTTAGTTTAACAACATTCCTTTGATGGGATTTCACATATTTGATATAAATGAGTTATCTAGTGTGGCAGGAATTGAGTCAAGTCTGCGTAGATAAGCCTCTAGTTTGTCAGATCTGAGCAAAGGGAGTGTTTTATCTCGGCAGACATTTAGTACTTACTGATTAAACCAGTAGTTCTCAACCAGGGGCACTTCCCTCACACCCACGGGGCAGTTGATTGCATGCAGAGATATTTTTGTCACAACTGGCTAAAGGGGGGTGCTACCAGCCTCTAGTGGGTCCAGGTCAGGAATGCTGCTATGTATCCTCTGAGGCTCATGACAGCCCCTCCAAACAACAAGGAATTATCTGGTCCAAAATGTCAGGAGGGGAGAGATTGAGAAATGACAGGCAAACGTCAACTTTTAGTGCTTTCAAATTCACTGCTTTCCCTCTTGGGCTCCTTTATAAATGATTCTGTTTTATTTTTTTATTGTGTAATTAAATTATTCAGTAAATGTGTGTCTAGCATCTGCCGTGTATGTTTTGCTGGGGATACAGCTGTGAACAGCCACCCTAGACATCACTGTGGAGTGTATTGAGGGATTGTTGGTTGATACGATAGGAGGGCACTGTCGGCATGCCGTACCCGGAGGCCGGGGGACAGCTGCCCGAGGAAGAATCCTTCCACCCAGATGCCATGGCACTCCCTGAAGACACTGAGACAAACCAAGTTGCTGCCAATGGAGAGCTTCCATATGTGTAGGAGATATAGACCACAGACAAGTATTGCATGAATGGAGGGAAGGAGGGGGGAAGGAGCCAGGCAGACTGGTAGCGGTAAATGCTCTATAGAGAATAGACCAGGATAAAGAGATGAGGTGAGGCTGGCAGTGGCAAAGGCAGGGATGTGTGCCCATCTTCACACATGTACGTTTGGCTGTGTGGTAGGGGCAGTGCTTCTCCAGATCAGGGGGTAGGGTGGGTCAGGGAAGGCCCAAGATGAGCAGAGTCCTAAATGGTGAGATGCAGCCATCTGCAAAGATCTGTGGGCAGGGCGTTCCAGGCAGACAGAACAAACTTGTCCAGGAATCTTGAATGAGATCCCTCACACATGTTGTAGCCACGTTCCAGGTGGGTACTCTGAGACACAGACAAGCCTCTCCGGTTTCAGGGGTATTTGCTGGGATCTTAAAGCAGGACTGATGGGCAGGTGGGCAGATGACCCAGGGAGAGGTGGGGAACCCAAGGCAGGTCTTCATTCTAAATATTAGCTATAAGATAGGGTTTTTCTGTGTTTGACATTTGGTTCTCTCTCTCTCTCTCTCTCTCTCTCTCTCTCTCTCTCTGTCTGTCTCTTTCCTTTTTTAAGCTGACAAACAGGAGCAATGCAGGGGCAAAAAGAGGTCTAAGCCAGTATGACTGACAACGGCAAACCTCATAGAAATGGATTAATGATGTAGCTACTAATTATGCCATAGATCAAGTCTGCCACAGAGAACAGCTGCCCCGCATGCCACGGTAGCCAGGGATGGGGGCGCGGTAAGGACTTCTGCTCCAGGAATAAAAATAGCCCAGAAATTTGAGAAACTGGATCCCATGTGCTAACTCTCCAGGACACTCACTGCCAAGAGTCACCGTCCTTTTATAAACCTTATCAAAAGCTCCAACATGTCCTCCACCCAAAAATCAGCAGCAGAACTTTCGGATAACAGGTCCTCTCCCCTGCTTGGGTGTGTTCTGAATCAGCAAGCAAAGACCCTTCTTTTTGAGGTCATGGTGTGATTTGGGCATTAAAGCCAATGTGAACCGAGGGTTTGGCAGTGAGCCCAGGGCCGTTTCGCCCCTCTTGTAAAATGAGGTTGACTGGTGCTTCAGCTGGATTTCTAACAGCCTAGTTTTTAAAGATGGGGATTTGTTTCATCATCACAGAAGAGGAAAGAACTGACTGATAATGGAGAATTACTTACACCCAGATGCTGTCTTGGGGGACCTCTGGGGTTCTTGTTGAGAGAAATAAATTTGCTTATAAATAAATACACGTACAGTGTTTGGCAAATGCCTCCAGTGAGTGCTCAATCATGAGTAGCTGCTAAACTGTCATTACTGTTGCTTCTGTTGTTAGAATGATGGTTGGCTACACCCGCCACTACTCACTAGCCAGGGCTTATTGTCATGTGCTGTTCTCTGTGAGAACTTGCATAGGAAATACCATTACAGTATCTTGACATGTTTCACAAAACTTTGAAACTCACACTTTCATGTCCCCATGTCCCCAGAGTTTGGCCAGCTGCAGCCCATGGGACCAAATCTAGGCTGCAGTCTGTTTTGTTTGGTTTTCTTATAGCTTCATTGAGATATATTTCACATACTGTAAAAACTCACCCACATAAAGTATACAGTCTGTTGGATTTTAGTGTATTGACAGAGTTGTGCAACCATCGCCGCAATCTAATTTTAGAACAATTTCAACATCCCACAAAGAACCCCTTGTACACACACAGTCTCATTCTTGATATCTTATTCCCTACCCCAGCCACAGGATACCACAAATCTACCTTATGTCTCTATGGATTTGCCTTTTCTGGACTTTGCAGATAAATGGAATCACAATAGTACGTGGCCTTGTGTGATCAGCTTCTTTTACTTAGCTTAAGTTTTCAAGGTCAATCCATATTGTAGCATGTGTCAATACTTTGGGGTTTTTTTTGTATTGCCAAATGATATTCTATTGTTTGTACATACACCATTTTACTTATCCATTCATCAGTTTATGGACATTTGGGCTCCCACCTTTTAGCTATTTATAATGTTGATATGAACATTCATGGACAGTGGACATGGACAAGTTTTTGTGTTGATACATATTTCCGTTTGCCTTGTGTAGACACCTAAGAGTGGAATTTTGGCATCATATGGTAATTCTATGTTTGATATTTTGAAGAGCTGTCAAGCTGTTTTCCAGAGTGGCTCCACCATTTTACAGTCTCACCAGCAACGTATGAGGGTTCCAATTTTTCCACATCTTGCTCAACACTTGCTATTGTCTGTCTTCTTTATTTTAGCCATCCTGGTGGGTGCGAAATGATTTGCATTTCCCTAATGACTAATTATGCTGAGCATCTTTTCATGTGCTACTTGAATTTGCTCATAAGAGAAATTTATTTTCAGATCCTTTGCCCATATTTGAGTTACATTATGTGTCTTTTTATTATTGAGATATGAGTTCCTTACATATTCTGGATATAAGTACTTTGTCTGATGTCTACCAGCTGTTTTTGTAAATGACATTTTATTGAAATACAGCCATGCCCTTATTGTCTATGGATACCTTTCTGCTAAAATGGCAGACCTCAGTAGTTGGATAGAGACCATATGGACTATAAAGCCAAGAATATTTAAAAAATGTTTAATGTGTATTTATTCATTTTTTGAGAGACAGAGTGTGAGTGGGGAAGGGGCAGAGAGAGGGAAACAGAGAATCCGAAACAGGTGCCAGGCTCTGAGCCGTCAGAACAGAGCCAGACACGGGGCTCGAACTCACAAACCATGAGATCGTGACCTGAGCCGAAGTCAGACGCTTAACCAACCGAGCCACCCTTTTTTTTTTTTTAATGTGTATTTTAAAGCCAAGAATATTTAATACCTGGCTATTTATAGACAAAAGTTGCCAACTCTTGCTTTGGAAAAAAATATGTCACAATCTATTTTTTTTTTTTAAAAAACATAAAACACTGATTTGTTCCTTCATTTATTTAACATCTTTTTATTTTATAAAAATGAAGTGGGTATTTAAATCAGAGGCTATGTAAGTAAATGTTGAAGACCGAGCTTCATGTATCAGAAGGTGCCCATCAGTTGTGCCTAATGTTTTTGTATATGTGGTTACACAGAAATCCCAATCAAAGATCCTAAGCTTTCTAAAAATATATGCTCTCATTGTCAATCAAGACAGTGATTTACTTAATCTTCGCTCTAGTTTATAAACCTCTGAACGGTGTAATCAGCATAATGCTCGGTAGAGCATTGGAAATGCCCTCACATGCTTTGGTGGAAAACAGTTTATGGGATTTTTTCCCCCCCCAGCATGGATCATGAGAGATTTGGGGATTTATTTAGTTGCCTTTATCCAGGAAAATCTCCTAGTGACCTTGTTGGGATCTTGATCTTATTTAAGACTAGAATATGTGACTCATGCTAAGTGAAGTGCCCACAGAGGAAAAGTGAGCTGACCTGAATCTCCCCTCCTGGAGGAGAAGGACGGACATCAGCAGAGTCTGCAGTAGGAGCATAAATGCTCTGCCAGTCAGTCTGAGGACTCTCTTACTCATGGAAAATGCTTTGGCTGGTTGGTGGTGGGAAAGGGGGACAGTGCGGATCAGAGACTTGCACCCACCAAGAGCTCCTAGGTTCTATTCTGGATGAAAATTTCTGCATGAGACCAGGATAAGTGTCTAATTGTCATTCCTACTTTAAGAACAAATTATATGTGAACAGGGTGAGGCCGATGGGAGTGTATGATTGTCTTTAAACAAAAAAAGAAAATTTTGGAATGAAACCATAGTTTGTGGTCATTTTCCATGCTTTTGCTTCACTAGCCTACTCCTACCAACTTCCAGATTTGTGCTGATATAGTCAGGTTTTTAAGCCAAAATTATTTTTGTTATTGAATTATTTTGTGTCATGCATTTCTCGGTCTCTTATGCCATAGGATTTTTCCACATGTCCCCTCCTTCATTCTCTCCAGAACCCACCCCAGACAAGTTTCATCCGCAGTGAAGCACTTCTCAAGGTCACCTATAACCTCCACATTATGGAATCCAGCTACAAATATGTATTATCTAATAGTTTCCACGAGTCAGGGATCTGGGTGAAGCTTAACTGGGTCATCAGGCTCAGGGTCTCTCACAAAGGCTGCAGTCAAGGCACTGGCCCAGGGTCTTTCATGAGGGTGCAGCGAAAATGTTGTTGGGGCTGTGGTCTTATCTGAAGGCTCAGCAAACAGAGGAAATGCTTCTGCAGTCACTCATGAGAAGCTTAGCAGCTGGTTGTTGGTCAGCCACCGTCCTGACATCCTCGCCATGTGACTGTCTCCACAGGCGTTGACTTTCCTCAGAACAAGCAGGAGAGAATGAGCACAATGGGAGCCAGAGTTTTTTTGTTACTTAGTCCTGGAAGTGATATTCTATGATGTGTACCTCATATTCTTTTTGCTAGAACAAGTCACTGTGTAATTCCAGCCCACCCTCAAGGGGAGGCAGTTCAAAAAGGGCATGAGTACCTTCAAGAATCATCCGAAAAGCTGCCACAACCCACAGGGTCCTACATGATTGGACTCCTCGTTACCCTCTAACCTCAGCTCCTTCTGCCTCGACTTTTGTTCACTTGGCCACATTACCTTTATATTATTCTTCAAACACATTAAATGTGCTCATATGTCAGGGCCTTTGGACCTGTTGTGCCTTCTCCCTGGGACAGTTTCCCTCCAGATATCTTCACCACTGGTTCCATCTTCTCCTTCCGGTTTCTGCTCAACTATTTTCTGAGGGGATTTCGTGATCACCAAGTATAAAACAGAAACTCTTCCTCTCCCATATCCTCAGTACTCTGTGCCCGTCATACCTACTTCTCCACCACTTGATGTACATAGATTTTATGTCATTATCTTCTCCTTCTGGGAGATGTTAAGTTCCATGGGGCATATGCTTTATATCTCTTATTCCCACCTTCATCTCTGATACTTAGAAAATTGCCTGGCATGCAGAAGGTGCTTAGAAATTTATCAAATTATTTGACTTTGCATTGTTTTGTAACCATATTAACTAAACCAGACATACCCCTGACTTTAACTGATTTGGTGCTTATTGCTGGCACTTGAATGGCAGGACTCCACATTTTTCAGTTCTTCTCACATTTCTCCTCCCCCTTCCCCTTCCCCTTGTTTTTATAATTCATCCCTTGATCAATTAAAGTAGGTCTTGAGTCATTTTTCTTCAAAAACAATGCATGGATGGCATGCTCCCTAAACGGTTGCGTATCTGAGAATTGCAAGCTCAGTCTGGTTCCTTGTTAAGTGTCGTTTTTTTGTTTGGTTTCTAGACTTTGGAATATTTAATTTTTTCTTTAAATTTTGAAAATTTTACCAGAATCCGTTTGTTTCATTTATGTGTTTTTTCTCTAATTTATACTGATTGAGACTTTCATGTACCAGGCAATAAGCTAGACTAACTTTTAATATTTTTTCCATTGATCTCTCTTATAGGAAGCCCTTCTCAATCTATATAATTGGAGTTTTTCTTTAGCTCAGGAAAGATGTCTTCTCAGATTTTCTTTCCTTCTGTTTGGCAGGTTCTAATCTGTTTATTGGGAAAACCAAGTATCCATATTTTAGTTCTTTACCATTTCTCCTTCATTTCTGTCATCTTCTGTTGCTTTCATCCCTATTTTTTCTTTTGAATTCCAGGAGTGAATATGCCTGTAATAGTGTTCTATATCACTGATTCAATATGTCCTAATGTTTCTTCTGTACCTCTGATGGTGACTATGGAAGATTTTATTCATTTATTATTTACTATTATTAGCCATTATTATTTTATTATTTGTCATTATTTTATGATTGTTTGCAATTATTTACTCCTTCCTTTCTTTTTTTTAAAGTTTATTTATTTTGAGAGAGAGTACATATGCGCACACAGACAGGGGAGGGGCAGAGAGAGAGGGGGAGAGAAAGAATCCCAAGCAGGCTTCTGTCAGCAAGGAACCCGACATGGAGCTTGAACCCACAAACTGTGAAATCATGACCTGAGCTGAAATGAAGAGTCAGACGCTTAACCGACAGAGCCACCCAAGAGCCCCCCTCCTTCTTTTCTTATAAGGGGACTGAATATCCTTGCCTATTGCTAGGTCACTCCCTGTGCCATCCTACTGGACACTGTATGATTCTGTGCTCCTTAAGTCTGAACTTAGCCATATGACATCTTGTTGCCAATGGAATGTGAGTGGGTATAATGTACACCAAATCCAACCAGAAACTTTAAAAATTGTGCTAGGATATTTTTTGAAATAGATTTTTCATGCTTCTTCTGCATCTTGTGGGCAATGCCACCTTTGTTCCTTTTTAAAAAATATCTTTCAGGAGGTTCTGTTTAGGTTTCTTTCTTAATTTTAATCACCATTAAAATATGGGATGTTTGCGGGATGCCTGGTTGGCTCAGTCAGTTGAGCATCCAACTTTGGCTCAGGTCATGATCTCACGGTTTGTGAGTTCAAGCCCTGCATCGGGCTCTATGCTGACAGCTTAGAGCCTGGAGTCTGCTTCAGATTCTGTGTCTCCCTCTCTCTCTTCCCCTTCTAGGCTCACACTCTGTCTCTCTCTCCCAAGAATGAATAAACATTTAAAAAAATTTTTTTTAAATATGGGATGTTTGCTGATGGACAGAGTGAATGACTTCCCCTTAGGGGTCCCTTATTGTTGACTTCAAATCACACCTTGGAGACTAAGATAGAAGGCTAGTTGATAGGCACAGCCCCTAAACAAATGTCCAGTGTCTAGGTGTCCTCCATCTAGAGTGGCATTGCAGGACCAGTGAGAAACACCATGTCCTACTGCCTGGTGATCTGTCTACTTAGGTAAACCAAAGTCATCTGTAGTTTTCATTCCTTGTAAGAAACAATAGATAAAAGCTGTAGCCCCTACATTGTGCTTATCTTATTGTACTCTCTTCATTTTATCATCCCATTATATGCTACACTGTTGAGATTCTTCATCTCTAGTGGAGGAAGACAGCAAGGTCTTAATGGCAGGTGTTGTAGGACTTAAATGTTCTCAGACATCTTATATGGGAGGAAGTGGTTTCCGTCTGGTTTGTGAAGTCCATGTCTCAGAGAAAGATACCAGAATAAGGATAGGTGGTACATAGACTGTCTTCCTTTGCATCCCTCTCATCTATCTGATGGGCCATATCTCTGCTTTGGATGTTGGGCATCCCTCCTGGAGGCTTGGATCTCATTGACCTGTATTCTCAGTTTCTAGATCCTCATAACTTTTTTTCATCTTTGTATTCATGAGTATTTCAATGGGCAACACTTCTTATTAGGCAGCGTCTAATTTCATCATTTTCTCAAGTAGCTGCGAGAGAGTGTGGCTGAATTTCTACATTCCCATTCTAAGAACATCTTTTCCAGCTCAGCAGAGTCATGGGTGATATAAGGATCTTCATTTTCCTCAGCCTTTTCATCTGATTTACTGGGTCTTGGTGAGACCAGAGTTCTGGCAGTGACACACTGGCTGGTGGATCGGTTTCTTTTCTCTGCCATATTTTAAGGTCAGTGCTAGCAGTGCCAGGAAAGCATCTCAACTGTGACTTCTTCAAACCAGTCACATCCCAGAAAGTGTCCAGATCCTGCATCCAAATTCCTACTCCACTACTTACTAATGGTGTGAACTTGAACAAATAATCCAAATCCAGTGATTTTGTTTATCTGTAATGTAGCAGTAAAATGTCCACATTTTTAAAGTTTATTTATTTTTGAGAGAGAGAGAGAGAGAGAGAGAGAGAGAGAGAGAGAGAGAGAAGTTATAGAGAGAGGGGGAAACAGAGGCTCCAAAGTAGGCTCTGCACTGAGAGAGAGCAGAGATCTCAATGCAGGGCTCAAACTCACGAACCATGAGATCATGACCTGAACCTAAGTCAGATGCTCAACTGACTGAGCCACCCAGGCGCCCCAAATGCCTACATGTTTTGGTCAATACGAGGCTTAGGGAAAATGAAAGCATTACACTTGGGAAACAACTGGCACAAATTGGGTGCTCAATAAAGGTTGAGTGCAGGACTATAATTAATATCATAATGCCGTAGTCTGTTATTGTGGTTCACACTGGTATTTGATATCAGTTCATATTGATACTGTGGTTCACACAGAATGCATGAAGAATAATGGGGGTTTGGTCGTATAATCCATGTTAACCCCATGCTCCTGCACCTGCATTTGTCAAGCCAATAATTAATTATCTGTGTGACTTTGGAAAAGTCCCATTCCTTTTCCATGCTTCTAGTTCCCATTTGTAAACTAAGGACACAGAACTATATCAGGGTAGAAAACAGGTTTAATCTTTATTGTTAACTCTATGTAATCAGTACTGGGGACTGAAAATACAGATTTAAAAGGATTCTGAGGCAGTGGCTGGGCTCAGGAGATAAATTTTCCGTGATCTATTCTCAATGCCTAACATGGGTAGGGAGGCTGGTCACAGCTATCCCAAATTTGTCAGGTCTAAACTAAATGTTCTCTAGGGATTGTCTCAACTCCCAATCCTCTAGTTCCTTTTCTGGGTCTTCTTGATGGGCCTTTGTAATTGGTGACATCCTGATAATAAATGGATATTTACTATCAGTGGAGTGAAAAGTTAAGAATCTGAAAGGAGAGTGGTAGACAATGAAGCCACTTCTCCAAATGGAAATAGAGTTTCTTTGAGACTTCATTGCAATTAGAGCAATAAGAAAGGAAGAAAGAAAGAAAGAAAGAAAGAAAGAAAGAAAGAAAGAAAGAAAGAAAGAAAGAAAGCAAGCAAGCTTGCCTGGGATTCTCACTCTCCCTCTCCCTCTGCCCCTTCCCTGCTCATGAGCATGCATCCTCTCTTGATAGTTCCCTAAAGTTATGCATATAAACCACATCCCAGTGATGCCATGTAGGGTTTGGAACATCATTTGCTTGTAGGTTTCTGTCCATTAACATTTAGCAATGGATACACTAGTGGGTTTAACCAAACCAGAAAGAGTTATTTCCTGATTTCCAGTTAAAAGTTATAGGTTTCTAGCAGTCATATAATTATATTAATGTGTACTACACATAGATTATTTTAGAAATTGATTTATCTACTTCCTTTGATATTTAGGATCTAAGACAAGAGTGTCTTATTTCTGGGGTAACTTGGTTAACTCAGGTAATGGGACTGGACTTTTATGAATCTTCAGGAGGAAATCATGTGAATCACTTTTCAGTCTTGGAATTTTGTGAGGAAGAATAAAACACCCAGTTGTCCATGGACAGTTTATCCATCGTAAGCACAACATTCTCCCTGCAAGTCAGGGGTATTTGCCTTAATTTTAAAAGCTGTTCAGGTATCAGTTACCCGCGAGGTCTTCTCTCTCTACAGTTTCTATTTGCAGGCAGGGTCTATTCTTTATACTTCCTTTTTATATGCCTCACTTCAGACAGCCATAGCATCCGTTGGGTCCTGCTATTGTAAATTTATGATCTCAGGCAAGACAAAAATCACCAGTCTGTAGTCATACTGTTCCACTCAGTATGATGAAAAACAATATTTTAGACGGTTTTCTCAGAATCCATCCATACCATGCATGAATTTTGTCCACAACGTGCCTTTATCAAGGCCCTATGATAGAAGGGCATTTGTATAGGGGGATTTATGAATATGACAGCAGCAATAAGCAGCTGAAAATAATCTATGAGGCGTTTTCAAATTACCCCTCATGAGCTGTAGTCATTGTGAAAGATAATTTGTGGTTCTCACAGAATACCCTGCAAATTGGGTCTTTCATCTGCGATGTTTTTTGTAGTTGAAACATTTCATTTCTCATATTAGCAAGTGATAACTCTGCATTTGTTAATCTAAACAATTTGATTTATATTTTTCTGTGCTGAGAGGCTGTTGACATTTCAGGGTAAGTAATTATTTTCATTGCCAACTGCTGTTTGTGGTGACTGTAGGCAAAAGATCAAAATCTGAATATACATAGGCATTGTTTTAATCATTTGCCTTAAAGACTATTCATAAAACAGGAATCTGTTTGCCTGAGTTATCGTCTGTACTTAGAAATCTAGTAGGACATGGGTGTTGATGAGTGAGGATTCTAGCCACATTCAGGGTTTTCTACAGCGTATTGGAAGCTCTCTCATGTAACCACTGTGGGTGGGGGATCGGGGTTGACCTGCAGTGTCACCAAACCTCCGGCAGAACACTGTGCACTCGCGATCTTAAGTCACAGTGGTGAGAAGAAGCACGTGTTATTGGCCTGGGTACCACCCAGCTTTTGTAACACTTGTTGAAGTATCTCGGAGCTGGTTGCCAGGATTACATGACCGATGCTCACAAAAACACCTCTCACCGTGCCTGGTACCTAGTGCAAGCTCTGGAAAGGTTTGGTGAAATTGGGACGACATATGAAAAGATCTTCTATATTTCCTTTCTTGTGTTGCCTTCTTGGCCAAGGACTTACAGCCCAGGACAAGGGCAAGAATGAATTTTTTCACCTGGAAATAACCACTGTGTCCTTAGACTGGATGCTTAGCCTTGCCCACTGAAGTGCCTCCCAAGGCAGAGCAGAAAAGAGGCCCCAGGGCTTGGGATGGAGTTGTTAGAACAGCCAGCTTTCTCTGGGGTCTGTTTTTGATCTTAAAATCCATGATGAGTTTTCAATCTACTTTCAACATATCGAGGTTTATTTTAACATTCAGGAAAAAATTAACATCAAAGTTGATACGTACCCCCCCCCCCACTGCCCCCAGAAAATCATTTAGCAAAATTGCTCCTCTAAGAAGATGGTCCATCTTTAGCTTGTGGTATGTGGGGCCCACACTAGTTGTGAGTCTCTGTGGGCAGGTGTAGATGGCCTCTGTGATGATTAGGGGTGCATAGGTGTGTGTCCTGCAGGGTGGGCTGTGGTAGGTTCATCCGTATTTCCCTTGGCCTCTTTATACTATTGGCCAAGGCTCTGGCTGCATCAGACAGGGAGAAAATAACTCCTGCCTGTGTGGACCTCCCATTCACATTCCAGGTTAGGGAATGGACTACTAATTTAGGATCCAAACTGAGTTTTACATGGCCTGAAGGAGTGAATGTAGAGCCAGTGCCCTGAATGGCAAATGTGTTTTATCCTTTGAACCAATTCCAATTGATTAGTTCTGGTTGCCTACAGTGCTGTCTTAAGAAGGCATCTGTGTTGCATCAAGGCTCAGCTGGGAGGAGTGCTGGGATTGATTAGCGATGTCTGTCAAGGCCTCTGGAGGGACAGCTGACCCTATATTTGCCATTCTCTGCTTTTGACATGTCCTTAACTCCTCTCTGTAAAATGATTTTAATACTAACAGGTGACTCTAAGTGTGAGATATGGATTCATGAGAGAGAGCAGGTAGATGACATTTTAAGAAAACCTAACATGAGAAAATGCAAATTTACAAAATACATAAATCTGGAGCCAATTATTGCCATTACAGAAAGATTCCATGAAAGGTTCCTTTAAATAGCGAGCTCCCCTACTGCATTAAAATGATGATTTAATTTATAAAAATTCACTTTGCATGCAACTCTTCAGGACTGTGTCCATGGAGTAAAGCAGGCCACACCTGATTTTTTTAAACCTAGGCCCAAACAATATTCAGGATGGCTGCTGCCACCTAACTTGAGTCTCTTGATGATTTCCACTCTCCCCAGACTTCCTTCCTACTTCCTACCCCAGAGTGTTGAGTAGACAATCTGGGTGGTGGTCAACAGCTGCTGGCTTCCACCCTGCCACGGCTGCATTTCATTAGTGGGTAAACTGATTGCTCCGAGTATGTTTATGTGTGGGTGTGGTTGTACAAGTCTGTGCACTCGGTGCACTATGTATGTAGATACAGATACACACAAGCCATTATCTTGCTCTCAGCCCACCCTAAATTTGTTCCTGCTGTAAGAGTTATAAATGGAAGGTTCCAATCGCCTGGTGGATACAGCCTTCTGGTAACATGTGCCCTGGATTCCAGCTCCCCATCCTCTTAGTGTTTGTTTATATGTTATTTACCCTTGCATCAGAAAACTTCCCCAGACCCTGAGCCTGAGTCCCATTATCCAGACATGGAACCCTCCTCTTCCTCTGTGGCCTCGAAAGCCCCAAATGGTTTTCTGATTTAGAAAATTAAATATAATCTGACTCTTGTGGCAAGCTATGCAATTCCCAACCAACAGACTCTCCCATTAAATATATAACATGCAGAACATCTAAAAGTATCACTGATCTCACATGAATTTGAATTATAGAAGCATTCAGTGCCCCTCGGGTAAGATAGCCAGCTTCTTCCCAGGCACTCAAAATTGGGCAGTTTTCCAGTGGACCATAAAGCTCCCGGGAATGAGGACTAGTGCGTGTGTTTGAATTTCTGATGCTCTTTAAAGCCACGTAAGTCAGGGAAGAGTACCTGAGAGGTAGATCTTCCCCTTCGCAGGGTACGGCCTTCCCCCACACAGAGTAACTGCAGTAACTTCTCAGACACAGAGCACAAGTATTGTCTCTGTTTCAACATGGTATTTTTTAAATCTCAACATAATTTTTCCCTGGGGATGTTTTTTGTTTTCCTTTTGAAAAAAGCAAAATGAGACAGTCACAGTGAACGCATCAGCCCGACTCCACACTTTCTTCTGGCCTAACGTGATTCTTCCTCTTTGAGGTGGAGGCTTTCAGGCCTGTGCGAGGTCATGCGGCCCTTTCCCTTCCATCTTCACAGACTCGTCCGTCTGAGCCAAGCGCCCCCCATTGTACTGCGCTGTGACTGCCGCATAGGTACAGCCGTAGATGGCGGCCGCCAGCATCATGAGACACACGATCCCACACACAACCCCGGTGATGACGACGGTGGCCACCGCGTGACGCAGGTTAACCGGCCTCGGCTTGGGTTTGAGCTCACATTCCGAGTGGTCTCGCTGCCCCGTGCTGGGGCTCTCAGGAGACCCGGGGCCCGGCCGGTGGGCAGAACCCAGCTGCTGCACCCCCCATGTCCCCACACCCAGAGAAGGGAAAGGGCAGGGCTGGTACAGCTCATGAGGGATCTTCAGGAGGTCCTTCCCCTTCCAGGTGTCGGGTGACACACAGGTGACACTGTCTGTTATTCCCCCTTTAAAAAACAAAAGCAAAGGCTGACAACAGAGTCTGGTAGGACTGAATTCCAAAATCCTCAGCCTGCAAAAGCTTAGGCAGATATGATTTATAAAGCACCTTTTTCCCCATCTTTGGAGTCAAAGGACTTTATGACTTTAGGATTTCTAAGTTGGCTAAATGCTAGAAACGTTACACACTAAATGGGCAATTATGTATGACCAAGAATTCGTTAGAATCCAAGTCACTGCTACCTGATAAATGCTGAGGGAAAAGCCCTGTAGAAGCTGACAAGAAGGGGAACTGGAGGCCAACCTGAGGCACAATATGCCTGCCACTCATCACCACCACCCCCCAAAGAACCCCGCCCCACGAGACAGGTACTGTACCAAATTCCCACCAGAAATCTGAAACAACAGGTAAATGAAATAAATGTCCTTTGCTGTGATGTTATGTGTTAATTACAAAGACCCCATGTGTCTACCACCTGTCTTCAGTGATGCCAAAAGGGAAGGTCAATGGCCTTTTGAGTGTTTGTGTGTCTTTGACAGTAATATTAGTTTAATTCATGGGATTAAGTACAATTAATGTGTCTCCTCGGGCCTTGGAACATTCAGTAATTTGAGTACTGAACTTTCCAGCGCGTTATTAGAGCCAGTTTCCATTCTCTGTAAGGTGATTGATTTCCTCAGGTATGTAGACTAGTGTTGTTCAGGGGTAGGGGGTGGATTTGGGTGCCCAGTAATTGTTTTCTAGAAAGAGCACTGAGCTAACAGATTTCATTCTGGCCACATATGACCACTGATTTACGGTTTGACCTCTGGCAAATTGATTTCTCTGGTTAGATCTTTTGCCATTAAAACACCGTATTTGTATCTGATTCGATAGTTTACAAAGTGCTGCTAGAGAAGTCCTCACAACTGTGCTCTAATGGGTAATTCTTGTCCAAGGTCACCCAGGCCATAAGTGGGTGGATCAGCACTCAAACCCTGCCCTTCCTCTTGATCCCAGTTTTCCCACTGCACTCACAGCCTCTCTCCACCTCCTCCTCCCTTTTCTCCCTCTCCTCTGGAGCCTCTTGAGGTCAGTGGAGTAAACACAATGACCTTCAGTTAGGCCCTTTGACCAGTCAGAACTTGGCTTGCATGACCTCAGCTCCCCCAGCTTAGCTCCCCCAGCTGCCATGAACTCCTCCCCCAGGATGGCTGTGAAGCCTGGCACCACTCTTGGCCAAGTTAGGCTCTTTGTACACACCACAGGTGGATTATGGAATTATGCGAGAAAAATCACATGCAGGAGATGGTCACTTCAATGTAATTATAACCTGTTGCACAGCTTCCGTCCATTGTCTGGGTCTCATAAGCAGAGTCCTACAAGGCCCTGTGAGTAGTTGGGGGCATTTTGTAGTGCAAGCATTATCATGGCCCAGGTCACACTGGGATCAGTGGCTATGGCAAAATTCAACCCATACTTTTTGGTCACCACTGCTTGAAACTGAATGGCCTATGACTAGTGTCTCTTAGGTCCCTCCTGGCTTCTTCAGTAATCCCCTGAGGCAAGAGCCCCAACTCTAGAGCAAAAAGGTATCAGAAGTATTTCTTCCTTTCCTGAGCTCATATGCAGGAGGCCAGAGGTACAGGGTAGTTGCTCCTGATGAGCCCTGGGTGCCCTTAGGCTATGCTGAGACTATAGATCCCTGCCTCATGGACCATTTCATGCCTCTGCCCAGCAACTTGTTATAAGACAGAAGGCCACAGAGACTGAAATGAAGTCTGAGAAGAAGTAATGACATTTAAACTGGCCAAAGAACACTGAGACGCCCCCCAGGGAAAGAAAGGCTGCCAGCCATGGGACCAGCAATTCTACCAGCTGACCCATTCTTCAACTGGGGTGGTCCACCCCATCACTCCAGGCTTACACAGTATCTTCTCCAGTTTAAAGCTTCCTTATGATCAATATTAGGGTGGGACTCATGGCCTTGGGACCCAGAGTGCTGAGGAAATACACAGGCTGGAGCCAGGGACATCCTGGAAGTCAGAGGCTATGGCTGCCAAGAGCTCCCTGGCCACCTGTGCAGCTGTGTCCTTGGGATTCACCTCCCAGCCTTCCACTACCATCTCCTCAGCCATGACCCCAAAAGGCAAATCTGCTGATGACAGCTTGAGCGTCATCAAGGGAAAGGCCCCCTCCCTTCTAGATTCATAGCAGCTGATAATGCAAGAAGCTGCAGCTTGCCGAGCCCTCATTATCCCCTATCTGGCCACCGGTAACTCTTAACCAGTGTCTTGGAAGAAATTGGATTCAGATTTTGAGTCTGTGACTTAGCTGTGCCACCATAAGCAAGTACTTGGTCATTCTTTGCCTCTGCTTGCTCATCTGGAAAGTGGGAGGGGAGGGTAATGGTGAAATTCATCTCACAAGATCACTCTGAGGTTCAGTTGGGTGAAGTATGTCAAGTATTTAACACAATACCTAACTGTAAATGTTACAGTTAGCTATTGACAAGAAGATGATTTGAATACTCTTGAATGGAGAGAGAGGAATACAGATTACAAAATCTATGTGCCTCCTTTTGTGAAGGAGATGTTTAGTAGGTATTCATGAAGGCACATTTTTTGGCTCTTGAGCCCACAGGAAGGCAAAATTTCCCTGCCCATTGTAGTCAGGTTGGGGACTTAGTTCTGGCCCATGGAAATAATGAATGCCACTTTCAGGCCACAAAACCACCTGCTTAATCCTCCATGTGATCTATTCCCACTTGATGGTGACCTTAGAGGCCACGTGGTAAAGTGGCACCATCAGAATCTGGAAGGGGCTTATGTCCATGAATGACTGCATGGGACCCAGCCCCACCTCGCCCCTTGGTTCTAACGAGAGTAAGCAACAGACTTTAATTGTGCTCATCACTGACACGGGTGTCATATCCACCAGCCTGTCCTAATACTGTTAGTGTTTGTATTTATTTATGTAGCCTTTAAAAAATAAGGTCTTGACCAATATCTGTTTTGCCTTATTCAGTATCTATTGTTCATGATGCAATCTGAGAATCAGAATGTGCTCCAGGAACTTTCTGGCTTAACTCTGTCAGCTTCCACCTGGTGATGCTGAGAGGTTGGGAGGGACATTAATGTGCCCAGAGGTCAAAGTTTGTGAGTTTGTGGCAGAGTAGGGGAGCTTTCTTCTAGCCCATGCTGCTTCTAGTATCCTGGACCTGGCAACTATCTTTTGTCAAGAAATGTTCTTTGATGAAAACTTTCTTTCTGTGATGGTTTAGTGTATGCTTAGAATTTAGTCAGAACACAATTGCTAAAGCCACTTTGCCTCTAGGTGTGAAAAGTTTTAATTGCAGCCTTTTATTAGAATGACTTTTGCCACATTGCATGCCCCCTGTTGTAGGTCAACTTGAAGATTATTTGGCTAGTGATAGGCTATTTGCTGTTATATTGTTGAGAGGGATTCTTAGTTCAGTATCAGTATTGTATGTCTGAACTCATATTGTGTTCTATCCCCCTTCCCTCCATGTGACAGCTACAACCATCCAGACTTTTCTGATCCCCTAATTCATGTCTATAGCTCTGATAGCTTCCTGAGTTAGAGGCTCAAACATACAGCCACCAACTCAACAGCACCCACAATATATATGGGTATATATTGGATATATAATGGGCATCCTGAACTTGACTCGCCCCAAATTCAACTCTCGATTTATGGTCTCCCCCATATACTAGCCCACTTGCCAAAGAAGGCAGCATCAAGACCTGCACTGCAACTTGTTGTAACTCAATGCTAGCCTATAATCAATGGGAAGTGGAGGTCTGTCCCTTATCAGCCCCTGGCGTCACTATTTATGTGGTCAATCTTACAGGACAATACAAATTGAATTTCCCATAATAAACTCTCTTTTCTTCAGTTCCCATTCCAGTCCATTTGCAATTTCTATCTGTTCAGTATTCCAAGTATCTCCCAAAGTTGGTCATTTCTCATAACACTGGTCTGAGCTACCATCTTCTTTTCCCTGGGTGACTGAAATCAGTTTCTCCCCTAATCCCCTTGCTGCTGCTTCTGCAGCCTGTTGTCTGTTCTCCCTAGAGTCACCAGAGTCACCTTTTGACATGTAATTAGATATTGTTCCCTTGACTAGAATTCTTTAAGGGATTTCCATTTCATCTAAAATAAAATCCAAATGACTCAGCCCGCTCTGCACATTCCTACCTGACCTGGCCCCTGAGTACTTGTGTTGCCTCATCTCTCTGCTCTCTCAGCCCCTTCCTCTGTTCTAGCCACTTTTCGTCCCTCTTTTGTCTCTCAGTCAAGCCAAGCTTACTCCCCTGTCAGACCTTTTGCACTTTCTATCCTTTTTCCCAATTATCTCATGGCTCATTTCTCCTCCTTGTTCAGGTTCTGCTCACCCATGTCACCTCCTTGGAGAGGTCTTTCCTGTCCTTCCTGTCTGCAGTGGGACCCCCATCCTATCACTGTCTCTCCCCTCACCCTGCCTCATTGTTTTCCCAGTGCCAAGTGCTGTCTGAACTTAGATATTTATTGGCCATCTTATTTAACATCTGTTTCTGTTATCAGCTTGTAACCTCCATGATAGTAGAGATTTTCTTGTTCACATTTTCTCATTGCCTAGAAAAGTGCCTGGCACATAAGTGGCACTCAAGTATAGGAATGAAGGAATGAATGAATGAATGATGCTTGAAAGTTAAGAGGAAAGAAGCATTGTGCTATAGAGGAAAGAATGTATGGCCAAGACCCAACAGTCATTCATGCTATTCTTATCTGTGCTTCTACTCCGTCATTTTGGAGAAGTCACTGATCATCTCTGGGCCTCCATTTCCCATTGATTATAGGCTAGCATTGAGTTAGAAGGGATTGGAAAACTTTTCTATAAAGAGCCAAATAGTTAATATTTTAAGCTTTGCCAAATAGTCTCTGTCACAACTATTCAGCTTTGCCTTTATAGTGCAAAACAGCTAAGGACATGATAAATCAGCCTGGATGTCTCCCAATAAATATTTACAAAAACAGGAGTGGGGCTGGATTTTGCCCTTGGGCTGTAGTTTGGTGACCCTCTGGGTGATTTCCAGAGCCCCCATCTTTAATATTCTAGATTCTTTTTCCTTGATTTTATCATCTGGTGAAGAAATAGAAAACAACTTTAGAGAGGGGTCCCTATTGCATCCAATTTCAATAACAGTGGTATTTGCTAAAGCAGAAGGGATAATCTTAGGGAAGATTTGTAGCTATCAAATTGGTAGATGCATACACAGGGGGAAATTCCCAAGGAGAGACCAGGCTGGATCACACTTGAAAATTAGAGTTTGGTGCCACTTTGGAGCTGAGCAGTTATTGAGGGGGTGATTGAATTTCCCTCCTTCTTAGGGGCCTGCAGCTCTCAGATAAGTAATGTTGTTAATCAAAAAGTGGAAAGTTGTCTCCGTGAATCATGTTTGTAGATGCATTTAAATCCTGAATTTAAACAGTCTCTAATGACTCACTGCCTCTTTTGCCATACCATGAAATGACATCAGTGTGAAAAAGCTTAGACATCAGTGTGAAAAAGCTTACACTGGCCCCTCACACACTCCTCGATGTTCCTTCTAATGCAGACAACAGATGAGGTTCATCCTAAGCCGGTAACACACAGATGAGAGGTTCCAGATAGACGTTACTGACCTTTATAGATAAATTTCTCCAGCCAGAGTTTAAGACTGAGCAGGTGGCAATTGCATTTCCAGAGGTTGTCCTTGAGAAATAAAAGCCTCACGTTGGGCATGGATTCTAGGAGCTCTCGATCAAGCTGCTGAAGCTGGTTTTGTTGAATTGCAAATACCGTCAGGTTCTCCCAAGGCTTACCCAGGGATATGGGAAGGTGGCTTATGTTGTTTGATGACAAATCAAGCTCCCGCAGCTGTGGGAGGGAATGGAAAAGTCTGCTTTCCAGAGAATGCAGGGAGTTCTGGGTTAGGTTTAAGACCTGCAAGTGCTGAAGTCCATGGAAGACTCCAGGGGCCAGATCTGAAAGGGAATTGTTGTACAAGTTCAGGGTCCTGAGGTGTGGCACCGACCTGAATGCAAAAGCAGGGAGCTGGTGTATCTGGTTATCTTGCAAGTGCAGCGTTAGGGTCTGAGGAGGCAAATCGGGAGGGATTTCAGCCAGACCCTGCCGGCTGCAGTCTACAGACCGTGAGGGTGAGTGACAGCGGCACCTCGTGGGGCAGCCACACACCACCCGGAGCAGGAAGATCACAATGGAAAGCAGAAGCAGTTCACCTGCAAGCAATGAAAAGAAATTGAGATCAGAACCAATCTTCAAGTGATGTCAGTGTTTGTCCCCCCTTTGAAATCACAAGTACGGTGACTCGGAGCCAGCTAACATCTACAACCTGTACGAGACATTCTGTCACTCCCCATACTTAGGAAAGTCGGGCTGGGCTGGGTTCCTCCCCAGCGTGGTCAGCTGTTGCACACTCTGTGCTAACTATGGTCAGAGGCCTCGGGAAAAATACTTTCTTGGTGGCTCAGTAATAGGGAGATGGAAGGCTGTCAAATAGAAAGGTGAAAAAAATCTTGGGGGGCACATGCCTGTTGTAGGGTGCAGCAGAATTATATGAGGACAGAAGTTTAGAAAAATAGCAGGTCAGTCAGATATTCATATTTCCAAAAGGTATGCTCCAGATCGGCGCCATCCAATGGAACTTTCTGTGGTGATGGAAATGCTCTGTATTTGCTGTCTAGTATGGTAGTTGTTAGCTGCATGTGGCTACTGAGCTCTTGTGGCTACTGCAACCAAGGAACTGAATTTTTATTTGTATTTAATTTTAACTAATTTAAATTTATTAAAAAAATTTTTTTACATTTATTCATTTTTGAGAAAAAGAGACAGAGCATGAACAGGGGAGGGCCAGAGAGAGAGAGAGAGAGAGAGAGAGAGAGAGAGAGAGAGAGAATCCAAAGCAGGCTCCAGGCTCCAGGCTCCAAGCTGTGAGCACAGAGCCTGGCGCAGGGCTGGAACTTAGAAACCCTGAGATCATGACCTGAGCCGAAGTTGGACGCTTAACCAACTGAGCCACCCAGGCGCCCCATTAGTTAATTTAAATTTAAATAGCCACATGGTGGCAGTGGTTACCATATTGGATAGGGTAGGTTTACAGTATTCCTATATATTGATGTCGTGTTTGCAGGTATAATTCCATGAATGATTATCATCTCTACTTTTTATTCAAGAGATTTTAAAAATGCAGAAAAGCATGTAACAAACACCCATATTCCTATAACAAAGTTCTGTCAATCATTCATAGTTTGTCATATTTTTCACCTCTTTTTTCTTTTAACTTAAAGAAACAAAGCATTACTGAAATCCCTTTGATTAGCACCCAAGTGATGTTTTCCAGCATGAACCCTCCTCACCCCTACCATCGCCAATATATCCCTCTAGGCCTTTAACAAACAATACTTCATAACAACAACAATAGCAAACAGTCATGTATCCCATGTTTTGAGCCAGGCACCATTATAAGTGCATTATATATATAATCTTATACATTTAATCCTCATGACCTTGTAAATCTGGTTTCATTATTATCCCCATTATAAAGGTGAGGAAACTGAGGCACAGAGAAGGTAAATCATTTGTCCAAGGTCACGTAGACAATGAGTAGCAGAATCGTGATTTGAACCCAGTCTGCTTCCAGAGTCTGCCAGGATCCTTATCTGCTATGTTTTACCACCTGTAAAACTTTTATACCCCCCCCCCACACACACACGCTACATGATGTTTTATATAGTGTGTTTTAAGACTACATAAATATAGTCCTTGGCACATCTCATTCTGCAATTTACTCTGTTCACTCAAAGCTGACCTATCCATGCAGATATCTAGAGGGTTTGTTCATTCCTTTTAAGTGCTATAGACAATTCCGCGGTGACACCATGCCAGATTTAATATTTAGCCATTCCCTTACTGGTGGGCATTTGAGTTTCTGCTGCTTGCCTTCACTACAGATGATGCTGCAGAGAGCGGCCTTGCACGGGACAACCTGACCATGCAGAAATTACAAAGAGGGTCTCTGGAATCAACAGGAGCTTCCTCACAAAGTTCAGAGAGGATGCTAGATTGACATTTTTTTAGATACTGCTAGATCATTGTCCAGAGTAGCTATAATTCTTCCTGTTTTGTTCCAGAGATTTGAATTTCAAAATATGGCAAGGACATTTTGTTAAATTGGCAGAGGAATTCACAAGGCCACACAATAATATTTAAAACTCAAGATGTTTTCTACGTATAGAGAGAGCTCTTAGAAGAGGTCGTTTGTTTGTTTGCTTTGGGCCTTGAGTAGGGAAATAGACAATGTGGCTGTCCAATGCACTGGGCCTCTGAATTCTCTACTGATATGAACAGTGCCTAGGGCAACAGGGAAGATATGTGGAGAGTCTTCTGAAAATTCTGCTTCATTTAGTTTAGCTCAAGGGATATAGAACATCAGAGTCCCCTTCCCTGTTCCAAAATATAAAAGAGCAAAATCCTTGTTTCCCTTTCTGTAATTTTGCAAATAATCTAAATGACTCTTTTCAAAGCCAACATATCTTCCTAGGAGAGGGCTATGGGGCTCAGGCATCAATTAGTTGCACAAAATCTAATCTGAAGCCAGAGAACAGGTTTTCCACAGAGTCCACTAATCTATTAATGAAAGCCTTGTCCTTCTGAGCTTGTATCCAGCTTGTTCCTTCTTCCTTAGGTCCCACTCCCCCACCTGCCCAAGGGGACGATATGTGAACTCCAACTTGAAGCGCTGTATTTTCTATGAAATGGCCTGCAGCATGCCGACTGCATATCCAACGATAGCTGAGCACATTTGTCCCCACACCCTTCTTTGGACCCAATGTGGCACAAATATACATTCCCCACTAGAGACATTTTCTCAATCTGTTTGGTCTTTAGGGAAATACAACCTGGAAGTAGGCTTCCCACAGATACCTTGCAGAAGGGACCCCTTTCCTCTCACGGACAGAGAACTTTTCTAAAGCAGGGGGGGATTCATCATGGCTCACCTTTCATGACTGAATCTCCGCAAGCTTCCTTGCTGAACCCGTGGCCCACCTCTATTAATCTGCAGATCAACAAACCAAGGGCATGGCAAACCCAGAGCCCAGCTTGTCATTCACTTTTTCTGAATCCCGCTTGTGCTTTATCTTCAATGCAGCAAAGGGCTGTGGCTTCCAGGAGACTGCTTATTGAAGCAATGCTTCCACCGTCTCCATCTGGCTGGGATTGTTTTCCATAAGAGGATCTTTTGATTGGGCCCCTCTTCTTTCTTAAAGTGTCGGCCTCCCCAAGATCACCCTTGCTTTTCCCATTCAGATGGCGAGCCCCAGAGAGAATGTTTGTCAAACCTCAGTGAACAGCTGTAGCATTCAAACATGACCTCGATGGCTCAGCCTTTTTGATTATTTAATCTGCTTGAAGTCCAGGGCACTGAAATAAAACTGCCTTCTTAATCCGGTGGTGGCTTCTGAATTCTGTTGACTTATTAACCATGCTGTGTCAACCCCCATCGGGTTGGGGGACGCTCGCTGTGGCTCCTCGATCTGGGGGTCTAGCAACAGAGCCAGCAGAGTGTGTAATATGAGGACAAATTGGCCTGCTGGAGGCTGACACGGTCTCCACAGTGCACTCGTTTCGTCTTATTCAGCCAACATCCGTAGGGATTAGCTTGTGTTGACAGGGTCTTGATGCTCTGAAATTCATAGTCATGGCTTCCTTTAGTGGACATCACAGTCTCTTCTCACTGGTGCCACAAATACTTCTCAGCTGCTCCTTTGCTTTCTCCCCCCGAACTGACCTTTCGGTTCGCCTGACTTTGGAAATACTTCTCAGTCTTTCATCATTTCCCTGATGCTGAGGTTCTGGCCCTTCCCTCATTTTTCACGTCTGAAACAATAAAGCTGCCCCATGAGCACCAGGTGTCCATGAACTGTGGCTGTTCCCTAGTTGAAGCTGCTGGGAGCTTTCCCACTGGGGACTGGAACATTCTTTGAATGTGCAAATCCCCCCGTCATTTGCTGAGGTGGGGTTTCAGTGTCTGAGGCTTCTCCTCAGCGAGGCCAAAATGCTCCCACGCCCAAGGCGACTGCAAGGAAGGTGAAAACCGTGCTTTTACTGATGTAGCATGAAGTGGCAGTGTAATAGAGCAGTTGAGTGTGGGATTGGGAATTAGATGGGTCTGGATTTGGATTCAGCTTCACCATTCACCAGCCCGATGTCTCTGGGCGAGTGAGTCTCCCTCTGGGATCCTAATAGCCTCATCTTTAACACAGGGATAGTGATATTTTTGGCTTCACAAGATTGTTCCAAGGATTCAATTAAAGCAAGCAATGCGTGTCATGGCCCTGAATGCTTTAGTAAATGTTCACGGTTACCCATGAGAATGCCTGGCGGGACCTCTATGCTGCTAGCGTCCAAAGCACAGCCTTGACTCGACAGGGAGGAGGAAGACGCTGACCAAAGACCAGGATATCTGGGCCCTCATGCCACGCTGGTGGGACCGAGGGAGGAGGACCCTTGTGAATGAAGTTGAAAAACCGGATTGTGACCATCCTTAAGAGCCTGCA
This sequence comes from Neofelis nebulosa, assembly GCF_028018385.1. NCBI lineage: Eukaryota > Metazoa > Chordata > Mammalia > Carnivora > Felidae > Neofelis > Neofelis nebulosa. The sequence goes on along the minus strand of NC_080785.1, from coordinate 146,858,291 downwards.
CTTTGGGAATCCCTTGCCTCCTTTGGCCATGCCCCTTCCAGTCTCACAGAACCCAATATAACCATCCTGCCCCCTCCCTGAAAAGTCCACTTTACCCAGCCTGCTATCTTTTGTCCTTTTCTGCAACGTTCTTGGAACACCGGTGATACCATGGAGGAAAGTCAGGTGTAGGTAACAGAGAGCTATTTAAATCTTAATAAGGGCTAAATCCTTCCTTCCTCCCTCCTTGCTATGTATTTTCAGGTGCACAGAATTTAGTAATAATCATTCCTAGATGATCTGTGACCAGCGTAGCATTCAGTCATTGATGCATCATCATATAACACACACCTATGAACCTAACTCACTCTAAGAACTAGAAAGTTACCAGTAATTTGCATCAACCTGTGTGTCTCTGTCTTTCCCTGGAGTCAGCAAACATTTTTGTGTAAAGGGCCAGATAGTAAACATTTTAGACATTGAGGGCCATACAGTCTCCATACGGTCTCTGTCACAACTGCTCAACCCTGATGTAGTGCAGAGCCAGCCATAGACAGTCTGTAAAAAAAAAAAAAAAAAACAGATGTGCCTGTGCTCCAATAAAACTTTATTTACAAAACCAGGTGGAGCACTGGATTGGCACACAGGTCATAGTTTGGAAGCCCTGCTCGAACCCATCCCCTAGCCACTGCCGTCACTCTCCTCCACCACCAAGGTTACCCACTCAGCTGCACATACCCACCAGCCTGTCTCCTCATCTACAAACTGAGAGGGCTGGAAAGGATGATCTTTAGGGCATTCTCATGTCTGAAACCTTGTCATTCTCATCAGAATGCTTGAGTGGACTTGAAAGAGTCTGTAGTTAAAGATGTTAGGGGTCCTGGACAGACAAAGAGTTTGACTGACTCTTTGGGTTACAGCAGAGCTGTTTAGCTGTGTCTTGCAGGGTCCAACTAGGGTCCCAGTCTCGTGGACTCCAGGGGCCTGGGAAAGATGAATCCACTGCCAGCACAGCTGAGCATAGGGGGCCAGGACACCTGCAGAGAAACTGGAGACAGTCCTGAAACCTGCAGGTAAAGCCAGGGTGTGTGGCTAAGCGAGGAAGCACAGTTTCATGCTGCTTCTACTCTGGAGCTGGGTGACCTTGGGCAAACCACAGGTTCTCTCTGAGCCTGAGCTTCCTCATCTGTAGAAGGCAGATAGTGGCTACCTCATATGACACAAGAAGGATCGAGTGATACATGTTAAGTGCACAGCACGGGTCTGGCAGAGCAAAATGAGCAAAAGTGGCATCTCCTACTAGCCCCACAGAGTTTGGACTGGCTGCTCTCACCTAAAATGTCAATACCCTGGGAACACACAGAGAACCCACACAGCTGATGGGTTCTTAGGAGCAGAGGCTGACCACCCAAAGGGGCTCCTTGGTTCTTTTTTGCTCCTGCTGACTCTAACAGGAGGTTAAAAGATGGGCAGGGCACACTTCGAGGGGAAGCCTCTCAGACATTGAAGGACTTGGATGCGGAGTCTGATTGATTTATTCCGTCTGACCTCAGCCCAGAGAACAAAGGGAGGGAGGGTGACTGGCATGCTAATGCCTGCAGGGCCTTCTCTCCCTTGGGGAGCCAGATCTGAGAGGTGGCAAGACAACTGTGCGTGCAGAAGACTAACAGAGATGCCAGATGTCAGGTCAGGCCAGGCTGCTCTGCAGAGGGGAGGGCTCCACCAGCAGGGTTCCTGGTACCAAGACCCAGTCGAGAGCCCAGTTTCCTACGCAGGAACTTGCTTCAGACACACCCTCGGAATAATATTCTCATTACTGCTGCACTGAGATGTCAAGAATTTCTTAGCTTTATATAAATAAAAACATATAAATATAAATTTATACATTTATTATACATTATATATAAATTTATACATTCACATTTATGTAAAGCTAAGATATACATATATTTATATTTATATGCTTAGCCCGTTGTAAGTCAGAACATTTCCTAATATAGTTAGGAATTTAATGATTTAAAGACCATATGATATAAATTGGTCCTTTTAACATTTCACCTTCCTCCAAAAAAAAAAAAAACAACAACAATTATTAACATTGGGAATTAGTGATGTCTTGAAATCCAGCAAATGGGTAACAGCTCTTTCTCCCAGGTAATATACAACTATTTGTTAGAAATAAGTTAAAGCTAAATATACTCACCCAGGAGGGTATTCGTAATAAATTGTTAGGTTAAATAAAGCAATTTGAATAGGAATATGCATTATGTAATGCTATTTATGTTGCAAAAAAAGAAAAAAAGTCAGAGGTGCAGAGGTGGAAAGATTAACCCTAAAGATGTGCATTGATTGTCTGAAGAAAGAATAAGTGGGGAAGGACAGACACCAAACTAATAATATGAATTTCCCAGAAGGTGGGGATAATTAAGAAGAGAGGAAAATTAACTTTTTCTGTTTATACCTCTGCGTATTCAACTTGCTACAACAAACGTGTTATATCTGTGATTTTAAAAATACAAAGGAGAAGAGCTGACTTTTGTTAAGCAGAAAGTACAGGGGCATCTTGTTTCCTGGAATATTTGAGATGGCTGTTCTCAGTGACCAGCTGAGTTCTGTGTGCTAGTGAGGTGTCCCTAGATCTCCATTTGCCTCACTCCATGAGAATTAGTCCCAAAAGTGATACGTGTCTTTCTCTGCTAAGTGATTGCCACAAGTGAACAGACCTTATAACACAAGGAATATTTCTCGCAGTTTTAATGTCTGCTTTGGTAAAAGTTGTGGCAAATTACTCCCCCGTCCCCATCAGTGGGCCCCCATCCAAAGCAGGTGCTGCAGTGATCTGGCGCGGGGGAGGCCCCCGGGCCAGTGACAGCTGCTTCCCAATATAGCTCAGAGAAAGACCTTGGCACTGTAAATTCACACAGAAATTTCATTTGGTTGGGGAAGAAATTTGGCATTTGGAAATATTTCCCTAGGGTTGTAGATGACCAAATGGCACCCATGTATAAAATTTATACAGACCTATATAAAAGACCTCAGTATTATTTCCTTCCTTCCTTGTTTCTTTCTTTTTTTTCTTTTTCTCTTTGGTCTTATAAAACATTTAGCAAGTGAACTAGGAATATATTTTTAAATGGCCATCATATTTATTTAGTGCTTACAATGGGCCAGATGTTGCTGAAGATTTGCACTGATTAAATACAAATCCTTAATGTAACGCAGCTACTATAATGAGTAAACTTCTAGATCTCAGTGGCTTAACACGACTCATTTATTGCTCTTATCACAGTCTAGTGCTGAGGTTACCAGGGAGCCAGGCTTTATGCAGTTATGCAGCCTCCTTCTGTCTTGGTCTTGTCACTGTGCGTTCCTTTTAGTTGTCAGTACCCTCTCCATCAGCTGGCTGACCATGGAAAAAGAAAAGAATCAGGCATGGGCCCTGCCTAGAAACGGTACTTCTCACCAGGCTTGCCCTCCATTGGCCAGAATAAAATCACATGACCATATCTAACAGCAAGGGAGACTGGGAAATGTAGTCTCACTATGTGCCTTGGAAGAAGAGGCATCCTAGAGAATTAGCAATCTCTGGCTCTACACTTAATTTGCAATATCTCACTTAAAGGTGACAACAACTCACTAGCCTGTAAGCTTAAGATGGTTTCTTTGATTTCTTCCCATAGTTTCTACAATACCTTTCATTAAATATAATGAATTCATTAAATGTTGAATGTTGAAGGAACAAATGATAAAACTAGGGCACAGAAAAGTAGGGGCACCTGAGTGGCTCAGTCAGTTAAGCGTCCAGCTTTGGTTCAGGTCATGATCTCATGGTTTGTGGGTTTGAACCCTACATCGGGCTCCGCACTAACATTGCAGAGCCTGCGTGGAATTCACTCTCTCCCTCTCTCTGCCCTTCCCCGACTAGCACTTTCACTCTCTCTTACACAAAGTAAATAAATAAAAGAAAAAAAACAACGAAGGCTCATAAAAGTAACTTGCTCAAGGTGTCCAACATATTTATTGCAAATATGCAGATTGTGAGTGGCCGTGTTAAGTAAAATAATCAGGGAACTTACACTTTTATGTATTTACTGCCTTGAGTTAATTTTCATACAGTCCATTTTTTTCTGACAGCAAGCTACAAATTTAATTATCTGGAAGCCCTACCTAACTCAGAAAATAAGAACAAAATCAAGGCTGTTACATGGTTTCTCTAGTGTAAAGGTGGGAAGGATACGTATACCTCTTCATTCTGTCTTGCCTTTTGATAAAGTAAAAATTCCTACATAGGGCTACCTAAGGTCATTCAGCATATGTGCCTATCCATAGAGTTTAAACTCTCTTTACCTGGCCTTGACATATTTGATAATATTGGCGGAGTAGTAGACATGAAATGTGTACCTTCAACCTCTCTAAAACTAAGGAAGACAACGGCCAAGTGTATGAGACTGCTTTCCAGTGTCCACTTGTCCACAGCACCCAGGTCTGAGCTAAGATGCCATGGGAACTAGAAAAGACATAGCACGTTGACCCTTGGCCTTCAAAGAACTTACCTGTTTGTGGGGTGCTATTGAGCAATCTTTATTTATTATATCAGAGTCAATGCTAATCATCTCATCACCTTGAATCTGTTACCCTTGAGAAGACTGCACATGACTTTATTGGACCCTAACACCGTCCAGGTCTCCAGGAACCACATCTCAGAAGTCCTTTGGCTAGTAGCAGAGGCAGACCTAGATGGTGTTTTGGTTTAGTTTGGTTTGGCTTGATTTGGTTTTGGCCCATCAACTCTGCATTGCCAAGGTTAGAGGAAGATCAGACTTCACATTTCAGTGTCTTGCAAACCTCAGCCTTCCAGCACTCAGTTTGCCTGCATTTGGGACGTATGCGAAGATAAAGATGCATCTGAGATAAGTATGATTAAAGGTAATTAGTGAGCTCATGCGGCTGGTGGAATAAACACAGACAGATGCTGGTTGATAGAAAGCTAACAAAGAAACAAAAAGACCAAGAAACATGGCAGCTTAGGAAGATTGGCCAAAGCCTCGCACTGACACACTGTTTTACTTAGATCTTTTGATGGGCCGCTTTTGTCTCTGCCCCAGGAATATAAATTGGAATCAAATTTATGTTCATGTTAGATTGTTTACTCACGTTATACACATAAAATGAGTGTTCTGTGCAGTTCTTGGTGAATTTATATTTGCTTTTGTACTTCTATGATAACATGATAGTCCAGGTTCTGAAATAGATGGCAATGTGTTTTCATATTTTCAAGTTACAGTTTAGTGTGTGTACATTATGATACAATAATGAGTCTGTGTTTTGCCTTTTTCTAAGATTCGCTCTATGTTAACTGTTGGATACCTGTTGCTTGGAAATGTTCTAGAAAACACAATTGTCTCAGGCAGGACTTACATCGTAACCCGCTAGTTCTAGATCTGGGACTGTTCAGAATTCCTTTTCCTTATTCCAGACTTCACCTGCCCCATTATTTCATTTTAGAACAGTGTCCCTATTAGAAGCATGGACTATGGAATGAAACCATCCAGGTTCAAAGGCTGCCTCCAACATTTACTGGCTCTGAGAACTTAAAGAAGTCATATAACCTCTCTGATCTTCAATTTCATCATCTGTACAAAGGAACCCAACTGGCAGGTTCACAGGGAAGGTTAAATAATACTTTTATGTAAGAATGTGAGAGAAAAAAAAGGCTTTGCACATAGCAATAGACATTAGCTATTATCTTCTCTGTTATTCTGTCTGTATGGCATGTACCAACTAGACACTCAGGCTGCAAGCACTTAACACTAATCTATTTGGAATAAAAATGAGGAAGTTAAGGCAAAGGAGCATTTTGTTTGTGTGACAGAGTTCACCATCTTCTTGGATTATGAAGCACGCATATGTATGTGTTATCTGACTAGAATCAGTTCAATCTAAATGAGTTTGTGCTGGACATATCTCATTGTTCTCAATATAGCCCCACAGACAAAAGGAAGTCGGTTCTTGATGTCACGTGACCGCACCTTCAGGAAGGACGTTCGTTTGCAAAATAAAGGTCCTGTGTTGACATCCATGCAGCTTCCAACCACATTTATAATGGGCAGGGCAACTCCCCATTCTGGTGCGGGAGTGATGTTCTTCTCCTTTCACTTCATCCAAGAAGCCCACTAGGGCCACCTGCTATATGCTTGTGCTGTTGATTTTTCAGGGGTTTGTCCACTGATCTTTCCTCTAGCCAGTGCCCCTCCACCCCGCCCTGTAGGAGGCCCCTTACCCCATCCCTGCGTAATTAGAGAAAGCATGCAGTCAGCTCCCCAGAGCCACTTAGCTTTCATCAGGAAGCAGGACTATCGGAGTTTCGAGGTTGATAGGAGTGGAAACATTTGTGTTCAACAAGCAGGCTCCTTCATGTGTTGTCAACATTTCATTTGTGATTCTAATGAGGGCGGAGGAGAAAATAAACTCCGCATACCGCTCTCCACTGCTACAGCTGATGTTTGTAAGTTTCTAGCCATGGCCTTGAGTTGCGTCTCAGGAAGGCATTTGGAAAAGCAGCTGTGTGCCACTGCTGGGTGTGAGCGAGAGCTAAGATGGTTAAATCGACGGAGGCAGTCCTGAGAATGGGAAGTGTACACGTTTACTTCTCAAGAGACTGGAATTTCTATTCCTATTGGTGCTTTAAATGTCTCCAAAAGGTGAAAGCACTCTTACGTTAAAAGCAGGGTGTATTAGAGGTACTCTCATTCTTGACCCCTGGCTCGTCTCATCTCTGAAAGTCTGCCGCCAATTTCGTGTCCAGCGTATCTGCTGAGTGCTCCTTACCTGTTAAGTTCTGCATTGAGGGATTTTCTAGGCCTGAAAATAAGACACAAGAAAATAAGTGGACCTGCAACCCAATGCCCCTCTGGTCCAGCGAGGAGACAGACATCCGTGACACAGCCACACAAATATCCGAGAAACCACAGCCCTGCAAAGGGCCGGGAAGAGGAGATACATGGTGCTGTCATAGAACAGAGTCAGGGGATCTGATTGGGGATCGGGGGGCACCACCCTTTGTATGTTATAACCCGGCTGCAATCTGAAGGGTGGAGAAGGGAAGGGACCAGGGCCGTTCTGGGTAAAGACATGGCCTCAGGCCGACAGACCAGAGAGAAGGCCCAGAGCCTGAGGAGATCCTGGAAGCCAGTGTGGCCACAGCAGAGAGGGGGAGGGGAGGGCCTCCGGCGAACAAACGCTGGAGGAGGGGTGAAGAGCTGGTGTTGAGCTCCTCGCCTCACCTTCCACTGGGTTTTTAATAAGACTGAAAAGCTGTGCCTCAGACATACGTGCCTCTGTGGGAACGCTGCCGCCCGGGGTCGGGGGCGAGATTAGGGCCCTGCACTACACACTGTGATGACTTGGGGAGGCGCTGTCCCCTCCCACGCAGGGGTCCTTTGACAGCTGTACCACTTTACCGAAACTCGAAACTCAACAGACGCATCCCGCCGTCCTCAGAACGCTTCTTGGAGGAGGTAGAGAGGGCCTGGGTTTTGTAAGCATTACGAAATCTCAGTACAAGTTCATCAAATCCTGAGCCGTTACTTACAGTTTGGGATCATGGCAAGTCTGTTCCACGTGTGCCAGAGAGGCGGCAGAATGGAACTGCCATTCCCCACCCCCCCCCCAGGTGCCTGAGTCCAGGGTGATCAAGGATGAGCCAGCCCTGCTGACACTCACAGGCTACATTTGGTGCAACAGAACTTTCTCTCCTGAGTTTCGTGTGTATGTCACTGTGGATGTAATACTCAACAGACCAGGGGTGGTAAATAAGTGCCACAGTTACCTGCTTTGTAGGCCCCAGTGGCCCCACCAGCAGCCCCATGGGGCCCAGCATCGCCTCAGAATCCTTTTCAGCCCAGGGTCAAAGGCAGACAGCAGCAGGCAGTGGGTGGCATCATGCTAACATAATCCTAGCTGCCGTTCCTGAAGTAGAGCCTTGCCCTCTGCAAACTTGGCTAATAAGTCTGGCACACAATGCCAAGGGCCACTTTGCTGAGGAGAACACTTACAGCATGTCCTAGGAAGCTACGGAATCAGCCCACTACCCCCAGACTTCTACATCCTGTGTAAACTTGCTGCTTTCTCCTTGTCCTTGTGAACATGGTAATTTTTCTACAGTGATAAAAATAAATGTTTTATTATTATTTTTTTAATGGCCTTGCAAAAACAGAAACACAATTTTAGGACGTATCGGGAAGGAGTTAAGTTGTGGCCTGTGCATTTGCACAGGAAAACAATGGTGTGCACTAGAAATGGGATTTCAGAAAAGTCGGGGGCCAGGGTGGCAGGGTGGCACAGGCTTTTTGTGTTCCTGCATTTGGACACGAGTAACCCCCGGGTAAAGCTCCCTGTGACTGCAGGGGGTGTGGGAGGGGGGTGGGTTGTGGGAGCGGCAGGCCAGCAGTGGCCTCATACAGGGTGTCTCATGAAACGCTCTAGCAGAGCATGCCCACAGGCTCAAGAAGACGATATCTGGTCCAGAGGAAGTCCATCAGAAAGAGTAACAAATGCAGACAGCAGTCTGGGATTAGCAGGAAGCTGACTCTGCCTCCCCATTTTGTCCTTCCGCTTCTGTCACATGGGCGGTGACATGCCCTGTTACTTAGCAGCTTATTCTTTGTTTAGTTCTTTCTATGTCTAGAAGTTGCTTGCTCTGACAGACATAGGAAGTCCCTAAAAAGAAAGAGTCTCCAACTCAGGGTGCTTACCTGGAGATGATCATGAGTTCCTCCACCAATCCAGGAGTGGAACTGTGATCTTCTACATCTGACTGTGGAAAAACTCGAGTCTTAGGAGGGGTGAGTCACTTGCCAGAGATGAGTTTGTGTGTTGTAGAGCTGACACTTGAACCCCCAACATGCCTGCTTTCAAAGCCTTTCAACTCCTGTGCCCTTTGATCTGGACTTATTTTTCCCAGACCCCTCCCTTCACCAGGGGACAAGCCAAGGAAAAGCCCTAAAAGAGACAGCCCATGCAAAACAGACTGGGTAGAAAGAATGCATCCACCCCGCCAGGGAAGATGGCCTCCCTTATAGTTCCCCACTGCCCCATGCTTCTCAAGGCCACTGAAAGAAAGGGCAAGCCTGCCGCCTCTCTGCTGTGACCATGGGTTGGGGAAAGCATTCTGGGGCAGAGGTGAGGAAAGCAGGCTACTTTGTGCATGGAGTTAGCACTAATCTGGTCCATCCCCAGAACACTGCTATCAGTCAGATCTCGGGCATATTCGTCATGGCTGCTCCCCTGTTCAGAAGCCGCCCCCACAGGCCCACCCTCTGTTCATCCTGGGCAGGAAGGGGAGAGTTTCCTTTGATCTGTAGACCGGTAGCAGGAGAAGCATGGCAGTTCATGGACCCCCCCCCCCCCCTTGCCCCTCCACCCAGGCGAGTGTTTGGACAGCCATGCAAACAAAGCCCCTTGGCCATGCTTGCTTTAGAACAGCTAGACTGAAGACAGAGCATGGAACAAAGTGGAAGGTGGAATAGCAGCCCCCTTCATACTGAGGACTTGTAGGTCACAGTGCAGAGGAGAGGATGCTGGGACTCAGATAAACAGCTCAGAAAGAGGGCAGAAGACAGATGGGAGGGACCCAACCCACTGGGTGGCTGGACTCCTGTGATCGGGAAGGAAACACACACTCACCATGCTGGTTTCTGGTCTGTCTGAAACCGAATGCCCTGAATAAAAGGCATCAGCCTGGAAACAGATCAGCTAGCTTTGGAGATATATCCATAGTTTAAAAAGTAAGACAGGTAGCTCTTGGGAGACCGTAACTGTTTTCTACTTATCCTCCTTTAGAAAGCAAAGTTTTTGAGTCAAGTAATTCTGAGTAGGGAATGTATGTCTTTTAAAAATATATTCAGCTTCCCTATAGTATAGTATACTTTGATGTATTGAAATAGAGCTTGCCCCACTCAAATTACTGCCTCAGTGCCTAATGCTGTAAAATTAAACTATTCCTTGCTGATATTTTATTAAGCTTCACCAGCATTTCAGACTCAGACATCTCATGGAGCTTCAGGCCATATGTTTTATATGCTGTCAGGGTGAACTCTGACTTCGGTCCACAAAGCTCCCTTCCCCCATGTCTTTATATAGTACAGGATTTCCAAAAACTTTCCTACAGGCCATTTCCAAATTGTGGACTGTTGGAAGTAAATGTCTCTGGTCATATGGGTGTCAATGTCTAAAAAGACAAGAAAAAAAGAAAGAAGGAAAGGAAAATAAGTTGTATTATGAAAAGTTCTTGCTTCCTGGACATTATTTTTGCATTTCTTCTGTGCGTGATACTCTTATTTTTCTCACCATTGTGGGTGTGGGGGGCGGGGTGGGGGAGGATTTGGGGAGTGTAGAATGTTTCTGAAATCCATATGCAGAAAAGGGTATGCGTTCACACACAATGAGTTCACCTCTCTAGCAGGGAGCCAAAGGTACCTGTATGTTTGCATTTGGGGAAATAAATGGATATCGCCATAAATGGCGATCCTCTTAACAAGACTAACTTTGTCACTTAATAAGGGAGATTATTTCATAGATTTAAAACCAGTTAACACATTTAAAACTTGATAAGACAAGGCAATCCTGGTATGTTTCCTGTTCTCCAGTGATTAAAGCAAATCGAACGCTGGACCAGAAGAGGTTTTCCATGGTACAAGTAATGCTGTGAATGTTTCTCCTGGTAATGCAATTAGGAAATATTGGCCCCAGTTAATGAAACTTAAACAAAACATGTTGCCCTCGTCAAACTTGTTCAAGTTGTTAAACAGGCAAAGCCTTGTCCAAAAAGTTAAAAAACAGGGGCATATAGTGTTTCCATGGAAACTCTGTTAAAATACTGATTTGTGGATATGATCATAATCAGCCCCATAATCTAATATGACTGAATTAAATGAAAAAGAATCTCAGTTATGAAGTAAGCCCCCTGTGTAAGAGTATTCTTACACATGCAGAAAACATATGGATCCTGACGGACACTATTTTCAAACTACTTATTGGCACAGAGATGGAGCTTTAAGACTTGGGTTCTGTCTGTCTGTTTTTTCCCCCCTCCATTCATTGTTCATCGGTTTTATAATGCTGGGATTATGTGGGTGAGCAGTAAATAAAGTCTCGATGACATTTGGATTTTTCAATATGTATCATTGCTCCCCACACAACACCCCATATTGTTCTCATTGTCTTTTGTGACAAGAGAAGGTAACCCATAATATTTAACGGTTTGTGGGACGTTACAAGATTAAGTTTTATTAAGGTCATAATTTCTTCCTGCTAATGGGATCTTGGTAGAATTCTAACTATGAGGTTTCCCATGGATGCCTTTGACCTCTTGAGGGAAGGGCACAAAGGCAAGGCGCTGGGTCGAGCGTTCCCGGGACCCTGGGCAGGAGCTTCAGGGCCACGCACCAGTCTCCCTACCCCACAGTTCCACAGCTCAGCTTGCACCTGCCTGGATGGTGGTAAAAATGAAAACTGCTCACCATGGTATACACTTCAGCCTGGTGGGACAGCAAGGACAGCTGTCTGTCAGCAAACTTCTTGATTCATTTGGAAACCATTCTACCCAAAAAAGAGCAGATGTGCTCTTCATGGGCTCAGTTTCCTTCTCGCAAGAATATGTCCTCAGTCGTGTACGAACATCAGATGGGGGTTACCACATAGTTCTTAGCAAGAGTCTGGCAATTACTCACACCTTAGTCATGGCATCCCAGAGCATCTGTAGAAAGACTTGTGTGACGGGACAGTGATAGGCAAATGTGCCCCTGCCCAGGTGCATCTACACATCTCCTGCCAGCATGGTCCCTGGATATGTGGTCTGTGGGTCCTAAGGTCACAGAGTGTCTGTGACTCACTTTCCAGACAGAGATATGCTACGTGGGGTCAGGCAAAGCTCAGAGATTGGACCCTGGCCCAAAGAGGGAGCAGGACTTGACTTCTCCCTGTGTTCTTCCACCCAGCTCCCAGAGCGGCTATGCCTTCCGGCTACACACGCCTTATTTGGGCACAGAGAGGAATACACTCAAGAGACAGAGGTCCAGGCCTGAGTCTGGCGCCAGGAGCTTAAATCTGCTAGATTATTTACTCCCCTTAACACTTCACTTTCTAATCAACTTGGTTTTATATCCAAGTAATCTATGAACACAAATTTTAAAAATTAAATAGTATTATAAAAGTTTGCAAAGAATAAAAAGGCCCCGACCCTCCACCACCCCCTACTCCCAGCCCCTAGTCCCGCTACCTAGAAGCAAAAGCTTCTGCCTCTCTTAGCATCTCTATTTCTCATTAGCAAGTTGAGATTGCTGGGTTTTATTGAATTTCAGACATTACTTATTTACTTCCTTTCATACATGGTACTTTGGACTTTTTACATCATCTCCTCTTGCCTTGTCCATAGTCTACAGCTGCATACCTATCTCATAGCTTTTTATCAATTAGATAGTGATTATATCATGAAGACTACCTGTGTGTATCCCCTACTGTGATAAATAGTGTGCTACTGTGTGTTTCCTTTTTTACAGTATTTTTTCCCTGGATCAAAAAATCCCCATCTCCTTTTATTTGCTTTGTTTTCCTTTTACCCATGTATTTTTTTTCCTCTTTTTTTTTTTAATTTTTTTTTTTAATGTTTATTTATTTTTGAGACAGAGAGAGACAGAGCATGAATGGAGGAGGGGCAGAGAGAGAGGGAGACACAGGATCGGAAGCAGGCTCCAGGCTCCGAGCCATCAGCCCAGAGCCTGACGCGGGGCTCGAACTCATGGACCGCGAGATCGTGACCTGGCTGAAGTCGGACGCTTAACCGACTGAGCCACCCAGGCGCCCCTTTTTTTTCCTCTTTGTATTTCGTCAACCATCTTAGGTGCCAGTTACTACTATTTGCTAACTATCCACCAGTATTTGGGGGAGAATTTGCTCCTGGCACCCTCCACCATCCTGTTCCAATCTGGAGGGTCCTGTTCCAATCCAGCTGCTGGGCTCCTGTGATTTCTTCTCTCCACGTTCCTCTGTTGTAGTCCTCTTTCTTTCTCCTAGACCCATGCCTTCCTTTCCCTTGACTGAACGCCTCCTTTTGCTCACAAACATTCTCAGCTCATTTTCTAAGAAAGGGAGGTAAAATGTTTTCAGTCCTCATAGCTCTGAAAATGCCTTAATTCTGCTCCTACACGTAACAATCGTCTGGCTGGATATAGAATTCCAGGGTGGGATCGTTTTCCCTCAGAATGGCCAAGGCATTGCTGTCTTTTCTTCTGCCTTCCAGTGTTAACCTGTTAAAAACTCCGATGCCATTCTAATTCCAGACCTTTTGCTATGATCAGGCTTGCCCAGCCTTCATCCCAGAAGCTTTTAGAACGTACGTTTTGTCTCTAGTGTCCTGAGACTCCTTGATTCAGTTTCTTCTCCTCCTCATTTATTGTGCAGGACATTTTACAAGCGCTTTTGTATTAGAAATGCATACTCTTCAGTTCTAGGAAATCTTCCCATGTTATTTTTCCAAGTCTTTTTGTTTTATTTCCTGAGAGATTTTCTCCTTCTAACTTGTTTCTACTCTTAAATTTATGTGTTTATTTTGATGCTTTTTTTTTTTTTTTTTTTTTTCAAATTTCCAACAGTTCTTTTTTAGAGCAGCATGGTCTTTTTCCAAGGATACACTGTGGTCTTTGGTCTTTGATCTCTCTGAATATATTGGTTGTAGTTAAAGTTATTGTTTTTTTCTTGCTGTCTGTGCTGCTAACTCAAAGTCATTTAATTTTTCTGACGGCTTTTTGTCTTTCTTTTTCATGGCGAAGGCCCTTCACACATAGGTGTGCCTTAGTTCTTATTTAAAAGTGAGGCTCTTAATATCTAAAGTTAAAATCCTATTGGAAAATTTCCCCACAAATGGGTTTTACTGTTGGGTGAATCAGTGGGATTCAGTGCAGGTTTTCATTTTTCCGGTTCAGCTCCTCACCCCTACGTCATCTGGACACTAGCAGTTTTCAGGACCATATAAGACCATACTAGTGACATGTGAAATAGAATATGTATGTTGGTAACTACTAGCATTGTGCCCTCCAGCCTATCCATGGCAGTGCATGGATTAAAACTGCTAGTGCATCTGGCTCTCTAAGTGTTACTCCACAGTCTTGGCCTTGAAAGTGACCAAGTGGGACCAGTTACCCATACTCAGATGCCATCCTTTCTCTGGGCCCCTCTCTTCTGCACCCAGTTCAGGAGTATATCTCTCTTTCTCCCAGGAGCCTGTGAACATCTACAGAACATGGACAATGACATGGGTATATAGTGATAGAGAACAGAGGCCACTCCATGCTCTTCCATTTATTAGCACCGTGACCTGGGGCAACTTATCTATCATTTCCAAACTTTGGTGCCATTAACTTGTAGCCCAGTCCAGTGGATCTCAAGCATGTCCAGCTTAGCCACTCCCTCCTCCTCAAGTATAGTTGTGAAAAGCTTCCTTGTCACTTCTCCATCAGACATCTGTCTAGAGCCTCTCTTCCCTTTTCTCAAGATTTTAGGTGCCCTAGTGTATTGTGAGGATGTGAGGAAGCAGATGAGGACCAGGGGAGGATTGCAGCATGGAGAGAAGTTGCCCCTTAGCAGTCAGTGGGCAGTGCAGCAAGCTGGGGTGTCCTTGGGAGGTGGTCCTCCTTATTGGAATGAAGGAGCGGCCAGACCCCACGTTGCAGCTCTTCCTCCTCCCAGAGGTCCCGCCCCACTCCCTTTCACCGGCTCTTTCCAAATAACAGGAGAATTTTTACCCTGCCTCATTATCACATTCCCTTGATTCTAAGTTGCCATGAATAGAAGTGGGAGCCTCTACACGAATAAAAAGCGATACACATTGATGAGCGTGTACTGAGAGTCTCTCACTTCTTCAGACTTCCACCTCGGGATCTCAGCCTCAAATGTTCCTCCCTTTCACTTCTCTTTGCCTGTTATTGCCTACCCCCCACCCACTCCAGGCTGCAGACTGAAAGTCCTCTCTCCCATGACCCCCAGGACTTGGCGGGGCACCCCCTTTTATCCTCCTGTATCATTCCGCACGTGTCTTTCAAACCACCCACAAGGGTCACTGGTTGTGTGATAATCGTATAGCTTTGGAAGTTACTGTAAACCCTGAGAACACAAGGGCTGAGCAAGTCATACCCTTTGCTCTATTCCCCCAGCACAGGGGATACTCAGTTACTATTTATTGAAGGAAAAGAGGTACAGAAGGGGGAGAAGGTGTAAGGTAGAGGCGATGTGAGCTACCATTAACAGCGGAAAAGATGAAGCCTTTTACAAATAAGGTTTCCGGTGCATATGAAAAATTTAAAGTCTGATCTAACAAAGAGGCAAAGCAGGTTCCCCTGCCCCGATGCCTTTTGCAGAACACCAAGGACAGGGGCCACAAACTTTCATGGGAACCCGCTCCAAACCTAGGGGGAGTAAGGGTTCTTCCCAATACTGGAAAAGCATGTTACTTTTTGCCTCTGCTCCACCGAATGAAAAAGGTCCAATTCTTTCCTAAATGTGAAACAAAGAGATAAAAGGTAAGAAATGCAACTTTGGAAGCAGGTGCAGTTTATAAAAAAAAGAAAAAACAAGTCCCTGGGACCAGTTAGTCCCCAGTTGAGATTACTGTTAAGGCACGGAGCTCTGGTGTGAGTGATCTTTAGCTGTAATTGTAATACTCTGTTGATAAAAATAGCCAAGCGTTGTGAGAAATCCATCTGCCTGTGACCAGGGGGCATTTAAGATTACCTGGAGAGCCTTAGGCAGAGAATCCGTGGCTCTCTGCTGCTGCTGGCTCTAAGCGGCATCAGTTCGAGGAGGATTTCACTGTTTTGTTCCGGAAGCAGTTGGTGACAGAGAAGTGAGGTAGTGAGACGGTTCCGAGGGGACTTTGTGGGTCTGATAGCCTGTTGCTCGGGAGAGGACAGTAAATTGCCAACTCTGGCTGGGAGAAGGGTCATGATTAACCCTTTCTGGAACCCCATAAGGAAAATGGTCTTCTTTTTAGGGCAATAGTATAAGCTAGCAATTACTGAGCTCTCACTGTGTGCCGGATGCCATGCTAGATCGAACTTTACATCACAGCTTTTATGACTGAGCCGAGAGAAGTTAGGTGCTGGATTCTAATCCTGAGCCCACCATTACTCTGTGTTGCCTCTCAACTTTTCCACTGGACTAAGGAACAGAAAATGGATGGAGTAATCTTCCAAGCAGTGCTAAGAAACAGAAAAACAATGGACACCAGAGACTCTAGCTAGGACTGGCTGGACAGGGAGGAAGGAAGGAGTCCCAGAGTCAGGCTGGGGGTACCAGTGCAGGATAGAGCTTTGCAGGAGTCGCTGGGGCATTTCCTCAAAGACCTGCAGGATGCCGTTGTGTCTGTGGGAGAGCAGCATGGATCCAAGGCATCCTGAGTGCTGGCTGGCCCCCCAGGGCACCTGGAGCCTGCTGACAACGTAGAGGTGGCAGACATTTAGCAGTGTGCACAAGGAGTCTCTCTGCTGGCTATCCCCCTGAAAATAGGACGTCTGACTCTATCAGCCAGGACGTGGTCCTGCGAACAAACACAAGCTAGTCGAGGTTTTGCAAGTATTAAGGGCTTGAATACAGGGAACCAGAAGCTTTCGCAGTCACTGAAGGGTGAGGAGATGCGGGTCACGAAGCACTGATGCGGATGTTTCCCAAGAGCTCATGTTGTGAGCTGCCCACTGCACATCTTGTCTGTGGCTGCCTCCAGGTCATCGTGGCCTCCGTCTCGTTGCTGCCTCCCGCATCTGGCTCTGGCCCTCTCTTGGCAAACTCTCACCTGGAACCGAGCGTGGGGGACGTTCTGGGAAATACAGTTCTAGCGTCTCTTCCTGGATGCAGGACAGGCCTCCTAAGGAGGAAGTGGTGATGTCCGGTTGAGGATCACCCATCGGCGCCCTGGAACTTCCTGTGACATTGGTACACTGTCATCCAGTCTGCTGTCCCCGCTCCCACTTTTCCCTTGTCGTTTGGATGAGGGGGTGAGACAGGGAAACTTTTTACCTGGTAAAGTTTCAGAACGGTGTGAGGTGAAGGGCCATTTCAGGCGACTCAGTGTCTCATTGTCCCACCCTGCCTCAGGAAAAACTGCAAGATTCTTGATAAATTGTCAATGGGAAGAAATGAAAATACTCCCCCAAAATTGGCAATGAGGCCCTTCATGGAGACACATGTGTTTGCCTTCTTCATCGCCCACAGTGTGGTTACTAAGAGCCGTTAAAGGGCCCACGTGTGTCCACCTGGTCTGGGAAAAGGTACCACGTCTCCCGCAAGGAATCTGTCATGAGCACCATTGTGGTCATGCCGACCTGACTGCGCTGAATGGTGGCCGTGGTTGCCTGGGGAGCTGCGTGGGGTGTGTTGTGAGCGTCCTTAGGAAGAAGTTAGCAGGATTCATTAGGGATGCCTGACATGAAATCAGGAAGGACAACAGGATGATACAGGTTTGCTCTCCACACCAGTGCTGCTGTCAGCTGTGGTAGTTGACAGTCTGTGTGGAAGTGCTCATGGGACAGATCTCTGTACCTAAAGATTGGTTGCCCACCTCCTATCAGAAGGAGCCACCAACCTGGACTACAGCTGCATTCGTCAGGATGCCATCCATGGCAAGCAAAACAAAAAACACAACTCAAGGCGGCTTAAGCAAAATCAGTTAGTTAAAGGAAGTTAATCGTTTGGTTGGTTGGGATAGGTGGAAATTCATGGGCTCGTAACTGAAATGTCTAGAGCTATATCTGGCTTCAGGTGCAGTTGGATCTAGGGCTCAGTTGAACTCACCAGGGTTCTCAGTCTCTCGTTTCCCTTGTCTTTGTGTCAGCCCTGTTCTCAAGCAGACCCTCCTCACATGGTGCCCCTGACTCTCTCATTTGCCCCGCTTGGCAAACTCAATGGAAAGAAGCCTCCTTTTTCCTGAGAGTGTCCTTTCAAAGTCCTGGGGAGCTGGCTGTCATAGTCAGGGCCCACCTGACTATGGAAGAGGAGGGGAGGATGTGTTCCTGTGCTCGTGCACTAGGGGGCAAACCCTACACAAATCCCACGGACTGACACTGGAGGCAGGACAGCTCCCTAAAGAAAATGGTGTGGGTGTGGGGGGAGGGGAGGGTTCTGCCAGCCATCAGAGGGGACGTGGATGCTCAGCTGACAAAAGCAACAGCTGTTATTCCAGCCCAGCTGGAGTCGGGATCAGTCTGGGCCATCTCTGAATCATCTCAGGCAAGTTGCTAACTTCTTTGGACCTCTAGTTACTCATTTGCGTAATGAGTAGGTTTGGTTCAATGGTTCACTCTGCCATTCCAGCTCTAAACTTGTACAAATCTACCCATAATCCACAACCAGATGGACCACACTGGGAGCAGGGTCCATTAGCAACAGTCCCAACAAGTGGATCAGTTACTTATTTCAGGCCTAATTGTGCTGTAAAGCACCAACAGGCAGCCTGAGAAATCTCCCAGCACTGTTAGGGTCTCAGAAAAATGCAGAACTGGTTTTGAAGGGACATACTCCACAGAAGTGACTGTGGTCTCTGCCCCAGACAAAGACACCCTGTTGGATCCTCAGTGGAAGATCCCTTCTGCCTGCAATTCTCTTGGAAACAGGGCCTCCGCCAAGCTCATCTGGTACACTCTGCTCTGGGTAGAGGTAATTATTTTTACGAGGCATTATTCACGTCTAGTCTACCTGAGGGCCACCCCAAATAATGCTTCTCTAGCTATTAAAGGCTTTATCAGGCATGCAGAGTCTCTGGTAGTTTCCTTCAGGGGAAAAGAGAAAGATTCCTCTTGAAGTTTACCACCTCCCGCAGCAATTTGCTGCCCATTTCAGGGCCACGTGAAGTGGTTGGCACCTGAAAAAAGCACAGTCTTTCTCTTTTAAGTGCAGCCGGAAAATGGGAGTCATAAGTGAAAGTAGGGAACCGGGAGAAGCATTTCCATGCAGCCAAGGTAGCTTTCTTGTTTTGTTGTGAGCTGGCAGACTTCAACATGCTGAAGCAATGTTTTGTCAAATTTCTTAAATGCTGAATGTGGCACTGGCCCAAATGAATGTAGATGTTATTTTAGTGCTAGGAGAGATTTATTTTAATGTACAGTTGTAGCCACTACAAAGGCCCCTTTTCATCTACTGGGGGCTCGATTCCTTGCTCATTCACTCTGCAACCCCCTCCTCGTTCTAGGGTACTGGTGTATGCCGTGAAATTGCCGAGTATTCCCTCCTTCCCTCTTCGTCTCCTAAGGCAGAGACATAAGTGCTGACAATAATTATAATTAAGATGCCTTGTGCCCGAAAAAGCAGTGTGTAGGGCTCCGTTCCTTTGCACGGCCTGCCTGGAATTCACAGACAGTGCTGCTTGATACAGAGGATGAACCAGCAGCAGAGCTGACCTGCCCAGCTCCAGACTCTGGCAAAGCGACCCCCAGAGAAGCTTTCCCTTGTCTAGGACCTCGATCCTCTAAGCACGGAAGGAGCTATTCCTTCACGGCTCGCCTCAGAGGTGGGAAATCCATCTGAACTGAGCCTCAGGTATCAGTATCTTGCACCTTGATGGAGGCCAAAACAAAAGGAAGGGAAACAATAGAGGAAGCTCTGGCGACATGTGAGGTTTTAGCCCAGCCAAGTCTGTGCTTTCAAGGCAAGATGAGGGGAGGGGAGCCACAGACAGAATGGTCTCGGGGGCCTGGGGTGAGGGGGAGGAAGGGGGAATCATCACCAGACCCAGTGGTAGAAGGGAAACTGAAGCCAGGACAGCTCTCAAATCTATTCCATCCATCCAAGGCCCCCTTTTACTAATAATCTGTAATATCCCTTTTACTATCCCAAAATGAGATGCATAGAAAATAGAACCTGTTTCCCCACATGCTGCCGAATGAAACAAACAAAAATTAAAGCACGCTCCAACACTAGTATCAAGAAATGAAAGAACCGTAGTTTATAATATGATAGTATATACTTTAGTATGTAAATGTTTGGGCATAATTACAGGAAGAGACAGAACGAAGTAGTCAAGAGCTTGCATGGGATCTTTGTAGGTAAATGCAAGGGCTGCTGTAGGGACATCTCAGCCCCAAACCCTGCCTCACTGGTGATGGGGAGGGGGGGGTGGTCTCTGAAATAGTAAAGTCGTAGGCAAAACAAAATGCACTCATCTCTCTCTTTCACAGAACTGTAGTTACATTTCTAGAAAATTCCACATGGAAGACAGTCTTCGTATTTAGCTGTAAAGCGGAATCCAGTTCAAGGCCCAGATATGGATTATGCTTTCCAAGCGCATCAATCACAGTACAGCACTTGCAAGCACTGGGGTGGGGGGTGGAGGCCTGTCCCGTGAATTGTGGGCCTTCCAGTTATTGACAAACTACAAACCTCCAAAACAGACCCCTCGGGGCGGGGAGGGGTGGGTGCAGCCCAATTGAGAACTAAGGGGAAACGGCTGAAGGCTTCAGGTCAGGTGTGTGGGCTTGAATCCTGGGTCCACCCAGTCCTAGCAGTTGTGTAGCCCTGGTTAAGTCACTTAACTGCCTGCATCTTATCTTTAAAATGGACAGAACAGCCCGTCCCTTAAGAAATTGCTGGAAAAGTTAAGGCGGATAATGCCAGTGGGGTTTCAAGTCATTTCAGGCAATTCTCTCCAGTTCATTCATTTTAGGGATTTGTCTTCTACCTTGAAGTCAGGAAGATGGGAGTTCAAATCCAAGTTCCCCCACGGAGTCCCTCCCAGCTTCCAAAGTGGAACTGTCTATTATGAATCATTCAGTTTGGCTACTCAGAAACCTCTGTGCCCTCAGCTATAAAACAGAAGGTGACAAGGACAGTATCTGCCTGGGAGGATTTTATCAAATCTTCAGATGTTAGAAGCTCTCAGCAGAGGTGAAAATGTTCTAGGTAGTTGTGATTATACCAAGTCCTCTTAACTTACTTTTAGCCGTAAAGATAAAACATCACATGGGGAGTTGAAGCTCTGTGTCCCTGTACGTAACATGGGACCTGCAAGGGGTCCAGGCCAGCAAATGGGATGAACGGGGGGCCTCTGCTAGAGCGGCCAGAACTCCTCGACGTATTGTCAAGTGACAGCAGTGTGTCAGTCCTGGAAGACCTATGGGGAGGCTGAGCTCCAGGGCAATAATGCAGGATATTTACTATATTAAATATCACGCATATTGAATCTACACAGCTCTTACTGTATGTCATGTAGTTACATGACACTTACTGAGTAGTCACTATGTGCCTGGCATTGTGCTAGGCTCATGACACGCATGAGCACATGTAAGTCTTACAACAATCCTGTGAAGGGTGTACGACTGCTGTCCCATTGTGCAGACTGGAGGAGGGAGCACTCCACCAGGCGGGACTCAGACCCAAGTTCATCTGACATTTTCCAACCCAGATATGAGTATAAGGAAACAGACACAGATGGCAACTAAGAAATCAGTTGGAACTACCAGAATGATGGGCCTAACCACATTGCTGAGGCTTCTCCCCTGCAGAGGTGGGACTCATGAGCTACCCCAGCGCTAATCTACACAGGAGGGGACCGGGGCCCTGGGGCAGCTCTGAGCCCCCAGCACATGGTGGACACATGGCCCACAGTGGAGAGAGAAGAGGTACTGGCCATTACAGTGGGGCCCTCAGAGGACCCTGTTCCCCCAAAGCCACTTCTTGTAGAAGGAACATCCATAATCCCTTCAGTTAAAGACTGGGGTCCACGTTGAAAGGTCTAGTATCCACAGAGCAGGGGAGGAGGTAAGCAGGAAGCTGCTATGTCCGTTGCTCCCCTTGCCCATGGGGAACCGGCTGGGAAGTTCGGGGTGGCTCGCACACCTGCCCAGGCCACCGTTACAAGTGAGGGGCCCTGTGAGAAGGGGCACGGAGCCCAGCCCTGAGCAGGTATGGGGAGAGGCCTCAGACCTGCATCAGATCGCACTCCTGAGGTCCCCCGCTCTCTGAGGTCCCCAGCTATTGTTACGTTGCTTGTGCTTTTGAGTCATGAACAAGAAAGGACTGTGAATTCTAGCCCCTGTATTTCAGGTGAGCCATCAGTGCAGCTTTATCTGGACAGAAGCCTCAATTACCCCCATGGGAGAGATTCCAGTGGCTCCAGCTTCTCTCTCCACTTTCCCCCAGGGCTCATCTGAGATCGAAGGCTGGGGGAGGCTTAATCATGAATCACGCGGCCATTTCATTCTGGTCCTCTGTCATCGGCCTGTGCACAGGTCAGTGCCACGGCGGCCGCCTCATTCCACGCGAGGGTCATCCCGGAGTCAGGCAGCTCCCTGGGCCCTGTGGGGAGCCTTGGGCTTGGCCGTCTGTGGCCTCCGTGAGGCCCTCCCATTCCCAGCAGCAGCAAGGCTACAAGAGGCCAAGCTCCAGTGTCCTGCCTCTTCCCAGGCCTCCTCGAGAGAGGAGTGTGTGCTGGGGAGTACTTGTCTGTGCTCCAGGAGTCCCCTTGGTTTCAGAACTAGGGCAGAGGAGGGGAAGGCAGACACCTGCGGGACATCATAGCGTGAGTCTTTCCTTCAGGCCGCGGGCACCTTGGATTCTCCTCCCTTTTCTGGTCAGGTCATCTTTCCTGAGAGGTCTGTTTGGGGGGCTGGAGGCAGGGTGGAAGGGAGAGGCACCAGCCCAGGCAATTCCCAAGCCACCCCTCCCACCCTGAGATTCCCCGAGGCCTCCATTTTTGAGACTCAAAATCCAGAATTTACTCCTTTGTTCTCTGAGTTTCTCTGTGCCCTCCCTTCCCTGAGGCCCTAAGCATGGAATGCTTTAGCTGAGGGAATGAGAAGAGCCAGGGGGTGCCAGGAAACTGGGAAGAATGTTGGTAACAACTGTGTTTCAAACTGTTATCCCTCAAAGAAAGCATGAAAGGCAAATGATTAACTGCCTAGTGCCTGGAACACAGTGCATTTGCTTGTTCATTCATTCATTTATTCATTCACTCAGTTTTTACTAAAAGCGTAGCAGGCACCATGGAACCTTCGTGGAAAGGATAAGGTCTGTGTCGAGGGACCCGGCTCACCACTGAGACCCCCGTCTACACAGAGGGCTCTACAGAGAGGGCTCTGGGGTGTGGGTCTTGCCGAGAAGGATTTGCATTTTCCTACCAAAGCAGAAAAGGAGGTGCCTGCCCCCCACCCCCACTCCCTACAGCCCCCCTTTGACACGTACAGGGATCTGACCAGTGCACCCTATTCTGAAAACCTGTCCAGGAACCCACATGAGAGACTCAGGTGTAGCCAGCCACGTGCTTGGGAGCAATCACTTTATGACAGAAGATGGCCTTTCCATCCTCAACATCCACCTGATTAACTTACAGTACAAAACTGGTATCCTTCACTCCGAGGCTGATTTCCAAATATTCTAAGATCCTGAGATTCCAAGTGGTTGAAGAAAAATAGTGCTTCATTACTCCAGAATGCCGTCTGCCTTCTCGTTCTCTTCTCCCTCCCTGCTCATAAGCACCTTGTGCACAGCTGTTCTGGAAGCCTATCTGCCTTGGGCAGGTCTGATACAGCCAGACCATCTGCCACCCAGGTGTTTGACTTTGGAATTGGTACCTAGATGGCTGGAGGGAAGGAGGCCCAGTGGCATGCTGGCCTTGTTTCCCAGGCTGCCTTGCTGCAGGAGCTCACTCAATAAGTACATGGTTTTCCTTTGACTGTTTCCATTATTGTCCTTTTTATGTCAGATGAACTGGAGACACTGGGTACAGATGGAGAATGACGGTCTTGTTGATGCACAACTCTGAGGGCGTCATGAGGTGTGCAATTCTGCTTATGATGAGATATCCCCAGGATAATTACCAGTTTTCGTTTGAACATCATTGAGTCCTGCTCATTGCCCCTGTTAGAAAGACCAGGGGCGTTCAGCTTCTTCACCTGCATTGGCCTTGCAGGTGGTCTCTTGCAGCTCTCGGACTCCATAAACTCCTCCCCAGCTGGGATTTTGCATGTGGTCCAAAATGTTCCCTCCACACTCCCTCTTCACCCGGTCCCTGGGTCCTTATAAATTTCTGCTCATCTTTGGGTCCTGCCTCTTTACTGAATACTTCCCCTAACTGTACCTGCAGAGAAGGCAGTGTGTTCTCAGAGGCTTTTAAGGTAATGGGCCAATCACCTAAACAAATCGGTCATCAATATCTGGAAAAGACAACCAATTTGAACATTCTGATAATTGTGCAAATATTCCGGATTGTTTAAATAGAGAATGATGGGTGACTTCTCTTGAAACCTCCAGTCTGCATTTTGTCTGAAAAACAAATAAACACCCACAAAAACACACAGAGAGAAGGTGCTAGAACTCACAGTTGTGGAAACCTCTTTGGCTTTGCTCCGTGAGGTGAAAACAAAGTTGATGATCACTTCCTGACAGGGATGCTTAGGCCTGTAACTTACCTCTCTGATTCTCGGTCTTCTTACATGTAAAGTGTGGCTGGGAGTACTGTTCACCTTGTACAGTGCCGTGAGGATTGGCTGTGCAGTATCTAAAGCTTCAATTACTGGTATTATTTTTTTAAAGTTTATTTATTTACTTAGAGAGAGCATGAACAGGGGAAGGGCAGGGAGGTGGAGGGAGAGAGAAAGAATCCCAAACAGGCTCCGTACTATCAGTGCAGAGCCCAACGCAGGGTTCGAACTCATGACCTATAAGATCATGACCTGAGCTGAAATCGGGAGTGAGTGGGACACTTAACCCACTGAGCCATCCAGGTGCCCCTATGGTTATTATGTGATATAATTCCTATGATTTGATTTATAAGCTAATTTCCATCATGGAATATACTGTGTGTAATTCCAAGACATGTCTGGTGAGCAGGGGAACATGTTTCATGAAATGATTCACATGCAAGCAAAATCACAACATGCTGACACTTACTAAAATGACAGAGCCTTCAGGTTGAGGGGTAGACAGTATCTGGCAAGATGTAGATGAGGTTGACGTGCCAATGGCAAAACTCGGGTTCTAGACTTCCCTGGGTCAGGAGCAGCCACCAACAAGACCAAACCTCTCCGTCCCATCCCCGGTGCCCCTGAATCCACGAAAGTCCATCATCCCTCACCTCCTCACAGAAACCAGGCGGTCCCCACCTTCACCTGCCAGCATTTGCAAGATCTGTTCACATCTCACACCTGTCCCTTGCTGAGAACCTTTCCGTGGCTCTCCGTTTCCCTCAGGACAGTGTGCAAACCACCTGAATAGCAAAGGTGGGTCTCCTGAGAAAGTAAACTGTCTGAGAGTAGCTGACGTCACCATCAGCACCGCATCCAACTGTCCAATCATTCACTGATGCGTATTCACAAGGCCGGCCTGGGCTGGGCACGTTTCCTAGATACAGGGAATACAGGTGTAAACATCCTCTGCCCTCGAGGGGCTTACCCCTCATCAGGTAGGAATGAAACACAATAAATAGCACATAATATAACTTAATGCCAAGAATCGATAAATCCTTTGAAGAAAAATAAAGCAGGTTTGCCTGTGTAGACAAAAAAAAAAAAAAAACACTGGAATATCCTGTAGACCAAGAAAAGTCAGTGCTGTTCCCTCCTGCAGTGAAGGAGAACACCACCCTGCCAGGGTCTTAATATGCCCCCATAAGGGAAGGTCAAAAGGTATTTCTAGGGTTCTGGGGTCTGGAGGGTCTCTCAGTGTGGGATCGGATTGGGATTGGGCTGCTTTAAGGATGGTGGACTTCTCAAGTCTTGGTTTGATAAATGAGCACTTTCCCTATGGTCAGGAGCGGTCTGTTGCTCAGATAAATTGCTTTGGGGGAAGTTTCTCAAGCAAATCATGAGGTATTTTTTACTTGTTTACGGCCTTACATTTCTGGGCAAGAATTTTCTGGAACAAAGAGCAAAGTCACGAAAGTCATGTTGATGGAGGCGGCCTTGGTTCCCAGACCTGATGTTTTGCTGCAGGACACAAGTACCTCAGTGCTCTCAGGGCTCAGCCTGCAACAGAGGTCACCCCAGGTCTTTGCCTGGGATGCGCCGCGTGACCCTCAGTGTAGGGTTGCCAGATGTCGCAAATCAGAAGTATTTTATCTGGCGACCCTATGAGAGACCGTTGTGAATTTTTCAGTGAATTGTCTGCATATGAAATCTAGATTTTCAGCTTCTCCTTCAGCATCAGAATAGCCTATAGCATCCAGACTATATTCCCACAAGGCATCAGCTGAGCTGAGCTGCTCCCTTCATACCAGCACAGGGCTGTTTCTCATTCACCGCCCTTCCCACCCAGTCCTGGAAAGATCTGAGGTGGGGAGCTCTGGGATGGACTCAGGCTCGCTCAAATGAGCTGGGTGTGCTTACCCAAGTCCCCTTCCTTCCCTGTGCCCTGGAACATGAGCCGAAGGCTCAGAGGAGCTGGATGTGTCCCTCCAGCCCTGTGAGCCACCCACGTGGATATTTTAGCACTGCTTTGCATTAAATACAGTCACAAACATCCAACTCAGAGGTGTTTGGCAAATAAATGTGACCATTCTATTATGGGTTTTGAAATGTTTGGAAATCTGACCCTTGATTTTGTTATAATCTCTTTGGTAACTGTTATTAGGTGGTGACCTAATAAGAAATTATTAACTGGGGAGCTATAATTTGGAAGCTTATAATTTTCTTAATGGACATTGATTTGTGTAACCTGATTAAAATACAATGAAGCCTGAGGCTTAAATGTTTTATTCTGAAAGGCTGAAAAGATGGGAATTGACTCTAGAAATGTATTGGCTCCAAAACTTTATTGAAATAATATTATTTGAAGAGTTTTGTGAGCATAAAACAATGTGACAAAAAATAGTCGATGCCAGCTCCCATGGCCTCAGAAAGCTGAGGGAATATAGGTTTCTTCAGATGGAGTCTGGAAAAATGCTTCCAGATTACCTCAGGAGTGAAAAGGAAGTTATGATTCCATCCCACGGCCCCACTAATTCTTTTCAGCGTTGATTCTGTCAAGTAATTAGAATCAAAATGGAGGAAACATTCATAATTGTCACTTATTACACTTTCCCTGAGGTGACTGCTCCCGAGAAGCTTCGGCAGGACAAAAACAAAGCGATTACCAAAGAAATCTGCAGGCAACTGATGAGGCCTTCCTACACACATTCCCAGAAGCCAGTCACAGACTGGGTGGGGATAGTTCCAGATTAAAAGAGGCTTCCACAGCTATGAGTCTTCAAAGAAAATCTTTTGCTATCACGTTGTCAATCGAGTGATAATGAATCCTGTTTCCACTCCCTCTCTCTTACCACAGGCGTACATCATGGGGCTCTTTGTTACTTAAAAGCATGTACAAGACAGTCCACCCCTCCCCCCTCCCGCACTGTACCACACAGAACACTTCAGAAGTGAAATATGCACTCGGTTTGGGGATGTATTTAAAACACCTCCTCCCCTTTTATCATTGTATTTCTTCAGTTGGCATAGGCTAAAATATGAGGTGTGTCTACTGCTCTGAGGATGTTGTTTCCCCCCCCCCCCCCCCAATTTCTGAAATAATACCATACCTTGGAGATTAATGTTCAGGCTTTACCAAGATTATAATAAACAAATATTGCTTTGATCTAAATATTTTTCAAACGGTTGTTGCTGATTGCTCTCTCTCCCCTATAATCTTTTAAGAAAGGCTTTGGACTTGGCTGTCTGACACCCAGGGGGACATGAAAACAGCTGCCTTTCCTTCCCCCTCATGGTGAGGATACTCTGTTCTCAGTTTCACCCAAATTAGTCCCAGGATTTCAGTTGTCTTTTTTGTCCAACATTCCATCATGCAATTCATTAAAATCTTCACATGAAATATTTAACAGATGAGTTATGTCATAATTCACATTATGGCTCTAAATTGTTATTCATGTGGTAAGTCATTTATCCTGGACATTAGCAGACCTCTGGAATGGGCTTGTATTTGATGTAAGGAAGGTCAGAATTCTTTTCCTCAACACCCCAGAACAGTGGCCTTATTCCAAACCCCCCGTTGATCGTGAAATATTCCCCCAAAAGTGACATGCAGATTCATTTGTTAGTTCGGCTTGCAATTAACTATGTTGAAAATAAACAGAAGAAAACATTTAAACAAATGTGGCCTGGCTAACAGCTATTACAGTTGACCGTTAATTAAGGCAAGTTGGAATCCAAATGTGCCAGCCCTTGTTACTGTCACCGCTAGCAATCATTGCCATTGTACACAAAGGAACGAAAAATCAGGGGCTCTGTCAAAGGGGGTTGAGGACAGAATGGGCAATATTAAGCCAGCTGAGTAAAAATAGCCACTACCTTGCTTGAGAAGTGTAACCAGCAGGAGCTCATTTTCTGGAAGAGATAACAAACGTATGGCCAGCATTTATTTGTAGAATGTAGGTTTTGAGAAAACTTGTCCCACTGAGGGCGCCTGGGTGGCTCGGTCGGTTGAGTGTCTTTTCCACTCGGGTCATGATCTCACAGTTTGTGGGTTCGAGCCCCGTGTCAGACTTTGTGCTGACAGTGCAGAACCTGCTTCATATTTTCTCTTCCTCTCTCTCTGCCTCTCCCCTGCTCGTACTCTCTCTGTGTCAAAAATAAACATTTAAAAAAATTTTTAGGAGCACCTAGGTGGCTCACTCCGTTAAGCGTCTGACTTCAGCTCAGGTCATGATCTCACAGTTCACGGGTTCAAGCCCCACATTGGGCTCTGTGCTGACAGCTCAGAGCCTGGAGCCCATTCTGGATTCTGTGTCTGCCTCTCTCTCTCTCTCTCTCTCTCTCTCTCTGCCCCTCCCCCACTCACTCTCTGTCTCTCTCTCTCTCCTTCAAAAACAAATAAACATTAAAAAAAAACTGTTTAATTTTTTTAAAAAGCAAAATAAAAGTCCCACTCTTAAGTAATGAAATACATGGGGTATTCTTAGCAGATATTTTATTTATTAACTTATTATAGTTTCAATTTTCTCTGATAAAGATGCAGTTGTCTACATATCCCTATCAATGGATTGGATCTATTACAAAAGACTTCTCTTTATGGGCCACACTAACTCAGGGTCACTCTGGAACCTTTCTCTGCCTGAGCACTGGGGTGAAATAATTGTCACATGCTGCCATCAGTGACCAGTCAGTTGAGAAGCTTTGTTTGTTAGGTACCCTGTTGGATGAACACATGGAGCTGGTACTGCCAGACTGGGGACAATAAACTTCTTGGATTCTGTATGCAGACCTGTCTAGCCTTGTCCTGAGTGTGCATAAGTGATCACAGTTCCAGAAGGGGTGCGTGAAGGGCTTGAACGATAGAGCACAGCTTTCCTTAATGTTGGGGGCGGGGGGGGGGGGGGAATCCATTCTAAAAGCTTGCTCAACTGAAAGAGAATCATCACCTTGTGTTTTCTGCTTCATCTTGCCAGGACTCATATGGTCTCTATCCCCCTTCTTTGGAATCATAATTTAGTACAGTATTTACCCACCAATATTATACCATAGACATTTCTAGCAGTGAACAGGATGGATTTATCCTGGGTGGATTTTTTTTGTTCAGTCTCAATATATTGGCACGAAAAGTTGTATGTAGTGGTGAAATACAAGAATAACAGGTAAAAACTCTGGGAACAAATCATAGCAGGAAGGTTGACAACACTATCAAGCCTTTAGAGTGTTCGAGTACACACCATTTTATTTTGTACCATTTACCCCTATCCCGCAAAAGTTCTGTGCAGAAGCTAAAGCTGGTATGACTGTCTTTTCAGGGACAGAGAGGTAAAGTAATACATCCTTTGCACACAGCAGTCTTAGAAACAGGGTTCACATCCAGTTCTTTCAGTAAAACTTTTCCTGGTTATAATTGGTTGCTGGCGGCTGGATTGTTCTTCTGTCTCCTGGATGAGCTCTCAATGTGTATCTGAATATACGGTATGGCTGGGAGAGTGGGCAAATGGAAGCAGGGGTGTCTGTGTGAGCTTGCGTGCCAGGCATGGTGAGCACTATTTTACAAACCGGATTTGTGCTCCTAGGGGTATGTTGCAAGTTGAGGCCAAGCCCACAGAAAATTATTTCTAAATGAATACAATATGAAAAAGTTATTTTATTTCTAATTTTACATGTAACATTGTTCTTTGGCCCGTCTCGGATTACACTTGAATGCATGTCTATTAACCTGATATGAGATGCATGCATGATTTCATCTTGAATGCATTTGAATATAATAGCACTGGAAATGTAATTTGTATTCTCAAATTTTATAAAGCAAAATAAATAAATCTTGGGGGTGGTAGCCACATTGAGCATATTGCATTGATTTCTTTGGGTTTCTCTCAAACTAATTACCAACTTCCCCTTGTAAATCCAGGTCTTCTCACACTGGCGGTTCTAAATGATCTAAATCCTCCATACCTAAGTCATCCTCGTTTCTTGCACCTCCAGGGAGTGGGTAGCGTGGACAGCTCTGTGGAGAACTTTACCGTTGTTCCTTAAAGAGTGCTAATACCCAGTTCCTCTCTGATGCTCCTGCTATCAGTGATCACTGTCCAACAGAACTCTCTGTGATGATGGAAATGTTGTCGAGCTACACGATCCACTACGGGAGCACTAGCCCCATGTGGCTATTGAGCACTGAAAATGTGACTAGCACAACTCTGGAAGTAAATTCTTAATTTTATTCTATTTTAATTAAAATAGCCACATGTAGCTGGTAGCCGCCAATCTGGACAGCACAGAACTGGAGCATTTGAGGTGTCTGTCCTGATTCAAGCACACTAGTCACTGACATCCCCACGTGAAATGGCTACATGTTTAGGTGCATGGATGCTGCTCTGTGCTCATCTGTGTCCACTTGGGAATCCTGAAGTGCCATCCTCTTTTCAGTGATTTGACTGCCCTCTCCAGGTCCCCATCCCTGGCTGTTTTGTCTTCATATCAGTACACCCACCCCCTCGCACATACTGGGTTTCTGATAAATATGGAGGAGGAGAAGGAGGAGGAAGTAGGTAGTAAGGAAGTTTCAAAGTTGAGGAAGGAGGAAGCCTGGAAGATACTTCACTGAAAGTATGTGGTCTGCATTGCTGGGATGAAAATCTGTACCGAGGCCCTCCTGGAGTACTGAGGAGAGTTACAGGAAAAGTCACCTGAGTAATTCAAACCAAAAGTGATGTCAGTACTCCAGATGCCTGAATCATCTCCTGTGAAAGGGCCTGGGGCTCTTTGGGATGGCAGTTCTCGCAAAAATGGTTTTGTTGTTTTGCTGATTCCCAAAGACCATCCCAGTATCTGGGCGTCACTGTCCTAGAGGCACACACAATATTGGCACATTGGGAAGGGCCCCAAAGGATACCTTTTTCTGGGTCTATTCCACTCCTGAAGGTGAGTAAGGTACCACCCGATGCTGTCATGGAAAAAGGGGCTCTTGTTCTATGGTCATGGTGAAAGCCCCTGACAGGGGGTCTGGGAGCTTTTGTACTCAAATGGAAGTGAGGAGAACCATGAGCTCCAGGAGAAATATGTTGATGATTTTCTGGACTGTCTAAAAAATTTCAAACCCCAGGAATGGTGTTTTTATTTTCTGCATTCTCTTTGGGACTTGGGTTTCACTAAAGCATTTTCTGTCCTTGTTTTCCTTATTAAATTAGCAAGATTGACTTGAATCAGAGTATACTGTTATGGCTTAAAATGTTGTTGAAAGAGCAAAATAGACAGGCATGACAAATATCTTGGGTTCCATTTGGGATATGTGGGGGGTGGGGGAAGAGAGTGGGACTTGCTGAAGTAATAATGATTTTCTTCTGATAAGAGTTGGAAAAAAAAACCCATGTGAAACAAAGATAAAGGAAAATAGTGAAAGGAATCTAAATTTCTGTTTGTGGAAGCTCCTATTTGTTTTCTTGAATAGAGTCGGCTAGAGGATGCTCCTTAAGCATTTTTGTCTGTTTGGCGGGGAAGTGGCCGTTGGTGAGGGGTGGTATTAGGTTTTTTTTGTTTTTTTGTGGGGTTTTTTTGTGTGTGTTTTTTCTCTCTGCTTTAAATCATTTTCATGCTTAAGAGATCATTAGCCAAATGTACCAAGTGGCTGGAGGTGCCTAACACCTCTTGTTCTCGTCTCCCACTGTCTGGACCATTTCCCTAGTACTTCCTCTTCAAGGCCTCCATCATGGACTTTCTAAAATATCGATCTGTGGTCCTGCCATATCTCTGCTTAATCTTAAATGGCTCCTCAGACCCCATAGCAAGTGTCAACAAACTTTTCCTGTGGAGGGCCAAATAACGTGAATTTTAGGCTTTGTGGGCCATTCAGTCTCTGTTACAACGACTCAGCACTGCCGTCACACCATAGACAGTGTGGAAACAGATGCGTGTGGCTGTGTTCCAATAAAACTTTATTTATAAAAAGAGGCTGGATCTGGCCCAAGGCCTACAGGAGACTCTTTAGATGCGTGGGCCCAACATTCAAGACCTTCAGCCGTTTGACCTCAACCTGCACAAGCATGTCCCCCACTCCCATTCCTTCAGCCTCAGAAGAGACTGTGGTCTTTTAAAAGGCTGCATCCTTTCATCTGCGCTGTTTCCGTGCTTGGATTACCATCTTGCCTCTGCTCTTACTTTTCCTGCCAGTCAGGTCTCCAGGTGTCACCTTACACAAAGCTCCTGCCAGCTCTCCCAGGCCAAACCCGCTCCATCTATTGTGCTCTTCAGCCCTGTGTGAAGTCTCTGACGTTGCCTTTACCATGTGGCTACACCACAGCTAGACACCATGGGATTATGTGTTCTCATTCCCCTGAGCACCCAACTGAGAGCTCAGC
Source organism: Neofelis nebulosa (assembly GCF_028018385.1). Classification (NCBI taxonomy): domain Eukaryota; kingdom Metazoa; phylum Chordata; class Mammalia; order Carnivora; family Felidae; genus Neofelis; species Neofelis nebulosa. The sequence goes on along the minus strand of NC_080785.1, from coordinate 146,825,521 downwards.
ATAGGGAAGGCCACTGAACAAATGGTCATGGAGTTGACTTGCCAATGAGCTTGTGATTCTCTTAATCATAGCGAAGTACGTTAGCTTGTAGGCGAAAATGCTACGAAACCAGATGTGCTACCGGGAGCCAGGGGCCAGAGTTGCTGACAGGGGCAGAGGGGGTCAGCCAGCAAAAACACAGCCAGGGCAAAACCAAGCAGATGTGGCAGTCAGGACTTCAGACAGCCCTGTGGCATCGACCTCACGGCCCAGATGGGGGTGCGAGGAATGAGGAGCAAAGAAAGCGGTGTCTAGTTTAGGGCATCGGGAGCAGGGAAGGGACACAGCATGCTGGAGGGGGATCAGAGAGAAGCAGCCCACATGATTAATGGGATGGAGGGGCTGACTCAGGAGGAAAGATTAAAGCACTCTGAGGAACTGGGGTGCAGGCTGAAAGGGGCAGATGATAGCAGGCTTCAGGAATGTGAGATGGATAAACACCCAGGAGGGAATAGCAAGCTTCATTAGGGAGGTGAAAATTGGGGGGGGGGGGGGCGTCCATCAGAAGGATAGAAGGGGTTCTCAGAAAGGGCACGGGCTGCTGATGGGGAACCCAGGTGAGGATGGGTGGGCCAGGGGCAACTCTGGGCTACCGGAACAAGAAACACCATGGAAAGGCCACTGTGGGGTGACGCTTTCAGGAAGCCCTCTGCTTTATCCTTTAGCATCTAGAAGCCTGCCATGGTTGTTGGCCATGGTCTTCACAAGTGGCCTTAGAATTACTGACTGCCAGCCTGGGACGAGCTGGCTGGGGACCAATGCCAAGGAGAAGCCACACGGAAAAGCACACGGAAGACGAGAGAGAAACTCACCTCCACTCTCCTCCTAGACACCAGTGAGTGGATGTCACAACGTGAGGCCCTCTGTCCTGAAGTCAGCTCTCTGCTGCCCGCACCCTCCCTGTTGTTGGTAGAACCAGAGAAACTCCTCCAAGTCGCCTCTTAAGGGCAGGCCCTCACCTCTGCCTGCTGTGGATCTAAGCAAAGCCCAGCCTGCTCTGCAGTGCCCTCGGTTGGCCCCTCCCCAACGAGGAGACGGCCTGTCAGGCATTTGGGAAAGTCAGATTTATTGGAAATAGCAGCGCACAGCCTCCAACCTCCAAAATCACGTTCCTTGAGGTGTTCTCTGAAATGTTCTCTAGGGCCAGGAAGAGCAGCTTGTGTTGCAGTCTGACAAAGTGGTCCACGTGGTGGCAGGTCCCCCACAGCCAGTTTACTAAGGCCTGTGGAGCGGCCGTGCTCAACCCTGGCTGCACATTAGAATCACTAGAGGCTGTTCTTCAGTTATGCTAGGGCACCTGGGTGGCTCAGTCAGGTAAGCATCCAACTCTTGATTTTGGCTTGGGTCATGATCTCACGGTTCATGAGACTGACCTCCACGTCTGGCTCTATGCTGCCAGTGCAGAGCGTGCTTGGGATTCTCTCTCTCTCCATCCCTCCCCTTGCTCATGCTCTCTCTCTCTCTCTCTCTTAAAGTAAATAAATAAACTTTAAACGAAAAAATCTTCATTCAGCTACCCATGCCTAGACACCACTCCGAGGAAATCTAGTTTAAATGGTCTAGGTGTGACGGGAGAAGGCACCCCAGGGATCAGTCCTTTCTAAAAAAGTTCCCTGGGTTCTAACGTGTGGAGAACTACCACCGCAAAGCCTCTATTTGGATGTGATTATAATTCATATTGATATTACTCTTTTTTCTCAATAACTACCGACTGTAATGTCACCTGAAAGGTTTTTTAAAAGGCAAGCATTTACCGATGGGTCATCTACATGCTCAGCACCTTGCTGGGGGGCAGGAATCCAATGGGGAGCAAGATCAGGTGCCTGTCCTTTGAGAGCTTATGGTCCAGAAGGTGGGGAATGCTTTGAGCAAAGCCACGTGAATCCAGGGTGCTGAGATGGTGCATTCCAGAGACTTCCCATTCTGCATTTTGCAGCCATGTTCACTCTAGCCTTATCCTAGAGTCTGAGTTTCTAAGTCCAAAGGTAGAAGATGAGTCCCTCCAAATGTGCATACCTCAGTCAACCTTGACTCTCAGGCTTGCTTCAACAGTTTTTCTAATAAGTAGGAATGCACTTGATGGTTATAAGAGTAACAGGCCAAGACTTTCATAAATCTTCAGGTTCCTGAAGTTAGTATGGCAATGATTACCTAACTGGGGGATTAAACATGGTGGCATGTGGGATCTTAAGAGTATTGAGTGAACTTCCCCCACACCCCAACCATGTCTTTCCTTTGATGGGTACTGTTATTTAGGTTGAAGTTACTTTAGGTATTTAAGTAAAAGAAAACGTGTGGAAAGATAAATAACAATACTGGTGGTGTGCAGATGTGGCAAAAATAGGGAAGTTGGTGTGCAAAAGACTGAAGTTTGCAGAACTGCACTGGGACCAATGGCGTCCCGCGTGGAATCCAGTGTTTCCAGCACAGAATCGCATTCTTTCTTTCCAAACTCCTCTAACATCTTCTTACCATCTGATGAGCCTTCTGCTCTGCCTTGAGCACTTTCCGAAATGGTTTCAAGAGTTACATCATTTTGGCTTCAGGGAGAGAAACAGTGTGAGCTTGTTCATGTCCTGATTCTAAGGTTCCACCAAATGTTACTTCCCAAAGTTTCAAGTCACTTTCCTAACTTCTCTCTCTGTATGTTTCTCTCACTGGAACTGGCATGCACTGTTGCTCAAGGGAGCTTTTCATGGCCAAACAGAATTGCGTAATTCCCTCAAAGTTCCTGGGGAGAGAAAATCATCGAGATGTGGATACTGGGGGCCAGTTTAACTAAGTCACATCATAGCAAAGTGACTCCCTTCCAAACTCCAGCCTCGTGACAAGTGCTTTCCAAATGTTGTATCTCAAAAACACATGCATAGTATACATTTTACACATGCAAGTTCATACAGTAATAACTGAAACAAGAACCCAGAAGAAGCAATCGTTTTCGAAATAGACTTTATTTTTTTCATTCCTGTTTTCAGCCTGGGTTTGGGAGGGGAGTGACCACAAGTGTATGAATTTTAGAAACACACAGGTAACGTGTCTCCAAAGAGTCATCAACAGTTCTGTGCATATAATTAGCCTTGAGAATTCCTTACCTGAAAGGTAAAATGTCTTAGTTGTAGGCTTCACTGTAAATTTAGTTTTTAAGTTCTTATCTGGTATGCTTGCATCAGCTTTTCCCCGTGACAGATAACTTTCAATGATAATCTTAAGTAATTGTGGGAAGGAATCTCTAATGCCTTGTTTTATTTATAATTTGTCCCAGCTGTAGGCATTCAGATGAAACTTGAATTTTTCCAGAGGAAGTTCTGGACTGCCAGCAGACAGGTAAGTTATAATCAGCGTATTGAAGCATTAGCGACACTGTTATTATACAGGTGTTCACATTTGGGGACCCGGAGCCTAAAGTGCCAGATTTCCGATGAATGTTTGTAGAATGAACTGCTGGCCGCTCAGGTTACCTTTCATTTCACTGCAAAATAAAAGGCTGTCAGCATGTTAGACAGCACATGCTGGGAAAGAAGGCAATTTGCTCCTACAAAATGTTTTAATTGTGAAATCAAGATAGTCATCTTCCAAAGGAGCAGTTTTTCTTTTAACTATTGGTGACTTTTATGAATTTCCACAGTGATTTTTTTCTAACTTTGCGGTGCCTGGTTATCTATTTGTGAATTTCCTTATTGCAGTTTTGAAGGCCTTTGCATAACTAGATCTGACTAAGCATGCATCTGACTTCTTTGACCAGAGAGGGCTTCTATGCCTTGGAAAATCTGGAAGGCTTCCTTCTTTGCACTGTGTTCTCTGTATCGAGCAATCTCAGTAGTATTTGTGTAGTGATTCAGTGGAAATGGCAATTTTTCCCCAATTCTAAATGTTGGGGTAATATATTATTTCTTACGTAAATACTTAAATAAACACTTTAGGAAACTATAGACTAAGACAGGAGTGTTTTTAAAGAGTCACTAGCCTTTATAAATTGTAAATTAAATACTCACACAGTGATATTTTTTGTTACTCAAAGATTTGAGATCTTAAAAAGATATCAATATTGAATGGCAACATAAGTTAAAATAGGCAACATAAATTAAAATGAAAAAGAGTCAGTTCCCCCCAAAATTGTCTTTTATGTGACTATTTGGAGTTGGTATTGATTCTAGGGAAAGCAGACAATACTCATCTTGGAGCATTTCCTTTGTTTGTTTCTTTTTGAGAGAGAGATAGAGAGTATGCGGGCGCATGTGGGAGGGGTAGAGTGGGGGTGGGGAGAGAGAGAATCTCAGCCTCAGCCTGGAGCCCAACATGGGGCTTGACCCCACGAACCATGAGATCATGACCTGAGCCGAAATCAAGAGGACGCTTAACCGACTGAGACACCCAGGTGCCCCATTGGAGCATTCCCTTTGGATGAAATTTGGTTTTTGCATAAAAGGCAAGGAAATAGCTTGTTCTTGAATAATTAAGTGGCAGCCATAGCAAATTCTGGAATGTCCAAGTAACAATACGTTTCCCCTTGCTTTCCCCCCCACCCCACAGTGTGCCTCTCTGGATGGCAAATGCTCCATCAGCTGTGATGACGAGGTAAGAGGGCCCCTGGCCCTGTGTCTGCCCTGGTCAAGGGGAGGTGACAGAGGGTGCCTTCTCAAAGAGGAAGTGCCTCTGTAAAAGGAGCCATGTCTAACAGATTGCTCTGGACCAAGCTCCAAAAACTCAAGCACATTTGCTTTCTTTTCTTTCTTTTTTTTCTTTCTTCCCCTAATGAAATAGTTTATAAGACTTTGAAAAATGTGCTTAAATGTCCCACGGATGGCACTTTTGGAATTTTGGCATTTTATAGGAAATAATACAAATTGCTGCCATTTGAAGCTCATATGACAAGTCTCAAAGCTTTTGCCCCATATGTTATCTCTTCTCATCCTGGTAGTAACCCAATCAAATGGGTAGGAATGATCATCCCATTTGGCAGAGGGGGAAACTGAGGATCAGAGAAATGGCTTGCTTAATTTCATGTAATAAATGAGATGAAAATGTAAGGAGTTGAAAACTCAGGATTTTTTATTCTAGCATAGTGTTCTCTCCCATACCTCCTTCCCTCCCTTCCTTTCTTTTTATCTCTCTCTCTGTTGCTCTTTTGGGAAGAGGAATTTGAATCCCACCCGTGAGCAATAAGAGAAAAAAATGTACCACTGCCATAAATTTACCCCTCAGACTTATGTTTTCACAGCATTTAATCCTGTACACCCTCTGCCCCATGATTTGGAGCAAGCAGGTATGTAGAGGCCTTCCGTGGTGGCTCAGGTAGCCTTTCTTTCGCTGCAGTAACTAAAACATTAGTCAATACATAAACCAGAACTTATAAATAATCATATTTATATTCCTTCTGGTTACCACAGGGATTCAACAAATCCTAACCAAATATAATGTCAACACAGAAAGCATAGATTAGGAATATATTTCAAAAAAGTAGGCAAAAACAAGGAGAGAAGTATAAAAGGGAAACCGGGATGAAGTTAAACACAAAAGGCTCAGTCCCCAAAGATCATTGTTATATGAATCACTATCCAAAGACTAAAAGCCAATCAATTAGCTTTTGAGCAGAAGTCCAATTTTCTTTGACCATCAGATCGAAAATAATTTTCCTTTAGGAAAGAACATTTTGTGACACCTTATGATCTATGCCCTCTAGTAAGTTAGAGAATGCCATTCAGAAGACACTCAAGAAGCCTCAAACCTCTCCTCTGCCTTTGAGACATTTATTATCATATTGGGGTACTCAGCTCAAGACAACATAGCTCAATAATAATATTGATTAATCAGTGCCACGAGACCCTGTGTTAAGCCCTTCACTCATATAGTAGGTACAATTACTAATCCCAATTTATGGCAAGAGAACTAAGGATAGTTTGTTGGTTAGTTGGGTGACTGGATGGATGGTTGGTTGGCTGGTGGGATGGATGGTGTTTTGGAGAGTTGATTGGTTGATTGGTTCCTGGGTAGTTGGATGGATAGATGGATGAATAGTTAAACAATTTGATGAATAAAACCTGAGGCAGTCATTTTCCTATATCCTCACTGCCTCTGTGCATCCTCACATATAAAAGTAAGTGGGAATGGGTGCCACTAACCAGAGTTAGAAACATCTATTATCTATTTGTTGTTCAATGACTGAATTCACAGGTGATATAGCACGGTGGTTAAACGAGCAGGCTGCAGAGTTAGAACAGCCGGCTTGAAATTGTGGCTCTGACAGTAATGAGCTGTCGACCTTGAGCAAGTTTCTGAACCTCTCTGTGGGGATAGGAATATCCACCTCACAGGGTAATGGCAAGGAATGAATGAGATAATATATGGAAAATGCATGGTACAGTTCCTGGCAAATGGTAAACACTCAATAAAGGTCAGCTATAAACCAAAAATGTCAACAGACTTTTTCTTCCCTTAGAGTTAGTGGCTCCCCTGAATCTAAAACCTCAGACAGCAATGGCATATGCCCTCTAGGAGTATTGGCAGCCTCCCCTGGGCCCAGTGAGCACAGCACATATGCCTTCCTCACTGCTAATGATCTTCTTCAGCGGTCACTGGGATAAGCCCTCCTATGAATGTCATGGAAAGGCCCACATACTTGGAAAATGACACATTGAGTTTGCTCTCATTTCTGAACTTGATCTGATGCTCAAATATCGTCATCCTGCACTGTGAAACTATCATCCATTCCCCATTTTTGACTCTAAGTTTGGCTTCAGGCAACCAGTTGACATAGTTTCACATGGAAATGCCAGTCCTGCTTTCCCACCAAAGTCCCTTCCCACCTTTCAGCACACTCTTTCCATGTCTCATTCTCCTTTCATGACTTTTAATTAAGCCTTTGAGACCATGTCCCTCCCTCTCCCCCAACTGCCCTCAAGTGATGAGGTCCCCATTAAAAACAGCTGTGGGGACTCATTAAGTTCACATGCTCTGGCTTCTCCTCTGCACTGAAGACCTGGCCCAACTCCCTCAGACTTATCAGACACGCTTTGCTTTGGACCCATTCCAGCCCCTCTGTCTCCCTCCATCAGTAGACTCCCTGAGCCCTGGCTGGAGTGCCCTGGGCTGCTGGGTGGAGTCAGTATGGCCAGATATCTTCCCATCTGGAAGAGTAGACATCCTTAGTTGGCCCAGGCGGTGCCTGAGCCATGTGACTTGGAGGGCCTGGCCGTGGGTCTGACTGAAGACTTTTGAGGAGCTCCATTCCATCCTGGGTGAATGTCAACTTTAGAGATCCAGAGGCAGTACTTCACACACTCATTCATTCCCTCCAGACATGTTTCCTAAGCCCTTTTATGTCACCCCTGGGGATCCAATGGGAAGTAGAGTCAGAAATGGCCTCCTTCCTACTGGAACTGACTGATTAGCAGGGAAGACAAGTGTACGTGATTATCCACTGTGATAAGTGCTGTGAATTAAACGAAAGGGGTGATCTGGGAAGGTTTCTCTGAGGAGATAACATGTAGCTCAACTGAAGAGGGAGGAGATGACATTGAAGACAGTGCCTGAAGCCAGAGAAGAGCTTCACGGGCAGAGAATACCATGTGCAAGGCACTGGCATGGCCGAGGTTACTGCACTCTATGCAAGCGTGGTTGGCATTCGGATGGAAATGGAGAAGGAAAGTCCTGCCCACCTCTAATCTCAGCCTGACCTGTGGCACCGTTGTCTCACACTCTCATTTTCTTCTCCCACTCATCTTTCCAACAGCCTCCCTCTCCTAATGAGAGCACCAGAATATTTGCAAGGAGAGTGGAAGATGAGAACGTTCTCCCCTACTGGGGCAATTTGGAGGAGATGTTGGGGGCAGTGAGTGGATCTAAAACCTCGTATTCCAGCGCAGCTGCTACCCTTGCTTGTCCAGAGGAGTCAAGATAATAATCAATGACTGGACTTTGTAAGGTCTTGTAGGCATTTCCTCTGGAATCTGAAGGGTCTCCTCGAAGTAGGACAGACTCGGGAAGGGCTAAATCCAAGCCACCTGGTGCCTCCATGTCTAGAAAGACTCCAGTCAGGAGGGGGTTTGACAGTGCAGTAGCTATTGAGGGCAAGGGCACAGGGGATCCTACCAAGCACTTCTTTCCAAAATAACCACTTTGCAACAAATTGTTTAAAAGACAGTATCTTGATAAAGATAGTTGGCCAGTGATGAATAGATACATCATGTGGTGTGAAGTAAGGGTCAGACTGCTCTACAGCTGAAATATTAGGGTTGAAATTGTGAGACGTGGAGAAAAGTAGTAAGGAGTGGCCCCTTACAGTGCACACCTGGAATGCAGAGACCCAGGCCCTACCCTCAGATGGAAGAACCAGCCCTCCCCCTCTGTCTCTCTTCCTCTCTCTCCCCACAAATGAAAACAACAGGCAGTATGAGACTGGGCTTCTAAGTGAGTTGTTTCAAATCATTGCTCAGCCTGCACCAACCAAACCAGGCAGAAGGCATCCCCCAAAAGAAAAAGGTTAAACAGAAAGCAACAAAGTTCAGCCTACCTGCCTGCACAACCTCTTGCTATGAACAATGGAACAGCTTCCCTTTCTGAGGAACTCTAAATTCATAGCATTAGGATACTAATTAGGATAAAGATGGCGCATAGTAGGTGATCAATAAACACTGTTTGCTGAGTGGATGCAAGCACAGGTTTTTGACGACTTACTGTGCCCCGTGCACCTTACACTGTGCTCAGCACTTTGCACTCACCCTCTCATTTAATCTTCTCAACAACCTAACAAAGGGTTCTTGCTAGCTCCACCTTTTAGGTAAGAAACCTGAGACTCACAGTGGTAAAGACTTTGCTCAAGGTCAACTGATAGCAATTGGTCAGAGTCTCTGATTCTGAAGTGGATGTGTTAGCCTGGGGGCTAAAGCCACCTTCCGGTTAACACAGCCTTGGTGCTGTGTTTCCTACTCCCAAGTACCCTTCCTCATTGCCTTTCCTTACCACCTGTGACTGCCCAATTCCCATGGCCTCTAACCTCAGGTATCTACCTGATCTGCCTTTGGGACAGGAATCAGACCTCTCTGAGCAATCTTGACTTATCCAATCATCATCAAGAAAGTTTTTTGTTGTTTTTTTTTTTTTTTTAAGGAAATCAAGTTCTCTCTGCTTCTCTTTCTCCCTGTCTGCATTTTTTTTTCAAACAACCTCATCCCTACATGTTTTATCAAAGGTGGCTGTCGAATAGGCACTTACAATATCTGTCAAAATGTAGAGCTCTTTCCTCCAAGCCCTTCTGTCTGACTGTCCACCCTTAGGACAGGGTGATAAGTGGACACCTTCTAAGATGTTGGCTTAGTTTGTGGGGAAAGTAGCATAGTGACAGAAAACTGAGAAAATATCTCCTCTATTTTCTTTTATTGGAGGAAAAGGAGTATGGAGAAGACAACTGAATACTAATTATTGTAAAGAGACATAGAGAAAACAGTTGATCAGACTGGAATCTGGCAATTCTGTCCTTACTGCCCCATAACCTGGTACTCTGCTCACCTAAGTCCGTGGGCCAACTCACCTACACCACACTTCCCAGTAATCATTTAATCTAAGCACTTGCTGGTAAGGCTGCCTCTTCAGGAAATCATCATAGTCACATTAATGACACAGCATCCTTGATTTTGACCTTGGTTTTTTTTTCAGTGATTTGTATCACAACCTTGGCCATTCTGTTTCTTGCTTAAAAGGGTGACCAAGTATTTTTATAATCAGTGCAAACATGAAATTCAAAGCTACCCATCAATAAGCATGGTCTTCTCTGCCACTAAGTTCCTGTCATGGAATCCTAACTTAAGGGGGAGCCGGGGCGGGGGGGTGGGGGGGGGTGGGGGGGGGAGAAATGAATGAAAAAAAATGTTAAATGGAAACATAGCCCGAGAAGTAAATGCCAATTTGTACTTGGTGTAGAAGAAACAAGTGTCATACCTCAGTCCTTACCCAGGAGCCCACCCACTATGTTGGAGCAAAATCTGAGGCACCTGTGAGGAAAGTGGAAGCTGAAGCATATAATCCTCCAGGAGCCTTGGCTGGCCCTCTTGTTCCTCTTTCAATTATTTCTGGTAGGATGTAGACTAATGTGACCCACATGACTGGATCAGTAGTGCATGTGTAGACTATAGGCTAGCAGAGCTCTGGGAGATTGCTCTGGGAGAGTCTAACCTGCCAGTGTCTTCCCGTGTGATTGGAGCTATCGCCAGCATCACTTTCATGGACTGCATGGAAGCATCCTTCTTTCTCAAGATTTTCAGTTGACTTTTATATCTATTGGCCTTGTACCTGCTTTGTACTATCCATTATTTACAACATTAGATGGAGAGGTAGTCACCCTGTAATAGCAAGAGTACTCATTGGCTAGGCATGTTTGAGTGGAAACTAATTTTATAATTAGGGGTGGAGGTGGGTATGATGACTTTGATTCTCTATGAACTGGGAGGATTTAGTCAATACCCACACGTGGAGGCCAATTCTGTTCTTGTATATTTATTAATGGAATGGAGGTTAGCCTCCCTTTGCTTCAGTAAAGGATCATGACATTCAAATAAACAAAGATATGGATTTGTCTAACATGACCCAGGGGAGCCTGGCTTAAAACTCATAGGAGTACTAGTGTAATCTACAGCATTGCTGTCCAAGAGAACTTTCTACAGTGATGGAAATGTCCACAGGTATAATCACCAGCCAAGGTAGTGCAAAGCACTTGAAATGTGACTAATGCACCCAAAGAACTAGATATTTAATTTTATTGAGTTTTAATTCACAAAAAAATTAAATTTAAATCTGCATATAGCTAATGGGTGCCATGTTGGATGGCGCAGCTCTATGGGATTGCTTTCATACTGCTATCTTCAAAAGATGGAGAAGGTTTGTCAAGATTCCCACCCAGCAGGGCCCAAGTAGTGTCCATACAGCTAAAGAGCTTCTTCAAATAGCAAGAGTGGAACCTGGTTACCCAAGTCATTCATTCAACCTTCTTTGGACAACTGAGAAAAACCCGATTACTCACCAAAGCAGCCAACTCTTTTATGAAAGGTGCCAGCATGGCTTTTAAGTTTCTGCTGATTCCCCACCACGACCTAGTAATAAAGGATGAAACTTTTGGACCAACTCATTGCTGGACTTTTGTGCCTGCCTGAAAACAACTCCACAGATAGGCAAATGTCCCAGAAAGCACCAGCCCTGTGGTGGCCCGGAGCTAGGGGGAGTTTAGCTCAGGGTAAAGATATGTTACAAATTAAATGTTGCAGTCGGTATGTAAAGCTGCAATAAATAGAAACTGAGTTACATCAAGGATGGAATTAAACCTTAAGTTTAAACCCCACAGCACTGTAATTAAAACTTAGCCTGTAGCAAATCATTCACTTGAGATTAAAGTACTGTGGGGGAAGCAGAGGTTTGGGTTTACCTTGCTGTCTACAATTCATAAGTCTGAGCTACCAAAAGCTAACAGCCCTGCCCCCAAATCCAGCTCCCAATTAAAAACACAGTTTGAAAACCTTTAGGAGGCCTGAGGGGCCCCTTTAACAGAAGTCTGCCCCTTCCCCCCTGCCTAAGTCTATGAACAAATTAAAAAATATTACCTGGTCCCCTGATGGTCTTCTGAGCCGACACAGTGTTTTCATTAATACATCATTAGGGTAATGACATTGTGCTGGCGTTTTGCTTTCAAAACAGCCTGCATTTCAGCCACGACGCATGCAGGCTCGGGGCCTGTGAACACTTTGTTCCTGGGAAATAGTCTTCAGGTCATAGAAAGGGGTGGGGGTGGGGGGGTGGGGGAAGGAAGATAAATTGTAATTAATTTTTTAACATGTATTCTTTTTATCCTAATCTGGGATGTTCAAGCCTTGCTTAGTGTTTTGTTTTTGTTTGTTAGTTTTGCAAAGTAAACACTGGGGTTAGCTTAACCATGGCCTCAACTCCTAGAGCCAACAGGCATTTCCAATTACCCCCCCAAACAACCTACAGTAGGTTTCTCTCAGGTTGGAAGTACGTCATTTTGTGTAAAAGCAGTCGGAGGATCCAAAGTTGAAACTGTGGTATTTTTTCTTTTCTAGACTGTGAACTGTTACCTCATAGACAATAATGGGTTTATTCTGGTGTCTGAAGACTACACCCAGGTGAGTGAGAAATTTCAACCAGCTCAAAGTAAGAAGCTCAGGATGGGCGTAGGTGAGGGGAACAAAGGATGGTGTTAAAACTTTGAGACAATGATCTATATTTAAGAAGTAATAGCAGGAGATTATTAACCCTTATTTCTGTCCCTCTAAAAATATCACAGCCTACTTCTCAGCAGGCCCCAAAGAGTTTTTACCTCCCAGTTGGGGGGTGGGGGTGGGGCAGAGCCCAGGGTCTGCTTTCTCACTCAAAATGTTCAATTTGTAGAACACTTTGCCTCAAAAGTAGAGGTGCCTTAAAGAGTTTGGACAATTTGAAGGAGGTTTCCTCCTTTTGATATTTAAATACTTTTTCCATATATATACACCACACACACACACACACACACACACACATTCCATTATAATTATTCCTTATGACTTTCTTTCTGGTTTTTGCTTTTTAAAAATCAGTTATCTGGGTTCAGGGATTAACTTGGGCTGTCAACACTCAACACTGAGGGAAAAGGATCCAGAAAGAGAGAAGAAATTTTCTTCATTTGACTGAGCTGTACACAGTGTGAGAGGCAAGGGAAAAGATATGGGAAGACACTCAGCAATGGGGCCAAGAACAGAAATCTCCAGAAATCTCCACTGTGTTTGGAAATCAAAATAAGAGTTCAAAACAATAGCATTGTAATGGAGAAAACAGGTTTCTCTGTCTTTTTTAAAGTTTATTTATTCGTTTTGAGGGGGTGGTGGGTGGGGGAAGAGAACCCCAAGCAGGCTGTATGTGGTCAGTGCACAGAGCCAGACGCGGGGCTTGAACTCACTAACCATGAGATCATGCCCTGAGCAGAAATCAAGAGTCAGATGCTGAACCAGCTGAGCTGCCAGCGTGCCCCAGGTTTCTCCTTTAAAACTATGCACAGAAAAACTTGCTCTGCAATTAGAAATTAAATTAGCCTATTCAGAGATGGTAAAACACAGATGTGTTTAGCAGGGTGGCATGATAAAGGAACATTAGAGAAGGAGGTGCGTGGTCTCTGGGACGTGCTCTCTTCCTTCACTAGTTTGGGGGTGGGGGCGCCTCACATTACCTGCCTGAGCCTCCTGGTGGGCTCTGTAAAAGGATGATTGACAGCCATTTTATAATGAAGTCCCATTTAAATCATTTGAAATTTTTTAGCAGTCAACACTACGATAGGGCTATTAATGCCTAAATAAATTAGTTAATTGTCCTTAAGTTGCTAAGGAGTCTGACCTCAGTGCCTTGTTAATTTATCAGAACTGGCTCTGGGTCACATGTGGAATTGTGCTTGAATTTCCCTTCTTATCCACGAAAATGTTGTGGGAATCTTAAATGCACCTGTGATGAGAGAAAAGCTACAATGTTAGAAATTAAACTGTCCACAGTCTGTCTCCTCGGATGCTCACCATCACTGGACATTGGACAGTTGGTAAAGATCAGATAGGAGTGAGCCCATGACGTAAAGCCAGTCTGAGAGAGTGCAAGAGCCCAGAGGCCTATGGTAATATGCCTGTTTGGCTGGGAGAAAAAAAACCCAAACTTTCAAGAGTCAGTGGGGCAGGAATCCAAATTAACCACCTTTGAGGAGGAACCTTGTCCTCCCACCAGGATGATGGAGGGCTGAGAGAGGAGCCTGGTCCCTGGGGGTTCTCGACTGGCCCACAGTGTGACCCACTCCTACCCAGTCCGGGCCTGCACGTGCGCTCTGCTCCCTGCTGGATCTCTCCCTGGGACAGCCCTGCAGCGTTGCCCAGGGAGCCAGCTGGCCTGCTCTGCCTGACTTTGTTTGATGTTGTCTGGTTTCCTGCACCCCAATTAGGGTGGTTCTTCATCTAACAACCAGTTCCATTGACACTGGCATATTGACACACACAAAATACAAATGTCCTAGCTCCTCGCTGCAGCACACACTCATAGACTTTGCAAAAGATTCCAATTGTCCCTGGAATGAAAGAGGCAATGCTCCATATTTAGTCAGCGAAATGTCATTTCCTTCTTCTTCCTCTTCTCTTTCGTGACTTTCTGACAAAGTCTTTCTATGCCTTTCTGCCTGAAAACTCCCAGGAGCATGCTTGAGGTCACTCAGTTGTAATTTCAATCGGGATTTAGCTAATACAAAGCCTATGGAATTTATTAATTCAGGCTCTGATGGTAATGCCCTCCACTCACCCCACACAGAAGTTATAAATCCTTAGAGCACCCACAGTAGACATGGGGGTTCTCTACTGGCCTACACTGGCTCATTCCAGGGTGTTGGCAGAAGAAGGCTGTTGTCCCAAGCTCTTTTCAGCTTTACTGCCTACACCCTCTCCCACGAGACCGGGAGGACTGTGGCTCCAAGAGCCTGGAGGGATGGGCAAGGACGTTAATTTTTCATCCCACCATTCAGAGTATGCAAATCTCAGCCAACACCAAGAGCTGGTCTGAGGCAAAAACATCAATCAGGTCGTGGGGAAGGGCTGCTACGCCCTAAATGCCCTGGGGACGTAGGGGTGAGCCATTAGAGGTCTGATTAAGCCTCTTCAAGGGGCTGGACCCTGGGCTGCCTGATTTGTCCACATGGTAACTGCCCAGGGACACAATTGCGAGTGCTCTTCAGAAAGTGATTTTGAGAATAGATGCATTCTCAACAGCAGGAGATTTATAGGGCCGATGAAGAGGACGGCTACATTTCCCTAAACAGGTCATCCAGGAATTATAAACAATTCTTTTTATTACTGCTTGGGAAGCCCTCTCATAGCCTGTTTCTTTCTACGAAGTAGGGTTTTAATCACAAGAGACTGAGTGCAGATGAAGGCTTACTGCATCCGGGTGGGGGGGGGGAGGGGTGTGTGTGCGCATGCCTGTGCGCGTGTGCGCGCGCATGCGTGTGCATTTCAGTTCCAGCGCTCCGAATGCGGTTTGCAAAGCCGGCGCTCTTTGCACGTGCTGCGTACGGTGGAACCTTCCCGTCAGCTTTCTAGTCTGCTGCGTAATCCCACCACTTATACTGATTGTGAGGACATACTCCACTTTAATGTGACAGCGCCTTTTGCTCCAGAACACAGAGCTGCGCCCGTTTCTATTCTCTGGTGTTTGGGCACATTGTTTATCTATACTTCCTCCTGGGTCTTCTTTTCTTCCCCGCAGACTGGAGACTTTTTTGGCGAGGTCGAAGGGGCCGTGATGAACAAACTGTTAACAATGGGCTCCTTTAAAAGGTAAGGATTTTATGGTCCCCTGCGCCCCCTGGAAAAGTTTGCCTAAATAAAATAAAACGAACCAAGGTCAAATAAAGCAAGCCCAGACTTGACCCCTGCCTGGTTTGTACGGGTGTTCATACTTCAGAAGATCTTGCTGAAATTCGATGCCTCTTGCATGAGTGTTAAGAGTCACAGAAACTCAGCTCACAATGGGTTTCCTGTTCACCCAGAATAGGGTTTATTGGAGGCCAATACTGAAGTCAGAGCCTTCGCTGGGACGCAATGATAGCAGTCTCAAGCAAGTGGCTGCAAAGACATAGGAAATGTTTTCCGCTGGCTAAAAAGGAGGACTGTATTTTGTCTCACATTGGCAAACTGGGGAAGGCTGCTAGAAATCTGGAAATGGGGGATATAAAGTGACAGACACCTGCCGATATAATTTTGGAAAATCAAGTGAAAGGTCTCAAAACCTGCCCCCAGATGGAGGGAAGTTAAAATCTGCTGCTAGAAGAAAACCCAGATGGTGCCCAGTTCTACTGGCACCTCGGTCGTGAGCGCTGTCACTGACCCTAAGTGAAGCTTGTGTATGACAGCTTCCGCTTGGCCCCACTCTCTCCTGGGCAGGATGGCCATGCTTTGGGGGACACCAAAGCCTATGGGAAAAGCCATCTCCCCAAGGAGATCAGGATGTCAGTAATGTCCCCCACCCCAGAGTCAACAGGAAATGACAGTCTTTGAAGCGGTGCTTTTGTGGGCATATTTGATGCCGTTAAATACATAATAGCAGGCACTACAAGGATGGACCTCAGCTCGCCTGTGAGAACCACTGCTGCTGGTGGGAAAGGCAGGCCCTTAGTCATTACTCCGTGCAGCTGAATGGCCAGGAAGTGTTAGCTCAGGAAATCGGACTTTTGAGCCAGTCAACAAGACCAACTGAGCGCTGTGCTGAAAGCAGGGAATTCAAAAATGATGACCCAATTTTTGAGATTCCATAGCTTGTTTGTGCCAGAAGGAGGGGAAAAAAGAAATGATATAAAAAACTGGCATAACTCCAGCACTTCTGCGCTCTCTGACACACTCACTTGCCTGCCCCCAGCCTGCCTGCCGCGGGGTGTTCAATTCCCTTTCTTAAAATTCAAGTGCAGTGTTTTCCTCTTTTGCTACACGTGCTTGAAAACCCTGCTTGGAGCTGGGCTTGGGTTGCTGTGGAGTTTCCCAGCGCTTCTTAAAGCTTCCCAGAGCAGCGTCTGGATTGTCTGCCCTGCAGGGCACCACTGGTTGTTCCTATCTTGACGTGGATGTGTGTGCATTTGTGTCCTGTTAGTTTGCTTTCGACTCAGTGGGGGAAGACAAAAGATGAGAATAATCACACACGTGTTTCTCGTTCGAAAGCATATTTTTCAGCTTCTTTAACAAAATCTTTTTTTTTTTTCCTTTTCCCTCTTGGATATTCCTTTCAAAAAGCTTGGTGGGAGAAAGAGAAAGGTTGTAGTAGGGTTGTAAATCCCCAGTCTTCTCCTTCATGTGATTGAAGCATGGTTGGCATGAATCTAGAACTTTCTTTTGCTGTGAGAGTAGCTAACATATTTGAGAAAAGGGAAGGAGTAGGGACTTGACACAAGTGTAACAGTATCTGTTGTCCTCTGGGAGTTAGCTGACAGTGATCATGGGCCTCTTTGAAGGGGCCCTCACAGGGGCCACCAGAGCAATGAGAGTTTATGTTTATGTTTTGGAGTCAGATGGATTGGATTCAAATCCAGACTCTGACATTTACTAGCTGCGTGCCTTAGAACTGAGTCAAGTTACCTCTCCAAGTTTCCTTATGTGGAAAATGAAGGTGATAATAATAATTACTTCCATGGGATGCTGTCAGATTTAATGGGGTAATAATAAGCAGAAGGCCCGTACCCAGTGCCTGGCATATATTAAGGGCTCAGTGATGGCTAGCTGCTGCTGTGATTTGTATCGCTGCGGATCTTTGCTCAGTCTTGGCTTCGCTTTCTGCTTGGCACCAGGTGGTGCTCCTTCTGCATCCACACACCTCACAGCAGGCTTCCCATGCTGCCTGGCGAGGGGGCCTCCAGCGTTGGGGGTGCTGCGGTGCCCCTGCCTTTTACAGCAAGCAGTGTGTCCTCAGAGCATAAGGGTGACAGTCGTTTTGTTCAGGGAAGGCCTGTATTTCAGCAGCACTGAAAAGAGGAAGCCCAAAGTACCTGATGGTGCTCTGGAACAGAAGCTGTGGTCCCCGTGAAAGCGAGCCCCACCCCGGAACACAGGATGCCTGGAGGCTGAATTGCTTTGGGGACGTGATTGAACCCGGGGAAAAGCCCAGGACCCATTCCCTGAATTCACTGACTTCCCATCTTCTCTCCTCTCAGTGTCTTGGACAGTGCCAGGATGGCACAAGGTTTCTTGATTTGATCTGGTTGTATCCAGTCCTAAAACATGAGTTTCACGGACAAGAACCCTACAAACCACCTTCTCCAGAAAGAGCTCACAGGGGAGAACACCATCCCCCTCTGTCACCTTCCCTTTGTCTCTCTCCCCTGGTCCAGATTTGCCGCCTCTCTCTCTAAAGCAAGATGATGCTTGTTTACATGACAGTGGACTCTTGCCTTGATTGTGTAGTCACTTATCTGGTGACCGGATGGCCGTTCTACTCAGCAGCGTCATCAGAGGGAAAGAATATCCGCTTCTGTGTCTACAGCACCATGGGGATGGGAAGGAAGCCACAGATTTGTGCAAATTACCAACTCAAGGGAGCTTCAAGAAGGTTCCGTGGCAGTGTGTGCAGATAATCTAAGAGACAAAATGGTCATTCGTTGTCACTTTAGCTCAGTCTTTGACTTGACTCTACCCAGCTTACGTGTGACATAGTATGATGGGCCAAATAACATACTAATAGCTTCAGCAGTGTGAAAGTAATGGTCACAGTGGCTACCTTCCAGGAGCACCTACCCCCCACCAGACCTGAGCTGCACCTGACAGATCTTACCTCTTGCAGCACTTTCCAGTACTCTGTGGGGCAGGTATAAACAGGACCAGCTGCATAATTTGTAGAGTCCAGTGCAAACTGAAAATCCGGGGTCCCTTGTTCAAAACCTATTAAGAATTTCAAGACCGCCAACAGCAGAATATTCAACGAAGCCTGGGGCCCTTCCAAGTACAGGGTTTTGTGCAATGACACAGGCTGTATGCCCATGACGCTGGCCCTGGGTATAAATACACCCATTTTACAGATGGAAATAATGAGGCTTAGAAAGGTTAAGAAGCTGCCCTAAGTCTCTGTGTAACAGAGCTGGATTCAAACAGCCTGCCGTTTGAGCTCAGAGAGAATTTTCTAGTGTCTGCCCTTAACCTGGTTCTGTGTAGAGTAGCATTGAGTTGTGCATGGAGCTTCTTCCTGTTCTGTTTGAGAAGTGAAGGGGAGCTTGAGGAAGATGTTGGCTCAGCAGTGTCTTATCAGGGCAAGCAGGACTTTGAGGATGGGAGGCCAGCTGAGTGATAGCATCACCCAGATTTCTTTTAGCTGAAGTTGATAAATCTTTAAACCAAACCATGTTTTCAGGCTTCGTGTATTTTCTCATGAGATCTACCATGTGCCTGGTCAGCTTTTTGCGTTGAAATCCAGACAGAGAACTTCAAATACTTCTTCGTTCTTATCACAGAGAGTAAGTAGACTCCCCGGAATGGTGACTCATGTAGGGTTTCCCAGCGTAGCTATTTTTCTTTTGCACTCACGTTCACAGCCAGTAAGAGCCTTGCATTCCTGTTTCTCAAAATCCACACCCCATGCTTCTCTCTCTTGTCATTGGCAGTGATTTCACCCCTCTTCGGATTACTAAGACAACACCTAGTTTCAAAGGATTTTTCTTAGAATTCATGTGTCTCCCCCACTTCTTGTCCCCAGTGATTCAAATTCAATGTCAAATATCCAGGAGAATTGAAAATGTATGTATATATGTTTTATATATAAAATGATATTTTATATACGTATAGATAGATAGGAGAGTATCCATGGTTCCTGATGGGGCCTCTTTGACACACTGCACTTGAGCTAAGAGGACTCTAGGTTGAGCACCAGAATCGCCGTGTGTGGCCTTGCACAGACTCCCCGTCTCCCAGCCTCAGTTTCTTCCTCACCCAAATATGGACCTTAGGGGATTTTGTGAGAATTAGCTAAAACAAAGTATGTGAAATTGCTTGGCAGATTGCAGAGTATTGCGGGCAGGATGTGAGATTAGCTCTTAGATAATAGCTCCAAATGTCTGATCTTTTTCTTTTTTCATTTTCTTCTTTTTTATAATCATTAAAACTCCCCAGAGCTGGTTACTATGCAACAGTTAACCTCCACAGCACAGCCTTGGGGATGGGCCTGTGGGCCTGGACTCAATCAGCATCCCTGGAGAGCTTTTGCTTTTATTTATTTATTTTTAATGCTTATTTATTTTGAGAGAGAGAGAGAGAGTGCATTGTGTGTGGGTGTGCCCATGTGCATGCATGTGCAAATGAACGGGGTGGGGGGGGGCAGAGAGAGAGGAAGACAGAGAATCCCAAGCAGGCTCCACCCTGTCAGCACAGAGCCCTGTGCAAGGCTCAGTCCCACAAACCCTGAGATCATGACCTGAGCTGAAATCAACGGTCAGACATGTAACCAACTGAACCACCTGGGTGCCTTTCTTTCTTTCTTTCTTTCTTTCTTTCTTTCTTTCTTTCTTTCTTTCTTTCTTTCTTTCTTTCTTTCTTTCTTTCGAGAGAAAAAGCATTCAAGCAGGGAAGGGGGGCAGAAGGGGTGGGTGGGGGGGGAGAGAGAGAGAGAGAGAGAGAGAGAGAGAGAGAGAGAGAGAGAATCCCAAGCAGGCTCCAAGCTCAGTGCAGAGCCCCATGTGGGGCTAGATTCCACAACCCTGAGATCATGACCTAAGCTGAGATCAAGAGTCAGCTGCTCAACCCACCCAGGTACCCCTCACTGGAGAGCTATTAAAACACGCCTGTGCTCAGGCTGCACCCCCAAAGATTCATATGAAATTCATCTGGGGATGGAGCCTAGGCACTTATGCTCTTTGAAAGTATCCACGTGCTTCTCATGCATGGCTAGGGTCAAGACATACTAAGTTAAGAGCACCAGGGTACCATTCCAGGTGCTGTCCACTTTGGAGTTGTCTGACATTGGTCAGCATTCACTCACTAACTTTCAGTTTTCTCAGTAGCAAGATAGAACTGAAAGAAGGATGTGTATACCTGCAGGTGGGGGTTAAATGGAGTAATGCGTACTTTTTCCAAACTTTATCTTTGTGGTTTCTGCCAAAAGGTCTTCCTTTGTTCTTTGTGTATCGAATTCAGCTTGAGGAAGCAAAGACCAATCGGTCCTGCCTGGCCTTTGGTTTGCAGAGAAACGGACCACTTGCTAATAATCTGTTTTTGCTTTGGGAGCTACTGATAGGTCCTCTCCGTCTTGGCTGTGTGTGTTTTGCTTTATACGGTTTTGTTTGTGTTATGTGCTTGGTGCAACATGCCTGAGCTCTCACCCCTCCACCACCACATTTTCCCTATGGGGCCTGGTGAATGTCTTCCTCACCTCGCCCCACACATTCATTAACATAGTTGGCTTGTGCAGAATTCCCTGTGGTGGCTCCTTCTGCTCTCTAAATTGCCTTTCTAGAAAGGTGACACGTCAGGTAGACTTCAGGACTTGGGATGTTTCTTCTCCTGTCTCTACATGATGGAACCGTACAGGCTCCGTGGCCGGTGACTGCAGCTTTCCCTGTCCTTGGTAATCACGTTGCATTTCAGCCAATGTCCTGGCCTTTCAGTCTAGAGAGTGTGAAAGGAGAAGCCTGTTATGTTTGGATGGCTGCTCTCTCATGCCGACTGCCCCCCCAATGTCTAATACTCAACACTCATGTAATGAATGTAATGGCTTCCCGGCTTCCTGTTGACCTGACCGTTTCCACAGAAGTATGCTTTGTCAGAGGTGGCATTGAAGGGAACAAGAAGACAGATTGGCTTGAACAAGTGTGTTTCTGAGCCAAACTTTCTGGAAGGCAGAGACATGAGAACTCCAGTGCATCACTCTTTAAAATCCTCAAGCTGCCTGCCTGAGCATCCCCAATGACAACAGGAAGAACGTTGCCCTCGTCCTCATCATAATAGCAGCAGGCCTCATTTACTGAATATTAAGTACAGGACGGGCATTATTCCAAGGAGTTTATGTGTATTACCTTAATTAATCCCCATAACAACTCCACGAAGTTACTACTGTCATTATTTCCCTTTGACCATGAAGACCTGCAAGTGGTGGCTGAGCATGTGAGTAACTTGTCCAAGTTCACCCACAGTAGTGAGTGGGGGACATGGAATGTGAACGGTTGTCTCTCAGATTCCAGATGGCAGACCACGTTTACCTAATCCCCACACGTCTTTTCCCCTAGTTGGAGCAGACTGAAGTATTTCTTATGGAAATATTTGTTCACATTTATGCTTATTCTGCTCCAAGAGGTAGTCAAAGAAAGTTTCTCAAACTTAGAGTCCAATATATCAGTTAGGAGTTAGTTCTACTAGAAATAATAGGAAGTTCTAGAATAACGAGGGGCTAGAGAACATGGGAGCCTTTTTCTCTTTTTCATGAAGGAAGTCTGAAAATACAAATTTGTTGTCATCACAGACCCATGACCATATCTTTTTTCTCTACCTTCCTCCATTGGCATTTAAACTCAAGGTTACTTCATGGTCCAAGATAGCTGCTTAGCTCCAGCCATCACATCTGCAATCTCTGCTGGCAGAAAGAGGATCCAGGGAGGTCCAAAAGGCCAAATAAAATTTCTTGATTAAAATTTATTTTAATAAGGAGTGCCTGGATAGCTCAGTCAGTTGCAACCAACTCTTGGTTTTGGCTCACGTCATGACCTCACAGTTTGTGAGTTTGAGCCCCACATCAGGCTCTGTGCTGACAGTGCAGAGTCTGCTTAGGATCCTCTCTCTCTCCTCTTTCTGTCCCTCCTGCTCCCTCTCTCTCCCTCAAAATAAATGAATAAACTTTAAGAAAAACTTACTTTAAGAAGTAAATCTTATTTATTAAAGTAAAATAAAGTTTATTTATTAAAGTATTTTATCCCAGGGGCACCTGGGTGGCTCTGTCGGTTCAGCATCTGACTTCGGCCGAGGTCATGATCTCACGGTCCGTGAGTTCGAGCCCCGTGTCGGGCTCTTTGCTGACAGCTCAGAGCCTGGAGCCCATTTCGGATTCTGTGTCTCCCTCTCTCTCTGCCCCTCTCCTGGTCACACTCTGTCTCTCTCAAAAATAAACATTTAAAAAGTTTTAAAAAAATAAAGTATTTTGTCCCATACAATACTCCCACTCCACACAGCCTCACCTAGCTACAAAGGAACCTAGGAAATGTACATAGCAAAACTCGGGGTTCTGCTTGGCAAAACAGGAGAATGGACATTGGCAGACTGTAATAGTCTCGGCCACATCCAGCGTGCCTGGTTCCTTCAGCCCACATAACACCCTCTAAATACTGAATCTGGTTTCCGGTGATATCCACTTGGAAAATCTTCCCAAGATGAGGCTTTGTTTACAACTCCCCAGTTTCTCCCCACACCTCACATGCCCAGTGCAGTCCTGAACACAAATGGTCGTAGCCACCAACTGATTCATCTGTCCATGATGCCTGACCCCGAGCGATACAAGCAGCAACACTCAATAACACCCGTGGCGTTTGACCAATGGCAATAATGGCACCAGGAACACCGACTCCCCGAGGTCCTGACATGCTGCGTGCAGCACAGGAATTGTTGTGGTGCAGTGCTGTGAAATGTGGACGTGAATTCACGAACTTGGCAGAGCCCAAGGAAGCCCCCCCCCCCCAGCATCCAAGTTTCTTGCCGCAAATGGGTTTTGCTTCAACTCATTCCCCAAGCAGAATTCAGCTGTTTCCTTCTATTTCTTAAACAAAGAGGCCAAAGAAATTTAATCTTTTCTATGTGGCATTCATCGAGATTCCGTTTTCCCCTTCAGTTGAGCTAATTCTCATGGAAGGGGCAGCTGAATGGACAAACCAGTTGCCAGTTACGTGCTCTTACCACCGTGCCTACCCATTATCCTTTGCCTCAGGACCGAAGCGGTTCCTCCATTTAGTAGAGCTGTGATAACTTCGGAGCAGTGATTGCACCTTCTGAGCCTGTTCCCTCTCCTATAAAATGTAACCATGCCCCTGACACAAGAGGTGATGCCTCCATGCTGCAGAAAGTAATTATTTCTTATTGTTACTGCTTTTATTACCTAGGTGAGATGCTGTCACGACTACTCTCTGAAACTTTGCTTCGTTTTATGTTATCACCACCTGTTGATGAAAAGCCTTTGGTGCTGACAGATTGCCTGCTTAATCTATCGGATGAAGGAGGCTCGCTTCTCAGGGTTCTGCCCTGGACTCTGGTGGCCCCAGCGTCCTGTGGGCTGGGCTCCTGGCCGGTGTGGCCACGTGGCACTTACTCTCTGCTAATGACGGGTGCTCATTAACTTGATGTGTCAGTGATTTCCAGCCAGGGGCTCAAAAGCGGTAGGGCCAGGGTCATGTAGGTTCCGCACCTCTGCTGTGTTCCGTGTGCTGGGCTGACTTTGGGGAGCAGTGCAGTCTCTGTAGGAAGTTGCTGTGGGAAGACATGGCCACCAGTGTGAAAAGGAGGGGAGGGACAGCACGTTTTGAACCTTCTGTTAACGCTCAGATCGACAGACTGAGCTTTCCACTCTTGGTTTTCTGAGATGTAAGAACGAGTAAGGTTTCCCATGGTGACAGTGGCCTTGTTAAGCATTTTCTGGGTCTCTGCTCCGTGCCCTATCACTTGCAAGTTGGAAGCTGCCCGAGACCACCTTTTATAGTTCAACAAAGAATACGTATTTTTACATGTTGCCCTAGCAAGTCACTCACTTTGCTTCGTACACTTTTAGATTCAAAATTGCGTAAATACAGTGAGTGTCTATGTCGAATGCCTCCCTGTCCTGTTTTTAGGGCTGTATTTGCAAACATTAAGCTGTTTCAGGATTGGTGTTTAGGCAGATAGTGTAGCCAGAGCTAATCCTATGAGCCATCACAGGTAAAGAACCCGGCCTCATGGGCACACAGTAGGTGTTTAATAAATGCTGGTCCCTACAGTTACTAACAAGTCTAAATTAGCTGTGCTCATGCCTTTGAAATGGAAACTTTTTTTTTTTTTTAATTTTTTTTTTTCAACGTTTTTTATTTATTTTTGGGACAGAGAGAGACAGAGCATGAACGGGGGAGGGGCAGAGAGAGAGGGAGACACAGAATCGGAAACAGGCTCCAGGCTCCGAGCCATCAGCCCAGAGCCTGACGCGGGGCTCGAACTCACGGACCGCGAGATCGTGACCTGGCTGAAGTCGGACGCTTAACCGACTGCGCCACCCAGGCGCCCCACTTTTTTTTTTTTTTTAACGTTTACTCACTTTTTGAGAGACAGAGACAGGGTGTAAGCAGGGCAGGGGCAGAGAGAGAGGGAGACACAGAATCCGAAGCAGGCTCCAGGCTCTGAGCTGTCAGCACAGAGCCCGGTGCAGGGCTCGAACCCATGAACGGTGAGATCATGACCTGAGCTGAAGTCGGACGCTTAACTGACCGAGCCACCTAGGCGCCCCTGAAATGGAAACTTCTAATTCTTAGAAGAAATATTTTTCTTGGTTGTGCTCTTTGTCTACTTGGAAAGGAGCAGAATCAGCAAAATAGCTTTCAACAAGTCCCCATGTCACGGGCCTGTCATCCACGGCCCTACAGTGCACAGGGGCACACAGGCTGTCTAGGTTTTCTTTGTATCAGTTTGAGTTTCTTCTTCAGAGACTGCTTCTGCCTTCCGTCAGAGTCTCAGAGAGACCCGTCAGGGGCACAGAGATGCTAATGATAAGCTCCCAGGGCAGCCTGCGTGGGGGTGTCGTGGGGACCAAAGCATGCCATCTGTAATAAGAATAAACTGCGAGCGCAGCACTGCAGCACAGTCTCGGCTGGGCACGATGCTCGGGGCTTATTTTAGAGCCGAATGAAAGCAGGCAATTATCATGTTCTTTAGCTCTAATCAGCCAAACAGGATACAGGTAGCCACAAAATGGAGTTATTTAAAACTAACAAAATCACTTCAAAAAGGGTAATAATCTGGAAGTCTCTCTTTATGCAACATCTACTTAAAGCTGTCTAAGCGTGGAGAAGACAGGGAAGGCTTGTTTTGTAACCTCCTCAATGGCACTCGGATCAGGAAAGCTTCCTTGTGAAATGAAAGGCAGGATCTCTGGCCTGGAGGCCGCCCCACGGCAATTGAGTTTGGCCTCACCGAGTAAACCAGAGCCTTTGAAAATGATCCCAGGAAAATCCCGAGCTTCCTGTGAGGGTGGTTACCAAGGGGGCTCTCGCTAACGCAGCCAGCTGGTCTGTCCTGGCCCGATGACCCCAGACAGCCCCTCAGCTTGACTTGAAAGTTGATTCTGGACTTTGGTCCTGAGACCTTATCTTGGGCAGCATTTTCTGTGACATTCCAGTGAGACTGGGAGAGGGCACCAGGCTGAATTCTAATCACTGCTTCTGAGCAGAAGGCAGAATGAGGGGACTCAGCCTGACCCCCATCTAATTCTGGCTCTGCCATTTGTTAGGTGTGTGAACTTGGGCACATTACTTAGGCTAGCAGAGACTTGGTTTGGCCCTCTGTGAAATGGGGATGATTAGAATCTATCTGGTAGGAACGTGCTTCCAAGAGTACCTTGCTCATGGTTGCTAAGTAGAGTTCCGTAGACATCAGCTGTTGTTATGATGGTCCTCAGCTGTAAGGCCCACAGACAGAAGTTCCCACATCATCCCTCGATAACCCCAGTATGGCACTAGAAGGTGTCTTATACTGCAGTATGAAGTGTGAGTTTTATGCTGCCTCGTGTGTGCCAATGAGCTAAGAAAATCCGGAGGCCTGCCCATCCTCTAACCCGCTGGGTAAAGCCTGAGTCAATTCCCATTGCATTAAACACCACCCCCATTAATTAATCATGGCAATGAAAACCAGACTAATAAATTATAACAGCAGCTGCAGCCCTGCCTTCTGTTGAATGCTTCTTCTGTACCAGACACTGGGCTGATCGCACTGTGTCTATCATCTCATTTAATTCCACAACCAACCCATAGGGTAGCCATTTTTCTCACCATTTTACAGATGAGACTGAGGCACCGAGAGAGCGAAACAAGATGAAACAACATTGTAATAAGTGACCGAGTTAGGATTTGAACTCAGATGTTGACTTCAAAGCTAATGTTTTAACCATTATGCCACACTGCCAATCGCTTGAGCCCTTGGGAATAACATAGCTTTAAGATCCCAAACTCCAGGGGCCCCTGGGTAGCTCAGTTGGTTAAGTGTCCAGCTTCAGCTCAGGACATGATCTCATGGTTCATGAGTTCAAGCCCCGCATCAGGCTCTGTGCTGACAGCTTGGAGCCTGGAGCCTGTTTCAGATTCTGTGTCTCCCTCTCTGTCTGCGCCAACCCCGCTGACGCTCTGTCTCTCTCTCAAAAATAAATAAACATTAAAAAAATTTTTAAAAGGTCCCAAACTCCAACAAAGAACAAAATAAGGCCTTTTGTTGTAAGGATCATAACAAATCTAGCATACTACATAGTATATTTCAGTATATTTCCACATGTCTGATTATTTAAATCTCAGAACATCTTTGTGAGTCATTTTATAAGTGAGAAAATGAGGCCTCAGAAGAAGGTTAGCATCTTGCTCAGATTACACCCTAGATAATGGCACCTGGAAACTAACCTTGGAAACCAAGGCCATGCTGTGTGTCTGTCTACAAGACTCCACACACAGGCACGTTCCACTCAACCCATGCTGCCTCTCACCATGCTCTGGCCCGAGTTCTAGCTGTAGAGACGGAGTTCAGCGGTATGAAAAGGATGAAGCCAATGATAATTCTTGCCAAGTCCTAGAAAGCCCTTTCAGGGACACCTGCAGAAATCCTGAAGATGAGGTGTGGACTGTGGCATAGTGGGGAAGTCAGGGACTGAATGCAATCGTCCATTGTGGTCTGCAGTTGATTCTGTGGCTGGGGCAGCATCAGGGTTGTTTGGGGACTTCCCTGAGCCAGGTGCTTGGCTGGTTCATGGGCTTCATTCCTGTCTCAATAAACACAGTTTCTTCTGGCATCTGCTGTAAAGAAAATAGCCAGAGGACAGTGAGCAAGACTGCAAGAAATGTTTTGATGAGGGAGAGGTTTTGGGGAGATTGCTGGGAGATTGTGTTGACCACTGGTGCCCTCTTGGACTCTGCTACCCAAGACACCTATGTGATGCTGGTCAGGAGCTGGTTTCCATATTGATTTGATCACACATGGCTGGTCTTCTACTTGGTGTCCGTAGATGGTTCTTTGTTAATCTATCTGTGTGATGCTTCCAGCTTATTGTCTAGAGGAGGAAGCTTTTTCCTCTTAGTTTGAACTTGACCTCTTCTATCTAGTTGTGATGGCATCTCTTCAAGATTCATGCAATCAGACAATCATTCAGGCATTCACCCTTTTGAAAGTGAATGCCTTCTCCGTGCTGGGTGCTGGGCTAGTGCCCTGCGCCAGCAAAAGTCCTGCTGCATGAAACTTCTATTCTAGGGCCCGTCCCCAGCCTAGCATTAAGTACGCTCCATGGTTAGCATTGTATTATTCTAGAAAGGAATTCCTGCAGGGAGCATCCCTTGCAGCCATTTAGAAGTTCCTGTATTGCAGTGTTAACATGTCACCTGGCAGCTGTTACGTAATTCAGGCTGGACCTTAAGTGTCTCTTTTTTGGGACACCAGAGTAGTGGGAAGGGGAGCTGGTAGGAGGAGAGAAGGCATGTCGCCTGTGGGATAAGGTGTTTGCTCCATCTAGAACCTTTAACTTGCTACCAGAAAGTGCCATTCTCCTTTCTTTGTAAAGTTACTGATGAGGAATTAAAATATCTGGAACAATTATAGAGTGAAATATCTTGGCAGTTGAGTTAAGGTCATAACTGGGAATGAGAGCTGTCCTTTCATCACCAATTGAAAAAAAACATCCATTTTCTTGTTTCATAAATGGCACTGTTTCCAAAGCAAGCATACAGTCACTGGTATAGTGGTGGCAGTGGAGAGTGGTGGGGATTACAACCAAGGAGCCAACTAGTTTCCAACTAGTTGTCAAAGTGCTTATCTTGGTCCAGGGATATTTCCTAGTGCTTAAGAGAGACAGAGGATCCTGCCAGTTCTGAACTCAAAGTGGTCCTTCCCAGACTTCCTCAATCCTGGACACATGGCCCAAGTGGGTTCCCTCCAGGGCCCAGAATCCAGTTCAGAACAGCATCGTCCCTCTGGAGTATCCTAGTCCAAGCAGATCAACCTTGTTTAAACCAAAATGACTGTTCATCTCATCCCTGTCTCCTCCCCTCAACCCCAGTACCTTTACTCCCTTCCTCTTCAAGTTCCAAGTGTGATGTGCCTGTGTCTCCAGTCCTAGACTTTGCATGTTCCTGATTTGTCATCTGTTTCAGGCCTGTATTTATTTGTGTTTGTCACTGCTGCACTTGATGGTGGTGTGGTGAGTTCACCATGCTGGTTCACACACAGCTTCCCATTTAGTGACCCTCCTTTCTGTTCTTTCCTACAGAATTACCCTGTATGACTATCAAGCCATGTGCAGAGCCAACAAGGACAGCAGTGACAGTGCCAGCGGGCTACTGGATGTAAGTACAGTGTGGTCACCCACAAAACAGTGGCACGTTTGTATCTGTCTCTGTGTGCGAGCAGGTCTTTATCTTCGGGGTAATCAAGTTCATCTTTTTGCAAAACCATGAATGTTTTAAAGTGCTTCCTGATTTTACTGGTGAAGAAGAACCACTTCCATTCAAACCCAAACCCCCTGATTATATGAATGACAAGCAGGTCTGAAGTCACTGATGAATGAATGCAGCAACCCCCTTTTGATGGCTAGAAAAGAGGAGAAGATTTGTGGATTCTCTCCCATATGAAAGAGTTTGGTTCAGCAGAAATCTTCCCTCGGGTCTGGAAGAGACCTAGGAGGAGCCTGTGGGTAAATTCACATTCCGATCATAGATTCTCTACCCTAATCAGGATGCTGGTGTGCTTCCTTGTCACTTTTGCTGGAGCTGGTTCCATCAGTGGTGTCACAGTTGAGAACCAATCAATATAGCTGTTGTATCACTAGAAGCAGGCTTTCACACTGCCAGAAATTAACCGTTATAATTTGCTCCCAGTTAGAAAATATAATTTACGATGTACAAGCAATGTAAGTTTGGCCACCCATCACCTGAAAACACAGGGGAAAAAAAAAAAAAAAACCAGTTACAGGATACTTCAATATAACCCGACCTATGTGTATAAATAGAAGCTTCACATGTTATCATTTTGTAAATTCCAAAAATTAACCTAAAATCTGGTTTGAAACACAAAATTTATGAGCCATTTTGGTTTTTAGGATATAAACACACACCTTCTCATTTGCAGATGTAAGATCTTGCAAGGGGATTATTTAAAAGCCCAGTATTTAACACAGTTCTCCTACACTGAGGGAGTAAGAGATGATTTGGAGCTGAAAATTTCTGAGAGGCAACTAGGAACTGAAAGTTGAATGCTTTGAAAAAATACCACTTTTTAGTGAGAATCAACATGTCTTTCCAAATCCAACTTCGCTAGCTTTAGCAGGACTATTTCTAGACCTAAAATGTTCCCAAGATATGTTTTCATCATTAGGTTTAAAAGCTCAATGGCTTTACCCTTCTGAATGATAATGTGCCATTTAAATTTTTAATCCTGTATTTACATAATCCCTTTGTGTGCCCATACATAGAGCAGCGTCTGGCACACAATGCTTGAGTGCTCTTCCCCCTGGCCCCTGGGGGAGCTGCCCCTGCCCCCCACCCCTCCCCACCTCCAGAGCCTCCCTAATCCCTCTATTCAGTCCCTCCTCCCAGGGACCCAAGGACTGCAGAAATGTCACTACCCATCCCAGCAGGTACAAAGGCACAGAACTATCCCAGGGCCTGACCACCAGGGTCTTTTTGAAAAAAGATGGTTGTTTTTCAAGCAATAAGAAATATAACAAAGCCATAAGACAGCAAGTTGCATTTAGTTTTAGGAAATAGTTAATAGTTTACATCCTTATCTGACCCTAATCCTGAGAGCCCTGTGATTCACCGAATGATGTTGACATGCTCAATTAAATCAGAGCAAGAGATCCAGTCTGAAATCCCTGTGGGCTGAGAATAACCCAGTAGACTGTCATTACTGTTGTTTTGTTCATTTACTTACTGGCTTGAAATAGGGAAGTTTCAAAAAAATGGTTAGAGGTATGTAAGTCGGTTTTTGTTTCACTTAAAGCTGGATAATTCCCCCATTCCTAGTTGTAGTCTTTACCGTCCAAATGCTCAGAGGGTAGGATTAAACAGCCATAACTTCAGAAAGCAGGATTTGTCATTTCAATTCTCTGACACCTGAACGCAACCACGAAAGGTTCCGAGATTTCTCTGGACCTGCCCTCTGGGGCAAGAGCTTTGCCAGTGTCATTGCCTCTCAAAGTGCACCCACTAATCAAATATCTGGCACATGTAGATTCAGAGAACCAACTGAGACAGGGGCCTGGTATTTTCCAGAATTCAGGAAATTGAATTATCCACATAGAAAATATCACAGAGTAAACAATACAACTGCTTGTTTAAATTAAAATATTCTCAAATAAAGATTGGGCTGTCGTTGCCGTCCTTTAGAGAGTTGCAGGGGATTTTCGGCAAGGATAAAATCACATGTTTATATGGTTGTCATTTTTTTTCAAGTCCAAATATGTATGTGTGAGAAAAGGCAGCTTAAGCCCTACATAACTCATTAAAATGAATGAATGGGCAACATTAAAATGAAGTATATGCAACTTTTGCTAGTTTCAGTGAATGACATCCAGTGATGGAGAACAGGGAATCACCTTTCTGAGAGGCAGATCTGTGAATTACCATTTGAAATTAGTTATATGACTTGAGCCCTTCAGCATCAGGCTGCAAAATATTAGCCCCTGGAGGGTAAAGGTTTAAACATCATTTGCTGAACTTCCTTTTTCCTCCCAGAGATAACCCCTATATTAGATCATGTTTATTTTACTTGTAAATCACATCTCACTACAGGGGAGTTCAAAGTTTTAAAATGTTAGTTTTAGGATACAGTATCCAACCATTTTCTTCTTTTAGCTAGAGCTTCACTGTTTTTTAACATGATATCAATCTCTCTAGAAGAATAACATTGTCTTTATGTAAAGCCTTAAGTTAAACTACACATTTCATATGTGATGCATTGTTTTCAGTGTACTGAATTCTTCTCTTCAGCCTTATCATGCCTTCCTTGCTGCAGTAAAATGGATAATGACAGAACTTGTCTTGTAAGTATAATTTGCTGCATTTTTTAAAAGTAATATTGCTTGTCTTTTGTATTATAAAGCGAAGTGGAAGACTGTTCCGTGTTTTCAACTAGCATTGGATTCAGAATACTCTGAGATAACCTCATTGAATATCTCCAGGTATTGAAAGCTGAGACCAAAAAATTATCTTTAAGTTATTCATGGTCACTGCTTATGCCCTTATGTCATTGTTTAGCAGACTAACAGCTTGTAATATACAAGCCAAATTTATTTATTGTGGTTAGTGTTAAATTTAACATAGATGTCTGGCTGTTTTTAATGCAGCCTGGGTGGGCTGTGGTCAGAAGAACAAATTGCTGGGGCTGTCCACTGTGCTCCTTTGGATGTGCTGGCATGTGCAGAAGAGGGGGGGCTTGTCCCGGACAGGGGTTTTGTGCAGTCATGATCCAGGGGGTGGGGGCTTTGCTCAGGTGTGAATTAATTGTTTACCCTGTCAAACTGTGTTCCTATTTGGAGGATGCTGGATGCATCTGTGACTTAGGTCAGATTGAAACGGCTCAAAGATGAAAGCCTTGATTGACTCCCAGAAGAGGTATTGGACACATGACAGAAGCACTGTGTTCCAGAAAAGGGAAGAATTCCATGGATGAGCATGGAAACCAGATTGTTCAAGCTGTATCCGACCCTCAGATTCTTATTTTCCCCAGTAAGGCTCCACTTTCTGAGGATTGGAGGCAGATTTCTTATCATTTAATGAACAGCCATTGTCTTTATCGCTTTATTGTAGC
Source organism: Neofelis nebulosa (assembly GCF_028018385.1). Taxonomy (NCBI): domain Eukaryota; kingdom Metazoa; phylum Chordata; class Mammalia; order Carnivora; family Felidae; genus Neofelis; species Neofelis nebulosa. Next base: position 146,792,966 of record NC_080785.1, on the reverse strand, counting down.
CCATATTAATTTAACAACATTACAAATTCAAATTCACTTCTGTTATGTATCTAAGAGGCAGAGAACAACAGTAACAGAGAATAGTGAGATTTTGATGGACTATGAGTTGCTCTAGGTAGTAGCCATGAGCCTGAAAAAGAAATGATGGAATTTTGATCTATCTCTATTCACTTGGAGGATGGTTTATATTACTTTTGCATTTCTTTGTACTGGCAGTTGAGAGATTTTGATTTTTTTTTCTGAAGTTGTATTGTGGTGTAATTTCATAAAGAGAAGTTTGTTCCATTTATGCCTACACACACTCAAACACACACACACACACACACACACACACACACACACACACACACAGGGCTGAACAAGTTTGCATTGCAGTATAAATTTTGAAAGCTTCCTTTATTATGGCAGATCATAGTATAGGTAGAGAATATGTTATTTGTATTTCTGCACCAAGGCAGAGGAAGCCCTTCGGAGTTGATTTTTTACTATAGACTCACACTATAACTGGAGAACTATTTCTGCCTACAAGCGGGATATTTCTCAACGAGTTATTAAGTCTAGGTAAACCCGCTTTCAGTGTTGGGCCGGCATCGGTGATAAAATAGCCTTTCCCAAGGAAGAGAAAGCCCAGTGAAAACTCGGTAGTAACAGAACCAACCATACTGATAGCTTCGGGTAATGATGTTCCTCTTTCAAATGAGGGGAGCAATGGCCACTGTTCTGTCTGGGGCAGATGACCGAGTAACACTGGGTTTTTGCATTACCTGTTCAGGTTTCTGGTGGAATTTAACCTCTGCAGCTGGTGGCACTCAGATATGACAGCCACAGGTAAGTAGCAGCCGGTTCTTGTTTCCCAGCTCAACTTGATAAGCCTTGGGGTCACTGGCCACTTTTCATCAAGGATGTGCTCACATAAACCACCTGGGACCCAGTGATGATTTTTCAGCTCAGTCAGCAAAAGGCACCCTTTGTGCTGACCGCAGCACCATCTAGTCTGACAGAAATGCCACGGGTTTCATTCCTCCCGTGTTGAATGTGCACCCTGACCTGTTTCCTTCACTAAGACTTTGCAGTCAAACACTGCACGTGTGAATTCTTCAAAAAGCTTGCGAGCAGTGCTCAGAATCTAAGGGAGACGCATTGCCTTTTTCAGTCTCAGCGAATGGATAACCACTCTAGTTTTTTATTTGTTTGTTTGCTACAATTAGCCTCGTAAAATACAAATCTAGTCATAGTCTCCCCACTCAAAAGCCTTCGGCGATTTGATGATTCATGGAAACTCTTGTAGAGGTGTGAGTTGCGGAATTAGAGCAAGGTGGATTTGAGTCGTGGCTCCGAGGTTAGCCTTTGGCAAGTTAGCTGATGTTCAAGACTCAGTTTCCCTACATTAAGCAAAATGGGAGACATAATAAATAATATTTATCTCCTATCACGTGTGTGTGTATGTGTGTGTGCTTAATGATAAATCATGCTATCTGCTGAGCGTGGTGACTCAAAACAGGTAGCTGTAATTAACTATGAAGACAGTGCAGACAGTGTTGACCACAGGGATAAACAGTCAAGTCCCCGGGCCCTACAAAACCCGTGCTCTTTAATGCGGGCCGTCTCACAGCCATCCACCCCACCTGCTCAGGCACTTGCTGTTTCCCAGATATGCTCTGCTCTTCCTTTCCTGTGTGCATTCATTCATGTCTGTTTTCCTCCCTGGGATGCAAGGAACCAGAATTAGGCTAGACTACTGCCATTATTATCATTATTATTATTTTAATGATCTGTCTTTTTCATAGAGGTAGATGAGTAATGCAGCAGCCTTCCCCAGATGCTGGCATCTCCTCCCCCATCCCCTGAGACGCCAGTCGGTGAGGATTCTCTCAGTTCTTCCAGGAAGAGTTAGTAGCATTTCCTTCTTGTTTTCGTCCCAGTCAGCTCACACACTTCCCCAGCGTTTCTGCACCATTCTTGTCCCAGTTTGTTTCACACTAAACCAGAGTTTCTGGATAGCATCAGTATCCCTTAGCACCTAACTGGTGCCCAGTACATAGTAGGTGCTCAATGCCACGGGTTACTTACTGAATACCCTGGCAAATCTTTCCTTTGCCGGGTATGACCGTTCGAGCCACTGTCATCGTAGCTTTGTGACTTACAAATAGGACCATGTGTCCTAAATCCAGGACCTCCCTAGTTTCTTGTTAGAGGATGACATGGGGCAACCTCTGCAGAGAGGTGCACGCGTCCAGCTGCACTCGATGAGCTCTGATTACAGTGCACCTGACCCAAACATGTTTGGGGTTGACCCTGTTCTCAGAAGCTGACAGCGCAGTGGAACAACACCTTTGTGCCCTGTTTTCTCACACACGCATGCACACGCTGTCCTGGTGACCCTCAGTGTGTGGGCTCCATACTTGCCCCTTCTTGTTGGGTTGGTACCTGCTTTGCATGTCCATAACATCGCCTCTAGAGATCTAGCCTAAGGAAATAAACTGGGGTGGGAACAAAGGATGTATGACAGGATGATCATCACTAAGAAAGTGATGATTGCAAATACAGGTAACTCTTTAAAGGTGAACAGTAAGGACGTTTCAAAATAAATGACAGCCCATCCACAGAGAGGCAGAGAGAACCTTCACCAAGATTCTGCTTCTGAAAACTTTTTAAGAAGATCGAAACTGCTCATGAAATTAAGTAACATACCAAGATAAACAATATGCTAAACAGTGTGTACCCCGGACAAGCATCCAATGATGGGGGGAACGGGGGCATAGGGAGTTAAATAAATAGGGTGAGCAGCCAGTGGGGACTCAGTAAGCACAGAACAAAATATGAATTAGGAAGAAAAGACTATTATGTCCCCCAAAGGAAATGTTACCTATAGCGTGAACCTGCTTTTGTTTAAAATTGCACCAGATTTGAGAATGAGGGCTGGGAAGGGACCTGCTAAATGGGCACTTGCTATCTTTTTTTCTGTTTACTCTTCTTATTCCACTAGTTTTTCCACAATTTTACTATTAGGAGTGGAAAAAAGTAAAATGAGATTAAAAGAGAGGAATGGAAGAAGGAAGATCAGTAGAGGCCAAAAGAATGGATCACAAGTGGGTCAAAGGGCTGCCCTCACGGCACCGCCAGTTCCCGGGGACAAGTCCCCTCTGCTTGGCTCTGGGAGGCCAGAGCGTGGCGGTTCTGCCCAGGTGAAGTGCTCTGGTCGGGGATCAGGCAGCCTTCCCCTGCTGCCCGCTGGCTGCTTAGTTCTGGGCAGGTTGCACAGTCTCTCTGGGTTCCGGTGTCCCGGCAGGTCAGCACAGACAATGATGGGTTGGTTGGTGCACACAAAGCACACGGGCAAACTTGGCACACAGCAGAGTGCTCCACACATGGTGGGTGGTGTTCCCATGTGGGGCGATGGTGGCTGTTTTGGCTGAGACCGCGGCTCACTCTCAGGGGTGCGTTCAGTGCTGAGGGCAGTGGCCAGTCGTCTTCAGGGTTTGCTTCCTGGTGCCCTCTTCACAACCGGGTGCCTGCCCACCTTCTCTAAGGAGCTTCCACGGTGAGTGTGAGGATGCCCCACTTCTTCATGCCAGCCTGCATCACCATGGCCCCCATTCTGACCGCAGCCTGCTCCCCTTCCCGGTGACCTGCTGCCACAGGCCCTGCCCACGCTCTTGTTCTGGTCCTTCAGATTTGACGGTCAGTTTTAGAATTTCTGTTGTGTGCTAGTCACTGTAATCCTTGCTTAGACCACTGGTTTTCAACCTGGGGCGGGGGAGTTTTTTCTCTCAGGAGTCACTGCAATGTTCGGAGGCAGTTTTGGTTGTCACAAGTGGGGGTGAGCGGGGATACTGCTGACATGCAGTGGGTAGAAGCCAGGGATAGTGCTGAACATCCTACGATGCATAGTCCCTGGCAACAAAGAATCATCCTATTCAGAGTATCATCAGTGCCACTGCTGCAAAACCCCGGCATAGACTGAAGGGTAGAGGGTAGAGGGTAGAGGATGAAGAATAAGGAAGAGGATATGGTCTTTGCGCTCATGGGAAATGTATGCAGTTTCCCATTCTGAAATTCCACACCCCCTCTCCCCTGCTCCCCCTGTACCAGGACCAACAGTGGGCAAAATGTTAGCAAACAGGACTAATGTGATGCCTCAGTTCTCCATTTTCTGTTTTAGAAGCTTTTCTACAAGTTCTTTAATAGGTATTTCTAAGTCATGTCACCCTGTGCTGCACCGTGAGACCTTCCCCCAGATATTGGAAAGACCTTGCCACATGATTCTATCGTCACCACACGGTGAGCCCATGTACAGTGTAGTGCTTTTCCATCTCCAGAGTCCTGGCACTAGATGATCTTCAGACCCCTTCAGCATTCCTGAGCGGTGGGGACCTCTGGAATTTGTCACTAAACCTTCCTGAGCTCCCTCAGTCAGACAGCTACTGGGTCACGGAGGGCTCAGACCTAAACCAAGGGCTCAGCTCGGTGGCAGCGAGCAAGGCAGCCTGCCTTCCTTGAACCCCCGTGTGAAGCACATGAACTGTCTCATCCGGGCCTATAGCCCTCTGCTGGACATGGCTGACGTTTTCCATTTTATAGATGAAGAAATGGAATCAAAGCGGGTGAATGAACTCGTCCTCGGGGCTGCTGGAGATCTTTGTCAAATATAAATGTAAATGTGAGACCCAGCATAAGGAGAGAAAAGTTTCAAGCTTCACAGAAATACTGACTTGCAAGGTTTCTTCATTCTAAATTTACCACTCCCTCACTAGACAAAGACCCTGTGCTGAGACATACATCTTTGTTTAGCTAAAAATGGAATCCATAATTACACTGTTTATCTGCTTCATTTCCTTAATGAAGGGGACTGTGGAAGCCCATTTCTGCTTGATTATCACAAAGGTATCATTTTGGCGAAGTTGCACAGAGAGAATGGAGCTTGCTGGCACCGAGTGTGAATGGGGGTGCATTCACAGAGACAAAAGACGAGGAGAGCTTTTCAAATGGCAACTCTATTCATTCCCAGTTGTCTGTCCATAATTACTGTGAACCCAAGTCAGTTATTCTCATCAGGGACATTTGTTGCTAAGGGAAAATTAAAGAAATTCAATTGTGTGGATGCTCCATTGGGTGCTGCATTGTGAGTGAGTGGTAGGTCATGGCTCCAGCTGGAGCCAGCCGGTCCTGGCCGGATGGGACGTCGAGCGGTTTGGCAGCACGGAAGGGACGCTCCGGGCCGTGACCATGCAGAAGCTGATCTGGGCTCCCTGACTCACAGCGGTGTGACTTTATTTCCCTGGACTACAGTTTCTTCATTTTGTAGAACAGGAGAGCCCCAGACCTTCCGCATTGGTGGTGAGGACCAATTCCACACGAGGGGCCCAGCACGGTGTTTGGGGTGTAGCAAGTGCTTACTGAGTATTGGCTGTGAACGTGCTGCTGGTGATTTTTTTTTATTTTTTTAATGTTTATTTGTTTTTGAGAGAGATAGAGAGAGAGAGAGTACAAACGGGAGGAACAGAGAGAGAGGGAAACACAGAATCTGAAGCAAGCTCCAGGCTCCGAGGTGTCAGCACAGAGCCCTACGCGGGGCTCAAACTCACGAACCTTGAGATCATGACCTGAGCTGAAGTCAGATGCTTAACTGAGCCACCCAGGTGCCCCATTGCTGGCGGTGTTTAAGTAAATGATGGTCATGGTGAGTCACTTTCTGTGAGACTCAAGGCAAGCTATGTCTGCTCTCTGAACCCCGGTTTTCTGCAAAATAAGGAATCAGTCTAGCTGAGCTTCATGACTGCTTCTACCTTTGCCTTTGTAAGCTAATGAGTTTTAAATGCCTAATGGCTAAAACAGTGCCCGTTAGATTACTGGCAGCCTTAGCTATTGGTTCGAAATTCCATAGATAAATGGTAGTGACTGGCAAATATATGTGGTGTCCATAACACTCCAGACAAAGGAAGGTCTTCGTAGTAAACCATCTTATTTAGATTAAATATGGCCATGGTTTTTATATGATCATTCACACGTTTCCCAAAAGCACATCAAGCAACTTCCAGCCAGTCTGTAGTTGTGTTGCACATGGATTCAACAGTTTGTGGCCACATCAGTATGGGTGCCCTACAATTGTCAAGGGAACAAGAATTTCATCTCCAGGAAGGATCAGAGCCAAATGAGCCTCACCATTGAGAGCGCTGGACTCATTCCATTGTAACTGGGCCCAGACAATTACAATTAGAGATGGTGCAATTATTGGGCTTAGTTAAATCATGTGTGCTGCCCATCTCAGCCCGCCCCACAGACCTTCTTCCTTTCTTTCATTGGCCAAACTTCACAGAGCAGTTAAATATATGTGTGCTGGAGGCAGACAGCCCAAGTTCAAATTTTGGCTCACCCACTCACACACTCACTGGATGAATTGGGGCGATTTATGCAATTCTCTCTTCCTTTCACTAATCTGCAAAACAGAGAAAACAATTGTTCCTACCTTATAGTTTATTTATTTTTTGTCATGTTTTACTGTTAAATAGATTAAAACATGTAAAGCAGAACAGCATCTGGCATGGAGTACTTTCTTAATAAACGTGGCCGTTACCGTCATTCAGTGATTGTATGCCATCTGCATATGGGTGCTATTGCCTCTTATCATCTGTGTTTTCTTTTTTTACTTTCTTTCGTTTTAATGGCCTTACCTTTTGAAATTCAAGCAATTTAAGCATTAAAAGGAAGTTTCCCCAAATCAAAAGTCACTATCATTTGCTGTACAAAAGAATCAATTGTAAACATAAGAATCGTGAAAATAAAAAGCGTCAGGAAAGTGTAGCCGTATCTCTGTGCTTTATGTGTGGCCTTCCTAGGTAAAAAAAAAAAAAAAAAAAGGGGGGGGGCGGAGAGCAAATGAAAGAAAATGAAAATGAGAGGAAGGTGGGGAAACCTCCCTACCATCAAAGATGTTCCCCTGAGGAAATCAGAGGCACTGAAAGAGAACTTGGAAGTGAATGACGTTCCCACCAGGTGCCTCTCTGTGCTGTTGCTGTTGGGCACTGGCCACCTAAACTGACCTTGCCTTCCCACCTGAAGGCAGGCAGTTTGTCATGTGGGCCTGAGACGCTTACATCTCCTTTGTCTGATTGCCTGAAAAGCACCATTTAGGAGAATTACTCATTTATCCAGCAAGCACGTGATGACACTTGCTATCAGCTAGCACCGCAGGGCACAGGGGACGGACCTACGCCTTTGGGAGCATGACACTCGCTAGTGCTGTACTGGCAGTGGAGCCAGACATCGGGAAGGTAGCCATCGGCCCTTTCTAACCAAAAAGCAATGGTTCAAAAAGGCCATCAGTTTCTGAGGATTCCATCTAATAACATGCTGTCCTGTGGCAGTCAGCATGTTCACTTAAATAGGCCTCACCTTGTGCCAGCCACTTCCCATGTATTAATTCATCTGATCCCCAAACAACCACATGAGGTTGGTGTTCTTATTCCCATTTTACAGATGAGAACGCTAAGGTATAGAGATTAAACTCACCTGATGTCACACAGCAGTGGCAAGATTCACGACCCCTGATTTGTGCCCTTAGTTACTATGTAATTAGCCCAACTCCTGGTATGTAGATAGGAACACTCTCTAGCAGCCAGCATTTCGTGAAGGCTGTGTGTGTGTGTATGCGCGTGCGTATTTGTGGAAGTGTGTGCATGTATCCCTTGGTTGAGAGCTGTACCTGCTTTAGTCGGTTTATTACTCAGAACAACTCAGTGAGTTATATGGGCATTTTGTCTTCATATCAGTGACCAGTTTCTAGAAATTACATGTTTTACATAAACAAGCTGATTTAATCTACTTCGTTTTGTTTTAGATGAGAAAAATTACGGGGTACCTGGGTGGCTTAGTCGGTTAAGCGTCCGACTTTGGCTCAGGTCATGATCTCACAGTCCGTGAATTCGAGCCCCGTGTCAGGCTCTGTGCTGACGACTCAGAACCTGGAGCCTGGTTCAGATTCTGTGTCTCCCTCTCTCTCTGCCCCTCCCCTGCTCGCGCTCTGCCTCTCTGCCCGTCTCTCTCAAAAATAAATAAACATTTAAAAAAATTAAAGAAAAAAAAAATTACAACGCATTATGCTTCAACCCCAAGCCCCCAGTCAATTTCCTCAAAATAATTAAAGCTCAGTGAAAAGCCTATATGAGAAAAAGAATCACGTTAGGATATACATGCCTGGAATACGGCTTCCTGGTCACCCAACAAATAGCTAGTGGTTACCAAATGCTCATTTAGCATTTAGTAATCCTTTGATGCCTTGCTGAGTGCCAGCTGCCTCCACATAGACACTCCACAAAACATGTACCCGTGCTTCTGACATCCAACCATCGTTGGAATACAACTTGAGACTTTGTCAACACATCATTTTGTTAAAATCTTATTGAGTTTTGGAGTTGAAAACATAAATATATATTCTAGATATTTATAAATATGTGTTTATATTTCTGTATAGACATCAGCCAAAAACTTTGCACAAAGCTTGGTTATTGGAAACTTTTGGTTTCCAAACTATTGGTTATTGGAGCATTCTACTGGTAAGATGTTAATGAGTGACAAGAACCTGTACTATCAGCATTTCCATTTTATAGATGAGAATACGGAGGATTAGCTGGGAGCATTGGAGCAGGCATTTGTACGCCAAACTCCTCTGACTTCAGAGTCTTCACCTTAACTGCTGTGTTCTAGTATCTAGCATCCTTATCATTTTAATGTTACAATGGCTTCACTAGAATGCTAGTGTTATTCTTATTTCTATTACTTGTTACTATTTATTATTATTCACTGATACTCAGCACCCATTATGTTCCAGGTACTGTACTAAGTACTCAACATATATTGTTTCATGTACTTCTCACATCACTCACTGATAGAGAAACTATATTATCCCCAATTTGCACATTGAAAAAAAAAAAGGAAACTTAAAGAGGTTTTGGAACGTGCCCACTGGACATAACTTGTTTATTATTTTACCAACCACAGAGACTTTACCAAGTGCCTACTGTGTGCTCATCTATGTACCGGGCTTATCTAGTGCTATATTACTGGACAAGGAACTTCATAATAGTAGGATTAGGTTCATGGCTGTGGTTCAAAGACATTACGTATTTTACTATTCCATGTTTCAATTTTGTTTCTGTAATAAAACCACACAATTGCATCATGACCTTTGTCTCACCCTGAATAATATGGTGTAACTTGTATTTTATACATTTATTCAGATATACATATGTGTTGTTGCTAAGTTCAAGTACGTCTGAAGGCAGAGACCCGTTGACTGATGTTGTCCCAGAAAGTATTCTAGTGATGCATAAATGATAGTGGATGAAGCCAACACACTGCTTGAGGAATTACAGCTTATAGAGTTGCTTGGCAGATGAAATCACTTGACTAATTAGAAAATAATGCATTATGCTGTGCCTAGAAAAATCACAGCGTAGCAGGAGCGGAACTGTGTTCTGAGTTACTGTAGGCTGCCAGTCACAATAAAGCCTGTGCCTGTGTTCTTCATCTTTTTCTTTTTCCCCCTATCCCTGCAGCCCAGAAATTGAAGCAGACCCTGGAACCTTGTGATACAGAGTATCCAGCGTTTGTCTCTGAGCGCACCATCAAGGAAACCTCAGGGAACATTGCTTGTGAAGACTGCTCTAAGTAAGCCTCCCGCCTCCTTTCTGCTCAGTGTAGAGCTCTCCCAGATGGGCCAGTGTGAATGGCGTGGTCAGGATCACAGCGAGAGATGGAAACATGGCTGCCCTCTTGTGTGAGGAAGCGTTTCCACCAGCTTGGAGGAAACATCATTTCGCTTTGTTAGAGAGATCATTTAGAATCTGGGAAGCATTCAGAGTGCTTGCGAATGCATCCTAGAATATATACGATTTTTAGTCAGGTTTGTCATTGGTTGGAAAAAGTCCTGATGGTGTTTTCCCAGTTGACATTTGTCCATTTCGGCTATCTATTGGAAAAAGATCCTTAGATGTCTTTCCTGAAGGCACGAAATCTTCAGGATTCACCAGAATCTGATGTATGGGGAATGAAATTTGGTAGCTTACTAGGCATTTCCCTGATTGCTACTGAGTTTGGGCCTTTTTTAATGGTTTTATTGATCATCTGAGTTTCTTACCCCTTCATTCCTGTTGGCAGTTGTCTATTGGGTGGTGAATCTTTTCTTACTGATTTGGGTGTCATATGTTTTGGATACGATTTCTTTGCAGTTGTATGCTTTATATGTGTGTTTTCCTTTTCCTTCATCTGACTCTTCACTTTTTATAATGTCTTTAGATGCATAGACATTTTCTTTTACTTTTATTTTCATGTCTAATTTATTCTTCTGTTCTATGATCTGTGTGTTTTGTGCCTTAAGAAATTAGTCACTGCCCTCCTATCATAATGGTGTTCTCATGTATTTTTATTCTGAACACTTCAAGGTGTTGATTTTCACATTTAGGACTTGAATCCCTCTGGAATTTATCTGTGTGTGTGGCATAAGGCAGTGTCTAATTTCATCTTTTTCAATATAGTTGCCCCGTTGACCAGCACTACTTACTGAATGGTCTTTTTTTTTTTTTTTCCTAATTGATTTATTATGGCACCTGTGTCATAGGATTAGTTCTACACAGATCTGTTTCTAGGTTTTATGATTTGTCAGTAATGATGCCAACACCGATCTCTTTAATTATTATAGCTTATAGTATGACTTGATATTTAAGAGAGCAAATACCTTTTCCATATAGTCTTCTAAGTTGTCTTGGCTATTCTTGTCTCTTTACTCTTTCATATTAATTTTGTAATCAGCTTGTTAACTTCTATGAATTATGCTATGATTTTGATTAAAATTGCTGTAAGTTATAGATTAATTTGAAGATAATTGCTATCTTTTATAATCTTGGAACTTTTCATTTATAAACTAAGTATGTCTCCTTAGTTACAGGTCTTCTAATACAGTTTTATAATTTTATGTTAGATTTATAATTTGAAAGCTTATAGTTTTCCCTTCCAGCAGAAATGGCATACATTTAAAACTACCTTTTCTAATTGGTAATTGCTAGAATATGAGAACATCACTGATTTCTGTATGTTGAATATCTTGTATCCATTTGCTAAATGCTCTTTTAGATTTAATAGTTTGTGTATGGCTTCTCTTGGACTTTTTTTTCATACACACTAACATCATTTGTGAAAATGTTCCTTTCTAACCTCCATACTTACTGTTTTGTTGCCTAGAAGTAACTAGGATTGTTGACTAGAAGCAGTGAAAGTAGACAACTGTATCTTGTTCCTCAATTAAAGGAATTTCTTCTTGGGGCACCTGGGTGGCTCAGTCGGTTGAGCGTCCAACTTCAGCTCAGGTCATGATCTTGCAGTGTGAGTTCGAGCCCCACGTCGGGCTCTGTGCTGACAGCTCAGAGCCTGGAGCCTGCTTCAGATTCTGTGTCTCTCTCTGCCCCTCCCCTGCTCATGCTCTGTCTCTCTGTCAAAAATAAAACTAAACATTAAAAAAATTAAAAGGAATTTTTTCTAATAATTCCGTGTTAACTATGATGTTTGCTATTTTTTTTTGTTTTTTTTGTTTTTTATTGAGGTATAACTCACAATATCATATTAGTTTCAGGTGTACTACCTAGCAATTCAGCATGTGTAAACATTATGAAATAGTCACCACAATAAAGCTAGCCCCCATATGTCACCTTACAAAGTTAATACAATGCCATTGATTGTATTCCCCATGATGTACATTACATTCTCATGACTTACTTATTTTAGTGCTGAAAGTTCATACTTCTCAATTCCCTGCACCCATTTCATCCCCCTCCACCCCCTTTCCCTCTGGCAACCACCAATCTGTTCTCTTCATCTATGAGTTTTATTTTGTTTTGTTGATTTATTTTTTTGGTTGGATTCCACATGTAAGTAATATCATATGGTATGCTATTGGGTTTTCTAGATTGTAGTAAAATATTAATACTATTAAACTTACCATTGTAACTGTTAAAGAGATTTTGATGGTGATTTTCTTTTTAAGTTTCTTTGTTTGTTAAGTGATCTCTGTAGCCATGTGGGGATTGAACTCACCAGCCTAAGATGAAGAGTCCCATGCTCCCCTGACTGAGCCAGCCAGGCACCCCCATTGTAACTGTTTTTAAGTGCACAGTCCAAGAGCATTAAATATGTTTGCAATGTTATGCAACCATAACAGTTATCCATTTCCTGAATTGCTTTAGATTTTTGGTAGTTAACCATTTATTAAGTTAAAGAAAACCTCTTCAGGGGTGTTTGTTGCTCTCATTGCTATTGTTTGGAACTTTAATGGAGGTTGGGGCACCTGGGTGGCGCAGTCGATTAAGCATCTGACTTCGGCTCAGGTCATGATCTCATGGTCTGTGGGTTCGAGCCCCGCGTCAGGCTCTGTGCTGACAGCTCAGAGCCTAGAGCCTACTTCAGATTCTGTGTCTACCTCTCTCTCTTCACATCCCCTGCTCATACTCTGTTTCTCTCTCTCTCAAAAATAAATAAATTTAAAAAAAAAGAATGGATATTAATTTTATCAAAACATTTTTCTACATCCATTACTAAAATAATTTTAAGATGTTGAGTTACAATAATAAAAATGTTTTAAAAAATTAAACTGTGAAATATATCGTATATACTATAAATATCGTTTTTATGTTTATTCATTTATTTTGAGAAAGAGAGCATGAGTGAAGCAGGGAAAGAAAGAAAGGGAGAGAGAGAATTCCAGGTAGACCCCAACATGGGGCTCAATCTCACGATGGTGAAATCATGACCTGAGCAGAAGTCAAAAGTCTGATGCTTAACCAACTGAGCCACCCAGGCACCCCTGTAGTATCTTCAATGGTAGATGGCTTATCTAGTGTGAAAACATGCTTTCTTTCCCAGGGTGGTCTTTCATGGTCATGATTACAAAAAAACAAAAACAAAAACTATCTTGCTAGGTCCATTTGTTCATGTCATATTAATCTTTTGCATCTGTGCTCAAAAAGAAGATTGGGTTATACTTTTCCTTTCATATACTGTCATTAGGCTTTGCTATTAAGGTCATTTTATTGTCACAAAATTACTTGGATCTTAAACATTTTGTGTAAGATTAAATTATCTGCTTCTTTTAGGTTTGGTAAAATTTATCCATAAAACTATGAACGACTGATAGGTTTTTTGATTGCTTTTCTGTGTGAGTAAATTCTCAACTACTGAATTAGTTTCTTCAGTGCTTAGCTATCTCTTTGGAATTTCTGTTTCTTCTTGAAACAATTTTGGTAATTATATTTCTTAGAAAATTGCCTATTTCATACCACTCTTCACGTTTATTGCATGCATTTGTTAATAGTGTTCTTTTTTGATTAAAAATGCTGCCGTATTTGTGATTTTGCCCTCTTTTAAATCAATCTCTCTCCCTTCCCTTCTCTTCTCTCTTATACCCCCCCACAGCTCCTCTTCTCAACACCCCCTCCTTCCCCCCTCCTTTTCTTTTCCCCTCCTTTCCCCTCCATCCACCTCCCTCCCTCTCCCTCTTTCTCTTTCACTCTCCCTCCCTCTCCTTCCCTTTCTATCTCCCTCTTCCTCTCTCTTTCTTCCACCCTCTCCCTCTGTCTCTCTCCCTCCCTCCCTAACTCCCTCCTGCCATCATTTCTTCCTTCCTTTGCTCCCTCCCTCTTCTTACTAATAGAGATGTTTGGTTTTTTTCTCTTTTCAAAGAACTATCATCTAGCTTGTTAGATTTTCTCTATTGTTTCTTTGACTTTCTATTTCATTTATTTGCTTTTTATCTGTATTATTATCCTTCTGTGTTTTTGGGATTTATTCTGTTTTTTTTTAAATTTTCTATCATATTGTGTTTGATGTGTAGCTTTTGCAGCTCCATTCATATACATATTATATGTATATATATATATATATATATATATATATATATATATATATAATTATATATATATATATATAATTTCTCTCTACATTTCAATTTATATAGGGCTTTCATTATTCAGCTGGGATAATTTTCTAATATTCACCATATTTTTGATCTGTAAATTTTTAAATAGTGTTTTAAGATTTCCTAATATATGGGTTTTGAAACTATCTTTTTTTTATTGATCTCTGATTAAATGACATTGCAGTCTGTATAACACATGGTTTTCAGTCTGTGCAGAGACTTGCTTTGATTTCTAGCACTTGTCCTCGTGTTTTTGAAAGCAAGTTTCATTCTCTGATAGCTCAGGACAGGGATTAATATAGATCCATTGGGTCAAGTGTGTTAACTGTGCTTCAAAACTGTTGTTGTTCTGTTTTAGATATCAGGCTCTCCCCAGGCTTATGGATTTTTACTCTCCTTCATGTCATTCATTTTACTTTGCTTTTTATATTTGGAGGCTATTATCATGGACATCCCTGTTCAAGACTGGTAAATCATTGCTATGATCACTATGTGATCACCCACTCTATGGGAAAGTAATGTCTATTTTGTTTGCTGATAGCACAAGTACAGTGTTTCTTTGTTTGGTAATATTTCCTAGGCATGTTTTCTCCCTTCCCTCCATTTGCAACTTCCCTTCCTTCTTTCCCACCCCCCTTTCTTTCTTTCTTTCTTTCTTTCTTTCTTTCTTTCTTTCTTTCTTTATTTCTTTTTTGTCATTTTGCATTAGGATGTTGTCTTATAAATAGAATAGAGCTGGATTTGGCATTTCTATTATCTCTACTATTGGAAATTTAATATTATGATTTATTATACTTCCTGCTAAGTTTGAATTTATTTCTACCATCATTTTATAGGCTTTCTATCCCCATGCATTTTCTTTCTTTCTTTCTTTCTTTCTTTCTTTCTTTCTTTCTTTTCTTTTCTTTTCTTTTCTTTTCTTTTCTTTTCTTTTCTTTTCTTCCTTCGTCTTTCTTTCTTTGTCTTTATTCCTTCCTTCCTTCCTTTCTTCCTCTTCCCTCCTTTCTTCCTCTTCCTTCCTTTCTTTATCTTTCTTTCTTTTTTCTTTCTCTCTCTTTCTTCTTTCGCCTTTATTTGGATCTATTGAGTTTTCTCTATTCCATTTTTCCCTTACTAGCGTGTAAGTTACACACTCTTTTCTTGTGATATTTATCCATAACCTTGGTACATATTTCAGGGTCTCTTCCCTCCTCCAGAACAAACTCTTAAATCTCTAACTTGGATTAACTCCCATCTCTTTCTTGTGATATTTCCTAACATTTTAACTATGTTGTGTTTTTAACCCACCAAATATGTTGTTATTATTGCCTGTAGTAAATGAGATGTTTGCCAATTTGTTTACTCCCTATTTTTTAAAAACCATGCTTCTTGTTTTACAGTACTTTAGAAATTCTTTTCAGGAATGATCTAGGAGTGGTAAATTATCTCATTCTTTGTCTGAAATGCTTTATGTGCTATATATTCTGCAGTGATCATTTAACTCCATGCTATCTAAATTGAAATATTTTAAAGATACTGTTCCATTGTGTCCTGAGTGTTAGCTTTGTACCTCTATAGGTGTTCTGGTGTTTTCCCCCTCAGAGGGCTTTTAAAGGGCTTCTCTTTGATATTCCGAAGTTTCACCATCATGTGTCTAGATAGAAATTTACTTCTGTGTGCTTAAATACTTTATTCTGAGTAATTTCCTTAAACTTCAGTTCACTGATTTCCTTCTGATTGTGTCTAGTCCACCGCTTAGAGTCCATTGAGTTTTTGATGTGGATGTCTTTCTCCTTATTTCTCGATGTTTTATTTGTTTCTTTTAAAAATCTGTGTATTCTTGGGGTGCCTGGGTGGCGCAGTCGGTTAAGCGTCCGACTTCAGCCAGGTCACGATCTCGCGGTCCATGAGTTCGAGCCCCGCGTCAGGCTCTGGGCTGATGGCTCGGAGCCTGGAGCCTGTTTCCGATTCTGTGTCTCCCTCTCTCTCTGCCCCTCCCCCATTCATGCTCTGTCTCTCTCTGTCCCAAAAATTAAAAAAAAAAAAAAAAAAAAAGTTGAAAAAAAAATCTGTGTATTCTCATATGCTTTAAAGTCGCTAAGAAAGTGAACTTTAAAATATCTGTGTATTTTTAATAAGATGTAAGAGTGTTATTCTTGAGTTTTCTGTACCTAATTATAAAGACTTTTTAAGTTTGTTTTTGCACTTTAAATTTGGTGTTGGGGGCAGGGCACCAATTTCCTTGTCGCTTGTGTCTTCTTTCTTTCCTGGTAGATAATTTGCTCATGTATTCTGTCATCTTTGACCATGGACTGATTTTTACTATTAATTATTATTTTTGTGGGAACAGAATAGAGCTCGAGTCTCCCTTCACAGTAGATTTACAGTTGGACTTTAATCACGCATCCTGTTAGTATTGACTGCCTGTGAATTCTCGTTACGTAAGTTTTTGTGTTTAGGAGTTTCTGCATCATATAATTACAGTAAATATTTTTCCTGGGCAGCATGTAGTTTTGGCTTAAAGTTTGATTTCTCATGCTAATATTGTTTTTCCTGTTCAGACCCCAGAAGCACCAGATTATCAGCTTTTTTATACTTAGTTATAAATGTACAAGTTGGCCTTTGGTATCTTGTCTTGTAAATTCTTTTGTATTTAAACATGCTTGTATTGTTTAACTGTTTCATACAGCATGTCTCTGTGTTTAAAAGAGAATGGCTTCCATATTGGCTTAATCCACCATGTTCCAGTTCACTGTTCGGACTGAGGACTTTCTGGAGCCTCCACAAGAAACCCTGGACGTATAGCAGTTTAGCACAGGAGCTGTGCAATCAGGGAGCTCAGAGTGTGAGTCCTAACTCCCGTAATCACTAGCTGTGTGACCTTGAGCAAAAACCTAAACTCTCTGAAACTCAGCTTCTTCCTGGGTAATTTGGGGGATAGTAATAGTAAGCATATCATAGCCTTATAAGAATTAAGTGGGAAGAGGCACCTTGGTGACTTAGTAATTTGAGCATCTGACTTCGGCTCAGGTCATGATCTCACAGTCAGTGAGTTTGAGCCCTGCATCGGGCTCTGTGCTGACAGCTCTGTGCTTGGACCCTGTTTCCGATTCTGTGTCTCCCTCTCTGTCTGCTCCTTCCCTACTCACGCTCTGTCTCTGTCTCTCAAGAAAGAATAAACATTACAAAAACATTTTTTTAAAGAATTAAGTGAGAAAATTTATGTTGTAAATTTAGCATGGTGCCTGGGACAGAGTAAGTTCTCAATAAACGGCCACATTTAATACTAACATAATGCTATACTAACTATGCAAAGATTTTAACCCCCATTAGCTATTCTGTTAAAATGTGGGGTTTCCTTTTTATAGTCTAACATCACTTCACTACTGTAGAATTCCTGTAGAAAAAGGTACAACATATATATACCTCTGATGGCCAAAGTTCATGTATGACTTAAGTAAGGATTATTGACAAGTCATGGCATGTGGCTCTGTGAAGTAGACTCCACTGACTTTATAATGACTACAAACCTTTTTGACCAGAGGGATATTATATTCTTAGTAGTTGTTAACTCCAGATTCAGTTGGCGGCCAGCATCTCTTAGTGCATGATAGGCAATCAGATTTAGTGCACTAACTTAGGTTTCTCATTTCCATTCTAAATGAGAAAACAAATAGAACCAAGATAGATGATTGCTAAGGCAAGCAATGTTTTTCCTTATTGACTTGTAATTAAAAGCCAAAAATACAAATGCCGTTTGATTAAGATTAAAGTAGGGGCACCTGGGTGGCTCAGTCTGTTAAGCATCTGACTCTTGGTTTTGGCTCAGGTCTTGATCCAGGGTGGTGAGTTCAAGCGCTGTCTTGGGCTCTATGCTGGGCATGAAGCCTGCTTAAGAAAGATCTCTCTCTCTCTCTCTCTCTCTCTCTCTCTCTGTCTCTCTCTCTCTGAGGGACCAGAATGGGGACTTGTGCTTTCCCTTTCTTTTTTATTAAACTTTTTATTGATATGTAGCACATACAGAAAAGTGCACAAACCAGATTAATTAACTTAAACAGCACTCAGGCTGAGAAGTGAATGAACATTGCAAGCCCCTTGGAGGACCCCTTCCTGCCCCTGCTGGGTGCAGCCTCCTTTTTACCATATGACAACCACTGTCTTGAGTTCTAACGTCGGTGATTGCTTTTACTTGTTTCTCACGTCTAACTTGGGAGATGGCAATCAGTTCATAAGATAGGAGGGCTGACGGATTAGTGACCTTGAGGGGAGTTTCTAAGGAATCAGCTTAGAGAACAAAATAAGGCCTTAGGGGAAAAAAAATATAGCCCAGGACTTCGGCGTGCACTTCTTTATTGTTGGTTCTGTCCTAGATACTGGGCCACATTGTTGGGAACCAGAAGCAAATGAGGCACACACAATTCCTGCCCTCATGGAGTTTACAGATGGGTAACTAGGCAATGTCAACACTCCATGCTTAGGGCTAGGATTATTGAGTATATGTCGCATGGAAGCACAGAAGGGAGGCTTGGGGTGGTCAAGACAGGCTTCCTTAGAAGCAGTGGCATTTATTGTCAGACCACCGGGATACAAAGGAGTCAGTAGGTAAGAACATCCAGGCAGAGGGAAGAGCCATGTGTAGATAAGAGGAATTGTAGTCTGTTCACAGATTGTTAGAAGTTCAGGGAAGCTGGAACAGAGAGCTGAAGGTGAGGAGGGATGGGAAAAATGCCAGCAATAAGAGTGGCAGTGGTGATCTCTTTGGGCAGGAAGTCATGATTCAGAAGGACCATGCTGCCCACCATTCCCCTGCACAGCACACACACCCATACCGACTCTGGTCCTGATAGAGCAAAAAACCCATTTGTATCCCCTCCTCCATCTCCTCCTCTTTTTAAGGGTTAGAAATCGACAGATCAGCTGGGGTAACTAGTTGAGTGAGAAACCAATCTGTGACTATTTTTTTTTCTAATCCAAAAATCATCCTATAACTCTCATATCATACAAAACAGGCTCATGACAATAGTCTCAGATGCTCTTGAAGGACCGAGTCTTTTATTATCTTTTGCATATCCCTTTCCCTCTTTCCTTTCCCCATCTTATGAAAGGAAATTTGTTAGAAGATATATCTGAGTATTTCTCAAAGTATATATGAAGATAACAACTTACATTTTAAATTATCTTTGTCTTCTTGGAATGAAATATGTTAAGGAGAAAAATAATGTTATTTTGTCATTTTTCCCTTGGTGACAGCTGGTAGATATTTCAGGACAATGGCCTATACGTTTGCTGTCAACCAGGAAGCTGAATTCACACGTCTGCTTTACATTTAATTCCTGTAGAAATTTGTCAACCTCTGCCTGGAAAGAGTGAGATTCTACAGGACTGGTTCTCTAAGACAATTACTAATTCTTGACCAACTTTGTAGGTAACTTCAGGTCAGGGGCAGTGACATTCAAAAATAACACAATTCTGCAGCCTTTGGCCAGGAGTGAGTTGGAAACGGAGTTTGGTGAAAATTATAGCATTTCAGAAATTACGCACTAAGATCTTTTTCAAAGAAAAACATCTCGCCTCCCGCAATGGAACATACAAAACTGTGTCCATTACAAACCCTTCTCAAGGCAGCGATTACTTTCCTCCACAAGCAATGGCAAACCATAGAGTAGCGATCCCAGGGAACTGTGCGCTTCCCACGGGAACATGCCTCATGCTGCATGTTGCTGTGGACTGTCACCAACAATCTGCCCATCTCTTAGAAGCAATCAGATGTCCTTGCTGCTTAAACATGTTGCTAGAACTCAGGAAACCATGTCAGGTGGTTCTGGCCGTATCATCCAAGTCTTTCTGGTCTCCGGTAATCTTTGAAGACCGACTGCTCCTAACTCTGTTTTTGTGCCTGTTTCCAAAATCACTCTATGGTTTTATATGGAAAATACATCAAGAGGTGACTCAGTTGCTCTACATAGAAACCTTCAAATTGGCAACTCTGGAAGTGGACATCTAGCCGTCAATGCCATAGACAGCTATAGTATAACAGAAGGACAGTATGCAATGTTTAAAAAAGGATTTTCAAAAATATAGGGTTTATTAAGAATGCAGGAGCCTAAAAGAAAATAAGAATTTACATAAGAATGTCATTAGGGTTGGTGGTTTGGCTGTGTTAACCAATAATTTTCGTCATTCAATATCCCACTGATTATTAAATTAATCTGTTATTCAAACAGCAATCGAAAACAACTCAGCCCATATTTTCTGGGCATTTGTGACTGTCAACAAGTTGAACGAAATTGGGGATCTAAAGAGAATGTAATGTTTTACTATTTTCCGATACGTTTCTCTCCTTCTTGATACCCTCCCAGCCTTTGCTGAGACGGGGATCCACTTGGAATGAAAATCAATGGCTAAATTAACTACTTCTAGCCTGTTAAGAAAAATAATTAATCAAGAGTAAAGGGGAACATGTGTAATGCATACAACGCCTGAGCTTTAAAAACCTTGTCACGTTACAATGCTGGCAAGATATTCATTTTTTAAGGCAAATTAGATTTTTTTTGTTGGGGGTGTGTGTGTGTGTGTATAAATGTGTGCGGATGTCCTTTTTTTTTGGGGGGGGTCGTATCACTCATAGCTTTTCATAAAAATTATGTTGCCATCAGTTTCACTTTGGGATCAGAACGCAAGCTTTGCTCATCTTCTTGGAAGCCCCGAAAGCTGTGGCTACACTTTTCCTTCTCTCATCACTTCTCCCCATGAGCCTTTCATTTGTCCGCTAAACTGAAAGAAAGTAATTGGTCTCGAAGCTGCGTTGACATGTTTCGTGGGCTCCAGTTCAGAGAACCATCGTTCAGGGATTCCATTTTCCTGCAAACTTCTCCAATTTCCTGTTGGGGTCTCACACTGGGTGGGCGTTTTACCGCAAGTCTTCAGACTGTTCCTAGCGAATGCCCTGCAGGTGTTGTTACCAGTGGGCCTTCTGGAAACGACCTGTAAAATGGATCCATTGCACAATGGGGACACGGTGCCTTCCTGAGTCAAGGCTAAGAGACTGGGCTCTGGGGCTGGACTACAGTCTGGGCTATCACACTTAATCATGCAAAGATTTTAATCAGTTATTTAAATGTTCTGGGCTCTGCTCATCTCCCCAAGGACCTGCCTCATAGGATCTCTGTGTGGGTTAAAAAAAAAAAAAAGTATAACCCTCATAGTTAGCACAGTGCCCAGCACAGAGTAAATGCTGCATAAATGGGAGATATTTTTATGGAGCACAATCCACAAACCCATCTGTGTTGACAGGGATGTAGGAAAACCACAGAACTCCAGTCAGGCTCTTCTTCCAGATTTCTTAGCCCGGAAGGTAAAACTAATAGTTTCAATCAGGAAAAGTAGTTGGTGAGGTTTTTGCTCCAATGAGACTGTCCTAGATAAAGTGGATCTTGGATTTTTGCCACTTCTTGGATCTACTTGAGCTCTTGGTTCGTAAAAAAAAAAAAAAAAAAAAAAAATTTTGGAAATCTGAATTAAGGACTACACATATTCAATAGTGATCAGATACTTCATTACACAAATTGGACACAGACTTTGCCAGTGGGAGTACATCAGTGTCATGAATAATGTAATTTGTAGGCGTTAAAATGTAACAGTTTTAACCACTTAATTTGCAAGCATACACTAATTTGTTGAAATATTTTTGTATCTCCTGCTCTATAGATTCTTGCCAAACTACTGTACTCAATCTTGTTTAAAATGTGTAAATAAATGTGATTCAATTTCCCATGAAATAATCATTGGCCCTTTCCAACGGGCTTAGTTCACTTCTAAACAAGACAACTTTCCATTCTACAATGAGATTAACACCAAAGGTCAAATTCTTCCCTTTGGAGATTGAGAGTGGTGCATTTTTTTTTCTCCAAATTTTCCCTTGGTGTCATTTACTCACTTATACCTTGCCATGTTGGCTGGTAATATACAGAGCTGTGTCCCTTTGAATTTTACAGTGTCACACCCCAGCTGTGGTGGAGGAAAGCCAGCCACCTCCTCCTTGCTAGGTTCTGGCTTCCTATTCTACAGCTCAGAAAGGTGGTAGGAATAACTTCTGGATCCTAAAAGCAATTCCTTTCCAACACAAAAGATTTAAAACATGAATATGCAATCTAGAAGCTTCTCAACACTTGGTCATCTTAATGTTGAGAATGTGCCACTCCTCCCTTACCCTTAATAAAGGGCCGCCTTCTTTTCATATTATGGGTATGGTGCCAGGTTTGAATAATTCAATACTGGCTCTTACAGTCAACAACCTAGTTAGTGCTGTGTGTGTGTGGTTGCTAAAAACATGCTGGCTTTAAACTTTAAAAAAGGGGAAAGGGAGGTAAATGCTTATCGTGGGAGCTGTATTTTGAATTGTTGAAATAGTGCCGGAAGATGAAAATATGTCCCGGAGGCATTAGAATAATTGGGATTAAAACCTCTGGTTGAATTTCCTACCAGTTCTTCTGGATCTCAACTCAATGAGGTACTTTAGTGGAGACCGGACTTTACTGATTCTTTCTCAGATGCTCAAAGGAAGAAAGGTGCCCTATTGCAAACACAAGGACGATTACAACTTTGAGGTTCCAGATAGAATGGTGGTTGTGTAGATGTTGCTATCTTTACTTGCCCTTTGATAATCAGTATTTGGAGAGGTTTTAGTACAGGAAATGTTGTAAATTACTGTTTTCCCTCGCTAGTCCGTGATGCAAAATGAGAGGGGCGCATGTCTGTAATGAGTAGGCAGGTCTCTACCTGACATGAATGAGTCTCACAATTTCCCATTTGTGCATTTCTTAATGTGTGGGAAAGCGGGGTGGGAGCATATGTAAGTTTGGCTGGGCTCACAACACAGTGAGGCTTTCCTCTTCCATGCCGGAGGGTAGGAGACCAGCATAGCCAAGGAGTATTTTTAGAATGTTTATTTGCATGGGGAATGGAGGAGTGCAGAGCTGTGTCCACACCATTGACGTTTTCGAGCTGCATTTCTGCGGTGCATTGTCTCCATCCCAATGGCTGTTTGTGCTGTGACGCCCACCATCCCCACCTCAAAGAGCAGTCTGTGTTCCTCCCTTGGGCTGCCCGGTGCTGCACCTGAAGTGGCTTAGCAAGTTGCCAAAACCCTATAGATGTGTGTTTATTAACTCTCCAGCTTGCCCTCCATTTGTTTAGCTTGGAAAGAGTTTATATATTCCTATGGGTATTAAAAACCCATCTGATGTATTAAAGGAGCTCAAAGGATCAAAGCAGAAATGCTGCTTGAAATGCAGCATATTGAATATAGACATAAAATTTCTAGACACGAACCACTTTTTCACAGGACATTTTGTATACTCAAGAAGGGAATTCATTTTTTAATGATCAGCTTTTCTTCGAGACTTGGCATTTCTCTCTCTCTCTCTCTCTCTCTCTCTCTCTCTTTCAGGTGACCTCCACTTCCACCTTTTTAGGATTGCTTATGATTTTGACAGGAAAACCCCTTGGCAACCTAGGGTGGAAGCAAGCATTAACCTCAGTACCACCTTTCATGCCTAGGAAGATATAGCCCAAGATCCTTAACAAACACATCAGCCACTGGTTAATGACCAAGGTTCTTTGCGCATTGGGAAGAAAAATGGGTGGAGAGGTTATAAGATGAGGATCAGAATCACCCATGGTCCACATAACTAGAGGTGTAAGTGATCAGTCAGAGTGATGTGGGAGAAATTCTCAGGCTAGAATCTTTATAGCAGATGCTTCTCAAACAAAACTCTCTGCTACTGACTTTTAGAAAACAAATTATATATTTCAGGAATGATTCCATTTCTGTTGAAGTAGGTTGCCCCTGCAGTCCTGCATTATTTGAGTACCTCCCAGCCTGTATGAGAATTTATACATGATTTCTGTTTATTGAATGTCTACTTTTTGCTAAGGGCTTCATATCTATTTCCATGTATATTGTTCTTCCCATTTGTTCATTTCTTCTGCATTTTGCCAAGTAGGAACCTGAGGCTCAGAGGAGTTAAGCCCTTGACCAGTGTTACAGAGCTGCTAAATTCTAGATTTGGGTTAGATCAGCATCTTCCTGACACTGAAGCCTGATAGAGAATTCCTCTGGCATCCAGGAAAAAGCCTCTCCATCATAGTACTAAGTCACCTGTGTCAGACCGAGTTCATCTCACCATGAAGGTTTATTTGGGAAACTGACAATTCTACCAATTCATTTGATCTATGGGAAGAAATTACAAACATCCAATTTGACAAGAGCCATATACTTCCTGAATACCAGTTTCATGCACTTCTCCATCTGACCTACTTGGAGGGTTTCTTGCAGTGCCTAGTGCATTGCTGTTTAAGCATGTGTTTCTTTGTCTTCCTCACACACCAAATCAGGTGAAATAGGCTGGAACAGTGGTAAAAAGTAGTTCAGGCTTTGGTGTCGTCATGCAAACCTGGGTTTGAATTCTTAATCCCATGACTTCCTAACTGGGCGACCTTTGCCTGTGAGTGAATTACCCATCTTAGTTGCCATCTGTTCATCTGAAAGATGACGATGCTAATAGTGTCTACAGGGGGGCTGGGTTGATGTGACTATTACAAGGTACAATTATTTTTAAAAAGCTTCATCCAGCCCCTGGCATTTAGTTGGTATTCAATGGCTCAGTCTTCTACTGAATTCAATATAGATGGGGCATGTCATGTTAATTCCTGTATTCTTAGCACTTAAAATACAGCTTTGCATATAAAATAGTATTCAGAAAAGTGTTGATTGAGATAGAGTTTCCCAAGAGCCTTGTAAGTGAGCAACAGAGGACAGGGTGTGTTTGTAATTCCAGTAGCTGAGACACCTGTTATTTTGTATGATATTTGAAAACAAGTATGTGTGTGTTTTGGAAACAACTAAAAGCTCAGAATACCCAGAGCGAAAAGAGAACTTTGTGATTCTCCTTAGGAAAAGAGAGGATGGTCCAGGGAAGGGAAGGTGCTTGCCTAATGTCCCACAGGGAAAAAGCAGCTGATTCCAGATGCAAAGCCCAGGCGACAGCCTATTAAGAATTTTTCTCTGTCACATTGCTTCTTCTCCATAGCTGATCATTTTTTATAATTTTTTTTTAACGTTTATTCATTTTTTGAGAGAGAGAGACAGAGCATGAGCCGGGAAGGGGCAGAGAGAGGGAGACACAGAATCTGAAGCAGGCTCCAGGCTCTGAGCTGTCCACACAGAGCCCATTGCGGGGCTCGAACTCACGAACTGCGAGATCATGACCTGAGCTGAAGTTGGAAGCTCAACCGACTGACCAACCCAGGCACCCCAATAGCTAATAATTTTTTAAATAACTATTAACTAACTGAATGCATAAATAAAATATGATATACAAATAGAGTAAGTAATTCAAATAGTATATGCGGATATGCAGTGAGAATTGGATCTCCCCCATAGCTGGTAACTTTTAAAATAACTGTTAACTAAACACATAAATAAGCGATTATACAAAGTATGATATACAAATATAGTCAATAATTCAAATAGTGTAAGGATATGCAGTGAGAATGAAATCTCCCACCACCCATTACCCCTGAATCCTGTCTAGAGGACAGCCATTGTTTCTAGGTCCTAGTGCACCCGTCCAAGGATGTCTTATGCAAATAAAAGCACACATTTTTTAATACCACTCATTTTTTTTTACAGGAATGAGAACATAGTATACATACTATACTTCACTTTTTTTCCACCTGATATATCTGAAACTATCTTTACATCATTACATAGATTTGTCTTTCTATTAAAAAAGGGGGGGGGTTACCTGAGATTCCATTGGGAGGGATATTTTCATTTAACCCAAATTAGACCCCAAACATTGGCTACTTGAAGCAGAGTAGAAAGGAATGTTTTCATGCACTATGTAATTTATTTGTATGGTAAATGATGAGAAGAATTGATGGGTCAAAGTGTATGCATATTTGTGATTTTGATATACCCTGCAGAAATGCACTGTGGTGATGTGAAGCCAGTTTGCATTCCTAAATCCTCATAAAGGATTTACGTTAGTTATACTCTTACCGGCATAGCGCGTTACCAAAATGTTGTGTCCTTTGCCAATCTGGGAGATGAAAAATGGAATATCATTGTTATCTTAACTCTGCTTTTAATGACTGAGGCCGAATATATTTTCTATGTTTTAAAGCCACTTACATTTCTCCCTCTGTGGGTTCTCTAATTATGCCCTTACTTCTCTTTTCCTCTTATTAGTCTGTTGGTATTCTCTTCTTTTAAGATATTCGACTTTTATATTGAACTTATAGAATAACAATATTAACTATTTTTTAGCCCACGTATCATGTGAAAAACAGAGCTCATCATAATGATTTTGTAATTACAAAGTCATACATGGCCTTATGGAAATGGTAGAGAATTACCTGTAGTCTCATCCTCCAGAAGCAAAACCACTGATAGACGTTTGCTGTGTTTGCTTTCATTCATGTTTTCTGTAAATTATTTTTGTTTTATTTTGTTTTTCAAAAATGGCACAATATTATAAATATTATTTTATAACGTGCTTTTTTTAAATTTGAAACATCATGAGCATATGTTATTGCCCTGAAATAAATCTGCAACATAAATTCTTAAAATAAAGACACGGTGTGTCGGTTTACTAGTTTCCTTAACCAGCCCCATTTAGGCTGTTCATAATGTTTGTTGTATAAGCAATGACATCACAAATGAATGTCTTTACTCTTAAAACTCCATGTATCCATGTAATGATACTTTTAGTATCAATTCCTAGAAGTAAAAGAGTCCGGAACCATTCTTTGTGAAGGTAAATCTTGATGACAGTTTTCATGCTACAGATATATAAATGTTTATTTTTCTTTTGATTCCTTTTTCTGTTGCTTATTTTCAGGGATATGATGTAACTTTTATAAAGAATAGATAATAGAGAGAAGTTACTTTCCAAAACACTGGCTCCAGGAAGATGTGGTGCCAGCTGAGGGTGGAAACTTAATTTGGTTTAAGCTTTTATTTCTTATAAGGTGATAGAGGAGAAGCCTGTTTGGAATTTAGCCTAAGACATAAGAAAAACAGAAAGTACAGTAGTGATAGACAGGTTTACACAGTTAATACTTTTGTTAGTAATCATTTATAAACCTCCTTAGATGATTTTTTTAAGGCCACTTTTAACAAAAAGTATCAACTTCTAGTGGGGTGCCAAGTTAATTATTTCAACTTAATAAGCAACACTGAAATGACGTTACACAGGCTGGTGGAGGGGGTCACAGAAAAATGAGCTTCAGAAACACTTTCTGAATGTGTGAGCATGGCTGTAAGTACAACCAATCAGGAAAACTAAAGCAACATGAAAAATTGTTGAGATTAATGAGCCTTGATGAAAACAGGATAAAGTGCTCAGGTGTATAAATTCACACAGTTCTCTGAGCTGGCCTCTGTGGTCCAGAATGCTTATTTAGCCTACAGTCCGTCTCTCAAATAAATTATGCTAATGCTATTGATTCCAACCATTTCCTGACTAGGCTATTCATCACCTCTTGTGTCTCTGCACAGCCTTCAAATGCATGCCTATCAAGCTTGGAAAACTGAATTGTTTTTTAAGAAAGGAGGCAAAACAAATAATATGCAACCTTGTTTTCTAGGCTTGCAAATTGCATGCCAGGAAAGAAAGATGGATGGTCAGGGTATCTAGGATCAATCTAAAAATGCTCTCCTTCCACATCTCTACATTAGGGGAAGCAGTGAATGCAGGTAACCATCTTGTAATTCATGGGCTAGGATAGAGGTTGAACTATGTTAGCCCCAGTGATGGAGCTGACTGGGGAGAGAGATCTTCAATGCACATTAGCTAGACTTCTCCACTTAACTTTGCTCTGGAGATGTAACATCAATTTCATCAAGTGTTTTCTGAACACTGGTCTAAATTTTTTTTTAATTTTTTTAAATGTTTTATTTATTTTTGACAGAGAGAGAGACAGAGCATGAGTGGGGGAGGGGCAGAGAGAGAGGGAGCCACAGAATCCGAAGCAGACTCCAGGCTCTGAGCTGTCAGCACAGAGCCGGACGTGGGGCTCGAACTCACAGACCACGAGATCATGACCTGAGCCGTAGTCGGATGCTCAACCGACTGAGCCACCCAGGCACCCCTAAAATTTTTTTTAAAGTAAAATTCGACAGGCTGTTTTTCAGGGGGCCCGACCTGTGGGCACTTTGATTAAACCATTTGGCTTAGGCTATTAACCACATAACAAGCCAATTCTCCTTATTATGATTATCTCCATCTTATGTTCTTAGAACATCCCATATGATTTATTTTTAATAGTCACAGTGAGCAAAGGAATTTTATTTCCCACTTTCTAAAATGATGTCATTGTTCTATTTTTTTTCTTTTGAAATATTTCGCAGTAGTTTTTAAACATAGGACAAGGCTCTTCAGAATCATCTAGGGTGCCTGTGGGAAAGGATGTTCTTGGGTCTCACCCTGACATGCTGACTCCCAGTGTCCAGGAGGTGGGTCTGAGAATCTGTATTTTGGCTAGGTTCTCCAGGTGATGCTGATGCACAGCCAGGCTGGGAGGCTTCTGGAGCATCTTCGAGGATAAATACAATAGGATGTGACAGTATTTTCCTGACTCCATTGCCGAAAGTTTGACTCCTCTCTCTTTTTTCTTATTGGCAAACACAAAGAAGAAGCCAGAAATAACTAAGAAAAAAGAAGTTGCAACCAAGCATGAAGTAGTAACAAAACTTTCATGTGCATTTCACCCTCCCCAAAGATTCAGAGATGGTTTGTAGTGATGTACATACAACTGTTGTGTGCTCAGGGCTGCAACCCAGAGGTGTTGTTATCACACAACTAGACTCAGAGAAAGATGGCTAACCTAGTGTTTAAGTTGAATTTTTGGAAGATGACCGACAGTTGAAAAGGGATGAGGAATCATAAGTGAGCTGTGAGCCAAGGGCTTCAGGAAAATCTGCACAGAATCCACCCAGACATCATTGGCATCTTTGAGAGAAGGAATTTTAGAACTTGTATCCTAGGATCTTGGAGAAAGCAGGTAATACCTCCCTGCAAGAGGGTGTGCCCAACTGTAAACAACAGAAGCCAGGATGCAGGAAGTCAGTCATCGCCGTCAATTTAGAAAGGGAAAAAAGTAAACAGGAATGGATTTCTCCAGATTACCACCACGATGATTTTTAAAGGATGAGAAAATTAACAGCTTAGTGTATCATGGCAGACATTTCCCCTCTCATTTTAGTGTTAGGTTTTATTTCTTTTTCTAAATCATCTGTGATGTCACTTTCCTCCTCTGAAGTAATCTTTTTTCCCCCCTCCAGCATTAAACATATATATTTTTTAAAGCCAAAAACTGGAAAGTACAACTCTGCTGCTTCTAGATTAAATATATTTTATTAAATGCATTCCATTTGTGTAATAATTTGTTCCCGGTGCACCTGTGTGGTGACAGACATTGTGGTAAGCACCAGGGAATTAAAATCAGGTCAGTTAGGTTCTTGCCCTTGACCTTGTAACCAGTTGAATGACCTTCCCAAGAAATCATTGCATCCCTGTAACAATTTATTTTGCCTGATTTTGAAGACTCTCCCACTCACTACCACCTGTGGTAAAGTAGTTGCTTCTAAAAGTTGGGTTGTTTTGTACAAATAGACATAAAAACTTCAAGCAATCAAATTCTGTTAAGGTTGAACAATTTGGTCATGGTGCCTAGAAGAGTCAGAGTAAAATCCATACTAAGGTCTA
Source organism: Neofelis nebulosa (assembly GCF_028018385.1). Classification (NCBI taxonomy): domain Eukaryota; kingdom Metazoa; phylum Chordata; class Mammalia; order Carnivora; family Felidae; genus Neofelis; species Neofelis nebulosa. The sequence goes on along the minus strand of NC_080785.1, from coordinate 146,763,254 downwards.
TGAATGTGTCCTATTTTCTTTTAAACCTTTTGTCCACCCACCACCCACTTTAAGTTATTACGGTGATCATACCAGTTGCCATTTTTCACCCTACAATTTTTTTTATCCTTGGGCTTCTTCAGGCCATGTTTGTCCAATGGGTTTGAGAAATACTATATATCCATATATGAACATGTATTGACAAATATGACATGAAATGCTGTATGTACACATGTAAATTTTCATCTATAGCATTCGGTAAAATGCTGTACGTGGACATAGGAATATTTATCTATAGGCATGAAGCTAAGTGATGTGTGTCCATGTAAGAATATTTAGAGATATGGAATGTGGTATACACATATATTAATACGCATTGACAAGTATGAAATGCTATTATTCCTTATTCCTCATAGAAAGTTAGAATTCATGTTAGCCTGTTAAACGCTCTGAGAAATCCTGTAGTGAATAAAGCTTTTGAGCTCTTTTTAACTGGGAATTCACCAAGCATTCATCAATATTTGGCAAGATAGTTTCATAAAACCCATCTGGAGAGCCACTCTTTTAGGCTAATAATTTCCATTACAGACTGAATGAGATAGAAGTCCATCACGACTTGGGATTTTATAAGATGATGCCAAGGACATAATGCTGAGAAAAATGAAATAGCTAGGATGCTGAATATATATCCTGAATTCATAAATATTAATATATTGATGCAACTATTAAGCCAGGAAGTTTTGTAGGATATAGTAACCTAGAGCTTTGTGTCAAAGAGGAAGGAGTCATCAGGTGTCCGACTGGGTTTATAAAGTAGAAGTGCTACTCTTGACTGTCTAGTTAAAAAAAAAAAAAAAAAAACTGGAAGGACACATTGGCTACACTGAAAGATCCTTCTAGCACCTTCCCAAAATACATTTCTTGAAAATAGGACCATAGGGAAACTTAAAAGAGGCATTAAAAGAAACTTAAAACGTAAAAAAACTTAAGCATTCATCACTCTACCCTTAGAATCCAAAGAACAGTAAGTACCAGGACCTTCTCGACAGTGTCCATCTTTAGAAAATGCCCCAGTGCGTGGGACTGTGGTATTCTTTTTATCTGTCACAAATGATAGTTTGTAGATCAACTAAGGGGAAAACATGCAGAAAGTGCTAGAGTTCAGAAAAAACATGGACATATAAATCTTTCTGACATTTTAATGCTCACTGGAAAAGATTAATTTTTAAGCCTTTTCAATAGTAATACGATAATCATGCAAAATGAGGAATTATAGTATAAAGAGCCCATGCACCTAGGACACAGCTTCAACAACTACCAATGTTTTACCCATCTTGTTCCAGGTAACCCCATCTACATTCTTCTTATGACTATTAAATCATTAGTAGTACTGCTATTATTATTTTGCTGGAGTATTTTAAAGCAAATCCATGACATCATATTTTTTCATCTGTAAATACTTTAGAGTATTTATAGTGTATCTCTTACATAAAAGGACTTAAAAAAACACTTCTTAACCACAATGCCATTATAACACCCTATAAAATTAATAGTAGCTCTTAAATATTATCTTACAACCTGTCTATATTCAAGATTCACCAGTTTTTTAAAGTGGGATCTGTTGCTTTCATGTAAGTGTAAAAGTTTAAAAAAAGTATAAAAGTTATTTTTGTTGGAAGCAAAACCAAATGAATTGCATGCAGTGCCTTTGGCTGTGAGGTCATTTGTCCTTTAGGATGCTCTATATATTCTGGACTTGACCTGTTGCTTCCGGGGGTGTTGTTTAATGGGTCTCTTTTCCTGGTAGTTTCTGTAAATTGGTGGTTAGATATAGACACTGATTAGATTCTGATCAAATTTCTTTCAGTGGGAATAAATACTCTATAGGAAGTGCCATTTACTTCCTATTACATGGTATCACGAGGCACACATGGCCCACACCCTCATCACACTAGCGATGCTGAGGTTAATCCTTGGGTTCACATGTGTCAGCCTGACCCTATCAAGTTGCCCTCAGTCACTTTTAGATCCACTGATGATCCATTCCTGGATCCACTGTTTCTCCAGAAGATTTGAAAATAATTTGTAAACGGTGATTCTGCAGTCTTTTCTGAATGATGAATGATTTGCTTGCCTAAAAATGTAATTTGTACTGATAGCAGGATACATTCTTGATTGTGTCTATCAGTTTTAAGAATAATGACTTGGTGCCTTAGCAACTTTAATGATGAACAAGTTAGCTTTTAAAATAACATGACAAACTTAAGGATTTAGATGTACTTATATGTATTTTAATTCTTTGCAGACTTAAAGTCGTTTTGATTTATAACTTTCATCTTGGCCCACGGGAGCCCCTTCAGTTTGATCCCTGTGTCCTTTGTGACAAGACCTCATTAGTCTCTGATACTTTCCTTAGCTTCTGCATAAACAAGATATTCTAGACTTATTTTATACATTTTATGCTTCAGATCTGGAATCAGCTATTTTCCAGGGAGCCTTGGTTCTGTTTATTGGGTGATATTATTTAGAGACCACAGTCTAGGCCCAACTATTCATTACCATGGCTTTGCCAAAATCTTCTAAGTCTTTTCAGGAATAAGAGCCAGGAAACATATATTTGTTTAGAAAGAGAAAATAAATCCAGGGCTTCTACCCTGGATAATTCCGATTCCAATTCAAAATTGCATGATTTTTAATTAGCTACTTTGGTTTACTCTTACACTAAAAATCTCAGCCCGTAGCCACATTAACATATTAATCATTTGCTCAAGCTACAATATACATAAAATTACTTTGAAATAGCAATACCAATATTATTGCTAACAATAGCATGACCATGTGTTGTTTAAGAATTCTTTGTGGTCTTTATTTTGTTTTTAGGCTAGATCCCAAGATGGAATTAGTCTGCAAATACTGTGTTTTAAAGTCAATTGAAATGCTTCTTTTCTTTGTGTGGTAATGCCAACAATTTCATATACAATAAGGGATTTTGTTTTAAATTTGAGGAAGATTTTTTTTTTTTTTTTGGTTACATAAAATGTGCTCGTGGTATCAAGGTCATAGCCATGAAATGATGCAATTCAGAGGCACATCACTTCCATCCCCAATTCTCCACCCATTTTCTCCCTCATTTTTGTTAGCTCTTGGTTTAGCTTTCCAGTTTTGTTTTGTTTTGTTTTGTTTTGTTTTGTTTTGTTTTGTTTTGTTTTAATATAAGAAAAAAAAGAAATGTAGTCAGGTTTTTCCCTTTATTTCACAAAAGGAAGCATAGCATATGCTGTTAGGCACCTAACTTTCTATATTATATGTGCTGTAGATCTTTCTTCATCAGTTTGGGGAGTGAGATCTCCCTTATTCTTTCCCACAGCTACTTAGTGGGACTCTGTTGTGTGGCTATAGATGTTTATTCACTCTCCTGTTGATTGGCATTTGGGTGGTTTCCAGTCTTTTCTTATTACCATTATCTTGCAATAAGTAGCTTAACACATACATAACAACTTTTATGGCAGAATATTTGGGGATAGATTCATAGAAGTGGCATTGCTGGATGAAAGGAAAAGGCATATATAATTTTTCTAGATATTGCCAAATTCTCATGGAGGTTGTACCATTTTGTATTTCTCCCGGCAAAGTATGAGAGTGAGAACCTGTTACTTTTTAGCCTTGCCAGTGTGAGTATTGTCAAACTCAGGGTTTTTTCCCCAATACACATGAAGAGTGTTTTTATTATAGTTTTAATAATAAATTTCAATTTCAATAATAAAATTCAATTTCCCTTATTAGAAGTGAGATTGCAGATTTTTACACGTATTAGAAATATTACTTGTAGTAAAATATGTTGCAAATAATTTTCCAAGGTTTGTCTTTTGCCTTTTTCAAGGAACCATCTTTTTTTAGTTTTTAGAGATTTTCTTTATTGTTCATTTTCTGTTTCATCGATTATTGTTTTCATCTTTATATTTACTTTTATTTTCTTTGGGTGTATTTGCGCTCTTTTGTGATTTCTTAAGGTAAAAGCCCTACATCATTACCTTTAAGACATTTTTCTCCTCTAATATAAATATTTAAATCTATAAATTTCTCTCTAAGAATGATAACAGTATTCAGATTTTGACAGGTTGCTTTTTTACAGTCTTCTAGTTAAAAATATTTTCTGGTCTATAATTTCCTTTTTGCCATATGTGTTGTTTAGAAGTATACTGCTTAATTTTGTAAATGTTTGAAGAGTTTCTAGATTTCTTAATATTTTATGCCTACTTCAGTTCTATTGCATATTCTGTATGATTTCAGTCCTTTTAAATTTATTAAGACTTATTTTATGGCCTATTATATTGCCATCTTGGTGAATATTTTACATGCATTTGAAAAGAATGCATATTTGGCAATTTGGGGTTGGAGTAGTCTCCCTTCATTCTTTAAATTTTTGTTTCATTATTTTGAGATTCTGTTATTAGCTGCATACACTTAGACTTTTTTAATATAACTTATTGTCAAATTGGTTTCCATACACTTAGATTTTTTACGTCTTTTTGATGAACTTTGTTATTTTCACTATTAGTAAATGGCCATCTTTATTGCTGGTGATATTCCCTGTCTTTGATATTAATATAACCAAACTAGCTTTCTTCTGCTTAGTATTTGCATGTTGTATCTTTGACCATCTTTTTACTTCCAAATCTTCTGTGACTTTTTATTTAAATGCACCTCTTGGGGACGCCTAGGTGGCTCAGTCGGTTTAACATCTGACTTCAGCTCGGGTCATGATCTCTTGGCTTGTGGGTTCAAGTCCCACATCAGGCTCTGCACTTGGAGCCTGCTTGGGATTCTCTCTCTCTCTTCTTCTCTTTCTGCCCTTCCCCCACTCGTTCTCTCTCTCTCTCTCTCTCTCTCTCTCTCAAAATAAACAAACTTAGAAAAAAATACACTTCTTGGAAACATATACATTTTGGTTTTGCTTTTTAGTTCTTTTGTTGTTGATGTTTAATGATATATTTATTGTATTTTTATTCATTTTTTAAATTTACATATGATAAATTCTTCCCTTTTTGGTGTAGAGTCCTGTGAGTTTTGACTAGTATTTATAGTTGTATATCTATCATCACAATGAAGATATAACAGTTCCATCACCCTAGAAAATTCTTCTGAGGTGCCCATGTGGTCAACCCATCCCCAAGCATAGCTCCTGGCTCACAGTGATCTGTTTTCTATCCCTATAATTTGGCCTTTTCCAGAATGTCATGTAAGTGAAATCATACACAATGTAACTTTTTCAGTCTGGTTGCTTTTACTTAGCATAATGTAATTGACATTTATTCATGTTATTGCTTGTATCAGTAGTACCTGTTCATTATTGAACAATATTCCATGGTATGGGTGTGCCATATTTGTTTATCCATTCTCCAATCTAGATATATTTGGGCAGCTTGGAAATTTTAGTGATTATAAATAAATCACTATAAGCATTCACACTGAGGTGCTTTTATGAACAAAAGTTCTCATTTCACTTGAATAAATACCTAGCAGTCGAATTACTGGATTATATGGTAATTGTATGGAATGTGTGTTTCATTTTGTAAAAAAATCACCAAACTGTTTTACAAGGTGCTGTACCATTCTGCCTTCTCACCAACAATGTATGGGAGTTTGCATTCTCCCCATCTTTGCAAGCTCTTGGTTTTCTCATTAATATTTTTTTAATCTTTATTTTAGCCATTCTAAGAGTACCATAGTAGCATCTCATTGTGGTTTAGCATTTTTTTAATGAATAATGATTTTAGGCTTCTTTACATGTGCCTTCTTGCCATCCACATATTCAGTGAAATGTGTGTTCAAATGTTTTGCCCATTTAAAAAAAAATGGGTTGTTTTCTTTTTTTACTGATTGTTTTGAATGTTGAGAAGTTTTATTTTTTTTTTAAATTTTTTTTTTTAACGTTTATTTATTTTTGAGACAGAGACAGAGCATGAACAGGGGAGGGGCAGAGAGAGAGGGAGACACAGAATCTGAAACAGGCTCCAGGCTCTGAGCGGTCAGCACAGAGCCTGACACGGGGCTCGAACCCACGGACCGTGAGATCATGACCTGAGCCGAAGTCGGACACCCAACCAACCGAGCCACCCAGGCGTCCCTGTTGAAAAGTTTTAAATATATTCTATATACAAGTCTTTTATAGAAATACATGATTTGAAAATATTTTCTTCTAGCCTGTGGCTTGTCCTTTCATTTTCTTAACAGTGTCTTTCACAGAACAGAAATCACTTGATTTTCTTGACATTCCATTAATTGTTTTTTTAAAATGGAACATGCATTTTTTTTCATGTCTAAGAAATCTTTGCCTAACCCAAGACCACAAAGATTTTCTCTGATCCTTTCCTCTAAAATTGTTATGCTCATGGGGTGCATGGGTGTCTCAGTTGGTTGAGCAATCAACTTCAGCTCAGGTCATGATCTCATGGTTTGTGAGTTGAAGCCCCATGTCAGGCTCTGTGCTGACAGTGTGGAGCCTGCTTGGGATTCTCTCTCTCCCTGTCTCTCCCTCTCCTAGCTGCTCTCTCTCTCAAAATAAATAAATAAACTTTAAAAAAAGATTAAAAAAATAAAATTGTTATGCTCTTTAGCTTTACATTTAGGTCTGTAACCCATTTTGAATTAATTTTTGTACATGATGAGAGGTACAGAGTGAGGTTCTTTTTTTTTTTTTTTTTGTATATGGATATCCAATTATTCCATTACCACTTGTTGAAAAGAATCCTTTCTCCACTGAGTTGCCTTTGTACTTCTTTGAAAATCAAATTACTATATTTCTATGCCTGGACTCTATATTATTCAGTTAATGCATGTGTCTATCTCTTCTCCAGTATAAAGCTGTATTGATTATTGTGGCATTATATTAAATCTTGAAATCAGGTAATAAGTATCCTTAACCTTTTTTTTTTTTTTTACTTTTTACTTTTTACTTTTTCAAAATACCTGTGTTTATTCTAGTACATTTGCCTTCCCATGTAAATTTTGAAGTAAACTTGTCAATTTCTATTCAAAAATCCTCCTGGGATTTTGTTTAAAATTAGGTTGACTATATAACTCAGTTTGGGAGGAGTTAACATCATAATGCCAGTCACTCTTTCAGTCCATAGGCATACATATGTATATCTCTATTTATTTAGGTCTTTGATTTCTTTCATCAGTGTTTTATAGTTTTTAGCTTACAGATTTAACAACTATTTCTTTTAAGTTTACTTATTTATTGTGAGAGAGAGAGAGAGAGAGAGAGAGAGCAAGAGCAGGGGAGGGGCAGAGAGGAAGGGAGAGAGAGAATCCCCAGCAGGTTCCATGATGGCAGCATGGAGCCCTATGCAGGCCTTAAACCCACAAACCATGAGATCATGACTTGAGCCAAAATCAAGAGTCAGACAATTAACTGACTGAGCCACCCAGGTGACCCTCAAATATTTTGTTATAGTTATATCAAAATATTTCCTGTTCTTTAGCCGCCATGTTAGATGATACTTTTTTCATTTTCTCAACTCTTCATTGCTAGTATATAGAAACATGATTGATTTTTCAGATTGAGCTTGTATACTGCACGTTGCTAATTTGTTAACTTCTCATTATTTTTCCTGTGGATTCTTTAGGATTTTCTATGTAGAAAAATGATGTCATAAGTGTATAGAGACAATTGTATGTGTATGCTTTTATCTCTTTTCTTTTCTTTTCTTTTCTTTTCTTTTTTTTTTTTTTTTGCCGTACTATGCTGATTAGGTCCTCCAGAGTGATGTTGAGTGGGAGAATGTGAGCAGACAACCTTCTCATGTCATATCACAGAAAGAATTTACGATTTTATTATTAGGGCTGGTATTAGCTTCATTAGATGCCCTTCTTTGGGTTAAAGAAGTTCCATTTTATTCCTAATTTGTTATCACAAAACGATACAAAGGTTTGTAAAAAAAAATTGTCATCCTTCTTGATAATCCATCATACAGTTTACCTAGTTTAGTCTTTTAATATGGTATATTACATTGATTTTTGAATCTTGAACCAGCCTTGTATTCCTGGGGTAAACCATACTTGGTCAAAATGTATTCTTCTTTTCATATATTGCTGGATTCAAACTGCTACTATTGTGCTGAGGCATTTTTGCTCTATGTTATTATGGTCTGTTGTTGTGTGATGTCCTTTTCTTGTTATTATTGTTGTCTGGTTTTTGTATCAGAATAATTCTGGCCTTATAAAAAGATTTGTGAAATGTTCTCCCTTCTCTTATTTTCTAGAAAATTTTGGCAGAGTCTGTTTTATTTTTTCTTTAAATGTTTGGTAGAATTTCCCAGTGAAGACTTCTGGGCATGGCGATTTCTTTGTAGGAAAAAAAAATTAATGTTTATTTATTTTTGAGAGAGAGATGGAGGGAGGGGGAGAGAGAGAGAGAGAGAGAGAGAGAGAGAGAGAGAGAGAGAGTTGGGGAGGGCAGAGGGAGAGAGGGACAGAGGATCCAAAGCAGAGTTCGTGTGACAGCAGTGATCCTGATGTGGGGCTCAAACTCATGAACCTCGAGATCATGACCTGAGCTGAAGTTGGATCCTTGACCAACTGAGCCACCCAGGTGCCCTGGAAAATTTAACTACAAATTCAGTTTCTTTAATCAATATAGGACTATTGAAGTTAACTACTTCTTTTTGAATGTACTTTGGTAGTTTGCATCTTTCAAGGAATTTGTCTAGTTTATGTTGTCAATTTTAAGGACGGGCTGTTGTTTTCTGTTTTCTCTTATTATCCTTATAATATCTGTATTATTATAGATCATAATATCTTCCTTTCTCATAACTGATAGTTTCTTTGCTTCCTTTCTCATAACTGATAGTTTTAGTTTGCATCTTCTCTCTTTTTTTACTTGATAACAAAAAACAGACTAGAGATTTGCTCGTTTTGTAGATCATTTTTAAAAACTGGCTTTTAGTTTTATTGTTTCCCTATTGTTTTTTGTTCTCAATTTTATTGTTCTTCTAGTTTTATTACTTACTTTGTCCTTCGTGTTTTGAATTTTCTCTTCCTTGTCTTATGATGGAAATTTAGATTATTGATGTAAGCACTTTCTTCTTTTATAAAATAAGCATCTACTACTAGAAATCTTCCTTGTAGCCCTTCTGTAACTTCATCCCACAGATATTTATTTGTGGTAAATATTTATGTGTTATGTATTTTATTGTTCATTAAATTCGGAATATTTTCTCCTTTTCCCTGCAGTTTCCTTTCTGACCTTAGGGTTATTTAGGAGTGTGTTATTCAATTTGAGAATATTTGGGGATTTTCCAGAAATGTTTCTGTCATTGATTTTTGATTTAATTTCATTATGGTTTGGGAACATTCTTTGTATAATTTTCATTCTTTTAAATTTGCAGAGATTTGCTTTTTGACCCATAACGTGATCTAATTTGGTGAATGTTCCATATGGACTTGAAAAAAGATATATATATGGTGTGTGTGTGTGTGTGTATATATATATATATATATATATATATATATATATATATATATGTATGTGTGTATATATATATACACACATATATATGTGTATATACACATACACACACACACACACATACACACACACACACACACACACACACATATATATATATACACACACACACACAGTGAGAGAGAGAGAGGTGTGTGTGTGTGTGCAGTGCTGTTGTTGACTATTCTATATATATCAATAGGTAAAGCTATTTTCTATACCCTTACTGAATTTCTGTCTACTTGCTCTATTGCTATCAACAAAAGGATGTTGCAGTCTCCAGCTATCATTCTGGATTAGCATTTTTTTTTTTTTAGTCCACAATTAGATTTTGCTTCATTTACTTTGACATCTGGTTGTTAGGTACATATACATTTAGGATTGTTATGACTTCTGGTGAGTTGACTCCTATCATTTTGTGATGTCCCTCTTTAAGCTTGTACTATTCCTTGCACTGGAAGTATACTTTGTGTCCTTTGGTGGTTGTTAATATAACTACCCCTCTTCCTTTTCTTTAGCATTTTCATGGTATATCTTTTAAAATCTCTTCACTTTCAGCTTATCTTTGTGTTTATAATTAAAGTGGGTTTCTTGTAGACGGGATATAGTTGGATCTGACATTTTTATCTAATATGTCAGTTTTTATCTTTTAATTGCTATGTTTAGGTTATTTATTTATTTTTAAGTCTTTATTTTAATTCCAATTAGTTAACATACAGTATTATATTAGTTTCAGGTGTCCAGTGTAGTAATTCAGCACTTCTATACGTCACCCTGTGCTCATCAGGACAGGTGCCCTCCTTAATCCCCATTACCTGTTTCACCCATCCCCCACCCACCTCCTCTCTGGTAACCATCAGTTTGTTCTCTATAGTTAAGAGTCTGTTTCTTGATTTGCCTCTCTCTCATTCCCTTGTTTCGTTTGTTTTGTTTCTTACATTACACATAATGAGTGAAATCATATGGTATTTGTCTTTCTCTGACTTATTTCACTTAACATAATACTCTCTAAATCTATCCGTGTCATTGTAAATGGCAAGGTTTCATTCTTATTTATGGCTAATATTCCATTGTATACATAAACCACATCTTCCTTATTCATTCATCAGTCAGGCATTTGGGCTTTTTCCATAATTTGGCTATTGTTGCTAATGCTACTATAAATATCAGGGTGCATGTATCCCTTTGAATTAGTGTTTTTTTGTTCTTTGGGTAAATAGTAGTGCAATTGCTGGATTATAAGGTAATTCTATTTTTAATTTTTGAGGAACCTTCATACTGTCTTCCAGAGCAGCTGTACCAGTTTGCATTCCCACCAACAGTTCATGAAGATTCCTTTTTCTCCATATCTTTGCCAACACTTGTTTCTTGTGTTTTTCATGTTAGCCATTCTGATAGGTGTGAGGTAATATATCCTTGTAGTTTTAATTTTCATTCCCCTGATTATGAGTGATGTTGAGCATCTTTTCATGTGTCTTTTGGCCAGCTGTATGTCTTCTTTGGAGAAATGTCTGTTCATGTCTTCTGCCTGTTTTTAATTGGATTATTCATTTTGGGGGTGTTGAGTTTTACAAGTTCTTTATATATTTTAGATACTAACGCTTTATCAGATATGTCATTTGCAAATATCTTCTCACATTTTATAGGTTGCCTTTTAGTTTTGTTGATTGTTTCCTTCACTGTGCAGCTTTTTATTTAGGTATTTATTTTTGGTGCAGCTATTGATATGTTTGGCTTAAAATCTGCCATCTTCCTGGTTGTTTTCTGTTTGTTCCTCTTATTTGTTTTTTTTTTCCTCTTTTTTATTCTACCTTATTTTATATTGTCTTACGGTTCCAGTTTTTCCTGCTACTGCCTTATTATTTATACCATTTTTGGATTTCCAGTGGTTGCAGTAAGGTTTACAGTCTACCCCTTTAATGTCTCATGGTCTGCCTTCACATAATATTAAATGATTTCATGTGTAGTGTCCATGCATTATGACAATATACTCCCTATTCCTCTCTCCCATTTTAAGCCAGTCAATATTTCTTTTATGTATTTTCTGACCCATGTTCTCTTTATTTGACTCCGGGATTCCAAATACACATTTGTTAGACTGTTTGGTACTGTGTCATTGCTTATTGGGGTTCTATTCATTTTTGTTTCAATATTTTTTTTCTCTCTTGTTCTACAGTTTGGATGGCTGCTATTGACCTCAAATTCACTGATCTTTTTTTCTAACATGTACAATATGATTTTAATGCTACTCAAATTGGAATTTTAGATTTCAGATATTTTATTCTTTCTATTTTAGGAATTGTATCTGGTTCTTTCACATAGTTTCTGTGTCTCTACTGAAGTTTCCTCCATCTCTCTGCTCAATATGCCCATGGCTTTAGGCTCATTAACACATAAGAATATAACATATTACCTACACATCTGCAAAGTCTAATACCTGTGTCATATAGTAGTTTGTATTTAGTGAGTAATTTTTCTTTTGACTTTTTTGTCACGTTTTACTGCTTCTTCACATGTATTGCAATTTTTGCACACTTGATAGTGTGTATTGTGTATTATAGATACCCTGGGTTTTGTTATCTTCTTCTGGAAAATGGTAAGTTTTATTGCACTATGCATTTAAATTACCAGGGATCATTTTAAAAGCTCTTTTGGTGCCTTGGTTTTAGGCTTTTGTAGGTGAGTCTGTTTCGTTTTGCCCCTAGCTCTGGAATATAGTGTTTACCCTTTAAAACTTTTCACTTTGGTCTTGTGTAGAAGTTGACTGTGCTAGTTAAAAATGGTTTAGAGGTGTCACCCTAAGTTAACTGAACATTCAGAATTTTTTTTAATTAACTTTTGAGTCTGAACTGCTTTTTCCTTTTATTATTTTTATTTTTTTTTAATGTTTATTTATTATTGAGAGACAGAGCATGAGCATGGGAGGGGCAGAGAGACAGGGAGACACAGAATCCAAAGCAGGCTCCAGGCTCTGAGCTGTCAGCACAGAGCCCGATGCGGGGCTCGAACTCACAGACCACGAGATCATGACCTGAGCTGAAGTCGGACGCTCAACCAACTGAGCCACCCAGGCGCCCCTGCTTTTTCCTTTTTAAAAGAAAGATCTACTTACCTTTGGCAGAGTAGAAGCTAAAGGGAGAGAAAGATGGGGTTACCAATAACCCATGTCTGCTATCTCAGGCTGGAGAAATTAAAGAGTTTTGTGCAAGGTGGAAACAAGGATGTGATTTTAGAATGTGACATTTGGAAGGCAAATCACTTTTGAGATAGGAAAACTAGGACTGAGAGAAGGAGGGAACAATAGGTGACAAGTAGGTGGTTTCACACGGGGAGCTTGATTTAACTCCACTGACTTTTGAACCAGTCAGCTTTCTAGTCCTTCCTATTATCTCCCACCTCCTCCATTTTATTCCTACCCTGTATTTTGTATTGATATTCTCTGTGTGGATATGGGAGATTAGTTCTGATTTTTGTTCTGAGAGACTTTTTTCCCCTCTCTGTTGGAGTAGATCACCAATCATCACAAAAAATTCTGTGAACATCAATGTTTAAAATCAAGAGCATTGCCTTTCATACAGTGTTTCTGGGATATATCTGTTTCTCTTGAAATTTCCCTGTGGCTGTAGGTCCCCACCTCAGTATTTGTACTCTTCAAAATGAAAATCTTGCTATTTTGTGATAAGGGGCTGTTGAATAGATGTGGGAATTATTAGAAGCATTGAATTCAGAAGTTAGATCAGAAAATATAGCATGCTACCTGGTTTGTCTCACTCTGTCCCTGGGACATTGATTCAAAGCCAGGTGATATAGAATTCAGAAGGCTTAGAATCAGAGTAGATAGACATGGATGCAGCCTTTATTTCAATCAGTAGAAATGAATTCATCTCCACCTATAGACCCAAGTAGTTTTAAAGCTGATATGATAGAGGGACTCAGAGAGGCTTCCTTGATGGGACTCACCCCAAGAATATACATTGGGTACATGGAGTAGAACAGCAAGATTATAAACTAAGGAGGTGCTTCCATGTTCTTTCAATGAATGCTTTTGGAGGAATACCACTCTGATTTTTATTATTTTTCGTGGTTCACTGTTGAGATTGTAAAGCAAAGTGCTGATCACAGAGACTTAGTTTTCCAAATATGTGTGTCTGTAGTCTAAAACATAGAAAGTTATTCACGGTTCTTAGTTCTTATTAAAATGCAATTCTTACTCATTGTAGAAAACTAAACAATAGAGAAATGCATAGAGAATAAAGTAAAATCACACATAATCTCACCACTCAGAAATAAGCCAGGTGGCCTGGATTGGAATCCCAGCTCCAGATCTGATTAGCCTAATAACTTCAGGGAAGCTACCTAGTTTCCTCATCTGTAAACTGGAGGGTAAGGAGATTTAAAGAGTGCTATATTTCCTTCCAGTCCTTCTTTTCCCCTGTGCAAAACTAGCCTCGTAGTTAGCCTATTTATTTTCTTGCCCTCAACATAGTATGCTGGACAAAGTGCTTTTTTCATGTAGTGCAAGATGTCCAGTCTTCTGGAAAGCAAGTATTGTTGGTCCAGGTCTGACTTTGTCAGATTACTTAAAATTAGATATTTAATTCCCCAGTGAATGCTTTATTCTTTTGAGTCTGTTTGGGCCTCCTGATGGTTCATGAGGATGATGGTTCATACAGCTGCTGCTGTATTTTGCTAAATGAACATGACAGTTCACAGGGGGATTGTGGAAGACAGTGTGGAGCTAGGGAATGGAAAATTATAAATGTTGAGTCCGAGGGAATGTTCAGTTGGCCCCTGAAGGTCTAAGGACAAAGTCTCTGCTCTTAGTTTATCGGTGAATTGTGTCCAAACATTTTCCACAGGAAATTTTGATGTTCGGTGGGTGGATGGCAGTCTGTGGAGTCTGACAGCTTAAATCCTGGCCATGGCTCTGAAGCCTATTACCTGTGCTCCCTTAAACCACTATGGGTCCAAACTTTTGAAGGTCTGTAAGCCTCGGGTGCCTTTTTGATATTAGGAATAACATCACCTGGATGGTTCATGGAGTTGTTCTGTAGTTAGTTTTCAGTAAAAGACCTTCACACGCTGCACACAGTAGGTATGCAGTAGATGGTGATGACTGGGATGGTAGGAAGGATGATGGTGTTGGTGAGTAGTCATACTGTAGGGTTTAAAACAGAGGTTCGATACTTTGATACTTGATTGGTTTTATACTTGGAAATGTGTAACGTCTCAAAGCTTGAATAAATGAAGATGGTAACTCTCTGGGTAGGTATTAAGATTAAAGGGGAACTGCTTGAGAAAGTGCTTGGCACAGGCAAGCCCTCTATACATATTAGCTCTTACTCTCATTATTTGGAACAAAAGACACTAATAGTTGCAGTGAAGATATTTAATAAATTCCTTACTCTTCTTAAGGGATTAGAAGAAAATGGTTCATGTCATAATTAAGAGGATTTATGGAAGACCTTAGTACAACAAAAAAAAAATAGCCAACGTTTGAAAATTTCTCTTGTTGTTAGCTCTTTTGAAATTCTCTTCTAGTATGAGAAAACTGGGGCCCCTCTTTCTTTTTATTCTATGGGGCTCTCTCACCCATTTTTCAGACACAAAATACCCTTCCTTGCCACCTGCCTTGGGCTGATAATGCCAAAGAATTTGCTGCTGAAGTTATTTACAGGCTCTGGGTTGGCACCAAAAATCTCAACGGATCCTTGGTGGTTCTGAGGATGAGTGGAAGTCATTGTCATGGCTCTCTTTGACTCATCTGTCTGCAATATAATAATCATCTCCACAGGACACTGTTCCTTGTAGACAAAGCACGCCTCAGGCTTTTTGTGTGCTGTCCTCATCGGCAAGTCACAAATGGAATGCCATAATGTGTTCATTGTATACATTTTTGAATAAATAAGTATAACAAAGACAGCATGTTTGCTCCATTTAATCTCAGCTCTTAACTATGAAAACGTAGCACGTTTCTTTTGCTAGTGAAATGGAGCAAGAGAAGCCTGACCAGTCTGGTTCCTAGAAGGCCATCCAAGGTACATTTGGTAGGAACCAAACTGATGGCTTCTAGGGCTCAACTCCCAAAAGCCTGAAGTTTCCAGTTACAGTTTGATCAGGCAGCATGTTGAGCATCGTAAGGAATTTAGGTGTGCATCACCTAGTATTCTTTTACTACAAATTAAAGAAGGCTCAACTCAAGCAAGCTGAAACCATAAAGTGAAAAGTTGAGATGCAGCCTTCGGGTAAGGCTTACTCTAGTTTCCCAAAGGTTAGTCACCAAGACTTGGGTTTTCTCTTTAAATTTTCCAGCAGACACTTGGATCCATGGGCAAAGAAAAGCTATCAGTGGCTCCTTTGTGTATTGGGAATAGAGATAAGCATACTGGGTTTCAGTCTGATTAGAATAACTTAGGTCCAATGCCCATCTCTGAACCAGTCACTTTCTTCAGGGGAAGGAGTTGTACCAATCAGCTTAGGCTCAGGTAACATGCCTGGGCAGGGCTAGTTCTTCAGAAGCACCTGGGCTGCCTGAAGGAAGGGTGGATTCCTGAACAGAGTAGGATATTGGTATCAAAAGAAGGGAGATTAGATATCAAAGAAGACTGCTTTAGAGCACTTAGGCAGGGCCCTCTTTTCTGAAATCAATCAGAAGCAAGGAGGCTTGGCTCTTGCAGAATCCTTAGAATAAACCATTCTGGGCTGCTTAAACCTCATACTATATTCTGTACAAGTCATTTGCCAGGGAACCTGTGCTACTTTGGATTATATTTTTATCTTTGACTATTTTTCCATCATTATTCAGTGAACTTTAATACTGAGCTGATGCATGGAAAGCAAAAGTCTGTGTCTTGTCCTTGGAAGTCTAATAGACAAAATCCCCTGAATTAAAAAATAAGATAGCTCCTTGTCTGGCCATCTAGAGGGACAAAGGAAGGGGATGAGAGAGGGGAGGAGCTAGAGAGAGAGGGAGGAAAGAAGAAAGTGAGAAAAGACACTAGTTGGCTTACTCATGGTATTGTATTGTTGAGTAAGTTCATCTCTACTGCCACCAGCCCTAGAATAAGCTGTATCAAGGGGCCCGAGGGGGAGTAACAGCCAAGTGGCCATTCAACTCCTAACATTTGAAGCGTTTGTCTTTCTGACTTTTGATTTGAGCTCATACTAGAAAAAAGGTTTTTGTTTGTTCCTGGCTTCTTAATGTGTGTGTCCTGTGCCTCCTATCTGATACCCACACAGGCCTCTTGAACCTCATTTTTAGCTGCTCTAGAGGTTAACTTCCATGTATTTCCCTGGGCTACCAAAAAAGAATTTTCTACAAGTTCCATAGCTTACAGTTTTCAAACCATTCCAAATGTAGCCTAGAGGAAAGCATCTATCCTTCCCTCCTTTTCCAGTTGGTGGCACCAGGGGGGTTAAAATGGCTCTGAGTATCTCATTCCACATGTGTGTAGAAGTGTATGTGTCTTACACGGATGCTATAGGTATCTACAGTATGCCATAGGAGCATGGAGGGCGTGCTTCGCTAAGAGAGGAGGTTCTTCATGGAGGAGGCAACATTCAGTAAGCCTTTTAGAACTGAAATGGGGTTCTCCAAGGGTGGGGAAAAGGTGGCTGCTGGTTCCTGAGCCAGCAGCATCAGCACTACCTGGAAGCAGGTGAGAAAGGGCGAATCATTGACCTGGCTCTTGAGCCCCAGAATAGAATCTGCATTTCAACAAGATCCTCCGGTCTTCTAGGTGATAGATGTACTAATATATCCTTGTGTCTGTCTGAACAGGGAGAGACCTGGAGGGAAAGGGTGAGGGTTGGCGAAGGGGCAGCTCTGAAGTGGCCTATATCTGGGCCAGCAAAGATACATGTTTCCCAAGGGTCAGGTGGGCAGTGTGGAAAGTAGCTGTCATCTATCTTGCTTAAACCCAACAAGACAGTTGCTCTTCAGAGGAGGTCCTCACAAGGCAAGAAGTTTGGCAGTAATTGCTGGTGGTAGGAGCTGCATGGGTGGGCCCATTGGGGCATGTTGAGGAGCTGTTGGTCCTCTGAAGAATCCATCATAACCTCACAAGAGAGCCAACATTTGGATGCTGGGATGCACCGAGGACACCAAAGGCTAGGCTGTGTTGTAAGAAAACAAGCCGTGGTGAGATGGTTGCCCGGCAGCCTGGTAAATAGAAGATGCTGCCTCTTTACTGCTCTATTTTCCCACCCCAACTATTGAAGAGGCTAGAACCTAGAAGCTTGAAGGAAGAATAGTGTAGAGCTTCGAACTATGAGTGAAATTAGAGCAGTTAACTAGACTGGCCTAATTGTACTAACCTAAAATGGTCAGAGTGTTATGGAGTCTGTACAAGATATCATTTAGAGATGAGAAAGCAGGAATTCAACATAGCAGGGTGGAAAACCAAGCCAACGAAGGAAGGATGGAAGGAGGGAACTGTTTCACATTTCTATTAAGTCCTGACACTTTTGGGGGTGAGCAGGTGAGGCGCTGCTATTCATTGTTTTACCTCCCTTGGGTTAAGCATGAGCAGGTGCTGGTGCTCCCCCGCCCCTCCCCATGCTATTCCATAGCAGGGCTCTGGAGTTCTACTGGAACACATCCTCAATATTTAATCTCTGGTTTGAATTTAAACAGTCACCAAATGTTTGCTCTCCACAAGTTATGGGCCTAGGTCACTTAGGGCATTTTGGGGTACATTGGGGGAGGATAGGCATCGTCCTACCCCTAACAAGAGTAAGATCCCGTTGGAGAGCCAGAATTGTGTACCCAGGCCATCTGGAGAATAGTACTGTGACTGAGAATCCCCTGTGACTTTTGTCTTTTATTTCATTGTCTTTTATTTCATGTCAGGATAAAATCTGGGAATTGTATCAATGGTGAAAATCTATAAAGGGTGAAAGACTTTAAAATGTTTTTTTAGGCGCGCCTGGGTGGCTCAGTTAAGCGTCCCAAGTCAGCTCAGGTCATGGTCTTGCAGCCCATGAGTTCGAGCCCCGTGTCGGGTCCTGTGCTGACAGCTCAGAGCCTGGAGCCTGTTTCGGATTCTGTGTCTTCCTCTCTCTCTACCCCTCCCCCACTCACACTCTGTCTCTGCCTCTCAAAAATGAATAAATGTTAAAAAAACTTTTATTAAAAAAATAATAAAATAATTTTTTTTTTAAAGAGTCTATCCTGGGGGCACCTGGGTGGCTCAGTCAGTTAAGCGACCAACTTCAGCTCAGGTCATGATCTCGTGGTTCATGAGTTTGAGCCCCACGTCAGGCTCTTTGCTGACAGCTTGGAGCCTGGAATCTGCTTTGGATTCCTCTCTGTGTTCCTCCCCCACTCATGTTCTGTCTTCTCTCTCTCTCACTCTCTCAAAAATAAATAAACATTAAAAAAATTTAAAAAAAATAGTCTATCCTGCCCCAATTATTTGTCAAGCTACAGTTTTGTACCCAATTAATAAAAGACAAGCCAACCAAGTTCTCCAAATGTGCATTGTGGGTCCTCTGGGTATTTTATCCCTGAGCCCTTCCCATTACGCGTGTTTGTCCGGGGGAGAGCATTAGGGAAGCTGCAAGGTCGCTTTCCTCATGTGGTCAGCAGAGCCCCTCTTAGTGGACAGCGTGCAGCTAATAGTCTCTCTTGCCAGGGGAAGCTGTCTTGAAATCATATCATTTTTCCCCGCTAGTCCTTCTCAGTGTATAGCCAGTGGAAAAGGGAGGACTGCGTTATTTCAGTTCCGGCAGTGGACACATCAAAATTGCCTCCCTCTCCCCTCCTCTTTCCCTGGAGGACCTAATTTATTTCACGCAGTTTGACCTATCCCTGCTTAGAAACCGCCATTGTGATTCTCTGTTGAGGCATTTCCCTGCTGCCTTTTTTGGCCCCCAAGCAAACCCACCAGGCCACAGTTCCCCTGCACAATGATGTCAGTCTGGCTGCTGGGCCCAGCTGGATGGAGGTGTGTTTTATGAAGTTCAACCCTGCACCCTGGGCCATAAATACACGTTGTGCACATAAATGTACAGCTAACATTGCCCAGACCCCTCTGAAGCACCATGTTAATAAGCAGACAGTAAGTCTTTAAAATATGGAAAAGCAGTTAATCTTTCCGCTGGCAAATCCTTTGTAGGGGGTTGTTTCCCCCGCTTCAGGATAGCTGCATGCAGGGCTTTGAATCATCTAGCATTTGAGCGAAAAAGAGAAGTTTGCCATGGGACTTCATGGAGAATGCTTGGGGAGCCTTTTACTAAGAGGGGAAGTGTGCTAAAACCAGTATCTTACCCTTGTCATTAAGTGAGTCATCACTCGGTCTGCCTTCAAGGAGTTTGAGCACTAAGAGTCCCTATACAAGACAAGAGGTGTGCCGCCTTCTGGGGCCCACCATGGGCCCGGCCCCGAGGCTTGCAGTCTGCCCCTGTTGATCCAGGAAGTTATCCAGCCTCCTGTTCCCCCATCTCCAAATGGGCACAAGCAGGTCTCATTCACATAGCTTCAGTAAGAGTTTGCTTACCCTCTCTGAGTCCCAGTCTTCTCCTTTGTAGAACAAAAGTGTCAATACTCTGCCCTTCACATAATGTCCTGTTTTATAAATGTTTTAAGACTACAGGAACACGGTCTCCTTCTAAAGAACTTTAACGTTAGAGATTAAGTTCATTTGCTTTGACAGTTACCCCTGTTAGTCTCTTCCCCTCCTCCCCTCCTCTCACCACTGCCCTTGCTCTCTCTCCCATAGATGACATGGTAAGAGGGCCAGACTTGAGGGTGAGGATAGGGGCTCAGCAGACAGAAGGTGACTCGGACCGGTACCTGCTCGCTTCATCGGAGAGAGAGCGGGTCTGCAGCTTGCTTCCAACCGCCGAGCCGCCATGACTCTTGTCTGCGTGGCTCAGGCAGAGAATGGGAGTTGCCAGTGGGTTGATTTAAGGATGCCATAAATGAGAACTGTCAATTCTGGAGATGACATAGTTTATGTCTTACAAATATTTCATTTCATTTGGTACTTTCATTTCTTCATATTGCTAGGAAGACGCTTCATATGCACTGTTCTCTTTGCGTTCAACTCACGAGGGTCTACTTGTTTCGTCCATTTGTTCTTTCTGTGACTACCTGGAATCGTGGATTGCTTACTGATCTGCTACCACTGGCACATTAGATACATCTGATCCACCCCACTTATTTTTTCTTGTTCTCTGTAGCAGAATTAAATACTCTTAAATGAATATTTCTAAATATTCTTAAATATCCACACTTTGTTATAGTTTTACAACATTGTTTCCCCACTTACTGTGTTTGGGGATATTCTTTCACAGCAGTAAACAATCTCCTTTTCCCTTTCTTCTGGTGCCAAGTAGACCACAGATCAGACACACTGCTCCCTCTGTTGATGGACTTTGAGGTGGGTTTCACGGTTTTCTCTTCTCAATGAACAATGTTACCAAGAGCATCTTTACACATGACTTGTTGGTTCCGGCACAAGAGTGGCTCTTACTGAGAAGTAAAAGTACTGAAGAAATGAGCTCTACTTCATGTCCACTGCAGTAATAACAAATTTTCTCCTCACGGCTGTAGAAGTTCACTTTCCCACCGGCAGTATAGAAGGATGTTCACTTCTTCAGACTCCGTCATGACATGACCATAGATTCAATTTTTGCCAATCCACTAGTGGAAAGTGCATTCCGTTACTTTAGTCTCACTGTAACTTCTATGCTCTCTCATTTTGAGTGAGATCGAACCCCTTTTTATGTATCAGTTGTCCAGCTGTGTTGCCTCTTCTGTGTTGCCTCTTCTGTAAATCCTCTCATGGGTTTTGATACTGGTTAGGGCATGCACCTTGGCTTTGCTTCCCGTTTTCTAAAACTCAAGTTTATATGATTGTCCGGACTGTTCTTTATATTTACTCTTCCGAATGAATCTTAGGGTCATTACTTCAAACACCATCGACAGTCCAATAGGAATCCCTTTGAATTCCTTTGCTTGAATTAAAAGGTCCATTGAAAGAGAAATGACATCTTTCATATATGTGTTCCTTTCCACAACCATTGTACTTCCTTCCAATTCTTAGTTTGTCTTTTTTTTTAATGTTTATATTTATATTTTTGAGAGAGTGAGTAGGGGAGGGGCAGAGAGAGGAAGAGAAAGAATTCCAAGCAGGCCCTGTGCTGTCAGCACGGAGCCCAACATGGGGCTAAATCGCACAAAGTGTGAGATCATGACCTGAGCCAAAATCAAGAGTTGGATGCTTAGTGGACTGAGCCACCCAGGTGCCCCTCAGTTTGTCTTCTTATGTTCAGTAAAGATGATCATTTTCTTAATAAAGAAGTCATTTACTAGATTTATTCTTAGGCATTTCATAGTCATTATTGATATGCTCAATGGTTCTTTATTTCAAAAATGTTTTTTTCATTGGTTACTGCCTGTGTCAGGGACAGGCTGTGGTTTTATATGCTAATTATGTAACTGGTCAGCTTGCTGAGTTCTTTTCTTCCAATAGTTGGTCAGTGGGTTCACATGGGTTTTCTATGAACACACTGATATCCGTTCTGTGGGTGATTTGGTCGTATGCACTTGTGGGTAGATTCTCAATGAACATTTCAGGGTTTTTTTCATGGCAGTCGGTCTGCTTATGTTTTTACAGCTTAGCCAAATGTTGATAATTTATACTTTATCCCCAAAGGTGTGTTTGCTCTAAGTTTTCAAATTGTTTACAATGGTGTACATAATAGTCACTTAAAATGCTTAAATGCCTCTGGATCTTTTGGGTTTTAATGTGACTTTGTGACTTCTTTCTTTTGTGCCAAAGGCTGATTTATGTCAGTGTTCTTTTAAACCAGAATTTGGGTCTTTCAGTTATCTTCACAGTTTTATTTGCATTTATTCTTCTGCTTTTGTCTTCACAAATTCCTTTTGTCACTGAGTCAACAAATCTTTGCTGAGAATCTGCTCAGTCCCAGTGCTGGGTGCTGGGGGAAGTCTCTAGGGGTGGGGGATGGGCAGATGCAGCCTCCCTACCAAGGAAACTGCAGTCCCTCGTGAGGGGCAGACAGTAAGCAAGGAAGGAGGAAGCAGAGGCACTGGAGCAGGAAAAGAAAGGTGGTGAGGTCATGGGTCCTTCACAAGACCCATTCAGTCGAATGGTAAGGACTACAGAAGAATTGCAGTGAATGGAGGAATTCAGGGGAGTGGCCAGATTCTGGAGAATTCTTTTCAGGACTGTGCTATAAAAGGGGAGGGAGAAATAGGGCTCTGGTGAGGTCAAGGGAGAGTTTTATTTTTCCTGAGGTGAGAGATGTGACAGCATGTTTGTGAACTGAAGGGAATGGCAGGTAGTCAAAGGTAACTATGCAATGATCACCTCTCTTCCCTTCCATCAGCCCCATCCTTGGAGAAGTCTGAGGGCTGGCTTAGGAGAGAGGCATCAGTATTCAACCCAGGGTACCAGAGGGAAGACCAAGTATAGGGGCACAGGTGCAGGCTTGCTTTCGTATTTTTTCTAGCTTCTCCATCCAAAACCTTAGTTCATTTGTTGGCAAACTTCCTCCCCCCTCCCAATAAACAAAATATCTAAGGTCATACTGCACAGATTTGAGTCTGGGCTGTTCTTAAATTCTCAAAGATTAATGGAATGTTGTTTTTAAATTTATTTTTAATTTCCACTGTTTATATATTTTTTGCTATTAATTTCTGATTGTATTTTTACCCTAAGAGAAAAATATGGGGGTTCCTGGGTGGCTCAGTCAGTTAAGCATCCAACTTCAGCTCAGGTCATGATCTCACGGCTTGTGAGTTCGAGCCCCATGTCGGGCTCTGTGCTGACAGCTCAGAGCCTGGAGCCTCTTCAGGTTCTGTGTCTCCCTCTCTCTCTCTGCCCCTCCCCCACTTGCGTGCACTCTCTCTCTCTCTCTCTTAAAAATAAGTAAACATTAGAAAAAAATTTTTTAAAAAGAGAGAAGAACATGTAATTGGTGCTTTCAGCTCTTTGGACTGTGTAGTTGTTCCCTGTATTTGAAATTAGCTTATATGCTCTGTTGCTTAGATCTGAAGAGTCTTCACTCCATTTTTTAATAGATCATATACTCATCAATCACTTGCGGCCTTTCTATGAATCTGTACACTCTGATCGTAAACGTTCATGTCCTATCTTGTTATACTGTTTGACTGTTTTTCAATATGAACTATTTCTTTATTACATCTTAAAGATTTTTCCCTCTGAATATTTGTAGGAGAATCTTACTAAACCTGTCCCTCTATTTTGTCATTAGTATTTTTCTGGTGTATCCTCACATCTTCCCGTGTCATTCTGTTTCAGGAGTATCTGCTATAGACTGCATAATGCTGATGTTCTGGCAAACTCAGCTTAAGAGTCTCTGCCTTTTTTTTTTAATTAATGTTTTTGAGTCTCTGCTTTTTTGATAAGTGAATCTAACTGACAGACATTTATTGTGATTGGTAATAATCTTATACTGGCGGTGGTGGTGTGTGTGTGTGTGTGTGTGTGTGTGTGTGTGTGTGTGTTTGCACGTGTGTGTGTTATTTACCATGCTATCTTGGATTAATCAGATTTTCATTCTTTAGTTTCTTTTCAGTAATTATCCCTAAATTTTAAAACACAATTTTCTACCTTTATCTCAAGTTAGTTAGAATCTATTTTCCTCTGGACTCTGACATACCTTTTATTTTTCTTCTTTCCATTCCCTCAAAACTTTAAGTTTTGTTGCTCTGTTTTGTTCATCTAAAGTCCCCCATTGAGAAGTTGGTGTCATTCTCATTCTTTAAGTAATTTCTTCCTAGAGAAGCTTTTAGGATTGGTCTGTATCTTTGATGATCTAAAGTTTCACTCATGCTTGAATGGGCCCTTTTAATAAAAGAAAAATCAAATTTTTCTTTAATGGGGAAATACTCTCTTCCTGTGGAGCTTTTTTTAAATCTCTTTTTCGTTTATTTGCCATCTGGTAGATTCATTTGGGTTAGTATTCTAGTCAATCATTTGTTCTTTAAAGAGTTGTATGATCTTGGTTTTGCATTGGTCATTTAGACTCTATTAGCCTGCCCCCAACATGGAAATCTTTGGTTTTCTGATGAGCACCATCTGAGGTAGGTTATATTTATTCTCATAGGCATAATCCATTATAAAGAGGCCACCTGCTAGGGCAGTGTCATTGCAGTGGTGAGAAGGTACCCAGTGCTAAAAGGGGAAGGTAAAGCCAACAATTTTAAAGCCTTAATGAGACAGCAAAGTCAAACTTTTTTCTCAAGCCAGACAGAGTTGTGGAGAGTGTGGGAGGGCAGAGAGTTCATGTTCCAGAGTATGGTGTAGGCATTGAGGAAGCATCTTTGAGGAAAGTCATGTCTTGTTCCTTCCTATGGAGAAAGAAAAACAATAACCATAATTTCAGGATATTAGATAAACAGGTGAAGGCATTTGTAGACAAGAAACGGGTTGTGTTATAATCTCCAAGGCATTCTTGGATAATTCAACATATGAAGTGGTATTGGGTAAAATGAAAAGGTAGTCCTTTCTCCTCATTATAATTTCCCACAAAACAGAGGATTCTTTTTCATTGCATGATTTTAGTAAACTGTGATGAGAATAGAACAAATTTGTTGAGAGAAAGATGAATGGAGGTAAAAACTTATGGGGAAATTGACTATGTTGTTATGTTACAGTCTATTTCATCTGACTGAACTGAATTTAGTGAAATGTCATGAAAAATTATACAATGGGAGTTCTAGGCTTGTAGCTAAATATTTAGCTACTCTGTTTGCTCTGGAAGAATATGGGATTTTGTTTGCTAATTTGTTCCTCCACAGAGCCAGTAGC
The DNA here is from genome assembly GCF_028018385.1 of Neofelis nebulosa. Lineage (NCBI taxonomy): Eukaryota > Metazoa > Chordata > Mammalia > Carnivora > Felidae > Neofelis > Neofelis nebulosa. The sequence continues at coordinate 146,737,958 of NC_080785.1, read as the reverse complement.
ATTTGTTGTTCCAGGAGTGTTTTTACGGTGGCGTTACTTTGTCATTTCACTGTGTTGGATGATGAGAGAGGAGGTACCATTAGGCTTACTTCCATTGGACTAGCTGTACTGATGGACCCAATGTCAAAGCTGCTCCACAGCCTGAGCACTGGCACACGTGGCCCCAGAACTGTGGAACTCCCCAACAACCAGCATCCATCTCATGCCAGTATCGTACCTCTATTTTGGGCAGACATTGTGCAAAGCAGTACAGGAAGGGTCTAGGATATTCTCTTCATCCTTTTGGGAACTTCAGGTGCAAACTGGGAGAAGGAGGCAAGGCTTGGAAAAGCCCAAGCCTTTAGGCCTTGGAAATTGAGATGATTTAGCCAACTCTGACTGTCCTGTTGTGCACATACAACATTCCAGTCTTCCCAGGGTGAGTTTTATGACCTCTGTGTCACCATAGCCACAGGTTGTCTTCTTACACTTCCTGCACTGTTGTCGTCTTAATGAAGCTTGGTATTTAACCGTGAAGAACCTTGTGGAAGGAGGCAACTTTAATAGTAAGGCAGTCTCTGAAAACTGTTTTCTACAATATTATAGTAGTTAACTCCCCAGGGGAGTTTTCCTCAGGATTCTTAATTTGATGGACGGTAAATGACCACCCACTGTCTGTGCTTCATGTTCCAACAGGTCCTTTGTCATCCAGCAAATCCCAAGCAGCAATCTGTTCATGGTGGTGGTGGACAGCAGCTGCCTGTGTGAGTCCGTGACCCCCATCACCATGGCCCCCATTGAAATCAGGTATATCCTTTTGTGTGTAGGTCCAGCTACTGCTGCTGAAGCCAGGGAGGGGGATCTATGGGAAGGAAACCTGGGGGAGAAATATTAGGGGGAAATGACAGCCATTCCACTGTTGGAAAGAGAGGAGTCATGAAGGGAGTGCAGTGCCAAGGTTTGACCTTCAAAATGCAGAGTAAGGGAAAGTGATGACATCTTAGCAATATGCCTTAACTTCAGTCAACATAACGAATCCCTTAAGTGTGAACGTTTAAAGGCCCAGAAGATCAGAAGGCGTCCCGAGTCTTGTCATGGCTTCCATCCTGAGGTAAGTCTGAGAGACCTTCCTGTTCTCTTTTTCTACCAGGTTCACCATGAGAATCTCACAATTGGCAAAGAACTCTAGTTAAGAAGTTTACTTGTGAAGAAACAATCCTTTCAGGCAAATTAAAGGAAGGCTAATGGTACTTTACTTTCAGTCCCTCAGTGCCTTCTTATTTAGTCTGTGCTTAAGGGTCTTATTGTATCCGTATACATATTTCAAAGCCTCTTTATTCTCTTCCCTATTATGAACGTACCGTGGTTCTCTCTCTTCACATTGTTACACACAACATGGCTCTGACCATCTTGGTTTACTTATTTCAAATTGCAGTTCAGATTATTTTCCCCTGCTTACTTTTAGACAGCCTTTTATTGATGAGAAATTCATGTAAAGCAGAAATGGCAATACTGATACCAGATTAAGAGTCACGATTTCTGCGGGGGGATGATAACCACCGCATGGAGGCACAACTACAAAGGCCCTCCATTGACACCAGAAGTGATGATCACAAGAAAATTAAACTCAGCACCAAGAAAGGTGAACCTGAAAAAGAAATACCCCCCAAAGTGCCATAGGCAAAAAAAAAAAAACCCTTTCTGGTCTAGCAAAAATAATAGAAATTTAAAAATTAACTCCACCCCACTTTGAGAAATGGAAAGCTAGCCTAGACCAATTATTATTATAGGGATACTGGGAAAGTCTCTATTTTTAAAAATGCCACCAAAGCCACCAAAGCTGGCTTTAAGTCCACCTTTAAATAGCAAATAATTTTCATCTTTCCTAAACTCTCCAAGTCCTAGCAAATGATGTTAAAGTCAATATAGGTCCAATAAGAACTTGGAATTGACTGAGAATGTTTGCTTCTATGTTCAAAGGAGAGTTCACTAGCAACATATTATACAGATATATGCTGGAAAGGTCTTTGGTAAAACTCGGTGATAAAATTCAAATAAAAAAAATCTTTATATAAAATTCAAATAAAACTAATAGTCCCCAAACACTAAAGTCACTTCAGTTAAAACCAGGACTGTCTATGTAGACAACCAAAATCACTAGAGTAGAAATCTTCTGGGGTTAATGAGATAATTTTCTCTGGTAAATAGATGTAAGTATTCAAAAATTAGTATTTTTTTTCTCTAAGTTTCTAAACCTAATAAGATGAGGTCAGTACGACAGAATAGAAATTCTTAGATATAACCAAGGTTCAATTCAAAGCGGAAAATACACATTAGATTTAAATGGTAAAATAATAGTCTCACAAGAAATGTTAGGAATTGGAGAAATCTTCCTATCCAAGACCAGACAGCTGTGAAAGAAAAACAGAATTTATCTAATTATATAAAAATTACAGTTTTTTATGGAAAAAGAGAATTTACAGTTAATAGCCAATTTATACAACTTAGAAAATCATTTATAAGCCAAATCATTAAAGAAATTTTTAAAATTGAAAAGTCAAACAAGTACATATAAAAGGAAGCCAAGGGCATGAAAGCTAAAAGTCACTGGGTGATCAGAACGGACAGGTGATGTTGAAATATCCGGCTACAGCCATGAAAGGCAAGAATACCCCTCGCCCTGCACTCACACTCCTGGGCATCTTTACCATAGGCAGGGGCCCAGGCCTGGACCATGGACTGGTAGTGACCTGCACTCAGCACTGTTCATACCAACAGAGAACAGAGAAGATAATGAATGCCCATCGATAATAAAATAGAGCTAGAAAAATGGAGTTAGAAGAGTTGCCATCAACCCGTGGATAAAAAGCATGCTGCAGAAAGGATTACGTAATGTGATTTCATTTTTATAAAATGAAGCCCTCCTTTCCCCACATATAAAGAAAGAAGGCCCACGAAACCTCTTACAGCTGGTGCTGAAATGATCAGGCCCCTTGGATGTCAACCTTTACTTACATTCTGACAGGAAGACATTAGAAGGGCAACATTCGGCTGTTCTAATTCGATCACAACAGACAGCTCCACCACCAGCCCTTTGCCTCTTGAATGTTCTGTGTAATAATACGCACAGAGTAAGTTTGAACATTTAGGCACTGACAACTGGAATCAGAGATTCTTGTCACAAACTTGATGAAATTTAGACAAGTCCATTTCTTTGTGTTATCTACTTTCCAAAAGACTTGATTCCTCCATTGGAGAGTGCGGGGAGAGGTCTGGGGACTCGATGTAGCTCAGAAAATTGAAGGCGTCTTGGAATCCATCTCGCTCTAACCGACCCTGCCTTTCCCTGTAGGAGAATGCAAGGGAGTGTGGGGGTGCACCGAGCCTGCAGGCCAAGATGGTCCTTGTCGTCTTCCCTCTGCTCTTGATGCTCTTTTCAAGGTGACACTGAGATGTTCTCTTGGCATGCTAAATTATGGATAAACTGTGAACCAAAATATGGTGCGACATAGGAGACATGAAATATAGTCCAACCATCAGCATCTCATGATTTTAAACTGTGCGTGATATAAACTCTTAAAGATCTGTTGACAAAAAAAAAGTTATCTTTTTACTTTGCCAGTCATGCAAATGTGAGTTTGCTACATGATAATCACCCTTCATCAGAAACGGGGCTGCAAGTGGGCAGTGTCCCTTCTGCTTGAAACCCATTGAAACCAATTTAAAACTGTGTACTTTTTAAATAAAGTATATTAAAATCATAATCTTTTGAGTTTTGCTTTCTTGCTGAGAATACAGACAGAACCGCATGGAAAAGTCACCCATTCCAGATACCGGGAAAGGGCGGTTGTTGGCAGAGACTTTGCTCTGAAGCAGATTCTAGACAAATATTTAACAATTGTTTAGGTGCTTCACTCGCAGTTATAAAAATGTTTACAGAAGTAAACCAAACTATCATCTTCATGGGAAGCGTTTATTACAAAGAGCCCTGAATAATTTTTTTTGAACTAAACTTCAGTAGAAATCATAATTTGGATGGGAACACGAGCTCCCAAGATACTCGAGTGTTGAACTATGTGGGAAGAGGAATAAAGTCATAAATGCGAGGAATTCATTCTGAAAAGATTTGATGGAGGAAGAGAACAATGACTACAAATGACTCTCAAGCTTCTGCTTGAGCATTTGGCTTCTGGCTTTTTCCCCATAAACAAGGGATGAAATTAGATCTCAAATATTACAAGATGTGAAACTACCCAGACGTGTAAGGCATTCCTAAAACACTGGATCCTGAACCAAAGAAAACAGATTCCACCGGATCGTGGTTACCAAATAAAGTGGAATAATTTCCATGCCTCACTAGAATCGAGAATGCCTTATTTTATGAGACAGACATCTAAAAGTCATGGGGAGAATGCCACTTAAGCTTTAAAAAAAAAAAAATCCCACATTATTCTGTTGATATTGTAGAAAAACTGATGTGATTACCCTGCCTTCTCCTGAAATGATGCCAGTATTTATAGGAAAAATAATACTACGTTGCTCTATTTCCTGAAACTCTAATGCCTCCCATATTGTTGACAATGTAACAATACTATAACATGTTGACTGTCAAAATGTCAACAACTATGGGGCTATCTAGTATTACAACCACCGTGGTCATTGATATTATTCACTTCTGTGCACTAAGTGTATGAATAAATTCATATGTTGCCCTCACAAGTATCAAAATGCATTATATGTACACTAAACAACCATAGTGTATTTTTTATAAACAAGAACATGACATGACCCACCATTCTCCTTTACATTTCTAAAGAACTGGCAACAGTAGATCGAATATATAATAATGCCCGTAGCTGAATACTAATGATACAAAATAGTGTCCAATAAACATTTATAATTCCACTCCCTGTATATTCACTATTCACTATCTATAAATTCACTCCTTGTTCTCAGCAATGGTGTGGCATCATTTTTAGTGACATGAAGGTGGCATAGTTGGGTCACACTCTTGGCTTATGGCATCATCAGGCATCACCTTCATGTGAATGAACCACCCACCTTGTGCCTCAGATTCTCAGTTCCCTCAGTGACTCCAGTCGACTGGCCACTCCATTTATCTATTTGTATATCTGTTTTCTCCAACATAACATGTCCAGAGCAGAAATCTCAATCCTCCTCCACCAACCTCTTTCCTTCTGACTGACTCAGCTTCTCAAACCAAACTCCTTAGAGACTCTCTTATCTGCTTGTTCCTTCTCAGCCCGTCACTCAGAGAGTCTCCTCTCAACAACAATAGGGTTATATAGTATTATGACCTTGGGAAAGTGACTTTCCTCCTCATGCCTTCCTTTCTTACAACTAGTTACTGAAATTATAGGCTGTGACATTCAGTATATGGCTGACCCTTGAACAACATGGGAGTTAGGGGCACCAACCCCTTTTTAACTCCCCCAAACCTTAACTACTAATAGCTTACTATTGACTGGGAGCCTTAATGATAACATAAACAGTTGATTGACACATATTTTGTATGTTATATGTATTATAAACTGCATTCTTATAATAAGCTAAAGAAAAAATGCTTTGGGGCACCTGGGTGGCTCAGTCGGTTAAGCATCCGACTTCAGCTCAGGTCATGATCTTGCGGTTTGTGAGTTCGAGCCCCACATCAGGCTCTGTGCAGACAGCTCAGAACCTGGAGCCTGCTTCAGATTCTGTGTCTCCTCCTCTCTCTGCCCCTTCCATACTCATGCTCTCTCTGTCTCTTAATAACAAATAAATGTTAAAAAAATTTTTTAAAGAAAAAAAATGTTATTAGAAAATCACAAGGAAGAGAAAATACATTCACAGTTATGTACAGTATTTATTTAAAAAAATCAGTATATAAGCAGGCTTGCACAGTTCAAACCCATGTTGTTCAGGAGTCTCCTGTAATTGGTAACAGATTTAGAAGGCACCTATTACAAATTATAGTGTAACATGGTAGCAATATTCTTACAAAAAGGTAGAAAGTTTTCATATGTATATTCATGGATATACATATATAATTACGTACAAAATATATTTATAGAATAGATAAAATTAATAAAAATATAGTAGAATACTTACAATATACATTGAGGGTAGAATAGTAAAACACAGCACAGACAAGAACACAGGTTTAGGAACAACGTAGTACTCTAAAGTAATAATGTAGCATTCTTACTTAAATTATGAACAGTACTGCACTACAGAGGATAATACCATTTGTCATGTGATAAGAGACTGTAGTAAAATATTATAATTATAGACAGAAGAGCACAGTTTTTTTTTAATTTTTAAAAATTGTTTAATGTTTATTTTTGAGAGAGGGAGAGAGACAGAGTGTGAGCAGGGGAGAAGCAGAGAGAGAGGGAGACACAGAATCCGAAGTAAGCTCCAGGCCGTGAGCTGTCAGCGGAGAGCCCGACGTGGGGCTCAAACCCATGAGCTGTGAGATCATGACCTGAGCCGAAGTCGAGCACCCAACCGACTGAGCCACCCAGGCGCCCCAGAAGAGCACAATTTTAGTGATTATCAATATTGGAGGTTGGAATAATCTGACAGACACTTGAGGGGTGTTTGTAGCATTTGCAGTCTGGGAGCTTTGTGAAGACGCTCCCAATTGGTGCACGTGTGCTGGGGAGAGACAAGGGCACGTTTCTAGTAAATGACAGCCACGTGTGTCCAGCTGCAGCAACCGTAATTCCTGCTGGGGACTTTGCAGCCATCATTTCCCCTAAGCCAGTGATTACGAACCCTGGACAACTTTGTCCCCAGGGGATGTTTGGCAATGTCTGGAGACATTGTGTGCTCGTCAAAATTTAAGGCAAGGGAAGGTGCTGCTGGCATCGAGTGGGTAGAGCCAAGGATTCCGTTAAACGTGCTACAAAGATCAAAAAGAGCCTCCACAACGAAGAATTGCTCAGGTATCTCAGTAGGGCTCAAGCGGAGAAACCCTGCTCTCATCTTTTAGCAGTCACGGGGTTTTGTCTTTACAAATTAATAGACTCCTTCTGGATCCCCGTGTGGCATCAGAATTGTGGATGTTGGCCCCACCAATGTCAGGAATCCCTTACATAGTGTGAGATGCTACACTGTAGACTCAATTCAGTAGCAAGCCTGCTATGTCACCTCTCACAAAGCTCAGATGCAGGATCCTCCTTGCCATCCAGACCCCAGCGGTCTTCCAGTGAACACCCAGCAACACCTACTCACCGTCCATTCACCTCTCTTTTGTTTACGGCCTGACACTCACGAGAGCTGACACAGTCCTGTTTACTGTCAGATTCCCCTCCCACACCCTGTGAGGGAGGCCTGTCCTGTCCACGGCAGTATTTCCGATGCTTGGAATTACTCCTCAACTTCAGTGACGCCCAGGAAGTAGCGGCACCCTGCATAAATAAACCACCCACATCTGTCAAAGCCTCCTATTTACAAGGTACTATGCGGAGCGCTTGTCATCATCGTTTTGTGCACCTGCTATTGTTCCCATTTCCTGATGAGGAAACTGAGGCTCAACAAGCAAGTTACTTAAAGGTGCGAGAGCCAGTACGAGGCAGCACCTTACTCCATGCCCTTTGCCCTTAACCATGGCCATACTACGCACCATATACATAGTTACCAATTCTGTGTACCATAGGTCTCCACAGCGGCAGACCCCAGCCCCCTCAGATAGGTAGTAAGTCAAGATGGCAATGCTTTCTACTTTGGGAGATTATAATTCAGCAGCATTTGGACACATAAAGGCAATTTGCAGCGGTAGAGCGAAATTTTTGTTAACTATGATTACAAAGAGCATATGGTAACAAGACACCACGGCTACCTTTTTTTTCTGCATTCAAAACACGGTAGTCTGTACTCACGTACACATTCGGGTAATGCAGAATGGCTTAACCATGGGTCAGCAAGCTTTCCCTGCAGAGGGCCAGAGTAAATACCTCAGGCTTTGCGGGCCATATCGTCCCTGTGGCAACTCTTCAACTCTGCCACTGTAGCACCTCAGAGCCCGTGTTTCAACAGAACTTTCTTTAAGGACACTGAAATTTGAATTTCCTCTATTTCCACATGCCACAAAATATTATTCTTCTTTTGAGTTTTTCCCAAACATTTGGGAAACGTAAGCGCCGCTGTTAGCCTGCAAACTGTGCAATACAGATGGAAGGCTGCATCTGACATGTGGGCCATGGTTTGTCAGCCCCCTGAATTACGGTATCGCCGCTGACAGTTTCTGAAGCTATCGCAGTGCGGTGAGTTCGAAATATCCCTGCGGCCTGCAGGCATGTGTGTGGAGAAGCGTCAGGGCTATCCATGTCGGAGCTACTGTGGGGCACATGTGACTGCATGATGTTTACTTTAACGTCATGCAGGCTAGCACTATTTCAAGCCCTGTGAGTAGCTTAGTATAATCTGATGTCTTTATATTCACGTAACTGCAAATACAAAGAGCGCAGCTCACTGCAATGTGCTGGCGATCCTGCTACTTGAGTGTAAGATGAAGGGTATAGGCTGGCATAATGCAGGTCAGCACAGTATACTGTCATTTCTATTCCCACAATTATATGCAATAAAGTGAAGCATAGAATCACGTAGCTGTGCCGGCAGGTGCCATCTGCAGGACAGGCCCTCCTCTCAGCCTAGGATGCGTTGTGCAGCCCTAAACTCTTACATCGTGCGTGATCTGACTGCTGCATCCCATGCGGTAGGCTGCCAAGAATCCTGTTGACAAAAAACCTACCACAAAATCCCACTCCCAACAACCTCGTTGTAATTACCCTAGCTCCAAATAGCTAACGATAAGTGAGTTATGAGACAGAAACATTGAGTGGTATCTTTTTTAGTAAGATATTGTCACCGTGGCATGGTATGCCGCTAGTGACCTTAGCATCAAGACGAGTACTAAGTTACAGTCACACTGCCCTTTTATTTATGAATAATTATACATTGTCCTTGAATGTGCCATTCAGTTATGCTGCCACACAACCTGCAAGCTCTAGCGATAGGCTCAGGGTAGGGATGGGGCAGTTTCAGTATGCTGGCCATGGACGGCGCTGCCTGGTGACCACGGCCCACGCTATCCCTTACACGATGAGAGAGCAGGTGCGAGCTGTGGGGAGATGCACCCTGAAGACGAAAGGTGTGAAGTTCGGGAATTATACTACTGGGCCACGTCACACAGGTTCTAATGGACAAAGCCAGAATTTGAAGGCAGCTCAATGGACCACAGAGCCTGTGTTCCGTTCATTCTGGCACCAAGTCAACTTTCACCACGTGGCTTTTTTCACACCACGTGCCATCATCGAGACTCGGGTAAGAGCAGTTCCAGAGCCACATTGCGTTATGTTGTCTGTTATACTCTCTTAACAGAAAGATTGACACATCACGATTCTACAATACTTTCATCAGTGTCTGTAGTGACAGCACAATTACAGTCTTTCTACTTTTTATAACAGTAACACTCGCCTCCCTTGTACAGAATCCTTCCTCATTTCTAGGTATGAAAACAACATAGCTACTATGCTAATGCGGCCAATAGTTTAGTAGCAACAACAAAAGTGCCCTTTGGAGCCCACTGGTCGACACTATCATATATCCCGTGTCTGGAAATCAACCAGTGTCGCTTTGTGTTTACAGTGAAATCATTAACCAGACATCCCTGTGCCTCAAAGCAGGACAGTGGATTGTGACGTCCTGATTTTTCTATCGCTACTGCCTTGCAAAGTGCCTGACACTGTGAGCAGTCACTTAGGCTCTCTGCCATCTCTGATATTGAAAGCAATACCTTTGCTGGACCATTGTATCCGATGGTCCTATAATTTCAGCATCTGTGATGATACTGCTCAACCATGTCATACTTGCTTACGAGCTGGGAGCGATTCTGTCACTACAGTAACTAGTGTGTGATGGCCGTAATTTTAGCAAAAGATACTAACCCAACTTTTCTAACATTCAAATAGCAAGTATTCCCTGACAAGATACAGTGTTCAAATATTTACGAAATTGATACGCCAGAATGCATTTTGGTTTAGTACAGCGATAAAACAGGATTTTGAGTGACCACACATAGTATGAGTGTCTCAGTATTTGTAATGTATGGTTTTATACAAGTAGATGTGCTGTGCTGCCTATATTTACAATCAGCCATGTTATTGTTCTTTAATAGATATAATGCATGTCGTAGACACAGTGCAAGAAGATATAGTGCATATACACACAGTGCCATAATACACGAATAGTGCGCCGTGACGACACCTACACTTTTACATTATTAATCAGGGATGTCATAGTGTTCTATCATGTACGTCCTCTACTGTCAGGGCACATGGTAATCTACACGTTTCCTTTCATTTCTGTAAATCCAGAAACAACACTGGTACCATGATATATCGCTACCTTCAAAATGGACAGCAACACTTCTATTCGATGGGGCTATGTCACAATTGCTTAGCATCAATTTGTTACTAGACAACGTGTACTAAAATATAACACGCACCGTTTCTTAACTTGTAACAACCAAGTACCAACCTCCCATAATTCAGAACTGCTTCAGTTTTTATTAGTATTATAGTGTCAGTGTTGCTATCCCTACAGTATACCATATTTTACATACTACTCTGACATTACCAAAGGAAATATCATGAATAGGATAGAACACAAGGTCTGTGAGGTCAGAGACCTCGAGTGGCTCGAGTGACTCGAGTGACAGCTTCACTGCTTACTTCTCATGTGATTTTGCTCAAGGAACCTGATAGCTTTAGCCCTGTTTTCTCATCTGTGTGGGGGGAGCTAATGTCAGGACCTATGTCACAGTGTTCTTCTGTGCTTCCAATGAGACCATCCATCTAAAGGAGGAGTCCTTCTGATTGCATAGGATGTGGTGATTTCGATAGTTATAAGCTGATACTGTGTTAATTATCTTTACTATTAATACCATATACTCATTCTGGCAATTATCATACTGCTAGGGTACTTAGAGATAATACTACTGCCTAATGTGCTATCAATTACTTGCACCAGTTTTGTTAAAGCAAATCTGCATATCATCCTATGCTGCATTGACCTTATCTACTTTCTTCTGTTTAATGCTATTAATGCTACTTTTAACTCGTTTGCCCACCACTTCAAACCATTCCATCCTAAATTACACCATGCCTCTGTTGGTGGCAGTTACTGCTTATCCTGGGCTGTCTGGGATTTGGTTACTTTACGTTGGCTGTTAAGCTGGCAAAAAGAAAAAAAAAGTATACAGCATAACCTACAGATTGTCCTATTTTAATTTTAAAATTTAGTTCTGAACAGTAACACTGATATGGCTCTACTGTGCCATATTCTAAACTAACCTACACTGTGTCCCATATGAGCATGGTGACAGAAATAACAATCTTCCATTGTGCACATTGGTAGACTATAACATTCATCACTTTTAACAGAATAGGTACAATAATTCTATCTCCTACTACTGGTCATACTAGTCTCAATGTCATTAGTCAGTGTCATACAATGTATACTTTTAATCATAACCACACCACACTGTGCTCTCCTCTATTCGATGGATTATACATCAGTGACAATAATCGTTTCTTGCTCTTCTACCTGTAATTACGATAGCAATAATAGCACAATATCACCATAGCTGACTGCCCTGATCTCAGCTGTGATAATAATAAAGTGGCTGTCCTGTGAGCTACTATATTGCCCAGTTGGTGACATAATCTTCAGTACTGCTAACAATAATGCCATGACATTCTACAGCCTTCTGCCTATAGCTTAAGTATTTCAGAAGTAGAAAGTCATTGCCAGCCAATATTGAGTAACAGCACCGTTGTTGTGCTAGCATGCTGTTAACAATTATACTGATTGGGGATAGTTGTTGTTCTTCATATAATTTAGTAACAGTATTTCTTTGTATTGCTAATTTTGTAACAACAGTTCTGTGCTTAACTATGCCACTTAATGATGAGATGGCCTTAATATATCTTAAAATATTTTAGTTCTATCAAGTCCCAATATAATTCATTTATGTCAAACAGCATCGTAGACATTTCATGGTTGTAAACATTTAAACATCTGATAACCCTGATGAATCTCCAGAATTCCCCATACAGTCCCCCAGGTTAAGATATTGAAGTTTAGTTATGTATTCGGAGCAGGATCGTGTTAACGTGATACCAGTCTTTACCAAACTGACCTCTTTTTGGGAATTGTACACTCGGAATATATCTCAGTTCTGATCCCACATTCATATCGCCAAAGCCTGTGTACAGATCTGACTTTAGTTTTATGAAGGGAAACAGAATTTGCCAGAGCCTGGAGGCGGTATATGAGTGTGGGAAACAAATAAAGCTCAGGTTTTGACCAAATAAATCAATGGTCAACATTTTAGGACAGTTCTGGATGTGACTTTATTAGATATGAAGTTTATGGAAGTTCATTCTGGACACAGAGAAGAGAAGGGTTCAGAGGGGCCAAGAATAAAAGGAAAATAAGTAGTTATTAGGTATTGCAGTAACCTAGTAGTGGGCACTGACAGAAGTGGACACATTTATAATGTAGTTATGGTCCAATTGTGGGGGTGAGGGAAAAAACGGAGTCAAGAATGACATCTGAGTTGTTGGATTGGCAGACAGGTTCATGGCGGTGCCATTCACTGAAATAAGGAATATGGAAGGAAGGGTAAATTTGGGAAGTAAAGGGTGAAGTGGGTGGAAAGGGATGAGTTCCATAAAGGGCTTACCTGGCTTAAGATCACTGCCAAGTACCCAAATAAAGATGTACAACCAGTAAATAGAAAAATGAGTCCACAAGTTAAGGAGTTGTACCTGAAGATCAGATTTCAAAGGCATCCGTTTATAGTGGGAGCAGTGTGAGTCTGGGGAGACCTATGGCATGAGAAAAGGAGGGTCTAGGACCATGAGGCACTCCAGCATTGAAGAGCTAAGGAAGGATGGGCAAAGGGGATGGGAAGTAGTGACCAGAACAATTGGAAAAAATAAGAGAGGGCCCTGTTACAGAAGCCATGAGATGTGTATGCTTTGAAAAGGAAGGGGACACTGAGAAGTGTCACTTGTGGAAGCTCCTGGATGGCTCCGTTGGTTAAGCATCTGACTCTTGATTTCAGCTCAGGTCATGATCTCACAGTTCATGGGATTGAGCCCCTTATCTGACAGAGCCTGCTTGGGATTCTCTCCCTCCCTCTCTCTCTCTCTGCCCATCCCCTACTCACTCTCTCAAAATAAATAAATAAACTTAAAAAAATAAATCAGAACTATAGGGAGTACGATTGGTAATAAAGATTATGGCAGAGGGACTTGAATTGACCTCTCTGAGAATATGACAGTTAAGTGGACGAAAAGTAAGAGTAGGCAGGTTCTGATTAACCCAGTAACACAAATCTAGTTAACATATATTAAAGATTATACTCTTAAAATATTTTCATTCAGTGCCAGAGCATCAGGTACACAGCATAGCCACATGCCTCAGTTCCCTCATTTGGTTGCCCATCCCATGAAGGTAGGGCATTCCTGGGACAGGCACTGAAGGAATCCTCTGGGCTGGTCTGCTTGAGCTGTGATAACAAAATACCATAGATTAAGGGGCTACCACAACAGAAACTCATATTCTCAGAGTTCTGGAGGCTGGAAATCCCAGATCAAGACCCATTTTCTGGTGAGAGCTCTCTTCCTGGCTTACAGACGGCCACCTTCCCACTTTGTCCTCACATGGTGGAGAAAAAGCAATCTCTGGTGTCTCTTCCTCTTTATAAGGACCCCAGACCTATCAGATGAGAGCCCACCATATGGTCTAATTTAACAATCCTCTCCTTAAAGGCCCTGTCTCCAGTGCAATGGTATGGAGGAGGGTAAGGCTTCAACATATGAATTCTGGGGGGACACACACATTCAGTCCCTAAGACCTTCTATCTGCAAGAGTGCAAGAGCAATCTTACCCACATCCTATACCAACTTCACAGGTGGAACTCTGACCCACCCTTCCAGCTTTACCATCTCTGCCAGTCATGTGGGTTTACCATCCAGTGAACCCAGCCCTGATTTTGTCTGATGGTATGGATCCCATCCCAGGACTAGAGAGGAAGTTGCTTGAGGAGAGGGGAGAATCTTGGTTCTGCATTCCTGTTGCTTACACAGTAGCTGAAACAAAGAGAAAGATCTCAAGGTCCCATCAGTCAATCACCTAGCCCCATTCATCCCTTTCCTGCCCTGTCTCCCACACCTGGCATCTCCCTTACCATCTGCCCTACCTCCATCTGCTTCAAGCCTTTATTACGTCTCACTGAAAGGACAGCCTCCTGGCCCTGCTGCCTCAGCACCATCCTCTGGGGCAGGAAGGATGTATAAATTGTTGAAGTAGCTAGATAAGAATTTGAATCCTGGCTTTGCAGGTCAATTTCTTAACCTGAAATGCATTCTCCTCACCTGTGAACAGGGATAATAAAAGGCCTCCTCACAGGACAATGATAGTGAGTAAGGTGGTCAGGTGTAAAGATGGTGCCTGGCATACAGGAAGCACTCACTACAATCATCCATTATTCAAAACGGATGGCATAGATCAAAATAAATTTTTCTAACAACCATCTTGGTTTATTCCACTTCTCTATTTAAAAACCTCAAGGGGCTTGCTTATGTCCACCAAATAAAATTCAAAGGCCTTAGCTTGTAGTCATGATCTGACTCACTTTACACTGCCAGGATTCATATCAGAACCAGGTCTTGTGTTTCCCATCTGTACCTCCATCGACACAAGTATGAGCAGAGAGGTCCTCGTCTGGACCTCACATTACTCCCTTTCCAAATCTCAAATTAAAAATTCCCAACCACATGGTAGCCATCTTAAGTGAATGCAGACCATTGCCCCATTTCAGTGAAAGCACGCAGCACGAGGTCTGACAAATGCCATGGAACCTCTCCTAATGAATTGCAGTTTGGAACCAGGACTGTTTTTTTGGGTTTTAGAAAGAATGAAATTATTCTGAGATCTGACGATAAACAAACTGGTGTGGGAAAGGTGAAAGGTGCTGCTATTCTTGAAAGAACAAGGCTTTTGGGAGAAAACTTCTAAACCCACCAGAATTAAAGTGCAACCTTTGTTTGTAAACTCATAAGATTATGGGTTTAGAATTAATTTCAGTTGGGTCCTTTCCAATTACCAGTAACTTAACACTTGGATTCATTATGCAATCATGACTCAGTAAGTCCTTCAGAACACCACTTTTAAACACGATGGACATTAAAGGACAGACTTTGTAAATATTTGAGATTGCCGGTTTAAAATTAATTTGATTCATTTGCTTGCTGGTTGCTAGCAATATATGAGAGTTGGGGCTTTGTCTGTAATCATATATATCATTCATGAGTCTTTCAAAGAACCCATTTGGAAGAAATAGAAGGCAGAACTTGGTGTATCCATTGCTGAAAGCAGTGATGGTAAGTAATAATAGAGGAAGGGGGCAGGGAAAGACAAAGTAGGATTTGCCCTTGATGTGTCAATTAAGGTTCAAAGTCTAAACACCATAATTCAGTTACAGGTGTACACTTTTGAACTGGTCCTATTGTCATACCCAATTGATTTCTTTTAAATGCTTTATTAAGATATAACTCACATACCATAAATTTACCCATTTAAAATATACAGTTCAATAGTTTTTTGTATATTCACAGAGCTGTGCAACTGTCACTATGATCTAATTTTAGAATATTTCCATCAGCCCAAACAGAAACCCCCATACTCATTAGTGGTCACTCCCCCTGCCCCCACTTTCTTGCCCCTATCCCTAGGCACTCACTAATCTACTTTATGTCTGTATAGATTCACCTGTTCTGAACATTTCATGTAAACGGAATCATATAACACATGTCATATCACATGGTCTTTTGTGACTGGCTTATTTCACTTAACATAATGCTTCCAAGGTTCATCCATGTTGTAGCATGTGTCAGTAGCTCTTTCCTTTTTGTTAATAAATAATATTTCATTCTATGCATATACCACATTTTGTTTATTCATTCATGAGTTCGTGGACACTTGGGTTGCTTCCGCATTTTGGCTATCACGAACAATACTGCTGTGAGCATTCGTGTGCAGGTTTTTGTGTGGATATATGTTTTCATTTCTCTTAGGTAGATACTTAGGAGTGGAATTGCTGAGTCATGTGGTAACACCATATTTAATATTTTGAGGAATAGCCAAATTTTTCCAAAGTGTCTGTACTATTTCACATTCCCACCAGCATTGTATGAATATTCCATTTTCACCATATCTTTGCCAATACTCGTTATCATCTGTCCTTTTCATTATAGCCATCCTAGTGGATGTGAAGTAATAATCTCACTGTGGTTTTGATTTGCATTTCCCTATCTGCCTTCTAAAGGGATTAGTATTGCAGTGCCCAGCTTCCTAGCTGTGATACATGAGAGGGTACATCTGCTTTCCAATTAGGAAGTAGAGAAACTGGATCCGATTCCAAATCTTTTGGACACCATGCCCTGAGCTCTTGGCCCTGCCTCAGAAACTTTCTGAAGAGGTGTCCACAGAAAGACATTCTCAAAGGCAGTGTGGGAAGGAGTTGCAAGTACTTATTTCATAATTGTAATTCCTGAAGAGAATACATCTTCCATCTGGGAAGCCTTTACATTGTTATCCAGACATCTGAAAATCCCTGGGACAGGGAAATTTTAAATGTAGTTTCTGAAAGCTCTTGCGAAGCAAAACTATGTCTCCCTCAGAGTAAGTGTCTTCCTTTGCTGGCTGGACTGTGGCCAGTGAGTCTTAGACCCAGGTTTCTTCCTTTCCCAGACAGCCCCTCACACACGGTGAAGGACCAGAGGAGAGTATGAATACTCAGAAGTGTCTTCTTCCTCTTCAATAAGTAACTCAAGGTACTCGGGCATGGGCAAGTGACTCATGGCTGCCATCTTAATCTGCAGAGGCAGCACATTCCTAACTGTGTGCACAGAAGGTCTTCATTATCCAAAGATAATTAGTGCTGGAAAAATGCTACTTAACATGAATCCATCAAAAATAAGGACTGAATTTTCAAAATAAACTATAAAAAATGTTACGTGGGGCTTTAACTTGAAAGACAAAGCTAGCAATTATGAAAACAAGCTTATTTTATTTACTATTTAACAAAATAGATCAAAACAGAGGGCTAGATGAAAACTCTGCCCTCTCAGAAAATATACAGTATGAGTCGAGTGGTTTCTATTCCAGTTGTTCTGACAAAATTGTATAATAGCAAAAGTCAACTTGGCCTTGAACTTTTGCAACATTGTTATAAAGTCTCTTTCTCTCTTTTTTCAAAATTACTCAAGGATTTCACAAATTTTCCTAAGGGTCCCTCTTAATCTTTGATATTCAAATCATTCTCTTTAAAGCTCCAGTTATAGCCTCAAAGTGGTTGATTTTCTCTTTTGGTTTATTTCCCAATCCTCCCTGGTCCATGGCTTTGGATACGGTTAACTGGATTCTTCAACTTTTAAGGAATGCAAGAAATTTTTCGACCTTTGCAAAGCTTGCAATTTCATTTAGCAGTCATTTAGCCTTGAATTTGCTTTGTGTTGTCTTGTTTACACTACAGCATCAACATGAGACAGACTGATAAGACATTGACTGGATGGGTTGGGACAGGTGCTGATGATACATACCCATGCTTCTTTCTACGATATAAAAGCTGTGTGAGGGGACTACTGTAAATGGCATTTCTGTGCTATGCTTTCTCTGTGCAAACTCATCATTTTTGTACCTCTTATGGCACAGATTTTCTTTACTGGCATATGGCTTTCCAAATCCCAGGCACAAAGATTCAGTCTTTCAGGTTACCTTGAAGGCTTTAATATTACCTAGATTTTGCTGAAGGCTAAACTCATTTCCATGGCCAACAAGGCCCAGTAGGGTCTCCTTAGCAGCTGCACCATTATGTGTCTTCACCCTCAGCTCATGCTTTCCCACCTTGCTCACAGCTTTCTAGCCACATCAGTAGTGTTTATTCCTTGCCAAACCCTTTCTGGCCTTTGGACTTCTGTCCTAATCTTGCTTTTTTTTTTTAAGTTTAATAATTTATTTTGAGAGAGAAAGAGAGGAAGAGGGTCAAACAGAGAGGGAGAGAGAGAATCCCAAGCAGCCTCCACACTCAGTGTGGAGCCTGATGTGGGGATCCAACTCAAGAATGGTGAGATCATGACCTGAGTCCAGATCAAGAGTCAGACGCTTAACCAGCTGAGCTACCCAGGTGCCCCTGTCCTGTCCTTTTTGTTCCTTCTATCTTGAATACCCTTCCCATGGCTCACATCCTTCAGGTGTCAATAAAATATCAGCTTTTTGAAGAGTCCTCTGCTGACCACCGCACCTCAAAAGGAAACTTTCCTTTTATTCACCTTTTGCACACACTCTTGCGTATCTCCTTAACAGTGCTTAGTAAATGACATAGAGATCCCATCTGTTTATTCTCTTATTTCTGTCTCTGAGGTCAGGACATAAGTTTCAGGAGAACAAAGACTTTGCTGGATTCTCCTTTACATAGAAAAGAAAACTCTCTTAGTCTTTGTGAGGTGGAAAGCTGTGGTTTATAAGTTGCAAAGAGGTAAAGAAAGAGCACTCAATTTCCCTGATTTGAAGAATTTAATCAAAACTCTTCCTTGGGGCCATCAAAAGAATCTTTGCTTCTTTCTATGAAAGCAACTTAGACAGTTTAGATTGTGTGGAGGGCTTCAGAGGTAATTTTCCAGGATTGAGGATTAAATACAAATGAAGTTATTTATGGACATTCCTCCTACCTAAGGATTTTTGCCTCATTATCAAATTAATCACCTCATTTTCCCACTGAAGAGGAAGAAGGACACAGGAAGCCAGACAAACTGTTCATTTGGTCATGATTTTTATCAGTTTCTGCTCCAAGGGCTCTAAGGTTTACTTAAAGGGAAATTTTCCCTACTTCTTAAAGGCTAAATAAAATTGAGACTATCATGGGAAAATGCTTCATTGTAACTCATGACCCATAATTGGATGATCCAGATCAGAGTCTGTTTGGTGCCAAGGGGAGATAGTCCCAAGTCCTTGGAACAAAGGAATGGTAAAACTAACCAAGATACAGAAAGATCAGGACTCCATGTTTTCCATTGTTAAGACCTCAGAAACCTATAAAAGCAGTCGTTTTATGGGAACACTTAGCAAAGTACTGCCAACGTCCATTTTAAAGGCTTGAAATTCTTTGACATATGGCAATCATTATGTGTGCTCAGCTGTCTATCTTGCACAATACTTTCTTCTTCCCTCCCCCAAGGAAAGCATTTCTGAGGCCCTACATTTACCATATTTTACAAGAAGCACTTAGCAGCAAGCAAGGCTCAGAAACAGTCTCGGGAAGACTAGTCCTGGCTAAGAGCTTCATGAGCACCCATTTTGTCTCAAGAAGGAAGCCTTAAGGCAAAACTGTTTCACATTAGAAGGAGGTATACATTCTTAGCTGAGGTTTTATGTTAGGATAAGGTTTAGTGACTCAGATGTCCTAGGCCGTAAAATGGAATACGTGGTCTTACTTGGCCTTTTCCAAAAATGGGAGAATATGTGGGTATCATTGGCCTGTTGGGATATGTTGGGGTTTACTAGAGATCAGGCAATAGAAGTGACAGAAAAACAGGTCAAGGTGAACTCTGTCAGTGTGCTTCTGTAGTTCCCTTTAGTTTCACAGAATGTGCCATATTCTTTAGCCCCAGCACACTCAGGTTGAGGTGCTCTTGAGGTCTTAGAAGAACAGGTGGACACTTTCCCCATAACCCTCCTCCTCCATCCTTACTGTGTGGACAGTTGGTAGAACATAATCCATATCATATTCTTGGAACACCCTCCCCTCCCCACGCTGCTTTGATGTGATTTTTTCTCAGGAAAATCGTGCAAACTGTCCCTAGGAAATAAAAACATTGAACCCAAGTGTGTAAGGTGGTGCAGTCCAGGCTCAGCTCAACTGTGGAAGCCATAGTAAGTTCTCCACATTGCCTCTTGATCTTGGCCCAGACCAGGGTGGGCAAGACCTACGAGAAACATATGGTGCCCTACTTTAGAATTTGCCATCTGTCAATAAAATCCATCCTCCACACCAAAATGCCTGGAAGGAAATTCACAAGGAAATTTGCTTTTCGCAAATGTTAAGAGCTTCTATCAAAAGAGCACCTAGGGGCGCCTGGGTGGCTCTGTCGGTTAAGCATCCGACTTCTGCTCAGGTCATGATCTCACAGTTCGTGAGTTCAAGCCCCGCGTCGGGCTCTATGCTGACAGCTCAGAGCCTGGAGCCTACTTCACATTCTGTGTCTCCCTCTCTGTCTGCCCCTTCCCTGCTCATGCTCTGTCTCTCTCTGTCTCAAAAATAAATAAACATTAAAAAAAAATTAAAAAAAAAAAAGCACCCAGCACACTTGCCTTCTCTGCTAATGGAAGTATACATTTCTACCCTCTTCCTGCTGTTTTTCCTATGAATATCTAATTGAAAAAGTGGGACTTAGCTTTTCCTCATCTCCTGTCAAATTCAGGCTTCCAATAGAAAAATAAGTCCAACTTAAAAAACACCCAACTATAGAATGTGTTGCTTTTTTGGAGCCTCAGGGAGAGAAGGCAAAGGGGGAACTGCACTATGCAATTCACCACAGAATTCTGACTGTGCTGTGCCACTCCTCTCCTAGAGAGTCACCCGTCCAAAATCCAGTGTTTCTGTTTTCTGATCAGCAACACTCAATGTTCCCTCATTTTCTCTCTTGAGCACCTACTTGTCTTTTTTTTAAGTTAATTTTTGTGAAAGTGAAATTAAAAAATGATTTTAGCTCATTTCTCTTCTTCTAATTCTTGTCTTTAGTCCTTATCCTTGTCAGCAAAAACACAAGAATGCAAGGTGGGAGGAAATGCTCTTGTTTATGAAAAAGTATAATTATGAGCATTACTCACAATTCTTAAAGACACAAAGGTTTAGTAGACATACGTTCTTTGCAGCCTTATTTACAATAGTGAAAAATTAGAAACAAACAACTATCTCTTAGACAAGAATTGTTTGAAAAATGCACACTAAATCCTTATGATTGAATGTAACACTGTTGTTAAAAATTGTGCTTTCAAGTTATTTTCATGACTTAGGATGTGTATATAGTGTAATACTAAGTGGAAAAATAAAATTGAGGTAAAATCCCAGTGAACATTATATTGCTAAGTACAAGTAGCTATGTGCATCCTTACATAGGAATAAAAAGAGGAAGGAATTATCCCAACATTTCAAGAGTCATTATTTTTAGACTGGAATTATGAACATTAACATGAACTGGGATTAATGTAACTTTTCATATGAAATGTTTTTGTACTTTTCTAGTTTTTCCATTTTTTCCCATCATTTTCTATTGACGTCTGTCCATGTGCCAGTACCACGGTAGGTGCTAGAGTTACAGCCATTAACAAGCTGGGCACAGTCCATGTCCTTTTGCATAAAAGGATTTTTTTTAATGCAAGAAATTCCTTAAGAATAGTGTCTCCATCTTGGGGCGCCTGGGTGGCGCAGTCGGTTAAGCGTCCGACTTCAGCCAGGTCACGATCTCGCGGTCCGTGAGTTCGAGCCCCGCGTCAGGCTCTGGGCCGGTGGCTCGGAGCCTGGAGCCTGTTTCCGATTCTGTGTCTCCCTCTCTCTCTGCCCCTCCCCTGTTCATGCTCTGTCTCTCTCTGTCCCAAAAATAAAAATTAAAAAAAAAAAAAGAAAAAAAAAAGAAAAAAAAAAAAGAATAGTGTCTCCATCTAACCCAATGTAACACACATCTGTGTTTATCTTTTTGTCCAAGGTTAATTCACCTTTATAAAAATAAAACAGTATCTTGATTCCTCCTTGGGAAACCACTTGTTTCCCATTGTCAATTGGATAGTTTTTGGGGCTTTGACTCAACTCTAAGCTCCAGAACAAGCCTTGATTGACTTAAACCATCAATTTCCCCCATGTAGCACCAATGATTGACTTAAAAAGAAGCATGTGAGTCCATCTAAGAAAATCACTTTCAGGATGTGTGGGAAGTACGAAAAGAGGTAGTTTCCATTGCCCTGAACTTAATGGCATAAGAACAGGATTTTCTGTAGCCACATGTGAACTCTCTGGAATGGTTAGGAGGGTTAATGACAATATAAAGCAAGTGAAATCCTGGATTAAGCCTTGCCTGAAATTATCCTTTGGATTTTTCCATTACCAGAGTCAACACATTTCCTTTATTATTATTTAATCCAATTTAGGTTAGTTTTCTGTTGAGTGTAGCCTAGGGAAATCTAACCAATAGAACTATGTAAAGCCAACTGCTGGGCTTAGTGACAAGCACGCTGGCTTAGGACTCAGGGGGCCTGGGTGCAAGATCTTGGTCTTGTCTTAAATGGCAGCCTCGCTTTAGGCAAGTCCCAGCCCCAGTCTGAACCCAGCATCTGCAGAATCAGGTAGCTGATGCAAACTAGGAATCTCTAAACATTCATTGGGCCATCAAGGCTGGTAATGAAAATGAGTCTACCAGTTCCTGGTTTTGAAAGAAAACTAAGGAAACTCTTGTAAGTTTTCACAAAATTAAACGTATTCCATTTAAAGGACTACCTTTTATTCTGAGATTATAAAAGTGTAAAGGTAGTACTTTAATTTATTTGTATTTTATGCCCTCGGTTGGCAAAATTGAACATCATAAACTTTCTGCAGTTCTCTCCAATTTGTTGAATTGTTCCTTACCCAGAAAAGTCCCAAATCTGGAGATCACTATACCAAATAATCTTTGAAAGAAACATTCAAATGTACACATCCAATAAGTCTCCTAGTTTATAGGAATATGCATTCAACAAATGTAAGTAATTTAACATGATGCAATATAATTTTAAAAGTATTTGAAGTCGTTAAAGTTAACAGTAGTTACCAGGATGCTTCAGATGAAAGTGTCAGAGAAACATCCACTTCTGAATGATTTCTTTTTTTTACTTAAGTTGTAAAGCAGTTAATTATGCTTGTTTTATTCTCAATTAGGTGTAGCCAATTCATAAATACTGTCTAAAGTTATCTCTTTGTACTGTTCAAATTTCATAATTCTTTTTTTTTTTTTTTTTTTTTGGAGCGAGAGAGAAAGCACAAGAGCTTGAGTCAAGGAAGGGTAGAGAGAGAGAGGAAGAGAGAGAATCCTGAACAGGCTCCGTGCCCAGTGCAGAGCCCGACACGGGGCTCTGTCATGACCTGAGCCAAAATCAATAGTCAGGCACTTAACTGACCAAGCCAACTAGGCACCCCTAAATTTCATAATTCTTATCGAAAGACTGACAATTTAATTATTCCCACTTTATATAGCTTTCCCAAGACAATAACTGTTTTCCTTCACAGAGGTGAGCCTCTACATATCCACAAATCAGAATCTATTCTCCAGGGACTTCATTCTACAGTCCTGAAGTAAGCTGCAATTGGCTTAGAAAGTTGCAAATCTCTTTTTGTTTTCATGAGATAACTGTCTGAGTGTTAAGATTTAATAAAGTTAGGATTTAATAATGTGTTTCTTAGCCTTTATCCTTGACATGTAATCCTCATTCTGACTTGTTGTGGAATTTCTTTTTAAGTCATAGCTGAATGTGGGGGTCAAGTGGATTCCATTCTATGGGATAAAGCAAAAAATCAAAGGAAGAAAGCAGTTACTCCCAAAGTGACAATTCTTCCATCAAACGACAGCCTACAAATAAGAAAAAAGGCAACTGAAACTACAATCTGTCAGGGTTTAAGATTCAGCTTGATTTTGGATCTGAGGAGATGAGAAGTACATTTTTAAAATGTATTTTTTTCTTTATTTTTTAAGTATTTTATTATATTACATTTTATTTGTTTTTTTAGAGAGTGAGTATGTGAGTGGGGGAAAGGTGTAGGGAGGGGACGGAGAGAGAGAGAGACAGAGACAGAGACTGAGAGAGAGAATCCTAAGCAGACTCTATAGTCAGTGCAGAGCCCACCGTGGGGCTTGATCCCACAACCCTGGGATCATGACCTGAGCCAAAATCAAGAGTCAGACACTCAACCAACTGAGCTACCCAGGCGTCCCTGTTTTTCCTTACTTTAAAAAAATTTTGAAACAATCTCAAGTTACAGAAGAGCTGCAAGTAGGGTACAAAGAACTTTTTCCCCGAGCCATTTGAGAGTAAGTTGCCTACCTGAGGTTCCATCACCCTATGGTGCCTTTCCGCCCATTAAGCATGTTCTTTTCATACCCACGATAAAACCCTCAAAATCAGGAAGTCAGGAAGCACACATCCCATCATCTAACCCTCAGATCCCTTTTGATTTTGCCAGGAGTCCCAGTTATATCAACACAGGGACATCATCCCCACCCTGCCTGGCTCTGATGCCGACTATCCATAACCAGAGAGGATGTTCTCATTTTCCGATACACTATGTGTTCAATGAAGTAGTGGATATTGATTTCAAGCCCTATGCCAGAATAGAGAATATATAGCTGTATGTTTGGAGGAAAAGCAGTTCACAGATGTGAAATTAATTAAATGTATAAAATCTTCAGCCACCGGTGTTTGCCAAATCCCTTCCTGGTCTTCCTATCCTCCTTTTGTCTGCCTAGAGCCACTATCCCTACAGAGATTAGGGCGATCTCTTTAGAACATGAGATAAGTCCCCTACCCAAAACCCTGAGATGGGGTCCCATCCCACTCAGAATAAAATGCAAACACTCGATCGCCGACCACAAGCCCATAATCGGGACCTCTGCTTGCCTTTCCAAACACATTTCTTCCCACTCAGCCCTGCTCTCTATGGCCTGGTGACCCTCGGGCCTTCTTTCCGCCCCTGCCCCATCCTCAGAGCTCTGTACTTGCCGAGCATTTTCTCAAGGAGGTGGCATGGCTGACTTCTCACTTTTTGGTCTGGGGTCTGTGTTTTGTCTCGGAACAGCAGCTTTGACCACCCCAGCTGAAGGTGCTGCTCCAGCCGTCCATTCTTTTCTGTCACTTGTTTGTAGGGGTTTCAAGTCCGTACCAGCCTTGCAAACCAACATCCTTGGTTTGTTCATTTCTGCAGGAACCCAGTCTCTTGTTCAGTGCTCTACCCCCAGGATGTACACGTGTGCCTGGCATTCAGTGCTCAGTGGGTGTGAACTAAGTGAATAAGGGAACAAGCCAGCGACATTTGAGAACAGTGCAAAGAGCGTGGGCACTACCCATCTGGCCTTGACTTTCTTGCTGTGTGTCCTTAGGCAAGCCACTTCATTTCTCTGGGCTTCAGGTTCCTCATCTCAAAAGTGGTCTGAGAGGACCCACCAGATAGGGTGATAGTGAAGTTTCCAGCACACATCAGTATAGCTTGGCACACAATAGGAGGATGATAAATCTCCCGTCCAACTTGGGACCTGGAACGGTGAGATTAGCATGGAGCTTATCAGGATCCCAGCGTCATGAGCTTTCCTTTCTATTTGAGGCACATTTGGGTTTCTGAATACAGGGCCACCAGACGTTATATGGCTTCCATTCCTTTTGATCAAATCTTGTGTTTTTTGAGAGTCATGAACAGCCAGCCCATCATGAAAGAAAAGCTTTCTGCAAGCCACACCACATGAAAAACAAAATGAGCTATAAAGGAAAATGTGTTCCCCGGCCGGCCTGGGGAAGAACATTTCAGGGCCTAGAGAGGAGCCCCTGTTTGAGGCTTAAGGGTCTTATCAACCCAGCCTAGGCGGAGATCATATAGCCCAAGGGAACAGCATGGAGAAAAGGGAAGGAAACCCGAAGTTGGCCTGTCACTCCTGGATGAAAGGCTGTTTTCTCTGCTAACACGCAGTCTGTGGTGAGGGCCCTGGTTAGCTAGATGTCAAAGCTGCAGACAAGGAGGATGACCTCACTGGAAAAGAGAATGGCAACCCTCCCTTGGCCTCGGGAATGTGCGCACTAGACAAATGATCTCGATTCAGCTAAGCTAACTTATGGATGATATAAACCCAATCACTTCCCCATTTTTCATGCTAATAGATGCAGAGTCAGCCTGGGGAGGGGAGGCAGATGAAGGTGGCTGTGGGCCAAGTCCCCTTCAGAAGATCCCATTAGCCAACAGAATCTCTCTGGAAAGATTTCCCCATCCGGGAAAGAGGAACAGCCAGCTTTTGTGCACTTGAGCAATAGTCATTGCAACAAAACTTCAGGTCATTAAACAGGCACTTAGTCCTGGGAGCTTGCTGCTTGGGAGAGTGACTGATGACTCCATCAGCAGGTGGAATTAGGCTTACAGTGTACCCAGAGACACTGCTTGCAGGACCCCAGGCTCAGCTCTGAGCATCTCTGTGGCTCACTGACCGTTGTTCTTCAGTCTCCAACACTTCCTACTTGGCCGCCTAAGAAGTTGGCAAAACAGCAAAACTTGGCATTATAGACGTGACATACAGCTTTTTTGCAGTTCAAAAATGTTTCCACATTTATGAGCTCATCTCTTCCTACTCTGTGAGGGAGGCCGGGCAAATATTACCACCTCTTCCCTCAGAAATTGAGGCTCAGAGAGGTTGAACGACTCATCCCAGAACACAACAGTGAGGTAATGTGAGTCCTAGGATTTGAACACAGGCCTGTCACAGGAGCCCATGCCTGGTGCTTTCCCAGAGCCTATGCCACAAGTGACAAATGTACCTTTGGCGAGGTTTGTGCTCTCACATTTTTCTTTTAAAAAATCAGATCATGACTATCATCTGAGATCTCAGATGTGTCTGGAATACAAGATTATGAAAGTCACCCTGGTTTGAGAATCAAATGTCAGGTCCCCATGGCAAGCCGCTTGGGAATTTCGGGGCCCAGAGTTGCCATATACTCTTGGCTCGCCAAAAACGGCCTCAGGATGACCACTGCCTAGAAAATTAAAAGGAGGAAGTTGAGGTCTCCTACTAAAATGGAAATCCAGTGGGAGAAACCAGCTGGGTGTGCTCTCCACTCCCCCCTCCTTTGTTGCTGGAATTACCCACACCCTTCAATCTGTTGGCAAGACCCCCCAGGCAGTACATTCAACACATTCATTATCATATGGGAAAGATGCATGTTTGTTTAAAAAGTCAGGTTCTTTAACTTCTGTGACTCTTACAACTTCCTAAAGACCCCCGGGCTCTTTGCTGAGCTGAAGAACCAAATTAGGCTTAATATGATCTAATGTAA
This sequence comes from Neofelis nebulosa, assembly GCF_028018385.1. Lineage (NCBI taxonomy): Eukaryota > Metazoa > Chordata > Mammalia > Carnivora > Felidae > Neofelis > Neofelis nebulosa. The sequence goes on along the minus strand of NC_080785.1, from coordinate 146,710,790 downwards.
AGGTCTGAATTATGCCTTGAGTATACTTTCTGGGAGATGAAAGGACCAATATGCTTATAAAGTTCTATTACTCTTTAAAAAAGACTTTTAAAATGTTGGAAGTACCTCCTGGCTAGGGAAAGGATTAGATGCTCTGCTTTCAGTTCATTACTTCTAATATAAACACTCGGTATCCCTAGTGTTCAGCATCATTTGACTGTCTTTACACAAACTGAACAGATGGAAGGCCTTGGGCCTTTGTCTCTGAAGTCAGTTTAATGACTGGGGCAAAGTGAGATGTTTTGTCTGATTAAAGGCTCCGCTCTTCAAAGCCATACCTTCTTCCATTTGGGAAATGACAATGTTTATGGTGCCTGTACCCAGTTGGTGGATGGATGGAGTAGGTAGCAAATCTCTCTTTGTGCCCCCAAATACCAGTCCTGGTAAAAAGAGGAGGCCCAAGTGGTCCATATGCTGGCATGTGATGCAAGCCCGACGGCGTATAAATCCTTATTGGATGCGGTCTGTCAGACACAGGCATCAGATGCATTGGTGGAAATAAATGTGAAGGCATGCAGCTTATGTTTAAAAAGTATTTGTAATTATTTATTTATTTACTTACTTACTTGCTTACTTGTTTATTTAGAGAGCGGGGAGGGAGAGGGACAGAGGGAGAGAGAGAGAGAATCTCAAGCAGGCTCCATACTCAGCACAGAGCCTGACATGGGGCTTGATCCCATGACCCTGGGATCATGACCTAAGCCAAAATCAGGAGTCCACCCAGGCACCTCCAAAATACTTGTAATTTTTAAAGTAACGTGTTTATTACAGAAATTTGAAAAACACAGGAAAGCAAAAGCAAAAATCACCCATGATGTTGCAATCTAGAGATCAACAATATTAGCACCTTCTTATATATGTTTCTGTGATTCTCCAAGTATTTAATAGAATTGCTTTTTTAAAAATTTGACATCCCATAGATTTTTGTGGCTTTCCTTTGTTCACTCATAAGTTCACTTGGAATAACTTCCTAAATCGATGAATACAGATCTATTTCATCACCCTTGTTAATCATATCTATCATGTGAATGGACCATTTATCATAATTTAATGAACCAATGTGCAACCGGTGAACTTTTAAGTCATTTTCAACTTTGCAGGATAATAAATGGCTGAGGTAAAAAAAAATTTTTTTTGTGCAGGAATCTTTTCTGATTGTTCTCTCAGGATAAATTCCTCCAGAATTACAGGATCACAGAGAATGCACGTCCATTTCTGATGTTGACATTTACTGTTCAATTACCCTTCACAGTCTGTACCAGGAACATATTTGGATGCTCATCCTTTGCATTCCGACCACACAAGATATCGTTTTAACACATTTTTCTCAATTTTAGACACAAAGAAATGACTACAGGGTTTTTTTCTAATTGACTCGCCTGAGCCCACGTGAAGATGAATGTGTTTTAACTACGGGGATTGGCCATCAATAGTTCCCCCCACTTTACTGTAAATTTCCTTTTCAAGTCCTTTGTTCACTTTCAGTTGGTTAATGAACTTGTTGCTGGAAAAGTTATACCATTCATCTATCATGTACTATCATGGTCATTTACTTCTGCTTATAGTAGTTTTATTTATATACCAAGTGTATATACATACCTCTTTATAATGTCACACTTCTTTGTGGTTTCTGCATTTGTCCCTATGCTGAGGAAAGCCCTCTCCATCCCAAAGTCAGAGGGTTACCTTTATTTCCTCCTATTGTTTTAGAGTTTCCTTTTATAGTTCAGTTTGCATTCATCTTATTTTTGTCATTAATATTTTTTAAAGTGAAGAAATGACGGGATACTTTGAAATTCCATAGAATTGCTCATCAAAAAAGGCAAGATTGAGTCCAGCCATCTCTTTCTCTGGCAACAGGAAGAGAAAATAGCATGAAGGTAATGGGGAAAAGGCCAGATTCAATACACATTCCCTATTGTACTAACATTTTGTGGTTTTCATGAATTAACTTTTAATCAACTCTCTTTGCTAAAAAGCATTTTAACATTGGTGACCAATACATTTCAATCCATCAGCAGGAAAAGATGCCTAATTTGAACACCAGGAGCCAAGAATTATAGTGTTCCAATTCCTTTAATGTGTCTGAGCAACTTGGCCAAACTTCTTAAGGCACCCAGACTTCAAAAGAGAAACAGGTCAGAGAGAGAAAGCTGTGCATTTGTGGCTAACCTGCCTGAGACACATCACAAGGCAAGGTCCGCAAGGACATCTCCAGAGGAAAGAACTTGAGCTGTGCTTGGAAGATTAGGTGAATTGAATTAAAGTGGGACCAAGAGAGAAGGGAAGCAAAGCAGGGTGAGCAGAGTGCGGGCAGGTGTAGAGAAGAGAAGAGGGCCTGGCAATGACAAAGGCCATTATTATACGGGAAGTTCACATTTCACCAAGTGCCCAGATACATATTGCTACTTCTCATCTCTGAAGCTGGGTTTCCTCCTCTATGAAATGGGGTAAGGATATGAAGATCCACTTTTTCCCTTTGAAAAACTTCCACCAGCACTACTTAATTGAAAATGGATGTTGATTGGCTTAGCTAATAGAAAAGTCCAGGTATAGCCCTCAGGTGTGGCTGAATCCAGGACCCGAAATGATATCAACAGGATTTCTCTGGTCCATCTTCACATTCTGTCTTCTCTGCTGGTTTCATGTCCAGGCTCCCTGTTGATGGCATGAGGTCAGACAGCAGCTCACCACCTGCATTCTTCTGGGTTCTGTCTCCTTGTATTTGGTCACTTGCCTGTCTGTGAAGCAGTCACTTTGGAATGTGGTCAGGGTGATAGAATTTCCTGGTTGACCAGGAATGAATCATATGTCCTAACCCAGGAGCCATGCATACATAGGCCAGTCCAAAACCCACAGCCCAAGTGTCAAGGAATAATGTTCCCCCAAAGGTGACATGGGGCACTGTTCCTGAAAAGAGGGAAGTGATGCTGATCAGGCTAAAACAACACTCATTTCGACCAGGAACCTTAATATTTTATGATTCTGTAATTAACCCTCAGAGGTTGATGGTATCATCCATCACCATATTACAGATGATAAAATGGAGGTTCAGAGAGGTTCAGTAACTTTCTTCAAGTTCTCCCAGCTAGTAAAAGGCATGGTCACAACTCCTCCAAAGCCAAACCTCAGTGAAAGAATATTTCAGTCAAGGTTGCTTTCTATAACAGGGCTCTTGAGGATCAAGCCTGGGCGGCCAGCTGTTCTGTAGACTTCTGACTGGCCAACCGGGCCACACTGTGACCATCTTCACTTTGTCCCCCACTGACTTTATACTGAGAACAGACTGAATGAGCTGAACAGACTGTGCTGCTGTGGTTTGGTAGGGATTAATGACCCTGAGAAACTGACCTGACAGGTGTGAAAGGGAAATTTCTGAATGTAAACTGCCTTCTGCCACATGCAATCATTCATGAGTCAAAAAAAAATAATAATAATAAATAAAAAATAAAAAATAAAATAAAAAAGAGAGAGAGAGAAAGAGATGGCAAATTGGCCATTTTCTGCCCCCTGTGCTCCAAAGGTAATACATTTGGTGTATTTCTCAGCTGGTAGTACCTACTGAAAACAAGACAGAGCATTTAAATGACTTGGGTAATGGTTGGTGGTCCAGTAGTGGTCCAAATCTCTTATCTTTCATAAAGATCTGATTCCAATCCACAAAGGAGCCTAACATGAAAATGCCTGCTCTGGGCTGCTGGGTTTTCTTGTTACCAAATACCCCATGTTTGTGTTACCAAATAACCCATGAGGTCTGTCATGGCAGCAGGGTGTGCAGTAGCCAACAGCACTGATTTTATAATCAGACAGATTGCAGAACTATCACTTATGGGCTCTGTAACCTCCCTGGGCCTCAGTTTTGTCACCTGAAAAATGGGAATATGTGGTGGTAACTTTCTCCCGTGGTAGGCTATATACTCATTTTTATTTTTCACTCCATTGATATTTACTTTGCACCTCACACACGTCATGTGCTGACTGAGAAGGCGGTACACAGTGGGCAAGTCCAGGTGCTACCTACTTACACCTTGTGGCTTATTAAAAATGCTATTAATTTAAAAAGTGGTGCCTGGGGAGGCTGGGTGGCTCAGTCAGTTAAGCATCCGACTTCAGCTCAGGTCATGATCTCGTAGTCTGTGACTTTGAGCCCTGTGTTTGGCTCTGTGCTAACAGCTGGGAGCCTGGAGCCTGCTTCGGATTCTTTGGCTCCCTCTCTCTCTGCCCCTCCCCTGCTCGTGCTCTGTATCTCTTCATCTCTGAAAAATGAATAAAACTTAAAAAAAGTTTTTTTTAAAGGTGGTGCTAAAGATGCCTCTGAACCAGTGAAACTCTTATATAAATCTAAAATTTCTAAGAGTGATAAGTGTTACAAAGGAGGGATACTTGTTAATATGAGAGTGGATGATAGGGAAATGTTACTCAGTATTAAGACAAGTGGGAATCAAATACAAGATCAATTCCCAATTAGGAATCAATCCATCAAAATGTTGACGGATTACACCTTTGCTGGTCTGATCCTTATCCTTTGTAATGTGGCTGTAGCCCCTCCCATCAAGCAGTGGAGTCTATTTTTCCACATCATGAATCTGGGCTGGTCTTGTGACTTAGTCTGATTCTCCTTCCCAGGCAAGGAGACAGGACAATAGAATAAAAAACCAAGAGAAATAACAGATAATAGAAGTAAATCCAGAGAGGCTTAGATAATGGGATTCTTAAGGATGAGCTTCTGTTCAAAAAATAATTTCAATGAGGCAATAGGAAGTTAAGAAATAAAATCAATGGAAACTAAGATGAACCACAGATGAACTGAAATGAATAGTTCATTTCAGCATGTTGGACACAACTGAAAAGCGAAGTGGAAGAAAAGCCAGATCCAATAACCAGAATGACACCCAGAGAGATGGAAAAATGGGATGTGAACTTGCAGAGAACAGACAGGGTGTGCTTCCTAACTCATTTTATGAGACCAGAACAACTTGATATCAAAACCTAACAAGAGCATTCTAGAAAGGAAGATTGCAGCCCAGTCTCTGCAAAAAGCATAGAAGGTATAGTGTCATCAATGACACAATGTTCAAAGCTTTTCTTATGTGATGGGGAAAGAGACAGCAATACAGATTAGTACCACTCTGTTCTGTTTGTCCTATACACTGTGGTTGGTGCAAAGACACAAGATAAACAATTCAAATGTATAATGAGCGAAAGAAAGAAAATGCTAATAGAATTTCCAGATAACTAAATATACAGGTATAGAATGCAAAAGAATCCACAAACTTAGAATGAATTTCTCAAGATCGCTAGCTATTGGGGGAATGTTCAGGAAATGTTTTTCTATCTAATAATGGACATAATGAAAAAAATGTTTCAAAAACATCATTACTAATGCCTTAAAATGGTCATTATTTTGATATGACCCATGCACTTTTCGCCTGTAGAAACAATGGAAAAAGTGCAAATAGTGCACCAGGATGCGGATTACAAGTTCCACCCTGCCTCAGGCCCTTGACTTCAGTGGCCTCCTCTGGCCCTCCTCTAGCCAGCCTTGCCCTTTCTTTCATGGTGAAGAAGCCCAAACCAATGGGGTGGCTACCCTGCACCCCTCCCTCTAGACCACATGCCAGGTACCCAGATTCTAGGAAGGGTCCTGAGCTCCCAGGTCCATTGCCTGAGGGCAGTCTAGGCCAATGGTATGCCCATCCCTGAGCCTAGTGGTTGTCTCTTTGCAGGCAGTGTAGACATAGGACAGTGTAGACAGCAGGCAGTGACCACAGGAGTGTGAGAGTCCCCTTATTGTACAGGATGAGCTGGGGCTGGAAGTGGGGTACCAGGACCAAGGCCAGCTCACTCTGCATCGCTGTGTTCTAACATAGAACTCAAGGAACTGAGGAATCTAAACTGGGACATGGTGCTCTGGGTTCTCCTAGAGTCGTGCTCACTAAGATCAGAGGACAAAAGAGTTCTCATTTAACAACTTTAAAATATTTAGACGTGTGTTGTGTCAGCCTGCTATTGCTCTCTTGGATGAACCAGGCTACAGATCCACACATGTTAAGGGAAAGCTTGCTCATCCCAATTTCATTTTAACAGAAATCAGGAGCAAGTCATAACAGTTGAAATGGAAAGATGCTTTAAGCTCTACTAAGAGGAAAAGGGTCTAAAACATTTGATCCCATTGGTGTGTGAAGAGGATTGTGGGAGTATATGTATCCCCTCCCTGCCCCCACCCACTTAAAAGCAATAAGACGTGACAGGCAGTCAACAAAATGCTGACAGAAGTTATCTAGGTGGAATGGGGAGGAGGGCAAGACATCAGGTAGTATCCATGTACTTAATTTTTGCTCATTTGAGTTTTCTAATACTTCAACAATGAATATGTATTATTTGTGAAATAAAGTCAATATTAAATAAAAAATAAACAAGCCTCTTGTAGTAGGGCTCAGACAGTTGTTTTAAGGGGGCTTCAGGATATCTGAGATTCTTACACAAGGGAGGATTATTTTGTCTTCCCACTCAGTAACGTCCTCAACTTTCAAAAGACATCATCAGGAAGGATGTCTCTCTCCTCCAACAACACATCCCTGCAGCCACCCACTGGAAGTGGCCATGAGCCATAGGCTTCCAAATCTGCCCATCACCTCTCATGCTCTTCTTTTCCTCACGCTGGGGCTTCAGTTCCTGCCCCAAGGACAAGAGAGGCACAGGGTGCACCTCAGGATCCCCAGGGGTGAAAGACATGCCTGGGCCAAGGTCCCCCATCCTGACCTGGAGCTGCTGGTTACCATTTAATTTATGCCTGCTCATGCCTTGACCCATCATTGGGGCAGAACTTCTTTCAACAGTCAGGATGGAGGCGGCAAATGTGAGAGTAACACGAGAGACTTTAATTAAGTTCCCCTGGAATGCAGGGTGGCTGGGGGCTGGGGACGGGGAATGGACCTTGCCAGGCTGTTTTCTTTCCTGGGTGCCTACAGCCTTCATAATATCCTTTAAAGTTAAAACAAAATACAGAAGCTTAGTTAATTTATGTATGTCCACTTCCTACACTCTGTTTAATACATTAACTGTTTCCTTAACTTACTGGGTGATTTTGAAGACTAGGCAGAGTTTATTGTCCGGATGACATTTCTGCTTTTTATTACCAGTTTTACTTTGAAAAAAGGAAGGAAAAAAATTATAATACAAAACTGATCACAGATGAAAATTTTTATTACTGGAAAAGGGTTAAAGGAACCCACACAAGCATCTTCTTGACTTTTTGGCACTCGTGGGCTGGTGCCCATTTCAAACGTTGATTGTATATGAATGACTGGATCTGAATGGGCCTTGAAGCTCATTACATTTTATGAAACCTGGAGTCCTGAGAAACAATTGTGCATAAGTTCTCTGGCCAATGCAATGGACAAAATTTCATGAGCAGATGGCTCAGAGTCAGCTGGCTTAGTATCTTTAGCTGAGAAGGGAGATAACCATCAAGACTAAGGGAAGAATAAAGACCCATTTCTCTGAGTTTCAGAAAGAGAGAAGGACAGAAGGTCAGGAATGAGAACAATATGGCTGCCTTAATCACATCAGTTAATCTACAGAAGGTCCAGGGTCAGTTGCAAATGCCTTGTGAAATGCTGTTGCGTCAACAACAGCCAAACATAGCACTGCTAATTCTGTGATCTTGAGCAAATCACTCTACCTCTTCATTACTTTCACTTCCTCATCTGCAAAATGGTACAGTAGTAATATACACACCTCACAGTGTTGTGAAGCGTGAACAAAGAGGTGAATGTAACACGTATACATATAAAAGGGCAAGTCATAAGCCCTCCTTCAGTAGAAGCCCTTTTTATTCTTGTGACTGGAAATAATAGAATTGGTCTAAAAATTAAGAAGACCTAAGGCCTAAGCATAGATGACACACACCCGGATTCAAATCCAGATTAGATCAGCATGTGCCAGACACTACGGAGGGTGTCTCATCGATTCATTCCTAGAGCACGCTCTGTCTATATCAGGTAGCAAGGAAAAGTTCATATGAAATAAATCGTTGAGATTAGAGTCAGGCCCAGAGCAGATGGCGCCATGTGAGTCACGTCATTGGGGAAGAGTGAGTGTACTCACTAAGCAGTAATGATTGATCTGTCCCATGGAAATAGGTAGGTCGGGTCCAAGGATGCTACACAATGCAGAAACTCAGTTGATTAATGATCTACCAAAGAGCATGAAGGGACCAACGATTAATCTTTATTGTTTTCATTGACGATAAGAACACTGCCAATTCAGTTGGAAAAGATTACTGCAAAGGGGTGTGAGACCTTGAAACAGAGACAAATGGCACATGCCCAGAAGCCAGCTTCCTTCAGCAAAAGGAAGATATTCATCATAGGATTACCGTCACCCAAAGAGAAAGCCTCCAAAATAAAGGTTAAGAGAAAAGTAGCTTTCTCACAAGTTTATAAAGCCATGCCCAAAAAAGACAATGGAGGCAACACTGTTCTCTGAAAAGAGAGGGTCCAGAATTAATGAGAGACTCAGCTAGGGCCAATGGGTTAAAAATGACAGAGGGGACCATAGCAGTTAATCGCCATTAACAATGCCTGAAGAAGCAGCCCTGGAATTACCAGGAAACAAGCCAAAAGGGAACCTGAAGTAGAAGGCATTACTCAGGTCCAGGTCTGGGGACATCAGAAAAAACTTGGGGGATGTGAGAAAATGATCCTCTTTACTGTGCAAAGGATGAGAGTTGGGTAATCTAGATTTCAAATCTGGAAAATAAACATTACATGAGAACCAAGGGTTGAGACAGCTACCTAGAAGAAAAAAACAGATTTAGGGATGCTCATTCCTCCCCAGCTGGGGAAGACCAAGGCCTACTCACCACTTGTTCAAGATGTGACTAGAAAACAGTGCACGTCTAGTGTTAGATCAGTTTTGTACTAGGACAGGATACCAGCTCTGAGGACGCTCAATTCATTGTTTATATTTATCCATGGAATAAATATTTACGAAGCTGTATCTTGCATTTATATAAAGAGCTAGGAAAGTGTAGAAATGAATTACTAAAAATCAGAAGTCAGTTTTATTTGAGCTTTATATCACCCCAAACATTCATTCCAGTTGTATTTGTCTATAGCACATTGTCAACTTCCCACTTGGTAAGCAACAGTGTTTGGGTTATAAAATATTTATTCACCATCTCTTTACCACCAAGACTTGGAGAACCCCCAAGTCCAATCCAACACCTGCTCATCTGATTTGAAATGTATTCTTTGAGTTATATCAATTATGTTAGGATCATTTTGGTTGTCTTAAAGACCTTTGCTGAAGATAAGGGTCGACGCAAAATCTTAAACCCTTGAAAGAGTTATAGTTAAATGTTTTAGTTGCCCCAGATGAATGCTGGGGTCCTTGAACACAATATCAATGTTACTCCAACATCACCAGTTGACAAAGATAACTTTGAAAATTACTCAAGGACTTTAGGTGAAATTCCAGCAGAGCAAATAAATCAACCAACACATCTGAAATCCAGGAAGGGCAAATGTCTGGATTGCATTTCTAAGCAAGCCATAGATTCTTAGGAAAAATAATTCCTACTCTTACCAGAGTATTCAGGTCAGCCTAGAGACTATGCAGGTACCTGTGGGTGAGGGACAAATACTTCTTCAAAATTAGAGATATAAATTAAGCATTTTCTTTCATGGAAGACCGAGGCATTAGATTTTCATTAACAAACAGCAATTTAAGCCAAAACAATATCTGCATGATGGGAAGAATTTATATATATTTATCCCCTCTCCCTGATTTTTTTATTTGGCTTTGAGACTAGAAAAATCGCCACACATGTTTGAGATCTTGGAAACAGGATCTATTGCCAAATTTAACATGTGTACATAGGCAAAGCATACCAGTCTTAACGTTTGCAATTTTATTTGAAAAATCTGGGTGCTTAAAATTATACCCAATATTTCCTCACAAACTTACATTGTCGGTGTATCTAAAATGAGTCGTAAAGTACAAACATCAAGGCAATAAACAGTCTTATTTGTTACACTTTGCTGGATTACATTTAAAATATATATAATGGACTGAAGGTAGAGAACCGAAAAGTCAAATCTCTGAAGTGGCTTCCCTGGCAGGTTGTTCAGTTGGGTGAAGAATCTGGAAAGAATGGTTTTTCCAGTTTCATCTACATCAGCACTAGCTAACTTTTCCCAGCCAGTGTCCATCAGAGTTGTCTGGGAGTACTCTTGACACTTTCTTTATTAACTTCAAAGACATTTTCTTGGAAACAGGAAAAGAAATTGGAGTGAGTGTGATTCCCCTAAAGAAATAACTTTTGGGGCGCCAGGGTGGCTCAGTCGGTTGAATGTCTGATTCTCGATTTGGGCTGAGGTCACGATCCCAAGGTTATGACATCCAGCCCTGCTTCAGGCTTGGTGCTGAGTGTGGAGCCTGCTGAAGATTCTCTTTGCCTCTCTCTCTCTGTCTCAAATTAAATTAATTTTTTAGAAAAGAAATAACTTTTGTTTTCATCCCTGAGAAAAAGTTTCTGAATATCCTCCGTGAATGCAAAAAGGTTTTAAGTTACTATTGACAAAATGTGGCACTTTTTCAAAAAAATTTTTTTACTGTCTGTTTATTTTTGAGAGAGAGAGAGAGAGAGAGAGAGAGAGAGAGAGAGAGAGAGAGACAGAGACAGAGGTGAGCAGGGGAGGGGCAGAGAGAGAAGGAGACACAGAATCCAAAGCAGGCTCCAGGACCCTTGCTGTCATGTCAGCACAGAGCCCGATGCAGGGCTTGAACCCAAGAACTATAAGATCATGACCTGGGCCGAAGTTGGACGCTCAACCAACTGAGCCACCCAGGTGCCTCAAAATGAGGCACTTTTATTTTCTTTACTTTGTCATTGCTGTACTACAAATGCTGCTTGTTTCCAAACAGCCTTATATTGGTTATCACTTCACCAGGGAGCTTTACAACAATCCCCTAAAGGACTCAGTTCAAATATTGTTATGTGTCCTTCATTGAGGAAGAAACCAGGAACACCAAGAATCAGTGGCTGGCCAAAGTCTCAAGCCAGAGGGATAAACAATTAGTAAAAGAGATCTCCTGGCTAGCAGTTTACGATACTGACCCAGTAGTAACCTCTCAAGATTCCAAAACCATAGTCAGTCTACAGCAAAAGCCTTAACTTCCTCAGTCTCCTCTGGCTAGTCTCAGAAACATGCAGAAAAGTACACAGAGTACCTGGAAGCCATTTGTTTTCTGGCCATGGTTTTGAGTCTCACCATGGATGCTCTGAGATGCCATGGAAGGGGTCTCAGACAAATGGTGATCTGATAGATGCAGTCCCAAGCAAACTCTAAAATAAACTTTTTAAAGCTTTTTAATGAACTGTTTTTAGTTAACAGCTTACATCCATTTGGATCCATATGGAAATTTCTACAAAGCTTTTTGACATGGTTGTTGCTTCGTTCATTTCATCAGTAGTGTTTTTGTTTTGGGCGTGGAGGGGCATTGAATGTGTATCAGATCCTAAGCTTAGAACTGGGGTATGGTGTGTGAGAACTGATGGCTAAGAGCTGGTGTGCATAAGACTTGGGCCTGGAACCCAAAGAACATGCTTTCTAACCCAGCAGGCCACAGATACTAACCACATCTGCCATTTAAAATTTTCTAATAGTAACATTAAAGTAAAAAGAACTAGATGAAATTAATTTTAATAGTACCTTTAAAAGGTACTCCTAGAAAGGAGACTCATTGGTGAGGATGGAGAGCAGAATTTGGAGAAGGTGGCCTTCCTGCAGATGTGACTATTAAGTTGAGATCTCGGTTTCCCCAAATATAAATGAGAAGAGTAATTACATCTCTGGCTTTTCACACTTCTTTGTGAAGATCAAGGCAGTTATCTAAATAGCTGTAATAATAAGGGATCAAATTTGAAATCACTTGGAGACAATCATTTTATTTTTCCAACATTTTTTTTTTTTAATTTTTTTTTTCAACGTTTTTTATTTATTTTTGGGACAGAGAGAGACAGAGCATGAACGGGGGAGGGGCAGAGAGAGAGGGAGACACAGAATCGGAAACAGGCTCCAGACTCCGAGCCATTAGCCCAGAGCCTGACGCGGGGCTCGAACTCACGGACCGCGAGATCGTGACCTGGCTGAAGTCGGACGCTTAACCGACTGCGCCACCCAGGCGCCCCTTTTCCAACATTTTTGAAGGTGCATCATGTTCGGTCCAGCCAAAGCATGTTGGTAAAGAGAAGCATGTTCGGTCCAGCCAAAGCATGTTGGTAAAGAGAAGCACTCAAATGGACTACGTGCAAATGTGGGAAATGTTAAGTTTGAACTTCGACAAAATAACTCCAGAGTTTCCTTTGGAGTCACTGGGGACAGAAAAGAAATGTGGGCCTCACTCTTGAAAGCATTTTGCCACCAAGTAACATTGGAGGGCTTTTCCCTGAAGGGTTATTCCCAGATGGTCTCAGCAGACAAAAAACTCAAGTTCATCCCACCCAAGGGCTAAACCTAACACTTTGAGTTAAAGTTCCGGGTTCTAGGGCAACTACCACCCTCTCCTCACCCTATTCCTGGTCCATTCTTGATGGTTACTAGGAAGAGAGGAGCTATGTTTTCATATTTTCTCATGAGAGACCATTTATCTCAAGCAATAAAACCAAACATGTTGCAGGTGTGGATTTGACAGCCTCTCTGTCCAACCCTCTTCTCTCTGCTTTGGGACCAACAGCACTGGTCCAGGGTCACACAGCTGTTCACTGGCAGATCCAAGGCCAGGACGTAGGTTTCTTCTCTCCTCCTCTGTACCTCTTCCTGAAAAATCAGGCAGCTTTCTCCAGAATTCAGATGAAAGGTACAGCTGTCATATCATACCGTAATAAGTGCAAGCATTCCTTCTTAAAAACAAACAAACAAACAAACAAACAAACACCTATTCCCAGGGAAGTAGCAAAGCCTTGGAGTTAGATTTTATTTTTGTATTGAATTAATCCTTTGTTCCTCTTACATTCCCTTTGGAGGGTGGAGGACCAGTAAGGATGAAATTCAAATGCTTATAAATATCACTGAGAGGTACACCTAGCCACTCAAGTAGATGCTTTGAATTAATTTTACCTGTTTTATGACTTGGGAGGGGGAATTCCGACAGAGGAATACAGCAAAAACACATTCTCCCAAACCTTCACTTTTCTGTTTCTCATAGTTGAAATGCTGACATGCTAACAACTATGTTAAAATGTCTTAAAACTCAAAGAGGTTAAAGTTGGATTGATTTTCTAAACTGTTAGAACTTGCACTCAGCTTTCTGAAAGTCTTATTGGAGAAAAGCAGGATGTTTGTAAATGAGTCACCACTTAAGCCATGTCCTCACTATTCATGCTAAGTTGGTATGTATGTTCAATTTCTCTGGCTCTACATCATTGAATGATGTTGCATTGCCCTTGCTGTGGGCATCTGTGCATTCCGTCGGTGCCTCAGAGCTTGTTGTCTCCTCTTTGTCACATGAAGCACTGATCGGTGAGCATGCAACAGGGAGTCACCCAGGCTGGGTCCCTGGCCCTGCAGAGACTACATTCTGGGAAGAGAGATGATGTTACACAAAGTGTAACAAACAGATCCTGAGTACAAGCGGTGCCAAATGCCGAGGAGGAGAGTCACAGGCTGCAAAGAGAATCATAGGGACGTACTTTACCGAGATGCAAGGTTGTCCTTGCCAGGTGATATTTAGGCTGGGACCCAAACAGCGAACAGATCTGGCAAAGGGAGGATAGAAGGCACAGGAAACAGAGGGACCAGCATGAGTGGAGGCCTGAGGCAGACTAGAATTCTGTGATTGAAGTAGCAACACACAAAGCACAGCCAGGGTAGTGGGATGGGGCAAGGTCAGGGGCTGGGCCATTTAGGGTCTCAAGGGTACAAGAGGCTTGCATGCCATGTGAATACAGTGGGAAGCTATGAAGGCTTAACCCACCTAATGTTTTAAAAAGATGGCTTCACTGGGGGCCCTGGGTGGCTCAGTCGGTTAAGCATCTGACTCCTGATTTTGGCTCAGGTCATGATCTCACGGTCTGGAGTTCAAGCCCTGCATCAGGCTCTGTGCTGACAGTGTGGAGCCTGCTTGGGATTCTGTGTCTCTCTCTCTTTTCTGCCCTCTCCTGCTTGCTCTCTTTCTGTCTCTCAAAATAAATAAATATTTAAAAAATAAAAAAAAAATAAAATTAAAAGATGGCTTCAGGGTCAAGATACATAAGACACTCTTAACACAGGGAGAGATTTATTTTTTTATTTTTTTTAATTTTTTTTTTTAATGTTTATTTATTTTTGAGACAGAGAGAGACAGAGCATGAACAGGAGAGGGGCAGAGAGAGAGGGAGACACAGAATCGGAAACAGGCTCCAAGCTGTCAGCACAGAGCCCGACGCGGGGCTCGAACTCACGGACTGCGAGATCGTGACCTGAGCCGAAGTCGGCCGCTTAACCGACTGAGCCACCCAGGCGCCCCTACACAGGGAGAGATTTAAAAAATACTGACACCTGGGCCCTACTCTAGACCAATTAAATTAAGCTCTCTGCGATAGGGTGTTTTTGGAGTGCCCTGCTGTGAAACCAGAGCTGGGATCCACTGAACAAAGTGGACGTCTCACGGCAAGGGGCAGGGCTAGGCTTTTTCCCTGCTGTCTGGGCTGCATTTAATACAAAGGAAAAAGACTAAAGCCGCTCACACCAATGCAGGTGTTCAGTTTACCGACAGTAACTCAAGCACAAAAACATTCTAATCAATAGCCTAAAATGCCATCATCCTGAGTCTGAAAAAAGTCAAAAGGGGAAAAAAGGCTAGTAGAAGCAGCTTGTGATATTAATTATGTATCAGCCAAAAATTGATAATAATTACGTATCAGCCAAAAATAACACCGTTCAGCATACCATATCTTCACTGTGTGCTCTTGGTTGGAAATATGTCATTTGCTATGTACACATCAAAATATTCCCGCTAGGGCCTTATTAAGGAAATATTTGGGGCCATGTGGAATCAGTTAAATCCCACGATGCTGTGAACTACTGTGTTACCGAGATGCATGAGCTGTTCTCCAACTAATGAACCATATCATTAATTACAGACACCTCAAATAAAAACGCCTAAGAGGAAGCATGATATATACAATAAATAGAAGGGTCATGATTTGCAAAGGGGCCAGCTCATTCTGAACCAATTGTCTCCCGTTTTCCTGGGCTGTAATTACAGACATTAATTTGATTTATCACACTGGGCTGGGAAAGATCTTGCAGTTTGCAGAGATTAGAGAGTTGTGAAATCTGTGACCCCCCAAAGTACTTTGACCAAGTGCAGACAACACATTTCAGATCAGGTTTATTATTGAAGTGGCTATTTCCAAAGAGAAAGATGAATTGCTGAAAATAATACTCTCAAAAACCTTTCCCATCCATTTTTCAAAATGACACTCTGATTTTAAAGGTAGGCATTAATTAAGCAGCCCCAGTTACTACTAACAATAGCAAATGAAAATTCCTGAATTATTATATTTCATTAAAGTAATTGTCAAGTTCTTTAAGTAATTGGAACATTTTCTAAAACAAGAAAAACAAAACAAAACAAAAATACAACAACAAAAAAAAACCCAGAAGCTAGCCTCCATTGTTAATATTACTTATGAAAAAGATGTGTGGATATCTGTCTTTCCTTTTTTCCATTGTTTTAGATGTGTGTGAGTGTGTATGTGTGTGTGTGTGTGTGTAGTTGACTTTTTGGATATATATATAAACTAATGTATCTGTCTAAGCGTTCATAGGATGGAAATTAGCTGTAAATGCATTATTGTAATGGCAGTAAAAACAATTCTTTGTAGTGATGATTCTCATTTTAAAAGTAGATATCAGCAATTAAATATCAATTATTTAACTATGTCTTATAAAAGAAATAACGTTAAACTATTTGCTATTTTTTCAAAGTAAAGAGCCAGGCTGTGCTAGTTCCAGAAATGGATAACATTAATAAAGACCATTAATTGATTGCCTACACTGTGCTGAGGGCTTGCCATTTGGTGTCACCTCTAAAACACCTCTGTGTGCCCCACACAAGGACCAGCTGTGAGTTCTGGGAGGGCAGGAACCCACATATGCTTTGCTCACAATGTACTTCCAGTGCCTGGCACATCATAGGTACTCAATATTTAAATGGATGAATGAATACATATCTTGGGTCTGAGGCTTTCCAGAGGTTGAGAGTGACCTAGGATGTTTTCGTTTATTTTAATTCCTCAAATTCTTGTATATTAAAAACATTGAGAAAATATGTCCTGTACCCAAGAACTATTTTTATAGTCTCCTGCATCCCTCCTGCCCCCAAGGTTGTATGGTATGATGGCAAAGGTCTAGATAGACTATCCTTTGTGAATAGGAGGCTTCATTTCTCTGCACTGTCCCCCTTGCCCTCACCTGCCCCATGAAAGACCTGATTTGCACCCCACCCAAGGTGGTTTCTGGGCAGGATGACGATGTTATAGAACAGTCTTCCCATAGCCCTGACTGTGCCCCACATCCTGGCATGACTCACCCTGCAGGATTTTATGATCTGATAATCTGGACCATTATCACCATTTCTAAGACAGTTTTAGCCAAAAAAGACATAATCTGTGTTTAGTAGGAAGTCTCATTAAGCAGAGGTACTGGGAAAAGGATGGTGTCGGTGGAGGGGAGTGGGGGTTTTACACCAATAGAGTGGTGAGAAGTAGGGAGGCCATCCACAGGAGGACTCTTTAAGAGTGAAAGGGGGTGATGCTCATTTCACTCAGACAGCAGGCAACACGAGGGCTGTCATCTGAGGAGGTCACACGGTAAGGTTTGTTCTGTTCTTCAGTTCCTTTCTGTTTAGTGTGTTTTGCTCTGTCTTCTGGAGCACTGAAAATCGCATTCATCTGTTGGATCATGAACCCCTTAAAGAGCTGGAGAAAGTCATGCCCCTTCTTCCCAGGAAAATTCACAAGTCAAAGGCCCACAAAATAGCCTTTATCATGTCCAGGGGTTTGTGAACTGACCCCCATTCATCGGTTCTGAAATCACAGACCTCCCGAACCTTGAGGCATCTTTAATGATTTTCAAAGCAAGTCTTTTACACCATAGTGTGGCATTCCACTTCCCCTGTATTTTTTTTCCCTTTCCTTTGCTAAACCACAATGTTACCTTAGCAGACAGAATATTAGGCCAACATGCTGAGCCAATGGATGCCAAGCCAGTGGTTTTTCCAGAGAAAAGAGCCACATGAAAGCCCCCTGAGCTGCATCCCTGTATTTGTAATTGTTTAGTGGTTGAGGAACTGGAGAAAATAACAGCCAATAGGTATACAATTTAAAATTGCAGAGGGGATAGAAGCAGCTAAAATGATAAAATGTCTCCAGTTTTGGAAATGAACAAATACTTGAATCCATTGAGAAACCCAATTATTTTCATTTTGGTTTTATTAGAGGATCATATAATTTCCAAATGTACAAAGAAGGTTAAAAAAATAGTAAAAGCAAAAAAAAAAAAAAAAAAAAGACTGGGGGAAGGTTACCATTTCAGGGAGGTCTCCCAAGAATGTGGGGGAACCTTTCCACAAGGTTGAATCAGAATCAATAATTGCCTAGAAAACGTCTCCCGGAAGCACAGTGGTATTTAATTAACAGAATCCCCGTTCACAAGAAAGTTCTGGGCAGCCCTGCCAAGCGCGTGTGTCATGGAGAGAAGGCGGAGATGTTGACTGGGAGAGAACTCCATTAAGAGAAGAAGAACCATCTGTCAGTTTAACTTCCTCTGCATTTCACTGGAAATATTTCTCGTTGTCATGAGAAGTCTCTGGGGTCTCTAGTGAGGACCTCCTTCCTTGCTGTGAACTTAGGCCTGAATGAATCTCTTATGCCCCATTCCTCCTCGGCTGGGTGATCCCCAGAAAACAAACAGGAGATGGGCAATTGACTACTCTCGTGACAGGGCCATGCATGCGAGAGGAGGCCCCTTGGGGGCTCCATGCTTCCTGCGGCCTCTTACACCTTCTACTCTTGGAAGTTGGCTGTCTGGCTGCAATTCTGTCAATGATTGAAAGGCAGCCTCAGTTGCTGGTTAGGTATGTGTGTGCGTGTGCATGGGCTGCAGGGAGGGACATGAGGCCTGACAACCTTGAACGTGCCCCTTCCAGACAACACCCAGAGAAGCAAAACTATAAGAAAGGAAAATGGGGGACATGAGAGATTTTCCATATTAGCTGATCCTCTGGACAAAAGTATTTGATCACTCCCACGGTTTAGCCCGCCTCTGGATCAAAAAGCATATGACCATTTTGCAACCCCCATAAAATAACCCTATTCAAATATAATAATCAAGAATGGATACACATGGTGCTAACGTATTATTATTACAGACACTTGCAGCTCAGAAGTGGAAAAACTGTCTCTGGCATTGCCTTAAGTAGAGATTGATTTGACCATGTGTTGTGGTGGGGACACCAGACATAATGGGTTCCTAACTGAAGGCAGTGGGAAGTACCTAGCATCACTAAGGAAGTATTCATGGCAAAAGTGTTAAGGATCCTAAAGCCCGGTTACAGGAAATGAGGAGGAGGCAACGAGTTTATCAACACCGTGAAGAACCAATTAAACAAATCCAGAAGGTGGGACATTCTACAGGACAAGTGGCCTGATCTCTTTAACAAGTTGAAATGTCTTGGGAAAATGAACTAAGGGTGCTAATGAGGGCCTATGCTGATTCAAAGGGACTCAAGAGAAATAATAATCTAATAAGATGCATGACTGATTGAATCTTAGACAAAGAACAGCTATAAGAGATTTTGGGGAACAATGAGGGAAATGGGAACATAGACTGGGCTTAAATGATAATAGGGCCATTGTCAGTTATGTTAGGCAAGACGCTGACATGGGCTTATGTAGAACAAGGTCCTTCTTCAGGATTCATGTTGAACTTTTGTAGGACAGGATGTCTTCATGTCTGTAATTGACTTCAGTATCAAGAAAAGAAAGTAGATTATTCAAAATGGCAAAATGGTAGCATTGCTAAATGTAGGAAATGGGTTTGTGGGTGTTCATTATCTCATGCGTTACTTTTCTGTTAGAAAATTTTAAAAATAAAACATCGTAAAAAGTGGGGAAAAATACAAGAGCATTTCCCAGAAGAGAGGCAAGATGTAGAGAAGGAAGGAGCAGCTAATGGCAACATCCCTTTACAACCAGGGAGTAATGCCAGAGAGGATACAAGTGTGTGGCTCCTGTTACGTCACCCTTCCCTCCCCTCCCTGCTTCTACCTTTCATGGCTCCCCACTACCCTTAGGGGGAAGTCCAAGCACCAAGCACAGCCGCTAAGGACCTACACCAACGGGCCCTGCCTGAGTCTCCAGCATCATCTATACACACATGCCCTATCAGTACACCCAGAAACAGTGGTCTCCTCTCCGGTCCTGTGTGCCCATGATGTCTGTCTTCACCACTGACCTTCGCATGGTCCTTCCTTCCTAGTGGAACACACCATCCTGCTTCCACCTTCCACCCAGCAGCTTTTTGCATGCTGCTGTTTTCCCAAGCACTTCAGTGTAGGCAGGAGGCAAACCTTCCCCCTACACACCACGAGGTCAGGAGAGAAGCTCAGATCACTTTCTTTGAGGATCTGCAATATATTAAAACATGAAGAAATGCTTTAAAAGGTAACAAAAACTGGGGTGCCTGGGTGGCTCAGTCGGTTAAGCGTCTGACTTTTGATTTCCACTTAGGTCATGACCTTACAGTTTGTGAGATCAAGCCCCGTGTTGGGCTCCTCACTGAGCGTACAGCCTGCTTGGGATTCTCTCTCCCCACCCTCCTCTGCCTCTCTCTCTCTCTCTCTCTCTCTCAAAATAAATAAGCCTTTTTAAAAAGGTAACAAAATTGTATTATTTACTTGTATACACTTAAAAATCGGTTTATTTAAACCAGGCAGATGTACTCATAAAACAATGACCATATATGCATATGTATTGTCATTTAGCAACAAAGTCAAATTTAGATTTGAGGCTCCTTTCGAGTATGAAGCCAGGGCCAAATCACTTGCACCCCCTAAGATTCCCTGCTGTATTTTCACTGCCAATTTGCTTTCTTTTCACCCTTCTGGACCATGAACAACATAGAGTGATATATTAGGTTTCTTTTGCTGTTTTAATAAGTAGCCTCACAAGTGTGTAGGTCAGAAGTTTGGGATGGGTCTCACCGGGCCCCCTGCCTCCATCCATTTCAATGCCAGCAACAGGAAGGCTGTTCCTCACCTCAATTCTCTGCCTGAAGCTGGGAAAAGTTCCCCACTTATAAGGACTCGTGTGACTAGATTGAGTCCTGTTGGAAAATGCAGGATAGTTTTCCTACGTCAAGGTCCATAACCTTAATCATGTCTGCAAAGTCCTTTTTGCCATGTAAGGTAACATAGTAACAGGTTCCAGGGATTAGGATGCGGACATTTTGCAGGGACCTCATTCTGCCTCCCATAAGCAGGGACCAAGATTTTCTTTTCATGATATTAAATGTTTTTGATATTAGTGATTATTATTGTTCTGCATTACTCATATTATCACCCAGCCAATTGCAAATCAAGCTCAGTTTTTTGTTTGTTTGGCAGATCTCGTTTTATTATGATCAGATCTCACTCCATCTCATACTATGCAGTAAAATGGAAATCCAGGTGATATCCAAGAGAGGTTTATTGGAGCTCATCAGAGAAAGGGGTGAGTAGCTCTGTGGTATAAGGTTGGCGTTCAAAAGACAAGTAAGTGATTGAGTTCTCAGGAATTCAAGAGAAAACATCCAAGGTTGAAACATCAAGGGATAGTTATGTTATTATATAATTCAGAATTATGGAGAAGAAATTGGTATAAGGATTAAAATTATTTGATCTGAGAATTAGAATTCAGGGGGTATGGAAAAATAGAGAAACATGTTAATTTCCCTTACGTGTCCTTCTGTAATTCTGTGCACTTTAGCGATGTGTGTGCAATACTTTCAGAATGATTCATTTTTTAATAAATATTAATGAAAGTACGGTCACATTACAGAATGTCATACAGTTTTTAAAAAGAGCAATGAAGATATGTGTATGCTCTTTTAAAAAGATCTTTAAGATATGTTATTAAATGGGAGGGTCTGGGTGACTCAGTCAATTGAACGTTAGGCTCTTGATTTCTGCTCTGGGCATAATCTCATGGTTGATATGATTGAACCCCATATCTGGCTCCACACTGACAGTGCAGAGCCTGCTCAGGCTTCTCTCCCTCTCTCTCTGCCTGCCCCCACTCACGCTCTCTGTCTAGCAAAATGAATAAATAAATAATAGATATGTTATTAAATTAATAAAGAAAAGAAGTAAAAAATATTGTGTTGAGTACATTCCTGTTAGTTGAAAATATATTAACATTATCTTTATACAGTAAAGCAGATACATATAGGGTATTTTTATGCTTCTGGATGGAATCACAAGAAACTGAAAAACATATATGGTTGTATTTTGGGAGAAGCATTTGGTGAGGTGTAGGAAAGAGGCTCTCACTTTTCTGGATGACATGACCAGATTGTGTATGTGACTTCTTGGGATCTTAGAGGGATCCCAGAGGGAGTCTTGGAGATTAATCTTCTGCCCCCTTAACTGGATTCTGCAAGGGACAAGATTGGATTAAAATACTTCTCAAAAGCTTCAAATTATGTGCTTTGCCCATGGGCTTCAAACTAAACAATGGAAACAAGTATCCACATGATTTGATGTGAAGGCGTTTTTACTCTTCACTGATTGTGTAGGTGTGGACATTACATTACTCCTAACCTATTGAGTCTGTAAGTCACAAGGGTTTTCCACTTCTACAGCTGCTCTGATTAAATTCAGAAGTGTGAGAATCCAAAACCTTTACCTCCTGCTGACTCATTATATTGTACACCTAAAGCTAATATAAAGTGTATGTTAATTATACTTTAAATAGATAAATAAATAATAAAAACAAAAAACAATAAAACTTTATCTCCTGCCTGGATCAAAAGCCACCCTCCATAATCTGAATAGATCTCTTCCTAGATTTACTATCTCAGCATATTTCCATTACTTTTGTAAGATGTGTACAAATCTGACCCACCCACCATAGCATGAGATCTTGGAAGAAGCACTGTGGGTCAAATGACTTATCCAAGAGCCTTCCTAGGGCTCAATGTTCAAACGACAAGGAACACTAGAGGAAATTGGGGTTGGTCTTCTTGGGCGTGAGTCAACTTTGCGGTGATCTAATTGGTGTTTCTCGGGGTATGAGGCAGTCTGACCAGATTGCTCTAGACAGCCTTTTCCCACTGGCAACGGCACAAAAACTAGATGACATAATTCACAGTATAGGAAATTAGGAGCAGATAGGAAACGCACACAGACTACTGTATTTCTTCCAAAGGGAGTGCACATATTGAATAGATTACTAAGGAGGATCCTCAGAATTGGCAAAGTTAATTCACTCAAGAGATAGCAGCAGAGCCCTGGAGAAGAGGAAGGCCAGAACAGAGGGGTGAGGAGCTTAAAGAGTGGACTAGGACAGGGGCTCACTGGGTTCTTCAAGTTCGACAGTCTTGGAATTCAGCATCGACATGTAAGCTAATGGGTCCTTGCCGTCTCAACATCCAACACTAAGGCTAATGTCTTAATTATTTTCCATTCCCTATGACAGGCATTTTTTCCATAGATTTGAATGAAAGAAATTAAGTTGAAGCAAATTACTTGTAACCACCCAGAAATTTGGGCTTATGGAAACACTTTAGAGCAAAGCAGCAAAAGTGGGTTTCCTCTTGGTCTGTCAAGTCCAGCACATCTCTCACGGAGTGGTGGAGCTGTTTCCTTCTCCCTTGGACCAGGAAAAAATATATTTTTGGAGCTTCATGACTGTGCTAAACTGGCCAAAATTTACTCAGCAGTTCCACAGGCAGCCGTGTCTTTCAACACGTCCTCTTTTTCCTTCTTTGAGAAAACATTGGAAAACTATAGATAGCCTTGTAATAGAGACTTTTTTTCCCTTGAAAGTAAGGATGACAAGTGTATCATTTCCTCAGCTATCCCACACCAGCGGAGACAAAGTGAGAATGACGTCCGTTGTGCAGCTGGAATCGTGAGCATGTGAATTTCCCACGAGGACCCAAGGGCTGCCTGCCCCTGGGAGGGTTGTGATACCAGGCAAGCATGGCCACAACCCTCCGGTTGTTCCCTTTGAGACTAGCTCAAGCGAGGATGTAATACAAGCTTACCTTGATGTAGCTGGGTGAAAAATAGTGCCAGGGGCCACTTTTCCCTTATAGAGTCATATCTGATCTCTGGTATTGTTCCCAAATTGCACGTAACTCTAGAAGAGTTCTACAAATACAGTGTAATTTTCAGCTCCTTTAATTGTTCAACAAGCTGTGTTGGGTTGATTGGAATTGCTATGTGAATTCTCCCTTACTTTCCAAAATACTTCCCAATCATGGCACAGAGAAGTGGATCATGGCTCAGATCTGGGATGGTAAAATATGAAGATAATGGACTTGACCAATAAACTAATTCTGGTTCTACTGAAGTGAGTGCTCTCCCTCTCACCCTCCCTTTTTCAGATAAAACATAATTGACCTATAACATTGTATTATTTTTAGCTATAGAACACAATGATCTGATGTATATGTATATTATGAAATGATTTCCAAAATAAGTTTGGTTAACATCCGTCACCACACATAGTTTTCCTGTGATGAGGACTTTAAAGTTCTCTCAGCAATTTTCAAATATACGATTCAGTATTTTTAAACTAAAGTCACCATGCTGGGTATATTATATCCCAGGACTTAATTTATTTTATAACTGCAAGTTTGTATCTTTTGCCTTCACCCATTTTGCCCACCCCCATCCCTGCCTCTGAGAACCACCAACCTGCTCTCTGTATCTATAGATTTAGTTGTTTTTTAAATTCTACATATAAGTGATATCATAGAGCATTTGTCTTTCTCTGTCTGCCTTATTTCACTTAGCATTACACTCTCTAGCTCCATCCATGTCATAAAGAACAAGGTTTCCTTCTTTTTATGGCTGAGTAGTATTCCTCTCTCTGTCTCACTGTATATGTATAATATATATGTGTGTATGGATAAGTGGATAAAGAAAATGTGAGATCTATAGATATATAGATATAGATATCTATAGATATATAGAACATTTTCTTTATCCACTTACCCATTAACACTTAGGCTGTTTCCGTGTCTACTTTATTGTAAATAATGCTGCAATGAATATAGGGGTGCTGATCTTTCTGAGATAGTCACTTCCTTTCCTTTGGATAAATGCCCAGAAGTGGAATCACTGGATCATATGGTAATTCTAGTTTTAGTTTTTTGAGGAGCCTCCGTACTGTGTCTCACAGTGGCTGCACCAGTTTACATTCCCACTGACGATGCACGAGGATTTGCTTTTCTCCACATCCTCACTACTACTTGTTCTTTCTTGTCTTTTTTTTTTTTTTTTTTTTTTTTTTTTTTTGTCTTTTTGTTAATATCCATTCTGGCGGGTCTGAGGTGATATCTTGTGCTTTTGATTTGCATTTCCCTAATGGTTAATGATGTTGAGCACCGTTCCATGTACCTGTTGGCCATTTGTATGTCTTCTTTGTAAAAACGCCTATTCCATATCTCTGTCCATTTTTTAGCTGGGTTTTTTTTTTCTATTGAGTTGTATAAGTTCTTTATATATTTTGAATATTAACCCCTTAGAGATATAATTAGCAAATATTTTTCCCCATTCCATAGGTCGTCCTTTCATTTTGTGGATTGTTTCCTTTGCTTTACAGAAGCTTTTTAGTTTGATGTAGTCCCACTTGTTTATTTTGATTTTTGTTGCCTTTGCTTTTGGTGTCAAATCCAAAAAATCATCACCAAGACTTATATCAAAGAGCTTACCTCTTATGTTTTTTCTAGGAATTTTAAGACATCCGGCCTTGCATTCAAGTCTTACTCCATTTGGGGTTGATTTTTATGTATGGTGTAAGATAGTGGTCCACTTTTCATTCTTTCGAATGTGGCTGTCCAGTTTTCCTGATATCATTTATTGAAGGAACTATTTTCCTCATTGTATATTCTTGGCTCCAATTTCACAAATTCATTGATCATATATGTATGGGTTTATTTCTGGGATTTCTTTTCTGTTCCTTGGATCTATGTGTCTGTTTCTATGCCAATACCATACTGTTTTGATTACTGTAGCCTTGTAATATAGTTTGAAGTCAGGAAGAGTAATGCCTCCAGCTTTCTTCCTTTTCTTCAAGATTGCTATGGCTAATTAGGGTCTTTTGTGGTTTCATATTAATTTTAGAATCATTTGTTCTTTTTCTGTGAGAAAAATACTATTGGGGAGTGCTCTTTTTGGACTCACTGGAGCCAGAAGGCCACTGAAGAGAGAGCAGGTGATAGAGCAGGGACTCCGCCATCCTATTCTCCTTGGGGCTAATGCCCAACCTGGGAGGTAGTATCGTTTAGTAATTAAAAATGCGCTATTAGGATTCTTCTGTGCTTAGGAAAAATAGAACCCTTAATCACTCTAAGATTGTTTCCCTATTAATAAAATGAGGGTATTAACTATTTCAAAGGATTGGCTTGTGCATTAAAAGAGGTCATCTTTAAATGTCCAATCCACTGCCTGGCACATAGTAATCTCTCAAAAGTTCCCTTGGCCATCCCCAGACAAAAACAATGGAAGAGCAATTGGGCTTTTGAACGAGCAACTCTTGGCGTTGCTCACACCAAGGGAATCAGATATTTTGAACCGAAGAAAGATGTCCGTGCTCTGACATTGGGAAGGTGTTTTGAAATCAGGATGAACTGCACATGATGGGTTCCATAAATAGAGCCCAACATCTGGAGGTATGGTGTGCACGAGTTGCTGGCGATATTTCTCAAAGGCAGCGGCGGGGCAGTTCAGGGCGTGATGTGTAGCCTGTCAACTGTAAGAAGCGACAGGCCTCCCGAGTGGAGTCTCTGATAAGGGAGAGTAGTTACAGGCTTATGAACATGATTAAGCACCTTCTACTTATTCTTAATAGAGACTTAATTAAATACAATGTATATTTCCTCGACTGCCTTTGCCAAAGCGGCAGAGATTCTGAATGGTTATTGCTGCAATTATTAACATGAACAAATGATTCTAGGAATGATGTTAGGAATTATAATAATGGCACTTGCAGAGGCTAAGAGGAAGCAATTACAATGCAGACAATATTAGTCTTTCTCCCTCCTTCTTAAACTGGTGGTGAAGGCTAGCTATTAATAGTCACATCCTCAACTGTTGAAAAAAAACCTCATTCTCTTTTTTATTGAGTCCACGACTAAAAGGAGCCATCCTACAATGTTAGAGCAGTGTCATGAAGGTAACAGCATTATGGTAACAGTGAAGTGACAGCAAGGGTGATTGCGATTTCCTTCTTTGCTTATCTCTTATCGGATTT
Organism: Neofelis nebulosa; assembly: GCF_028018385.1. Classification (NCBI taxonomy): domain Eukaryota; kingdom Metazoa; phylum Chordata; class Mammalia; order Carnivora; family Felidae; genus Neofelis; species Neofelis nebulosa. The sequence continues at coordinate 146,684,236 of NC_080785.1, read as the reverse complement.
TCCACAATGAGCAGATCTAGAGGCTCATTTGTTGGGAGCAGAAGCTGTGAATCACAGAGATGTGGATTCAAACCCTGGTTGTGCTTTTTTGGTTACTTAACCCTTTGGTCTCACTTCTCATGTCTGTACAACGGAGGAAATGACATTCCCACCTTGTGAAGATGACATGAGACCAGAAAGTTATAGGAAGCGCTTGGCACAATGCCTGGGGCACCAGGAAGTCGCCAGCCACTGGTAATCATTATTGTGTTTTGGGCTTATCATTATTATTTGTACTTGAAGAAACAAACGTAACTGAAGACAAATGTGAGAATGAATACACTTTAAAATTTTTTTATGTTTATTCGTTTTTGAAAGACAGAGACAGAGCACAAGTGGGGTGGGGCAGAGAGGTGGGGGGCACACAGAATCTGAAGCAAGCTCCAGGCTCAGAGCTGTCAGCACAGAGCCTGTGCTGAGAGCTCAGAGCCTGACGCGGGGCTCGGACTCATGAACGGCAACATCATGACCTGAGCCCAAGTCGGATGCTCAACCGACTGAGCCACCCAGGTGCTCCGAGAGTGAATACATTTTAAAATATCAAATAAGAATGCATTAGAAGGTAAAAAGGGAAAGCATTTTATTCCCTGAAAGGTAAATGGAACACGGCTTATTTAAAATTCTTTTTTTCAACGTTTTTTATTTATTTTTGGGACAGAGAGAGACAGAGCATGAACGGGGGAGGGTCAGAGAGAGAGGGAGACACAGAATCAGAAACAGGCTCCGAGCCATCAGCCCAGAGCCCGACGCGGGGCTCGAACTCACAGACCGCAAGATCGTGACCTGGCTGAAGTCGGACGCTTAACCGACTGCGCCACCCAGGTGCCCCGGAACACGGCTTATTTAATGAAGTGCGTCTGCATATTCCCACGAATGGCATCCATAAGCTCATCTGATTCCTGCCTAGGAGCAGTCCCAGCGGGCGTTGCCCTCTCACTTTGCAGAAGAAACAGCTCAGAGAGGTGAGGTTTAGCCCAAAATCTAGAATGAGGACTCCAGCCATTTAATGCAAAATGCTGCTGGGCAAGCAGGGGCAGTTGTGAAATTCACTCTGGACTTCAAGGGGGCTGGGGCTGAGGTGCTCAGCACACGGGTGAGACTGCATCCCCTGGAGGCTGAAGTACCTTTTCTTAGCATAGAGTCTCTTCAGATGCCAAGTCATGTGTTCAAAGTGCCATGTCCACCCAGTGGGGGCGCCTTTTGCTAATCCAAACATAGGGACACTACAGGCCGGCTGGGCCCTCAGCCAGGCTGTACCCTGAGCTTCATTTCTATGGTTCCTCTTGGGGAAGGAAGGGGATTTGCTTTTTCTTTTTTAAAATTATTATAGCACTGCAACTTTCTTTCCCATTTTCCTTTTTCCTTCTTTTATCCGTCAATATACAGAACCCTGGTACAGGTTGTGTGTGTGTCTGTGTGTGTGTAATTTTTACATCCTGTCTTTAAATATTTTTATTAGGTTTTATCTAATATGAAATGCTTTTCCTATCAATTAGATAGGGGATTTAAAAGATTTGTTTTTTCATCCACATGGTTCTTCATTATTTACAATTCTCTGTGACTCGAGTTTATTTGAAAACTTGAGTATCTCACTTCTCAGACCAACATCCAAGTTGCTTCTATAAATAAAAAGCCTGGAGTCACTTAACCTAATTTCAAAGACTCCCCTACATGAAATTAAATGGAATAGTCTGGAGTTTTCTGGTATTAATCTATGATTTTATTTTAAATAGTAGTATTATGTTGCCATCTTATTTTATTATAATTTTTTTAAATGTTCTGGGATCACTTTTGAAATGAGCAAGGTTATAATAATAAATGATAACTCTTAATGTTAAGGCTTCTCTAATTTCTGCTTATTTTTATGAACACTCAGAACAATATTGTTTGGTTTTCTAACCTTATCATTTTGGACCAGCTGAAGCCACAATAAGCTATTTGCAATCCTGGGCGATGAGGCCATCCATCCCAGAGCCTGGCGGGTCTTGACTTGGCTACGAATGGGGTCATTCTGCACTGGGCTTTGCTATTGATGAAGGATGTGGATGTGAGTCAGACTTCTCTTAGAAAAGACATGAAGTGGAGTCCCAGCTCTGAAAATGTAGTTCCTTCTTCAAGGAGCTGAGAGTTTGGCAGGGGCACTCAAGTTGCATCCGAGCTCATTTCACAGAAAGTTTCTGCTATTTGTGGGATTGTGAACAGGGGCTAGGCTGAGTCTTACCCACCATTGTATTCTCCAGTCTTCTGGGCACTGAGTTTTGCAATAGGAAGAACTCAATCCATGTTTTCTGAATTGAGCTGAAATAGCTACTCACCTCCAGTAGAGAAGTATCACTGTGGAAAGAAAGAAGGAATGGAGCACTGCTTTTATGGGAAGATATTCTGTGTCCACATACTCATTCATTCCTTTCTTGCATTGTATTTATAATATTTTAAGGCAATGATGTAGGAAGACCTGAAGGAGATAGTACATGAGCAAGGACTCCAAATAAATAAGAATTGGGGTACAGAAGGAAGAAAAGGTAGAAGGAACAACATTCTCAAAAGAGCAGAGGTCAGGCTTTGAAGGTTAGGCCCGAGGAGCTGTGACAGGTGTCCTCTGGCTGAAGCTTAGGCATCATGGAAGGAAGCACTTTAACAAAGTCTGGAAAAGGAGCCTGAACACAGTCATGGTGCTCTTGTTCACAGTCCTGCCCCCAGGGAACTGGTGATGAATGAGTCAGGCAGTCTTGGGGTGCCATTGGCAGCTCTAGGTGCATAACTTCACTCTTCTCTTTGTGGATTTGTAAAATACAGTGCTGATAGCGGCATTGTGCAGATGAAAGGTGGCTGCCATAGACAGTGACCAGCATAGAATAGACACTCCATAAAGGTAGGTTTCCCTTTGTCTCTATTCCTAAGCAACACTGATCAATACAGTTATCTTCTGACAAAGTATAAGTTAAAGGCCATATCTTAGGTATACATACAAGTAGCAAGGTATCTGATTTAATTTTTTAAAACCACACCATTCAGTTGGTCATTTCCAGAGCAATCTGGTTATTTGTTGACTGATACTATCCTTTTCCTAGCAAATTCCTGGCCTTCCTGGTGTTTGCCCCACACTTATGTCCACTGAAATCTGTCATTCTGATCCCCCTGTGCCCACCCATCCCGATGCCCTCCACGTGGCCTCCCTCAACATGTAGAAACTTTCACGTACATCTGAGATACATCTTAAATTGGCCATTTGTGCCTTCAGATTGAAAAACTAAAGGTCAGTTCAAGCACTACTTCTATGAAAATGTAAAGGGCAGTTGTTTTTCACATGCACTTGGAAGTAAGAGCCAAAGCCAAGGAGAAATGGTCATGTTATACAGATGCATTTAAAAATATATTTTAATATTCTCATTGTCTTTTTCAGAAAGCTCATACTTTCTCTAAGAAATGAAACTCAGGCCCAATACAAAGTTTTATACACAGTGACTGGTGTCATATTCATATTTATGTTTCCCTATATTTGATTTATCATTCAGCGGAAGTCACTTATTGGTCACATGATGAGGCAAATGCAAAATATTTTATGAATATTTTAACCATTTATTTCATCTTAAACAACAGCTGTGATCATTGGTACTGTCACCAATATTTTGATTCTTCTCTTTCTAGACATATGGCAAGACTAAGCCTCCCTACCTCTTGGAGGTTAGGAGGGCCAAAGGACTGGCTTTGGCCAATGAAACAGGAGTGTGTCACTACCAGCTGGAAGCCTTTAAGAGCCACAGAGTAACTTGCTATTTTCCCTTTCCTTGACGGGGTGACTGGTGATGCCCCAGATGGTGGAGGCTCTAATATCCCACACCACCCACATGGACTGGAATCACCAATCCTACTAAGTAGGACACGCAGCACAAATGAGAAGTAGCCCGTTGTTGCTTAACTTTTTACTGTGAGATAATTGCATATTCACCTGCAGTTATAAGAAATAATACAAAGAGATCCCCTACAGCTTCTGTCCAGTTTCCCCACTGGTAACATCTTACACAACTCAATACCTCAAGCAGGAAATTGATAAAATATACTGATGTAATTCAGATTTCACCAGTTTTACATGCACTCATTTGTGTGAGCTTGTGTGTATTTAGTTCTATGGTACTTATCACATGTGTGTGGCCACTGCCACAGTCAAGATAGGGAACAGTTCCATTACCCTTTTATAGCCTTTTATAGCCACAGACAGCTCCCTCCCTTCTTCCCTCTCCCTGACTCCTACCAGAATTGCCTTATGGCCAATTAGTTATGCAGTGAAAATGGTTGTGGGGAAAATGCTTGCAGCAAAGATGCTTTCAGCTAAACTACCTAGAACCCCAGGCCATGTATAGTCTTGTGGGGGAGATGTGCAACTAAGTATGCTATGGGGACTATAGCAAAGCACTTCCAGAATAAAAGGAAAGAAAGTTAAATTGTGAGTTCAGGGTTTACAGTAAAATGTTTGGTGCATGTGGGTGGACATGGGTATTTATTCTCTATATGTATAAATCAGTATCTATGTTCATTAGGTTTTGGAACATGGAAATACCTGAGGAATTCAAGCATCAGGTGACTCAACTAATGGGCAGCTGAATAGGGGTTGTAAAGACTAGAATGGAAGCAGAGGCAAGTTCAGTGATGTGTCAGACTGAAAAAGTCTGAGAAACAACGCAAAAGAGTCTTCAAAGAAAGGACTCAGGTCCCACCCAATCCTTCTTTGATGTTCTGCCAGCTTCCTTCAGAGTCCCACACTCATTCACCTTGACCTGGACCTCTGGCTTTCACCAGTATGAGGAGAATACTTTGATCTTCTTAAAAACAGGGTCTTGGAAAGGTGATGAGGTTCCAAGGGGTTCTTGGCAGGCAGTCCTTGCAGGCTGCCAACCTCAAAGGAAATTTGGGGTCCTGCTGCTATTGGCTCCAGCAATGGCACCTCAGTGAGGTCTGGAAGCCTGTGCATTATTCTTAAAATACTGAATCAAGGGGGGTATTGGATCTCAGGATGGAAAGTCGGGTTCCCATTGGAAACTCTGATGTCACAGTCAAATTCGCTACTGTTCACAGTTGGGTTCCCCATTTGACAGCTGAGGTTTGAAACAGAATCCTCTTTGAAATCAGAAAAAAAAGGAACACATTGGGTTGAATTTCAGGAAATGCCCTAATGGTGAAATCTGGGAAATGGCAAACGTGCATGACAAGGGAAGTGGTAAGAGTCCCAAAGCTTGAGTCATTCCAAACCATGTTGGAGACATCACTGGAAAAAGTCGGGAGAAAAGGGGCCTTCCTTAGTGGAAAGTCCATGAAGTCTCCCCAGTGTTATAGTGGCACATTTCTCAGAGCATGTGACAAGAACTGACTTCTAGATAGCCTCGCTTTCCTCTGTATCACACGCTATCTACCAATAGCACAAAGCACGGCACAAACTTTCCACCTTGCTCATGTCTCAGACATGGTTCTTTCTTCAAGTCATGAGCAAAATAACAAGTGCTAGCTAATTACAGATCAATTTTATAAGACCAGAAACATACATTATCTCATTTGAACCCCAGTGTGCTCTGCATTCTCCTCGTGTAGGTCAGATTACCGAGATTTAATGAGGTTGTGACTAGCCTGGTCTCCTGACTCCAGGTCAACTCTTGTGGTTATTTCTGTTCCCCAGCTCTGCCTTTCAAGAGAATTAAGTGGAGAAAATCGCACTCCATGTTTGTGTGTGTGTGTGTGTGTGTGTGTGTGTATGTGTGTGTATTTAACTTATGGAAGTTCATTAAATTATTAAAGGTAAATCTACTGTTTACTAGAAAATAAAGAAAGATACATCAAACCAAACTCTACCAACTACCCAACTAAAATTATCTTTGCCTTAAAACACAGCCTTTCTTCCTTGCTCTGGATTTCATGTAAGATGTGGTCCTGGTTTGCTCCAAAGCTAACATCCCTCCTGACACCATAGTGCCTTTCCTGCTTCTCCTTAAATCATCAAGAGCCTGTTTCCTCTTATGCATCTTCCTCTTTTCTCCAGTGGACATTTCCTACAAATTGTTCCAATAATTGCCATTCAAAACTCACTCCTGCCTTGCTGTAGATTGGTTTTAACCTCTCTCAGGCTCTCACATTCCTTTCACTTCTGATCTTCTTTGTAAATGAGGCGCACAGCATGCCCCTCCTTTGTGGTTTCCATAATGCCTTACAAACTAGCTTCCTCCTTGCACTCGCCTGAGATGCTCAAGTAAGCCATCACAAGCTAACGGCCTCACCTCTCTCTGCAGAGCAGACCACCGCAGCCCTTTTGAAAACCCACCTCATTCTATTTCTGGTACATGGTATCTGTCTAGTTCCTTCTCTACTCCCCATGAACTTTCTTGCTCTTAAAGACCCTTACACGGACATCTTCTCAGGCTGGACTTTACATCTACATATAAGATCTTCTAATCTAAGTCACCTATCCTAAAAATTCTACTGAAATTTAGACCTTTGCATTTGAAATTCCCCTGGGAAAGACCAACCTAAAGGACTTACCAGCCAGTTTTGATTCACTATACCCAAAACTGAGATCCTTTTCCACAAATTTTCCATTACATTGGTAATGCCATCCTAAACTCCTCATTTCCCAGGCTTGAATCCTTGAGGCAGTATTGACTCCTCCTTTCTCACTTCTCACACCCCCATAGGCTGTTACCTTCTCTATTGTGCCTCTGAAAGGCACATTCCTTTCTTTTATTTTCCACTGTCCTTGTCCAGAGCCTCATCATTTCACCCTAAGCTTTTATAACAGCATCTTGATTGCTGGCAATGATAGCAAGAGCTACCGGACTGAGATGCTGTGCTGAGCAGACTGTGTACACCCACAACCCTCTGAAATCTTCACAATGAGGAGACTGAAGGCCACCCTGTATACACCGGAAGAGCCATGATTCACATTCTCTTCAGTGTCAATGCCTGGGCCTATATTCCCAATGCATATTGATTCCCAAAACAAAGAACAGAGTCCCAAGTCTTTCTGCCTGATAGAAGTCTACAGAACATGGTCTTTCCCCACCTTTTCAACTTTGTTTTCCAGTGTATCCCTTCCTTCCACGATAGGCTACTGCTTGTACAAGAGATAATCTCTTGGGGGGTGGGAGGGAGGGTAGGGTGGGTGATGGGTATTGAGGAGGGCACCTTTTGGGATGAGCACTGGGTGTTGTATGGAAACCAATTTGACAGTAAATTTCATATATTAAAAAATAAATAAATAAATAAATAAATTAAAAAAAAAATAAAAAATAAATGGGAAAAATAAAAACAATCCAGATAACTAAAAAAAAATAAAATAAAAATAAGATTTGAAAAAAAAAAAAAAAAAAAAAAAGAGATAATCTCTTTTTCTAATCTGCTTTCTTCCCCCTCACATCAACTTCTGAAATCCATCTCAAAACACCTTCCTAAGAAGACTTCACAGGTATCCACCATGTAGCTTGTCTCAGCACTTGAATAATGATTTACCCACCTCATAATAGTCGAATGTACATGTGTCCATTTCTCCCACTAACATCTCAAAAAACAGGGGCTGTGCTTTACCCCTCACTGTTATATTCCCTACCCTTTTCCTCCCCAACACCAATGCCTAGTGAAGTGCCTGCCATGTGATAAGCCATCAATGTGTCTCGGCAGAATTGAATAGCAGGCTCATGTGTGACTGGAGTTTGGATCATTAATGATGGTGTCAAGTGGGGAGTCAGATGGTCATTGTGGTCATTCTGTTCCTGAAGTATACACAGATCCCAAAAAGGTCTTTGGGCTTAATCACCCATAGAACACAGTGCTGGGGTGGAGGCTCTCGTCCAACTTCCGATTGGAGTCCAGCATTCAACTTCCATAAAGCATTCTATTCAATAACAGGTATTAATTTCCTCAGAAATAATTCTTTCTGTTAGCTCCAGCACCAACCAGACTTGATTAATCAGTGGCAATAATAACAATGATAAAAGCTAACATTTACCAAACTTTACATTTATCATCTCCATTTGATCTTCAGAACTCTCTGGTGGAGTAGATACTACTATTCTCCCTTGTTCTGCTGGATGGGAATATTGAGGTTCAGAGGATAAGTAACTTCCCAGGATCACTCAGTTAGTAAGTGGTGAAGCCAGATGCAATCTGACGCCCACACTCTTAACCAATGAACCGCACCATCTCTCTAGAGGCCTGAAGTTAATAAATGTTAGTTTCTTCTCCTCCCCACACAACCAGCAGAGTTAAGACATAGCAGCCTTGGCTCAGCACAGCTGATAGTTACTGACCCCCCACTTTGTCCTTCCGTGATTGTGCACGGTCAGTTTTACAACCAGGCTGCTCGTGTGAAGATGTCCACTCACATCCTGCTCATCGTTAACCCCCTCATTAAGCTCCTCAGGAGGAGGAAGCGGTGGGAAGGGCCGTGGCTCTGAGCAGGTTGGGCTGCATCAGAGATGAGATGTGAAATCTTGGCACACCACTGGCCATGAGTCATTGGAAGCCCAAGCTGTGTACCAGAGAGGACGGCAGGAAGCCACAGGCCATGGTTTTGCTCTTGCGGCAACAATCTTTCGAGAGGCTGCATGACTGTGGTGGTTCAGCTGTTCCCCAATGGCTGCCTCTCTGTCAGTGCTGGGCTGTGTTTGTCTTGGCCAGTCGGCACGTGGAACCCTTCCTGGCTCAGTCAGTGCTACCGAGGGAGACGCATCCATTTCCTGAGTCTCCACTGCCTCTTCTGGCTACTACAGCCATTTTGTACGGCTCCTTCCTGCTGTTTGAAGACATGTTTATGGGCAGTTGGGACATAGGGACTCTTCACCTTGGCAACAGCTTCTCACCGAGCCAACAAATGGTCTTTGAAGTGGTGTTGGTTCCCGAATGAACAGAACATTTATCCTCCAGCAACAAATACCCTTTGTTTGGCTCCTAGGTTCAACATATCTTGATATAAAATGGTACCTTCACATGGTCCCACCCGAGTCTTCCATAATTCCTTTCTTAATTCATTCGTGTTGGATTCGGTGCATAGGTCACATTAACCTTATGAAAAATGCTATACCTGTCCTTATTTAAAAAAAGAAAAAAGGTTTCACCAATTTATTTAGCTGTTTGTATGTACATTGCACTGCTTGGTCCCACAAGAGAGTGAAGCACAGTCCTGGCCATCAAGAACCTAGAGGAGACCTGAATAAATGTGTGAAAATGTGGCTAGTATTGCATTATGGTAGGAGCAAAAGAGAAGCTTGGTGTGAACACAAGCCCACGTGTAATTCCTGCCTCTACTATGGAAGGACTAGACAAGTCTCATTACCCTCATCCATGAAATGGCCAAACATGCACCTCTCTCACAGAGTTTCTTGTGAAGATTAAAGGAGGCAGTATCACATCAAGCCCTTGGCAGAGTCTCTCACACTCAGTGAACACCTCCATAACTGGAAGCAATGGCTATTTCTCATATTTAGGATGTGGGAGCATGTACAGGGCATTTGCTGAACCTATAAACACTTCTTCCAAAATTTAGCTGGAGAAAATCAAGGTAGAAAACTCCTTCAGGCATCCACCCAAAGCACTGGCATATACTCAGAACTGAGGCACATTCTTTTCTGAGATATCCATAGGGGTTACAAAGCTTGAATCATTGACTTCTTTGTACAACATTGTCTCAACTTATTCCTTTGGGGTCAAATGACAGAAAGCTTCTACCTAATCCAGCTTCCAAACCTCCCATCTGCCTGCAATCAGGCAAGTGGTCAGCCTCTCCACACTGAGAGCACATCAAGGCAGGGTCCCGGGCTTTCCCCTCACAGGCCAACCTGAAATTACGTCATAGCTGGACATGGCCACCCCACGGAGGTTCCAAATGTGATGCTCCTTCAAAGCATTTAGTCCTTGCAGACTATGAGATTTGTATTTTAATATATCACTCAGAATTCTTATTTTCCCTCTATCCCTACCCAGAAACTCACATTTGCCTCTCATGTTGCCTACACACTTTGAAAACACCAAATGAAAACCACACTGGCTCAGATGCTCTGAGAGGAGGCTTACACTCTGGCCAGGCCAAGTCGAACACTGAGCCACAGGTACTGACTTCTGAACTTGCCCTAATGTGTCTGTTTGGTGCCCTATATATTTTTTTCCTAAGGCTAAGATCTGTTCTCATTTTCTCTAGATCTTTTTATGCATCCTTAATAAAAGCAAGTCGATGTGGTCTAAACACTTGAATTTGTAGCAGCAGTGAGCTTATCTATTTGAAATCTGTGGGTGAGATTTTTTCCTTAGAGAACATGGCAAAAGACAAGGCCCTCAAGTCATGAGAAATACATAAAGGCTTTTTTTTTTAACTTCAAATACTGATCTCAGAGAGCATGTATCTTCATTCTTCAAGGTCATAACCTGGTCTTGATGTTTTCTGCTTTGTCCAACATTTTTAGGCTCTTCTTCCATGGCCATCAGTGTACATAGTATGGATTTGACTTTCCTTTGAATACCCTGCCATTAATAAGGTCCAAGATCAATGTAAAATATACATTGAATATCTAGGTACATTTTTCAGGCAGTATTATCATTCTCGTTTATGGAACACAATGTTTGGTGTACTTGGAAGAGGTTAGCTTGTTCAGAATATGTACCTATTGAGGAAGCTGAATATTTCTTTCTTGATTCTTTCTTTCCCTCCATCCATTCGTTCCTTCAGCCATGCATCCATTTCTCCGTCCAATACATTAAACACATTTCTGTGAAGCATCTGGTGTGGGCCAAGAGTTGAGTTAAGTATTAAAGACACAAAACAGAATAACACACAACCAGAGTTTTAATGTATCAGGGGAGAAAAAGATACAAAGTTAAACTGGGAAAATGATGTAACCCAAAATGTTAGTAAAGTTTACTGGGAGAGTCAGTATGGACAGATGGGGAAGAACTTTGTCATAGAGTCATACAGATATGGACTTGATGCTGGCTCTGCCACTAACTAGCTGTGACCTTTGGCAAGTTCTTTAACTCTGGTGAGACTTGGTGTCCTCATCTGAAGATGAGATAATAGTGGTCTCTACTTCATGGAATTAGAGAATTCATGAATGAGAGATAAACATGGAAAGCATTCAGCATGGTGCTCAACACTTAGTTGGTATTCCACTTTTCTATTATTAGAATTAGTGATAGTGCCTAGGAAAACCTTACAGAGGAGTTAAAAATTGGCCTTGGTCTTGAATCGTAAGAAGGGCTTTGCTAGGTAGAAAAGGGGGGAAGACCATTGCAAGTGGAAGGAATAGCATAAAAAGCCCAGAGTTATGGATATGTGCGACATGCTAGGAGACAGAAGATGGCCAGTGTGGTCAGATGTGAGTTAAGGGTTGAGACTGGATGAATAGGGTAGACCAGTTGGAAAATTTGTATTCCACCATAAACTTCAGGCTGTATACAGTAAACAGTGAAAGGCAGCATGGTCGTACTCCAGAAACAAGGAGTTTGCATCTTGGAAGGAGGGAGAGAGAATAAGCCGTTTCTTAGTTGCCAGTTAAACTTCTAAGCTCCTAAACTTTAAGCCTACTTTCTTGTCCACCCTCAAAACGTGAGTGATTCTCAGATACTTCCCAATGTAGAACAATGTATTTGGCAAGAGATACAGTAGACCCCCCCCTCCTCTCTTCTTCCTTCCTCTGCCACTGTGGACACAAGCATGGTCTTCTCTGGCAGAAATAGTGAGAAGGGCTTAGGATTGTCAGTTCTGGAGTTTATTGAACCATCATGGGTGAGGCTAATGGGATGATGGTTGAACAAGACGGTCACGTTACTTCCAGTTCTCAGTCATGATTCCAAAATTTTAAGGATTTATCAACCACTTAAGTTCAAGTTGTGGGCCCAAGTCACACACAATTGGCAAGGAGCAGAGCCAGGATTTGAACCTCAGTATCTAGTTCTAGACTTTGTTCTTAGTCTTTTATGTTTTGTGGGTTTGGTTTTTTTTTTGTTTGTTTGTTTGTTTGTTTGTTTTGGGGGGTGGGTTATACCTTATTCTGTTGCTATGCTATTATGCTCACTATCTTGCCCAGGACAATGATGACATTCCCTGCTTGTTGTCATCTGTATCATAAGGACCACAGTCGTTCTCAAGTTCAGACACAGAATTCAATTTGGGAGCAAGTGGCTTTTGTGGTCTGTTTAAAATTCTAGAACACAAAGTCCTCAGCTTCTCTTCAGGGTGACAGCTTGCTTTGGAAGGCATCATGGGTCTGAGCCCCATTCAGTGGATGCAGAGTGTTTATAACAACTTTTTCTCTGCAGTGTGGGCTGGCCTCTAGGTAGGAGGCCCCTGGAGAGGAAATTCAGTAGCTTCATTGCTTCTCTTGCCACACTCAGGGTGGCCAGATTCCATTATTTTGCAGCACAGGTGAGGATGAGGGACAGAGAGAGAGAGAGATTATATGTCTCTAATTAAGTACATCAACTTCAAGCTAAGCTTCTTTTTCTCTTGGAAGTTTCAAGTGCAGAGGTGACATATCCTGTTTGAAATGGTGGATGGTATTTTTCAAATACTTTAAAATACCACTTATTATCAAAGGGCCAAAGCGATGTATTTAAAGGTAATAGCACCTTATTGGCTTAGAGGCACCTCACTGGCTTTAAAATGCTCTCCTGGCATGGAGTGTAAATGCTATTGGCTCTGAACTCATTCCCGAATTATGCAAAGCTTTTGTCCCTTTTTTGAATGCCAAATGTTTGAGCCCCCACTTCTCAGTGTCTTGCTGAGAGGCCACACTGCCAGGAGACCATCAGGTGGCTGTAAAATCTGACAGCCCGAGTGAGGGAATCCAAATCTGGTTCTTATTGAGTAGCCAAGACGGCTGGGTAACTCCACAGCCAGCTGTAGATCACTTTTATGGACAGCGAGGGACACATCATTCCGGTAGCATCTGCACAGAGTGTCTTCCCGGACCATTCTAGGCTGAGGAAGGTGCAGGTGTGGCTGTGCATTTTTGTAACCCCCCTCACGTGTGAGCAAAGCCCACTGCTCCACACATCCTAGGCTTTTCTCACACCTCTTCTGTCGTGAACTCGGTACCTTGATCTTTGGGTTTCAAGAGTTGACTTAAAAGGTAATTTTCTGGTACCAAGCCCGTTGCTCTCCTCCTAATGCTGAATTCACTTCATTATCCAAGTTCTTTAGTCTCTGACTTACAGTAAATAATTGTCCACAGCTGTTGTGAGTTGGTTTATCCTTCAATAAGGGTCAGGATGGCTGACTAGACATCAGAGGAAAAACTTCTATAATTTGGTGTTTAGACTAACTTACATCTATGTTTATCTCTTTTGTGTTTGTTGTAACTAAATAGGCAAGTGTGGGTTGTGGTTTAAGCATGACCAGGCAACCTGGATGTCATGGTTTTCTTTCTCATTCTTTAATTCTGATGCATGTGGAATTCTCTCCTTCCTCCCGTGCCTCAGTTTCCCCAGCAGTCACACAGAGGTGCTCAACAGTTCCTCTCATAGACTGCCTGGAGGAGTTCATGGGGGTCTGCTTGCCCATTACCTGTGAAACCAAATACCGGAAACCAGCTCTGTCTACAAGACTAGGGGAAGGCCAACCCATCTCTATTGCTAGACGGGACTCACCTGAAGCTGAAACACTTAACAAACTCAGGTGTGCTATCGCTTGCAATGAAGAGAAAACCACTCCATGTGAAACCTTTACCTTCAATGCTAAAAGGCAAAAGGCACAAAGACCCGGTGTCCCAGCAGGAAGTGGGATCCATTGGTGCATTTCCATTTATGGAAGCGGGGGGGGGGGGGGGGGGGGTGCGGGAGAAGAAAGAAGGATTCTGCCACGTACATTTCCAGATGGGATTTCTGGGCTTGGCTCGTGATGGGGCCCACACAAGCTCTCCAGCTGTGTCCTGGGATCTCTAGGGGGAGGCCTAACAGCAGGATGAGGCAGGAGGCGTCCTCCCAGGGATAAAAATTTATTAGGTTAAAACCTAATGCAAACACAATTTTCTCTGAAAACACCAACACAAGGAGCAAAAGGATAAGCAAAGATGATTCCAAAGAAAATGTAGCCCATTGAGATTAATGGCTAGGGAGGAAAGGAGGGAGACCATAGCAAACTGTAGGCCAGGAACAGAGAACAAGGAACATCTGAAACTTTCTACAAAGGAAGCTCATGACCCCCCCCATTGAAGCCACTATCATCTGTTGCCTAGAATACTTCAGAGGCTGCCCTGCCCTCCCTCTCTGCCTTGTTGAATGAGCCACGCCCACGATCAGCCTAATCTGGGTACAGAGTAGGAGCCTGGTGCAAAGTAAAGCCTTTGGGGGTCGGACAGACCTGCAGCTGTAAGTTATTTAGCCTTATCGGGCCTCAATTTTCTCACCTATGCAATGAAGATAATAAATGCGCCTTGTAGGGCTCTCATGAAGCTGAAGTAACATCTTGCTTGTGAGGTCCTTATACTCTATGTGGCACATCAGAGTCTCTCTGTAAATGATAATTATTACTGTTCCCAGCGCCGTTACCTCAGTCAGACCACTTCGTCGCTCACAGCTCCTTCGTGACTCCCCATGGCCCATGGCATGAAGGCTGAACTCCCTTTTATAAACCCTGGCTCCGGCTTGCTTTCTAGACCAGTGCTGTGCAGCCGAACTCTCTGCAATCATGGAAATGTTCTCTGTGTTGTGCTGTGTGGTAGCTGTCGGCTACATATAGCCCACGAGCAGTTGAAAAGTGGGTAGAGTGAGAAACAGAATGCTAAATTTAATTTTAATTCATTTAAATTTACCTAGCCACATGTGGCTAGCAGCTCCTATATTAGATAGTGCAAGTCTTAGACATTTGCATTGCCCCCAAAAGGCATCCACTCTAGCCAAATGGATTTTTCACTCCTTGCTGTTATGCCTGCGTGATGCTGCAAACAGCTCTGTGGTTTGTGCCTTGCCCCAAAGCGCCCAGCTGAGGGGGGAAGTAGGACCCAACATCAAGCCAGTGCCTGGCTCATCACCCTGCGTGTCCTGGGATGGGGCTGCATCAGCAGGGAGGATGGGCTGTCATCTTCTAATTCACACAGTCAGCAGGGAAGCTCCATTCAAAGGCATCTTTATGCCAGCAGTGTTGCTATGCACCTTTTCTCTCTGGCCAAAGCCATTTCGCCTTTTTTTTTTTTTTTTTTTTTTTTTTTTTTTTAGTTTATTTATTTTGAGAGAGAGAGGGAGAGAGAATCCCAAGCAGGCTCCGTGCTATCAGTGCAGAGCCTGATGTGGGGCTCGATCTCACAAATCATGAGATCATGACCTGAGCTGAAATCAAGAGTTGGATGCTCAACCGACTGAGCAACACGGGACTAGCCCAAACTCCTTGCACTCATTAAGCTTCTTGCCCTCTGAACTCTCTAAGCTTTCTTTCATCTGTGAGGCATGGTGGAGGTCATGGTTAAGAATTCAGTATCTGAAGCAAGCCATACGCCTAGCTGGAATCCCAGCTCTGTCACCTACTTGGCATATGACTTTGAGCACATTATTTTCTCTCTAAGCCTCTGTATATTCAGCTATACAATGGGACAGCAATAGCACCTCTCTCATAGGGTGGTTTCAAGGAGTAAATGATGATGTGGTTAGGTTTGTCGCATGGTGTCTGACGCAAAGTGAGTGTGAATTGTACTTTTATATACTCGCTCTTTTAATAAATATTTATTGAGCAACTATACATATACATGCTCAACACTGTGTCAAACTCTGGAGATTCAATGGTGAGTAAATGCAGATAAAACCCCTGTCCACCTGGAGGCATGCGTAGGATATAGGTGATGTTTCAAATGATAACACAAACCATAGCACTGCAACCGGGCGAATGTGAAGGAAAGATTCCTGGTGCAATGAGAGCCTGTGGCAGGTTTGTTTGTCCTACTCAGCCAAGTCAGAAAAGACTTTTCTAAGAACAAGATGCTTGAGCCAAGATTGGAACGAGGAGGGTAGATGTTGACTAGCTGAGAGGAGGGGGAAGTGTGTTCCAGGCTCAGGAAACAGTGTACATGAAGGCCTTTGCTGGGTGGGACTGGGAAGCCCCCAGAGGGACAGAAACATAGGATAAAACATAGGATAAGGCACGGTTTGAGACTGGGCTGCAGAGGCTGGACAGGCATTTTTGTAGCCCGCACAGCAGGAAGAGCAGAGAAATGCCATGGTCTGTTTTGCTTCTCTACAAAGATCTCACCGATTTCAGTGTGGAGAACGGATCAGGTCACATATGGCATAGAGGCAGGTAGACGTAAAAACCACTGCAGCCCTATAAGCAAAGGATGGCGATGAGGAAAGAGACAAAAATGTGTTTGAATTCAAGCTACTTTGTTTTCCTTTCATCCAGGAATTCATGACATACGGTCTTTTGATGATTAACACAGTCTTGTATTTCTATTTACTCAGGTCTTCCAACACTATGCCCTGTCACTCCAATGGGAAGATAAACTCTTTGTAACCAAGAGTCATTTTATATTTGTGTGTATGTAACTTGAATGGCATCCTGCTTATAGTAACTTCAAAAGGAATATTTGCTAAGGTGTTTTCTAAGTTTCATTGACTAGTCAGAGGGACAATTGTATGAATGGCTGATAACATGGGAGGGTTGTGGGGTATGTGAGGATAGAAATTTCTTTCTCCGTGTTGCCAGAAGAACCGAGCAAAACTAGCAAGGGAAAGAAAAATACTCGGGGCGCCTGGGTGGCGTAGTCGGTTAAGCGTCCGACTTCAGCCAGGTCACGATCTCGCGGTCCGTGAGTTCGAGCCCCGCGTCAGGTTCTGGGCTGATGGCTCGGAGCCTGGAGCCTGTTTCCGATTCTGTGTCTCCCTCTCTCTGCCCCTCCCCCGTTCATGCTCTGTCTCTCTCTGTCCCAAAAATAAAAAAAAAATAAAAAAAAAAAAATAAAAAAAAAATAAAAAAAAAAAAAAAGAAAAATACTCAATTCTTCCAACTAGACAGGGAGGACTTCTTTTCCAGACGGGTAAGGCTTCCCTGAAGGACCTGAGTGAAATCAGCATAACAATACTTCTCTCTCCCCGTGGTACTTGCCATAAAGTTCTAAAAGTGACCTTCATATTTACATGTGCTGTATGCGCAAAGGGTGATGTTATTACTTATTTAAAGCACACAAAATAACCAAGCTCATTCTTCTTTTCTTTCTTATTCTCTTCTCACATTCAAGCTTTTGCTTTAGTTTTTTTTATTTTGATTTTTGTTTTGTTTTGTTTTGTTTTCAGGGGAAAACAGCAGAAACCCCAACGCAAGCTGACTTAAATCAGAAAGAAATCACTCTTTCAAATAACAAGTGGTCCAGAATCTGGGTGTTCTCCAGGAAGGTTCAGGAGCTCAACTACTTATCAAGGAAGAGGCTCTGTCCCACTCTGTTTTGTATGGCACCAGCCTCAAACCAAAGCTAGTTCCCTTCAAAGTCAGAGGGTCAGTAGGGCGGCCCAGGCAGAGTCTTGTTTACATGGGAGAGAAAACTCTAGAGCAGCAAACACAGTAACCGGCTTCCTTGCCCATCCCCTTCAGAAGGAACGGAAAACTTTCCCCCATGCCATAACTTGAACTCATCTCCTTCAGTCTGATTGGGCTAAGAAGGTCACATGTCTATTCCCAGACCAATCACAAGCTCCATGAAAAAAAAATGCCATGCTCTGATTGGCTTAGAGTAAGTTAAGATTTACCCCTGGAGCTGGGGATAGAGAGGTTTTCTGAACCAAAATTGGGTGTGCATTGACAAATAGGAAAGGGAGAAAGGCGTTGGAAAGGCAACCAAGTATGCCTTCCTAGTATGAGCTGCTTCCTAGAAAAATGAGATGATTTTGTAAGTCAAGCTCCACTTCATTCATCTATTCCTTCCTGCACTCACTCCACGAATATTTATTGGGTGCTTACTCTGTGCTGAACTCTAGGTAAGCTTATTTAGAGGCACCTCAAGAATTTTTCGAATACCTCTGCACGTATTTTTCATTCACTTGCCACATATGGAGGCAAGTAGCCCTACCAAGAGACAGACGTAGTCACGTGACACATTTTTAAAAACCCGTGCTCCTAACATTCTGTTCGCACATTCAGATCTTCATAAATCTGGATTCCAAGGGGACCAGGTCACGATATCATTTTGGGCCATTGTCAAAGAGGATTTACGATGGTTGTTTGCATGACCCAACCATATGCTGTGGCTGGGGAAATATTCTGGTTAGTCTGTTTGACGTATGTATTGATGACAAAGAAAGTTACACCACACCACACCACACCACACGAAGAGAGCAACATGAAAACCTTCCCCCAAGTTATCAGTGTATTGCCTGTAGAATAATGACCTTCTTGGTAAAATCAAGAGATGATTAAAAATAATTAATGGATATTTCTTGAAAAGGATATAACAATTGGAGGATCTGGAAGCCAGCTGTCCTAACATTTCTTATGAAGAAGGTTGCATATTACTGATTCTGTGAAAACGTGTGCCTTTAGCCCTTCAGCAAAATGCCAGGAGAGACAGAGCTGACCCAGGGATAATGCTGGTTTTTTGTTCTTATATCCTTTCAGCACAGAGCCCAAGTCTTGGGAAATGAATTTTTTCTGACCTGACTTGGTCTTTTCCTGTGTGTGACCTGAGAAATCTGAGTGTCTTAACTGGAGATCTGAGAGAATGGAACACCTTATTCACACGCCAATCACCCAGTTTCCAGAATGAAACTAGAGAAAGAAGGAAGAAAACTCCATTGTGCCTTGCTTTCCTCATGTGTCAAATAGAGAGAATACTATCTAGACCATGGAGGTGGATATGAAAATCAAACAAAATACTATGTATGTAAATACCAGCAAGGGCAAGGAGAGGGGTTGGCCACAAACAGCAGCACAAGGGGAATTTGTTGGGGGTGGAACTGTTCTGTGGTGGTAGTTACATAGCTGTATGCATCTGTGAAAAGTCATAGCTCTGGTCACTAAAAGGAATAGATTTTAATTTGTATAAAGAAAAAGTAAACAAAATGCCCAGGCACAATTTTTAATTAATAAATCCCTAAGTGCCAAGCTAGACATTTATAATAATAATAAAAACACACAGTGCCTAGTTTCAAGGAGGTAATGGTTTTGAGGGACAGACATGTGAAATGTGAGCCTCCTTATCTACTTCCATGGAAGGTCTCTTCACACACACGAGGCTCTCTGATTCTCAGATTTGCCATGCTCCTGTCCCCTCTGCACATGTCGTACCCCACTGTGCAGAACAACTTTCTCTCTTCACTCCTGCTGTTGGTTAGTTCCTCTGCACCTTGTGGATCTTGGTTTAGTCACCTCCTCCAGGAAGCATTCCTGGAAGACCTATTTCACGGGTTCAGCGGTGTGCTCCCTCACAGTACTCCTCAGCACCTCCCACCTGTCACTCTGCTTACCTGGTGCTTCCATGGGCTGTGAGTTGGTGAGGGTGGGGATCCTGAGTCCAGTTTGCTCTTGTCACCCCAGAACCCTTCATGTTAAGTGTACCTGGCAGGTGGGCGGATGATGGACAGATGGTAAGTGAAGGATACTCGGGCCCACTGTGACATCTCAACTCAGTCACAGTTCTTTACCTTGATCAGTAACAGGAGCCAACATGAACGAGCCTCAGCAAAGTAGAAAATTTACTCACAGGGTATTGGAAGAGAACTGAAGCTCAAAAGTCACTGGGTTATATGGGAAACTAGAACAAGCCTCTGTGTAGCTGTTGGAAACGCAGACAAAATTTTCTCTCCATCCCTACTGTTTTTTTTCTGCAGTTCAACCTCATGCTCATTTCTGCTCAACTTCATTCTCTCTGTTCCTCCCATATGCACGTGTTGGAAGAAGGTCACCCAACAACAGGTTGCCCTTTTCCTTAAAAGGAAACAGTTCAGACTAATGGGCTGTCTGTAAATCCCAATGCCAAAATCCTGGAAGGATCTGATTACTTCAGTTTGGGCCAGATCTCTACCTGTATGTACCTCAGTCAACTCTGATCACAGTGCAGACTCCCATCGCACAAATATGGCTGCCAAGGTCGACCCAGTTCTTAAAAAGAGTATTGTTTCGGGGTTGGGCAGACGCTTTAATCAGTGATGACTACTATAGCAGAGAGACTCTAGGAGACCCTTGTGACCTTTATCTCCTGGTATTCATGACTTTGAGTGTGGGCAGGGCCTGTGACATGCTTTTAACCAATATAACATGACAAAGGTGATGGGAAGTATGTGATCATACGTATATGATTGCATGTGTATAAGATTGTAGCATTCATCTTGCTTCAGTCTTTCCATCCTTAATTGCTCTAAGGGAGCAGGTTGTTCATGTTGGGAGACCCTACATGTCAAGGACCCAAGGGTGACTTCTGGCCAACAACTATCAAGAAATTTAAGTTCTCAGTCCTACAAAGACCACAAGAAACAATTTTGTCAATAATCCGAGTGAGCTAGGAGAAAGACTTCCCCCGTCAAGCCTCAGATGATATCATGGTCCCAACCAATATGTTGATTGCAACCTTTTGAGATCTTAAGCAGAGGACACAGCTAAGCCATGCCTGGAATTCTGATCCACAGAAATTGTGAGATAATAAATATGTGCTGTATTGACCTTCTAAGTTTGTGCTGATACTGTTATACAGCAATAGAAAACTAATAAAACTGTACAATATTTTCCAATTAAAAATACACTCAAAGCTTCACAGGTTCTTAGTACAAACTTGTAAGGTAACCTCCAAATTAAGGCCACACTCTTTTAGGTGGCCCAAGAATGGTGCAGTAGCCACACCTGATAGTGGAAGGGATGCCGGGGCCTTACACAGGAGCCCCCACCATGATGCTGACGTGTGCTGTTGGGAAACTTCTCTCAGGAGATAGAGTGCTGAGCTCAGGTTGGGGTGGGAGGTTGAGCTATCACATGAAAGATGCCAACCTCTGGAGTTAAAAATGGTAGGGTGCCCAGAGGCAGCAGGAAGGTGGACCAGGGAGGAGCATGAGAATGGAGGGGAAGAGCAAGGCAGACTGAAGGCTTCTGGGTTGGAGCTGTGTCTGCAGTGTAGATTTCCTCTGCCCAAAGTAATCCAAGTAAGTGTCAAATTACTGATTTGTGATGTCGCTAAGCTGGTGGGGGAAGAGGGTTAGACGTTGCACACGCCTACTTCAGGGTAAGGACCCTTATGTCTTATCTCCAACTTTAGCCGCCACAGGTGGCTAGTGTGCCCGTCAGGGAAGACAGCAGGGAGCAGCTATAATGCTGGAAATATCCAAATGATTGCCTCAGACTGTACAGATAAAAATTACCTGTGATGCTTGTTCAAAATCCATAGTCCCAGACCTCTCCCCCCTGTAATTCCTACTTGGGGAGATCTAGGCGGAACTCAGGAAGCAACACTTTCAACAGGCCGTCATGGGACTTGTATCATCAGGGTAGCTTGGGAAAACTCATGCACTCATGTTTGTGGAGTCTGTCCAGAATAATATCAATAGTTCTTACCATATATTGGAGATGACACTGTGGTCCAAGATTGGAAAATGATGCCCATCTGAGACCCTTCTCCTGAGTAGTGCATGGAAGGCTAGAATACCCACAGCAAAGGATCCACTGATGAGCTTCCCAGATGGACTGAGTCAGGAGCCTACTCCAGCCATCCTCGCCAACATCGCTAACAGTGCAGAGCCTGCTTGGGATTCTCTGTCTCTCTCTCTCTCTCTCTCTCTCTGCCCCTCCCCTGCTCACTCATTCTCCCCCCCCCCAAAATAAATAAACATAAAAAAAAGAAAGGGCTGTCTGCTCAGTGCTAACAGAAGCAGCCTCATCGCTCCTTGGTGTACACATAGAATAACGATGAGCAAGGGAGTGAGCCTGCTGTCATTTTGTAGGGCAGTGGGGAAGAAGCCTGGGTTGTGGGGAAAACTCGTTTCGCTTCTGAACTCTTGCCTCCCTGGCTTTGCCCCCTCCTTCTCTGGCCGGTCTTGCCAGCTGCTGACTGTGGTCCCCTGAGACCAAGCCCTCCCTGAGACACCGTTTGCCACAGGGCCTGACCAAGGATAGGAGGAATTGACAGTCCCTGCTGAACCCAGCGGTCCTCGCACACTTCCCGGCCAATGGGAGGGGCTCCAGACCCTACTGAGCCACATGACTACTTGGTCTCCAAGGAGCAAGGTTGCACAAACACAATTAATGAGCCAACAGTAATAAAAAGGATTGGAGCTCCTTTACTCCTGTATTTTGAAAACAAGAAAGAAGATGCTTGTTCTTGCAATACTGACTGCAGTCCCATTTCCTGTATTCCACCTTCCCCCAGACCCTGCAGCTGTACTGGAACTGCCCCAGCCCCAACAGACACACACACACACACACACACGCACACATGCACTCACAACACCCGCATGCACATGGGCACACTGTATCCATCCAGATGCACACGTGCACACAGCCCTGCAATGTTCTGAGAATGGCAGCTGTCTTTCCTTCTCCTCTCCCTACACTGAGTATATTATGGAGACTGTCTCAGCCTCTCCCACCCTCTAAGCCACCCTATCCTTTTACAGACAGTACTGAGGGGAAGAAACAGAGGTTCCCCCCACAGGATTCTCCCTCTGGGCTGGGGAAGAAGATGGGCTTCTAAACACTCCCCAGTTCATTTGTGTCATTACATGAGCCATTATTATAGGCAGATGAGAAGTCGTGTATGATCAGCTGCTTAAAGACAGAACTTTCCGATTGATACCTGAAGATAGGAAAACTGAAACTCTTCCTCTTTCCCCTAGCATGAACCCTGTGGTCCCCGCCTCTCCAGCATCTAAATCACGCAGCACAAAATCTCCCAGAAGAAAATAATGTATTGGGTAGTTATTATGTACAGGCAGGTAACTTACACATATTAATTAATCCTTGCTCCTATCCCCATCATTGAAGAGTATGAGCTCTAACGTGCTAATAACGGCATGTGTGCACACATCTAGTCCTCAACAAGCACTGTCGTGAGTTTTTAACATGCATTAACTCATTAAATCTTCCCAACAATGCCACGCAGCAGCTCCCATTATTGTTCCTAGTTTGTCCATGGGGAATGTGGGACACAGAGAAAGAATTCTGTTCAGCACCGTAGCAAGGGAGCAGAGCCTGTGGGAAACCTGAAGCCGACCCAGTCCTGACCTAGGTTCGCCTGTCTCCCCTGGTGTTCTAGGTCAGAGGACATTCTCTGGACCTGAGCGACTTCATCTTGGGGTTGACCGTGTATTTTCTAGCTCTAGGAGCCACTTGACCCATTCAGATTTTGGTAAATAGCAATTTCAAACTTAAAACTTTCTGTGAGGATTGAGATAATAAGTCTTTCTAGATCAATGCCTCGCCTATATTTAACCCTTCATGAATATAGCTGTCATTATTGATATTAGCACCGTTTTGTAGGTGAGAAAACAGAGGACCGCAGAGGCTAGGTCACTCGCTCAAGGTCACACAGCTCATCAGTGGTCAATACAAGGTGGAAATCTAGGTTGGCTTCTCATATTTGGATCCTTTTATCCAGAACACCTTGCCACTACATTTTCATCGAGATCCAGAGTGTGGAAGTCCAGCAAATTGTTTTGACAGTTCTTTTCTAAGCGAGCATCAGTCCTATGTAAAGCCAGCTGCCAATGGCACTGGACACTGTAGCCTGCATGCTCCCAAATCTGCAGTTCATCAACAGAATGAAATCTAAATGTCAGATCACATCCTGTCTGATATTCGTCCTTCCCTAAACACACATAAAACTAAAATATTTGTAGACGGTTTTGCTATTTTCCAAAGCCTTTTCCGGACTCTTTGTTCTATGCGCCTTTCAAAGTCCTGCACTCTTCGCTCCCTGTCAAGGGTGCCCTGGCTTGGGCTATGGTTCAACGTATAGGGTCTCCAGTCCACCTTTGCCAGACAGCATCCCTCAGGATCCCTTCGGCCTCTATAAGGCTTGAAAATCAAGTTTGGAAAACTAAGGCTCAGAGGAGTACGGACAATTCATAAAGCGAGTGGTTGGTGTGAGCAAAGGTATATCCAGGTTGCTACTTGAGGGAGGTAAACTGAGCCCAAGTTAAGGGAAGCCCTATTTTGCATTTTGGAGAGTAGATGCATCTAACTTTTACCTCTCTACCCCTGTAAGTGATAAATCTTAAATTCTCAGCTGCATCAAGAATATGTTGGGGCACCCGGGTGGCTTGGTTGGTTAAGCATCTGACGCCTGACTTCGGCTCAAGTCATGATCTCATGGTTCCGTTCGTGAATTCAAGCCCCACATTGGGCTCGCTGCTGTCAGTGCAGAGCCTGCTTTGGATCTTTTGTCCCCCTCTCTCTTTCCTCCTCCCCAGCTCATGCTCTCTCTCTCTCTCTCAAAAATAAATAAGCATTAAAAAAAAAATTCTCACTACCCCATCCCTTTGCCCCTCCCCCACTCATGCTCTTTCTGTCTCTCAAAACAAATATGCTTTATAAATAATAAATTCAGAGTAACATAGTAAGAAAGATGCTAAGAATCAATCTGGCATCTGTATATCATTCACTTTTTTAATGTCGAAAGAATTGTCATATTTTGAAACAAATATATTAAACATGATTTTATGAAAGCTTTCTGGTTTGGAGAATTGTCTTCCCATTAAGTAAAATTTCAGTGTTATTCTATTTGTATGTAACTAATTTGCAAATACCATTTGCTCATCAATTAAAATGAAAATTACTATTGTTAGTAAATCAGGCTGATTGATTTTGATAAGACATACTAGATATGAATAGTCTGAGACCTGGGAAAATCTATATAACTTCTGCAGTCAGAAATAAGGACCTACTGGGGCACCTAGGTGGCTTAGTCAAGTGTCTGACTTCCACTGAGGTCATGATCTCACAGCTCGTGGGTTCCAGGCCCCGCGTCAGGCTCTGTGCTGACAGCTCAGAGCCTGGAGCCTGCTTCCGACTCTGTGTCTCCCTCTCTGTCCGCCCCCCGCCCCCCACTTGTGCTCATTCTCTCTCTCTCTCTCAAAATTAAAACATTTTTTTTTAATTACAAAAAAAACTGCCTTCATTTTCTCAGGGAGAAAACTTCCTCCTTAATTCCAAAGATCATTCTTTTGAAGCTCAGTGTTTGTTGGAGACCGGAGAAGGATTTGTGAAAGCTCCTCCCAGCTTGTTCCTGTGGTCCAAGCACCCGTCTGTCTGCCAGGATCCAGGGACACTGGAGTCATAACTGAACGTACTGCCTACTGCTCACAGGCTTCCCACTGCTTTGAGGGGGTTTCGTCCTACTGTTACATTTATGCCTCACCTGGAGTCCGACCCTCATCCTATTTCCAATTCCTAGCAAGCCAACGTAGCACACTGAACACACCCACGAGTTTTCATTTTTGACAGTTCTTAGAAAGCCAAGCCCAGTATTCTGAGAAGTGTGAGCACCTGAATGAAGGAAAGCCTCAGATGGAGGGGTGGGAGCTCGCCTCAAGATCCCTAAAACCGTGGCAACTTCTCGCTGCCTCCCCCATGAGGCAGGTCTCAGAACCAAGCAAACATCCGCCCTGCCTCTCCTCTCAGGACATTCCGCCTCTTCACAGGTGTTTCCACAAACTCACTGCCTACTTTCCTTTATGGGTTGGTAAACCAAGCAAGCCTTTATTCCAAAAACATAAGAAGACTCTTCCTTACTAAAGCCATGGAGAAAACCCAAGATACGGAAAGCACGCGGAGGAAGCAACAGAATGACAGAGTCTGGGGCAACATAGTAGACTTTTGGGGGGGGTTGTACAAGGTTTCAGTTGGGTGTTCCTTTTTTTCTGAGACTTAATTTTCCATCCTGGGTAATTGTTTACAGGTAGAGGATAAATCCAGATGACCTCCCGAGGTTCCTTTCAGCTTCTGTGTCTTTGAGCCTGGAGTTTATTTTGTTCTTAAGTAAAACTGCTTTTTTCTCTACCATTAAATGTATGGTACGGCAGACGAGTTAATGGTCCTGGGTTTAGTACCTCTCTACCCCTTTTAAGAAATACCCTGCATTTCCCTCAAGGGCAGGGAGGATACCTTGTTTCTCTCCAGATTGCCACAAAGCAAGGGTTGGACATTGTCTGACCTGATTCGAAATGGCATATTTGGATCACTTGATAATTAACTTCCTTACAAACTCGAGATTCCCAAAAAGGGCTAAGAATTTGGTCTTCAAGACAGAATATTTTTAAATGATATAGATCTATGTGCCCTGACACAGATCTCTAAGATACACTCTTGAGGACAAGAAAGTGTGAAACAATATTTACAATATGATTCCACTTATGTTGTTTAAAAGAGAAAACAACCCCAAACAATTGGTTTCCATAGGTATATATATTTCTGGATGCAAACGCATAGAAAAACCGCCACCACAGTGCGGCCACATAATACGACAGCCGTGTCACCTCAGGGAGAAAAGAAAATAGAGGGAAGGGACCTACCATTATCTGACATGTTTGTAGTTTTTTTTTTTTTTTTAATTTTTTTTTTTCAACGTTTTTTATTTATTTTTGGGACAGAGAGAGACAGAGCATGAACGGGGGAGGGGCAGAGAGAGAGGGAGACACAGAATCGGAAACAGGCTCCAGGCTCCGAGCCATCAGCCCAGAGCCTGACGCGGGGCTCGAACTCACGGACCGCGAGATCGTGACCTGGCTGAAGTCGGACGCTTAACCGACTGCGCCACCCAGGCGCCCCGACATGTTTGTAGTTTTAACAACCCAACTTTATTATTCAATACTTGTGTTCTTAAATATAAACAAATAAGTGGAAGATCAAACGTCAAGGGAATTCAGAAAGAGAAAACAAGTAGATAGATCAAAGTTGCACAGCTCACAAAAGCAAGGGGGAAGCTCTCAAAATGCCGCTCAAAACAAGATCTTAGGGGCACCCGGGTGGCTCAGTTGGTTGAGCAGCTGACTTCCGCTCAAGTCATGATCTTAAGGTTCGTGGGTTCGAGCTCTGGGTTGGGCTCTGCGCTGACAGCTAGAAGCCTGGAGCCTGCTTCAGATTCTGTGTCTCCCTCTCTCTCTGCTCCCCCCACACCCCACTCACACTCTGTCTGTCTCTCTCTCTCCAAAATAAATAAAAACACTAAAAAAAAAAAAAAAAAGAACGATTGAGCGATGGGGGAAGGGTAATGTTGGGGCACTTTCAGATGCTGTGTGCTATTCAAATGTACTCTGGAGGGATGATGTAAGTTAGAAGTCACCCAATTTGTACCAAATTAGGAAGCAGTGCTATTCAGAAGAGCTATCGATTTTAACTTATTGTTGTTGAGATACAGAGAGAGACAGCATGGGCGGGGGAGGGGCAGAGAGAGAGGGAGACACAGAATCCCAAGCAGGCTCCAGGTTCTGAGCTGTCAGCACAGAGCCTGACGCAAGGCTCGAACCCACGAAACCATGAGATCATGACCTAAGCCGAGGTTGGACGTTTAACCGACTGAGCCACTCAGGTGCCCATCCCCCCACTTTTTAAACTTTTTTTAAATCGATTTTAAAAACAAATCTTAAAGGAACATGTTTTAACATGGAAGTCAATAAATAGATACATATTTACATTGAAAATGACGTATTATTTTTATAAATTTCCCTTTTGGGATGAATTGATAGGTGGAAGAGATTTTGTTTATAAAAGGAAAATTCAATTTTAGTCTTTAAAATATTTTGATATTAGTGGTTTTGTGGGTATTTATAAATTATCTAAGGGTTTTGATGAAAGTCTCCTCACATGAATGTTTAACAAAATATTTACAAGGAAAAATTTCATCTCGGTTGAAAATGGAATTTTTCCACTGAGGCTAGCAGTATCTCTTTTTCTTTATTATTAGTTTGCTTAATGCATACAATTTTATTTTATGGCAAAGCATTTCAGGGTCACTGCAGACAATCAGAAGTTACAGAAAGTAAAAAGGAAAAAAATTAAAATTCTCATAATTTAACCAGCAATATCATCCTTGGTTTACCTTTGCCAATCTTCTAATGCATATAGATATCTGTATTACAAAAAGAAAGATGCTATTTTGCAAAAACATTTTTAACTTAATATATTGAAAGATTTTTCATGCTAATAAATCATTAGGTATTTTAAAACCTGGGGACAAAAATGCCATCTATCAAAGTACTCTGGTCAAGAATTCACTCAATAGGGGTCCCCGGGGGGCTCAGTCGGTTTAGTGTCCAACTTCGGCTCAGGTCATGATATCACAGTTCATGGGTTTGAGCCCCACGCTGAGCTCTCTGCTGTCAGCACAGAGCCTGCTCTGGATCCTCTGTCCCCTTCTCTTTGCCCCTCCCCTGCTCATGCTCTCTCTCAAAAATAAATAAGCATTCAAAAGAAAAAAAAAACCCACTCAATAAAAACCATTGATTTTTTTGAGCAATCACATAACTTTTGAATGTCCCTGTATAAAGCATTCTCAAAATCTGGTGAGGGAGGAGAAGCCAGCATGGTTAAAATCCAACCTTATGGGTGGTTCAGGGAAGTCTCAATGTGTCCAGGGCTTCCCAAACTCACACTCAGCTGCTTGGGTCAGGGAGGCAGGGCCTGCCCCCAGGGATCCGATTATAACCCCCCTCCCCCCCCCGCCCCACCTGCTGGACCCCAGCCTCCCACAGCCTCCTCCCTTGTACAAATGGGACCTCTTCTGAATCATTCGGCACCCAGTATCTCTCACCAGGACCCTCTCACCTTGTATCTTATTTTTTCTCGAACGACTTTTTCCCGTTGCTCAGTATTTCATATTTGGAAAGGCTTATGTGCTTCTCTGTCTTTGTGAGGATAGCTACACCATGTTGGTGTCCATCTGTAGCCCAGCACCAAGCACGGCACCCAGAATATCTACGTGCTCAACAAAGGCTTGCCAGGTGAACATCACACCATGGTCTCCCTGTCTTGAGGAGGCAGTGTAGACGTGTGTGGAGACTAAAATGGGCTCAGGCGACCATGCACATCTCATTAGCTTCAACAGACTCCATTTCTTCCTCCCGACTGAATCAGTGCACTGGTTGGATTATATTAAATTCCTAACTTCAAACTCTGGGATAAATCAGCAAAAGAAGATTATAAAAACCAGAAAAAACAACCATTGTTTGAGCTAAAAAAAAAACTTAAGTAAAAGCCAATTGAATTCCAAAAAAAAAAAGTTCAGTGAAGGGGAAGAATCAATCAATAGTTTCATATTACCCAAATAATCAGATGATGGCATTTTTGTCACTTCTCAACCAGCCATTTCTAAGGGTGTTGTAGAAAATATTGGGGTACATCTCTGCAGTCTGTTTTAATATTAATTTTTTTCCCTGTTTTATGAAGAGAACCGATAGGAAGGCCCCCTAGTGGCCAGTTGCACAATTTGGGATGTGAGTCAGCACATCCCAAATGCTTGGCTAAAAAGAGTCCTACACACGGATGCTTTTCTATTTAAGCACTATTGGAAACACTTAAAAAAACTCAGCTTTTCTCACAAATGGCTAAATGCTTTACATGTAAAATACGTATTCTTTTAAGAATTGTTTGTCTTTTCCATTTACAAGCATAAGAACTATACAAAGCTAAGGGAGAACAAAACCATATTTCTGTCCATGTCATGACTATTAGTCTAGTCAAAGATTTTGCTTTTCCCTAACTTTCCCCCAGAAACATTCACCTAAAGAAACCGCCCTTATATATTACGGAACAATACACACTGGAATACCTTTATTATCCCTTTTTCTCCAACTTAAGTTTGCCTCAGTAGAATAGTAGCATACTTTCAAGTTGATGTACTTGGAAGTGATTTAATTTTGAAGTTTTAGTTTATTTAAAAGAAGGTTTGACTTCATTTTCAAAATTATTAATACACTACTTAAGTAGTGTCAGAGTGAATGTGGTATCACCAAGAATTATATTTGAGAAAAGTTCTATCTCGAATCTCAAAAACAAAGCAATAACTCAATTTATATTTTTTGGAAAATAGGACCTTTTCACTTTGAAAAAAAAAAGATGTCGAATTATACACATTTAACATATCTTTCACTAATATTTATCCTTCTAAAACCCAATCTCTTAATAAAATGCCATATCTGGAGCCCTTTGCATGATGGTAGAATAAAAGTATTGCATTTCTGCATTAGATGGAAATGTTTAGATCATCCTTTTAAAGGAAGCAGTAAAAGGGGCGCCTGAGTGGCTCAGTCGGTTGAGCATCTGACTCATGACTCATCAAGTCATGATCTCAGGGTCGTGGGATCGAGCCCCATGTTGGGCTCTGTGCTGAGCGTGAAGCCTGCTGAAGATTTTCTCTCCCTCTTTCTGTCTCTCTTTCTCTCTTTCTCTTCCCCTCCCCGATGCCCCTCCCCCACTCTCTGGCACTCCAGCATGCAGGCATGTGCATGCATTCTCTCTCTCTCTGTCTCAAAATAAAAAAATATACATCCATACAAAGGAAGCGGTAAAAACAAAACACTCAACCCTCAGTTGACTCTACCTTTGTATAAAGGAGCTCTTCTGAGATTCAGATTTCATCTACATCCCAATCCAAGTCCTCGGTGTTTTAGTAAAGGTTAAGTGCAAATGAAAGTCAGTGATGACAAAGAAGTGGCTGATGAATTTTATTTTGTGACTCCAGTACTCTCCCATCAGTTTATACAGCTTCTTTTCACTAATCATTATTATCTCATTTCATTACACTTCTCTCACCAGATGAGTGACTTTGATCATTTTCCAAAAAATGAAAACACACTTAAGCCATGTATACTCCTCTTTTTCTGAACTCTTTTGTAGAGAACTATGTAAAATAAGACACATCGTTCTCTTTCCAAAACGTAGCTTGTGTTTTGTTGTTGTTATTCATCATGATTTCTAGAAGCTTCTTCGTATGGTATCATTAGTGAAATCACAGAATAGGAAGATCATTCTGGCCATGTACATTATTACTAACAAAATTATTTGTGTACACAGAAAGTAGGCAATTTCCCTTCAGGTATTTCAGTTATTGTCCAAGTTTATATGCTTCAAATGGGGACAATTTAGAGATCATTTGTGGCTCAATTAAGCCAAGAACTAAAAATATCTCTAAATATTCCTTGAACTCAATTAGGTGGTATCCTCCCACCTCCCTTTGCACTTTTGTGGGAGATAACATATTACTATGAATTATTACTGCTTTATTTTGACAACTTTATTTTGGGCTTTCGCTGTGGAGGAAGTGGAAAATTTTAAGCATGTTAAGCAAACAGATTCAAGAGGTGGCCTCTGTGCTTCCTTTGTGTGGGATGAACGGTCAGCTCTTGCACACTTCCAGTCCCCGGCCTTCCCCCAACCCACCACAGCCACCTTGCTATGCTGCATGTGCAGACAACAGCCTTGATGTCTTTGCTGTTAGAATATGTAATCACCCAGAGTTAGGAGTGGAAAATGGGAGCCTCCAATCATAAGCTCATAAAAGGCAATTTCAGTGTCAGAGTGGTAG
The DNA here is from genome assembly GCF_028018385.1 of Neofelis nebulosa. Lineage (NCBI taxonomy): Eukaryota > Metazoa > Chordata > Mammalia > Carnivora > Felidae > Neofelis > Neofelis nebulosa. The sequence continues at coordinate 146,652,752 of NC_080785.1, read as the reverse complement.
ACTGAATAAATATAGAAAGGATTTATTATGAAGTTCTGTAGTGATGTTGGCACGGGCAGCACGCTGCTGGGCAACATTCTATCGCCAAAATCCAGGCACTAGCACAAACATTGAACCACTGTGTTCTCAGTGACAATAACGAGAGCAGCTTGACGATTGGCTGGCATGGCCACAAAAGACACATGCTGGCATGTTTCGGAACATAAATGATAGATCTGCTGCTGGGAGTTTATAATTATTTAATCAAACCCAGACTGCAGGACCTGGAGGGACATCATGTGTCCTCCCAAGTGTGGAAAAAGGACAGAACTCGACCGTTGACAGACTCCAGGGGGACCACAAGGGGCAAGGGGCTGTGCGGGTGTGTGCTTTCCCAGGCCAGCCAGGCCCCGTCTCAGGCCTGGGGAGGGGATCATTTCCCCCGGACTGCATCATCCCCCAGCCGGCCCGGAGGAAGTGAGTTACCGGCCATCCTCTTGATGTGCTGATGGAAGTGGAATCAATTATATTTCCTTTCATGGAATGAAACTTATGTCCTGTTCTGAACAGGAAACGACTCGTTTGATCCAACTCTTTCTCCATAACACACACACACACACACACACACACACACACACACTTACAGAGGACTTGTGCCAGCTGCTTGCTGTATGTATACATCGTTTTAAATCCTGGAAGAATAAAAAGCTCCACCCCATTCATCCCCACGTCCCTTGTTTGGAGAATGAGATGACGGGCATGCCATGGTCATGAAACACCGCATGATACTGGATGTTTGGAGACCAGGGTCTGGGATGCAAATGGACTTTGCTCTTCAAATCAGCTTTTAACCCGTCACATCCTGGTGAAAAGGGACATGGGCTGGGGTGGGGTGAAACTCCGACAAGAAAGGATAGTGTGTTTTGGTAGAAAGAGAACAGATTAAGTTAAATGAACATTACATTGCACCCCTAGCCCCTAAGAAACTTGGGAGTTTAAACAAGGTACTCTCTTGAATGTAGCCGTTACGTGCAAAATTAAGTTTCTACTTTAAAGCCCCCCCCCCCCAAATGAACTGATAATGTGAAAGCATAGTTTTGTTTTTCCTAAGGATATTGAGTTAAAGCAAACTGGCATTAGGGAGAATGAATTCAATATGATCTTGATATGACTTATCAAAGTATTAATTCTAAAGTTTTCCCAAATAGAAACTTTCCATTCTGGATAACAGATTCTTCATTATGCCTCCCACCCCTCCCATTTCCGCCCCCAAATTCTTCTATTTAAACTTTCGGTACAGAAATGCGTTGGGGGGGGGTGTTACCAGCAGAGCAGATAGGAATGTGCCCCTACTTTCTGTGTTGGAACGCTATGTGCAATGTTGAAACCAGGGATACATAGAACTTCTACAGTTATCCAAATAGATATTTTTCCTCTAAATATGATGGGTTTTTTTTCTTTATCAAATGGCTGTAAAAATTATACAAGTGGCCCACTAGTACATTTTCATTGTAAGTAAAATGGAAAAAGAAGCAACAGTCCCCTTGAGCTGCCTCCAACCCCAGATCCTACTTTCTAACCCCAGAGGTAACCACTAGTAATAGATTGGGTGTGCAAATTTCTTTCCCCCATATGCTCTTTGTAAGGAACAAATTTCAGAAACAAAGTATGGAAAATATTTAACCTTCCGCCACGATTATTAGGTTTTGATGTTTAAGAGGGAAAAATGCCCAAACACATAAAAGCGGAAAATCCCCAAACAATTTGGTAAGATATGCGTTGTAGTTTTCTTCGTTCTGAAAAGTCCTCCAAAGGTTTGACAGACATACTTTCAAACACATGTAAAGACATCTCTACTTTTAGAAAATAAACTAAAAATGAGGTCAACTTCTTAAAAAAAAAAACCCAAATCTTTTATCAGTTTCCAAAGTGGCGGGGAAGATTTAGGAGGAAAAAATTAAACCATATTTCAACCACTCACGTCTTATGTTCAACCAGTTTTGACTTTTTCTTTCTGCAGTGCACTGGCATCATTCTTAAAAAGTTTTGTGAGTTTGGGCGATTTAAACACAGATTCTTCCCAAGATATGGATGTACATTTACACACTTGTTCTTTATCTTTAATTGGCATTTTAACAGGATAATAATCTTTTTACTTCTTTCTTAGATACCTTCAGTAATGCTAAACTAGTTTATATAGAATCTGTAATTAAGCAAAGATGTGGGCTTATTTTAAAGGTTGCAGTCAACACTTTATTTTATAAATGAAGAGGAATTCAAGCTAGCTGAAGGGGCTGGAATGATGGCGATGGGCATTCTGCTTCCGTATAAAACCACCAACAAAGATAATAATGAAACTATCCAGAGAACCTTGCATCTTCCTTCTCTTGCCTTCTGAAGACACATGGGAATTTCCATGTTCATGTCGCAAGCATGTTCTCTGACTAATAACTTCTTGTTTATAGTTGCTTGCCTGTGCTGAATTTCTTTAAAGGGCATTAATTATCAAGGGTGCCATTTTCTGTGGCCTGTCTGAATAAGCTCAGGAACAGGACATTTTAAGTACACCTTTAGGCTATGCTCTGCCTTCACATGATGCTAAATTCAGAGAACAAAAGACAAAACCAAACTAAAAACAAAACAAAACAAAAAACACTAAGCCCTTTGCCTGGCACCACGTAGTCAACGGATCCAGCCAAAGGATTGAATGCTCACATTTTATTTGCTTTTTAAACGAGATCCTTGTGTGGAGAGGGAAAGAGAATGGCAAGAACTCTGGAGCAAGAAGACACATGCTGTGGGTAAAATGAGGTATCTAGTCCCTGACTTTGACACAACCTGGCCCAGAAGACTGGATAAACTGAGTAAGATGAAAGGGTAATCCTGACCGCTTGTGATAAAATCAAATTCACATTGTCAAGTTCCAGAGGAATTTCACATAAAGAAGTATTTCTGTGTTGTGCTCTTTGTGTTTCTTTTGCAAGGAGATGGTTCTTGCAGTGAGATAGTTTGGGGATCTGCAGCTCCGTTAATGTTTTCCCCCTAGACTTAAAGTTTTCTCCAAATAGCTTCATTCAAATAATTCACCCAACAAATAGTTCTTGAACAACTGCAATGCTCCAGCAGTGTATTGATGATGGAGTGACAACAGTCAATAGTAAACGTGCTGCTTTAAGGACAGCAGAGTTGCAAGGGAGTTTGGAAATCAGGGGAAGGAATAGAGATGGTGAGAGCTCCCTCATCAGGTCTGGGAGGCAGGAGGTAGCAGGGGAGATGACTAGGAGATGGTAAGAAGTGCAGTCATGGGGCTGCTGGGTGGCTCAGTAGGTTGAACATCCGACTTTGGTTCAGGTCATGGCCTCATAGTTCATGAGTTCGAGCCCCCCATCAGGTTCTCTGCTGTCAGCACAGAACCCGCTTCAGATTCTCTCCCTCTCTCTGCCCCTCCCCTGCATGTGTGCATGCACACACGTGCTCTCTAAAACATTTTTTAATGTTAATACACATTTTTTAAAAAGTGCAGTGACTTTTCAAGATGAACAGGAGTTAGCAAGGGGAAGGAGAGGGGAGGAGCTAGGCAGCACAGTGTGTGTAGGGGTAGTCTGATATTCACCTCCATGGGAGCTAATACTGCAGCAGTGTTAGAATCCATATCTCTTTGTCCTTTTCTGGAAATTCTGAATGTGCATGTCACTTGCACATGTATTGATGGAGTGGTTGTAGGTTTCCTACTGACAGGGAATTTTCTGGGGCAAATCACTGCCATAACTCTAGATATACAACCTTGTCTGGCTCTGAGGGATCAATGAATGCTAGTTTTATCTACAGAGTTAATTTTATCTATAGTTTTATAGTTTTATCTATAGCTTTATCTATAGAGTACAGTTAGAATATGATTCATTTTTGTTAGGTTTGCCAAAACAAAGGGAAACAATTTTCTAGAATCTTCTATCCCCTGTACCACCACATGAAGTGATTTAAAAAATCTCTGGGGGGGGGGGGCTTGGGTGACTCAGTCAGCTGGGCATCTGACTTCAGCTCAGGTCATGATCTCACAGTTTGTGAGTTCGAGCCCCACGTAGGGCTCTGTGCTGATAGCTCAGAGCCTGGAGCCTGCTTGGAGTTCTGCCTCTCCCTCTCTCTCTGCCCCTACCCTGCTCACATTCTGTCTCACTTTCTCAAAAATAAACATTTTTAAAATTTGTTTTTAAATCTCTATTTGGGGAAATACCTCTTTTTGGTCTTGATAATACCATGGTACCTAAAAGACCTTGGCTTCGTGGGAGCTTACAGAGGCCACCAGCCAATGAGTATGTCCAACCCTCCTGACTTGTGAGATCACAAGTGGCTTTTTCCTAGCATTGGGTTTTTTCCACACATGGAGATAGAATTTTCAGAAATTTCAGAAAAGACAAAGAATATTTTGGAAATTTCATTTAAATGTGGCTCCCTTCTTTATTAGAAACCTGACAGTCCCATATCCAAGGAGAAAACTACTGCCTAATCTCCAGTATTTTAAGAGTTAAGGTGGTATTTATGAGCTCAAGTTAATCTCAGTTGAAAATGAGTCTGGATCATCTTCTTTTAGCCTCATTAATGCAGAAAATTGGCTGAGTTTTCTTTGAGTTAAAGGAGAGCCAGGTGAATCATCCCCAAAGAAGAATGTCAACCTTCTGTCTAAACCCCAAACTATCTAGTTCCTGACAGCTTCTAAGAGAACAGCAAAAACTTCAACTAGGACAATATGGACCTTCCCCAGAGGGGAAGAGGTTTCCACTTCCCCAGAGGTTTCCCCAGAGGTTTCCAGAGAAATTCTGTGCAGTGTCAGCCATAAAGATGATAGAGAAGGAAACTAGAAAATAAAAGCTGAGGACTAGAGAGGATGGCAAATGGATGTCAGCTCTGACTGGTGGCTGTTGCCGAAGCACTGTGTTGGAAGGACAGGAAAGTCACATCTGGGGTCAGTGGCAAGGGCACCATGACTGACCATCAATGTCTGCCTTGGGGACAGAGAAGGATGTGGGTCCAGATGTAATTACTTGCCCTCCTATGAGTCTGTGTAGGCAAAACCTTTATTTGGAAAAAATTTGTAATTTTTCCAAGATGTAAAGATATAAAAGGCTACAGACTATCGATAACTAAGTGGCATAAGAGACTCTAAATAAATTGAGTGTCATGGTATTTAGCAAATGGCCTGTGTGGAAACATTTATGGATCATTTATTTGAACACATTATAACTGAGTAGTAAGATAGTTGTATGTTCACAGAGCAGCAGTAGAGAATGAGGGGGAAATAATCCATAATGGTGATGGTCATGATAAATAATCACAACAACAGCTAGCATTTACTGAACATCGGTTAAGTACCAAGCCCTCTACTGTGTTTTATATATACACTGTATCATTTATTCCTCAGAAAAGCCCTGGAGGCAGGTACTATTATAGTCCTATTTTTAAATTTTGTTTTTTTTAACATTTATTTATTTTTGAGACAGAGACAGAGCATGAACGGGGGAGGGTCAGAGAGAGAGAGGGAGACACAGTATCTGAAACAGGCTCCAGGCTCTGAGCCATCAGCACAGAGCCCGACGCGGGGCTCGAACTCACGGACCACGAGATCGTGACCTGAGCCGAAGTCGGACGCTTAACCGACTGAGCCACCCAGGCGCCCCTATAGTCCTATTTTTAAAACAAGGAAATAGGCCACAGAGGTAAAATAAATTGGCCAAGGTCACGCAGCTAGAAAGTGTAGGCAGAGTTGTAATACAAACTAAGGCACAGTATTAACCAGGCTTTCAGTATTCATCACTCTTACCCTGCCCTCATATCTCATGCACAAAGGTCACTATTTTGATAATAAATAATTACTCAGGCTGGCCACAAAGCCTTTCTTGTGCCAGGTAGAAGTTATCCAGAGGTACCCTCTACACAATAGAGAAATTTTCCTTTCATAATCTCAGAGATTCTGCCTAGTGATGGTTGAACACCTACAAACAGCCATCAGGGACTATATTAATGATTTCAATATTCAACATGGCTAGTGTCCAGAAGAACGTGGGAAGTAATTGAAATCTGTGCTGACAGAGAATGGACGGGCATATACAAATAATTTCTGTGGGGCAGGTAAAGGGCTTTGTGTCTCCACAGATTTAGTGTGAGCATTTTATGTGGGAGATTCACTGAGAAATAATCCAGAAAGGGTTCTTTTCTTAACACTGCAGAGGCTACTGGAGAAGCCAGATAGGCACAAAAATAAACAGCATACAAATCAAATATAAGTGCTCCAAATTGACTAATTCTAAATAGGGGGCATGGAGAAAATGTTCTGGGGAGCATGGAATTTGAATCTGGCTTTGAAGTTTGAACAGTAGTAGCCCAAAAGGCATGAAGGACCACATTCCTGCCAGCAGGAACCAAGATGAGCAAAGGACCAAAGATGGGGAAAATCATTGTACATTTGGAGATCTCTTGATTTGCTAAAGCAGAAAAAGAAAATGCATGAGTCTTAGAGGGAAGGAGGAAGGAAGTGTAGGGGGGAGCTGGAAAAGCAGCCAGGGCCTTAAAAACCATAAAGATTTGGACTTTGTTCCATAGGCAATGGGGGGCCATGGAAAGCTTTAGAGTAGAGGAGTGTCTTATTCCCAACTATATTATTAATTGATTATCATGCAGCAGGGCAGAAGATGGATTGGAAGGAAAAACACTAGAGGCAAAGACACCCAATTTAAAGGCAACTTCGAAAGCCTGGGCAAGAGTTAATGAGGGCATGATCAAGATCAGAGTCAGGGGTTTGGAAGGAGGAGATGTACAGCAGTCTCTTTTGAAGACAGAGCTGATGGGAGACAGGTATTTGAGTGGCAGCCATCTATCACGTGCAAGGCCAGCATGGCCTCTCTCAAAGTCTCAGACTCCAGCGTATTTGGGGGTTGGGGGCAAGAGGACGGGGCCTTGCTCTGAGGAAAAGGGTCAGCAAGTTTCTGCTCTGGCAAAACTATATGACTTCCAGCATTTTTCTAGGACCTTGACATCGACATGACCCCAACCGACATTTTCCTTTTCAGTCATGCTTGTACTTTTCCACTTAAATGAGTCTCAAGCCCAGTTTCATGGGGATTCCAGGGAGCCCGGAAGGGTGAGGTCATCTCCTGTCTTGGGATACAGCAGGCACATTATAGCTCTGTTTTCAATCCTAGAATCTGGGAGTAGGGATAGTCCGTAGCCATCCCATCTGACTCCCCTTGGGCAAGAAATAAAGGTATGCAAACAGACCATCAACAATCCCAGGGAGCCTGGGTGGCGATGCAGACACAGATGTTTGATTGTGGGGACCAAGACTTGAGCCTCTGTTTGTCCAATAGCTGCCCTGAAACCATAGCTAGAATGAAAAAATCCCACATTTATTAGGGTGTATTTTGGGAGGGAAGTAAATTGGCACTGCATTGTCTCAGACCAATAAAATATTAAATTGCTATAGAAATAATACCATGTCATGAAAGGAATTCCCTGAGTTAATATTTCCACATTAAATTAGGCTAAAGCTATATTAGGCTAATATGATACTGTGCTAATCCGGAGAGTGAATGAACTCAGATATGCATATTAGTATTTAGTTGGATTAAAACAACCCACAACCAAATGCTCCACTAACCAGGAGCCTGACATTCCTAACATCGTTGTAATTTGCTGCAAATGTCTCCTCCCCGGCACCGTCCTCCACACCAATTTTTATTGTCATAGTCTCTTGGTGGCAGGTCTTTGTGTTGTCACCTGAAATTAAGGACGTTTTACCTAGATTCGAATTCAAAATAAAACTCATTTTGCAGCATGCTCAGATTCCTCTGATGTTCCAGAAGGGAGTATCTTTATTCCTTCCAGACAGTTGAAGCAGGCCACAAGTACATGTGATCGATCCCTTTCTTGCCCCATCCAGATGTTCTGCCTTACAGGATGTTCCTGGGTCTACAACACACCGGCCTGATTCAGGAGCTCAGTGTGTGGAAGGGGTCAAAGGGCTCCTTTCATGGATCCACTGTCCCACCATTCCTTTTCACAATAAGCAGGCTGAGGATTGTGAGGGGGATAGAATGACTGAGGCTTTCTTTCTTGCTTGCTCACAGATGTGAATATCCATCCAGGCTTTCCTTTCTAAGCCCTCTACAGTCCGTCCTGGGGTGGGGGTATTTGTCGTATAAGGACATTATTCTGAAATCTGTCCGTCTTCATGGTAAGTGGATTCTTGCATGTTCACACCTGCGCTTATTTATAAGTAAATTTACATGTGGTCATAAGAGCATTCTGAGACAGGGAGATTGCTCAAGGAGCCATTGCACTCACTCAGATGAATGGGAAAGGGGGCAATTTGGGCCTGGCTATTTCTTGGATAAGGTAGCGCCTTGGTGCATTAGCCAGCTGTCCAGGTAGATGAATGATCTGAGGCTGGCTAGAACGAACCATCCTGGTAGCTGTGACCATATACAGGATTCACTGGGACAGTCCTATCCCAATTACCATCTGTGGACCAGTAGTATCAGCATCTACCAGGACTGGGTTACAGATGGACTTTTTCCAGCCCATCCCAGACCCACGGAATTAGTCCCTGGACACTGGGCCCAGGAATCTGTGTCTTAGCACTCGCTCCAGGTGGTTTTTTTGCGTACTAACATGTGGGAAATATCAATCTTCGATGTGGGGTGTGCTGGACCCTCAAACTATAGTCAAAATCAAGCTTGCCTGTTGACCTGGTATTGTCATCCTGATGATAAGCTCTTTCACCTTCAGTCCATATGTCCTGAAAACAACCATATCTGGATCCCAAGTTCACATCCTTTCTCAGCTCCTGATAGTCTCTCACAAGTTGTTGGGGTATTTTGAAATTACTAGTTTAAATATAGGGCTAGAAAGGTGATATGGGGTTTAACATAGGTATGCTTGATGTTCAAAGACTAATTACACCCACAAATGTGCTGGAAATGACTAATATTCAACCAACAATCTTTTACATTTTGATAAGCTGTTTGAAAAACTCTTCCAACAACCATCATCTCATTTTCTCTGCTTAAATACTTAGAGAAGAGTCAATCTCACATTATTATTCCCATTCGATAAATAAGGACTCTGAGGCTCAGTAGACTAAGTTCTGAGAATCATACCTTTAATTTGAAAGTCTATCTGTGCTTTATCAAGTTTCAAAATATTTCTGGCAGAATACTTTGCAAAGATCCACAGTCAGAAAAAAGGTCAATCTGCTGAATCAAATCAATGTGTCCTCTGGCATTCTATCAATTGAAATTTTCAACACCAGATGAAAGGCGGGGGGCAGGGGCACAAACTCTACCCAGGCAACAGTGACAGAAGGGGTACAATTCCTCATCTGCCGGAACTCTGCCTCTCCGGGCACCAGGACCACCATTCAGTCGGCAGATCACCCAATACCCAACGTAGCGCCAACAGTGTTTTGATTTTAATGACTCCTAAGCTGAAGATGTCCTAGTTAAACTGAGACTGGGCAACCACTTAGCAGTTGGTTAATACTTAGACTATTTAGTCATTCGAAACAATGCAATTAAGGATGAATCATGGCTCAGTAACCTAAACAAAATCAAATTAACAAATGGGTGGCACTCCTTTTGGTCTGGGAGGCTAATTCATAGCCTCCCACCTCAAAGTTCCCTGAATCTTGTGCAGATTTCTGGGCATCCAGACTTTGAATTCCTTCTCATTTTAGCACAGACCTAATTGTTGTCCATGTGTGTACAGCTGACTAATAAAAGGAACGAGCATTTTGAAGGGGCTTGTTACATAGGATCTCTGGGCACTGACATCACATGAAGTCTGTATGAACACAGGCTTTCGGATCAAACATGCTACACTCTAAGTCCCAGCTCTACATCTTAAAGCTAAGTGACTATAGGCAAGTTACTTAAATCAGTTTTCCTATCTCAAATATGGAAATAAGAATAGTGCCATATATTTGTGCATGTGAGATATATGTTTGTGTGTGTGTGTTGTGTGTGTGTGTGTATAGCCAGACACACACACACACACACACACAACACACACACATATATACTTTACCGTATCCAATAAGAATAATTACTATTTAGCTTTTGAAACAAGTCTATACTAGAATTAGATCTTAAACTATATTAGATCTTAAACTCCAATTTCCCTCTTTATATAGACCTATAATGGTTAATATCTTTGAGATTCTGAAGATTTTAATGGAATCATGCATACTTGGTGTGTGAGAGAATCCTACCATTAAGAATTTTTTTAACGTTTATTTTTATTTTTGAGACAGAGTGAGACAGAGCACGAGTTGGGGAGGGGCAGAGAGCGAGGCAGACACAGAATCCGAAACAGGCTCCAGGCTCTGAGCTGCCAGCACAGAGCCTGATGCGGGGTTCAAACCCACAGACCGTGAGATCATGACCTGAGCCAAAGCCGGATGCCCAACCGACTGAGCCACCCAGGCGCCCCAAGAATCCTATCGTTTTTAGAAGTGGGTCCATGGAAGTGTAGCGACCTGCCCAAGGTTGCACCACTTGAGACAAAGATGTGGATGGGATCTGCTGCTGTCCAGTGGTCAACTTCTCTTCCAGACACAGTGAAGCCAGTTTTCCTGGCCTGAAAGGTGAAATGTGTTCTCTCTTTTTTTAAGTTTATTTATTTATTTTGAGAGACAGAGACAGCACAAGCAGGAGAGGGACAGACAGGGTGAAAGAGGATCCCAAGCAAGCTCTGCACTATCAGCACAGAGCCTGACACTCCCACAAACCATGAGATCATGACCTGAGCTGAAATCAAGAGTTGGACGCTTAATCGACAGAGCCACCCAGGTGCCCTGGACTTATGTTCTCGTTAACAACACTGCTCAATAGAAATAGAATATTAGCCATGTAAATAATTTTAAATTTTCTAGTAGTCATGTTTGAAAAAGTAAGAAACAGACAAATTTAATTTCAATAATATATTCCATTTAATCTAATATATCCAAAATATTATCATCTCAACATGGAATCAACATACAAATTTATTAATGACATATTATACATTATTTCTTCTGTACTATGTCTTCAAAATCCAGGGTGTGTCTTATTCTTATCAATTCAGAGGCTAGGTTTTCATCAATCATATTTGATCAGCATTTAGATTTCATGATATTTATGGGTGAAAAAAAATAGATTCCCATACCCAAGTGATGGCAAACATATTTAAAAGTTTTCCAGGGGGGCACCTGGGTGGCTCAGTTGGTTAAGCGGCCGACTTCGGCTCAGGTCATGATCTTGCGGTCCGTGAGTTCGAGCCCCGCGTCGGGCTCTGTGCTGACAGCTCAGAGCCTGGAGCCTGTTTCAGATTCTGTGTTTCCCTCTCTCTGACCCTCCCCGTTCATGCTCTGTCTCTCTCTCTCTCAAAAATAAATAAGCGTTTAAAAAAAAAATCATTAAAAAAAAAAAAAGTTTTCCAGGGGCGCCTGGGCGGCTCAGTTGGTTAAGCATTGGACTTCAGTTCAGGTCATGATCTCACTGCTCGTGGGTTCAAGCCCTGCATCAGGCTCTGTGCGGACACCTTAGGGGCTTGAGCCTGCTTGGGATTCTGTGTCGCCCTCTCTTCCTGCCCCTCCCTCATGCATGCTCTGTCTTTGTCTCTCTCTCTCTCTCTCTCTCTCTCAAAAATAAACATTTAAAAAAAAGTTTTCCATTACCTGAGTTAAACATCCATTTTTAAACTAAAATTTTCTAAAATTAAATAAAATTCACAGTTCATCAGTAGCACTAGCTATACAGCCATTTCAAATGTTCATAGCCCCTTGCCCCTAATCTGTTGGATGATGCAGATCTAGGCTCTTCTAGCCCTAAAATTCTCAATCTTGAGAAACTTCATTGCCATCTCCCACATAAAGATGATATAAAAATTCTGACAGAGGGGGTAGGTGGCTGGCTTGCTCGGAGAGATAACAGATGCACACTTGAGAGAACACCCAGAGATTCGAACGAACTTGCTTGGGTGAACTTGGTCAACAGCTTCACCTGCCGGACCCCCAGTTTGCTCGCACATGAAATAGGGATTATGACCTTTCCTTCATAAAGTTATCGGAATAGTACCACATGAGGGTTAGCGTAATGCACTGACTCCAGGCCAGGGATAGCAAGTGCAGAATAAAACATAGTCTAAATCCTTCTTGAACAGGTAGCCCCGAATCTGACACACATACATCTTTCAAGAAGAGCTCATCTTTCTTAGCGGCACCCCTGTATTTGCCCCATAGCCCTCTCATCATGCCTCTGGGATCCTTGGAAAGATGCCACTGACATCCTGCAGTTAGAAGTGATGGCTGCCAGGTGATATAATGAGGTAGCATGCTCTTTTTTCATGTCATCCTTTTTTGAACATGCTGTTCTGTTTCTTTTTCCTGGAACGCCCTTTCTGGTTTTCTCTTTTCTGCCTGGCAAATGCTTACTCTTTTTCAGAACCTGGTTCAAGTGTCTCTGAGGGACTCTTGCAAACAGAATTATTCGAGGCTTTCAATCATTCTCTACCGTTCTATGTTGAAAGCAACAACAACTAAGAGGTTGGATGGTGTCAGCACTGGCTCCTTCACAGGGAAGGTCATGGGTGGACTGCTACAGAATCATTTAGTTCAAAGAAAAATTCAATTTCTGAGCGGGGGGCAGTAGCTTAAAAATAATAATGATAATAAATGTTTGACACTTGACATGCATTATTTTGTCTTCTCATAAGAACAACCCTATGAGAGAGATACTGTGGTTCCCCTTCAGAAATGACGACCTGGCCGAGTCAACCTGATTTTAGAGCCCCCTCTTAGCCACCTTGTAGCATAGTGTCGCCATTTTGGAGAATGTGGTAGATGTTCCTATTGCCTCCCCTAAATCCACTCTTCTTTTCCCATCAAAAGAGAACCCCAGATTTGTCTGAGGTGTCAGTGTGCCCTCAGATTCCCTTGCAGCTAAGGGTAGACATGTGCATATGGTTCCTAAGACAGAAACATTTTACTAGCCTGAAATTTGCACTTGTTGTGTGGAGGCATAGCAGCCATCTTGTGGCCATGAAGTCAAGGACCATCCTCTAAAGATCACAGGAAGGGAAGCTAGAAGGATCCAAGGTCTTTGAAACCCTGACCAGCTAGCTACACCACCCCCCAACTCCCTGGCAGGCTGGCTGTGTCCAGATTTCCCATTAGGTTATCAATATAAAATCTATTTGATGCAGCCACTGTAGTCAGATTTTAGCTACAAGCAGCCAAATGCAATCCTAGTTAATGGAGAAAATTTATAGCTGGCTGAGAAACTCAACAAACTACATTTGTTTGATTTGTTTTTAATTTTTAAGTAAACTCTACCCCCAACGTGGGGCTTGAACTCACAACCCCAAGATCAAGAGTCACTTGCTCTACTGACTGAGCCAGCCAGCCACCCCTTAGCAAACTACATTTGATTCCTTCCTCTTCACAAACTGCTACTTGAACCTCTTCTAATTTGGCATTTGCTGCAGAACCTTATCTTTATCATTTCAACTGACTGGACAAGTTTCCTGTCCTCCTTCCACAAACTGGCTGTGTCATCCCCATGATATTTCCCAAGAAGGGATATTTTCTTGGCTGACTGGGATCATTCCTCCTGGACTATCTGCAGGTTTTCCCATAAATAGCACAGAGATTCATCTGGCAAAGCTAAAAATTCCATGGTCACGGTGACAAGGATTCCTGCCTTTCCTTCAGGCCAAAAGTCAAAAAGCATGGAAACCAAGAGTGAAGTTTTCAAAGCAATCAAATAGGCAACTAAAAGTGAAGTTGTAGGACAGGGGTTGGTAAACTGCAACCTACAGGCCAAATTCGGCCCACAACCTGCTTTTTCAAATAAAGTTTTACTGAAACACAGACATGCCCATTGGTTTGTATGTTGTCTTTACATGTCTCCATGTTATAATGGCAGAACTGAGCAGTTTCCACAGAGACTGTATGGCTTGTAAAGCCTAAAACATTTAGTATCTAGACCTCCACAGAAAGTTTGCTGACCCCTCTCAGACAGCAATTAGCTATGGAAGAAAGACATAACAGAGACTGACTGGTAGTAATAAGAAGAAACAACAAGAGCTCTAGCCCCCCTTTATCCCGCTAAGCACAGTGCCAGTTAGAACCCTGCCCTAGTTCTGAACGGCCCATTTGAACTATTCTGTGTGTGAGGATCCTGGGGCTCACAGGAGGTTCAATAACTTCCCTGAGGTTACACCACCTGATTGACAAAGCAAGAATTCCAACCTGATTCTGTCTGGATCTAAAGACTACAATTTTAATCATTAATCATTAATCATCACATGTATTTCATATTTCATAAGCATAACATCATATTTCTCCTCTCTGTTTAATTCAATCCCTAAATACTGAAATTAATGCAGAGGCATTTAAATTAAAAAAAAAAAAAAAAGCTACGTGGAAGAAGAAGAAAATCCACTTAACTCAGAAAGGTCCAGAATATGGAGATGAGGATATATGTCCTCTAAAAGGAGATAGGGGACCCCAAAATGGGCAGAATCAAGCACAGGTAAGAATGGAATCGCGGTGTTTCTCTAGTCAAACCGGGCTCCCATTCATGTCAGCCTACGTGGGTGGTCTGCCCAAATAGCTCTCCTTTCATCAGGGGGTACAACACCAGGAACCCGCAACTGAGACAGGAACTGCCATCCAAGGGTGGTGCTGAGCTAGTGGGAAGCCTGTCAGGCTCTAAGTCACAGGCCCTGGTCTCCACTCCTCCCCCTAGCTTTGTGCAAGTGATCAGGACTTCCCACTTGAAAAAAGAGAAGTGGATGACAGATGTTGAGACAGGATCTGTGCTGAGGCCTAGGGGTTCACAGCATATGTTTAGCCTGGGCAAGTTATACCATAGGAGAACACATATGGAAAGAGCTAGGTGTGTTTCAGGACTTAATGTGAGTCTAATGTGAGCCCAAGGTTGGAGGCAGCCACTGGAAAAGCTACTTTGGTCTTTGGTTACATTAACTGAAGCATGATATCCAGGATAGGAGAGGTGATAGTTCCATTTAACCTACCTCAGGCAGAGTGCACCAGGTGCACTCTGTGGAAGACAGAGGTGGAGAATGGGACACAGGGGTTCTAGAGACCAACAACTATACATCCACCTCAAAATTTGGAGAACCTACCATATGCAAGGAACAGGGGTCTTTATTGGATATGCAGATTATTTGCCTCTTTAATGTTAAATCTACAGACATTAAATCAATGATCACACAAGCACCGAGTTAGGAAGCATGGGCTGTGCCATGAGGGGAAAGGACAAAGTGTTGAGGCGAGGTATAATAACAGGGCTCTTAAGTGAGATCGATTCTCTCAGAAGGCCTCCAAGAAAGTGACATTTAAACTGAGACCCAAGAGGTTAGTGGGAGACAGTGTGTCAACACACAGTGGAAGATCATTCCAGGATGAGGCGACAGTAAAGTAAAAGGTCCGGAAGTGGGAAAGAGCCATTTAAGGAACTGAGAGGCAAGTGTAATTGGAGCTTCCTAAATAAAAGGGATTGTTCAATTTTCAGGTAGGAAGGGCACTTAGGTCAGTAAAGAGCCATCAAAGGGTTTTAAGCAGGGATGGAATAGGATACTTTTATATTTTCTGTTTGGGCTGCTGTTGGGATGAGCAGCGGCACCACGATCAGAAGAGGTGAGGCTGGTTATGAGGCTACTGCAATAGTCCACCCTAAAGGGGATGGATGGATCCATTGAAGAACGGCAGGAAGACCAGAGAATTGAACCCTGGAGAAATGAGGCTGAGTGCAGGATGCAGTACTTGAGCTTCTATATTCAACTAGCTCGCATGAGAAAGAACCCTGCCAAAGAAAGAATAAGTCCCTCAATCTTGCCAAAGAAAGAATAAGTAGCAGTGGCTAGAAGCTGATTGAGAAAGAGGTTGCCACGCAGCATAAAGAACTTCCAGGCAGGCCTCAGCCTGGATGCTGCTTTCCAAAGCATAGTATAGAACAGGGCTTCCAAAATCCTACTCTGTGGCCTTTTAGATCCAAGAAATAGTCTGTGGGAAATTAGTTCTGTAGTTGGTGAGAGGAGACATGACATATACACAGTACCCTCAGAGAGTCGCCTTGGACCTGATCATATTCATTAACAGTGCTGAGAAGTGCTGCTGTTAAGAAACTGAATTAGCAAAATTTAAACTACCATTTCCCAAAACTTATCTGGCCCTGACACTTTATTTTGAACCAGTGGTCCGTGGAGCACACTTTGGGAAACACTGCTATAGAGAATTCACACATAACTTTGAGAGTGAATTCCGAAATTTCTTCTAAGTCTATAATCTGACATTCTTTCTTAGACCTGACGTCATTCATGCAGTTCCCTTTTATAAAGCAGATATTTCTGATGGGACAGGAGTTCCTGTGTAGACGATCATCATGCATGTAAAGAATGTTAGGAGATAGATGTGGATTTACGTCTTAACTGCCCCACTTACTAACTGACGGATCTTGAGTCATCTCTTTGAACTCCATGAATGTCAGTTTCCTCATTTGTAAAATGACAAAATATTAGTACCAACCGCAAAAGCTGCAGGAAGGATTAAGCAAAATCCCACATGTAAAGGGTAGTGAGCACTTGACAAACAGAACCCTAGGATCTTCAGCAGGAATGGCCCTGGGTGTTACAATGACCCAATGAACCAGGCCAGTGGTTCACAAAGTTCTAGTTGCATCAGCATCACCAGAAAGCCTTGCTTGCAACACAGATCGTCATGGAGTCTTACCCAAGAGTATCTGATTCAGTAAGTCTGATGAGGAGGTCTGAGAATTTGTATTTCTAACAAATTCCCAGATGATGTCAATGCCGCTGGTCCAGGAAACACGCTTAGGAAACAAACCAGTCAACTAAGTTGGTGTTCAAAGTATCCCCAATTTTTCTCCACTTGGCAGACAGGATGAGGCTTAATTTGCAGGTTGCTAATGAGACAATCCCAAAATTACCTTATTCTTATGTAAATTCCTTCTTGGGGCCAAAACTTGGCTCTGAAAGGAAGCCCCCTTCCCCACCCTGCAGATGGGTTAGAGTAGGGGTTAGGAAGACAGGAGACATAGGAAGTAGAAATACATTCCAGGAGGGGAAAGGATCCTACAAGCCCACACCTCTTGAGGATCCTTTGGTATAGATGCTCTGATTCAAAGACCATTTCCCATTTATCCTCCATGCCTGGTTTTGCTCCTGGAGAAGCAATTAAACTTTAGTTTCATTTCCAACCATTTTTCACCCAGTTGGGAGCCTCTCTGGAGGATTTTTCTCCTCACTGGAAGCTCCTAAAAAGACAAGTCCATTTTTTTGGCTTGTCTCCACTGTTCTTGGGAGTTTATACATTGATTAAAAACCAAAACACACGTTATTCTCATATTTAAAGTACTTTTGCAAGTTCTGACACTTTTCCTGGTACCATGTTGAAGACATAGGCCGAGTAGGAGATGATCTGAGGAGGAACAATATTTATGAACTATGATATTTTATAAACACCTGGCATTTATATAAACATGGGAACTGGGATTTTTAATAAGGCAACCTTTCCAAGTTTGGCATTCAAATAGAAAACATGCTTATTGTGTTCTTCCTGCATGTAAGGAATCTTGTTGAAAGTACCTGGCACCTAGACAGTATTTTTGTAAACAGTGATTTTAGTCTATGGTGAATCCTAAATTAGACGCCGCTTACGTGCTATTGCAATATTTACTAATTCCCCCCAGTTTATTTTCATTTAAGGAGCGACAGGAGGGATTTCAACTTTATGATGTTAAATTGCCTTGAAGGACTTTGCTATGACAGTTGTAATGTTGAGCCCAGAAGAGTTAGGGACAAGGTGCAGTGCGAACTGCTGAGGGCTGGCCCCTGGCCCTGGCATACCCTTTCCTAACCCCCTAT
This sequence comes from Neofelis nebulosa, assembly GCF_028018385.1. Lineage (NCBI taxonomy): Eukaryota > Metazoa > Chordata > Mammalia > Carnivora > Felidae > Neofelis > Neofelis nebulosa. The sequence continues at coordinate 146,634,836 of NC_080785.1, read as the reverse complement.
CCCACCCTCCAGCCCCCACAGGAACCTTGGAGCTTCCAACAAAATGCTAGTATTATCATTTCAAATACTGATTTTGGTTTTCTTGGAGGCCTCATGTAAAATAGCTTCTACTCCTACGTCTGTTGAGTAGAGGAGGTGGAACACTATCTTGTTTGAGGTCAAAAAGATCACCAAAGAAAATTGCTTTCAGAAAATGTGATTTTTCTATTGTTACAGGCAAAGATGCCCCTCATTCCCCAGAATCATGGAAAATTCAGGAAGACACCAGTATATGAAAGCTGTGTCACAGGACTCTGGTTTCTTCTATGCAAACCATCTTTATTTAAAATCAGAATATTAGTGTCCATTTACCGAGAACTTATTATATACCAGGAACTGGGCTCGTCATTTAACATTTTATTTAATCTTTACATTAACCATAAAAGTGTTGTGTTATTATCTTCATTTTACTTACCAGAAAAATTTAAGACCAGAGAAGTTAAGTGACCTGCCCAGGAACACACACAACATAAGGAATAAATGGGAAATCTAGATCTCATCCAAATCCTGCATTCTTTAAAAAAATATATATATTTAATGTTTATTTATTTTTGAGAGAGAGACAGAGACAGAGACAGAGAGAGACAGAGTGTGAGCAGGGGAGGGACAGAGAGGGAGGGAGACACAAAATCTGAAGCAGGCTCCGAGCTCTGAGCTATCAGCACAGAGCCCTACACGGGGCTCGAACTCACAAACTGCAAGATCATGACCTGAGCCAACTGAGCCAGCCAGGTGCTCCTCCTACATTCGTGACCACCAGGAGTATTGCCACATAATGCCTGTGAGGTTGGTATCATTAGCACCTTTTTCCACGTATGAGAAAACTAGTTTCACGAGGGTCACCTGTCTTACCCAAAGTCACAGAGCTCCTAAGCAGCACAACAAGGAATCAAACCAATCTGCATTAATCTACTGCATCTTCTTTTGACCATTATGATATATTTCCACCCCAGCTACAGTCAAATATATATTTTGTAGAATTATAAGTTTCTATTTTTCTTGTTTTCATTCTGTGTCACCTTAATAAAATCCCCAATAATTTTAAAAAGTATTTTTCTTAATATGTATAGGACACGAGGTGGAAAGGTACATATATTACCCTTCAGAGCCTGATCTCAAAGCCCACCGTCGCCACCTACTAACTGAATAGAAAAACCCAGGCAAGCTGTTTGGGGTCTCCAGCTTAGTTTCATCTAGAAAGTGAGTGGTGGTTGTGGTAGGGGTTGCTCAGAGACAATACCTTCCTAGTGGACCTCTAGAGACCATGAAATGGATGCTGTGCCCAGCATGCCGTGGAAGCTCAGAGAATGTTAACTTCTTCTCTTTGCATTTTCCACTTGGTTTCTCCTTCTTCCCTCACCATCTTCTTGTATGCTCCTAAATCATGGCTGGAGTTTTCATAAATGGCTTTGCCCCCATTCTTTAGGAACTGCTTCTTTTCTAAGTGCTGAAGTTCCCAGGAGATACACAATCCTGTAGTTAGGCACACTCATTAAGACTCATCCATGTGAGTCATGGATTTTCTCTCTAGGACCCATGCATGGTGAGTTCATTTCAACATCTTTTTAATCCCATGTCACTAACAACAGTAGAATCAATAAAACCCACGTGTGATGGGAAACCACAAATCTATTTACCTGTTTGAATCAGGCAAGCACCTACCCTGTTGGCTCTGTCATTAAACTTCTGGGAAAACACTCTGCACACCTGGAAATATGAACTGGAAATCTCATCATGAAAGATATTTCTGATAAATCCCAGGCTTCACCACATTGTGATTCTCAGGAAATTTTGACCTTGCTTTGTTTTGGTCTGGACTAGAGTCAAAAGCATCTCTTAAATGAAACATCATTTTCAGAAGGGCTAAAAATGTGGGGCCATTCGTTTTCATTGCCACTGGATCCTTTTCATTCTGCTCAGCCTCTTTATCCCCAGCATTAAAAAAATAATAAAAAATCACCATTTAATTGACTTGAGGCCAAGTTGGTTGACTACGGGAAAAAAAGGTGTATGAAATAAGAGGTTACAGTCATTGAGAGCTTTAAAAGAGTGTAGACAGTAAAAAAAGAAAAAAAAAATGGCCGGGAAATTGTACTTGCCTTTTTTTTTTTTAAAAAAAAGACAGGACTGAATACATTTTCCAGGCTCTTGAGTTTAATTAAAGTCAAAGGAACATCTCAAAGGCAAGTGAAAAAAACAGAGCAGGCAAGATATTGAGGTGACTAGGATAAGAAACTGTGTAGAATGTTATGGAAAGAAAAAAACTGAAAGCAAGAAAAGGAAAGGAAAGAAGATGGAAGGGGAGAGGAAGAGGGCAGCAAGGGCAGGGGGAGGGGAGGAGTGGGGGAGGGGAAAAGTGGGGGAGAGGAGGACAGGGAAGAAAGGGAAATGTGGATTTGCCAAACCCCATCAGATGACATGAATGACATGATCATTTTCTATCGGCAATATTCACGGCTCTCCTTTAGGCGCAGGTACTCTCCTCAATCTCCAGCTGGGTCACAGAAGCTGGATGTTACATGTCTCCCCTAAGAACACGCACTGGCAAACGGCAGAGCAAGACCAAACCATTTCAGATTCCAAAGCCCGTGGTCTTTCTAATCTATCCCATCACCTTGGGTTACCATCTATGCATTTCAATTTTTAGTGGTGGTGAAAGAGGTTAAAAATAACTTTATTGCTAATTCTTCCTAGAAGGGCAAGGCATGTTCACTGTAGAGAAATCAAGTAATACAGACTTCGGTGCCATGATGATAACAATAGAGCTCACATGGATTGTGCTCTTACATTGTGCCGGGTTTGGGCCACAGGTCTTAGAGGGGTTATCTTGTTTCATCTTTACAGCTCCATGGAATAGATACAGTCACTCGGGACCTCCTTTTACACATGAGGACATAAAGGGAGGCTTACCAAGCTAAGTCACATGCATGAGGTGGCTCCATTTGAGAAAGGGTAGCTAAGATAAGAAGCCACAGGTGTGACTAAGTCATTGCCCTGTCCCAGGCAGTCCTACCTGAACGTCATCAGGAGAACTCAGAGAATTTTTGACAGCTATTTTTGTAAATAGATATTGACTGGCTAATTATTTTCATCCACACTTTGTTTTCTCTTTTTATTTGCTCTTGTCCTCATTGATACTATCTATGAAACTATGGTTTTAATGTGCTCGTTTCAGATTTTCTAATACGCATGAAACAAAACACATCAAAGCAAGTGCAAAGTGGTAAAATAAAATAAAAAGATTAATTAGTTGACCACCTACAATAAATTTTTAATGTTTTGCTGGTGGTAAAAATATCATCCTCCATCAAGCTCAGAGACATCCACTGAACAAAGTAGAAAAAGGTTGGATCATACCCAACACTTCTGGGTGGGGAAGAAAGAGGCAGGACTAGAATGCAGAGCTCAGGGCTCTCACTGCAGACTTTTCCCTCTGTGCCATTAGCCTCTCTCCTGTGTCATGTGTGTTTCCTAGAGTCTCGAGGTTACAGCTGGGAGCTTCAGAAAACTTCAACATACAGCTGATCCTGTATTTATTGATATTTTGTTCATCATGGATGTTTTGAATTAATAGTGATTTTCTCTTTAAAAAAATATTGCATTAGAACATTATGATGACTGAGTTTCTTAACATGTTATCATATATAGGGGTGCCTGGGTGCCTTAGTCGGTTAAACATCTGACTCTTAGTTTTGGCTCCGGTCGTGATCTCATGGTTCGTGAACTCGAGTCCCGTGATGGGCTCTGTACTGATGGTACAGAACCTGCCCGGGATTCATTCTCTCTCTCTCTCTCTCTCTCTCTCTCTCTCTCTCTCTCTCATTTTCTCTCTCTCCCCTCCTGCACAAAATTAATAAATTTAAAAAATAAAAAATAAAATGTTATATATAATGTTAATATATTTGTCTTTATACCAACATATTAAAAATATAATTTTTATTATTTTTTAACGGAGAAAGGAGACCACGAATATCCTAACTTGGCCCCTATTAACTGATTACTTCCTACCTCAATCCAACACACCCTACTTTTCCCTCAGGACCCTGAGGCCTCATGAGAGACCAAAACTATACAAAACAGTGGGCCTAACAGCAGTTCAGAGCCCCTTGTCCCTTCAACTGTGACACATGAATGCACTTTAAAAAGCTTTACCTTGTTGGATAACATTTCTGAGAAATTCCATAACACACACACACACACACATATATATATATATATATATATATATATATATATATTTTTTTTTTTTTTTTTTTTTTTTTTTCCTTTACTTACAAATGCTTACAGCCCCTCTTGCAAAACTCCTCAGGTTCTCTCTGGGGAACTTTCACCTCCAAACTTTTATTCCTGATAAATTAACCATTATAATCAAACTATCTGGCCTAAGCATTTTGAGTTGCTGTTTTATTTTTAAAAAGGGGTGGGGGAGGCATCCAACAAACCAGATGTGGCCGTCTCCAGTTTCAGTTCTTAATGTACAATAAGTTGCAGGTTTCTTATAGTTCCTCGGGGGTAAATCACAAACAAGAATTAGCACATCACCAGCCCAACTTCCTCTTCCCAGCATGTCTGTTTCAAGTTAAAGTGAACAACGACTCAAATATCAAAGGCATATTGCCCCTAAATTAGCCAATCAGCTCCAAATACAGCTGGAAACAAGAGCAGGGGATAATGTTTTTCAATCAGTGGACAACCCTTTGAAAGTTTAATTATAAATGGTAACCGTTTATTTCAAGCTAAATGGATTTTGCCACTTCTATGTGGGCAATACACACTGCACGTCACCCCAGCCTAATCTCTGTCTCATACTGCCTGCCACAGGGGAAGTAAAAATGATGTAGGTCCCCATTCTCTAACATCATTTGTGTTATCGTATCATTTTTTTAAGGGAATGGCAAATACTTGCTATATAATTGTTTGAAGAAATCAACTTTCTGAGCAGCTTTCTTACAAAGAAATTGGTCTAGGTTGACCTGACAAGGCAGATTAGAATCAGCGTCCCTGGAAGTGGCAATCCTGTTACTCATCAATGAGGACGGTTTTCCAGGTCAGGGGAAGGAAGAAGGAAGGGGTGGTCTGCTTGGGACTGGTCTGAAGAATCAGGTCTGGGAAGAAACAAGTTTGTTATCTGTTCTTGTCAAGGGCTGATGACCTCGATCCCAGGGGTTCACGCTCTGGAGATAATTGCAATGAATCATTTCTAGGCAAGCCTCCAGAAGCTTCTGCTTGGGCACAATGCAATCTTCCTCACTCACTCCCCCAACCCCCCCAGTTACACATCACTTCTCCTCAGGTGGGAAGATACAGTGGAAAGGTGAGGATTTGTCCATCCAGAACATCACCACGTTTAGGAAACTCCTCCTCCCCCACTCCATAGACACACTTCTCCCCTCATCCCACAGGACAAAGAATGATGACTGGCCAGCCTGAGTCAAGAGCCACCACTCAAGTGAGCTTTAAAGTGGGATTCAAGGTGTTGCATGCCCATCAATCTGCAGGATTCCCACGTTCTTTGGAATCAAGCCCGGAATTGGACATCTGGTGGAGAGCTAGTGAGGAAATGCATCCCAACCCTTGAAGACAGATAGACCTATCACTTATCCAGCTGAGTGACCTAATGCCAACTACTTGATACTCTGAACCTCGATAATCCTATAAGTAAAACGGGAACAATATCTGCCCTGCAAAGCTTTTGTAAGGATTATAGTGACTGGAAATAGTGTAGCTACTAAAAAAATCATAAATGTAGATGTAGTCATATACCAAATTTTCAAGCTTCATCAGCCAGTGATGATAAAATGGGGTCATGTTTGTATTTAACTCCCAAATGACCATGATTCTGGCTCCAAGTGGTAGGACCTCTGGGGCCAGGTTTGCCCTTCCAAAATGCTCTGCAGTTTCTTCTAAGTCTCCCCAGTTGCTGTCTCCCATACATAAACAAAGTGGTCTGAGACGGTCTCCAGGAGGGATCCTCTGTCAGGTAGTGTCCACCGTGTTTTCCTCTACTTTATTGTCAGTGTCACCTGTGCCCTTGCTATTAGGCCATCAGGGTCCCTGCCAGAGATGGTACTCCTGATGCTCCCTCTGTCCTCACTCTCAGTGGTGCTGGATTCTGGAGGCAGTGAGGAAAAAGAACTCTCTCCAACTACCTGCCCCTCTGATTCATCCCTTATTTCCTAAGACAATTCCTAAGACAAACTCCAAAGAATCAGGGACATTCAGAAGTAATCCCATCTTCATTAAGCCACACCCTCCAGAAAACCCAATTTGTTTAACTGTGAACAAATAGCTCCAACTACGGAGACGTAAAACTGCTTGGAACTAATGGCCACTTCTCTCCACTCCCCCCAACTCCCCTCCCCCCTCCCCCTGACTGTGTGTGCGCGCTTCTCAGTAGTTTCAGAGACCTGAGGGCTCAGCCTCAACGGGTGCCACATGGAATCTGAGCCAACCCTACATTAATCAAAACAAACCCCCCAGTGTAGACCTTGCCCACAGCCAGTGACCACATGCTAGGAGGACAGGGGACAGATAACATATGGGTTTGTAGAGGTCAAGGGGTCTCCAAGAAAGGATGTGAATATGATTTGTTGGAGAGACTATAAATCAACTTCTTCTCTTCTCCCTTTCTTACATGTGCCATGTGATGTATAGGGTTTTCTAACAATAAAGACAAATTATGATGATAACAAGGTCAAGGTACAGCATTTATTACAAGTTATATCTGGGTTTAGCTTCATATTGGTTCAATAAATAATTTGTGTGTATTGAATCATCATCAATAGATATTACATATGAGTATGATATATACACAAAAACAGATTACATATATGTATTAGTATGTTTTATATATATATATATATTATATATATTTAAAAAGGGATATATAAATTAAATATCAGACGTCAGACAAATCTAAATAAGCCACTCTTGATGGTGTGGAGTCAAAGGTAGGTACTGTAGGAAACCTATTTAATTTTTACAAACCAAAAGCTGGCTATAAATATTAACATATGAATGTATCAGAATTCTTGTATTCATCTTTCTGGTCCTTCAAAGCTAAGTTTTACTTTGCAAGGACCCAAAATGCCATTCTGTGGTTGAGAAAATCTGCCCACCAGATCTCACAGCCAATTGTTTTCATGCCAGAGGTGCTGTGTGATCATGTATGTAAAGGCAGGAAACTCAGGGATGCTATAAATGGCCAGTTGCCTAGGAGCAAGATTTCAATAAAAACCCTGCATGAAATGAGTCTCACACTTGTAACAAAATGACTTTGAAACAGTCAAAAAGTGGTAGGAGGTCCACGGCTTTATGGCATGACTAACTTGAGGAGGCAGGCAGGCTAGGAATGCAAGGAAGATAGAACTGGTTTTATGCAGCCCGGTTCTTTCAGTCTTAGATGGCTGTTCTGTATCAATGTTCTTGAAAGTTCTCAACTCTAATGGTAAACCTCAGACAGCACTATTTCACCAAACCACAGTTTTTTAATGGATCATTACTGTTTTTGCATTTTGTCTTTACTAGTCTTTCATTTCCTTGGCTGGTCAAACTAGATTTCCACTCTATTTCTTGTATTTCATCACTGTTAAGGATGCTATGATGGCTTCACCATTTCCCATTAATGAAACTGGATTGTGTCTGTTTCTTTTAATTCCTTTAACTTAAATGGGTAAGACTGAGTCATTACGGACAGGTGGTCTCGCCCAGAATGCCCGCCAGTGCTAAATGACTAAGGGAATAAGGCTCTGAGGACGAGGTCAGGAAGTCTGACCCAGCAGGGCAGGGTGAAGGTGCCTGGGTTACTCTCCTGAAAGCGCTGGGGCCGGTGGATGGGGGGGAGGGGCGCGGAAAGTACAGCAAGGCCAGCAAACCAGATGTCTTAACTAACCAATTCAGTTCAGGTAAATTAATTTAGTAAAACTAATTTAGTGAAACAAAGTAAAGCAAAATTTAGTTACATTTTATCTGATGAGAAATGGCTGCTGTTGCATTTGTTATTTTCTTAACGTTTTATTTTGGAATAATTATAGATCCACATGAAATAATGCAAAGAGATCCCTTGTGCCCTTTACCCAGTTTCTCCAGTGGCGACATCTTGCAAAACGATATCACAACCAGGGTATTGACAATGATACAGTCATTTTCCAGGATAAAAGCACAGAAATGCAATGCTGGGTCAGTGGAAGTTGACTGTTTAGGTGTCTATTCATTTAAGAAACTGCCAAATTACTTTCCAGAATGGCTGTACCATTGTACATTCCCACTAGGAATGTACAGATGATCCAATTTATCTACATCCATAGCAGTATCTGGTGGTGTTACTATTTTTTCATTTTACTGGTAGGTGTGTGGTATTATTTCATTGATGGCTAATGATGTTGAGTATTTTTTCTTGTGTTTATATGCCATGTGTATAACCTGTTCAATGAGATGTCTTTGCATACCTTTTGCTCATTTTGTAATTTTTGTTTTTGTTTTGTGTTTGACTTGTCTGCTTTTCATTATATTTTTTCTATTTTTTCATATGACTTCCTATAGGTTACTTTAAGCTTCTTTTTTTTTTTTAGAATCCCATTTTGGTTTATCTATAGTATTTTGAGTGTATTTTAAATAGGGCTTTTTAGTGGTGTCTTGAGGTTTTACATTATATATACATAACTTATCACAATCCATTGGTGTTAATATGTTACCAAGTCTAGTGAAAGGTAGAAACATTACTGCCCTTCACCTTCACCGTTTATAATATAATTGTCTTAATATAACATAGTTCTTTTAAATATTTCTTGTACATACATTTAGACCCATATTAGTGTTAGAATTTGTGCTTCTACTGACAAGCATAATTCATAAATTCTATGAAGAATCTAAGAAGAAAAAGGAATTCTATTTACCCATATTTTTACTCTTTCTGTTGTTCTTTCTTGCTGTTCCAACATTTCCCCTTTTATCACTTTCTTTTTGTTTATATTCTTTACTCATTCTTTTACGGTAGATCTTCTGGTGACAAATTCTCTTGTTTTCCCTTCAAATTAAAAGTATGATTTCCCTTTCATTCCTTGAGGAGTATTTTTGCTGGATATAGAACTTTAGGTTGGCAATTCTTTTCTTTAAGTATTTGAAAGATGTTTTCTTATACCTCCATTGTTTCTCATGACAAATTTACTGTCATTTGAAACGTTTTCCCCCTATAGGTAAGATATTATTTCTTTCTTGCTGCTTTCACAGTTTTTTCATCTTAGTTTTCAGAAGTTTGATTGTCTTGCTGTAAATTTCTTTGGGTTTATTCTGTTTGGGATTCTCTTGGTTTCTTGAATCTATAGGCTCATGTCTCCTGCCAAATTTGGGAGGTTTTCAGTCATTATTTCTCTGAGTACTCTGTTGGTCCTTCCTCCTCTCCTCTCTTTCTGGGACCCTGATGTCACAAATGTTAGATTGTTTGTTATTGTCCCACAAGTCCTAAGGGCCTATTTATTTAAGTCTATTTCTTTTTCTATTGCCCAGATTGGATAATTTCTATTTTTCCATCCTCAAGTTTGCTGATTCTTTCCTCTATGCCTTCCATTTCACTGTTAAGGCCATCCATTGAATTTTTTAAAAATTACAGTTACAGTATTTTATTATTTTTTTTTATATCTTTTATTTATTTCCTGGGACTTTCTATTTCTTTACTGAGACTTTTCACTTTATTTTTAAAAATCTGTTTCAAGAATGTTTGTAATTGCTCCTTGAAAGCATTTTTAACATGGCTGCTTTAAAATCTTTGTCAGAGAACCTTAACACCTCTGTCACTTTCATATTGGTGTCTATCAATGCCAAATAAAAACAAAGCAGCTTTCAGTGCTGAGACATAAATTGCATCCTGGGATCTAAGTAGCTCAGCAATGTCCTGATTCTGGCACTATTCTTTCATTCAAATATTCCTTCCTTCATCAAGTACGTACTGAGTGTCTACCTTGTCCAAACTCTATGCTGGTTCTTGAGATTCAACTTTGAGATGGTCAGACAGCAACTGTTCTCCAGGACCTAAACATGTAGCAGTGTGCAATTCTAAGTTCTTCTAACAACTCACTGTTGCATCTTAGTCATCACTTTGTCCTTTTTTATTCTCACTTCAGGATCTTTACAATGAGGGTGGGTTAATTAGAATATTTCTTTGAATTATGAAATACATTGAGAATACTATGAAAAGCCATGCTCCTCACAAAAACGTGCATAGCCTAAATATATAGCACATACTCGTATACACAGTTTTACATATAATTTTGTAAGACCAGAGAAGATTATCGTTAGGAATATCTATTATTCGTTGTCTAAGGAAATTTTGAGTTCAGTCATTATATGCTTTAAAACATTTATACATCATTTGATACTGATAAACTGTTGTGAGAACACTTACTGGAATCCAGGAGATGTTCTAAACAATTTATATAAATTTTCTTACTTTATTCTCATAACAAATTTTATTAATCAAATGTAATATGTGATTAAACTGTAAAGGAAGATTAAATAGAAATTTTCCCTTATGGACTTAGATGAGTCTAAAGGGAAATATTGTGCTCTATAAATTCAAAATTAATAAAATTCTTCAGTTGCAGATCCTTACAGGGGTGATATAAAGGTGGAAATTGGGAGAGACTAAACTAGGTGACAGGGGAGTAGCCACTTATAAAAGAAGAATATATAAATATTTATAAGCTTCAAGCATCGTTTTAAAAAGAAATAAAAGTATGAGCACTAAAAAGTTTAGAGCTTACCAGAGAAAAATAAAAATAGAATTAGTAATTGTTTTTAAAAACTGTTTAATGAAAAGTAGAAAAAGATCTTAAAGGTATAAACAAAAAAAGGTTAGTTAAAAATTATAATGTTAAATAGCAAAAATGCCTTAATATATTCAACATTAGAATGAATATAAATGGGATAAATTAAACACACTGGTCAAAAGACAGAAACTCTCAAATTGAATTAAAACAAAACCAGGGGCGCCTGGGTGGTTCAGTCAGTTAAATGTCTGACATCAGCTCAGGTCATGATCTCATAGCTTCTGAGTTTGAGCCCTGTGTTGGGCTCTGTGCTGATAGCTCAGTGTCTGGAGACTGCTTTGGATTCTGTGTCTCCCCTTCTCTGCCCATCCCCCACCCACGCTCTGTATTTCTCTCTCAAAAATAAACATTTAAAAAGTACATATATGTATGCTTTAAAGTGTGTGTGTGTGTGTGTGTGTATATATATATATATATATATATATATATATATATATCTCCACATATAGATATATATATCTCCATCCATCCAGAGGCACTCGTAATCACAAAAGCAAAATACATAAAGCAACAGGTAAGAGAATTAAGAGAAAGACAGAAATAAAATGCTATTGGAGATTTAAAATCACTGCTGTTAGAAACTGAAATACTAAATCCAATACAAATAAATTGGAATATACAAGATGTTAATAAAATAATTAAGAAATTATACATACAAATGTATATAAAATTGTTCACCCGGACATAGAATCACACTTTTTTTTCTGGAATAAATAGATCAGTCATAAAAAGAAATTACATAATAGATAAAAAAGAGAGTATCAATATATTTCTAAGGCTCCATATCAGACAATGTTCTCTAACTTCAACTTAATAAAATTGAGTTACCTAAGAATAAAAATCCATGTGTCTCTAAACTAAGAAAAAATAAATCTACTATCAAACAGACCTTAGGCAAAATAGAAAACAAAAAAGGAAATTGCACAACTTAGTGATAATGAAAGCAGAGCATGTTAGCATCTGTGGGATGTGGCCAACAAAGTTTCTCGAGTGCAATTTATAGCTATGAACACATTCTGAAAATAAAGAAGACTGAGAAATAAATAAGCTAGGCGGTCATCTAATGATGGTAGAAAAAGGACAACAGAGTAAATCTAAAGAAACAAGAAAGATCGTAGTATGAAGATAAATGACACACATGGAAGGTTTTAGAGAGGAGGTGAGTAATATGTAATTCCTATCACACACATATTGTCCTAGAAAGCTGAAAATGTAGGAAGTCTGGGTTGCTCAATTAAGCCAGATGAAAAGAGATTAAGACAATAATAATAATAATAATAATGTCAATTTAACTTCTGTACTTAGTTTTTAAAGTGTAAAAGAAAAATTATCTATATATTTCCAAAAGTATATTAAAATGATTCAAGAATGACTCAACATAAGGAAAATGAGCAACATAATTCACCTTTTTATTTTTTTTTTTAATTTTTTTTTTTTCAACGTTTTTTTAATTTTTATTTTTGGGACAGAGAGAGACAGAGCATGAATGGGGGAGGGGCAGAGAGAGAGGGAGATACAGAATCGGAAACAGGCTCCAGGCTCCGAGCCATCGGCCCAGAGCCTGACGCGGGGCTCGAACTCACGGACCGCGAGATCGTGACCTGGCTGAAGTCGGACGCTTAACCGACTGCGCCACCCAGGCGCCCCATAATTCACCTTTTTAGACAAAAAGACTTCAAGGTCACAATAGAATTAAAGGATGATAAAGTTTAACAACCATTTCTGTGGGGGGGGGAACCCTTAGAAAACTAGAAATATAGTATTTTTTATTCCTATCTGAAAAAAAAAAACTTAGAAAACTAGAAATTATCTGATAAAGTTTATCTACCAAAATCCGTTGAAAACATAATTTACATAAAGAAATTTTATGAGCATTTTTTTTTTTAGGTCAGGAACGAGATAAAACTTACCACTTAAACAAATGCTATTCCAAATATCTGGAAAATCAGTAACATGATAAAAATAAATAACAAAAGTATTCGATTGAAAAGGACAAGACAAAATGTTCATTACCTAGAAATCCATGGGAATTACGAGAAAACCATTAGAATTTGTAAGGGAGTTCAGCAAGTTTATGGTAAACAAGATTAAGTACTAAAAACTAGTAACAGTAACAAGTATTGTGCACCTACTAAAGCAAATTCTTATTAGAAAAACTGTGATAAGAAAATAAGAAAATTTATGATGGCAATTAAAAGTATGAATTATGGGGCACCTGGGTGGCTCAGTGAGTTAAGTGTCTAACTCTTGGTTTCGGCTCAGGTTATGATCTCACAAGTTCATGAGTTCAAGCCCTGCACAGGGCTCTATGTTGACAGTGCAGAGTCTGCCTAGGATTCTCTCTCTCTCTCTCTCTCTCTCTCTCTCTCTCTCTCTCTGCCCCTCCCCTGCTTATGCCGTCTGTCTCTCTCTCTATGTCTCTCTCAAAATAAATTTAAAAAATTTTAAAACTATGAATTATCTATTTGCTAATTTAATAAAGACTGCACAGGATGTTTATGGACAAATTTTTAAGTTTATTCTAGGACATAAAAGAAGGCTTGCATATTCTGTCCAAGGTTGGGGTAATTTAACATTGAAATTATATCAATTAGTATGCCCCAAATGTAGTTGAAAATTAATGCAATTCCAATAAAAATTTCAAACATGATTTAAAAAAAATTTTTTTTAACGTTTATTTATTTTTGAGACAGAGAGAGACAGAGCATGAACGGGGGAGGGTCAGAGAGAGAGGGAGACACAGAAACTGAAGCAGGCTCCAGGCTCCGAGCCATCAGCCCAGAGCCCGACGCGGGGCTCGAACCCACGGACCGCGAGATCGTGACCTGGCTGAAGTCGGACGCTTAACCGACTGAGCCACCCAGGCGCCCCACGTGATTTTTTTTAAGAAATGTATTGTAATATATATATATATATATATATATATATATATATATATATATATGAATGAATGATGGTTCTTCAATGGCAAAGAACATTTTGAAAGAGAAAGGTAGGGAGATTCTTCTTGCCAAGGTTTAAGACACATTAAAAAGCAATCGTAATGAAGACAGTGTGGCAATAGAATAGGAGCAGGCCAGTAGGCCAAGAAAGCAAATTAGAACACCCCCACTGACTACTGGTACCACAGGGAACTTGGAGTGTCATAAAGATGGCACCACAAATCAGTGGGAAAAAGGACTGATTATCTGGTAAAAAGAATCAGGAAAACAGCCTCACTATGGAAAAGAAAAATTAAATTGCTAACCTCACACCAAATAAAAAGAAGCCCTATGTGGAATAAGAACTAAATGCAAAATTTAAAAGTATAGAATTAATGAAGACAGTGTAAACAGTGTCTTTATGACCTTGAGATAGGAGAGGTTTATTAATTAAGACCCCAAAACATAAACCCTAAACAGATAGATTAATGGCTCAGATATCAAAAATGAAAAATTTTTTCCATGGATTTCCTGGGTGGCTCAATCTATTTCCTAGGTGGCTCAAAACTCTTGATTTTGGCTCAGATCACGACCTCACAGTTTGTGCGACTGAACCCTATACCCTGACAGTGCGGAGTAAGGGCGATACAGCGGGCTTGGGATTCTCTCCTTGTCTCTCTGCCCCTTCCCCACTCATGCTTTCTCTCTGTCTCTGTCTCTGTCTCTCTCTCTCTCTCAAAGTAAATAAATAAAAATTTAAAAAGAAAGACATTTCCTTCAAAAGTATACCATAGACAAAGTTCTCAGGCAGAGGTGAGACTTACCCTCCACCTTGCAATGTTACAAACAATGAGAGTTAACTGACCAATTACTATGTAGCAGGCACTGTTCCAAATACTTCACGTACATGGAATCATTCACTCTTCCTGAGTACTATTGTTACCTCTACTTTACAGATGAGGACACTGAAGTTAACTAACTGATATGAAATCACACGATTGGTAAAGGGGAGGGCTAGGATGTGAACCCTCGTAACCTGGCCAAATCCAGTCTGTCCCCTTAATTGTAGCTACATGGTCTTTCAGGTTTTTCTTTGTTGGTGCTAAGAAAAGCAAGTCAGGGAAGAAGGATCAAGGATGCCCAATAGTGGAAGGATGGTGAGGAGAAGCCATTGAATGTGACACTCCAGGGACTTCCGAAAGCAGTTTCAGGGAAGGGTGAGCACGGTAGGCTTGTGGAGTAGTGACCAGCTAGCAAGACTGTTCAACCTTTCGAACTACAGCCAGTTCTAGAAAGTGTGAGAAGGACTCATCTTTCTTCTTAATAGCAGCCACTTGAGCGTTTTGTGGTTTGCATTTTAAGAATATAACTTAAATTTTTTTTTTTTTTGGATAATGCTGCCGATTATGAAAAACATGACAGCTATAAAATTCATGATCCTTACTTTCCAGAACAGACTCCCCACAAATTCAGGGTGTCTGGCGAGTTATAGCTAAAGCCTTCTAAACAAATTGGTTTTCAAACCAGCATCTCCAACTAATATTTTCCACAACACGCAACCCCATTCTTGTTTGCGCTAAAGCATTGGAATGAAACCATACTCTGTTTGTTCTCCAGCTCACATTATGACCTGCTATAAAATGAATTAATATTCATAAATCTTTTTTACTGCACTAATCTCAATGTTTTAAAGTGGTGATTACCACCTGACATGGGGCAGGCCAAGGACTAAAGGAATCTTCAGACAGCCCAAGATCCTATTCCCACGTGAGCGTTCAAAGAAGAAAGCAAAGGGTTCACATATTGAATTTGAGCATAGACATGAACATTTTGAGGAGGTTTTCCATAAGGACCCCAGATACTTTGGGGTAAAAATGTCGTGAACATTTTTTTTTTTTTCAGAGCGTCTGGGAACATAAGCAGGGGAGCTGGGCATAGGTTATGTAATGTGGAATACACCACGTGGCCAACCTTTTTGAAATTTTCCAGATGGAACCTACAGTTTGAAAAGCTTAGAAACGCCTTCCGTAACGTCCATGTTTTCTGTAATTAAAGTTTCCTCAGACTCTGACAGCTGTGTAGTAGATTGGCTTCGATGATCCGTGTCCTAAGCCACTGAGAAAGCCCACTGGCTTCACAGGGCTACCTGAGGAGAGATAGACCTTAAAGCTGCCCAGTGGGAAACTCAACATACTGGAAACCAAGAACACACATACAATGGGACAGAGAACTGGGAGAGAAGTGTAGACACTTTTGGCATGGTTTTAGTGAAGAGAATAAGAGGAAGGAGGATGGTTTACATTGTTGAGAATCTTCATTCTCAGTTTCGGACCCAAGTTATCAAAGACAGAGATGGGACCAGGAGGGACACATTCACTCAATAAATAGTTACTGAAGTTCTACTCTGTCAGAAAGCATGTAAGAGTGAACAAAAGCAGAGCTTAAAAATTAGTGTGCACAGTGACCAAATAATGAGATGAAGGAAAATAGAATTATGGGCTGAGATAAATGATTTTAAGAAAAGCAATAAAGCCCTATGGCAGTAATCAAAGAAGTTAACCAGGTCTTAGGAGTCAGGAAGAGTCTGAGGGTTCCCTGCTAGAGAGACCCAGGAGGAGCCACTCTTGCCAGCAGTGTCAGGGGCAGAGCCGGGCTGGGGGAAGTTGGGGAGCAGACAGCAGTAGCCCGTTGCCCTTTGCCCTGAGCACGCTGTCCCCAAGGGACGCCCGTCAACACTATGTCTGAAATACTCCATTGCCAGGAGCAGTAAGACTGGAAGGACAGTGGAGGAAGTGATGCAAAACCAAGTCTATACTGTCCAGGGCAGAGACGTGAGTCACTGGTGCCTCGTGCTCCCCCACGAGTCATCCAGTGGGCCAGGCCACACCACCGGCTTGCCCCTCCATGATGGGAATCCTAGCTTGGGCTCCAGTCTGCAGCCATACCAAGCTGCAGACCCATCTGCCCAGTGACAGCTCAATTCGCTTGTCCCTAATACTTTTCAAATAAAAAGGGACCCAAACTGCTATGGTCTTTCACAAGGAAACCCACTTCTCCTCTGGTTTTCCATGCCCAAGTAGAAAACAGGGCCAGGGCTTCGTTTTCAATGCCTCCTGCCCTCCTCGTGTCCCATAGCCAAACAATCAACAAATAACTTTCCAATCCACTCCCTTGTCTCTCTTCCTCCTACCTCCGCCTGTGTTGGTACCACCATCATGTCTCATCTGTAAAACCTTAACCACCTCCAACTCCAGCCTGGTCTCCCTGCCGCACCTACTGCCAGCCACCCACCTGCCCTTCCCATGTGGTCCCCACTGGAGACCTGGAGAGGATCTTGAATGTACGGAGCTTCAGAGAGACCAAGAATGACTGCCTCCATCCCCAGGGCATCTCCCAGCAGTCCTCCTGATGACCTGTGGGCCGGGGAAATTCTTGAGCCACTATTGACAGATGGCAAGAGGTCCATGCAGGAAACTGGGACTTCAGAGAGGCTATCACCATGTGAACTTCAGTGAAGCTGAGATCCAGGAAGGAAAGGCCCAAGGGAGTTGGGGAAGCTGGTGCTTTGCATGCTCTAAAGCCTGGCTCTTCTATAATTCGAGAAGACATATTTTAAAAAAACAAAAGTATAATAACCGAAACACCACCGCCACTAGTATGTTGTGGCTGACATGGTCAGTGTCCACCATATTTCCCTGGATCCCTTCTCACTTCCTTGCACACAGCTCCTAGTGTGTGTTCACTCCCAGCAGCCTGCACCTGAGCCTTGTTGTGGGTGGCTGCCCTCAGCCTCCTGGAGTCTATGCACCTGACCTCACTTAGCCGCCACTTCTCTCTGAGATGTGACCACACTGTCTCCAGAGCTTCCTCAGGGAATTCAGCCAAAATTATCTTTGGTGTAACTTTGCCTGATATCCTTGCTTAGCTGCCTTCCCCTCCCTCTCCCACTTTTATCTGGCTTCTCCTGGGATCGCCTCCCACTAAATCACTTTCCCATAAATCCTGCTCTCCAGGGCTGCTTCTGGAGAACCAAGCTCTTTGCACAAGGCACAGGCTGAGCATTTGTCATGTATTGTTTTCTCCAATCTTCAAAACAACTGTGTGGGCCAGTACCATAGTATCTCCATCTTACTGATGATGACACATAGGATCAGAGACATCTGGTTTCTTTCAAGCAGCCAGTAGTAAGGAGAGCCATGGTTCCAACCCAAGCCTCGCCCAACTCTTGGCCATTATGCTACACCATCTCTTTGCACCCATTCCCCTCTACTCCTTGCTCCTCACCCACTAACACAAAGCAGAACCTGAGACAGGGTCTGACACTCTCCACTATTCTGGAGAGTAGTCCCAGTAAACAGGTGGGAGGAGTGGGGAGGATACAATAGGGACAGAGGGAAAGCAAATATGAGGGTGTGTGCCAGCTGGCCTCCATGGCGGGTCTTGGTCCCACCTAGCCAGACCTTTGCAGGAGCTGTGTAGAATGTATCTCAGAATTATCCACCTGAAAGACAGAAGGGTGGGGTATTTCTCTACCAGCTCTGTTCCCTGTTGGTCGAGGGTCCCCAAAGATGTTAACTTTTTCCCACTCCCAGGCCCACAGAGAGTGCTCCTGGGAACTCTGCCACCCCCTCCCCTACCCTGTCAGAGGAGCCCCAAGACAGAATGTGAGGAAGAGGCTCTTAGGTGTATCTGGCTTGAGTGGCTGCCACAGCAAGGACTGGAGTAAAAGGATGTGAGTCAGAACACACATCCTTTCACTGTCTAATGCAACCAATGCCTCCTAATAAGAGCCCTTATTTGTGGAGCAGACTATGTGCCTGGCACTGGGCTAACCACTTTCCATGTGTGAACTTTCTCAATACCTTGCTGCACCCTGACTGGGCAAGCACTGACCAGTCTACAACCCATTTCATGGTTGTAGAAACTGAGGTCCAACGTGGTGACATTAACCTTTGTGGCTAGCAGCATTGCTGAGACAGGGACTTGGCCTATGCATCCCCACCTCCCCCTACCACCCGCTGCTGCCCCAGAAGGCAGCCGGTCTCCCAAGCCATGGCAGCCTTCCACAGGCTGGGCAGGCCCCAGCTCCAGGCCCGGTTCTTATGTGGGGAACCCAGCCAGAAATCCAGCCAGGGACCGGATGGCGTCTTATAATTTCTCCATATCCCCCAAGCTGCCTAGCACTAAATAAATACTTGCTGACTGATTGACTCATTCCAGCACCGCTTCCAAGTTTCCCTGGGCCCATTCTCTAGGCAGCCGGGCCCCCTCCCTGGCCTTTTGGACTCTTCCATTTCCACCAGTTCCCGAAGCCTGAATTTGGGAGTTGAGGGAATATTGCATTTTCAGAGATATGAGCTGGTAACAGAAGGGATTTGGCAGCGAGACTGGGTGGGCAGTGGGCTCATGAGTGGAAAAGAGCTGGATGAGATGGGAGGGGTCTTGAGACTCCTTGTTGCAGAGACTCCAAAGAAAAATGTGCATTGGCCACTCTGAGGACATATTCCTGAAAGACCCCATAACCGTGTGTTTAAAGACACCCTCCTCGGTTCAGATCCTCTCCACCTATCACCTTACCTGCCTGTGCCTCCGGGTGCTCATCTCTAAACTGTGATAATAATAGTGACCACCATTGTGTAGGGTTGTTGCTTGGGTGAACATGAATTAGTATAGTGCCTGGCTAGTGGTCAGTGCTCAACAAGTATTAACTGTCATGGTTGCTGTTATTATGTAGCCAGGGTTTATAACCTGGCAAGGTTACTTTGCTACTCTCGTTCCCTTGATGAGCAAACGGCCTCAAGAAGGCAAATGTGCACCCTTACTAGCGTTTACATTCAAAGCTGGCTCAGACTGGCTCTGAAGCCCGTGGCCTTCTGCTACATCAGCATTTCAATCATTGATTGATTGATTGATTGATTATGATTCCAGTATTCATGAGAACTATTTGTCATTGTTGCCCAGCAATGCTTTGCAAATATCCACCGGGAAATGTTACTTAAGGGGAAAGAGAATTAAACGGTGGGCAAGAGAGAAGGAACCTCACTCTCATTGAATGGAAGGACGCGTAAGTCTCAGCTCAGCCTCAGGCTGGCCTCAGTTGAAATCACCTCAAATATTGGGTGGTTTACAACCTATTCAGAGTTCCAGTTTATATCGTTTCATAAACCTGCAGGACCTAGTGCTTGCTGGTTTTTAACATCTCATTCATAACAGTAAAGTTGTTCAGGTTTCAAGTTCCATCAGCACATAATATTTGAATTCTCGTTTAAGGTTTAGCTAAAGGTGTTTTATATGTAGGTCAGAAGCAGCCTGGCTAAACTAGCCACCCCATCGCTAGAAGGCAGATGAGCAGAGAGATGGCA
Source organism: Neofelis nebulosa (assembly GCF_028018385.1). NCBI lineage: Eukaryota > Metazoa > Chordata > Mammalia > Carnivora > Felidae > Neofelis > Neofelis nebulosa. The sequence goes on along the minus strand of NC_080785.1, from coordinate 146,614,691 downwards.
TTTGGCAAGAATAGGAGGTCACTGCAACGGTATCTCAAGGATCACGGTCATGAGAAGTCTGCCAGTACCTGTGCTTGGAATACTGCTAGCACCCCGTGCCTGACCCTATTCCTAGCTGCTCACAGTAAGAGGACACCCACGATTCTCTGAGTGTGTTACTCACTTCAAAAACATCCTATGGAGTAGGGAACTGACCCCATCTTACAGATCAGGAAACCATGGCGCACAGAATAGTAACTTTCCTATGACTACCCAGTCATTGAGTGAAGCCGTCACCCCCAAGAAATCAGACTCTGCTTTCTGTGCTCTCAACCACTACCGTCCACTCTATCACTCATACAGAGTGAGAACGTGGGCTTCCGTGCCCCACCAGCAAAATGGGGATCATGCACAGGAGAAGGGGCCTTAGGTAGGGTTTATAAAACTTGAGCAAGAAAGAAGTTACCTAAGGGAATGACGGTAGGTCCAACTCTGTTCCGATCACACACTTGGGTCTTTTATTCACGAGCACCTATGTGATCTTTACAAAAATCCAGCAAAATGGGAACTGTCCATGTTGATGGAAGTGGAAACTGAACCTTAGAAAGGTCAGATGGCTTGGCCACAGCCACCCAGTTGTGCACAGGATGTGGCCAGGACTGATTCTTGACTTCCAATCTCAGGGCTACTTTCATTGTACCAGAACTGCTTAGAGGCTCTGAAGGAAGGTTTCTTTATTTATTCCACCTGACTGAAATGCAGATTTTATTATTATGCAGGTATAATGAGGCCAATAGATCAGGAGACAACTGCTATGGAGAAGATAGTTTGTTACAGCTCCCAAGAGGAGGGGACAATGCCACATCATGCAGGCCCACTCCAGGAAGTGCCAGGGTCAGTTAGGAGGCAAGAGGGCGTAGAGGAGAATATGAGCAAGAACCTTTATTGGTGCTTTCAAGGGAAGGAATGGGAAGAGCAGGGTAAGCAGGCTAGACAGATTTTAGATTGGCTAATTTGAGTCATTTTGGTGGACTCTGGAGCACTGGGGCTGTCCCAAGTTATCTGGTACTTGGCTCTGGGGTGATTTGGGCAGGAAGATAATGACCCCAGTGTGAGAGGTGGCTGAAGTTTGGGTTTCAGATGGGTTGGTTTGCATGTGAAAGGCACGTTCCCTAGTGAGTTATTTGCTCTCTCTAAAAATTAGCTAGCCCCGGGAGGGTCAGCTCTTCCAGTGTCAACAAAGTGCCAACATGTCAAAGCATCAAAATAAAAAGACATGCTTAATAAATACACTACCCTAGAAGAGAACAGACTTAGCAGTATCCTCATAGGAAGAAACCAAGCAGACAGGACACGATTAGGATGAATGGATGGATGGATGGATGGAGAGCTGCTCAGATGGACCAACAGATCTGTAAGGTTTATTCTCCCTGCTGACCATAGTACTAGTCCAACACGTATGGTCGTTTCCATGGAAACTTCTCTAGTGCAAGATTAGGGGTAAAGCACAGTCACAAGGCAGCATTCATGGGACCTCTGGATAGACATTTCTTCCATTGCTTCAAAACAAAGACCCTGCTAAATGACGTGGAGGGAGAGCTGGAGGCGTGCAGCTGGCCCTCGGGATTTCACATTAGTCGTTATTCCCCATAACTCTGCTGCCTAGACATCAGAGCACGGCTAGTTACAAACATGAAGTCAGCTCCCTTCCAAAATCAATAAGAAGCTTTTGACTGGGCTATCCGCGTTGACTCGGAGAGAAGAATAAGGATGCAAAGCTAGGAAACCAAAACTAGAGAATAAAAACTTCTGAATGGGTGCTTTCATTGGTTTGTTGGCAAGAAACACATTCAAGGAAACCAGGTTGGTTCTCAATTCCCTTTTTAATAAATTAAAAATACCTTCTTCTGATACTTGGACACGTGGGGGCCAAATGGCTTGGATAATTCATTAGCTCTGATGGAGAGCGCCATATTTCTCCATCAGCAAGTTGGACTCATCTTACAACGATCTCCAGGCTCATAACTACACTGGAAAGAGGGCTGTGTGCAAGCCCAGTCCTGCTGCATTCAGGATTCGACTCTCCCTGAAACTCTGTGCCTGGCGCTTTTTCTTGTGGGGTATTTCTATAGAAACCCATCCCCGAGTCTAGCTATTAATTGGAGAAGATTTATTTATCCTATAGGTTTGATAATCAATCATCAGATTTCAGCACTTGTTTTGCGGGATTCCATTTCATCACTTGCGACAGTATATATTATTATTCATTATATAAGTTTGTTAACGGTGTATTTATTTGAGTGGCTCTCCTTCTAAATAAAGGGGCCTTATAAAGTTTTTTTTGTAATAAAAGGTTTATTTTTACATCAGCTATTTGCTTTCCTATGCTAAACCTCCGTTGAAGGCTCTGAGCAGCATGCAAACCAAATTCCTGCGTTTCAGGCAGGGATGGGGCTGCTGGAAGGTGATAAAAACAGCTGCATGGGCCCTTCAGCAGATTTGGCTTTTTTCAGCCCTGTCAGTCACTTTCCCCCTGAGAAGGGAATAAGAAGCCTGGTAGAGATTAGGAATGGTAATGTAAAAAGTTTCTACCTACTGCATAAAATTCTTTCAAATTAATGCAAGCATTAAATTGTCAATGATTTTTCACATAAAGCAGATATTAAACCGTTCATGCCCGCTGGTGTTGGTATAAAGTTTTGTCAACATTTTTGGCACATAGGTTCTGAGCCCGGGGGCCGAAAAATGTTTTTAACCAAATTTTGTTGTTTCAGTTGCTTTTTTTTACACTCGTGTGTTGTAACTCAAATGTAGATTCTTTTCCCAAAAACGAAATTTGGCAGGCCATTAGTACGTAATGTGGTCTAATGCCTGTGGGTATTTTTTAAACATGTAAATGGCCAAGATATTTAGATTTTTGAGGTTGAAAAACTGCGCACGCACTCTTAACAACTTCTTTTTCAGCTGTATTTAGTATGCATATTTACTGCACATGTGTATTAGGTAGCATGCCGATAGACTGGAGATTAGTTGGGAAAATACACAAACGGCTCTTCACAGGGGGGACTGTCTCACAGAGCATGAGTTGACATGTCTCCTCATTTTTTCCTGGGGAGGAAGGGGGAGAGTTGAGGCAAGCCATGGTTCTGAGGGCTCACTCCTGGAGTGAGGAGGCTCCAGGCCATTTCTACTCCTCCATGGGGCCTGAAGACACACGGGGCAGAATGGCCATGCCCCAGCCTGCTAACCAACTCCATAGCACATTAATATCCAAAGGGAGAGGCTGAGCATCCAGACCCCACGTTGCTAGATCCTGTCTCTTGCCTCAATGCCCTAGCCAGCACCAACACCCTGTGGACACTAATCCCCAGCTCTTCCCGACATGGAAGGATCCACAGACAGAATCCAAAGCAAATACTCTGAGCATAAAGAAAACACACTGTAGCCTAATCCACTGTCCAGATAATTGAAAACTAACAGTTATTACCTCATTTGAAAGTAATTTTTAACAATTAGCTTAGGAAAGTATTTTATAATTTTTTGCTAGCCTTACACAAACTAAAAAAATTTCATGTAATCAATTAAATCTGGCAGGATAGCATCAGGCACTCATTAGGCTAGGCTGCTTGAAATTCATGTACAATTTCTTCCTTATGCTGATCTGCAGGAGCTTTTAAACTCGCACTGGGATGCTGGCAACATCCTCCAAACATCTCAGACACATTGTCTCTCTGAACCTGAACTTTTTTAATGGTGGTTAAACATGTTGTCTGCTTTAGTTTCCTGTCTATCTTCATCATGAGCCAGCACCTGTTTCCAATAAATTATATGCAGAACTGTATCAGCCACACCTTGGCAACAGCTGCCACCCTTAAAAGCCGAGTGCCCTTGAGGACAATACACCTGTGAACACATAGAGTGTTTATTTAGCTGAAAGCCAAAACTCTAAGTTACATAAAGCAATTATCTAAAGCCTAATGTATGCCCATTATTAACACAAAATAACCCTGTTCTTAAAAACCAATAAAAATCTATTTAAAGGATTTTTCCAAATCCCACTGAAATTTGTACTCAGCTAGAGACCTAGTCTTAGCCTGGGACTTAAAATTCTAATGGTGGGCAAGGGAGAGGTCTGTGAGTTATAATATAATATATTCTGAGCTCATGCCTGGAATTTGGGGCATGAGCATGCCTGGGTCGTACAGCCGAAGCTTTAGACTATTGAGCAAGGACCGGCTTATTTAAAATAATCTTTGTTACCTGTCACTTTAAAAAAATTGACTATGGTCTAGAGGTTAAAAAAAAAAAAAAAGGAATGGATTCAGTTAATATTTAAATGTAAGAACAGTTCATCCCAGGATACTTTTCTTTATTTGTACAGCCCACCTTTACCTTATGGTTCATTACCTAATAGCATTACCCTTAGGTAATGGGGTTGGCAGTATACTAATGAAAATGGAACCGGTGTCAGGTAAAGAGCTTCAAACTTCCATCCTGTTGCAGGAAATATATGAATAGTGAAAATTCCAGCAAACTATAGTATCTGCTGCACACAGTTTATTTTCTAGAGTGTGTGACCTGCATCACTTTCAAGGAATGGGATCACATAGTACATATTGCTGAGCAATAAATAAGAACAGGGCATAGCTATCGTATCTCCCATGGGAAGTCTCATGAAATCTGAATGATCTTTTGCTTAGGGTTTGTAGTACGTTAATCCCTGTCTGATACTTCCTGTTGACATTGAACTGATGGACCCATAGTCACTTAGGTGCAAATGTGTTTTAGCACTGCTGTTTGGCTGATGCAAATGCTATAGAAGTAACTGCTAATGAGTATTACAGCTTCCAGCTTGAGCCATGGCACTGTCGGTTCACATTCAGTACAGAAGTGGCCTAAAGCCTGTGAATTGGACTCAGCAGAAGAAAGCCCAGGAGCAGCCTATGTCTTATGACAAAGTCCACAACACATCAGCCTGGCTACCCTTTCCTGAATCTGGATACATGACAATGGCTTAGGCTGCTACAGGGGGAGGGCGACCCATGAATGCAGCGTGCCATGGCCATGACTGCTCTACTCTCTCCCTTTCCAGTTTGCTGGTGCTCTCATTTAGTTAACAACTGTTTTCTGATCACCTATTCCAGACCAAAAGTGGGGGACACCAAGATGAATGAGACAGATGGTTGCTCCTTCTTGCTGGGTTTGCAAAGACCTCCCCTGGGCATTTGCAACATCTGTGATGAGAGACCCAGGTTCTCGCTCTGATTCTGTCACCACCGGCAGAGCTGGTCCGGAGCAAGAAACTCACACGCTTTCAGACAGCTCCCTCCCTTGTAAAACACGCAAAACAACTCCTGCGGCATCTACATCAGAGAATCGACAGGAAACTCAAATAAGCAACGAATGCACATATATCCTGCAAATTTCAAGCACTGAGTCCTTTTGGGGACCTTTGGGTTTCAAGCTGTACTTGCACTGAGGTTATTTCTTTAGGTGACTTAGCTTGTTGTAAGTTTGAAGACTCAACATGAAACTCACAAAGTGCGGCCACAGCAGCGGTGTCATTATCAAAACTCCAGCAAGCATTCCAGCCAGACTATTCCCCACTGGATTCACTTAATGTGTAAGGAGATCTTTCAGCCAGACTTCACTGGGAAGTATATATGTGTGTGTGTATACACACACACACACACACACACACACGATGAAAAATGAAGAAAATTGGGAAAAATGTGTTTTCCTTTTCTAACAGTATAGAAATAGTATAGCATTATGCTAATTCAAGACTCTGTCTCTATAGATATAAGACTTCCTTCTTTGATTGGGTTTCTTGATTAAGGACCCTCACATACAATTGCATGTAAATGTGAGAGGCACCCAATTTGCATTCCAGGCCAGAAGACACCCAGGAATGGATTTTAAAAGGAGAGAGCTCATTCTTATCCTTCTGGAGAATTTATCTTTATAAAGGTCAGCAAATTTAGAGCACGCTTTGCTAATTTACCACGTGTACGGGAAATAAGTCATGAGTACAAGTTTGCACATAAGATAAGACTTGCTATGTTTTACAGAAACTGGGTTTTGAATATCGAAAGGATAATTCAAAAAACATTTTAAAATCCTATTGGTTTCTCTGCCTGCTTGTCAGATTTCCCATTGGTGATGAAACACTGCCAAGGGCAGATTTAGTGCTAGTCATGAAACCAGACCTGGGCTTGTGGTTACTTGATAATAACTGTGATAATAAATTCATCCATTAATTTCTTTCCTGTTTCCCTACATGAGTAATGTTAAACCAAGATGTTATGCTATTGGAGGGAAAGAATCATTTTCATTCTCTTTCTCTCTCTCTCTCTCTCTGGAAGCTTTTTCTGTTCCCAAAGACTAGAGCCACCCTTCCCATGCCACAGGAGGAGAAAGCAAAGCAAAGATTGAAAATCAGGTGCCCTGGGACCTGGGACTCTCAAAGGCTATTAGGCACAGTGACAGGCTTCTTGGAGATGGGCAAGTGTATTAAAACTGGATTCATAATGAAGATAATAAATACAGTAGCCTTAATGTGAATAACCAGGCAAAACTTACCCAAACCTTCCCACAGGTAAGTGGAACAGAGGCTATCAAGTGAACTTTTGTTGTTTTGTTTGTGTGTTTTGTTTTCTTGTCTCTTTTCAGGCTCCACCCACATACAAGGGGAAAAAATGAGATCACTGTAACATACTTTCTATTACTTTTGACCTAAGAGAATTTATGCACCTTCTAGGGGCATATCTCAATGGACCATATGTTCATTTTTCCTCACAAATGGCAGGCTCACAAATTCCATTTTATAAGATTGAAGATTAGGCTTCAGGTTTATTTCTGTCCCACACATGGGAAAGAGACAAGCCTAGCCTTTCTGCCTATATGCCTTGAAACAAATCAATGAATCAATAATGATTTGTTTTTCCTCCTTTTCTCCCCTCAGCCCCCTTCTACCCTGAAAGCCAGGTAAAGAATGAAGAGGAACCAGAATGATTTCAAAGTGCAGTCCTTTTGTGTGAGGGTGATTTATGGAAACACCCCAGGCTTGAGTTCTGAAAGCCTTTTCGCTGTAGACAAAGCAGAGAAGACAAACAACACAGTGATCTCGGTGTATAAAACTATACTTCTTTGTGTGGGATTTGGTTTAAGCCCATTTTGAACTGCCAGTTCATTGTTTAAAAATGCACACCTGCACAGAACCAGTTGTGGTCAAGAAGTTTATTAGCAAAAGAATGTTCGTCAGTTCCTGGAAATCCTATATAAAGAACCGTCATGGTTTTTGTTAAGAATGAGATTCCCCATGAGTTACCAAAATCCAGTCGAACATCCTGCCTTAGCTAAGAGGAAGTTTGGAGAAGAAATAACTCTGGGATGGGAAAAGGATCCAGGAAAAACCTAGGAAAATAGGCAAACACAGCCTTACTTGAACTTAGTATCAATACAGTGTAGGGACATGAAAAGGTGTGGCATGGTCTCCCCAGGTGTGACAACTGATCTAGGTACAAGGAAATAATAGATGGGAAACGTTTTTTCACAGCTGAGAAATACTGTATCAGTGTAAAACTGGGCGTCCTGAATGACACTGAGCCCTAATATTTTTTCAAAGCTTTATGGCTAGAAATGGGGCAAATGGTTTTTTTAAAGCTTCCAGGTGGATCCTTGTGTCTAGAGACAGCAGCCTTAAATTCACCTGTGTTTGTGGAGCAGCTGCCAGTGGAGGGCATGGACAGTTGTTCAGAGAGCATTTTGGTTCCGCAAAAAGAAACTCAGAACCTTTTCTAATGTGGATGTTCGCACAGCATAGGACTCTGCATAATAGTGTAAAACCTTCTTTGGGGGCGGAGACAGAGATGCAGATTATGCTTCCTTTTGGAGGAAGATCTCATAGTTGGTTTGCTTGTTACAGATTTTAGTAGAATGGCGGCCCAGGGCAGAGGTGCCTGCTGGGGATCTCTCAACAGTTGAAAAAAGGTAGCCCCTCAGCTCAATGGCTTGTGGCAGGCCAGCAGGGGAGGTGCTGTGGGAAGTCTGTGGAGAGGTTCTGCTGTGTGCATTTTAATCCCCTTCTGTTTTCCAAAGGCTTTCGTAATCTCTTGTTAAATCAATGAATCAATGGTCTGGTCTTTGGGGAAAGGGAGATGGGACCGGGTCTACGTATGGCGGCAGGCAGTTGGTGGAACAGGACAGGCAACCTGGGTAAAGTGGGGTTGCCATCTGAAGGAGTGAAATGGGGATTCTGGGAGAAACGTGTCTCCTGGGCAGAACTTGGGAAAAGACAACAAGCCCTAAGATTAAGCAGGATCCTTCTAATTTCAGTGTTGAAGAGGAATGGGATCCTTGAGGCTAGTGCTTTGAGGCAGGGAGTCAGATGGTCGTTCCAGGCACGAAGTGAGAGCAGATTTCCTAGGAGCTCACCCTGGTGTCCCCACTCCCTACCTGTGTGTCTGTGGGGAGTGACATAACCTCTCTCCACACCAGGTCCTGCATCTATTAAAATGGAGATAGTGAATGTAACTGTCTCAAGGAGTTTAAACGAGGACTGAAGAAAATAACATATGTTAAGTAGCCAAAGTACGTGTCAAAGTGTCTGGAATAATAAATGTCCAATAAATTATAACTTTTATTATTTTATAAACTAGAACTTAAGTGTTTATCACTGCAGCAGAAATAGACAGGGAGGAATGTGTACCAGGGACAAAGGTCTCTCAACCCCACAAGCAATTCCTGACACCAAGCAGTGACTCAGTAAATTTTTCCCAAGTGATGAATCACATAGACAAGGTGCGTCAGTTTACATTGAGTTGGGACTCAGCTTCATGTACCGAGTTATTTTTTAACTGCTTTCTAAAACACTTGATAGAAATAGTAAGGTTATCCCACTGGGCTTGTTATGCCAAGAAACACAGACATGTGATCGAGTCGGTTCCAGGCTGTCACTGCTCACTCACCCTCGCTGTGTATCCTGATCTGCAACCTTCCCTAGGACTCCTACAGGAATTGCTCTGGTTTGGCCTGTTTATGTCAGAGAGGACCCCTCAGCATGGGGATAAGTAACAATCACTAAGGGCAGGTGTAACATGGGGCTGCAGGAGGCTTGTTCCTTTGCTAGACTCTATATGAACACTGTTGAGTGGCAAAGTCAATGAAAAGATGTAGAGACATGAGCAGCAAACAGGCAAGATGCCACCATACTCTCTCCATGTTGTCCCCTACCAGGGACATGGGACTGAGAACTAGAAGCAAAGTGAGGGCTGCACTTCGTCCAATATCATAAAGAGGGGAAGGAAGGAAGAAAAGAACTAGAAGGGGAAATAAAAAGAACTTACCTTTACAAAACCAAACTCAAACTACCACATACCCAAGAAAGAATTGTTACCTGACTTGTGATATAATCGAATAGGCAATAATCATGTAGTTCATTTTCACATTATGTCATGAAGCTTCATAAAATGGAATGGATAATGAGACAGGAAAAGGAATCATGGAATAGAAGCTGTTCTCTGGATCTAAGATACACAGAACTCCATCGGGGTATAAAGGGAAGAGTCCCAAAACCCGCCAGGGGTAGGAGAGTGCTAGGAAATGCAAAGTGAGATATCTACTCTGAAGGAACTTGACCAGGCTTTATTGCTTGGGATGGCATTTGGAGTAGGTCCTAGATGACCTTCAAGGAATGTTGGGATTTTGACATGTAGATTCAGGTCTGGTCAGGATCACTGTAGATCCCAGCTCCAGTTAGGGTGTGGATTTAAGTTGCGTCTCTGACCACACATGCTAATTCCATGATCTCTAAATGCATACAAGTGGTAATTAAGGGAAGGGAGCTAATATTTTTTAGTATCTTTTGTGTGCTAGGGTACTGTGCTAGATGTGGCTCTAATTTTTCAGTAGCACTCGGCAGTAGATATTATTCTTGTTTTACACAGGAGGAAGCTGAAGTTCAGAGAGACTCTTGCATCTGGGAGCAGCAGAGTTAAGATTATAGACTGGCTCTGCCTGCTCTTTCCTCCACAGAAGAGAGAGTCAGAAACTGGATGAGAGAAGCTGTCAAAATGAGGTTGTGAGCATGTGTTGTGATTAAGCACTGAACGAAATCATGCAGTTATGTTGGGTCCCTCCCCTTACCCCTGACTGGAAGCATACACTTTCTGCATGAACTTTGAAACTGTGCAAACCCTATGGTGTAGACATTCTACTTTGCACCTTAGCGCTTACTGTACAGTATTTACCGCACAGAAAATTTACAAATAAACACAAGGAAGTACGCTCAAGAACGGTCACTGCAGTATTTCGGCAAAAACACATCAAATCAACCAGCCAAACAAAAAATGCTAAAAGCCTGTTGATGAGAGAACTTTTTTCAGAGCAATAATGAGAACCAAACCAGTTTGTAGATTAAAAAATAAAAAAACATTACTGAGGGAAAATTGACGGATACAATTGTACATATTTAAGGTGTATGGTGTGGTGATTTGATATACATAAATGTTGTAGAGTGATTACCAAGATGAAGGTAATTAACACATCCACCAATTCACATAGTCAACATGGGTTTTGTTTTTTGGTTTTTTTGTTTGTTTTTTGGGGGTTTTTTTGGTGAGCATGCTTAAAATCTGTCAACTTTCAAGTAAGGGATACTGTGTTATTAACGACGACCATCATCATGCTGTATATTAAATTCTCAGAACTTATTCTTACAACTGAAAATCTGTGCCCTTTGATCAACATCACTTTATAAACTCCTCTTCCCAACACCTAGCAACTAACATTCTATTCTGTTTCTATGAAATTGCTTTTTTTTTTTTTTTTTAAGATTCCACATCTAAGTAAAACCATACGGTATTGGTCTTTCGCCTTCTGGGTTATTTCACTAGCATAATGCCCTACAGATTCATCCATGTTAGCACAAATGGCAGGATTTCCTCCTTTTTATGGCTGAATAATATTCTATCATATATATGATATGTCATATATGTAACTATATATAACATATACAATTATGATAGAATATATATATAATATATATATTTCTTTATCCATTCATCTCCTGAAGGACATTAAGGCTGTTCTCATGTTCCTATATTTTGGCTCTTATGGATAATGCTGCAGTGAACATGGGTGTGTAGATATGATATATGATTATTTAACAATTTCTTTGTTAAATATTTTTTTAGAAATTGTTTTATTAATGTTTATTTTTAGAGAGAGAGAGAGAAGAAAAGAGAGAGTGGGGGAGGGGCAGGGAGAGAGGGAGACAGAGAATTCAAAGTGGGCCCTGTGCTGTCAGCCGCGAGCCCAGTGTGGGGCTCGAAGTCACAAACCGTGAGATCATGACCTGAGCCCAAGTCAGGTGCTCCACTGACCATGAGCCACCCAGGCGCCCCTCTTTGTTAAATATTTGCCTTGTTCCAATCTTTCATCATTATATATGGTGTACTGATAGATATCTTCATATATATATAGTTGCTGCTTTGATGATTATTTCCTTAGGATATACCCCCCCAAAATTAACAGGGATTCTTTTTTTCTTTTAATGTTTATTTTGAGAGAGACAGAGCACATGAGGGAGGGGCAGGGAGACAGAGAGGAAGAGAGAGAATTCCAAGCAGGCTCCGTGATGTCAGCACAGTCCCACATAGGGCTTGATTCCACAAACCATGAGATCATGACCTGAGTTGAGATCAAGGGTCAGATGCTTAACTGACTGAGCCACCCTGGTCCGAGACAGGGATTCTTAAATAGGTAATGTTTTTAAACTTTCTAAATATCCTTTTATTTGTATTGTTTTGATTGAGGTATAATTAACATGCAACACTATATTAGTTTCAGCTGTGTAATAGGATGATTTAGTATTTGTATATATTGTGAAATGGTCACCACAATAAGTCTAGTTAACATCCATCACCATACATAGTTATTAAAGAAATGTTTGTTTCCTGTGATGAGGACTTTTAGGATTTGTTCTCTTGGCAACTTCTAAATATGCAACACAGTATTATTAACTATAGTCACAATGCTGCACCTTACATCCTCTGGACTTATTTATTTTATAACTGAAAGTTTGTACCTTTGACCCCCTTCACCCATTTCCTTAGGATAGACTCCCCAAAATTCACCAAGATTCTTAAAGTAGTATTTAGTGGACAAAATATGCTATATGAGCATTAAAAAACACACTAAGAGGGGCGCCTGGGTGGCTCAGTCGGTAAACCGTCCAACTTTGGCTCAGGTCATGATCTCATGGCTTGTGAGTTTGAGCCCCAGGTCGGGCTCTGTGCTGACAGCTCAGAGCCTGGAGCCTGCTTCAGATTCTGTGTCCCTCTCTCGCTCTGCCCCTCCCCTACTTGTGCTCTGTCTCTCTCTCTCTCTCTCATAAATAAAATATTAAAAACACACACACTAAGATTATTCTAAAAGTTAATTAAATTAATTAACTCAGTCCTCAATAATAAAAAGCATGGGAAAACATATCCAGGGACTGATCTCGTTTACTTTTTTATGCTAGCTTTATTTTTTTTTTTAATTTTTTTTTCAACGTTTTTTTATTTATTTTTGGGACAGAGAGAGACAGAGCATGAACGGGGGAGGGGCAGAGAGAGAGGGAGACACAGAATCGGAAACAGGCTCCAGGCTCCGAGCCATCAGCCCAGAGCCTGACGCGGGGCTCGAACTCACGGACCGCGAGATCGTGACCTGGCTGAAGTCGGACACTTAACCGACCGCGCCACCCAGGCGCCCCTGTGCTAGCTTTAGAAATACTTCTTTAAGTGCATTTATAGTAATCTGTAAATAAATGCACAAAATTTTAAAAGGTAAATAAAAACACACAACTCATTGACCACAATGTTTACCTCTGCAGAAGGGGCAGGATTAGAGATGGTCATCAAGAGAACTATAACTTTCTCCAAAATATTTAAATATTTTACAAAGAGTAGGTCAAATTGCTATATTTTTATGAAATTTAAAATATCCCTTCCTTTATATGTAAGTCTTTACAAAATAGGGTAAATTTTGTTCCCTTGAGTCTATAAGCATGGAAATAATGTGTGTCCTTAAGGCGATTTACATAATTTACAGAGAACTTTCTGCTACCTGATTGGTTATCACAATAGCCCTGTAAGCCAGGCATTGTTGCATTTTAATCTGTAAAGCAGATACACACATTGGGCAGTACGTGCTAAATCCACAAAATTCCTCCCGGCTGATATTCAAGAAGATGGCCCTATTTTGGTTCCCTAAGATCTCCTCCCTGCTCTGTTACCACAAAGCTCATTCCTTCCCTCTCTCCCTCTCCCTCTTCCTCCCCTCCCCCTTCCCTCCCCGTTGCTAGCTTTGAGAAGTTAAGAGGCCAGATTGGGGAACCCCATGTGGGAATGAACTGTGGGCAGCCTCTAGGAGCTGATGACATCCTAGGCTGACAGCCAGCAAGGAGCCCTCAGCCCTCCAATAGCAAGGAACTGAATTTTGCCAATGAGGTAAGTGAGCTTAGAAGCAAGTTCTCACCCCGATGAGACCACAGCCCCAGCAACTTTGAAGTCCTGCAAGGCTCAAAGCAGAGGATCCAGCCAAGCCATGCCTGAGTTCCTGACACAGAGACTGTGAGACAGTAAATGTGTTGTTCTAAGCCATTAAGTTTGTGGTAATATCATCACATAACAATATAAAAGAAACACTTTTTCCATTGAAGGAATTGAAAATTTGAGGCACATCTTTGGGAGCAGACTATGCTCAAGAAATTATAAAATTGGAATATCCACCATCATATTGCTCATGCAGGGGATGAAGGTCAAGGTAAGTCATGCACTGGCCCCAGTAGAGCAGCCCTGACCTCTCTGAACCAGGATTCTTTTGTTTTCACTCTATGGAAGTGCTGACATGTCAGCTGTTTTTGCATGTGTGAAAGGATCTTACACAGAGGACTCATGTCTTAGAACATGCACGTGGTGTTTGTACAGCAAAAATAATGTTGGTTCACAAGACCTACGTATATAGGATTTTACTAGAGCAGAGAGGCCTTGGAAAAACCTTCCAACCCAGCAAGCTTGCGTTTTCTTTTTAAAGCAATACCAACCAAGCTTAATTTAAATCAATAGAGAAGGTAAAGGGGGGAAAGGGGGAAAATATTACCTAAGCACAAGATAACAAAAAGGAAAGTGGTAGGCAACATATATAAACCTGGGGAGAGTGAAAATTCAAGTAAAATGTTAGTGGAATTAATTGTTTCTCCCCTAGAAACGTGGCTGACTTACCTCCCTATTAGAAGGTGGCCTTCGCTGAGTGCCTCTTGATTGAAGGGAAAGCATGTACCTTGGCCATGTCATAGTCACTGGCTTACTAAAGGTTGCTGCTCTCTTTCCAGCACCTGTGGCAAGAAGCAGGATATGCTCAACTGGAAGAAAGGAAAAAAGAAAAAAACAAAAAAGCAAAAATATTAGCAACATTGTTTAAAGGAAAAGCTGTAAGAGAAGATGGAAACAGCTTACAATGATCCAAAAGGGAGACATTAAGGCAAAGAGGAAATGTTAATGTAGGCTAAAAACACTTCTGCCTGGGAAGAAAATGAAAAATTCCCCTAATGGCTGATTCAAAAGCAATAATAAGCCTAGTAAACGTTGAATATACACCTACTGAATTAAACAACAGGAATATTGCAAATGATTAGTTAGCACCTCGAGTCATCATTGCGCTAAACTTTTATCCATTTAGCAGATATTGGCATGCACTAACTCTTTTATGTTTCAGCACAACCCTATGAGGTACACAGTGTTGTTAATCTCCATTTTACAGACCAGGAAACTGAAGGCAGTTCTCAAACGTGCCCACCTCGCTCGACTTGAGAGTGGAACTGGGATTTGAATTCAGGGCTCTCTGATCCGCTAGTTTTCTCAAGTTCCATGGTGATAGTAGAAAGGAAGAGCGGGGCAGAGTCAAGGTTAAGAAATGCCCACATGCAGAAGGGAGGAAAGACCATGACTTATTCCTGGGGGTTAAGGAGCCCAGTGATTGCGGAAAAATGCCCCAAGAGATGAGTAGAACAATGGCAACAAAGGCACGGTGAGAAATGCTCTTGGGATAAAACGGAAGAATAGTGGAAAATTTGATTTTAAAACCACTTTCCCAACCACTATGCTGATACTGGAGTGAATGAAAGAGAATGCCTGCATTAGAATCACTTGGGAATGTGTTGGACTCTGGATCCCGGGGCAGCCCTGAGAATCATTTTAACAAGCCATCATTGACCAGGGGACCCTCTACAGCTAGGGAAAAATTCTGCACCAGAATGTAACTAGGAGGATGCTACTCACTGGTAGGAATGGCCACAGTAACTGGATATGTTTAGGTAACACTGACAAGAAGGTTAGCTCCCTTAGGAACCCAAGTCATAGATTTACCTGGCCCAAAGCCAGGCATGGGTATGGCATGGGTTAAATGAAAAATAATAATAATAAAAATTAAAACATCATGAATAAGGTGATGTCTCTCATCCCTTCACTCCTGTACTAAATAAACAAGCAAATGAATGAATGACTAAGACATGGTGTAGGCTGACAACATGGGCCCCTGGATGAAGCTGTAATCAGTGGCAGTGAGCACAGCACCCATTCTGCCATGCTTCCACAGCTAGGTGGCCAATAGATGGTGGGGCACGCCCTATACCACCAGTGCCAACCTGAAGGGCAGTCTGGACGGGCAGTCAGTCTGGGGAATACCTGAAAGACACCTGAAATTTGAGAGGTCCTATAATAAGCAAGGTTCTGTGTTTTGTTTTTTATCTCTGTACGTTGGGTGTGTTTAGAACATGACTTATGGTACTCATGAGATTGTCACCTGCTGTCTCTGCTTCCTTCTCCTAGTCAGATAAAAGCTGTGAAACATTGGATTTCACCTTGTCTAGTATAAAATTTTTTCCAGCTTTAGAGATACCATCGACACATAACATCGTATAAGTTTAAGATATACAGTGTGTTGATTTGATACGGTTATAAAATGTAAAATGATTAGCACAGTAGTGTTAGCTAACACCTCTATCATATCACATAATTACCATTTCTTTTTGGTGGTGAGAACCTTTCAGGTCTACTCCCTTAACAAGTTTCTCGTATATAATACATTATTGTTAACCACAATGCGGTGCATTAGACCCCCAGAACTTATTCATCTTCTAAACGGAAGTTTGCACCCCCACCTTCTTTAATTTCATACTCCTTGGTGAAAGGAGGTGGGGGGGGGAGCAGACTGGAGATGATGCAGAGAGCTGGCGACTTAAGGAGTCTAATAGACCTTTTCCTCTCCACCATTTCTGCAGGAAGGTTTCATTCCAGCATCTGTATTTTATCCTAGCATCTCACAAATCTCTCTTAACACAGACCATCACCTGAATCCCTGTAGCCCTTGTATCTCTAAAGGCATCCCTGCACTGTGTTTACCACTGTTACTCTCACCAACAGACATGAAGCTGAGACGATATTTCTAAAAATAAAACAGCTCCTCCTTCTCTACCTGTCTTCGAAACTGGGTACTGAAACAAAGCCAGGAACACCCTTCGTAGCAACTCCCTCGCTGCCAGGAGATTTGTTTTCAAAGCGTCTGACAAGCCACATCCGATTCATCCTCAAAACTGACTTGTCAGGGAAATAAACAAGTGTCAAAACTTCCCAAGAAATCTAGTGATGAAAAGGCCTTTAACGATGAACAAATTAAATTCAGTTCTCACACCAAGCAACAGAAAGAAAGCGAAGTGAAAAGCCACAGAAGACAAGCACAGGTATGATTTAAAAATTTTTTTAACATTTATTTATTTTTGAGAGACAGAGAGAGGCAGAGTATGAGCAGGGAGGGGCAGAGAGAGAGGGGGAGACACAGAATTCGAAGCAGGCTGCAGGCTCCGAGCTGTCAGCACAGAGCCCGAAGTGGGGCCTGAACTCACAAACCGCAAGATCATGACCTGAGCCTAAGTCAGACGCTCAACCGACTGAGCCACCCAGGCACCCTCAGGCATGATTTTAGATAAGGCCAGAGATGAGGGACTGTTAATGAGAAACAGATATAGGAGGGATCATTGCGACAGCAGACGCCCAGGAGAAGGGGGCTGAGCTGGGCAGGTCTTGCAGGAGAGGTACTTTGGGGCTGACAATTACTCAGCGTTTTATGAAAATGTCCCACCCACGGGCATCTGCTGGAGAATCATCTTTGCACCTGCTTTTGCCACTGGCATCCGTGCGTCTCTTCTCCAACTCTTCTGTCCCAGGGCAGACGTGTGCACGGTGGGATTCCCCTGCCTTGTTTCCGCTGCTGCATTCCTCTCTAATGCTGTCAGATCAAATGAACACGCTCTAGGTGACCGCTCAATACTTCAGGCTTCAGGCTCTTAGATGAGCTGTAGCAGTCTAACGGTGTGATGGTTTCCATTAAATTCTGAACCTTGCCCTGTAGGGATGGAGCTACAAAAATGCATAAATTATTTACTGTAAGGGCTTTGCTGATGACTGATAAAATCAAATTAGCTGCTTTGGGCTAAGGATGAATTTGAAACAGAATTTCCTTCTTTGAAGAGACAGTGACAAATCTATTTGATAGGTCTGCATGTTAACTTTTTTTTTGGTTGAAATTTTAACAGAATCCTTTGTTAGGCAAAATGAATGAGATTGGCCGAGGTGATGAACTAGTTTTTTCCCAAAATGTTTATTTTTGTCACATTATTAAAGCCATACCCATCCATATAGATTTTATTTTTAAAAGAAAAAAAAAACAGGAAAACCACAACAAAAAAACCACTCACCCATAATCCCAAAATCTGATATTTGGAGCATTTACTCATAGCCTTTTGTCATGTGGGTGTATTAGTATGCAAGTTTTTAAAGTGAAGTCATTTTTTATATATGAATATTTACTTTCTTCATATATTCATTAAAATCTATGTTAATGAGTATATAATATTCCATATTCTGACTCCATTTTTTTATTACTGCTTTAGTATAATTATTCCGCCAAAAGGTACAAATACTTTTAAAGCTCTTGATATACATTGCCATATTATTTTCCAGAAGCTCTGATTTTATTTATTTATTATTTGAGAGCGATAGAGAGCACACATGTGATCAGGGGAGAGGGGCAGAGGGAGAAGTTAGAAATCAGTAACAGAAAAACTGGAAAACTCACAAATTTGCTGAAATTAAACAGCACACTTTTTTTTTTTTAATTTAGACAGAGAGGGAGAGAGAAAAAATGCAAGCAGGGGCGAGGAGCAGAGGGAGAGACAAAGAATCCCAAGCAGGCTCCATACTCAGCCTGGAGGTCAATGCAGGGTTCTATCCCATAACCTGGGATCATGACCCGAGCCAAAATCAAGAGCTGGGTGCTCAACCAACTGAGCCACCCAGGTGCCCCTGATTCAATTTATAATCTCACCAGTTATGTATGGGTTTTTAATGTTTGGGTTTGGGGATTAAAAACTCATAACAGAATTCGTTTCATACATACGGATACTTCTCAAAACATTTGCTCATTTACTAGATGAAAATACTCTCTCATTGCTCTTTGAATTAACTGACTAATGAAATTTACTACTTTTAGGCTTTCAAGTTAGTCTTTCAAAGAAACTGGGGTAGTGCATAAAGAGTTTTGCTCTGTTCCACTCCTTCCTGGCCACATGATTTCCTAATTCTCTCATTATGACTGATATAACCAAGAGTACCTGTATTGAAGTAAAAATATATCACTTTTTTGTAACTTAGCTGGTTCCCACATGAGATGCAATCCTAGTCTGATTCAAATCCTAGTCTAGCATGTTCAAATAAACATGCTACAGGAGCCAAAATTAATGACAATGTTTAAAATGTATATCTAATTTGACTTGTCTCTCTTAAAGAACATTTTTTAAAGACATAATTTATCATTCATGATATTTCTTTAAAAATCATCCTATTTCTTCTGTTCATTTTTGCCCCATGGATACTTGAAAGTTTCTTTCTCTTTCCATCAATATTCTCCATCAAAAGCTGCATCCAATGTCCCAGAGCCCTTAGTCCTTGCCTTTTACATCAGACCCTCTTTCCTCCTGATACTCATGTCTTAATTTCCTCTATTCCTACTCCAAATTTGGTATCACAAAAGTCTGAATCATGTTGCTGAAGAATGAACTTTGGTTGACGGAATGGTAAGGCAGACACACATGCACAGTGACATATCTTTTCTCCACCTTGGCTTTCTTTCTTCTTTTTTTTTTTTAATTTTTAAGTGTTTTTTAATATTTGAGAGAGAAAGAGCGTGAGTGGGGGAGGGGCAGAAAGAGAGGGAGACACAGAATCCGAAACAGGCTCCAGGCTCTGAGCTGTCAGCACAGAGCCCGACGCGGGGCTCAAACTCACAGACCACGAGATCATGACCTGAGCCGAAGTCGGATGCTTAATCAATTGAGCCATTCAGGCGCCCCACCACCCTGGCTTTCTAAACTCCACTGCTGTTAATATGTAAATTAAACTTTGTCACAAATCATCTGTGTTTGTACAGTAGAGTCCTATCTCAAACTGAGTTAGCACTTGTTGATGTCCAATTAAATAAAAATTTCAAATGTCATTAAGGGCCCACTACACCCAAGGTATTGTACTCTATGCTCAAGAAACAAAGAAACTTACAAAGACATACAATACCTGTTTCCTGCTCTCTATGTGCCTTCGGTTGGAAAGATGAAAATTATAAACAAGGGGGGGGAAAGCCCTATCTTCCAAAATAAAATGTAACAACGATGTAATTCAAGAGAAATGTTTTAGAAAGTTCATAGCCACTAGAGTAGTACAATAAGACTGTAATACATTTTCCCCATCTCCTTTCTTCAAACAAAACACAATCACCCCAGGTGGAAAGATATGGCAGCAGGGTCTTCAGCTTCCAATTTTTGGGTAAAGTCTGGTCTAGAGAAGGTGGCCTCAAATTTTGGATTCTCCAAATGTGGTTTTGTTGTGGAAAATGTGCCTTTCTCATCTCGTGTTTACTTGTCTGTCTACTAGATGCCATTCACTGGGTATACCTTCTGTGGGCCACAGAGATGGCCTTGCTTTCCTGTAGTTTCCAGGGGGTATATTTCATGAACGGGCCTCGATTTGGGCTCTAGTTGACTTTGTTTTCTATTTCCCTGATCTTTCTTATTCATGTTTTTGTCTTATTCATGTTCCCCGCCGCCCCAGCATTGTATGTTTTTTTTTTGTAAGATGCCATAAATTCCTAACACAAAACTGCATATAAACAACAAAGGGATGTTTCTAGTTAATCGCGTGCCAGCATTTCTTGCCTTGTATTTGATTAGCTATTTGAGGACAGGGGTTCTGTCTCCCTCATTAGAATATGGTATTTATTTTTGCATTTGTCTTAATACTCAACATTGTATGCAATATATTTCTCAACAAATTGTTTGTATTTATAATTTATCCCACTGAAATAGTTTTGTTGAGCATTGTCCTTGATTGAAACAACAGTTCTCCCTCAGTTCTGCAATCACGCAGGCAAGAGGTGCTGAAATATCCAAAATAAAGCATTTGCACAGGAAATACCAGGCTTAAGAAGATCTGCCATATCGTGAATAGATAAGATCACCCAAACTAGCTAGCTTAACTTTTTAGGAACAAACAGATGGTCAATAGTTCATTATAATCACTGAGAACCAAGATGAAAATGGTCTCACTCAAAAAGGAATTTTACAGCCTCTAGCTGAAGTTTAGGATCAAGCTGAATAAAACTGGGCTGTTGAAGAAGGAAACTGGATGATTATATCTTGCCCAGTCTCCACTGGACACCCAAAGGGAAGAATTAGGAAAGAAAAGCTTTGGCTTTTCTTTGGGAATGGTCCTTCCCTGGTTTGACTTTGTAGAAAAAGCTAATTAAACAATGCCAGATGAAAAACACAGGCGGCTGACCCAAGATTTGATCAACATAGCATTTGCTCAGTTTAATTCAGTGAGCATTTCCCTGTGTGTTCTGTGTAAGACACTGCCCCAGGCAAGATAGGAATGTGAGGGAGATAGAAGAATGTGGGGGAGGCATAAATGAACAAAAACACAAAAGACACAAAATCTGGCCCCAGAAATTGGGGAGGAGCTCATGGAGAAGGCATTGGAGGAGGGGTGAGTCAGAGAGCCCGAAATGGAAGGATGGGTATTATTCCAGGAGGAGGAAACCTTCAGCACAAGGGCATGGTGATGGAAACTGTGCTGTGTAGTTGGAAAGGCGGGTTGGATGGCTAGACGATTGGGGAGATGGCAAATTACCAAAATATCAAAATATTTGGAGATACGTGGTGACTCAATTACATGCTCCGGTTCCATGTAGATGTTTGGAGTCCTAAACAGCCAGATACTGGCCAGGGAAATTTATCTCATGCATGTTGTATGGGTAGTGGGAGGACCATAGGGAAATCCATCCTTTCTCACTCCCTTCCCCCACTCCCAGCTAAGCCAGGACTATTTCTACAGGGAATCTCAGAACTAATACTAGTATCTCGTTCATAGAGCTGAGTGGTTCTTTTTGTCCTATGTCAAATATTTCACTTTATTAATATTAGCACTTCAGATCAAGATGATCTTTTCAAAGCATAGTTTCTACTAGATGAGTGGTTCTTAAGGTACATTCAGTGAAATCCTAAGGTTCCTTTGGAAACACCTCCAGGTTTCCCAGAATGGAGAAGGAAATATATCAAAATGAGGAGGAAACAGGAGCAGACACTCACCCCATTTCAAAGACAGCAGATCTGCGTTAGTCTATTTTATACATGAGCCCTCTGCCTGCAACTTTATTTGGGAAAAAAGGGGGGATTCCATATCACACACACACACAAAAAAAAAAAACAGCAACAAAATGCTTTCATAACCTAACATTCAGAAAACGCAGCAAAGCTATGGGAGTGGGAGGGGCATGAAGGGCAAGTGTAAGAAGGAGGGATGTAGACATCAAGACATCAATATTAACGACTGGGGTCTCAAATCCATACTTAAGTGTAACTTGGAATTTTATGACTTTTACCTTCCTGGAAAAAAAAAAAAAGAATCCACTGTATGGATTCTCTTGGCTTGGGCAAGCCATAAACAGGCAAACTTCAGTAATAATACCTATACTTTTTGAGAACTTACTCCATGGCAGGCACTGTGCTAAGCATTTGTATGTCTATTTACAGCAAATCTTTACAACGAATCAAAAGGTCATCATTGGGTGGTTCAGTCGGTTGAGCGTCTGACTTTTGATCTCAGCTCGGGTCATGATCCCAGGATCCTGGGATTGAGCCCCACATTGGGCTCCATGCTGAGTGTGGAGCCTGCTTGAGATTCTCTCTCTCTCCCTCTGTCCCTCTCCCCAGCTCACACACTCTCTCTCTCACTCCTCTCTCAAAATTAAAAAAAGGTTGCCATTATTTTAAACTATATTTCTTTTAAATAAGGGGACAAGGTTGAGAAAGTTATGTAACATTCACCAAATCACAGTTAATAATAATTAGTAAATGGGGTAATTCATAACAATAGGAACAGCCGATAGACACTATACAAGATGTTTCTACCTCCTCCAAGTCCAATTTCAAGGGCAGACACTGCCTATGGGACCCAATGGTTATACTGGAAAATTCCACAGGAAGAAATTCATCCATCTGCCACAGCTCCTGCAATCTTTGGATCTTTAACTTTATGACTCTTCCTTATCTCTTGTCTCTTTTCCCTCATGAACTCCAATATAGTTTTTTAAGCAATGAGATCGGTGAGATATACCAAATGTTTACATGCAAAATATGTGATTTATGGGCTTGTAATTATATCCTATCAAAATTTTTATCAAACTATTATCAAAATTTTCTCTTACCTTATGACAGTAGCCCTCAAAGCTTCAGAAAAATATATTAAATTTTTATCTTAAAAAAAGATTTCTATTACCAAATATTGTATTCCAGATTGTTGCGGGCTAGTGTCTCACAAGTTCTTTCCTACCCCTAATGTCTCAGCCTCAATAACTCATTGTTAAAATAAAAACAGGCCTGTCTTAAAGAGTGGTGTCACAATTTCAAATAATGTCCATAAATTGTCTCCTCTAGGCCTGGTCCACAATAGGTATCTTGTGCTATAACGTTGGTAATAATTGTAACGTATGTGTATTTCTCCACTACTTGATTATAAAGTCCCGAATGGAGTAGCTGTTTCGTTTATAGTTACTTCACTGCATTGAGTTTGATAGTTTGTGGGTGCTGTAAGCTCGACAATTTAAGTCCACAGTGCTTGCTTTACTGAGGATTGGGAAAGAGGAGGCATGGGGCTTGGCTGGGGCAGGCATCTTGTAATTCCAAGAAGTGGTAGCCAAAGGAAAGCAGATGAGAAGGTGAAACAAAAGAGAGGGAGGGAGGGAAGGAAGGACAAGCATGCAAGAAGCTAAAAGGAAGAACAGAGCAAATGGGGGTGTTCACTCTTTACCGTCAATGGCAAAATGCCTCCTCATCTGAATGGTTTCTGCGCTTCATGACCAGGGGAGTCTTCCCTGCTCTCATCCCTTGAGCCTCCCACTCAGATCCTTTGCCGGGAACTCTTTTCCACCCCTTCCTTGCTGCCCCATGCTGAGCTGAGCTCCCCTCCTGTGCATTCTGCATTTGGCCATGCTTTCCTCTGCCCTGGCCTAGATCTGTGAATGCTGGCCATGTGGCAGAAGCCCCATTAGTGTTTGCCGAACTGGACTGCTAGAAGGTTCTGCACCTCTCACAGATCCATGGTGTAAACAAAAGAGTCTACACGTCCTGGGGATGACCTCGCATCCTCCAAGGTGTAGGCAGCTAACACACAAGCCAACCTGTTGAAAAAAAGTCTTGGTGACATCTCTGTCATTGCTCAGAGTGGCCACAAGTGAATGTTAACAAAAGCCTTCTTTTGTTAGCCATATGTGAAGTGGTTTAGTCAGAGCAGAATTAAAGCACATCTCAGAGGTGGTGGTGGAGAGCACTAAGCCACCTTATGAAAGTCACCTTCTAGCTCCAGGGGCCCTCATCCAACTGGTCTGCTAGGCCAAGAACTTTCTGCAAGTTGGCAAGAGCAAAGCCTCAATAGCCTGGAGCTAGTGTGATAGAATCCCTGGGTGGTAAGAGCATGTCAAAAGGCAGCAAAGAGGGTGAGGAGAGTAGCTGAGCACTGTCAGCTGGTGAAGCCACCAGGCTCCTTACACCTTGAACCTGGAGCCCTCCCACACTGTCTGCCTTACATCTACAACCCCCCCACCCCACCCCCCACCCCCTGGTAGCGACCAATCAGATTATGGCCCCCTTCTGATTGCACCAATCTCAAGTGCTTTGTGTTGTAAAGACCTAGGCTTGCCAGTAAGGCTTGGCAACAGCTAAACAGTTAGTAGCCTTAGGGCAGGGGACTTAAAGAACTTGGCCTACACCTGCTTTGTACGTGGAGAGGGAGCTTAGGATCCAGGGCCTGCAAGTCAGATAGCACAGATACAGAGATGTAGTTCAAAGATCCAGCAGTCACTAAAGGCTGGAATTGAGTACAAAGGGTCTTTGAGCTGATAATTGTCAAGTTCTCTTTCAGAGAAAAGCCTTTAGGAATAATGTCCCTAGAGTTGCCTTTTATATTGTAAATCTGTGCAGAGTAGGTTTTCTTAAACTACCTGATGGAGCTCTGTCACGGGGGCGTCTCGTGCATTGTAGGATGTTTGGCAGCATCCCCAGCTTTTACCCACTAGATGCCAGTGGCATCACCCTCCTCCTCCCAGTGGTGACAATCAAGGATGTCTCCAGACAGCACTAAATGTTCCCTGGGGCGCAAAAAGTGTCCTCAGTTGAAAACCACTAGTCTAGACAGTGGTAACTCTCATGTCCAGCTACAAAATAAAACCTAGTGTTGAAAGCTCCCTCAAAATACAGCCCGAGCAACCCTGATGATACCCCCATCTGGCTGTTTTTTCAAGACTCCAAGTTGGTTGCATTTCTCCCTAAGCCTCGTGCCAGTTCACCAAATCATTCTAAACTAGCCAAACTCACTGAATGCAACAGACCCAATGTCTCCCTGGAGGAAATGTTGACATGAGAATGGCTTCTTCAGGGTCACTCATTAAACCAACAGATTTTTATCAAACCATATGTCAGGTTATAGAGTTTTGGAAAGATTCATATGAAGCTTCTTACGAAATAAAGTCCCTTTCCTGTCTCAAAGGAAAGAAAACCATAACAATGCTTTGAAATTACCAACAAATCAGCTCTTCTGTACTGATTCTGGATAATTTGGTCATTTACTATCCTTAGGCTCAATCACCCTTCTGCCCTTTTGGGGCTGTACCTTCTCATCTCTGTGTTAATAGGAACTCAACATGAAGCTCTGCAGTGATCACAATGGACAGCCTTTCTCCAGATAGTGCGGTCCAGAAATCTGGAAGCAAGGGCGAACTGTTGACTGAATGCCTACTATTTGCCAGACACTCTTCCATGCATTACACATACAGTAGCAACAACTTTGACCAAAACTTAGCAACCTCACAAATGAGGAAACCATAAATGTAATCATGAGAAATATGAGAAAAATACATGCGAAACGAGACTGCCACCTGGCATGACAAAGGAGGGATCTAACTAGTCAAGAGAGGACCGCAGACAAAATACTTAGAGTGCACACCTACAGTTGAGGCTGACAGTGTAGGTCAAGACTCTGGGAAGTGGCCCTTCGCCCCTGAAGGTCCTCTCTCCTCTGAATCACCCCAGCTCCTTAAATGTAAGCCTGCTGTGGTCTTTACACATGCTGCTTTACCTTATCAAGACCTCTCTCTCTGTTTTTCTTCACCATCAGTCAAGGGCAGGCCCTTGCTGACCCATCCGGCATTTGGTACCAGAGCTGGGCTCTGACTGACGCTCCTGTTTATGGCATTCATTGTGATTTCCCCACCCAGGATGTTTGACTTGTGGCTCAGCTGCTACCCTGACTGGGGCTAGTTTTTCAGCCCTCTCCCCAAGTTAGTAAACCAGTGCCCCGGGGAGAAATACCCCAGAACACATCGGCTTGATCATTATTTCTTAGTTCAGGGACGGTAATACTCCCGATAAGTGTTTCATCACAACACGCTCTTCAAGCGCAGAGTCTGTTTGTGTGACTGGGAATCAGAGGCTCCTCACAAAGTCCTCAAGAGAAGGATGATAAATAAAGTGACGGACAGAAGACAGAATGCTCACACCTGGCCCAGGCCCTGGTCCGGTTAATATCCTGCCTCGTCTTTCACACCATGCTCTGTACTCCCTGCAGAGATATGAAACAGCATATGAGGGAAAACGCCGTGGGTCAAATAAAACAGCATGGATGAAAGGGCCTCCTGTGTGTAGACCCATTCTTCTCTGGGCCTCGGCCATAAATCCAAGCAATAGCACCTGCATCTTTCCAATGCAAAAGGAAGTTGTGCGGGTCATGAATAAACTTAAGAGTTTTGACCTCAAGAGGCACTTGCTACTTGTATTATTGTCTTACTTACACAGTCAACAGTTTTTTTCAGTAGAAGCTATTTTAGGGGCATAGAGCTCAGTGGGCACTAAGGAGGACACACGGATTAACAACACCTTGACCCTGCTCTTGAACGGCTTGCAGTGAAGCTACTCACAGTGGGGCTCCATGGACTGTGCTTGGCCTATGGGTTGTTTGTGACCCTCCATGATGAATAAGAAAGAAAAAATGAAAGGAAGCATTTAGAAAGTTGTGCCCAAGGGTGCCTGGGTGGCTCAGTTTGTTGGGCGTCTGACTCTTGATTTCAGCTCAGGTCATGATCTCACAGTTCACGGGATCAAGCCCCACATTGGGCTCTGTGTTGATAGTGTGGACCCTGTTTGGGATTCTCTCTCTCCCTTTGTCTCTGCCCCTCCCCTGCTCATGCTCTCTCCCTCTCTCTCTCCCTCTCTGTCTCTCTCTCTCAAAAACAATAAACTTGAAAAAAAGAAAGTTGTATAGCAAATAATGTGATAATTGTTGAATAATAGCAAAAATTCAAGTTTTCATTTTATGTCTTATTCTTCATTCATTTCTACAAATGCAATACTTACTGTATTTTATAAAGGTAAGGGTCCTCAGTGTTTTACAACTAAGAAACAACTTGTCCTTAACCATCGACAGTTTGAGCAACACCGGTCAAATATATACATGATTAAAATACAAGGCAGATAAAAACAAACATGCTGAAAACCTGAAGTAGCTCAACGTTACACAGGAGGGGAGGAAAATTCTGGAAAACGGGGGTGCAAAGGTACAGGAAGCCTAGAAATGATGCAACTTCACTTTCCAAGTGGAACAAAGATTAATCAAAAGAAATAAATGTAACAAAGACATTATTATTGACACTAATGGTAGAAATGGTCCCAATGTGACAGTTTAAATATCCAGAAATATCACTTAGGTATGAAACTATTGGCACCACATGCAAAGAAGATTCTGGAAATCATACTGTTTCCTTCTGGAAGGAATGAACAGATTTGGTTGAAAACAAGCCAAGGAATCTCAGAAAATATCCACCAATGTCTCAAAGTAGAGAAGGCTTGGTACTGGGGACAGTGGAAGACCCCGTGAGAGTAAACTCCTCAATGTGCCCTCTAGGGTCACCTTTCTTCAGCCCATAAACAATATGCTGAGGTCACAGGGGTGGAGTTGGAGGAGTAGGTAAACTCAGTAAACGTCTCTCTAGCCTGGCACGGCAGAAGCCAAGTAAGTAACAATGTTGCAACAGCAAGTGTTTTAACCAATGCCTGGCAGCAAAAGAGTCATATTAAAAGGAGGAAAATGCTTGTAACCACACCAAATCAGATGCTGGCTAGCTGCAGGGTTTCTCTGAAACTCTGACTCCATACAGGAGCCTGCTCACACCACAGATGGGAAAAACTGAAATCTGAATGATACCCAGTCCTTGGGATGGAAACCAATCAAGAAGCGAGGTGGTTTCTGGTGCAGGCATTTGAACAAAATGGGAGGTTAATCAAACCGAGGCGAAGTTACCAACTGCAGTGGCTGCCTTGCTTGAGAAATTGAAGGAATAACAACATCCAACCC
Source organism: Neofelis nebulosa (assembly GCF_028018385.1). Lineage (NCBI taxonomy): Eukaryota > Metazoa > Chordata > Mammalia > Carnivora > Felidae > Neofelis > Neofelis nebulosa. Next base: position 146,586,660 of record NC_080785.1, on the reverse strand, counting down.
AAATCGCACGTGGTGCAAGAGTTGCGACCCACTTTTAAAAACTGAATGGGGAAGGGGCACCTGGGCGGCTCAGTCGGTTAAGTGTTAGACTTTGGCTGAGGTCATGATCTCACAGTTCATGAATTCAAGCCTTGCATCAGGCTCTGTATTGACAGCTCAGAGCCTGGAGCCTGGTTCGGATTCTGTCTCCCTCTCTCTCTGCCCCTCCCCTGCTCACACTCTGTCTCTGTCTCTCTCTCTGAAAAATAAATAAACATTAAAAAAAAATTTTTTTTAATGAATGGGGGACAAGAATAAAAGGAAAAGAATGAAAGAAAAAGAAGAAAGAAACACTGGCATTTCCCTACAAGAAAATGCTGCATCCCACCCCCAGTACCCTACAGGAAAGGGCTGCAGCATGAAGAGTGAGAGAGGGCAGGCAGACAGGGGAAAGAGGGAGAGAAAAGGGTTTTGTTTTAGAAGAATTTCAACTGAAAAAAAAAAAGACAATTGTTCTGAATTCTCAAATAATTTTTAAAGCACGTGGGTGAAATAAATGGCCAAAATGTGGTAAGAAAATGCAATGATATGGTGAATAAGGGTTTAGCAAAATTTAGGAAAGAAATAAGGGAAAAGTAATGCTTTTATAGGACATAAAACCACATGCAAAGCAAGGAGCACAATCACTGCTGCAGGAAACGGGCTTGGAAAACACATGAAATGTAGCAAATAATGAAATGTGAGAAGGAAGGGGATCCTGGGTGGCTCTGCCGGTTAAGTGTTTGACTCTTGATTTTGGCCCAGGTCATGATCTCACAGTTCATGGGATCCAGCCCCGAGTCCGGCTCTCTGCTGACAGCTGCCGAGCCTGCTAGGATTCTCTCTCTCTCTCAAAATAAATAAATATACTGAAAAATAAAAAGACTGGAAATGTTAATAGCCAGATTTTTAAAAAGATGTTAAAAAGGAAGAATGGTAGCTATACAGGGAAAGGCAATGTACATACACATATATATTCTGCACATTAAATATATATTATAATAATTTAATATATTATATCCTTTATATCCAAAAATGAATAATAGGTGATTGTTTTTATTAGAATAAAACAAATATTCATGTGAGGAAGACCTGTGTATGCACGGAGATGGCTGACAGATCCTAGGAAAAACTGATCTATATCAAACAATGTTGAGAAAAAAAGTTCAGTAAAATTACTGTACTTAAATGATCAAGAGAATTGTACAAGCATCTATGCAGAATAGGCAAGTCACTCAAGAAATGAAAAGAGACCAGGTAGGTGTCTCAGAGAATTAGATACCAGGAAAGGATGACAGCAGTAGGTTAAGGCTGTGTGGGCTTTGAGGCAGAAACACCTGGCTTGTCCATATGTTTGCTGGGCGACCCTGCACTCCTACCACTTACTTGAACTTTCTGGTCCTCAGTTTCCTCATTTGTACTCAAGGATGTATAAGAAAATCAGCCAGTGCATATTCTTCTCAATTCAGAGAGGTCATGAAGAGACAGACCATCCGTCAACTTATAGAAGCCAAAGAAGTCACCGCCGATGCATCAAAATACACACAGTAAGAATTGCTGGAAATACAAGGAGAAACTTCAAGAAAATAAGAGGAAAGATGACTTCATACACCTCTCTAGTCCCCCTCTGGTGGGGTCAAGTAGAAATGAAATTAAGAGGCAGAAGTGGAGGGGCACCTGAGTGGCTCAGTTGATAAAGCGTCCAACTTCGGCTCAAGTCATGTTCTCACAGTTCGTAAATTCAAGCTCCACGTCGGGCTCTGTGCTGACAGCTCAGAGCCTGGAGCCTGCTTCGGATTCTGTGCGTGTCTCTCTCTCTGCCCCTCTTCTACTGCTCTCTCTCTCTCTCTCTCTCAGAATAAATAAGACATTAAAAAAAAAGAGGCAGAAGTGGATTTAAATAGTGTAATCATTTAGATAAATATCTACTTTCTGTCCTACAACCAAGAATACATATTAGTAAACTCAGGCAGCATGTATAAAAATGTTCCAAATTACTTTTTTAAAAATTCCAGAAAGTAAAAAATAGTACAGGCTGCACTCTTTAATCACATGTAACAAAACACAAAATACATGAAAGAACAAAAACTGCTAATAACAAACTCCCTGTCCAACAAAAAAAAATAAAATTAAAAAAAATCTCTACAACATCTCTAACGTTAAAGAGAACATCGAAACCACAAATGCAAAACATATGGAAAACAAAATGAGAACATTTCACCCCAAATTCTGAGGGAAATAGCAAAAACTAGTAAGGTAAAGGTCCTTCCTCACACACAGTCATTATTAGAACAAAACCGTAGAAACAGCAAGATGAGCATTTCCTCAAAAGTAGAACACACTGGGGGGGCGCCTGGGTGGCTCAGTCGGTTGAGTGTCTGCTTTCGGCTCAGGTCATGATCTCTCAGTCTGTGGGTTCAAGCCCCACACCGGGCTCTGTGCTGACAGCTCAGAGCCTGGAGCTGCTTCATATTCTGTGTCCCTTCTCTCTCTGCCCCTTCCCCACTCACACTCTGTCTCTGTCTCAAAAATAAACAAACATTAAAAAATAAAAAAATATATATAACACACTACAAAAATAACTAAGGAAGCACAGGGAGGGATCCATAAAGATAAAATAGGATTGGTATAGTAGAAAATGCAAGAAGTGATCCTTTGAAAGCCCAGGAAAACAGATAAACCAATGCATAGTTTAATCAATGATCAAAAGACGGACAGGCCGCTCAATACTCAAACTAGGAATGCGAGAGAAAAGAAATAACAAATTTAAACTACTAAGAAGCAACGAGGACGTGAAAAGATGTTCGCGCTTACAAATTATCACATGAATACAAATCAAACTAACATCGATATAACGTTTTTAGCCATGAGCTAGGCAAAGACATGTCACTATCCAGTTTAGGGGAGGATGGGGGACAATGAGACCATTTTTTAACCTGGTGAGGGTGAAAATCCATGCACTTCATCTGGAGGATGGTTTGGTAATATGTGCCAGACTTTTGAATGTGTGTAACCTTTGACTAAATACCTTTACTCACAGGAATATGTTTTAAGAAGATAACCAGACACACACATGCCCACGTGGGGCACAAAGAGCAAAACTTAATATTTAATATCCGATAAAACATGTGCCTTTAAAAAATTATGTTGTAGATTTGCATTTCTTGACTTGGAAAGATATCTACAACATGTGAGGCAAAAAAAAAAAAAAAAAGCAGCAGCATGTAAATGTGAAATTACAAATTCAAAAATAAGTACTTTGAATACCTGCTCTGTGCCAGATATCCCGCCAGGCATGGTGGGGAGCACCAGTAAACAAGACAGAGAAAGTTCCTGCCCTCATCGACACTGGAATAAAAGCATAAGCCAGCACTGGCCTGTAGCACGTGTCTGAGGAAAATGTTCAGCCTCTACGAACAGTAGTTATCTGTATTTGGTAGGATTTGGGGTAATTTCCTACTTTCTTCTTCATTTCTCTGCACTGATAGTTTCAAAATGCACATATCTGGTTATTTTAATCAGGAGGATGGAAATCACTCGTGGTTGAGAGCATGGTGGACTTGGGTGCTTAACCAGTGCTGGAAAACAAGGGTAGAATTTGCATTCATTGAGACTGCAGTATTTCCCATTACGATCAATATATGATCACTGTTTACCAAATTTAAAATGAGAATAATATGACCACCCATAGGAACATACAATGACTCTCACACAAAATCTTGTGTCTGGATTTAGCGAATCCAGAAGTCTTCTCAGTCTCCCTCATCCACAGATGAATGAAAAAATCAACTGATTACAGCTCTTAGGAGGCCTTAAATAACCCACGTTTCTCCAGGTGAGGTGAAGGAGCCAACAGCTGAAAGTCCTGTGTGGCTCCAGGTGGAGGTACATGCAGTGGTAAAACTCCACTGCAAAACCAGTGATTTCTTAGATGTTTGTAACCCTTTCCCATCGGGAAAAGCAGCGAAATATTTGAGGAAGAAAAGAATGCATGCTTTAAGTTCAACGTATTTTTCACGTTTGACTTTAATTTGGGGACTACACACTCAGTATTTTGATATTGACATCTGTTTTATGTTTTGATTATTCTTAAATGTGCACTTCAGTGGATATGAACTCCTCAACTTTTGGGTGACGTCTGTCATCCGAACCACAAAACTGTCTGCGGTTTCCCCAGGAGCCCATCGTGGGAATAATGGGGTCCGTTGCCTTCCTCAGTACCACATTCATTTGTCTTCTTTATAAGGCTGACATTAGCGTTGGAATGTCCTGCCTGCGACTGTCTTCCGGAAGCCATTTGAATCTTCTTGCCCTGGGTCAGAGGTTTAGCTCAGGGCAGAAGACTGTCAGTAGCACCCATATTCTTATGTCCCTCAGAGTATCTCTGTTCTACCATTCAACCCATCTGTGTGTTAGAATACAGCTTCCCCCATTCAAGCTTAGAAATAAAAATGAGTGTGTGTCTATAGAGGGAAGAGTGCATCTCATAGGTACTTTGGCGTAAAACGTGAGAGGCCTGAGGATACAAGTTTTAAAAATAATGAATTGTGTGTTGATGTAAAAGCCCGAATAAAAGGAGCTTAAACAAGGTAGAAGTTTTATTTTCAATAGATACGAAATTGGAAGTTAGAGCATTTAGGCAGCTTGACAAAGTCATCAGACACACTGTGTCATTATCCCTAAGATGGGCTCTTCTCTTCATGGTACAAGATGGCTGCTGGAGTTCTAGCCATCTTGTCAGCATTCCAGAGAGCAGAGTAAAGGAAGGAATAGAAGGAGACCTTCTCTCCCTTTTTTGGAGACCTCCCATTAATCCCACACAAACCTTCTCTCTAAATCCTGGTTTAGTTACTTGGCTCCTATAAGCTACAAGGTAAGCTACAGGAAGCAGGGCTTTTTTGTTTTTTGTTTTTTTAACCAGATGGTAACGAGCCAGCTAAAAATCAGGGCCCTTATTAATGAAGAGGAATGGGAGGATGGATAGAATGTTAAGAGGCAACATGTAGGCACACACCAATGCATGTAGACATAACTTTAATGACTTATTAAAGTTCTTCTGAGGGAAGGGGCTGTCACTACCAAGTTACCACAGGGTACCAATAAGGCAAGATCTGGAGACACAGGGGAGGTCTGTAGTAGAGCTGAATTTCAAATGGAAAGATTCTGACTTTAGCTGTTGTGCCCAAGAAAGAAGTGGGAAGAAGATAAGTCACCGAGAATATGGGAAGGGGTCAGAGAACTCTGAGAGGTAGTGTGGTGAGTTTTAAAAAAGAAAAAGAAGGAGAAAAAGGAAAAGGGGAGGAGAGGGGAAGAAAAAATACCTCAGCGGTAAAGTAGTTAAATGGATTTGTAGAACCGGGATGGCCAATACGCAAACCCACCTCCGGCTGCCCAAACTTACTACATTCACAAATCCCCGCTAGAGGGTGGGTGCTATGGGGGGAGGGGTAAATCTAGAAAAAAGCCTAGAAAGGCCCCTCAGCCAGGTCAGCACACTCCACAGGGGACGGTGTGCATGAGACAATGTTAAGTAGAAGCAGCAGTTTTGAGACAAATGTGGATAGAGAACAAGAGCCCCGCCCCCCTGCCCCATGGTCACAAACATCCCTGGGGGCTCAGGGGAACAGATGTACCACGAGTCATGAGGTGGGATTTTGAGCCAATTCTCTCCAGAGCTTAAAGGGCATTTCCATGTGGGTTAAGTTGCCATTAAACGTTGGCTTTTCTCTCCTGTCAATCTCCCCAAGTACACGTGAAGAGGATGGGGAAATGTTTATTTGAGCTTTAATAAAACATAAGCTTTATAATGAAGAAAAACAAAGTTAAATGCCATACAGCTGGTTAGTGGTTCAACCAGAACCAGAACCCGTGCTTTGTATGGCCTCCTTTATTTAGGAGGGAAATATGTGTCATTATCTAATTAACCAGAGAGATTCTGGAGTGATGTGCTCGAATGCATGAGTGAGTCTAGGCTTGGCAGAAAGAGGGCCCTGATCAATTAGTCATGTCTGCTGTGTGCTCTGGATGTGGGGCGTGACCTGCCATGCCGCACATCCATTGTCCTCCTTAGACCATGATGACACTCTAATTGCTGGGATTTACAGCGATGCCATTAGGTGTAATAGATGTAATAGGCCATGTGTGTTCAGACTTGCCAGGAAGAAGAATCTTAAAATCGTGTTTTTTCTGAAGTCCTGTCTAAAGTGGGGCGGAAGATCAAAAAGACAAACTCTATGACTTACAGATACTCTCATTTCTCCAGTTCAACCTACTGTGATGCTTCAACTTCTTCTATAACATTCTATTAAAAGTTCAGCCTTTCTTGGCATTCCTCATGGAGCTGGAATAATAATAAACGTGGCAACAGCAAATAGCACGGGCAAAGCTTCTAGTAGGTGCTGCGTGTTATGCTAAACACTTCACAGAGCCCTGTCTTATCTAATTCCCTCAGCGATGTAGGAGACTCATGCTCCCATTATCCTCATTTTCTAGATGAGAAAACTGACAGCAAAGGTTCGAATCCTGCCCCAGGTCTGACAGCTGGTTTGTGTTGAGCCTGTGATTCCAATTCTAGGGGTAACCTGCATCTCGCTGCCTCTAGGAATGACCGTGGGGAGAACAAGCAGAGCCCCACCAACTCACGGGAACAAGGAAATATTCCCATTCCACATCTGAGACCTTCCCAGGACCATGGTGGACTCATATCCATAGAGGCAGCTGGGAGGGTAGTGAAATGTTCATTCTCAGGCATCCTATTGACTTGGTTCCTATTCAGAAGGGATTCTCATTAGTGAAATCTGGAAGAACAAATATTTTTCTGAAAACATTTCCCCTTCCACAGCACTCCAAGAAAGTGACCAAATGTCTTCAGGCCAGGATTAAATTGTAGTAACTAAGGCTTCTAAACAGACAATCACTGTACTTTCTCCCTGAGGGACAAATTAAGAATTTATTGACGCTTTCCCTCATTAGGGTTTCAGTCAATGGAACACAATTTTGTCACTAATGTTCTGGTGGGAATTTTCCAGAGTGATTAATGAAGACGAATCCACAGGCCCTGATCAATGGTAGCTGACCGCTCTCAGGCCGGGAGAGGCACAAAGTCTTGGGATGCATTTCTCATCTCCTCTAGACACAACAGTGTGGGGGGGGATAGAGTGCCTGTCATCCATCCCTACCACTATGCACTCACTCACTCATCCGTGCCGTCTCCCTCACCCCTAATACTAAAGAGCACACACAATGTGCCAAGCCCTGTTTTAGGCACCAAGGGAGATAGCAATGGATAAGTCATACAAGGCTCCTGCCCCACCCCCACCCACAGACTTCAGAGGTTCATTGCAGGAGATGGACAGACAATACACAATGGCCAACATCACGAAAAAGAACTTCAGATGGTGCAATGTCCATGAAGAGGTAAGAAGTGACTCTCAGAGGAGCTCCAAGTGCCTCTACACCAATCTGTACCCCCAACTAGAACATTCCTTAAAATAAACTCCAATAAGGCCACGCAAAGCCCATGAGTTGTAAAGAGACAAGACCATCTTCCCTTAAAAGTGGGTAGCATGCTGCAGGCTTCATCATCCATGGTTTCACACTGTCCCTCTTCCACCCCTGATCCTAAAGGAAGCAAGCTTCCATCTGGCCTGGCATTTTTAAAAAATGATGCAGTCATGAAATGAGAAGACAAAAAATAATAAACTCCAGAGCCTGCCTTGAGAATAATGTTTTACCAACAGGATGTGTCATAAATATAAAATGGCAAAGAAAGATGTTCCAGGATTTGTCCTTTGTCCTTTGCTAGCCAGACAGATAATGAGTTACCATCAGGGAATTTTTTTTTCTCATTTAAACATGAGCTACATATAACTTCCATACTTCTGTGAAAAGGGAACCTATAAATCACAAGTTATTGTTTCCTAGAAACTGGGATTATATAAGGGAGAGCCAAACAAAACCCTTTGTTTCATGAGCTTGCAACTTTTTAATTAAATACCACTTTAAACTCACACATGCATAAGCCAAATGTTCTCAATCCATTCCGCCCTCAAGCCCGGTGTCCAAGCCCCGCTCTCCATCACTGTTGCTATAGTAGGGGTAGGATTCTTGCGTTTATTTGTTTCTATTTTTTCCTCGTCAATTTAGGTAAACTTAAGAACACAGAGCATAGGACAGGGATTAGTTCTTTTTTTTTTTTTTTTTTTTTTGGTAGTCATCATGACCAAGGACCAGACTATACATATAAGACTATAAACAAATAAGGAAGTGAAGGAGGGTGGGAGGGAGGGAGGAAGGAAAGAAGGGAGGAAGGAAGGGAGGAAGGAAGAGAGGGAAGGAGGGAAAGAGGAAGAGAAGGAGGAAAGAAGGAAGAAGTAGACTCCTTAGCATGTAGGGGGCATGTAAACCAAAAACACTGAACTTGACTCCTACAGATCATCGAGGCAGAATCTGATTAGTTCTTCACCAGTGTCTCTGTTCCCTTCATCTTTGGCATACTTCTAAATTGCATTTGCCAATTTCACGTGCGGACATGTGGCTAATTCCCCACGGAATGTCAGCAGAAGGGATGTGTGTTACTTCTAGGAACGGCCCCTAAAATTTCCTGCCCTGTTGCTCAGGTTTCCTCCCCTTTCTCCTGCTGGATACATGCAAAGGATCGAGTGGAGGTCTCCGAGGCCCGGCAAGATGGTACAGCCACACACGAAGCACCTGGGTCCCCCTTTATATTGGGCTGTGACGTGAGAAAGGAAGGTAGGACACCGAGGGATGAGGGTTGCTCCCAAACACTTAACCAGCTCTGAATAATACATTCCAGTCTTAGTCTGTCTGGGCTACCATAACAAAATACCATAGACCGGGTGGCTTAAACAATGAACATTTCTCGTAATTCTGGAGGCTGGGAATCCAAGATCAAGATGCTGGCAGATTTGGTGTCTGAGGAGAGCCCACTTCCTGGTTCATCAAGGGTGGTCTTCTTGCCATGTCCTCACATGGCAGAGAGATGAGAGAGTTCTCTGGAATCTCTTTTTTAAAAAATTTTTTTAATATTTATTTTTGAGAGAGAGAGAGAGAGAGAGAGAGAGTGCACGCAGGGGACGGGCAGAGAGAAACAGAGACACAGAATCTGAAGCAGGCTCCAGGCTCTGAGCTGTCAGCACAGAGCCCAACGTGGGGCTCGAACCCGCAAATCACAGGATCGTGACCTGAGCTGAAGTCTGACACTCAACTGACTGAGCCACTCAAGCACCCCTCTGAAGTCTCTTTTATAAGGACACTGGCCCCATTCATGAAGCTCTGTTCTTCTGACCTAGTCACCTTCCAAAGGCACCACCTCCATCACTGTGGATTAGGATTTCCCCATATGAATTTGAGGAGGGATACACACACATTCAGTCTATAACTCCTTTGCTCCATTGTTCCATCCATGAACAGATACCATGTGGATAAATTCTCTCTTTTTACTATTCTCAGACATTTATGCCATGCTTCAGACACCTCTAACCTCACATTCAGAGGATATCCCAGAGATCTTATCCAAGGATTTTAAATATTAAATTTATATTTGTAGCCAGTTTGTAATCTACCCTTCACTACAATCCCTATTTGAAAAGGCCTTGAAGAATCAGTTCATCAGGGCAGCAGGGGGGGGGGGGGGGTCCGTTGAGTGTCCAACTTCAGACCAGGTCACGATCTCATGGTTTGTGAGTTTGAGCCCCACACAGGGCTCTCTGTTGTCAGTGTGGAGCCTGCTTCAGATCCTCTGTCCCTCTCTCTGTCATGCTCTCTCTCTCAAAAATAAATAAACATTAAAAAAAGGAATGAGTTTACGATGAGAAGTCAAGATGAAAAAAGTCTTCTAAATCAGGGGTGGGCAATTTTTTTTTTCTGTAAAGGCTACATAGTAAACATTTTAGGCTGTGAGGGTTTCTTTTGCAGCTAGTTAGTACTGTCACGGCAGTACAAAGGTGGTTTAGATGCACCCAAATGAATAGGCGAGGCTATGTTTCCATCAGCTATAATTTACAAAAACAGGTAGATTTGCCCCCATGGGCTGACCCTTGCTCTAAATCATTCTATGATAGAGGCCACATGCAAATTCCAGTATCAATTTCAATTCTTGTGTCATTGGTTTATATTTGTTTGTTTGTTTGTTTGTTTGTTTGTTTTAAACACCACCCCTTGAGTAGTATGAGCTAAGACAAATACAGCTGTAAACACTAACTTTCTCTGCCCCAGCACTGTACTCACTGTGTTTGGCACAAGGTAAAATGCAATAAGTTCTAGTTCTCTTCTACTTTCCATAAAGTGTGCCCTGAAAGGTCAGATTTGAAGTCAAATCTGAATAGAAGTCCCATTTGTTAGTCTACACCTTTGGTCAAATCACTTTCTTTTTCTTTTTGTAAGCCTTGCCCTCCAAATCTGTAAAATGAGAAAATTAATATATTACTTGCAGGATATTTTGGAGAGGGAACCAAATAGAATCAGGTATATATTTTGTGAAATGTAAAGCCCAGTACAGAGGTAAGAGCCTATTATTATAAGCTGCCTCTCCCTTCCTGGATTCTGGATTGACTTTCTTCCCACTTGAAATGTGATTTTTTTTTCCTGACAAATCCCAAGGAGGTCCACAAAATCCCCATTTAGCCTAGGCCAGGAGGCTGTTGGGAGTGGGGGGGGCAGGGGGAGGGGGGGAGGACAGACCGGCTCCACCTGTGTCCTGATTGACTGTCAGAAACCTGAGCCTCCTTTATAGGGACTAACTGCATCCAGAGAACACAGCTCCAGCTGCCAAAAAGGGTTGCTGTTTTAAAGAGATAAAATGCAATGAAGATCTTTTTGTAATGGGCGTTCTCAGTATGGTTTGACCGGCCAATGACACAAGGCACTTGGCCTTGGACCCAATGATATTTGAAATGAGCTCTGGAATTGAGATCCTATTCCTATCAAAAGAGTGTTACCCTTAGTAGTCCACAGCTAAGACCTTCCAAGTGCAAAAATCAAGACTACTTTTAGTCAAGTATTAAAGTGGTGAAAAAGATTTGTGGAGAGAGTATTTATCCCATTGTTGCAAATTTTCATGTCTGCCCCATTTAACTGGGAGTTGCCATGTGTATAAAACTCCAGACTCTAGAGGAAGTCTGAGTCTTCCCAGCCATGGGCATCTGCACACCATCTAAGAATAGTGCACATAACCACTCTCAAAGAAACAGAATGCTTTTTGGCTCCATCGATGATGCCTGCATTAAACCTTGAAGGAAAAAAAAAACTTGAAGGAAATCGTTGTAATTGGTTCTTGCTACCTAGCCATTCGATATGTCCTGACAACGTCTAGAACAGTGCCTGGCAAGAGAAGGGCTTCAACACAGATTTGTCAACAGACCGAGCCCTATAAACTGGGCAGTGTCCTGTATCTGATAAGGTAAAGATGACAAATATCCAACTGGGCCATACTCCACCTGTGCTCACCACAGACATCAATAATCACTCAGAATGGCTTTTTCCTGATGAACCAAAACAGAGCAACAGTAACATCTTGACCAGGGCGGCTCTTCTGCAGCCTGCATAGTCATGACTCTAGGATAATGGGCCCTCTGTTGGCACTTTGCCTTTCCCCCAAACCACGTCTTCCCACAATCTTAGTTAATTGTGGTCTACTGATCCACTCAAGAACTCAAACTAAACACCTGGTAGCATCCTTGAAAATTTACCAGTATCCAGTAGAATCAACAAATCCTGTGCACTCTAATACCCAATGCAAATTCTGAGTTGCTTCGGTTCAACTCCATCATGATGGACCAGGGCCATTTTTGGTCTCAACTACTTGAACAACTTTTAAAGCTCCTTTGCTTCTCTGTCAACCCCCAAGCTCTGTTACCCATACAGCCACAAGAAGGGTGCTATTAAAACTTAAGGCAGATGATGTTAATAGCTCATGGGTGGACCATGTGAACTTCATGATCTATATCTTTCCTTCCTTTCCAACACCAGGTCAGTTTGCTCTCCTCTCCATTACTGAAATGTAATTGTAGCTTCGTGGACATTCTTCCAGTTCTTGGAAAATATTTGGATCTTGGTTCCACTGAAGGCCTTCACACATGTTCTATTGTCTCCCTGTAAGTCTGCTGCCCATGCCTTTCACGACTAAGAACTGATTCTCCAGATCACAACCAAACTGCTACCTCCTCAGAGAGGTCTTCCTGGATTACTCACTCAACCCCCACCTTTTCTGTCAGCCTGATGCTCCGCTCTCTAACCCTACTCTTTCTCTGAAGACTTGGACTTAATGTATGTTTTACACACATAGAAGTTGCAATTTTTGTAAAAAAGGAAACAACAATGAAAACAGTACTGTAGTCATTTCCTAGTAATTACCACATTTCACATTGTTATTTTACTTTTTGTTGTTATGCCACTTCTCTAATGTGGTATAAGTTCTTTTGAGAATGGGGACAATGTTTGCCTTGTCAGTGCTAGAGAAAACACACACACACACACACACACACACACACACACACACCAAATATCCCTTCACTCTGTATGGTTAGAAATTCTAAACCATATTCATAGATATACCTTTTTTTGTATCTACCTTTTCCACGAAATCCATGTACATGTAGAAGGAATATCCCAAACATAAGAGTAGACCAGATCTCCGTGTTTGAACCATGGGACACGATCCAGTCTCACCATCTGAGCCCGATATTTGTCATCAATTGCCTTATCCAAGATACCTTTAGGGCAGGGATCTCATTGGGACTTTGCCCATTTTCAAATCCCTCAACTAATGCTGCCCCATAATTATGTTTTGAATCTGTGGAAGGACAGAGCCAGGTAGTGACCCAGACATCCAAGTTTTGTTTATTGGGTGGCCTGGGTTTGGTTTAGGCTCCAGGAATCTAATAAGAGGACACCCAGAAAGATGAAATTAAATCCCTAAATGCCTATTCATTCAATAATCCTAAAATAATTTCTAATAAAATTAGAAACAAAGAGCAATTGTGAAGGGTCTTTGTCTGTTTGCCCCACTCCTCAGAGAGCCTCCAGGGGTAGTTTTCAGAGCTTTGGATGAGGTTTGGCCCATTTAAGTCCCATTGTTTGTGGTTCCATTGGAAAAGTGAGTCTCTCCTCCCCCAGCCTCCATGCAACTCTTTGAAAATGGCACTCAATGAGGGCATTCCTTGCAGAGGAACTTTGCCCTTAGGGGAAAGTTTCAGATGACAGGTCATAAATTTAGAAGGCCCCAGTCTCAGAAGGCACCCTGAATGATTTCAATAAGGTGCAGAAGGAGGGGCGCCTGGGTGGCGCAGTCGGTTAAGCGTCCGACTTCAGCCAGGTCACGATCTCGCGGTCTGTGAGTTCGAGCCCCGCGTCAGGCTCTGGGCTGATGGCTCAGAGCCTGGAGCCTGTTTCCGATTCTGTGTCTCCCTCTCTCTCTGCCCCTCCCCCGTTCATGCTCTGTCTCTCTCTGTCCCAAAAATAAATAAAAAACGTTGAAAAAAAAAAATTAAAAAAAAAAAAATAAGGTGCAGAAGGAGAGGTTTGTTTTAAAAGCATTCTACCAGAGTGTTCAGAATGGAGAGGTTCAGCTGTCAATAGCTCATGGATGGACCATGTAAACTTCATGATCTAGATCTTTCCTTCCTTTCCAACACCAGGTCAGTTTGCTTTCCTCTCCATTACTGCAATGCAACTGCAGCTTTGCAGACATTCTTACAGTTCTTGGAGAATATGCAGGCCAGTTTATTTCCTGAAGCATCCACATATTTTCTGGTCACCCAAGTCACATATCTTTTTGCATCACTACAGGGGATATTTACCTACCCACTTAACAGGTAGGCAAAGTGAGTCTGGGGTTCCTTGGGGGATGCCCAATATGGGCCATGTACTCTAGTATCTCTTCATATTTAGAATATGACCTCGGCTGACATAAAAAATGTTCAGTCTCATAAATGGAGACCTCTTGTCTTAGATTAAGTAGATACATTCAGAGTGAGAGCAGATTAAGTGAAGGCCACCATAACAGAGGGAAATAGTAAGCTCATAACAGAGGGAAATAGTGAGGGGAAAGAATTCCCCTCTAATTGACAATTGCATTAATCAACTCTATATTAAGGCAGAGAACTGATTTGACTTCCTTTTGGGTCTGGTGGAGAGATACAGGGAAGGTACAAATCATCTTACTTGTTAAACTTCCTTCCTCTTTGTACCTTTCCTTTACTCTCAGCATTCAGGATAGTGCCTGACACATAGTAAACACTCAATAAATATTTATTAAATTGCTATTAATGAATACGATCAATTTACCACTCCACTTTGGCCCCACACATTGTCTAACTTTCTGGGATTCATATCACTGTTCTAAAATAGGTTGTTTTGTTGTTGTTTTTTTTTAAGCAACAAGTCGACTATCATTTCTGCCATTGAAGGAGAATGTTACCTGAGACCACCCTTGGTCACAACTCTAAGATATCCCTCGGTCTCCCTGAGGTGCGCTGTGCAGAGACTGGACATCACAAGCTTCTCCCACAGCAGGTCTAAAGGATGAAGGTACAAGCAGCTGAGTATACAACCCATGGACCAGTGCCGAGTGAAGTCACTACCTTGGGGGCCCAGGACTGTCATCACTGTCCTTGCAAGTCCACGCTTCTGGACTCTTGTGTGGACACTGTGCACCTGCAGCATCTGGCTGATGGCTCAGTAGACTACAACAGACTGGATTCAAATCCAGCTTGGCTGTGGGGCTGGACTTCTCTGAAACTCAGTGTCCTTGACTGTGAAATGGGAGAGGATATAACCACTTCAATGCAGCAGATAGCAAATTTTGATGTGTACACAAATCACCTGGAGATCTTGTTATGATGCGGATTCAGACTCAGTAAGTCTGGGACGAGGCCTGACATCCTGTATTTCTAAGAAGCTACCAGGTGATACCCATGCTGCTGTCTGGGAACCAAACTCCAAGCTGCAACACTGTAGGGCATTCCATGAGATAACAAGAGAAGTCAAGGGAGATCAATATTTATGTTAATAAGCATTACAAGGAAATTTATTAATAATAGTTATAGGTAGGAGAATTCTGGTTAAAACACATGAAGTTACCACCAACCAGGTTTAAATTAGACTGTTTCTGGCCCTTCATCCTTTTATGGCAAGTTTTGTGATTACATGTGAAACCTCCTTCAAGACCCTCCTCATAAGCCCTCATGTAACTACAGAAGTCAAGGGCACAGTGAGAAGATATTTTATTACCCATGTATTTATGTATGGGTTTTTGGGGTTTTAAAACTGGCAATTAAAACCTTGTAAATTTGTATTATCAACAAAATAAATGTAGACGGGTTAGTTACTCATTGCTAATAAATTTGATCATTCATTTATAAAACGAATGTTCGCCCAAGAATCACAGAGCACTCTATAAATATCGCTTCACTAAGCCACAAACCACCTTGACAAGGAAGGCACACAGCACCCCTGAGGGGTTAAACAAACCCTCGAGGGCCTGGGGGAGGGGAGGGCTGCCTGAATTCCAGCCCTCTTGTCCCCTCCCGAGCTCAGGTTCAGCTTCTGCCCCACAGGGGCCACTCTTTGAAGCATGATATCCGTTTGGAAGCAGTTCAAATCAGCCTGCCTGGAGGCTCCATCCCCAGATAGCCCCAGGAACCTGTCTGTGTGAGTCAGAGAAAACCATATTTCTCTGATTTGAGAGGCCAAAGAGGACTTGCCACCACCCCCCTTCCTCTTTCCCTATCATGTACTCAAGGCAGTTCAGCTACTGTTGAAGAAGGAACGCCCAAACCAACTGGCCCAGTTATGGGACTCAAATGTGGAATAAATAAAACAACGGTGTTTTATCCCTGGTTTCCCAATCCAAATACCTCTCCCCCTCCAAGCTTTCCCTGCAGGGGGTCCTCTTCACTTCTTTCCCATCAAAGAATTCAGTAAACCCCTTTGTCATCCAGTCCTGGTGCCCTAGATGGAGCCAGGCTTTAGTGTCTAGCAACACAGGGTGTAAATTCCAGCCCCACAGCTGAGGGGGACCACAGATCTCATGTTCCTTAGCTGTGAGTTGGGATTTTACAATCTACATCACCTGGCAGCTTGTGAGGACTTGTGCAGAAATAATGTGTGCAAAGCGCCTGGCTTGGATAGGCCCTCATAGGTGGAATTTATCACTGATTGGGGCGGCAGTTGTGATGTTGGCCACAGACGTTGCACCGGGAGCAGAATCTCAGGAACCCTAAGCAATAAAAAGGATATGGTGCTCTGTTGACCCCTATACACACACACATACATACACACACATGCACACCTGCCACGTATATACACACATACCCACATACATGTGCCCAGGTACACCTTCACACCCATGCCTGGGCACACACATGCATGCACACATCAGTCCATATGCATAACTCACCCATGCTCTCCTCTCACTCATGGTCACAGACACCCATCCCCCACGTTCATACATGTGCATATACAAACCAAACTCACTCCCCAAACCTATATTATGCTAAAATTTCAATACCATTTTCTGATGTCAACATCCTGGATAAGCATATAAAACCTGACCTTCTCTCTCTGTTGTCTGCTTCTTTTGTGGAGAGGGGGCTCTGGCGGGGTGGCCCCTCCTTTGCTGTTGCCCTAAACAGAGCTAAGCCTCCTGTTGGGCCATCTGGCCCTACCAGGTATCACCCCTCACTTTCTCTTCCCCAGTTTTCCACCAGACCATCTTCATGAAACACCCCCCAGCTGCCAGCCTTCTGAATGCTGATCCCAAGTCTTTCTCTGTGGGTAGGAGGAACCCAAACCTCTGCTCCCACAAAGTCTGATTGTGAGAAGTGACAGTGTTTGTTCTCAGCCCCCCCATCTACTTACCTGCTGCCCCCATTCCACCTTTGCCTGCATACCTGAAGCATCCACGTGGTCCTCTGCTTACACAAGACCTCATGGTTGGTGGGTTCAAGATTCTCCTCACTCATGATCTCTTCAATTCTTCTTAATTGGTGACCATACCTGTGTTCTCTTTCCAGATTCGGTCTCTGGAAAGAGCAGGACTCATCCTTACCTAGTGAGCTTTATTCCAGTCTTATATTGAGGTAGGAAATTTAATGAGACCTTGAAATATTCTATTCTTCACTGCTGCTTTTAGTGGCTCAACATGGAAAACCATAGAATTTTTGAGCAGAGAATCAAAAGTAGAAAATTTATAGGATATTAAGCTTGCTGAGACATGTCAACGGAGGGGACAGGATCTCGAAGCTTTTTAATGTATCTTTCTATTAAAGGATTCCTGGTTTGCCCTGGGCTTGGAATGAATCATCTCCACTGAAGGCTCTACGACAGCCATTGCTTGGGCTACCTGTCCTGTGAAGGGTCTTCTCCGAGAGGGCAAATGTCTGCTCTTAAGAAATGCTACAGGACATTTTACCAATCTGAGCTTGGCTTGCTTGTGGCCACCTCATACTAGACTTCCAGCCAAAGAGAAAGGCCATACGATTACTGAAAACAGACCCATTAGGATTAAATTGTCTTCAGACATACTAGGATTAAATTAAATAAAGGGCCACTAGCAATTTCAGATCCATATTTAATTTCTCCATGGAAGCCATTATCGATACATTTTGCTGGGGAGAATAAACGTTGCCTACAAACTGATGACATGAACTTCTATTAAGTTTTTGTACTATTTTTCCTTTGACTTCCAATACAAAAGTTATCCAAAAGCCATTTATATCTGTGTTTGCAAGTATGGTTAAAAACTGCGGTATGTCTCCTTTGTTTAATTCAAACGACATTGATCGATGTTTTCCGTTCCTGCCTTTTCACCTCTGGAGCCTGGCTCACACCATTCCTTTCATCTAGAATATCCTAGTTGCATATGCCCAAATCTGTTTCATTTTCAAGGCGCGCTTGAGGTTCTCAGCTTTTTAGGCTCCAATGCCTTGTTCTTAGGTCTTTGCTGATTTCTCCACCCAAAGGCGTCTCCCCCAGGGGGTGCACACCCTCACATAAGAAATCACAGGAGTGGCTCCATTCCATGTTCAGAAGGCAAGGCATCCTGGCAAGTCAGGCTTACATTCCTTTGTGTTGGTGTTAACAGCTTTATTGAGATGTAATTTACATACCATAAAATTTGCCTTTTTTTAGGTGAACAATTCAGTAGGTTTTGGTGCATTCACATTTGTTCAACCGTCATCATCATCTGATTTTAGACGCTGCCCGCTACCCCACAAAGAAACCCCATGCACAGCACACATCAGCAGTCATGCCCGTTTGCCCATCCCAGAACCCTAGGCAACCAATCTCTATGGATTCGCCTATTCAGGACATTTCATGTAAGCATTCTTGTACAATATCTGATCTTCTGTGACTGGCTTCTTTGACTTAGCATATTTTCAACTTGTCCATTTTGTAACGTGTACCAGTGCTTTATTCCTTTTAATCTCTTGTACGGATATACCTCCTTTGTTGCCCATTTACCAGTTGATGGACATTTGGGTTGTTTCTGTTTTTGGCTGTTATGAGTAATGCTGTAGTGAACATTCTTGTACAAGTTTTTGCACGGATGTGTGTAGATATTTAGGAGTGGAATTTCTGGGTCATATGTTACCTTCATGTTTAACATTTTTAAGAGCTGCCAAACTGTTTTCCAAAGTGGCTGCACCATTTTACATTCTTCCCAGCAATGTAAAAGGGTTTCACCTGCACATCCTTGCTAACACTTGTCATTGTCTTTTTGATCATCAGGTTTGCATTTCAAAAAAGTCTGAAGCTTTATTTCAAAAAACAAGTTTGAGGAAAAGAAGGGTATCTGGAAAACTTCAAGAAACTTTTTTTCCATAGGGGTACCTGGGTGGTTCAGCTGGTTTAGCGTCTGACTCTTGATTTCAGCTCAGGTCATGATCTCACGCTTATGGGATTGAGCCCCGTGTCAGGTTCTGCACTGACAACAAGGAATCTGCTTGGGATTCTCTCTCTTCCTTTCTCTCTGCCCCTCCCCCACTCATTCTCTCTCTCTCTCTCTCTCTCTCTCTCTCTCTCTTGCTTGCTCGCTCTCTCCCTCTCTCTAAAAATAAACATTTAAAAATATATTTTAAAAAGAAACTTTTTTCCATTACAATCTCCCTGAACCTCTGACTCCTGAGCAGACATGAAACATGGAAAGAAAAAAGCTGCTATACCTCCAAACAAGGAAGCCCCCTGTGGTTTCCTACTCAGTGCCATGATTTGCAAATGGTGTGCCTTTGGTAGATTATTATCTGGCCCTTGGTTGCCTCAGAGGTAAAATGAAGGTGGTATTTTCATTCTTCATTAAAATGAAACAAGACATGTATATGTAAACATATCTGGAAGTTCACACAGAATGCAGTAGGCATACTCTAGAAAGTTCATTTTGAGTGGTTCTCCCTGAAGTCTTATAGTTTTGTGGCATTGCCTCTCCACCAACAGATGAAAGGGGAAATCTCGGTTAATTTTTGTAAATATTCCATCTGTGTGACAAGAATGGGTATTCTCTGTTCCGTGCAAATATTTTGTATATACACACATCAAGCATGCTAAATGTATAAGTCAAATTCAATTGATCTTTATTTACTTTTTGATCTCCTTGATTGGTTGGTTTCCCCACCAATCCCACATCAACTGTTCATGCATCCATTTCTCCTCATGTTTCTGTTGTATCTCTACAGCAGAGATTCCCATCTAGTCCTCTCCTAAGTGCTCTGGTCCATCCCAAAGCTCTCTAGTGCTTGAAGGACCTTTCCTCACAGCCTAAGAGCAAAATAATATGGTTCTCAGGAAGAAATGGAGAACTGCTGTCAAGGGACGATTCCAAGGCACACAAACCTGAGTTCAAATCTTGGCATCGCTGCTTCCCAGTCTGTGAACTTGGGGAACGACCTTCACCTCTCTGAGCCTCAGAGTTGTGTCTACAAAATAGGGAGATTAGGGTGGCTTCCACCCTGGAAAGTTGGGCAGCTTCCATGAGATAAAGCATGGAAAGCACTTATCACAGAGCTAGGAACGGGAACCCAGTTTTTAGTAAATGCCAAGTTTTGTTGATAACCATAAACAACAACATCAACAAGAGCAGCTGCTAACCTTCCTGGAATGCCTAACATGTTCTGGGCAATAAGCCAAGGGCCTCGGCTGTACTGGCTCATTTAATCCTCACAGCAAAACTTGGATAGCAGGATGATCACCATCACCATTTTACAGATGAGGCCACGGGGGTACAAAGGGATGAGAAAGCTGGCCCAAGGTCACCGGCAAGTGATGGCTCTTCAACTGCGCCTCCACCACGGGAGCCTGGGCTCATCTTCTGATGATAACGTGGGTCGTGGAACCGACAAAAAGACAAACCACAACAGGGACTATTTGTCCCACATCCCGTCCTGTGGCCTCCCAGAAGTGCCCACAGCACCAGGCTACGCTCTGGGTGGCTACTGTGGTTCTTCCTTTGTGTCTGGGAAAGAAGAGTGTTCGATAGGATCCAGCTGCCAGCTCATTGCCTCCTTACTTGCGTATTTCCAGAGCAGCTCCCGGGTCTGGGACAACAGAGCCCTTATTAGCCTCCTTGTTGTGAGCATAGTCACAAACATCTGAGAAAAAGCTGTGATGGAAAACTGAGCAAACCTTTAGAACATGCACAATAAACAGGCACTGCTGGGACACACGGATGCATAGCATGCTACACTTTCAAAAGTTAACGCTCTTGGACCCAAGCCCCAGCTTCCCAGTACAAGTTCTTTTTTAGAAACAAATACACAATACACAAATATATTCCCACTATGAAAAGAAAAACCCTCAAACAATAAATAAGTCTGATGAATAAAATGAGAAACTTGCTCCTTATTCCCCACCTCCACTCTGAACCCACATCTCTTTCTTTTCAGTGGTAACCGCCATCGATGGATTGGATTTGCCTCCTCCCAAGCTTCTCCCTTTGCATCTGGATGCATGTATATGTGCACATAACCATGTTGCATTTTGGAAAAATAGCTTTGTTTGCTTTATCCCCTTAGCAATAGGTTTGGGAAATCTCTCCAAGCTTGTGCACACACATAGCGACAGACATCATTCTTATTAACTACTGAAGAGTTTCCCATGGTGTGGCACTGCAATGAATTATTAAACCTTAGTCTTTCTTGTTGGACAGTTGGGCATCATGGTGGGCAGACTCTGAGATGGTCCCCTGTGATCTGGTATTTGTGCCCCTGTGTAATTGTCTTGCCTTGACTGTGGGTTGGCCCAGTGATTTGCTCCTAATCAACAGAATAAAGCAAAGGAGAGGAGACGTCAAAGGAGATGAGATGATTAGGTTAGAAGAGATTGCAACTTGACTCTTGCTAGCAGACTCTTTTCTTTTGCTGGCTTATAGAGAGGCCTGCATGGCAAGGAACTAAGGGCAGCCTCTGGCCACCAGCCCACAAGTAACGGAATCCTGCCAACAACCATGTGAGTTTGGAAGCGGATCCTTCCTTATTGGAGTCTCAGATGAGTCTCCAGTCCTAGCCAATACCTTAATTGCAGCCTGTGAGAGGCCCTGAAGCAGAGGGCCAGCTAAGCTGTGCCTGGATTCCAGATCCACAGAAATCGAGATACTAAATGTGTGTTGTTTTAAGCCACTACATTTTATATCCAGCAATAGATAATTGGTACAGTTGCTAATTGCTTTCTATCACAAACAACACTAGAACAAATGTTCTTCTGCATATAATTAGTGGAGTATTCTAGGATCAAGTCCTAGACCTGAAGTTGCCCCAAGGGTAAGGATATTTACCATAGATAAATAGCACTAAATTAGCTTCTAAAAAGATTTAGCAAGTTACACTCATGCAAACCGAATGAAAATTTCCACTTGTCTCCATGCCCTTCCCAAATCATTGGTCATTTAAATAATAGAAGTCTGAAAAAAGTCAATACTGCATTGCTTTGATCACATTTTCCTGATTACTAGGATGAGCATTTTTTTAAAATAAATTCATTGGCTATTGTCTTCCCTTTCATCTGAACTTACACCTTGATATCCTTTGCTTTAATCCTATTTCAATTCAACAACCGGAACTACGGATATGAATATTACATCTGGAGACACAATCACATCCGCCTTATTGTGGATGCTCATGTTAATCACCCAAAACATTATCCAGTGTCTCCACTGTATACTCACTACTTTGTCCCTTGCAACTAACTCCTAAGCAATTCGCGGAAAGATTCTTTGAGATCATTCAAATATGCTGCTCCTCATCAAAATACCCCTGTGGATTTAGTTGTGCCCTTTGATGATTCTTGAATGAACAAAACTTTATCACAGAGGATGCAAAGTAATGATTTCCCAACTCCCAGCACCCTCTCCACAAATACCAGCCCACATTCAGCCTTCTTTTGTAAATAAGGTCTTCTCTCCTCCCCCATGTATGTATTTATTAGTAGCACAGACTCCCATTTTCCTGTTTTTCTCCATGATTTATAATTCATTACCATCCTTAATTATTTTGGTGCCCAAAATTTCCCAGATTTGGCCAACAGAACCCCTTCAAGTCAGCTATAATTCCCTTGTAATATGCCTGCCTTTTTTTTTTAATCACTTCTTTACTTTCTAAGACAACAAAATGTTCCAGGCTCATCTTACACAAACCATTTCCAGTCCCAGAGGCAGCCATGTCTTTGAAGAACCCTGGTTCCTTTCAGTGGACAAAGGTATTAGAGATCAAGGCCTAAGCACCAAGAATGCTTATTAAATAGACCCGCTTTAAGTGCAGTTTGGTGAGTTGTGATGAATGTATGCACTCTTGTAACTACCACCAAAATCAAGATAGAGTTTTCTTCACCCCTTAAAGTCCCCTTATCTTGCTTTTACACAATTTCCTCTGTCCCAAATGCCTCATTTTCTGTCCCTCACTCATTCTGCAAAACCCAGATCAAATATTCTTTCCTTCTTAGAATTTGGTTCAGCTTCCCCAGCCAAGGTTCCTAGTTCCCTCTTCTTGTTCTCAAAGAACAAAGAGTAAAAGTACTCCCTCAGCAGCCCAAGGGCTCTGAAGATGGATTCTTCTAGCAGTTCTGCATCCTTGAGAGAGTTAATCAATCTCTCTCTCTTCATTGCTTTCCCATCTGTAAAATGGCTCATCCTCCAATAATTCCCATATCTACCACAGGGCAAGCCTGTTAGTTTGACCTTCAAAGTATCTCTCAGGTCTTTGCCTTTTTGTACATTTCCACAGCCACCATGCTAGTATCTCTTTCCAATATTATCTAGATTTGTATCTGATAATTATAATAGATTAGTAGCTAATCTATTATAATGCATCCTGGGCTCACTATAATGCACCCTCTACAATGCAGCCAAAGCCATCTTTTAAAATGCCCATCAGCACTGTGCCCCTCCAGATGCCACACACTCCAATGGCTTCTCAGTGCTGTGGTGAGGATGACATCCCTCCCCACATGGCTTCTAAGGGCCTTCTGGGGCTCACCTCTCCTGTTCACATCATACCACATTCTCCTGACTTGCTTTCAAGCTCATCCAGTTCTCTGCACACTGTCCTTCTCCCTCTCGCTGGAATACTTCCCGCATCTCACCTGTTTAATTCCTCTTCGCCCTTCAGATGGTCACATCCTCAGAGAAGCCCCCTCTGCCTTTTCTGAGAGATCAACCCTCCCCCCCACCCCCCGCCTCCAGGGTGCACTCCCACAGTCGTCCTATCTCATCGATATTTTGCGATATTTGATGAACGCTTGTCTCTCTGACTAGACTCAAGTCTCATAACCATAGACACTGTGCCTCTTCTAGGATTGACACTCAGTGGGTATTGGTTGAAAAATGAATACCCCTTTGGGTTAATGTCAGAGTAGAGGAAATAATACGTGGCATGGCTGAAGAACGGCATCACACAAGCAAAAGTACTCCATGCTAGTGGTGCATCAAGCTGCTGCTATGTCAGGGAGAGAACTTTACACATAGTTTTATCACTCTCTTACCATTTTCTAGCGTGAGTTCTTATTTAGAAGCCTGTTCTCTACCATTCCAAAAATGCCTTGAAGGTGGGGCTAAGTCACAGTCCTCTGGAGCCTCCAGCACCTGGTTCAGTGTCTGTGCTCAGTAAGGTCTCCGTGAGTGTGCGGTGAGGCTGTGAGAGCTTCAGTAGGTGAATGAAGTTGTTTAACCATCAGGTGCTTCTATTTCCCCATGGAAATGGTGGCAAGATGAAAATATGAGCACCTAACTCTTGGGCCGGTCATGACGATTTAGCTGGATTGATATTTGCAAAGCGCCTAAAACGGCATTTGGCAAATTGTGAAGTTCTCTGCTTGTTCATTGAATATATGCAAATATGCAAGGCACCAGCCAAATGTAAAGAATTTGAGTCATCAGAACCATCACAGAAAACTTGTGTGGAGGGGAGAGGGGAGTTGGAGGACTGGTCATTTCTCTCTAAGCACACAAGATAGCATAGGTCCCTACTTTAGAAAACCCTAAAGTGCTCATCCCTGACCTCTTTTCTTACATTCACATCACATTTTCCTAACCACCCCTTACACATTTTTAAAGCCAATTATTAACTGTAGGATAGAATGGATTTTTCCCTAAAATTTTCTCCACTGTTCTTTAAAGCCATCGCCATTCCCTCTTGTTCATTTAATCAAACCGAAATTGGATTGTGAAACGGTCAAAGCAAGTCAGATCTGAAAATGCTCAGTTTGGACTTTTTCTTCTTTTATGATTATTAGTTTTGACCATATATGTGGATTTTTTTTAACCTTCTCCCAAAAGAATTCCACAGCTCTAAGTACAATCCCTTCTCAAAACATCAACTGACATGAAAGCAAAACTCTATCAATTCTCTGACTTCTAATAAAAATCTGATAAATTCCATATCTTACCAACAAACCCAGTGGTTGGCAGCTGAATAATTTAGTCACACTGGCCATTTAGCACCATGACAGTCAGTGCCTGAGTCACTTATGTTCAAGATGCTTGCTCTCGAAGGTACAGTGCTCTTTATAAGCCAAATGTAAGGCAGTCAGACCCCATCAGTGACTATCTGCTTGAGGTGATCCTTCCAGTTCTGAATGAGAAAATTCAAAGATGGCAGCTGTCTCTTTAGTATTCAGTTCATACTTGTGAAGCCCTCAACATTTTCCATTTAAACTTTATTGGTGTGAATCCCCCCTTGGAAATTAAGTCATGCTTTCAGTTCCTCACATCCCAGAACATAGCCCTTTTCCTTCAGAAGTAAATAGGGCAGTATCTTGGGCTTTTTCTGAACATCTTGTCAAAGTGAAAAATCCTTTTTTTTAGGGCCAGCATTCATCAGTTGTGCTTGTCTTTTACTCTGACTGAAAAAGAAAATGGCCCAGTCTTCCAACTGGCTATCCTCTGGTTGCCTTAATTCATGGGACGCCAAGAAGGGAAAAATTGGTAGGTTCAACAGTGTTGGACAAGGATAAACAGAATCATATCACATTAACTGTAATTTAGAGCATTTCAACACATCCCTGCTTCTGCCAAAGCCAGCAAGATCAGCCCCCATTGGAAAAAAAGGAGGAATGGGGTGGGGCTGGGAGGTAAAATGGAGAATCCGAATTTCTATTTTCTAAGCTAGGGTTTGAGAATTAGAGACCCATCAGCACTTTCTTGAATGTTTTGCTCATTCATGCTATAAAAATAAATATCACAAAATATTTTCTGGACTCAGCCTCGTCTGTTGCTAAAACCAAAGCCAACATGCTTCCAAACAGACTCACTGAGGCTCATTTCACAAGGACGGACGTTGTCAGGCTGGCAGGCAGCCACTGGAAGAGTTATTGAAATTCAATTCAAAATGATGTACTCTGCATGAAAATGCCCATTTATGAGCATTCAAAAGGATGGAGAATTTCTCAGGAAGATGACAGCAATGACAACTTCTAGGACCGACCAGTGTTGCCTGGAGATGATTACTCCAAAATACACATGCACTCCCAGAGCTTTGCTGGAGAGTCTTCTGAAGGCTGGGACTGTTTGTATTCAGATGAAATCTCTGTCGATTGAGCTATTTATTACAGACTGAGTAAACAAATATATGCAACAGGGGTTTGGTGAAATTTGTAGCTAAAATACCCGCAGCAGGGTCGACATCATGAATCCCAACCACCCGGCTTAGAACACCAGAGCCCAAGGCTGAAGAGACCCCTTTTTTACATGAGTGCTCCCCAACATATCCAGGAAAAGAACATCTGGAAGTTATGATCTCTATAGAGAACCCCAGGAAATACTGATACCATTTTTTCCAGCACATGACCTAGGAACAATCTTTCTAGCTAAAACGATGGCTAGTTACGGATATGCGATTTCACAACTCAACCCTAAATATTGTACTTTTTGAAAAACTGTCATTCTCTCCAACAGGATTGAAACGATATCTATGAGGGCGGGGACTTAATCTCATTTACTGCTGCCTTCCCAGGGCCTGAACAAACTTCCTCAGAAATACCATATGGTCAAAATACATGTACCTCGACCTTTTGGAGTTCTTTCAGAAATTGTATTTGCTACTATTGAATCGGTAACTGAAACAGGTAGATATTTAAATAGATATTTAAATAGAATTTGTGAGAGAGGTGAATTCTCAGCAATTAAGAAAATATTAAGATTAATGTTCAGCAGTTAAGAAAATGATATTCAGCAATACATCCTCTGCATTGGGAGAAGACAACCATCATAACACTTAAAGGTGGTTATTTCTTAGGTGTTTCTGAGGCTCACCTCTATTGAACACCAGCAACTGGCAGGAGCAAAGTTTGAGAGTCATCATTCTAACCTGTTCTGACATTGCTGAGAACATGTATTTAGAATAAGATTATTTTATCTAGCAGGTCAGATTAGGAAACTTGATCCCCAGCTTGACTGATTTATGTCAATTAATGACCACAGAATAAAGGCATTATTATGAAGTGATTCTGTGTAGTTATGCAATGTCTTGAAGCCAGAAATATGAATCTCTACCTCCATATGGAGCTCAGTGTAGTCTTGTGGTCAGAGGGTAGAGGCATCATTCATTTATTTGATAAATAGTCTCTCGGGGCCTTTTCATGTGCCAGGTTCTATCCTAGGCCCTGGGAAGACAGTGGGGATTAGACCAAGTCACTGTCCTCATGGAAATTATTTTCTTCTTGTGGAAGAGAAAGATAGTTTTTTTTTGTAATGTTTAATTTTTGAGAGAGACAGAGTATGAGTGGGGAAGGAGCAGAGAGAGAGGGAGACACAGAATCTGAAACAGGCTCCAGGCTCTGAACTGTCAGCACAGAGTCCGATGCGGGGCTCAGACTCGGGAATGGCAAGATCATGACCTAGGCTGAAGTTGGACACTTAACTGACTGAGCCACCCAGGCACCCTGAGAAAGATAGTTTTTAAAAGAGTGTAATAGAAGGTCACTTAGCAATAGGAGCTATGAAGAAAAATACAGTAAGACGAGGCAATAGAGGGGAAGGTGCTGATGATAGAAAAGGTTTCTCTGGGGAAGGAACATTTGAACAAATTCTTGAATTTAGTAAAAGCACGCACTATGTGATAATAGGGACCACTGACATCTGACAAGATCCCAAAGGGCTTTCTGGTCTGAAGCAGCATCACACAATGACAATCAGATGAGAACCATCCATTGCACAACTGTACTTGAGTGATGAAAATAATTGGAAACATCTTGTTTCTTCCACTAGGCTGGCAGAAATTTAGTGAGGTACACAGAAAAGGGGAAGGCATAAGGACACATAAGAAGGAAAATTCTAAACTCTAGGCCTGCCTAGTCATAATGAAAAGCGATGGGCAAGTTACTACATGAGACCCAAGTATTTATATGCAGGAAGTCTCTACCCTTAACTCCTAAATATTATCTTGGGGTTATTTTCACAATCAACATAAAAAAAGAGAGGCAATACGTATCTCAGCAGAAAGAGCACCAGTGTTGGGGACAGAGAGATGACAATCAAAGTCTTGGCCTGTAACTTTCCAGCTATGCCAGCTTACATCTATTATCTCTCTGAATTAATCTGTACACTTGGAAAATGGAAACATCCGTGCTTGGTTTATAGAGTTGTGGCAATGTTCATAAAGGCCGAGCCCATCCTGCTGATAGTGGTGGACAGATAGTAATGTACACAAAGTTATACAGAAAACAGAAGGAAAAACTTCCCCTAAACCCCCCTCCCCCCCAAAAAAAAAAATCCAGTCTACTCATGGATTAGGTACATTCTCTTTACTTGTGTTTCCGAAATGAATGTCTATGCACATAGTCTCTTAAGAAACTTAAGAAAACCAACTCAAACTAACTGGTGACTAACTCCCACCTGAATTAGAAACATTAAAATCCACAGATGATTTTAAGAAGTTTAACCTTTTATAAACCAACCTTCTAATTAGAACAGGAATAAGCTCATGTTATCTAAAGGAGTATGAACTTAATCAGTACATATAAATGAATGTAAAACAGGTATTTTTTTTCTGTTAAACATTGATCCTACATGTGTCCATCTCTACATTCATCCAACCAAGAGTACTTGCTGAAAGTTTTGCTCTGTATCAGGCACTGGTTTACATGGTTGGGTTTCAGCGATAACAGACCAAGTTGATACTGACCGCCTGGAATATTCCGGTGCAGAAGACAGAGAAACACAATTACGAAATAAACCCCCAAGTAGCAAGAGGTATTACTAAGTGTTAGGAAGAAAATTCTATTTGGAAGAACTGGAGAACGAGTGACAACCTAGAGGAGGTAGGTTGGATATTGAAGAGGGTGGTGACCCATGGGCCAAGACACAGAGGAAATGAAAGAATGAATTGTGTCAAGATCTGGAGGAAGTGCATTCTGCGAAGAAGGAGGAGCAAGGGCCAAGGCTCTGAGGCGAGAATGAACTAGACATGTTCCAAGCACGAGAGACCTGTTGAGGCTAGAGCCCTGGGCAAGGCAAGAGGGGGAAGAAATGAGCTTCAAGAGGGAGGAAGGGCCATGTCACCAAGGGCCTCATAGGTCCTAGTAAGGATTTGATAATTGATTCTAAGTGTGAGGGGAAACCTTTTAATTATATATATTTGTTTCTTTGTTTTCTAGCAAGGAAGTGATTTGATCTGATTTCCTTTTTGAAAATGCCTGTAATTGCTACAGGAGAAATAGAGGCTGCATGTCCTGGTGCAAGAGGTGGCAGGGTCTGGTTGTGGAGAAGGGAGAAGAGAAAAAAAAAAAAAAAAAAGCCCAGACTGACCCATGAGGAAGTTACTACTCTAATATCCTCTAAAGAAATGGCAGGGGCTTAGAGTGGGTCACAAGGAGCAATCCCATTAGAGATTTAAAATCTTTATATTAAAGCAGAGGGAACAGAACCTCCTGGTGAAGACAGGACTGTATGAGGAAGAGAGAAATCAGGGACAATTTCTATTGTTTCCAGCCTGAGCACCTGGGCACATTTACTGAGATGGGGAGACAGGAAAAGGAGCAGATCTGAAGAGGAAATCGGGAGTTCTTTTTAAGGCATATTAATTTGAAATTCTCCTTACACATCAAGATAGCAACACTGAGCAGTCAGACGGAAGGGAGGCAAATATCCATGATTTGTTGCTGATGGGTGTAATTCCAGGAATAAAAACTCAGTAAATATGGCTCTCTTACCCCTTAAACTTTGGGAAATAACTTCATCTACTTTTTTCAAGAAGTAGATTCTTACCAACTTCACTAATTAAATAGATCTAAAACTCTTACACTCCATAACTCCTGAATACAGATTCTTTCTTAAGTGTATATAGAACATTCACCAAAATAGACCATATGCTGGAGCCAAAAGCAAATCTCAACAAATTTCAAAGGAGTATGTGTTCCACTTCGGTGCAGTTAAACTAGAAATCAATAGTAGAAAGATAACTAGAAAACCTCCAAATGCCTGGAAATTAGGCAACCTGATCCCATATAACCTATGAGTTGAAAAAGTAACTAAAATGAAAATCGGAAAATATTTTGAACTGAATAATGAAATGTGGCATATCACAATGTGGGGGATATAGCTTGACAAGTGTTTAGGGGTAAATTTGTGGCTTTAAATGCATACATTAGGAAAGAACAGTGAAAATAAATTGCCTAAGCTTCCTTTCAACAAACAGATTAACAACTTAAACTCAAAGAAAGTAAAAGAAAGGAAATAATAGAAGCAAAAGCAGAACACAAAGAAATAGACAAAGATACACAAAAGGAGAAACTAACAAAGCCAGTTATTCTTTGAAAAAATAAGTTGATAAACCTTTGTTCAATTAGCAAAACTGATCAAGAAAAAAAGGAGAGAACACACATTACTGATACCAGGATTTTAAAAAGCCACATTATTGCAGATTACATAGACATTAAAAGATCATGCAAATAAATTAGACAAATTAGATGAAATGGATACAACTCTTATAAGACGCAACTTATTAAAACTAACACAAGAAGAAATAAGAAATCTGTTAAAGAAATTAAAGCTTTAACTAAAAACCTTCCTACAAAGAAAACTCCAGGCTCAGATGGTCTCAAGGGTGAAGTCTTCCAAACACTTAACAAGAAATAATAGCAATTTTACGTAAACTCTTTCAGAGTTAAAAGAAAGGGAACATTTTTAAACTCATTTTATGAGGTCAGGATAACCCTGACACCAAAACATGACGAAGCCATTATAAAAGAAAACTACAGGCCAATCCCTCTCATAAACAAATAATAATAATTTCTTTTAAAAAGCAAATTTTCCTTAACATATTCCTTGGCTTCGTGTCTTTTTTGTTCAGTTAGACTAATTCGTAAGTACACTCGGGACACCTTTGCTGGCTCTAAGAAACACTTCAGGAGAGGAAATTTTCAAACTGGAGTGTATTTTAATTTTTTTTAATGTTTATTCATTTTTAAGAGACAGAGCATGAGCGAGGGAGGGGCAGAAAGAGAGGGAGACACAGAATCCCAAGTGGGCTCCAGGCCCTGAGCTGTCAGCACAGAGCCTGACAGGGGGCTCGAACCCACAAACTGTGAGATCGTGACCCGAGCCGAAGTAGGACACTTAACCCACTGAGTCACCCAGGCACCCCTCATACTGGAGGTTTGCATTAAAAAGTAGGTGCCTGTAGTTCGCCTGATATCCCCGAAGATATACTTGTCTCCCCAGGACACAATTCATCATAATTCTGGATCAAACCTATCTTTTGGTCTGTTTAAAGAAAATAATTCAAATTAAGAGAGTAAAAGGACATCAATCAGCTCAGCTCACCAAAACTTATGTGCATGACAAGTATCTGCTAACACAAAGGATGCTACCAGTGAGATCATTCCTTGTTGTATGCTTGTGAGGAGCTGCAGGTGAAAACAAGCAGACAATCACATACTAGGAAGTACCCACATACAAAAGCCTTTTACAACCACTTGGCGCCAATCATAGTGATGAAGAGCTATGATTTCAGTTAGACAACATATAGCAATACACCACCTCAAGTTATTTTTATATAATAAGTTATTGGATAAAAAGATAATAGTTTAATATTTTCCTTGCCTATATAAATGTCAAATACTTTCATACGCCATTTTATTAATCTCAGTACTCCTGAAATGTGTTCACCTTGATCTGCCCATTTTGGAACACAAACCAGTTAGGCTAAACTATCAGCAGTGTACCTAAATAACCAAATTGGCTGATTCATCTTATTGAATTGACCAGTGGTTTCATACGTGCTTACAAATCAGTCAGCTGCAGTTGCCATAGGTCAGTGGTCCCCAGATCAGCAACATGAGCATCACCTGGGAACTTGTTAGAAAGGCAAATCCTCTGACTCAGCTTAGAACCATTAAATCAGAAACCAAATCAGGAAACAGCAATCTGGGTTTTAACAAGCTTCTGATGCCCCCTCAAGTCAGAGGACCACTAAGTGAACCACAGAGGATCCACGTGTTATCAATTTCATTCATTCATTCATTCATTCATTCATTCATTCATTCATTCATTCATGCACATTCATATACAACGTCTTCCCCTAAGATACACACACACAGTTTTCAAAGAAACAAAAGGAAAAACTTATGGGAAAATAAAAGGCTACAGTAATTCAAAGTCTCCATTAAACAGGAGATCGGTTAATTGTGGTATTTTGGCTATGGCATAGATAGAATTGTGTATAGATTTAGGCATGATCTATCTGGCTTTAATTCCACTCCTCTCTCGCTCAGGAACACGTATCTGAATTGCAAGTTGGTGTGAGTGACAGTGTGAGCCATCATTATGATTTGCACACAGGTAGAGTAGGAGATGGTTAAAAGACTGGGTGGGCTCTGGGGCCTGGGTCTGAAGTTCATTCCTCCTATTAATTGTGAGACCTTGGACAAGTCTCTTAACCTTTCTGTGCCTCAATTTCCTTATCTGTATAATATAGATAATAGTTGTATCTATCTCATGAGGTTGTGAGGATTAAATAATATGTAAATATAACATTCTTAGAATAGGGCTTGGCACATAGTAAGTCCTCAGTAAATGTCAGCAGTTATTGTTAGCTTTGATACTATTAGATCAAAGAAATACAACCTTCTCATAAATTTCATTTTGATTGATGTCTCAGACTGGGCTCTTTGGACAGCAGGTGACAGACACTCAGAGCTAGATTGGCAAAATGAGAGAATATACTGGTTTGTGAACATCATGGAAACCATGGCATGAGGTGGCCTCAAGGATGCCTGCAACCATAGACTCATATACACCCAGGACTCTCTCTGTCTCTCTCCTCTCTGCTTCTCTGTGTGTCACCTCCATTCTCAAGACTGGCATCTTTCACAGGGCAGGGAACATAGTCACCAAGTGTTTTATAGCCTCACCATTTTGTGACCAGAGAAGATGATCCAGTTAAAACACTCCGGGGAAGACCATGACCCAGCCTGGGTCGTCGCCCTTCTCAGAACTAATTTCTCTGGACAAGGAAGGCCCCCTTCTCATCCCACCCACCAGACTCGGCAGAAGTACCAATCCACCATGCATTTTGCTGAGGATTTATATCCCTTTAAGGTAAGCTGTGAGCAGACTTCCTGAGCCATCTGGCTTGAGAGAAGTAACCAACCATTTTATTCCTTCTTCCTGTTGTTGCTGTCATTCTGACCATTTCACAATCTGGTCCTTGATGAGTGTCCCATCTTTCATGGCTTTGTTGAGTTTGACCCCAGGGTGAAAATGGGATGTGTGTTTATTTTACCTGACAAAGTACCCATGGCTAAGGCTTGGAGCACTTGAGGACTGTACTTTCTCCCCCTCCAGATGGGGCTGTAATTATAATTTAACTGTCTGGGTCCAACTTAAGGTGAGGAAAAGATATATTAAGTTTGCACACATGTTATTCCCCTACCCCCACCTACATCCTACATCCCTTCAGCTCCCCACATTTCAAATGTGACCACTTTTTTGGGAAGGTGTGTGTAGGTGCGTGTGTGTGTGTGTGTGTGTGTGTGTGTGTGTGTACACAGTCGCGTTACAATTCTCATTTTGCAAAGTTTATGCAAAAACCAAACACCTGGGTTCAGAGTTTCCTAAAGGAGTCATCTGAAGTAGGCGCTTTATGCCAAAATGTCACAAAGATTTATGTGCTTTCATTTGTGCATTAAATTGAGGACAGGTGGGAGAATGCTCAAGCCTGAGAAAAACTGATAGTTCATTTCTCCCTGAGAAGAGAAATGGCTGCTAAGACTACTGCTGGTTTAGATAAAATAGATACAGATCTTGTAAAAAAAAAAAAAAAAAAAAAAAAAAAAAAAAAAAAAAAAAAAAAAAAAGAGAGAGAGAGAGAGAAGAAGAAGGAAAAGAACAAAAAAGGAGGGCTCACGTTTGAAAAGCAATATTTCAGCAGCCAAATAATTACCTCTGCGATCATGTTTCTCACAAATGGGAACCCTGGACTGGAATTCCAAGTTGAGTCCTGCCCCCAATTCAAATGGAACAGGCAATCTCCCACCCAAACAGCCAAGAAAATGGCCCGGCCTCCATTCACACTTGCAGAGAAAGGGTCTCTGGAATGGAGGCAAATGGCGGCCTCAACACATTCCATCTTAATGGCTTGCAACAGAATCGGTTACACATATGTAACCACTCATTTTTTAATTTGATTCTTGTTTCAAACACCTTTTCGGGACCCAATACATCTACAAGATGTCATCACTTGATAGGTTGCTACTCTATGCCTGGCCTTGAAACAAGTGATTCGATGTGCTGAGTATTCACCCGGATTTGAAATGAGAGCGTGAATTTGCATTTCATAAAGGGGATGCTATTGGGGAAACAGTCAAGCCAAATTTTTCACCAAGAGAAATGCAAGAGCTGCTCTTGGAAAGCCTAGTGGTCAGCTTCCCCCGGGAGGGACACTGCTTGCCCCTGGGATAACCCGGAGGCGTTTTGGATACATTAAAATGATTTTGTACACTTGATCCCATGAGGTTTAAATCGAGCTTCTGAATCAAATATTGATCAAACCCTTAACTGATTTCTGAAGCAAGAATTTTCTATTTGGAGACGAGAGCCCTGTCCACACTGAAGAGCAAAGGACACATAGTTCGTCCCTGTTTTTGTATGACTTCACTCAATTACATGGATACAAATGAAACGTGAAACCTCCCAGTGATGTCTGATCTTTTCTGGTGTAGGCAATTACTACAATTCTAGTGATCTGTCATTTAAGATGACCACTAAATATAATAACCAGATAGTAAAAAATGCTCAACATGCAACAGGGAAAGCTTTCAGATAAAATACTCTATAACTCCCAGACATTTTTTGTATAAGTTTGTTCAGCAGTTCAGCTTGTGATACGTGTGTGTTTGTGGGGTGATAGCTATGACTGCCGAAGGGAGGTAGATAAAGGCAGACATTTTATAAATTGGAGATAAATGGTGTTAATAGTTCAATAAGATAAATGCTTGTCTTCTTTTAAAACTGAATTCCAGAAGAAATTGCAACATGGGAACGGACACAACATTTTTTTTTTTTTGAGGCCAAAAAAACACACCATCTTGCAGATTGGAGAGTGGTATAAGACAGCCTGCACAATATTGGGATGATGCTCTATTTAATTTCTAGAATATTACGTTTCTTCTTGTATTACATCTTAGCCAATGTTTTGATTAAAATTCCACTGCTTGGTGAGATAATCCAATGTTATCTTATGATTTAGAAACAAACAAACAACTCTATCCCCTATCTT
Source organism: Neofelis nebulosa (assembly GCF_028018385.1). Lineage (NCBI taxonomy): Eukaryota > Metazoa > Chordata > Mammalia > Carnivora > Felidae > Neofelis > Neofelis nebulosa. The sequence goes on along the minus strand of NC_080785.1, from coordinate 146,551,426 downwards.
TTAAAAAGCATGCCTTGAAAGAGATCCCTCCTTAAATCTGCACAGTTCTTCATCACCATGGGTCCTAGCCATTTTTGAGATACACAACTCAAACACACAAATAATCGCTTACCATGTTAGTGAAGCTATGGACTATTTAAAGTCCATTGCTAGACACTGTACAGGGCTATGGAGTCAGTTTACCACCCCCAGCTCTGTCCTTTACGATAACTGCTTACACAACAGGGATCCATGGGCCATCTACTAATGCCATTGCTAGACACTTTGGCGTGTTTTAGAGTCAGGTCACCACCCCCCTGCTCTGGACTTTACACCTTCATTTACAGCCTCTTACTTGATTCAAATAACAGTCCTCTAAGGATCTTATCCCTCAAGCCCAGGTCATGCTCACCTCAAACAGAGTCTCTGGAGGGGACTGAGAGCCCAGAACTGATCACTGCCAACTAATCCAGAAGATCTTACTGTCTCTGCTCCCTCCACCCTGACTCTGGGTCTTTAGCCTCACCTTCCCAGCTAGGATCATAGTTAAGGTTACACTATGTCTTGTTTGGTGGGCTGATAGGGCAGAGTATGAAATGCTTTTTTCCAGGAGGAAATGCACAGAGTTGCTTAGGCTCCCAGTTTCTGTCTCCGCAATGCCTCATGGGTCAAGAGTGCCAGCCCTTTACCTCCATGCATCACAAGGACTCCATGGGATAATTCACTGTGGCTCCTTTGCAGTGAATCTCTTCTTGCAGTGGTAACACCAGAAACACACTGTCCCAAACCTCTGAAGGAAGTAACTCCCCTATTTCCCTGTTGCTGGCAATGAACCCTGCCATGACGTGAAATAATAAAAAGAAGCACTAACGATTAGCACTGACTTTGTGCATTTCACACATATTGACTTAATTGATCCTCACAATAATCCTATTAGGTAAGTGCTATTATTCTACACGTTCACCATTGGGGAACCCGGGACACAGAGAGGGTTCTTCTAGTTTGCTTATGATCAAAGTCAGCAAAGACTGGAACCAGGACTCAAGTCCCAGCTCTGAGTCCAAGCTCTGACCACTTGACTCTACTTAGCAATGAGGAAAGAAAATACACACATTTACAAATAACCATATATATATGATGGTTGACTGATCATATATATATGACCAGTATTGACCAGTGACTGATTGATTGCTTGATTGTTTTGTTTTGTTTTTTTTTTTTTTTTTTTTTACTGATGTGAATATGTAATCAAGAAGGCTGGGAATACTCCATTCAGTTGATTGGACATGGAGTTTGAAAAGAAAGCCATATGGTATAGGGGTGAGGAGAATCAGAATGTATGTTGGACTTGGCTATGAAGGAAAGCCACAGAAGGCCAACCTCCCCTCTTTGTCTAGCACCAACATAGCGAGGTGTTGTGGGGTCACATAAGTAGAAAAGTCTGGTTGGAAGTAAAGGGGTGGTTCCAGAGGGTAAGAAGTGAGGAGGCAAAAGGGAAATGCCACTAAAAGCTATAGCCCCAAAGATCAAAATGGCTCACAACCCATGTCTATGGTCCACCGGAAAACATAAGTTGCATACTGGACCTATTGTTAATTCTATCTGCATGCCTGTATCACGCTGTGTATAGTAAAGCTTACATTAGGGGGGCTTGTTTCTTTTTTTTTAAATGTTTATTTATTTATTTATTTTGAGAGAGAAAGAGTACACACACATGACAGGGGGAGAGGCAGAGACAGAGAGAGGGAGACAGAGAATCCCAAGCAGGCTCCACGCTGTCAGCACAGAGCCCGATGTGGGGCTTGAACTCATGAAACATGAAATCATGGCCTGAGCCGAAATCAGAGTCTGATACTTAACTGACTGAGCCACTCAGCTGCCCCTAGCGGGGGGCTTGTTTCTAAAGGTAGCAAGGTGAAACTTGCCAAGAGTTGACCTTTCCCTCTGTATCCTTCAAACTGGTCACGAAGTAGAATCCATAGATGGAGCTCTGTCAAGTGAGGGCAATGTAGCCAATTTATCCAACAGTGAGGAAACAGATTTCTGTTTCTTCAGTGGAGCACCCCAGAAAGTAGTTGGCTTGAACTTAACGGCCATGTTGTTCAAACCATATAGATTTTTAAATAGCAGAATTGCCCTCACCATAGGCTGATGCTTACACTAAGGGATAGACTACAGAACCAGGACAGAAAAAGGAATCATCAGAATCATCATTTCCTAACCCATGCATACCTATGACATAGCCCAATTGAAGGGAATGATACCCAGAATTTATCTGGGTGGGCATGGTTCAATTTGACTAAGTTAAGCCTGTATAAGAGAGATACCTCTGATATCTTTATAAGCATGTCTGGTACTTAGTCATTACACAATGGTATGCTGGACTGGCCAGTGGAAGCTGTAATTGTTAAGTGTCCAAAGGGCCTTGCTGTACCAGTTTGAAGTTTTGACTATCACCCTCTCTGAAAGCATCTATGGACCCACACGTGTAGACCTCCACATGCACATGTACCTCCGTGTATCTGCATCTCCATTCCTGTAGTATAGACAGTATGCCTGGCACTCCCCGGCTTCAAGGCAGGGTCTCTTGCTTCTGTCCAACTGGGCATTATCTCTCCTTCCTTTTACTTCTGTCCTTTTGCTATTTCTTCCACTCTGCCTTTTATTATGGGTGATTGCAGATCTGACAGTCTATCTAGGAGATGAGCTCATGGATCCCTAGTGACCCCTTTTTCGAGAATATGAGAGGGTTGCCTTTTACAAAGTCAGTGTTCAATAACAATGAATTAATGAATTATTCCATTTTTTGTGTGAACCAGGGTGCCATGAAAAAAAAAGAATGAATTAAGTGTGAAACATCAATTTATATTGACATCAATGTATTACCTTCTGAAACTTTAATGTGGCCAAACCATTCTTGCCTGTGTCCCCCAATCTCTCCTTCTAATCCCCTAATCCCAACTGCCATTATCAGAAGGAAAGATAGAATAGAAAACCACTGAATGACAAAGTAATTATGAAACTTGGAATTTGCAGTCTCTCTTGGTAGAGATGGGAGATATCAGGTCAAGATAGCATCTACCTATGAGTTTTTCTCTTAACAGAAAAGACTTCTACAAAACATCCCTCTCTCTTGTCCTTCTCTCTGCCCACTTGCTCACCAACTATTTTCTCCCTCATTTACTAATTTCCTAATTACTCTAATATCTTACCAGGAAGTAACTTCTTCCCATGGTCCCATTGTAGTGTGATGCCAGTACCACCTTCCTCCAGGGAATTCAAAGGACCAGAGACAGACCCACCTTTCACAGATCCAGCATAGACAGGGCAAGGTTCTCTCCTGGGACCTTGAACCTTGGTCTTGGGACTCAAGGGCCAAAGGTCAGACCCCAGAATAGCAACCCTGTTTGATAAGGCTGACCTGGCTTTGCTTCCCTTCCTGCTCCCATCTTTCTGGCACTTCCACCAGCTCTTGGAGCTTTCCCACCTTTCCAGCTTTTCATCCTGCTCTCTGTGAGTTCCCCAGTAGCCTCTAATAAATTCCCCAAGGCTTCAAGTCACCAAAATCTGTTTACATTGCTAGCAACCATTACTTCTAACCAAGAGATGCTTCAGGAAGAAGTGTTCTTTACATGCTCTGATTCCACATGCACTGCAACCACTGCAGGCAAGAGCAGTGGGCAAGAACTACTACTCCTGTCAGTTGCAAAACACAACTTATACAGGTGAGGAGATGTGCTCTCTATGGAAACGTGCCCACATGCCAGCCTGAATAGCTGCCCCTCAACATCACCTGCCTGTTTTGTGGGGTATCTCCTTGAGAACTGTTTAAAAGCTGATTCGAATGACAATATCCATTCACTCGAATGACAATGAAAACATACTGTAGCTGCACACGTGCACAAACACACACACACACACACACACACACGCACACATACAGAAGCTACTTCTGTTTATCAAAGAAAGATGAGAAGGTTTTTGCACCACGTTGTCCTGGATCAATCCATTCACTGAAGATAATTATTTTGTTTCCTTAATGAACCTCACTCTCTCAATCCCCTTGGGAAAGCCCCATTACCATTACTTAACTACCTTTAGGGGGATATTGAAAATGACTCCATTCAATTGGCTCTAACTGGTTAAAGTGGCCAAATCAAAGCTTCAGAGTTCCAACCCAAATATTTCTTTTTTTGGTTCTTATACACATAATTACATATGATTTACAATGACGCACAAAACTTCCGGAAATAAAAGCAGGAATCTTTGTTCAAAATTTCACCCAATCCAGAAAAAATATACCCGGGCAACAGAAGACATGCCATGAGCATGGGACACATAAGATTGGAAAATGTTTGCAGGATACATCTTCATTATCCCCTGAAATCCCATAAAGGGCAGGAAGGCAAGATCTCCGTAGATCCCAGGGGGAAAATAAAGTTCTCAGAGGCTCAAAAATCTTTTGTGTTGTTCTGACAACTTTCCTCCCAGTGATCCACTGATTAGAAATATTTTCCCCACAGTACAAAGCTAACTGCAGAAGTGCAACTCAGAGGGAGGGGTGCGTGTGAAGCTGGTCTGGGGAGGACCCAATAATGAGGAATCTTAGAGAAATACTCACAGTAAGCAATGCAGTGGAAAAGAAAACATACTGTAGCTACACTACAAAACTAGGGTGGCTACATAAATGTCCAAAGACTGGAGGATTTGCAGCTCTGGCCTTGGGCAGTAAGGAAGATGGGAAGGTAGGAGTATTACGTCGGCTCAAGAGGGAAGGTTAAGAAACAAAAATCTTAAACTGCTTATCTGAGCTGAACTTGTGAACCGCTGAGATTTGCTCATCCTCGGTAATAATAGCTGTGCTCAATTATCAGCTCTAAATAGCAGCCATCACGGAAAGGGAATTGGGCCAAAATACTGATTGGGGTTTTGAAACCCCAGCAGTGAAATCAGGTTCATGCAGTTGACCCTGGGCATATTCTTCCACATCATCACCCTCTGAGATAGAGAGAGAGAAAGAGAGAGAGAGAGAGAGAGAGAGAGAGAGAGAGAGAGAGAAGATACCCCCCTCTAACCATGGACAGATTGGCTTCTTTGGGTCAAGTGAGACCCCTGTTGTAGAAGGAAATGCTCATAGCCCATCTCCCAATTTCAGTAGACAAATAAGTAGCCTCTGTCTTTCATGTAGGGCCTACAAGACTCCTTGTCCTTGGTTCCTTGCCTATCTCCTCAGCCCATTTCACACCTCCCTTCCTCTCACACCTCTGGTATACCTGTCACTCAGCCTTCAGCCAATTGCTAGGCCTTATTCTCTTTAACCCTCAGCATCTTTGTGTTTGCTATTCCCCTGCCTGGAGTGTTGCTTCCCATAACCAACTCTTCTTCTCTTGGCACTACATTTAAAAGTCAACCTCCACGGGGAACAGTTCTCCAGAAACCCTCTTGAGTGGTTCCCACCTTGTTATCTTCTAGAGAAGAGTCACTAAATGACGGGCTGAGTGTCAAATCTGGTGAGCTACCTGGTTTCAGGAAGTTTTCTTGGTGCAGAGCCACATCCATTTATTTACACATAGTCTGTGGCTGGTTCCATGCTACAATGACAGAGCAACGACAATGGTAGTTGCAACAGAGAACATATGGCCTGCAAGCCAAAAATATTTACTACTTGCTTCTTTACAAAAAAGGTTTACTGACTCCTATTCTATAGATTGAATACATTCTATAATTTTTTCTACTTATTTATTATTTTCTCAATTCAAAACTGTAAGTCCAGGTATGCAAGATTTTGTCTGTTTTATCCCCAACACCCAGCACATTGCCTGGCACAAAGACTGCACACAACACTAAAACTAAGCAGGTAATACTATTCCTAGTTTGAAGATGGAAATCTTGAATGTGAAAGAGAAGAAAAATGTATCTGGGCTCAAGGGCTTCAGTCGGTTTAGAATCTGTCCCCCCATGGGGCGCCTGGGTGGTGCAGTGGGTTAAGCGTCCGACTTCAGCCAGGTCACGATCTCGCGGTCCGTGAGTTCGAGCCCCGCGTCAGGCTCTGGGCTGATGGCTCGGAGCCTGGAGCCTGTTTCCAATTCTGTGTGTCTCCCTCTCTCTCTGCCCCTCCCCCGTTCATGCTCTGTCTCTCTCTGTCCCAAAAATAAATAAAAAACGTTGAAAAAAAAAAATTAAAAAAAAAAAAAAAAAAAAAAGAATCTGTTCCCCCAACTGGAATGTGAGCTCCAAGAGGCCTTCTTTTTTCTGTCAGTAGCACCTTGAACAGTGACTGGCACTTAGTAAGAGTTCAATAAATGTGTTGAGTGACTGACTGAATGGATGTCCTTAGCTTTGGAAGGCAGTGTTTCTGACTCCCCTGGAGCTGGATGAAGAGTATGGTGCACAATGAGCATGACTAGAATCATGATCAGCATGGGTATTGTTTCTCAAAACTACTTGGTCATGTTCCAGTTACTCGTGCCAACCGAGAAATGCCCTGGCTCTGGAAATCCTGAATGCAAATGATCTAGGCATCCATTCTATTGGGATGAAAAATACCTCCTCTCCTACAGTTGTGACCAGTGAACTTTCCCAGTGGGGGTTTCATTTTGACTAAATCAGTCAATTCTTCCCTTTACAGGTGAGGAGAGGAGGTGTAGGTATGGTAAGGGGAAAACGTACAATATTATGAATCTTGGGCCCAGGTTGGAAACTACCACATATGGGTTATATGACCTGGGAACCACCCCCCGCCCCCTCAGCCTCAATGTGTCTGTCCATGAAATAGCAACACAAGTAAATCCATAAGGAGCTGCTCATGTCATCATCAGCACCATCAGTAACAACGTAAGAACAGAGTTAGTCTTCAAAGAACTAGTTTGATATAGAACTAGTTTAGAATAGGAGTCAAGAGTGTGGACACTGGATCTAAGCTACCTAAGTAGTAATCTCAGTTCTGCTATCTATTAGCCATTTGCTCTTAGGTAAGTCATTACTACTACTACTACTACTACAATAATAATAATAATTTTATTCCTCAAAGATATCTCAAGCTCCTGACAGTTTTTATGGCAAATTCCAGGCAAAACTTCATAGCTGAAATGAGGATGCTACTAGAAGTAAAACATGGGTCAGACTTTCAGTAAATATCTCAGGACCTTCTCATCCTCAACCTGGAGCTAGTTCTTTATCACCTTCTGTAAAATGGCACCCTTCAATGGTTGCTTGGACTATGACCAAAACATGAGAAAAGAAGTTAAGTGCCAAATGAGCAGGGAGCATCAGTACTTGGTCTGTGAGAGACATAGAGAAGGTAGTCAAAGGGCACAATCTTCTATTAATGTGTCCACGCTCCCACCAATCAATGGCATGGAGTCCACTCCATCCCGAGATTACTCAGAAGTTAGAACCTGGCCGAGCCTTACTGGGGAAGGGCATGCTAACATGGCTCTAACATGGCTCTCCTTTGAATGGCCTCTTCCTTTTGATCTGTAAAGTAGCACAAGTGACCAGACTCTCTTGAGAAACAGAATCCAGCCTTCATACTCTCTTATCCAAGTTTTGACAGAGCCAAATATATACATTTGTGTAGTGCATTCACCTCCCTTCAGTCAACCTCACCACTATAGCCTTGGACATAGTGAGCTGACCTCCATTCTTTTAGGATGCACTTAAATCCCTTTGGCTTGAGTGAGTCCGGGCAAGTTTTCATGAATGAGACAGAAGAAAAATGTGCCTGAACCAAATGACTAATCAGAGTATATATATTTTTTTCACTTATGCCACCATAAGCCTTTTTTATTAATGTATTTAGTCAGTTTGAGGATTTTTATTAGATATTCCTGTTTCTAAATCTTCATCCCAAGGATAAGGCAGGCAAGAATTTGCTTCCAAAGCAACTTACTGTTGCTACCTTTTAATAATTGAAGGTTTTAGTACAGTGATTTATCCTTAAGCCTTTTGATAATCCCAGCAACCTCTAGGTGTCAGAAAATGGAAGGCAACCCTCCTGCATTTTGCCCTGTATGCAAGACACGGCATTAACGGAGTCTAGCTAAACTAAAGACCATTTCAAAACAGGAGAATAAGACGTGGGCAAACCAAGGATCCCACATAAATCCTTCTGTGGAACCAGGAAATGAGCATCTAGTTGAAAAATGTGCCTGTTTTTCTCTCTCCACACCCCTTCCTACCATCTTAATGTTACTTTAAGATTTAGCCCTAAATAACTGAAGCATGGGATAGAGCCACAAAATATAGGCAGCGAAAAATCTTTACTGGAGTGCACCAATAAAGCTAATCCCTTTAATGCTGACGATGACCCCATTTTTGTCACCAACCCTCACAGCCTGACAGAGATGGGGAGGGAGTTGAGATTCCAAGAGCAAATAAAGACCCCTCTTGGGTGTAAAAAATCAGCATCACCAAGCACTTCTGAAGCCCCAACCCCAGGCAAGCTGGGAGAGACAGTGTACATTTTTTAGATGGGGTACTGCCCTCACAGGCAGTCAGAACATAACCATCCATTGCCAGAAACCATTCATCAGACTCTGCAGAAAAGGCTGTCAGCTCGGCCTATAGGCCTCAAGCCAGCCTGTCAGGATCTAGGCTAACAGCCAGAGTGTCAGGGGCTGCGGCTGGTAGCCAACCAGAACTTTGATGTCTAAGGGTTGGCCAGCTGGTATGTGAGGGTGGCCGATGGGCTCTGTAACCATATACTCTGCTCAGAGGTCATGAGTTCTGAGAGTAAGTTGGCCATTAGAGTATCTCCAATAAAGATGGAGGTAGACATTTTATTTTTTTAAAAAAATTGTTCAAATTATTTCAGTATTTGTTTTGATTTAAATTTCCATTACACATGCTTTTCATTATGCGACTCAATTAGTATATAAAAGATTTTTCTGTTTAAGATGTTTAAATGAACATAATTGTTCAATTTGGAAAGATTACAATGCTTTTATTTAATTAACACTGCAATAAATACATCGCTCTGTAATGAACCCCATACTTTTAGGCCATTAACCATTCAATAAATTTACAATATGGAAGGTTCTTTATGGAGAAGAAGATAAATAAAGCTATATAAATGAATATACGACAGCTATGATGCGAAGCAGCAAATTATAGCTTTTTGCTTCTCATCCACCAGAGTTGTACCTTGATTACAAACATATGTGAATGTAATAAACAGCATACATTTCAATTACTATTTTGAACATGAGGTACACTGGACGTTAAAGAAAAATTCTGCACCATTGGTGCAGGCTGTACTCCGTGGCATCTTACCAATGAGAAGCTCTTTCGGAATTTGTCCAAAGGCTCATCTGTCGTTTGCCTTTTTTTTTTTTTTTTAATTTTTTTTTTTTCAACGTTTTTTATTTATTTTTGGGACAGAGAGAGACAGAGCATGAACGGGGAAGGGGCAGAGAGAGAGGGAGACACAGAATCGGAAACAGGCTCCAGGCTCCGAGCCATCAACCCAGAGCCTGACGCGGGGCTCGAACTCACGGACCGCGAGATCGTGACCTGGTTGAAGTCGGACGCTTAACCGACTGCGCCACCCAGGCGCCCCTGTCGTTTGCCTTATCAAACCAGACCTGGGCCTGCCAAAACAAAAAATAATCTATGTCCAGCAGGCAGCCTCTCAGAACTGGCTGGCTCTACAGTGATCATTTAAAGGCACTTCCCTTACAAGATGTTCCCTGACACAGGACCATTACCTGAACACTTCCAACTGCTACAGATCTTGGTAGGTCTTGGATTGGCCAAGGGCATGTCTTCCAGACCCTGCCTTCCCTTTCCTTCTCCCCCTCTCATATCAACTGTAGTGAAAATGACAAACTTTTCATTGTGTACTTCCCTCTGCCCTCTCTAAACACCATAAGCTCTAACACTGAGCCCTGCAAGGTCAGCATACAGTAGCAGGTGCCAGTAAGCCCAGAGTTCAGGTGAAGCCACCAAGGCATAGAGAAGTATTGGCAAAGAGTGCCCGAGCCAAAATTGGGAATCTAATTTTGTTTCTTATCCAATGTACATGACTAGTCTTGGTAGCTGTATTATTAATAGCATCAATAACTAAAGTAATGTCGTTAACATTTAAGTAAGGACCAATAGTGAGTGATTATTATGTATGTACCAGGGATTACTATATTGTGTTTTATAGATGAAGAAACCAAAGTTTGGATGGTGGGGAACCTGCTTCAAGGTCACAGGGAGAAAACGGCAAAATCAAGTCCAAGCCCTCCAGCTCCCCCAAGAGTTCTCTTTTCAAGGGGTACCCAGGAAGGTCCCCAAAATCCTTCCTTCAGCTTACTTAGCATCCTTGCCTCTGATTTCCTTCATTCCATCCCTGTGGTTTGAGCCTCTCACAAGGAAATCTTAGAAGGATCACAAATGGGAGCTCCTCTTTTACCCTCTTCCCCAGATGTCAGGAAAGGTGGTGCCCACTGCCAGGCAAACCTCCCTTGGTAGCCAACTGGCCAAATCTTGCTCACAAGACCAAGAGCTTTCAGGAATGGGAGCCAAAGTACAGGTGAATATGGAGTCAGAACCTGATTTTAAGCCCCAACTCTGCTATTTACCAGCTGTGTAAGATCAACCACATTATTTACCCTCCCTGTGCCTCACTTTCCTCAAATCACCCTACCTTCATACAGTTATTATGAGATACAAATCAGATAAGCCAAATTTATCTGAATTGGCTTAGTATGTAGCAAATAGTAAATGCTTAGATCCTAGCAAATAATAACGGCTTAGTAGAAGACTCAGTCCACATTACAGGTTTAGAAAAAAACGTAAGCCAATTCAGTTGATGATTTAGCCAATACTTATTGAGAACCTATTATTTCTGGATACTGCCCCAGACATTTGTGGTAGACAGGTATAGTTTCCCCTCCAATACATACTTTGTAGTGTATGAGGCTGGGGTCAGGGGAGTGAGGGGAGACAAAATAAACAGGTAGACAAAAAATATATATGTATGATATTTCAAGTTGTGATAAAAAATAAGGAGAGGTGAAAGAACTGACTGATGAGGGGAAGTGCAGGCCATTCAAGCAGGGGACATACAACCAAGGCCTGAATGAAGATTCGGGCGATGGACATGTACCATGGTGCCTGAGACATGGCAGTCAGTCAACAAACATGCAGTGAGGATTCACATAATAGACTTCCAGCTCACCTCCCCAGTGATCCTGCCTGTGGCCAGATTTGTTCATTCCAGCATACAAACCTTTACAGGACCTGCTGTGTGAGAAGCACTAGAAGAGACAGAAAAATTGCCTCTGGGCTTAAGCCAGCTTGCAGTCCTTCTGCATTATGATGCTGATAATAAAGGGTTGCATGGGGCGCCTGGGTGGCGCAGTCGGTTAAGCGTCCGACTTCAGCCAGGTCACGATCTCGCGGTCCGTGAGTTCGAGCCCCGCGTCAGGCTCTGGGCCGATGGCTCGGAGCCTGGAGCCTGCTTCCGATTCTGTGTCTCCCTCTCTCTCTGCCCCTCCCCCGTTCATGCTCTGTCTCTCTCTGTCCCAAAAATAAATAAAAAACGTTGAAAAAAAAATTTTTTTTTAAAAAAATAAAAAAAAAAAAAAAGGGTTGCAGTGGTGGCCTTTTTCTAGACTCCAGAACATTCCAGGACCCAGGTATCTCTTCTGAGAAGATGAGCATGGAGTATGAAGGAGGGAACAGATGTGGCAAGAGGACCATTGGCCAGGGGTGGAATCCAGGTTTGTTCATTCAGTGTGAGGCAATATTGCATATGGAGAGTAACAGGTTTAGGAGTTGAAGAAACCTAGGTCCAAGCAGCTTATAGCACTGTGAGCTTCTTGTTGAGTCTCTATTTCTCCCTAAAATGGGAATACTAGCCGCTACCTCACAACAAATTATTATAATAATTTAAAATGATGTGTGTAACAGAAACAGAACAAATCAACAGGCCACTCTTATTGGTTCTCTATCCTAGGTGGTGAGTCTGTGACTATCAGTATACCATGTTTTCAATTCAACATCTCTGGACACTGGAAAATTTTCCTAAATAAAATATTAGAAACAATATTAAGAAAAAACAAAATATGCAAACTGACTAGGATAAAGGAGGTATTAGATTGTAGTTATTTTGATTTTTTTCATTTGGAAATAAATTCCCAATTTATCACATGGCACCAAGCTCTGGCTAGGAATTGAGATGAAGACAGACCTTCTCTGTCTTTGTGGAATTCACAGTCTCCTATATACTTAACCATCACCATCATATGTCTCTCCATATTACTCCTGGGCCTGATTCCCTATTTTTGCTTCAATTTTATCATTATCAACTGGTATGTGTTTATGTCTGAAGCCACAAATAATTTAAGAACCAACCAGAATATAACTATATGGATGGATGGATGGACAGAAGAAGGGATGGGCTTGTCATTCAAGGACAATCTGTGCCATTGGTTGATTAAAAACAAAGTGGCATAATTCAGCATTTCAATGGCTGAACTGGGCTTCTCTTTGTTAGCAGCTCCACCGATGGCTATCCCTTCAGGTTTCCCAGTGCCTCTTCCTCTGGTCACAGAACCTACCTCCTTGGCTACTGAGGTGGGGTCATGACTCAGGCTGAGCCAATCATATTACACCTCTATTCCAACCACATGACCCAAGTCAGGCTAGAGACATTAGACAGGATTTCCTTCCTGCTCATAGACCTGTTAGGATGTTAACACAAGAAAATAAGTACCATATCTTCCCTTCCCTCCTTTCTCCAAATTGCCTGAAGGAGGAAGTCAACATGCAGAGTGAAGAAAAAGAACCACAGAGTCTAGGTCATCTGAGTCCTTGCCTCCAGTAATCTCTGAGGCCAGCTACCTCCATTCACATCCATTCACAGGGAGTCTCAGCACATACAGCTGACAGAGTCTGGGTTGATACCCTCCTATTCCACCCTGCTGATGGGCATGCTTCTCTCAATGTAATGCTTTCTAATAATTACCCCTGGGGCCTGGGCCTATGTTAGAATCCACTGAGTTTAAGAAAACTATTTTTCATTCTAGTGGCAATTGTTGCTTAAAGGCAGCAAGGGAGCAAGTTATGAAAAATTAAATGGTTAGAATAGGCAAAGATTTCTTAAACTAGTCACAAAAGGCACTAACCGTAAAATAAAAACATTGATAAACTGAATCTCATTGACATCAAGAACCTTTGTTTATCAGAAGATACCATCAAAACAATGAGGAAAGTGTGAAAATATATACAAAATATGGAAATCTAACCGAGGACTTATATTCAGAATATACTCAGAAATAACTCCAACAAATCAATAAGAAAAAAAAGTCTGAGAACATAGAAAAAAAATGGGCAAGAGTTGAGGGACTTCACAGAAAAGGACATCCAAATGTCCAATAAGCATACTAAACAGAGCTCAACACCATTACTCTTCAGGAAAATGAAAAATAAAATCCCTAAGAGACATTATTACCAACTTACCAGAATGGTTAAAAATAAAAGTCTGAAAATACCAAGTGTCAGTGATGATAATAGAACAAGTAAAACTCACAGTGTAGATGGAGCCTAAACCAATAACCTATTTTAGAAAAAAAAAATATTTAGCTATTCCTACCAAATGTAAATCTAACCTAGGCCTTGACAATTCCATGCCTAGGTGCACATGCTGGAGAAATAAAAATATATGTCCACCAAAGGACATGCACAAGAAAATTCACAGCTGCTTTATTCATAATTGCCCCAAACTGGAGACAGCTTAAATGTTTGTCAACAGGAGAACGGATAAATAAAGCATCATATATCAATATAATAGAATACTACAGGGGCGCCTGGGTGGCTCAGTTGGCTAAGTGTCTGACTCTTAATTTCGGCTCAGGTCACAATCTTATGGTCATGAGAATGCGTCCTGCATCTGTGTTGGGCTCTATGCTATGTGTGAAGCCTGCTTAAGATTCTCTCTCCCTCTCCATCTGCCCCTCCCTCACTTGCACACATTCTCTCTCTCTCTCTCTCTCTCTCTCTCTCTCTCTCTCAAAAAAAAAGACTACTACATAGCGATTAAAAAAAAAAAGAACAAATTACTGACATTACACAACTACACGGGTAAACCTCAAAGACATTATGTTGGGAAAAAACTAAACATAAAGGAGTACCTACTGTGTGACTCCGTTTGTAAGAAGTTCAAGATCAAGCAAAACTGATCAATGGTGACAGAAGCTAAAAGAGGGACTATATTACTAGGAATAGTACTGACTGGGAACAGGCCCAAAGGAACCATCCAGAATGCTGGAAATCTTCTGTATTTTGTTTTGTATGTTACCAAGCAGGTGTAAAAAAAAAAAAATTATCCACACACGTAAGTAAAAATTCATGGAATTATACTTCCAGGCACATTACTGGAGCCCCATCTACTACTAAAGTAGGGGATAATTAGGAATGGGGATATTTTAAAACCTATTTTCAATGTCTTCCAAGAGCAGCCCCTTTATAAGCAGCATAGGACTCACGCATTGGAGGTAGAGTGTTGTGGGGGCTCTTATTTGGAAGTCTTCTCTCTCCCACAAACCACCATGCACCTCATACTTATGTAATGCTTTTGGAGGGCGATTCATATTTCTTAGATTATTTGCAATGGCTTCCCTAATACAGGCAGGACAGGTATTTTTGTGCCTATTATAGAACTGTGGAAACTGGTGGAAAGACTTGCAAGAGTCTGGGAACAATCCTGAATTGGAGAAAGCAAAGAATGGGAAACAAAAAATATCATGACAAGTAATTCCGATCCTGTGCTTGCTCTCTCTCGCTCTCTCTCCTCTCTCTTCACATCTCTTCTTTCTCTGACCTGCTTTTTCCCTTTGCTCTTTTCTCTCCATGTCCCCATTCTCTCACCTCACTTCCTATTTGCCTTTGTTTTCCTTTCCCTTCGTTGTAGTCCCTTCCGTCCCTTTCTTACTCAAGCTTACCATGAATCTACCACTCTCTACTGCAAACTAAAACTTCATTCAGAGCTTCCAGGGTCCTGTGCCAGCTCTCAGTTCTGTGTTTCCTCACTTGTAGCATCTTGGCATGGAACACACACATAACCTCTTCCCAAAGCTATCCTGCAGCAGAAATCTATCATTCCATTACTGGCATCTATTACCCCCTTTCTGGGAAGAGCCTACCACTTCTCCTAGAGGAAGCCATATTTTCTCTTGTCTCCATCTGTCCCTTCCCTCTCACTCTTCGTGGACCTGCACACATCTAGCTAGTAAGAGCATTCAAGCCCCCAGGCTGCAGTGACCGGTTCATAGATGGGCGTATGACCCAAGCCAGGCCAATGAGACTGACCCTAGGACTTTCTGTGTTGGGTTGTGAAGCTAGTGCATGAGTCTAGACCTGTTTGGGATCATCTTTGCCATCACCTGGGGACAGATTGCTTGAGAAAGAAACCAACACAATGGAAAGCAGAGCTGAGGGCTTATGATGGACTATTTGAGCACCTGCACTCAGTCATGACTGAAGTTAGACTACCCTTAGTTTTCTCAATTCTATAAGCCTTATCTTTTTAAATATTTTATTTTAATTAATTAATTAATTCATTTATTTATTTATTTGAGAGAGAGAGAGAGAGAGGACAAGCAGGGGAGGAGCAGAGAGGGAGAGGGAGAGAGAGAATCCCAACTAGGCTCTGCACTGTCAGCACAGAGCCCGATGTGGGGCTCAAACTCACTAACCACGAGATCATAACCTGAGTGGAAATCAAGAATCGGGTGCTTAACTGACTGAGCCACCCAGGCGTCCCTATAAACCTTCTATAGTAACCTTCTAAGATTAAGCCAGCTTGAAGTGGCATAGATTGATCTATCACTATCTCTGATTTCATTCTTCTCTATGCATGAGTTGGCCATGAGAATTTAAAATTTCTCTAAAGAAGCAGAGTCTTATTTCCTCACCCCTTGACCACAGTCATACTCCTAGAAAGTATGAAAGTCAAGATGCAAAGCCAAGTCCTCTGGTTGTGGGGCCCTTGCTCCCAAGCCCTGAGTCATAGGAGCAGTGGTCGGTGCCTGCCTTGCAGTCCTGGAAAGCCAAATCCCACAGCAACGTGAATCCCTGGGAAGCTCTGTCAATATTTTCTTAACAACCCTAACTGCACCTGAAAACAAGAAAACATTACAAACTGAGTTGTTGTTTTTTTTAACACACCAGGAAGTCTAGACACCTGCTTTTGTATATTTTCTGGAGGGGAAAAAATAGACTCATTGTATGAAATGTATTTCAGCCATTTGGAGAGGTTTTAGTAAAGATGGGTCACGTTTGCGATTCGGCCGTGAGACATAAATGTTTAACACAGGGTCTTCCTCCTCACCCGCTCTTCCCCTACGGATGCTTTGAATAATGCAAAGTCTGTTTTAAGCTCTGCTGATTTACTCAAGAAAAGGATCAGCGTATTTTGAAATATTGGTCATACGGTCTAGCGGACGGGAGCATTAAAACACAGGGTAAAACTCAACAAGCTACTTCCTGTCAGCTGCTTCGCAAGACTTCATGGGCTCATAACACTTAATAAAAAAACATGAGCTGTAAATAATACATGATTTCAACTGCATTTTTCATCAAATGAACTAGGCATTTGTGAGACAGTTTCGCCCTCGGTGAGGAGCACATAAATTCTTTGTGCAGAAGATGTTCATTTCCTGCCCTTCCCTGAGGCCCCACTATGTGCTAGATGTTTGATTCATATAAAGTAACTGATACGCAAACAGCCTTGAAAAGGCTGCCTCCATTGGGATGCCTGGGTGGCTCAGTTGGCTATGGATCCGACTTCGGCTCAGGTCATGATCTCGCAGTTCGTGAGTTCAAGCCCCACATCGGGCTCTGTGCTGACAACTCAGAGCCTGGAGCCTGCTTTGGATTCTGGGTATCCCTCTCTCTTTGCCTCTCCCCCGCTTGTACTCTGTCTCTCTCTCTCAAAAACTAAATAAACAGTAAAAAATTAAAAAAAAAAAAAGAAAAGAAAAGCCTGCCTCCAAAAAAAAGCGATTTCTTGTGGCTCCACCTAATAGATATTTTACAGTTAAATCCATAAGGCAGATCCTCTTCCTCTTCCTGGTTCATTAGGAGGTCAGCTCCATGAGGACAGGAACTCATCAACTTATTTACTTCTAAGTCCTTGTGCCTAAAACAGGGCCTGGCACATAGTAGGTACTCATTAATTATTGGACGGACAGATGGATGGATGGATGGATCGATGGATGGATGGATGAATGGATGGATTAGACAGACAGGAAGCTAAAACTTAGGGAGGCCATCCAGCAAGGAAGTGGCAAAACCAGGCTTTGAACCCAGATCTGCTGCAAAGTGTCCCATTCACCAAGTATACAGTTGGTTAAGGGAGAATGTACCAACTTCCATCTTCATTTCTAGCCCTGTGAGTCACCACGAGTGGCCTTTCTCTAAAAGTCACACCCTGTGGCCATGGGCAGAAGACCCTGGGACAGCCCATGGCCACACAGCCCTCTCAGGACTTCTCAGGCCCTATGTGTTTGGGACAAGGGAGCACAGAAGAGGGCCACCTTGCTAACAAGCATTCTGCATGCCCCTGATGCTGAGGAACGAGAGGGAAGGGACTGGCCAGGGTCTGTAGGGAAGGACAAGGTTACATGGAACGAGGTGACTGACATGTAGGGGAGGTTTCACGTGAAGGCATGTGGAGCTGTGTCCACATTACCCCGCGTTGGGCTGCAATGCCTCATTAAGTGAGGCCCCCAAGGGTTAACCAGGAAGGTGGAGGGACACAGCAGGCTGGGGAAAATCAATCTGGAGGAGGAGGAAGACGGGGAAGCAACTCGGACTGGAATCATTTTGTCTTATGAATAGTTTATGAGGCGTATCAGGAGTCACACTAACGGGCAAGGGCTGGAATGTTTTCTAACTTTAAAGCAAAAGCCGCCCACCAGGCCACGAGTGTGGGA
Organism: Neofelis nebulosa; assembly: GCF_028018385.1. Taxonomy (NCBI): domain Eukaryota; kingdom Metazoa; phylum Chordata; class Mammalia; order Carnivora; family Felidae; genus Neofelis; species Neofelis nebulosa. The sequence continues at coordinate 146,533,520 of NC_080785.1, read as the reverse complement.
GAGGCAAAATATGAAAAACACGGAGGCCCCTCTCGGCACTGCCCAGCTATCTTGTAAAACATGGATCTCGGGGCTGCACGCACTAGAAATGTGTCTCTCTCTTTGAATGCTAAAACTGCCTTGGAGTTTTTCACAGCCACCGTGCCCAACTAAATGTTTTCAGGTGACTTATCTCACCGCCTGAAAAAGTGTCACAGGGTGGATGGCCCCTGGGTCCGAGGAAGGATCTGGAATGGAGGACCACAGAGCCCGCCGGGTGCCTACCTCTACACCAAGCGCTTTCTGTACTAAGAATTTTGCACTGGTCACCATGGGGCAAGGAGGAGGTTCACCCAGGGGGAGGCAACCTTGCTGGGGAGGAAGAACACACAAGAAGCCTCAGAAAGGAATCTTTATTTGTCTAAATCAGCTCAGTGACATTAACAGCTCCCTCTCCACCCACAGGCAAAGCCACAGGCGCCCCATAAACTGACCCCTCCATCCAAGGCCTCAGGGAACGCCTCCTCCCTGCCTTCCCCAACCCCTGGGCTCTATCTCACAGGATGGAGCCCACACCCCATGGCTGATCCTCTGGGTCTGGGTTGTTCCTATGCCCTCACCCATCCCTGGAACTTATTCCAGCACCATCCCTTGGTTCTCCAGGCCAATGTCCGGGATTCCCCTTTGCCCCACTTCCCACAGTCAGCTCCTATGCCTAACTGGCTTCTGGACCCAAGCCAGGGTCTGATTGTGGGCCCCTTTCTCGTCTGCAACATGAATTCAGGCATTCGTCAGCAAGATAACGTAAGGGGCATTTCCATCAGACAAGCTGTGTATCAAGCCCTGGGTTGGCTCTGTACCCTATCACTGGGGGGTACCTTTTCAGCCTCCACCCAGTGACACACTGCCCTCGCCTCTTGCACTGATGAGCTCTGAAAATCTGGCTCGCCAACACATCCTACTCTCAAACCAGCTCTCTGTCTCTTGTCCCTCAGCAGAAATTCAAGTCAACACTTCGTCTGATAAGGTTTTCTCTCACTAGTAGTTGAAAGGTTTTACCCTTCCCAGAAAGGTTGGGCAGTTACCCTGAGGGTCAGATATATTTCTTCGTGTCCCTCCAGTCACACCTATTCTGCCCCTGAACACAATGTTTTGTTTGTTTGTTTGTCTGTTTACTTTTCCTGTAAGGTGAAGTTAATATATCTATCTGGGAAGATTCTGGTATCCCTCACAGCTCACTCTGGGATGTTGTTTGCACAAAATCCCTGTAGGGAATGGATATTAGGATATTAGTGAGGATATTAAACATGGTATTTGGCCAGGGGATTCATAGATATCCAATCCTGCTTGCTTTCTTGTTTCATTCATTTCCTATTCAAAATTAATGACTGCTTGCTATGTATCACAGCCAGTTCTATACAATAAAACAGCAGCAAAAAAAACGAAAAACAAAACTCCAGATGAGGTAAAAGTTCCTGTGGAGTTCACAGCTTAGTGAGGGGAGAGAAATTATAATCATGTAGGAAAGTAACAAGTCCATGAAGACAATAATGACATTGAGAATGAAAGGTGAAGGTAGAAGGATGAAGAGTGGAAGAAGTTTACTTATAATCACAGAGAGTAAAGCAAGGAAAATCAACCCTACCTTCTGGAATCTTTGGTCTCCAAACCCAATACAAAGTCCTAGAGAGTTAGTCTGAACTCTGGGGGAAAAAAACCCTTTCCCTGAAGAGAGCCAGTCTGAACAGACAAACAGCATTCTACTGGAAAGACCAAACTCAGGTACTGACATTGGCATTTCAGTGTAAGGAAAGGAAGAGCTCAGTTGCCAGTAACAAAGGACTGAGGTACTGAATGAGAAAGGGTGTGTGGGTGTGCATGTCCACATAACTGGCCTCCCCCACATGTAAGCTGCTGGAGGGTGAGAGAGTGCCCTTCCCAACCTTCCCAGCTACAGACCAGGATAGTGGGACCACCCACAGCAGCTGTTGGGCACCTTCCTATCATGGAAAAGCCAATACTTCCCCCGCCAGAAGCTGACATATGGACAGATCCCAGCAGGAGGGTGTGGGCATATAGTGAGCCTTGGAATTTGGGGATGTTCTCAAGTCCTTTACACTAATCCAGTTTGCCTCCTAATATAGGTAACCGTGGAAGTGGTCATACACTGAGAGAGATGGGGTTGGAATGAAGTGGTAGATGCCAGGAAAGTGTGGAAATAGCTTGAGTCAAGGGTGTAAGTCTGACCCCAGGTGAAGGAGGCTGAAAGGTTGTTAGGCTTATATTTCTGTGTTAAGCTCATATTTCTGTGTATATTAGGGGCACAGTCTGTGCCCCTAATGAAAACTTCATTGTAGAAGACAAACTATGTTCTAGAAAGGGTTCAGTGAATATACAGCTATGATAAACCTTGTAGAGACAGCGCAGAGAGATTTACTGTAAACTTACTAGAAAATAACAGGCAGCAAAGCTATTTCTTTTAGGAAGGAGGAGACACTAAGTAACAGACCAAAGCAGAAAAAAAAATCAAGAAATTCTAGGAACAAGAGGGAATGGGTTTTCAAATTCTGGTGATCTAGGGCTGAGAGGAAGTAATCAAAGGATCTACTCATCAATATAGTTGCCATAATATTCATAATGGCAGCCTGTGACATTTGTTTTTATTAGGTACTAGGTGCTAGGTACCACACTAATGGTTTAATACACATCAAATCTTGTGACAATCCTTGACAAATCTTCGTGACAATCCTTGAAGAGAGGTATTATGATTTTCAAGATGCTTCTAGAAGGGACAACTGACTTTCAGATAATTTGAGTAACTCTCCCGAGATCACACAGCTACTAAGCGGCACAGACACTTCCAAACCCAAACCTCCTGGTTTTGGAGTTACAGGAAAGCAATGGCCCACCCAGCAGGATCTGGTGACCACTTATAGAGAATCACCGAAGGGCCTGATGGACCAGAGCTTCCCAGGTCCTGCCAGACATGGGAATCAGCCCCATAGATGATTGTTGAACACCCTCTGACTTTGAGAATGACCAGATTCTGATTGGTAGATTGTACTGGTTGGAACAAAGGGAAGCTAGTGGTTCCTAAGAATCCAAGAGCTGGATTGTTAAAAAAAAAAAAAAAAAAATAACAACACTTTGAGAAGAGATGGGGCACAAGAGAAGCTCTGGAGAAGTCTGAAAGGGCCCATTTACCCAACAGGGCTAATGGACGTTCACCTGGCTGTGACTAGGGTAAACAAAGACTCTCCCCCTGCTCTCTCCAGAGACCCACTCCACAACCAGAAGTCAGGGGGGTGGTTAGGAGGGATCTGTGCACAGAGGAAAGCAGATGAGACACAGACTGCTCAGAACTATGGTCCCCAACTCAGCAGAGTTCAGTTTCAGGGAGAAGGAGACAGAGGAATGGAGACAGGGCTGGGGATGCTGGAGGTGAACTCTGCTCCCCCTGCACTCCCCTGCAGCCACTGAGGGTGAGATCCCTCACAGCATGGATGAAATAGCACAGCTTGATTTCCTAGGAAGAGGGGCGCAAATGTCTTCTGCTGTCCTTATGACTTCTTTTGAGAAAGGCAAACTACTGAAAGGGCCTTCCTAGTTCCTGGCACGTTCTTATTCCCAGGCTCTCATGTTAGAGGGGTCTCGCCCTGACTCTGCCTCTGTGAGCCCCATACAATGTTCTTTGTGCCAGCAGCTTCATCAAAGAAGAGAACCTCCACCGGGCGACCTTAGTGTGAAGGCAGGAGGCACAGTCAGGGTGACGAGGGAGTGGGCTTTCATCTTCCTACAGAAGGGGTTGCCTTTGCTCTGCTCCTGCTTGCCTCTCTGGGGGCTTTGGATTGAAGAGTAGGTCATTGTGGAGGAGGGTCCACCACCCCTCAGCTGTTAGGTCCTAGTGCATGGACACTTAGGGATGAGTGAACAGGCCCTCAGGCCTCAGCCCTTTGAAGCCCCCCACCCCAGCAAGGGGTTGGAGGTCTGACTGTTCCTCTCTGGGGGGGGGGGGGGGGGTTGGGGGAAGCAGGGCCCAAAGACCCTCACCCCTGCCCTCAGAACACTGGGGCTCTTTTTCCATTCTCACCAAGTTGGGAAGAAACTTCCCAGTTTAAAGGAGAGACATTTTGTGGGCATGGCCAAGGACAAACACACCTGGCCAGGATAAAAGCTGCCAATTGGCAGAGTTGTTCCAGCAAGAGCACTTCAGTTAGTCACTGACACATGGACACATACACCCAGGCACACTCATGCACCCTGCCCTCGAGGGGCACACCTCATTACCCAGACCAGCTATATGCAGGATGAGAAGACTCATAAATGAGACTGGATGCTCACTGATGGGATGAAGTGTGTGCAGGGTCACCCAGCAGGGACCAGACCTTGGTATGGGCATTTGGTAGAACAACCTAAGGAGTGGGCAGATTTCCCCAGAGGTGGTCCCAGCTCCCCAGTGGCCACACTCCAGCTGCTATGCACCATTGGAAGAGAATCCCATGGGCATTCCAAGTTACCCAGCAAAAATGCCTCAGCCCATAACTGAGCTCAAATATTTGTCCACTCAGACTCAGTTAACTCTCTGGTGCAGCATAGAGTGCCCAGCCGGCTCTTTTCAGATGCAGCCTCCTCATTGTAGAGGGGGCTTTATGTTTATGTCTCCCTAAGAGGCTGAAGCTATCCTTAAAAATAAGTGCGTGTATGTGTGCATTTGCATGTGTGTACGTGTGTGTGTGTGTGTGTGTGTGTGTGTGTGTGTGTGGTGGGGGGTGGGGGGTGAATGAGGAGGAGAGAAGAAAAGGAGAGAGAGAAACAGAGGCACAAAGGCAGACCCAAGGATGGACATTCACCATGCTGACATTTCCAGAAATGGCCCACACTCTGACAAACCCAGCACAGCAAATCAAACCAAATCCAGACGTTTCCAAGGAGAGCAGTGCATGTGGTCACCACAGAAACAAGGCTGTACACAGCAGACTTAATCCTCTTCACACAGCACACCTGCAACTTTTCCACAGCGTGTGTTGTTTGGTTTTGCACACCCACCCCCAACGAGCATTTGAATTAATATAAACATTTCTTAGCTGGTCCTTATGGCAACAGCAGCAATATGGTAGGAGGGACATACTCAGACAAAGACTGGCATAATGCCTTCTTTGTGTCGTCCTTCCCAGGGGAGCAGGGACAGTGAGACCATCCAAGAGGGTTCTGGGGTGGTCCACCAGTTCAGGGGTGGCTTGGGCTTGTGTAAGATTGGGGCAAAAGACAGGGGTGTGCTCAATGACCCTGTGTCTGTAACATTTGGAAGGGGAACTTCCGCATGATGGAAACGTGAGGGTGGCCAGGAGCATTGCTTTTGCCAAAAGTGATGCATTCACAGAAAAGCAAGAACAGATACAGGAGAGAGGATATGGGGGGGGGCGGGGGGGTGGTGTGGGCAGCAAGCAGAGTCAGTGTGGGAGTAGGGAGCCTGGAAACCCAGGAGAAAAGCAAAAGTTTTCATCAGCAGGAATAGGGAGGAAAACTCAGTATCAGAAAATACAAGGCTAGTGATAACCAGTGTGTGTTTTTGCCGTGGCTGATGGGGGCAGAAATCTTCCCCGCAGAGGCAGGAAGTATCAAAGATAAGACCACAGAACTGAAATGTCTACGGATGCTGACGATGGCTCAGTTACCTGTACAACTGAACTCCTCCCTTTTACCATGCTGTCCATCATTTGCTGGTCACCTAAGGTGCTGGCAGTACACAGTGAATATGTGAAAATGATTGACATGTAATCTTTAATCTCCCTTCTCTCTTCTTCTCTCCCTCTTTCCCTCTCCCTCTCAACAATGAGAAAGTTTTATTCAAGTACATATACATTGCAGGGGATGGAAAACAAAAAAGGAAGCTACAGTCCAGAATCCCAAGTTACACCTTCCACTGCACTAACAATCTGTACCAAATAACCTTTATTTAAAAGCATTCCTCCATTCAGTTAACACATACAATAGAAAACCACCATAGCTTGCCAGCAATCCAGGAGCCTTACAGAAAAGTCAGGTCCACTTGTCAGAGGCATTATTGGAAAAAATTCTTCTTGCATAGAGACTCCTTTCACAAATTTGTATAGATCTACTTGGAATCATCAAAAGGTCAGAGAGCACCAGGAAAGGGTCAAAGAGTCAAATGGTATGATAAGCCCTATAATTTTAGTACAAAGCACAGAGGAGCTGGGGACATGGGTGGGAGTGCCTTTCCTCCAGACAAGGGTGTTCGAGAGGGCAGTAGTTAGCCAAAGCATCCCATAGGAAGTGTGATACAGCTTAGTCCTAAAGGATGAGCTCAGTTGACCCAGTAAAGAGGATACAGTTTTGATACAGGGTGTTCCAGGTGGAAGGGAAATGACACAGCCAAAGGCTCAGAGGTTGGGGAGAACTTGGTATGTTGACGAAATGGTATGTTGATGAAACAGTTCAACAAAGGGGATAATAGTCATGAGGCGGTGGTGATGGTAAAAGTTGAACACACAGGCCAGGTTATGAAGGACCCCATCAGACATCATAAGGTGTTTGGGTCTGGTCCTAAGAGAAGGAAACTACTGTTCTAACTTCACTGGTGGGATAGAGACCAGGATGTTCCAACTGGGCTGCATAAGTGGCCTTATAGAAGAGGTAGCAAAGCTAGAGGGAAGGTGGAATTGTCTACAATCATGGTTTCCTCTGCTCTTTTTCACACTGAAAATTTCAGGCCAAAGAGAAATGAGCCAATTGCCTGCAGGGCTGTGAAGTCACTAGTGTTTTCCCTCCATTTCATTTGGCAGCCTCTTGGGAGAAGGAAAGCACTTATTATGCTGGAGGGGAAGAATGGGCCCCTGGGCATTCCATTTGGAAGCCACCTTATATAATGATGTGGAATACCTGATGGGCACGGCTGAAGATGGGTTTAATCAATGGAGTGATTGAAGCAGCCGGGCAGGCTCTGTGTGATCTCTGGGAGGTATCAACAGAAAGCAATGCTGAGGTTTGTGTGTGTGCACTGATGGGCTCAATCTCTTCTCTCTCATTCCCTTCACTGGCTCAGATCCAGGATGTTAAGGACTCAGTGGGAGGTCATGGTGAGGGGTGAGGACCGTCTTAAAGCATGTGCCACACCATTACCAAGCCATGGACCAAGAGTGAGAAATTCTAGCTCAAAATCTGGAGTCCAGGATATCTGGATTGTAATGTCAGCTTTGCCCCTTGCAAACTCAATGGGTCTGGCACATTGACTTTACATCTTAACTCAGCATCTCCACCCATGAAGCTCAGTTTATCTTACTCTTATCAAATATGATAGTGCACATGAAGTGCTTAGCATGGGACCCTGCTCAGTCAACACTCAATAAGTGATAGATAACTACCGTCGTTACTGTTATCAGTAGTAGCAGTTTTAGTATTAAATGAGTATTCATGCAAGTATTCCTAAGACTGGGAGACCCACATTTACTAACTTAGATGCTTGGCTGCACAAGCAAATACTGATGGAACCACCCTGGATTTTGCCTACATGATGCCAAGAGAGCTGGGAAAGCCATGTAAAACCACACGCCAGTCACATCAGCAATCAGTACCAGTAGGCAGCAGTGAGATTGCTGGAGACTAAATTTTCACTTTCTGACTGGCAGTGGTGGTATTAGAGTACAGCATGAAACAGAGTTGTGTGAAGTGGTCAAACATGGAAAACATCTTTTCACAAATCCTGGGCAACCACGCACTGTGATGAACGGCAGAGTGAAAATGAGCCACACCAGGAGTTGGGGGGGGGGGGTGGTGTCTTCCCAAATGCATCAACTTTTCACACAACTCAGCACGCGGTGAGGTCTTTGTGGTGCCGGGAACCCACATATGATGTGTGTCATGAGGCAAGAACAAAGATCAGACTTTTATAGGCTTTGGCTTCCTGCATGCTTATGGTGTATACAAATGGGAGCTGCTGAGAAGCTAAACCCGTGAAACAGTCCACCTAAGAATCAGAGACCTGGGGCCAGCATGGAGACAATGTCTGTTAGAGATGCCACAAGAGGGAAAGATTAGTAAGACACAGCACAGTGTTTCAATGTAGATGACCCCTTACAGCTTATCTAACTTTACCAAACTGGAATCATGCCATGCTTGCTTTATGGTGTCATGCCATTTTTACTTAAAAACATATTTTTGGACAGCCTTACATATCAGTAAAGGTGCAACTATCTCCTTATTTTAGAGGTGCATAGGGTTCTATTGTAGGGTGCAAATAACTTTTGCTTAAATGTAAATTACTACCTAGTGTTTTAGTCAGGATGGATATAAATTATGCTGCAGTAACAAACAACTCCAAAACCCTAGTGCTTTAGAACAGTCAATAGTCAAACATTGTGACATTTTACCAACATGCACTTCAGAGAGATTATACCAATTCATATTCCCAAAGGTGATCCAGGACAGCTACCCATTTCCCCCACACTTTTATGTTTTAGGAAGAAAGAGGGCAAGAGCAGGTCATTTAAAATCATGTACTTTTCAAAGGCATTTAGTTGATGCCCTCCCCTCAGCCTCATGTCCTACCTTCTTCCCACCCAAAGAATCCCAGATGTTCTCCCAGGAAAGCCTCTGTACAGACACTGATCTGTCTATTAATTATACTGTGTCATGTTGCTTCCAAACTTGGAATCAAGAATGATTCCCAGAAGGGCTATCTTCCTTGTGGGATGTAGACTCTCCCACTCTATTCCCCCACACCAAGCGTATATGTGCCTCTTCTAGCCTGCAAGACATTTATTTTCATAGCTTTGTCATTAGCTCTGTGCAAAGCTCTAAGTAGGGAAGATGATAATGAAGAGGAAAAGATGATGTAACATTCTTTAGAAGCCACCTCCCTTGCAGTCTGAAGTTTTAATTACTATTGATGAAATGGTCTTAGTTCTGAGAAGAGATGCTCCTGGCTTATTTGACCTGTACATGGCCATGAGAAGACAGAATGTAGCCAATTGGGCTACTGAAGAGTCATAAGAAAATCATTTTGCCGGCTTATACCTATCTGTCCACACAAGCACTGAGAGTGCTCCCAGCTATGGTGACATTTTCCAGGAACCAGACACAGGCTCATGTTTTCTAGAGTTGTGACAACTGGTGGACCTCCATTGTGTTTCTTCCAACCATTGCCAAAGCTCACCTCACTGGGACTGGCAGGAAGCCGGCTACCTAAGACTTGGCCTCCACTCTCCCTCCAGATGGCTTTCACCTTCTCTTTTAGTTACAGTGCATAAGTTTGAATCCCAATTTATCAGAGCCCAAGAAGCATAGACTCAGAAAAACTAGAGTTTCAACCTCAGCTGTTCTGCTTCCCAATGGTGAACTCAGTGAGTTGTTCTTCCTGAGCCTCACCCTGTAAAACATGGATTATAGTATCTCTCCTGTTAGTTGGCATCAGATTAAATGAGGTTATGATGTAAAACACAGTACCAGATACACAGTAAAACACTGAACCATTATTACAATGTCCTACAACCTGTGTCCACAATCTCTACTCTAAGCCTGGCCTCATCACCTCACCTCAAAACTAGTATAATTGACTCCTTTTGGCTTTGTCTGTCTCTGCTCTCATCTCTCAAATGGTGAATACCCACTAGAGAGATCTGTCATTCATTCATTTACTCATTCATTCATTCATTCATTCAGTTCTCCCATTTTATTTTGCGGGAACCCATTTAGCCTACCAGTTAGTTTTGTCATCTGGTAGACCCAGTTTGGTTTCTTGGACCTGCCAGTCATCTAATGTTTAACCTTGGGGAAGCTACTGAAATTAATCAGCCCAAGTTTCCTTGGCTAAAATAAGAAAAATAAGATCCACCACATTAGAGAGTGGTTCTAAAATTTGAGTTTGTGTAAAACCCATCTGGAAGTTTGTTTAAATGAAGATTCCTGGGCAAGATCTGGGGTAGAGATGAAATAACCTTATCTGTAATCAATCCTCCATGTGATGCACTATCATATTTTGAGAAGCTTGCCATGAAGATACAGTTAGGTGCTTCCGTCAAGGTCTTAGTTTAGTGCTTTGCATATAGTAGGTGCTGTTAGCATTCAACAGACTTCTGAACCAGTCAAAAAATGTGTTGAGCCCCTCAGATGTGCAAGGCACTGTGGTAGATATAATACATCAATAACCCAGAGGGATGCATCCTGCCAGCAAGTCTAGAAGGGCAGGCAGACATTGAATACTTTAAGTATCACACAAAAAAGAAAGAGTAGGTTTCTCTAAATCGCTAGGGAAAAGATCCAGACATCTCTCTTCCGTCATTGTCTCCCATTTTAAGACCACCTTCCTAAAACCATGCAGGCAGTGGTGTGCTGGAGACAACTCATACCAGCTAGGGAGAGCCCCATTATTCAATATACTTTTCAAATTTTGTGAGCTGAGTGATTTCTCATTGATAGTTGCCTGTATTGGGAATATTACACCATGGAAATCCAGAAACATCACAAATCAGCGCTCTCCACCCAAGCCCAAAAGCCAGTTGTTAACTGCTCAGTAGTACACCATGGCACACAGGTCCTCTTACCACCCCTCCTCTGTTCTTTGCCTTCTCCCGTAGGTTTGTACTGCTTTGATCCCTACCCCTCCGGATCCAATTGACTGGCTCAGAACCACCCAGATGAAATCTCATGCCATGTTTAGATTTTTTCCCTGGGAGAGTGGTTGAATGCCAGGTCAGCAATCCCTCTGGCAAGAACGCACATCTTCATAATGAGGTCCACCTGCTAGGCACAACCTATGCTTCTTGGTGGATAGGGAAGGGAAGTCTCCCCTCAAGGAACAGGGATACCTAATGGAATTTTTCTTGTCATCCCTCTAAAGGTCCACTCTTTAGCCCCCTCCACCACTGAGTTGCTCTCTTGGGTCACAGAGCAGGCTGTTTCTAATAGTCGATTCTACATGGTGGGGACATTCAGGTGATATCACCAGTCCTGGATGGAGGAGGGACTAGCCTTGGCAGGCCCCTACACGAGGTCCCCTAATCAGATCATTGGCTGGCCCCTCTATGGGAAATTCTTTTGTACAGAACATTTTCTCCTCCCCTGATTCCCTCTGATAGGAGCTCAAAAGGAGAAATGCCAGGCCATAGAATTTAAACAGAAGGGCCTTAGACCATTTATCTCACACTTCAGCAACTTTGCAGTTTATATTTGTAAACCTCACTTATTTACTTGTCCTGTTTTTGTTAAAGTAAACTCATTTGGAGCCACCACATAAAAGGGTTTTGTTTACATGGCCTCTGCTTTCAGTTTAGATTCCTGGTTTAGTCTATTAAAATGAGTTCCATTTTATTCTTCCAAAGAATATGAAAACTCTAAATAAAGTTCTGAGTTTCCCAGGCTCAAGATTTTGTACAAAAGGCTCAGAGCGTGGCAAGAGAAGGGTGGGGAGGCAGAGAAGGAATCTGTGGGAGGCCCAGGCCTGGCGTCTACAAATCAGGCTTGCCTGGGTCCTAGAGTTTGAGGCATGAAGCTTGCCAAAGGTTTCTGGCCTGAAAACCATGATAGGGTCCTCTCAGGATACAGCCAAGCACTGGTAGCTCACGTTGGCTCAGTGGGGCTCACAGGAGGGTTCCCAGAGTCTCACTTGCACCCTGTTACCTTACACCCAAGGTCCTGAGAGTCAGCACCGTGTGCTTGTAGGAAGCCCCCACCCACTTACCACACAGGAAATGGTCTCATTACTACAGAGAGAGCAAAAGAAGGCTTATTGGCATTTCATCACCTGCTCCTATACCCCTCAATATGTGTGTGTGTGTGTGTGTGTGTGTGCGTGTGTGTGTGTGTGTGTGTGTAGGGGGTCTTTCTGGAGCACTGGAGGCAGAAATCACTGCCATGGGAATTACCCACTGACAAGAGTGAGCAATTGGAAAAACATTCATCCATTTTCCTCCTCCTCTTCTGGCTCATTTTTGTTTTTGAGTGGTAGGAAAAGTCACCTCCTAGCAAAAGATTTAAACAGAAGAGACTAGAGAACCATGAGAACTTTCTCACAGATGTGACACTCCTCCACAGAGTCTTTGAGATACCTTCTCCCTGATGCCCTTCTTTCTACCTCCAGGAGGTGGCTATGCACAACTCCCAGGTGATGGCCTCTGCGGGAAGGTGCTGGCGAGAAAGCTCTCACCCTGCCAGCAGCCACTGAGGGAAAGCCAAACTCACAGGCTTCCCCTCATAGGGAAACCATGACGGTGTGATGAGACTAGAACAGGATAACAGAATGACTTAGATACATCTGAATATCCTGAAAGGGGAAGGTTATGCAACACACTGTCCAGTTTTTTTTTTAATGTTTATTTATTTTTGAGAGAGAGAGAGAGAGAGCAGTGAGGGAGGGGCAGAGAGAGAGAGGGAGACACAGAATCTGAAGCAGGCTCCAGGCTCCAAGCTGTCAGCACAGAGCCCAACACGGGGCTCAAACCCACAGACTGCGAGATCATGACCCGAGCTGAAGTCGGATGCTTAACGGACTGAGTCACCCAGGCGCCCCCACACTGTCCAGTTTAAAAGCATCTGCAACACAGTATTGTTTATGTTAAAAACACAAAGCCTCAATTGCAAAGGCATTATGCTGCATGAAAAGACACAATCAAAAGGATCAAATAGTGTATGATTCTATTTAAATAACATTCTCCAAATGACGGAATTATAGATGGGGAAAAGCTTAGTGGTTGGCAGGGATTAGGGAATAGTGGATGGCGAAGAGGTGTGACTTGAAAGGAGTAGGTGACGGAACAATTAGAATAATGTATCGATGGAATAATTCTGTATCTTGATTATGGTGGTGGCTACACAAATCTACACGTGATAAAATGGCTTAGAACTATACACACCCATTTTACCAATGTAATTTCTTGGTTTTGATATTGTAGTATATTTATATAAGACACAACCACTGGAGGAAACCAGGGGAAGGGTACACGTCTCAAGACAATGTCATATATTTCCATAGATATATTTGTAAGTAAATGAAAACAAAAAACCTCCCAAAACTAAAAAGGATATATATCATACTGCTTTCTGTGGTCGCTTTGCCAAAATGGAAATATTTTAGATTAGGGGCTGCTCAACAGGTGTTTAGCCTTTTCTGTAATGTTAGAATATTTTTCCAACAGTATGCATTTGTGTATTGTTTTTATAATTTAACAAAGCGTCATTAACTTTGTAGAGTCAGCCAAAACTAACAAGTATTGATTGAGAATTTGCTGTGTGCCAGATATATTATGGCTGAAGCAGTGAAAAGCCAGATACAGTCCCTGTCCTCATGGAAGGATGGTCCAGCCATACAGATAGCCATTAAACAGATGGTCACACAGATGATGGTTGCCGGGACTAAGAGGCATCTAGAGTGGTAACAATGTGGCACAGGAACCTGGGATTCACCTCCAAAGCCTTCACAACATCCCTGCAGCCAGCAGCTACTCATTCACTTGTCAACTCACTTATTCACTCATCAAACATTCGTTACGCCTTTCTGGATTACCCTGGGGAGACACAGATGAACAACTCAGGCTTCCTGCCTTAGTTACAGAAAGCACATCCAAGAAACTGACCACTTACAATCTGGGCAATGAATCTGCTGCGGGGTGAGGCTTCTCAAAGATGAATGAGAAATAGGCTGAAACCCTGGGACCTGCCAGAATGAGTAGAACAAGGCATTCTTATGCTGGAGCTGGGCCCGAAGGACTCATGAGAGCCCATTGTTAACTTTTCTAGAATTCTGTGAACCAACTTTTCAACAATTCATTATTATAAATTAAGTTATAAACATTTATATTTAACTTGAATTAAAAACAAATATAGTGAATACTCAAGATCATCACTTCCTAGTTATTTTTGTACATTTTGCTATTATCTACACTCGAGGTTATTAACCATTTGGGGGTATCTACATAGTGAAGATATGTCAGATGGTATGCTGCTGTGTTTCCCTTCTCAACCCTGTGTCCAATGATGTCACATCAGTAACCTGAAAGGAGCCGTGGTCGGGGTATTTACACCACAGAAATTAGCAAAAGCTACAAAGCAGAGCTCCCTCCCCCACCCCCCACACACTCCCCACCCCCCAAATAAATGGTTTTTAATCATTTACCAGCATACCACTGGACGAAGGGCAAGTTCTGCAGAGGGCACCTTGGTCATTACTGTTGAAAACATTCATGCAGTTTTAGATCTTCCCCTTTAGTGCTGACCACAGGGCCAGGAACTCAGCAGAAGCTTAAGAGCTCATTAAGGGGCAGAAAAAAGGCAAGACAGGACACCAAAACTTTCTGTGATGCTTTCCGGTGGCTTCAAACCACACCTAGTGTTTCTCTTGCAAGTGATATCCTCTGATTTTTCTTTATTTTTCCCAAGGGGCGAGGGGAGACATAACTCCTCCAAGGCCCTAAAACAGGCCTCTCGTAATTTGATGCAGATGTTCTAAATCATGCTGTGGACACAGCCATATAAGAAGCCCATGGCTCCTGTGGGAATTCCCACCTGAGCCTGCTGGTGACACCCAGGATCAGTGCCCCAGGGCTGTCCACCAACAGTACTACCTGTCTCAGCTCCCACCATGAATCCCCAACCCCACTCCCAGCCCCTCCACCTTTCTGTTTATAAACCCTCTGCCCCCACCCACCATTTGTGATGTAAAATGGATGGTCCCTTCCAAGGCTTATGGATCTCACATCGCCAACTTCCCAGGATCCCCGCCTCTCCAGCGTTTGATCCCTTTAGATGAACACAATGGTTTTCAAACTTTGTTGCATTAAAATTTCCCACGGTGGCCCACATAAAATGAATAAGAATTGAGTTGCCCTAGTTGAAGTGGAGCTTGGGTGAGTGGCCTATCTATACAGAGCCTACAACATGAAGAATGCCCCCTGGAGTTGTGCGATTCACTGGTTCTTCACTTGGGTGCCTGGGTTCCCCTGAGTCCTCGCCATCCAGCTTCAATCCCTGCCCTCTGACCCACCACCTCTCAGAACCCTTCAAGGGGTTCCCTAGAGCTCCATGGGTGGATATCTTTCTTTTTTGACTGCTCAGCATCCCTTTCCCCATCTTCTGGATTCAGTACTTTGATTGTTCTTGGGGAAACTTGTTTTCTCTCTCAATAAACATGATTTAATGTGGACAGACTGGCAACCAAGGCCCTAGGAATGGCATCATCAGAGACAACGAGAGGTTTAACTCTAAAACTTTTGTGGGAATTGTTGAAAAGAGGCATCATTTCCACAGGGCTTGTGAGAAGGGCTGCTGTAAGCCTGAAGCTGCTGACAGCCATCTTATCTGAGAATGGAATTAACAAGGAGCAAAACAGAGCTGGGAGCAAATCTGAGTCCTAAAGACAACTTTTGAGCATTTGGACCCAGCTATGCCTGAAAGCCTGAAGCTAGAAACTCCTGTACCTTTTAGTTACATGAGATGGCAAATCCTCCTTTTTGGCCTGAGCCAGTTTGAGTTGGGTTTCTACGCAGCTGGAAAACTGATGCCTTCTAATTAGCCTATTATTTCCAAATAGCCTCTCTGGCATTAGCTTGGACAACCAACAATTTCTGATAGAGTTTTGGAAAAATACCAAAAATAGCTTAAAGGAGCTCCTGTATAACAGAAGGGCCTGGGCACACACATGCACTTTCATGACCTCCTTCCCAACTGAACCTATCCAAAATGGCAGTCAAGGAAGTAAGGAGCCATCAACCGGCAGGACCATGAGAACAAGATATCAAAGACAAACAAGAGATGTCAACAAAATTGAATAGTATGGGTTTCCAGATTGAAAGAGTCACAGAGTGCCCAAAATATTGAATGAGACAAACATTCACACTCAGATAAAGAGAAGGGATTAACAGGTGTCAGAGAGAGAGAGAGAGAGAGAGAGAGAGAGAGAGAGAGAGAGAGAGAGAGAGAAGCTCATGTTAACAGAGAGACAAACAGAATGGCAAATACTAATAGAATAGAATACTAATGGATTTATTTTTACTAAAACTGGGAAGCAAAACCAGCACAAAGCAGTTTCCAAAACTCTCTGAGCCCCAGTTTTGTCAGCAGTAAATTGGTGATAAAATAGAGTATAGAGGAAAGGAAATTACATCTATGAAGGGCAAGCAATGTAGGAAGGGCTTGGTGAGACAATGAATGGAGATGCCCTTGAATTTCTGATCAAAACCCACCTTGGTCAGGACACGGCTCCCAAAGCAGGCTGTTCCCCTTTGGGAGGGGCCTAGAACTCCAGCTGTAAATGAGAACAGCTCAGAAATCTCTTCCTTGATGGAATTAGAAGCTAGATCTTTGCACTGAAGGTACCAGACCTTGGGTTGGACCCAGGTGAAAAATCCAATTGTGTAATCCTTCTTCATTCCTCAGATGCCTCAGCTGCCCACATCCCTCAGGGGAGGTTATGGGGAGGACCTGCTAGGACCCTCAGGAGCTCATCCTCACAAATCATGGTTTGAGATGAACAACAAGAAGCTCTCACCCGTGGCAGGGCCATCAACAACTTGTTCACCATCATCACCCAACACAGCCGCACGGTGAACCCACAACAGCTGCACAATATATTCCTGCCTCCTGTCAATATATTTTTGCCTAAAATAACGCAGGCAGTCCACTGCCTGCCAGCCTCTCCCAGTTCCCCCTCCACATGTTACACTGGGTTTCATTTCCAAAACACACATCTCACCTTATCATCCTCAGGAAATTTCTAAGGCTCCCCCTTTCAAAGGCAATAAAATCCCAATTCCCCAGCCAACCACGTTTGCTCCACTATATGCCCAGCATCCTCACTCCAAACACACTGGAATCACCTCCTCTCGGGAAACACCTCCTGCTCACTCTCACCTCCAAACCTTTGCTCGAGCCATTGCCTCCTGTCCTATAGTGCTTTGTGTATGCGCCCATCAGGCTTCCTCAGAGTCCAGACTTTATGCAAGTTAATTAAGAATGTCTGTCTCCAAGGAGGCCAACAGAGAAGAATGACCACAGTGTATTTAAGTCTGAATCCCTGAGAACACCCAGAACAGAGATAAGCACTTGGCATCAATCCCAGGGACTAGTGGTAAGTCAGTAATGTCTGAGGTGTGGGCATCTTGATGCCTTTCACCTTGAGTTCAGGACTTGGTATGTTCTTCATTAGCCAGAAGATGCTCTATTAGTCAACTATGTATTAACTGCTCTTAGTCATATTGTCTCACTTGCAGTTAAAACTTTGTCCTATTTATTTTTTCCAGTAGAAAAATGAAAAACATCATGCCACATTCCATACATCGGGAGCACCAGACATCGGGAGCAAAAGACAGGGAGATTTGGTGAATCAGAAGGTCTTTAAATGCAGTGCCAGTGAGGGGCAGGGGGAGGGGGGCTCAGTCCTTTTGACTGGCAGTAGCTGTGTTAATGGAATTCATTTTGAGCGAACTTCTCCCTCAGGATCCCCATCACCACCACCTTGCCCACCGCTGCAGGACGAGTGACTGGCACTTAGCAACATTAAGAGTGGCAACCAGTCCTTTCTTACTCACATGTCACAAAAGTGGGACTCGTTATTTGGATCAATTTTTTTTTTAATTTGCATTCCTCTCTCCCACTCCTTCCTTCCAGAATCTCCAAAGTGAAATAGAGACTGCCCTAGCCAAGACAGAAAGGAACCAATATCTGCTTTGTAAGTTTTCTTTTAAAGACAATCATCATTTTTCATCCCTCCCCAGAACAAAACTATCAACAATAATACATGAAAAAACAATCACAGTTGAATCCCAACACAAAGATCTGGAAGACCCACTAGAGACCCATGCATAACCCAAGTTCCAGAAAGACAGGAAGAGGAGAAATCAGCAAAAACCCCTTATTTTATCACAGGTAGTAACGCGTGCGGGCATTTGTATCTGCTGTGTCCCCCTGTAATTTGCTCTCCTATAGGGAAATCTATCCAAATGGAAGTGTCCAAACAGCCCCCTCTTCTGCCTCTGCTCTTTTGGGATCTTGACTGTGGTCTGCAAAAGGTCTTAGGAGAGCATGTTTTCTTTTTCCAAATGTGAAGTGTTTGGCAGCAGGCACAAGATGAGTTCAGTGCAAAGGCCCTGCTCTTGTCGGCTTGGCTTGTGTTTTTGGCTCCTGGAGTGTAGCAGAGATCCAGGGACGTTTGCCGCAGGCCCGCGGGAGGCTGCCTCCCATGACAGACCCGGCTTGCATCACAGATATCCAGGTCTGTGAGCCTCGCCTGGTATGTTCCTACCTCTGTGCTCTGCAGTTTACCTGGGAGACACCTGGGGGCCCAGGTTCCAGCTCCTTCAAGGCAGAGTGCCCTTAATTTCAGCATGTTTCCAGGCTTCTCTGCCCTGCCGGGCCGTGCCTCTGCAAAGAAGCAAAAGGCCTGTGCTCTGCAGGGGTGACCCTGCTGCTACAGAGGGCTGTGGTCATGCAGGGGTGATACACGCACGGCCCAGGGTGCTCCTGGACAGCGCGAAGAGAACCATCTGTCAATGTGTTCGATGCTCATTGAGGAATACGGCCAACTGAAGAATTCTCCACCCTGAAGTTGTCCCACCAAGAAGACCCTGCCAAAACCACCACCAAACCAAGTTCAGAGAGAAAGAGAACAGGGAGAGCAAGATGCCCACCCCACCCCCACTCCCCCCATGTTGGCAAGATGGCCACCGTAAGAAGGTCCCAGAAGGCCTAATTCATGCCACGGCCAGGTTTGCTTTAAGACTTGAGCACAACTGGAAGGTTTGCTCAACCTTGAGCGACCCCACTTCACTGAGCATCTTGCCATGCCTTTCGCCATCAGAAGTCCCCTCACCCCCACCAGGGGACCGGAGGGACTATCTCCCAATCACTTACAAGATGTCGGCGCAGCAATGACATCAAAGATGTGGACAAACCACCCTTCACTTATGTGCTCGCCCTCGGACATACGTTTCTAACATCTCACGTGCACCGGCCCTTGTGGTGGGGGAGAGGTGTCGGGTCAGAGTGGTGAAAAGCAGCCTGTCCCCTGGCAAACCATAAACTCTAACCCTATCTAGGCAAGATGGGAGGCAATCACTTCTCCCATCTGATTGGCAGAATCAGAGGCACCCATGCATTTCTGCATGCAATTCTGACAAACTCCCCAGCGATGTTGAAGCCGCGGGTCCTAGAGGACCCTGAGAACCACTCCACACGTAGCATACTAAGGCTGGTCAGCCGCTGGTGATGGGTCTGCTGGATCGCTGAGGGATGACGTGGACCAGCAGTCAACGTGAAGAACCTCACAGGCTCAGAGGCAGGGTCTATCCAAGCTGTGGGGGGCCTACTCCATCTAAGGGAAACTCACACTTCACTCAGTCCTCCTGTGCCCTGCCTCACTTCTGTTAGTCAGCCCCGGGTGCTAATTTGTATCTCAAGTTTCAAACTCGGCATGACGTATCCTCAATATGTCCCGATTCAAAAGCTATAAATTAGATCATATATGCTGGGTGCCAGGCACTTTTATGCATTATTTTATTTAATTACTCACAGCGACACTGTATAGCAGTACCAGTAATATCTAATATTTAAATAAGACTTTTGTGCCAGGAACTATTCTAAATGCTTTAGACCAGGGTCGGCAAACTACGACCTGTGGACGAAAACTGGTCTATCACCTGTTTTAATAACACAGCCATGCATGTTTGTCTATGAGTGTTTTTCTGCAAAAGTAGAATTGAATAGTTGTAACAGATACCATACATCCCACAAAATCTAAAATATTTACCCTCTGGCCCTTTATAGGAAAAGTTTGCTTAAACTTGCTTTAGATATATTAAATTAAATTTAATTTATTTATTTAATTTATTTAATTCCTATTTAATTCCTGTGACAGCACTCCATGTAAGTGCTGGTTTTTTGCAGTAAATACACATAACAGAAATTTTACCACTTGAACTCTTTTTAAGTGTGCACTTCAGAGGCATGATGTACTTTCACACTGATGTGCAACCATCACCACCATCCATCCAACCATCCATCCCCAGAACGCTTTTCATCTTCCCAAATTGGAATTCTATATTCATTAAACAATAATCCCCTATTCTCCCCCTACAGCCCAAGCCCATGACAACTGCCATTCTACTTTCTGCCTCCGTGAATTTGAGTCCTCCAAATACTTCATATAAGTGTAATCATACAGTCCTTGTCTTTTTATGTCTGGCTTATTTTACTTAGTATACTGTCTTCCAGGTTTGTCCGTGTTGTGGTACTTGCCACAATTGCAGTCCTTTTTACAGCTGAATAATATTCTCTCTTATGTATATGCCACATGTAATTTATCCATTCATCTGGTGATGGACCCTGGGTCACTACCACCTTTGGCTGTTGTGTATTCACAATATTCCCCATGCTGCTATGAATACAGTTCGAATCTCTGCTTTTGAATCTTTGGGGTTTGCACCCAGAAGTGGAATTGCTGGACCATATGATAATTCTATGCTTAATTTTTTGAGGAACCACCATACTGTTTTCCACAGCAGCAGTACCATTTTACATTCCCATCAGCGCCGCACCCGTGCTCCAGTTTCTCCACGTCCTTGACAATACTTGTTGTTTTCTGGGTTTTTGTTTTGTTTTATTTTTGCTTTGTTTTTGCTTGTTTTGTTTAGTTTAAATACTAGCCATCCTAATGGATATCTCACTGTGGTTTTGATTTACATTTCACTAATGGACAGTGATGAGCATCTTTCCAGGTGCATGTTGGCCATGTGGGTATCTTTTTTGGAGAAAAGTTTATTTGAGTCTATTATTCATTTTTTAATTGGGTTATTTTTTGTTGTTGAGTGGTAAGAGTTCTTTATATATTCTGGATGTCAATTCCTTCCCATATATATGATTTTCAAATATTTTCCCCATTTCATCAGTTGCCCTTTCACTCTGTTGATCATGTCCTTTGACGCACAGAAGTTTTTGTTTTGAGAAACTCAACTTATTTTTCCTCTGTTGCCTGTGTTTTAGTGTCCTAGCCAAGAAATCATTGCCAAATCCAATATCATGAAGCTTTTCTTCTGTGTTTTCTTCAAAGAGTTTTGTAGTTTAAGCTTTCAGGTTTGGGTCTTTGATCCATTTTGAGTTAGTTTCTGAAAGGTGTAAGGTAAGGGTCCAACTACGTTCTTTTGCATGTGGATATCCAATGTGCACATCATCTTTGGTTGAAAAAAACTTGCCTTTCCCCCATTGAATGATCTTGGTGCCTCATTGAAAACCCATATGCAAGAGCTTATTTGGGTGCTCTCTATTCGATTACATTAGTCTCTATGCCTGTCTTTATGCTAGTACCACACTCTTTTGATTGCTGTAGATTTGTAGGAAGGTTTGAAATCAGGAAGTATGAGACCTCTGACTTTGTTCTTCTTTTTGAAGACTATTTTGGCTGTCTGGGGTCCCTTGATATTCCATATGAATTTTAGGATAGATTTTTCTATTTTTGTAAAAAACATCATTGGGATTTGATGAAGATTGCATTGAATCTACAGATCACTTTGGGGAATACTGCCATGTCACAAATAGTAAGCCCCCTAATCCATGATACAGTATGTCTTTCCAGGTATTTGCATTTTAACTTCAGTATGTCTTTGGCCTCCTTGATTAAGTTTATTCCTAAGCATTTTTTGGATGCTATTATTTTTTGATGCTATTAATGGGTTGTTTTGTCAATTTCCTCTTCAGATTGTTCACTGTTAATGTACAGAAATGCAAATGATTTTTGTGTCTTTAACTTTGCCAAAGTTAAGTGCTACTTGTATCCCCATTTTAAAAATGGGAAAATGGTAGCACAGAAAGCTTAAGTAGTTTGCCTGAGTCACACGGTTAGTAAGTGAGGGAGCCAGGGTTGTAACCCAGCCATTCTATTTCCAGATCCCCTTCTCTTCCCCATTACTCTCAACTGCCTCTTCTGAAAAAGTAATATCTTGGCCAAGATCTCACTTACAGAAATGCCAAATCCAGATTTTGGACTCAGAACTGACTCCAAATCTTTGCTCACAGGATAATAGTATTCTGACAGCCTTAGGATACCCCAACCACAAATTCATCAATCAAATAACTTGGTTATACAGTGTGAGGGAAATTCAAATTTTGGATTTTTTTTTAATAAATTGAGTATATGGAAGAGGTGAATGAATTCAGCCAAAAAGCAGCATGGGTGATACACCAGAATAGAGGTAAGTCCTGTCCTGATTTTCCTCCAGACAGTCCTAGATGCTTCATTTGGTTTAGATGGTATGTTTTATGATGGCTCTAACTGTGGACACTACATTTCCTCAACTGGTTAGAATTTTAAGTTGAATTGTAAAAGGCAAGAAAGGAAGATAAAAACCTGAACAAATTTCTCCTGAATCCTTCCAGTGGTTGTTGTTTTGTTTTGTTTTGTTTTGTTTTGTTTTTTTAACGCCTCTCTCCTCTAAAGAGCATGATGGAGTTGGCTGGAGGACATAATGAGGAATTTACCACTCTGAGCTACAAGGTGAGGATTCCAAATCCTCCAAGAAGCCCAGGGGTCACTTCCAGGCTTAAGTGCCAAATGAAATGACACCAAGTGGCCTTGTATGAATCTGTGGGATTCCCAAGCTGCCCAAGAGGTGGCCATTGTACCTTATGAAGGAATGCCATGGACCCATCCCAAAGACCTTGAGCAGCAACGCCAAAAGGCAATGAACTTGAACTAAATAAGTCTTCTCATTGGCTGCTGCTGTTGATGTTGTAAAAGACTCTGCCCAATGGCTTCAGGCCTGAGTAAATGTTGGCTTGGCTGACCTGGTCCACTAAAATGAATTGGGAATGACTAACATGTATAAATGCCAGCCCTTCCATTAACAGGGAAGGCATGCAGGGGCTGCAGAGAGGGTCAGCATACCAAGAAGCAAAGATTCCCTTCTGAAGGGTGAGTTACAAGGAGGAGGGGAAGAACGAGAAGACAAACCTTGATGTCCTTGGGAGATGGGCTGCTTAACAAATCCATCCTGACTGCAACATGGCCTGAGGCTTGAGCGCTTGATGCCCCTAAGCAAATGTGAGCACCTGGAGGGACACAACTATAACATCTATGAGCCTCAGCCTTACCTACTGCAAAATGGATTCATAGACCATTTTGCTCCTAGTATTACAAGGAATTGTCCTAAGGATCAAATAACAGGAGATAGAAGAAAAGGGAAAAAAACACTTTACATAGTTAAATGCCCTATATGAATGTAAGGTATAATCTCACAGCATAGGTTGGGGTGCTGAAGACAGTGGCAGGAATCAAAGGGGTCTTTGGCTTTAATTTCAATGTTTTAATTTTGTTTTGGAGTGACAGATTCATAGATGTTTTCTGTATATTTTAAAGGCATACACACATGTAATATATATATACAAATCACTATATTCAAAAAGAGTTTCGGCTCAGTTAGATGCCAACACACAACCCTCTTCTTTTCCCCATTTGCCCATTCAAACCTACTTTGTGGGGCCAATTCTTTCCCAGCTCCTGTAAAAGGCCTAGAGGTGGGCCCATCAATTTTCTGGTCAGAGACCACAAAATGTCCCCTTGTCACTTATGGTTTCAGAAATTGTGTCATTTTGATAAATAATGTATAGTTCCATATAACAGTCTCAATTCTACTTAAAGCTCACATGGTCTCAGGCTGGACCTCTAACAAGGGAAGAAGCATGAAGATTCTTCTTTATTTCCTTTTTTGCTCATATCTTCCCCCCAGTAGCTAGATTTCTGACTCCTTGAGGCCTAGGTGGAGGCAAGGAGAAAGAAAAGGCAGGAAAGCTCCTTCTATATCAACATGAGTGTGATCTGACATTGGTTTTCCCTGGCCACTGCAGATGTTTAAAGCCAGACCTTTGAGGCTCTGGGTGGCTCAGTGGGTTGAAGTACCTGACTCTTGATTTCAGCTCAGGTCATGATCCCAGGGTCATGGGAGTGAGCCCAACACTGAGCTCTGTGCAGAGTGTGGAGTCTGCTTAAGATTCTCTCTCTTATTCTCTCTCCCTCTCTCCCCTACTCACACATGATATCTCTAAAAAAAATAAATAAGTAAATAAAGCAAGACCTTTGCTGGGCAGTCTGGTTTGTCTGGTGTTCCTCCATTTCTGGAGAGCTGTCTTCCCCAGTTCCGTCATGCAGGCCAGGGTCTCCCCACTGGCTGTTCCACGCTTTTCCCTGGTGTCCAGGCTCCATATACCCAAATCTCCAGGCAATCTGTGCAAACCCATGGGGTGGCTGACTTGAAACCTCACTTGTGTGCCCTGGGGTTAGGAGGGAGCTCACTCGCCCCACCGTGGGGTGGAGACTGGGGAGCAGGTGACAATCACAGCCTGCTCGGACTCTCTCCAAAGGACTTTTCCCCTATTTCCCTCTCAGCTTCTTCAATTTTCTGGTTGGGCTCTTCAATTTTATACCTTCCACTGAGGGGTTAAAGGTTGCAAAACCCATCCTCACCTATCCTTTCTGCCTATCCCACACAGACGATCTGGTAGACTTTTCTGTAAATATTATAAGATATAAAAAGCAACTCTCTTTGCCCATTGTCTCCAGTGGCCCAAGACAACAGGCACTAAATACTTCTGGGTGTTTTGCTAAGTGAGACAGACAGTTCTCACGGGGTTGTAGAAAAAGCACTAGAGGCAGCTGTGCTCTGTGTTAATAGTACCTCATTCCAAGGGCCGAAACTATGGGTGATGGTTTTTGTTACATTGCTCTATAGTTTTTAAATGCTAATTTAAAAAAATAAAAGATGAGAATAAAAAGATGAAAAATTCTAGAAAATGGGGAGAACATGTGAAATGAAAAGAAAGAAAGGGAGGAGAGAGGCAAGAGGGTGAAAAGGCAAGAGAGAGAGGCAAGGAGGGTGAAAAGGAGAAAAGCAGCAGCCACGGCAGAAAATAGATGCCAGAAACAGATACGGTTATTTTTTTTTTTACAAATGTGCTTTTAAAGTGATGTCTGCCTCTGCGCGGGAAATGCACACGTTAATTTAGAGCCAGGATTGCAAACACGCACCCCTCTGCAAAGGGTAGGCAGATACGCTAGAACGAACCGTCCGCCACATTTGGGTGAACTGCTTTGTCTTTGCATGAAGCCTAGGGATGGCCAGCTTGGCTGAAGGGAAGGAACTCAGACTCTTGATCAATCCGATCAATCGGATGGGACTGGTGTGACATTTGTATTTTTGCACTCCTCCATAACAGAGGAGATGCGGGGAAGTTAAGACAGAGTAGCTACATAAACAACACTGCAGAGACCACCTACGAGCTCCTTAAATAGCATTAATTTAACAGCATCCATTTGAACAATGTGCTAATCTCAGAAAATCTTCTCGTGAAAGCAGGTGTTGGCATCAGCTTTTACTATAGCTGGAAAAGTAAGGAAACTACAATTATTCTTTTCTTGAATTCTAACACTCTGGCTTGCCACTGTTTGAGATCGGATAGTAGGCACCCAGCCGAAGTGCAACGGGGTGCCACCGGAAGGGTTTTAAGCAGAAGAACTATGTATGGGATATTCTCTGTGTGCCGTGTGCCCTCCTGATCCACTATCCACTCTTGCCATCTTGCTCTGTACCCATGGACGGTGACCTCTGCAGAGTTCATCCCCTGGGACTTTCTGCTGTCCACATTTGAGTTGGGTTCAGTCAGTGTAAAGTGCCAGGGGCATATGGAAAAGAAGAGGAGAGAGAGACGGGGTATTTATACACGGTTCATTCTTTCATTCTACTGAAGGCCACCCCTCCTGGAGTTATGATGTGTCCTCTCCTACAGCCACACAGGTCTCATCAGGGGGCTGGTAACTGGCCCCCCTACCTGTCCCTTCAAATTTTTTTTAACATTTATTTATTTTTGAGACAGAGAGAGACAGAGCATGAACGGGGTAGGGTCAGAGAGAGAGGGAGACACAGAATCTGAAACAGGCTCCAGGCTCTGAGCTGTCAGCACAGAGCCCGACGCGGGGCCCGAACTCACGGACCATGAGATCAAGACATGAGCTGAAGTCAGATGCTTAACCAACTGAGGCACCCAGGTACCCCAGCCTACTTGTCCCTTCAGATCAGACTGGTCACAGAAAACAAGGGGGCTCAAGGAAGGGTACGAGTCGATTTGGGGAGATTAGTCCAGGAGGGAGATGGTGATGGTTTGGTCTAGGGTGTCTTGTAGGGAAGGAGATAAACTCTATCCAACCTACAGTCACAGATTGAACATGAGGGTGAACAAGACTACTAGGTTGTAGGTCTGAAAACTCTGACGAATAACGGGCCCATCTGTAGTGGTAAAGAATATTTGAAAAAGAAAAAAAAAAAGAATATTTGGATGCAATCATTTCTCTCATGGAAACACACTTTGTGAGTTACTCCACTGGAGGTGGAGGCTGACCTATTTGGGAAGATCCTAATTTTCTTTTTGCCATTCACTATGAGATGATAGAGGAAGCAGGACCTTGGGGAGAGCACTTTATTTTTTTTTTATTTTTTTTTATTTTTCAATATATGAAATTTATTGTCAAACTGGTTTCCATACAACACCCAGTGCTCATCCCAAAAGGTGCCCTCCTCAATACCCATCACCCACCCTCCCCTCCCTCCCACCCCCCATCAGCCCTCAGTTTGTTCTCAGTTTTTAAGAGTCTCTTATGCGTTGGCTTGGGGAGAGCACTTTAGGGGCTGTGGCTCAGTATGGTTGAAGGGCCATTTCCATATCATGCATTCGAATGGTGAGTTATTTTCCAAAGTTCTCATTTGCCTCTGCAGAACACTCACACCACACTGTTTCTCTTGCAACACCTAATGAAGACAGATTAGGCAAAGCAACTTAAAAACTTAACTTCTTCTATCTCTCTAAGTACCAGAAAAATTGAATGTTAGATTTATAATTATTGGGCATTTTGTTTGAGAGAGAAAGAAAAAGCTCATACACAGAGAACATTTTCATAAATCATGTCCATGATTAAAAAAATATGGTTCGAACAGACACAACTGTGTTTTACGCTGCATCTGTTTCACATACACAAATGTGTCAGGTTTACATAAACCACACTGATACAGATGAAAAATAAGGGAAGAACAAGATAAAAATAGCTCTTATGGTATCAGTAACACATCTTTTATTATTATAATATATGATACCGTTGCAATCAATCACGCCGTTCTATTGCATTGACTAGTGACCTGAAGCCCCATGAAGGAAGAGCCAACATCTAGGAACTGATTCTGAACTTCAGCTGAAAAAAAAAAAAATCTCTGGGATCATCTGTTTGGATGTCTGGCGACAATTCTGAAGATAGTGAACTGAAACCATCTCGTCCCCCCACCCCGTTGTCAGGTCCTGGTTTCAGATTCACTCCTTTGCTCCCAGGGCACGAGTGGGAAGGGAAACAGGCTGTCCCTTTGCTGACACTGCCATAGACAGATCATCTATAACCGGAGCCACCCAACCAGCCACAGTAGCTTCCCAGGCCTGAAAGATAACACTGCTGATTTGCACTTTTAACAGCCCCCTCTCCTCCTGTCCCTGACTAGCCGAGCAGACACACAGCTGGAAAACTCAACTCATTTTTTTCCTGCAGCTAAAACATTTAACTTCTATACTACAATTATAAAAATTGTTGAGGTCTCCAGGGAGGATTTTCTTTTTTTAATGCATGTAAACTTGACCCTAGTAAGTAAAACTCTGCTTTCTCATTCATTGACTAATGCATACTTTTTTTTTTTTCCCTCGCAAACTTGTACTATTAAAGTTCCTCTCAAAGCTTTAGCTTCACTTTTTGGACTTTCACTGGCTCTGATCTTGAGGCCAATTGATCTGCAGATACTTCACTGCTCTGCCAAAGGCAATTCTATTTAAGGAGAAGGAGAAGGAGAAGGAGAAGGAGAAGGAGAAGGAGAAGGAGAAGGAGAAGGAGAAGGAGAAGGAGAAGAAGGGGCAATTCTATTTAATGTCTGATGCAAACATTTACCCCAGATATGATATTTCGCCAAGTTCAATCTTCAGATCTTGAGGTTGCTTACAACTCTGCCTTCACCTTGCTATCCCAGTTGAAAGCATTTGGTATTTTATACATATGTATCAGAAGATTTTTTTTTCATTTGTGGAGAGTGACCTAGTGTGAACACGTATAGACAGTCTGTTTTAGGTTCTCTATTTATTTTGAGCTTTGTGTTTGTCAATTGCCCACTCAATTTTCCTGACAGACATGCGATATTTCCCAGGCAAGAAAAGATCAGCCTTAGAACTCCTTTGCTCCTGGCTGGTCCCATTACCTCCAACCTTATTGTGTCTACCAAGGTAAGTCGAATAAGAAATAGAAACAATCCCATGGAGAAATGTACAGGAAGAAAACAAGAAGCCTTCTGGAAAATGCTCTCCTTGACTCCTGTCATTCCACAGTCTCACAGGGGATGCGTTCATCCTCTCTAAGGTGGTTGCTGACTCAAAAGAAGGTTGCTGCAGAGAAAAGTCCCTCCTGACCAAGCTGGTCTGGGCTTCCTATCAGTGCTTACATATTCCTTCCCCCACCAGGAGACCCGGGTCCTGGAGACAAGAGACTCTGTGCTGTCTTCTTTAGTGCTCCTCCTTTGTAACTGAATAAACATTTGGCGGTTAACTGGTAGAGATTTTTTCTTGGTTTTCCCCCTCTTAATACTTGTTCATCCATGGAAAATGTGGATAATAAATGCAAATTAAAAATGAAAAATTAACACTGAATCCCATTACCCACTGACAATTAACACATTGGTGTATTTTGTTTCTTTTTTCAACGCATAAACATCTTTTGTTGTTGTATTATTTTAACACAGCTGTCACTGTACTCCATGTACTATCTTATATCCTCAATTTTCCTAACAGGAACATTTTCACACAATAAAATAGCACAAAGTAATTTTTTCCTCTGTTCCATGATATATCTGTAGCTATTTAATCGCACAGTGCCTAATTTGAGTTCAGAGCCACACCATCCAAGGAAAGGTCTGAGTTCACAATGGAGCAAGACAGGCCAATGAACTAAAAATTTAAACCTGTTTCTTCAAGTCGTCTCCTACTTGTATACCTACCACCATCCCAATGCTCCCCTGGGAAAACAGAGAAGTCTTCAGTCTCAGAACATTCTGAGTTTCTTTCAGGTCCTCAAATACATAATACTCCTGACTCCTAGCTTCTAGGCTTTTGCACATTCTGTTCTCTCTGTTGGAAATGGTCTTCTCCCTCTTGACCCTCCAACCTTCATGGTAGCCCCAGTGGAACCTGAAAATTTCCTGTTCAACTCTTAGGTCTCAAGTCAATTACCCCTCCCTCCAAGCCAGGGATGGATCCTTTCCCATGTACTTCCCACCATCGGCACCTTCCACACTAATTATAACGGACCACATTCCAGTCTTCCCTGACAAGGAAAGGACCATTTTGTCCTAGGAGACAAGGATCCTCTTTTTCTTACCTACCACTAGAGTTTTTGCATGGTACTTCTACATGGTAGGCATTCAATAAAGTTGCTGAATAAATCTATGAATGAAAGCACCATAATAAATAAAACAATAAAGTTGAAAAATTTTCAGAGTCATCTTGCTTGTCTAAGATGACATGGTCAATGCATGTTAGATGTCAAGGGATCCTTCCTAGACTCCTCTCCAGTCACTCCTCCTTCCTTGTAAAGCCAGATGGGAACTGATCACTTGGTAACTAGACCCATGATGACCCACTCCTTGGGAAATTTCACCATTCAGTGGCCTTTCCCCTCCTGACACCAAGGCCTCAGAGGTATGAAAAATATGGACTCACCCAAAAGAAGAGGGTTATCCTCTCTCAGAACTCATAACTGTGTATCGGGCTAATGATCTTCAACTCTGCTATGAAGAAACATTTATAGGCGGCCCCTTCAAAATCACAAAATCTACTTTGCCAGACATTCCTGGTCAGGGAGGGAACTGGAGAATCTTTTCTACAGGGCTTTTACATTCTTTCAGTTCTGAAATATAATGCTTACAAAATTTTAATTTCACCTCCAAATTCCTAAATCCCTGGAATGCAGGCCCGCTGGGCTGACTCCTCATGGCCAGTGATGGCCCATCAGTGAGAGCTTAGGCACCACCAGGTAAGGCTGCCGCCTCCATTACAACCATGGATGTTGTACTTGGATGGGGTGCTCTGGGAAGAGATTATACAACTCACTAAGGAAATAACCACACCTCTAATTCCTCAGACCCACAATGATCCACTTGGCAGAAGGACACCTACATGAGGAATTAGAGAAGGAAAGCTTTCCAATAGTCTGCGAAATTTATGAAAACCTAGTTCAATCCAAAAGGATCTCATAAATATAGTGACACACTTTTGTACACACACACACACACAATCCCTCAAGCAAAGAGTAGAAAATGGCAAAATGAGTTTTTCTGGTTATTTTTACAAAATTTCTTACAAAGATGTAAAAATTAAATCCCATTACATTAAACTTAACGGGAGTTATCTTTACTAAAAAGAAGAATATTATATGAAATTGGAAGACCTGAGGATACTCAGATGGCTACTACCCCTGGGTACTACATCCACCATGAGAAGCAGGAAAGGCATAAAAATCCAATATGAGAAGCAGGAAAAGGCCTTAGGTCCTATCCACTTAAAGGAAATACAAACATCATTAGATTCTTAACTCCCAATAATTCATTAATTCTCAATCAATTATGCATGCCACAAATGTCTTGACCTTCTGTATTGGCAAAGTTAATGCCCCACCACTGGAGATAGCCAGTATGCATAATGATTTCCCCTTAACCTATAAGATAACTTTAGTCACGGGAAAAGGAGTGCCATGGACTGAATATTTGTGTCCCCTCCAAAATTCATATGTTGAAACTCTAACTCCCCAGTAGCCATATTTGGAGATGGGACCTCTAAAGGAAGCAGTTAAGGTTAAGTCAGATAGGATTGGTGTACTTATAAGAGGGGATATTACAGCTTGCTCGTGCTCTCTGTTATTCTCACTGTCTCTCTCTCTCTCTGCATGCATAAATGCACAGAAAAAAAGGCTATGTGATCACTCAGCAACAAGGCAGCAGTCAACAAATCAGGAAGAGAGCTCCCTCCAGAAATTGAGCTTGCCAGCACCTTGATCATGAACCGTGAAAAAGGAATTTTCACCCATTTGGGGTCATTTGTATAATCAAACCATCGTTCTATTCCTAGGAGCTCATGGCACGGCAGTACTGCCTGGTGGTTAGAAACCTAGCCCTTGAAATAAGAAAACACAGATTTGGTTCCCAGCTCCACCTTTTGTTACCTGTGTGATGTTTGAAAGCCATTTTACTTCTGTCAGCCTCGGCTTTCTTACTGGCGAGACAATGGCATTATTAACAACAGTACCCTCCCATGAGGACTGCTGATGTGTTAAGTGAGATCATGTCTATGAAATGCCAGAATTATAATTCAGCTTCCAAACAGTGGCTTCGTTGAGAAGCATCTTCTTGGAACTGATACTCAGTGCATACAGGGGAGAACAGGTTTGCCTTAGCCACCTGATGTTTTCCCCCAAATTTAGGAGTGGTGACATTTCCCGGTAAAAGATCTGGTCGCAGTTCTTGAGCTAGAATGGAATAGACCTGAACGTGGCTTCTCCAGAGATGACAAATTAGGAATAAAAAGAGATATGGCAAAGAGTTATAAACCAACAAGGCTGCTGTCAATGGGCCATGAACTCAGTGAGGACAGGGACTGGATTTGTTTTGCTCACCACTGTTTACGCAGTGGCTAGCAGAGTGCCTATCACAAATAGGGCTTGGTCAAGATTTGTTGAGCAAAGGGGAAAAAAGACAAGCAAGTGGCTGCTGACCGAATGCCAACTGGCAAGTCCTGGTCAGAGTCACATCATGGATAGTCTTCGCAATGCCACCAATGAAAAAGGAAAGGTTGAATGTCACCTTAGTTCACCATATCCGATTGACATTGATGGCGATGAGTGGCCTTGTATATTAGATCCTCATTTTTTTTTTTTTTTGTCCTGACTGGGTGTGTGAAAAATAAAGCAACAAGGACTTTAATAAATAAACTCACTGCAAGTTTCAAAACTGACCACGACCTAGCATAATTGTCACTCTACATGTTTTCACTTCTAATCATTTCCACTGGCTAATGCCTAAATAAAGGAGAACAAATATCTGGCACCCAAATGTTTTCAGAGCACACAGCAGGTATTTCTAATCAATCATGACATTTTTTTCCCCTTGGCTTGGTCTCAGGCTATTCTCAACATGGCATTCCAGAGAGCCCCTGACAATCAACTGGAGCTGGCCTTTGAGGTGGAACCATTCTGCCTCTGCTCTAGATGGGTTTCCTTTCACATCATTGGAACTGTCATTTGTTAGCATTCCTCCCAAGAACCCACTCTTCCTACCTATGGAAGGAAGCATCCTAATTTTCATTTGAGGACCCACTTTTTCTCTTCTCCTAATTTACTGTCAGCCAGGGACACTGACCCCACGCTTGGATCCAGAGTCACACACATGACCAGTTGGTTCGCTCCATTCCCCTGGCCATAGTGATTGGTTCAAGGTTGTACAAGGGAGCGTTGGGTGTTCTGTTATGTGCAACCAAGAGAATAAGACTTGAAGCAATGCCCATCTTGATGCATTCCTCCAACTCATCAATGTTACAGATCTCTAGAAAAGATCCCCCAGGCCATCTACCTTGCCAAGCTTGCCTTGTCCTGCTCATCACTTCTCTGGAACTGAGGCGAGCACCAGCTAATGCAAAAAAGTCTTGGCAAAAGAGGTAGATGGGGCCTTACAGGGCCGAGAGACCACCTGGGCATCCGAGGCTTGGACTTCCTTTCCATCCTCTTTGCCAAGTGAATGTCCCCAGTCCTGGGATGCTCACCATCTTCTCGAAGTATCATTTCCAAATCAGCCAGCTCTGATTATTCGGACTCAAACTTTCAGGAAGAGAGGGGCATGCTAAGCCTGAGCCTTTCATTCTGAACTACGCCCCTCAGCAAGCACTTGTTTGCCCACTTATTTCCTCACTCAGTCACTTCTTCGTACGGTCAGTAAATATTTTTCAGTAGTTTCCACGCGTCAGGCACTGGTCCAGGTATTTGGGAGACATGAGTGAACAAAACACACAAAGCCCCTGACTCATGGAGCTCACATTCTAAGAGACAGAAGACAGGCGATCAACAATAAACATAACCATTAGAAAGTGACAGGTACCACAGGAGAAAACAGAGCAGGTGAAGAATGACCCAGGGCCCAGTTTTACCACCGTTAAACCGTGGTCGAGGTGGGCCTAGCTGGTGCTGGGACACTGGGCTCTGACGTGAAAGAGGCCAGCGGTGACCCACGCGCAAAGTTAGGGGTCCTGTGACCAATGTATTAAAGTTGCTTCCCAAGCTCTCAAACTTCTGAGTGACTTACTCCACTTCCAACCACCAGTGTTTGTTGGTAGCTGGGGGCTATGTCTATACACAAACCAGTTTGACTGAATTTCTTTCTATTTTTTGTTTGTTTTAAGTGTTTGGGTGGTGAAGGGTGGAGAGCTGTCCAATTTTGGCAGTGAGAAGTGGAGTAATGTTGGTGGGAGGTAGGCCGACCTCACAGTTTGCTCACGCACCACCCTCCCCCCCCACCCCCACCCCGGGGACTCGACTCCATAAACGTCTGGGAACCTGAGTCGGGACTCTGACAAATGCATGAGCCACAGCAAACACCTGACAGGAATTCTTCTTCTTAGTAGCAGCTGGAAATGCCGCCTCTGCCAGGGCTGGCGACCCGCTGACCCTGGTGTCCTGGGCCTGGGGAGCGGCCACTGGGAGGTGGCCTCCTTGGCCCGGCGCCGCCCCAGAGCGGAGGCCCTGTGAGCCGGCCGCCCTTCCCATATGTGTTTGGGCTTTCTCGTTCCTGACCTGTCCTCCCACCAGCCCTACCGCTTGACTGAGATTTATGTGCCGGCGTCACGCTCACCCTGGAGCCTTTGAGGAAAACATAAAACAAATCCCAAGGATTTGGGAGGGAGGGGCCCGTCATCAGTTACTGTGAGGGAAGTCAGAGGCAGCTGCACGTAACCTCCACCAGTTCAAGGTGCACCCTGAGGCTGGAGCCCAAATCCCTTGGCTGCCAAAGCTGGCCGGGCCGCCTGCCTGAGCCCAGTCCCGGGGCTGGCTCCAGTGTTTCCCCGTGAGAGGCTAACTCGGGGGCTGCACACCCCTCCCAGGTGAAGCCCTCTGTGTGTCCGGTGAGGGTCTGGGCAGGGCTACAGGCTCAGGAGGTGGGGCAGGAAATACCAGGGGTCAGGACTGGACCTCCAGCCTCGGGGAGGCGGAATTACAATGAGCCCCGCTTCTTACCTGTGTGGCCATGGGCTAGTTCATCACTTCTGCATTAACTTACCTGTGAAGGGGGTAATGATGGTGCCAAGCTTATCTGGTTAGAGACAGAACAAAGGGTCTAAAGCTTATCAAGTCCTTCGTGCCATTCATGGCATATAAGCAGCACTAAAAATATCAGCTACCGGCATTATAATTGATATTCTTTTTTTAAACATTTGCTTACTTTTGGGAGACAGTGTATGAGTGAGGGAGGGGCAGAGAGAGAGAGGGAGACACGGAATCTGAAGCAGGCTTCAGGCTCCAGGCTGTCAGCACAGAGCCTGACGCAGGGCTTGAACCTACAAGCCACAAGATCATGAGCTGAAGTCGGACACTTAACAGACTGAGCCACCCAGGCACCCCTTGATATTCTTGATATAACAACACACACGCGCACACGCACACACACACACACACACTCACGCACCACTGCCTAGAACCTGTAGGCTCTCCCCATCTCTGAAAGTTTTTCACAAGAGCAGTCCCCCTGAAAATATGACGAACCAAATCCTCCATTTTAGTACTTTATCCTTATTCAATGACTTCAAGGGGGGAAGTAATTTGTATGACTGTGCTCACTGCCATCAGGCAACTAACCTGTCTCTTTATGGAGAACATAAACCATGCACACTGGCACCGGCCCAAAGCCGGGGAGAAAGCAAGCTGTAAAAACAGAATCTTTAATGGTTATATTCCCCTGGTCTTTCAGATTATGACCTAGTCCTCACTTCAGCACCCCGGACACATAGAGTCTTTCACCAAGACCAGTGGGAGGCATCTGTTCCATTGAGAGCTAAATCCTATAGGACCACACTCAGGACTGTGGGGTTACAACACATTCAGATACAGTCAGGCAGACACACGCAGTCACACAAATACACACACGGACATGCAGAGACACAGAAACACAATCACAGACGTGCACACACACATAGACACATGCAAACATTCACATAAGCAAACACAACTAACAAATCTAAACACTTAACACCTAAGTACTTAACAACTCACCTCAATCCAAATCATCACTTCGATTAGGGAATTATTGTTCCCTGTAAACACATGCAGAAACCGGGACTCTGTAAAATCAAGCAACTGCACAACATGCCCCAGCTGGGAATCTGAACTCAGCTCTGCCTGTTTCTCAAGCCTATGTTCTTTCTTATGCACGACACAGTCTCTCTACAAATATTCCACACACGTTGTCCTGGATATCTGTCAGGACCCACTAAAAGTTGTCAGCTCAGGTCTGGTTTGTAGTCTAGCTGCAGAGGGAGGGTAAAGGCAGGCGATCCAGTGGTGGTGCTCAATTGGGAGTGATTTTGCCCTGCAGGGGATCTCTGGAGGCATTTTGGTTTGTCACAATCAAGGCAAGGAGATGCTAATAGCATCTAGTAAGTAGAAGCCAGGGACAGTGTTGAACACCCTACAATGCACAGGGCAGGGAATTACTCCATCCCAAATGTGCTGAGGTTGAGAACCTGAGACTAAGAGAGAGATGCCACCCAGTCTGCAAGTGAGGTCAAGAGCTCTCCTGTGCACACTCCTAGCTGGGCTCAGCTTACAATCCTTCTCTCGCCTGGAATGAGCTGCTCACTTTGTTCCCAGAGTTGTGGCATCCTCCATAAACTCTGGGACCCATGTTATTGTTTTGTTAAGAAAAACTTTCAAGTAATTACTCACTTTCTCTTTCTTTTTCCTAAGGTAAAATTAGAATCTTTTCTGGGATGAGCAGATCCATAGGGCTATCATTTTTTATACTCTCCCCAAAGTCTTCTGACTTTATGCCAGAAGGTGTATTTTGATGCCAACCAAGAATAATAGCGCTTAGGGAACATAAGCCACCTTTTGCTACTCACAATGTACCTTTTGTGTCTTATTTGTTTGAATAATTTTCTCCAATTAATTTACAAACATGTGAACACTCAAAATAGGCCAAGGGATCCTCTCCCAACCAGGAAGATGTTTGAGTAGCCCCACAAAGTCTGCAGATCATCTCAGGCTAATACTATTACTAGATAAAAGTTAAGCAATTATGTTATCAGCGTTCTCCAGAGAAACGGGACCAATAGGATATAGATAGCTAGAGCTAAAACTAGAGCTAGAGACAGAGACAGAGACAGAGATAGAGATAAAGATTTATTATAGGAATTGGCTCACATGATCATGGAAGCTTAGAAGTCCTGGTACCTGTTGTCTGCCAAGTGGAGAACCAGAAAAGCTAGTGGTATAATTTGTCCAAATTCAAAGGCCTGAGAAGCAGGGGCTCATGGTATAAGTCCCAGTCTGAGTCTGAAGGCCAGAGAACCAGGAGAGCAGATGTCCAAGGGCAGGAGAAAGTGGATGTTCCAGCTCAAGTTAAGAGAAAATTTGCCTTTCCTCTGTTTGTTCTATTCAAGCCCTCAGTGGATAATATGATGCCCACCTGCATCGATGAGGGTGACCTTTCTTATTCAGTCTACCAATACAGATGCTTATCTCTTCCAGACATACCCAGAAGTAATGTTTTACCAGCTACTGGGCACCTCTTAACCCAGTCAAGTTGGCACATCAAATTAACCATCATAGCAATTAATCACTGACAAAATTCCTAAGAATGGGGATCATGTGGCCATTGATTAGAATATAGGGATAGTTTGGCCAAAATATATCATAACTCTCTCAGCCATGGTTTGATTGAGTCATGAAACTGAAAAGACCAGAGGAGCGATGACTTCGGGCATGGCTGGATCCAAGTGCTCAGAAAGCATCAGCAAGATCTGTTGTCTCTCAATTTATCTGCCCTAATTCCTCTGTGTTGGCTCCATTCTCACAAAGATTTTACCCTCAGGGTAGCAAGATGGCCACTCCAGCTTCTGCCTATATCCTTGTAGAGTATGGTTCAGTGGGAAATAGGTTGGGCCTCTTTTCTGACATTCCCAAAAAAAGTCTCAGTGTGTTTCTTATTGAATCATATGTCCATGCCAACCACTGAAGCCACGGGACATGACATGCCACTTGGCTAGGGCCCGTCAGTGCTGTCCGAGTGGGTGATGGGGAAAAGAAGGTGGATAATGCCATCCAAATCCACAGTGACAACATTAAGAGCAAAATCAGTATTGTCCCCAGTCAATGAAGGCTTGATCCTGAAGAGCCAAGCAACTGACAGGAGTCCTTACTGGCAGTGATAAGCCTGGCTCTGACTTTCTAGAACTGCCCTAAACAGGACACCTGTCCTCTCTAAAGACCTCCAAAGTCTTGTCCGTTTCAGAATGTTTTCCTCTATGGATGCCTTCAAAAGTTACCCTAGGATACCTATTACAAGTTTTGGCATTCTCTATCAGTTTTGAGACCCATATTCTTTCCTTATTTTTTTGGATAAGAACAATCTTTCAAGTAATTACTTGACACTTACTGTATCTATTCCAAACACAGCAAATAAAGAAAAATGGGACAAGGATCAGCAGAACTTTACTGATGTTTTATGTCTTTTCTGGCAGTTACAAACAAACCAGCAAGTCACTTAGGATACTCTACTTGGCTTACAAGTTTCATGGTAGCATAAACCATTCATTTGAGTGGGTTCTGATTAATACCCTTTAACACCAGAAGGGTACTACCATGCCGTGGAGAGCAGCCTGAAAAAGTCCTCCCATGTCTGACAAAAAAGGGTGGGAAGAAGGGACAGGGACTAACATGCTACTGGGCCATCAGGCTTGTCTTTCCCTCATGGGGGAAAATCATTTTCTGGTGGTCAAATTGGGTAGAGTGTGGAACTGTTATCGATATTATGATAAAATTATATTCTTTGGTGCAAGCATGAAGCCTGTAATTGTTGATTTCATCCTCTGATGTGGCCAATTACGGATACATATATTGGTAATAACTCAGTTGGGCTCTTGGCATTACCTAGCAAAGAGTTGGCTGGAAGTACTCGGGTGTCTATTAGGAAAGTAGGATAAGCATAAAGTGGTGGGTCATGTGATCCATCAAGGCTGTAATTGCATCACCACGCAGAGTCTGTTTCTCTTAGTCCATGTATTGTCTCTGTGTCTAAAATGGAAAAGATCTCATCTTCATCTAGAGAATGACAGGGATTGAAATGGTCAGACCCAGGATTTCTTCCAATGGGGGAACATTACTCAACACTTTTAAGTGTTTTAAGTGGGACCACATGACCACATTTGAGTCAGAGCCTCTGAGCTGAAGAGGAATTCATTGGAAGACAGGAAAATATTCGGAATGTAGTCCAGAGATAAAAAGGTGCCCAGTAAGCTCAGATGGGTAAGACACATAGAAGATGCATAAGGCTTAACACAAATCTAATCCAAGTTCTGGAAGGTGATAAAAGAACAGAATGGAAGTCTTATCAAAGAGATAACATTACCCGTTTTCAGATTTAGGATTCAGCACAGAGGCATCATAGTGAAACTGCCGAAAACTGAAGAAAACAAAACAATCTTAAAAGCAAGAGATGATATAACACAGATCGCCCATAAAGAACTAGTTTTTGGAACAGCTGCTGACTTATCACCCCCAAGTGTGCCCAGAAGAACAGAGCATCTTCAGGGGGCTGAGAGAAGTTCCTGTCAGCCCAGAGATCAATGCCCAGTGAAACTCTCAACAACGATGTTAAAATAAAAACACAAACAAAAACTGAGTATTTATCCACAAAAAAGTAACCTAAAAATAGCTTTAAAACTTTAATTCTAATGGATGTATGTTAGACACAAGAAAAATTATTCCAGACGAAAAGCTGATGTAAGTAGCAAAAAGTGAGCAAAGGCATTGGGAAATATGTGGGCTAATCTAATGATTGCATACAGTGATAATGCAAATACCAAATGGGATGGGGAAAACAAAAAATAATAATACTGACCTATAAGAGTAACAGAACTCCAGCTGACACAGTAATTATGGATAATAACAGTTGGAAGGAGTATGATCTGGGAGCAAAATTATCCTAAGTTTTGAAGATTATTCTGGAGGATGTGAAATATGTTAACTAAATGTGAACTTTATTAAGCAAAGTACACTTATTTAAACTGCTAGTATAACTACTAAAAGAATAAGCAAAGAACATACATCCACCAAAGAGGGAGCAGGGGAAAATGGAATAAGAAAATAAAATCCAAAAGAAGACAGAAAAGGGGGAAAAGAATCAAAGGAAGGGGGCGCCTGGGTGGCCCAGTGGGTTAAGCACCAGACTTCAGCTCAGGTCATGATCTCATGGTTCATGGGTTTGAGCCCCACGTTGGGCTCTATGCTCACAGCTCAGAGCCTGGAGCCTGCTTCAGATTCTGTGTCTCCCTCTCTCTCTCTCTGCCCCTCCCCCGCTCATGTTCTTTCTCTCTCTCAAAAATAAATAAACATTAAAACAATTTTAAAAAAAATAAAAAGAATCAGAGGAAGCAGGACAAACCCAAAGCACATGACAAGTTACAAGAAATAAAGTTAAATATATCAGCATTCACAATGAATATAAATGGATTAATATCTTCAGATAAAAGACAAAAACTTCCAGTCAGAGTTGGAATTGAAAAAGTTCAATGGTATGCTGCACATAAAAACAAAAATTAACAGACCTGTGAAACAAATCCACCAGTATAACAGCAATTGTTTCAATACACCTCTCTCAATAATGACACATGAAGTAGATCAAAAAGCCATTACAAACTGAAAAAGTCAAATAAAAAATCATGATTTTGTGCATTACAAAGAACAGGAGCCTAACAATTAGAGAAGACCCACACCCCTCAAGTGCAAAAACTGGCCACATATTATGTCTTAGAGCTGACCTTGGAAAATACAGAAACATGGCATCTCCCATGCCATGTTCTCTGACCAATACGCACTTAAGTGAGAAAATGTGGGGGTTGAAAAAAATATATAGAAAAACTGCTTATGGGACACCTAGGAGGCTTAGCTGGATAAGCGACTGACTCTCGATTTCGGCTCAGGTCATGATCTCCCAGTTCATGCAATTGAGCCCCATG
This sequence comes from Neofelis nebulosa, assembly GCF_028018385.1. Classification (NCBI taxonomy): domain Eukaryota; kingdom Metazoa; phylum Chordata; class Mammalia; order Carnivora; family Felidae; genus Neofelis; species Neofelis nebulosa. Next base: position 146,493,212 of record NC_080785.1, on the reverse strand, counting down.
TCAGGCTCTGTGCTGACAGTGTGGAACCTACTTGGGATTCTCTCTCTCCCTCTCTCTCTGCCCCTTCCCTGCTCATGTGTGCACACTCTCTCTCAAAATAAATAAATAAACTTTTTTTTAAAAAAGCTTTATATAATTGAAAATTTTTTTTAAAAACAACTAATGTGTCACAGAAAAATAACAATGGAAATTAGAAAATACTTAAACATGGGTGAGGCAACTAAAACAATATTACAGGGGAATTATACTTTCAATATTCCATTATAAAGTAAGTTATAAGCTCCAAATTAATGAACTAAGCATCTAATGGACAATTAGGAGGGAAAATATCAGGATAAAAACAAAGAAAATAGAAGGAAAGCAATAATAAAGATAAAAACAAATATTAATAAAATTAAAAACAACACCAAGAGTAAAGATCAAAAAACCCAGAAGTTGGGGTTCTGAAATGACTAATAGAAAATTATTGTCAATGTTAATATAGGTAATTAATACACATAAGATGCAAATAAAATTAGGAGTAAAAGAAAAGACGGTAGTAGAGATGCTACAGTATTAATAGTTAAAAGCAAGTTATTATTTTATGGACAACTTCATACTAATAAACTCACAAATTTCGGTAGAATGGATAAATTCCTAGAAAAATTCCTATCAAAATTGACTCAAGAAAGAAGAGAAAGTAGAAATAATCCTATAATTATTTTAAAAATTAATCAGAGGATACAAAAATGCTTATTCGAAGGGGCATATGTACCCTGATATTTATTGCAGTGCTGTCAACAAGTCAAATAACGTAAAGAACCCAAATGTCCATTGACTGATGAATGGATATACACAATGGAATATTACTTGGCAATCAAAAAGAATGAAATCTTTGCAACAACAGGGATGAAACTAGAATGTATTGTGTTAAGTGAAATAAGTCAGAGAAAGATAAATATCACATGATTTCACTCATATGTGGAATTTAAAATATAAAATAGATGAACATAGGGGAAGGGAAGGAAAAATAAGATAAAAACAGAGAGGCAAACCTAAGAGACTCTTAAATACACAGAACAAACTGAGGGTTGATGGAGGGGGGTGGGTGGGGGGATGGGCTAAATGAGTGATGGGCATTAAGGAGGGTACTTGCTGAGATGAACATTGGGTGTTAAATGTAAGTGATGAATCACTAAATTCTATTCCTGAAACCATTATTATACTGTATGTTAAATAACTTGGATTTAGTTAAAATAAAAAATAAATGCATAAAAATGAAAAATGAAAAAATGTTATATCAAAAGGGTGCCTGGGTAACTCAGTCGGTTAAGTACCCAATTCTTTTTTTTTTTTTTTTTTTTTTAACGTTTATTTATTTTTGAGACAGAGAGAGACAGAGCATGAACAGGGGAGGGGCAGAGAGAGAGGGAGACACAGAATCGGAAGCAGGCTCCAGGCTCTGAGCCATCAGCCCAGAGCCCGACGCGGGGCTCGAATCCACGGACCGTGAGATCGTGACCTGAGCTGAAGTCGGACGCTTAACCGACCGAGCCACCCAGGCGTCCCTCCAATTCTTGATTTCAACTCAGTTCATGATCCCAGCATCTTAGGATCAAGCCCCACGTCAAAACCTGCTTGGGACTTTCTCTCGCGCGCGCGCACGCGCTCTCTTTCTCTCTCTCTCTCTGCCCCTTTCCTCTGCTCACACACTCTATCTTTATAAAATATAGTTTTTTTAATTTTGAAAAAAATTAAAAAATAATAAAAGTAAAAAATTATATCCAAAATTTCATTGTTATAAAAAAAAGAAAACACTGGATTCTGATGGCTCTATAGGCATGTTTTACCAAACAGATAGGAAGAGATAATTCCAAATTTATACAAACTCTTCCAGAGCATTATTTTTATTAGGCCAACCTAACCTTGATTGCAAATAAGACAGGGACAATATAACAGGCCAATTTCACTCATGAGCATCAATGAAAAAATGTAAATAAAACACTAGCAAATCAAATTCACAAGTACATGAAAACATTACAACATTATTACCGATTTGGGTTTGGTCAAGAAATATAACTTTAGTTTATACAGAAATAAATGAATGCAAGTCATCATATGAACAAATTAGAAAAAAAAATCCCACATGATTATATAGTAAATGCAAAAAAAAAAAAAAGGCTTTCCATAAAATTCAACTCAGTCGAATGAACTATAACTACCAGAAATAAGATTCTTTAGTGATGAAAGTTGAGAGTATTCCACCTAGAAAAACTTTTAGAAATATAGAAGAATAACTTTATTACTTCAGTAAGAAAAGCATTTTTAAAATAAGACGTAATAAGCACAAACCATAAAATTTTGACAATTTGTGTTAAGTTCATTTCTTTTTGAGAGAACAAGCACAGCGGGAGAAGGGCAGAGAGAGGAGGGACAGGGGATCCAAAGCGGGTCCTGCCTTGACAGCAGTGAGCCCCACACAGGGCTCGAACTCAGGAACCATGAGATCATGATCTGAGCTGAAGTTGGATGCTCAAATGACTGAGCCACCCAGGCACCCAGAAATTTTGAAAATTTAAAACTAGAAATCTTTTTCATAAAAAAACAACAAACTGGGGAAAGACTTTTGCAACCTGTAACCAACAGATAATTAGTATCAAGGATAAGGAATTCCTATAAGTCAGTAATAAAAAGTCATTACTCAATAGAAAAAAATTCATAAACAACATTTAATAAGGAAGACATAAATAGACCATATACATATTAAAAGCTGATCCGTCTCTATTAGCAGCTGTATAAATGTGAATTAAAACCACATTGAGAATATCACTCAGCCATAAAAAAGATGAGATCTTGCCATCTGTGACAATATGGATGGACCTAAAGGGTATTGTGCTAAGTAAAGTAAGTCAGTCAGAGAAAGAGCGCATATAATTTCATTTATATGTGGAATCTAAAAAACAAAACAAACAAAAACAGATTCTTAAATACAGAGAACCGGCAGTTGCTAGAATGGAGGTGGACAGGTGGGGATGGGTGAAATCGATAAAGGGGATTAAGAGGTACAAACTTCCAGGTGTAAAACAGGTAAGTCATGAAGACGAAAAGAACAGCACAGAAGATAGTGTTAATATCATAATAATATTGTATGATGGCACATGGTGACTACACTTATCATGGTGAGCACTGAGTAATGCAAAGAACTGTCCAGTTAATATGCTGCATACCTGAAACTAATATATCATATGTTAACTATACCTCAATAGAAAAATGAATCAATTAACATACACACTGAGATATAATTTTGGACTGGGAATGATTAAAAAGTCTGACAGTACCTGAGGTAGGCAAGGATGTGGGGCTACGGAGCTTGTCATTACAACCTGGATTGGAACAGCTGCTTTGAAAAACACCGTGATGTCACTCAGTGAAGGTGACTGTGCACAAGCACCGAGCCCCAGAAATTCCAGCCACAGGTTGGAAAACTCTTGTAAGAAACTCTCCCACAGAAAACTCTTACAAATGTGTGCCAGGGAACATACGCAAAAATGATAGGGCAAGATTATTCACATTAGTGAAAAACTGGACACTAGCTAAATGTCCATCGACAGTAGGATGGATAGATAATTGTGGTACATTTAGACAATGGATGGTCTCTGACACTTAAACTCTTGCGTAATGTATAGAGGCACATCAGGGAAATAGCAGGAGAGAGCGTGGAAGGTACCGGAAGTGTTTGTTAGTTTGTTGTTTTTAATTAATGGTGGTGGTAGTTACCTGACATTGATTTCATTATTCTTCTTTAACTGGGCACACATATTTTATAAACTTTTGTATCTATGACATTTTATAATCAAAAGAGCATTTAATAAAATTAGTCTTTTTTTCAACTTTAGAAAGGCTCTAAAAAGAAGCAAGATATTTTGTATTGTGTTTTAAATGTTTTAAGTCAACCAGTAGTACTGTGTTCTTTGAAGAAATGCTATAATTTCCAACAAATAAAGAACAGCATAGGGATATCGTTACCATTATGTGATATTCTTTATGCTATATAGCCAAAGCAACTTAATGAAAACATTAAATAAAAAGTGAATGCATTACAAACAAAGAGCATAGCTATTATTTTTTGGAGGTTATTTTTTTAACATGGAAAATCCAAGAGTATCATTTAAAAAAAAAAAAAAAGAATAAAACCAGAAAGAGAATTGGGTAAATTACTCTCAGTCAAAATAAATAATAAATATATGAGAATAAAGGTTATGCAACAACTTATTTTGAAAATACCAGGAAAATATTAGATTCAAAAAAAAAATACCTTAAGAACATAAGATACCTTGAGATAAACAAGACATCTTTAGGACCTACCTAAATAAAATAGTAAAATGTTACTGGGGTACAAAATAAAGACAAATAAATTAAGAGAGAGAGATATGCCATAGATACCCTTTGGATGGAAGACATGATATTACATCAATTTTTTTCAAGACTAGCCCATAAAATAAATACCATCTCATTACTTTGGGACTTGATAAAATTGTTCTAAAATTAGTCTGAAGAATAATCAGTGAAAATTGCAAGAAAAATATTTTTAAAAAGAAGAAGAATCCTATAGCAGAGATTTCTCAAACTCCTGGATATTAAGATATAAAGCTTCGGTGACTAAAACAATACATTTATTCAGGTACAAGGATATCACACCAGGATGTTTGCTGGAGTGCTTTTGATATAAAATGGGAGCACTCTCATGTCTGTGGACATGAGCCCATTTATTAAATTATGTGGCAGTAAGTACAGTGGAATAAAAACTTACATAAAAGCTCATCTAGGCATGCCTGGGTGGCTCAGTCAGTGGAGCGTCCGACTTCGGCTCAAGGTCATGATCTCACAGCTCGTGAGTTTGAGCCCTGCGTCCAGCTCTGTGCTGACAGCTCAGAGCCTGGAGCCTGCTTCAGATTCTGTGTCTCCCTCTCTCTCTGCCCCTAACCCACTCGCATCCTGTCTCTGTCTCCCTCAAAAATAAATAAACGTTAAAAAAAAATTTAAAGCTCATCTACATCTAGATACTTGTCATTAAACTGCAGAACTCCAAAAACAATGAGAAAAATCTTAAAAGCAGGTAGGCACAAGTCTGTATTATGAACCAAAAGACGGCCCTTTAACTGGCAGGAAACTTCTCAAAAACAACAGTATAGGTCAGAAAAAAATTGAATAATATACCAAAAATAGTGAGCAAAAATAAATAGCCTAGAATTTCCCCCTGACTAAATTACCATTTAACAGTGAGAGCAAAGGATAAAATAAATGGACTTCCATACAAAGCCTGCAAGAATTTGCCCCTGAAAGTCCCTTTCTGAAAGAACTATCAAAGAATGTAAGACAGAAAGAAGGGGTCTGAACCCCCTGGGTGAGAGCAGGAGGAGACAGACAATGAATGGCAAGCAAACTGAGAAAATCTAAAGCAAGACCTGGGTACAAAAATGATCATTACTAATTTTGTAGCATAAAAAGGGTGAGACACAAACATCAGATTACAATAATATATAATTAAAGGGGTAATGAGAGCTAAAACGTTACATATACCTCAATTTTAAGTTAAGCAAACTCATTAAAAATATTTTATGGAGCCTTTAAAAAAGAGAAAAGAAACACATAACATGCAAGCCAATGAAGGGATAAAAGGAGAATTGTAAAGAAATCAAACAATTTGCCCCCCAAAAAAAGGAAAGGAGGGAAAAACAGAAGGAATAAACAAGGTGAAGAAATACCCAAACATGCGTAAGTCTTGCTTCTGTGTAGAAGGATGTGGATGAAGCATTTCTCTCGGTTAACAAGAAAGCACCAAAGTTTTTCAATCATGTTATTCTAAGGAGCTAGTAAAGAGCAGTTAGAAGCTTGGATAACTGAATTACAGAGAGAAAAGAGGCTTAGAAAGTGGGGAAAGCTTCAGCTTCAGTTTGAGTGCAGATGGACAGGATCATCGTAAACAGAGATAATATGTGCAGATAAGAAGAAATCAGCAAAATCTGCATGGACCAGCAGGCTGGATCCTAACGCAGAACAAATGATTCACTGCAAGAACTCTCGCCCCTCTCCCACACCCCTGAATTGTGCCAAGAAAGCGTAGATACAGGAGGGAGAAGAGAATATGGTTCAACGGTCTTACTGGAGTTGAAATCCAAAACAAAAATATGTGAAACTATAGCCCAACCTCCTCCTCTCTCAAAACTAACAAAATGAGAGAGGGAGTGATTGATAACAATGAGAAGGACATTTTCCCTCTCGGCTTTTACTCCCCCAAGTTCAAATCCAATCATGAGAAAAACATCAAACGAATCCCAAAGGAGGGATATTCCACCAAATACCTGACCAGTACTCCTCAAAATTATCAGCATCGTAACAACAGGGAAAGTCTGAGAAACTGCCTTAGACCATAGGAGACACGGGAGACACCATGACTCAGTGTCACATGGGATCTCAGATGGGATCCTGGATCTGAAGAAGGATGTTAGTGGGAAACCTGGTGCCGTGTGAATAAAGTCAAGTTTAGTTCATAGTAACGTACCAAGGCTGGCTTCTCGGTTGTGACAGGTGTAACAGTAATGTAAAATATTCCTAAACAGGAAAGCTGGACAAGGGATGTGCTGGAGATCTTTTTACTGTCCTTCCAACTTTACTGTGAATCTAAAACTATTATACAATAAAAAGGATATTTTTTAAAAAGAAACAAAAAAACAAAAAACCATTTACAAAGTACAAAACACTTATAAAAATAATTAACAGAAGATAAGCAAAATTGGCATACTGAAAACAAAAAAAGTACAGCTCACAAACTTTTTAAAAGCATCTCACTAAATGGAGGGATACGCCATATTCATGGATTGTAAGTCTTCATATAGTTAAGATGTGATTTCTCTGCTGAATAGATCAATTGATTCGATGTAATCCCAATCTAAACCCAGCATGTTTTGTTTTGTTTTCTTATAAATTGATAGGCTGGTTCTAAAATGTAAAAGAATAGCCAAAAACACTCTGATAAAAAGGAACAAAGTTGGAGGACTTATACTGCCTGATTTCAAGACCTACTAGTAAGTGAGAGCAATCAAGACAGTGTGATGAGGGCATGTTTACACAGACATGGAAACAGAACAGAAATACACACATATACATGGCACATTGATTTACCCCAAAGGAGTCAAACTGAATCATGGAGTAAAGAGGATGGTCTTTTCAACAAATGGTGTTGAAATAACTGGATATCTATCTATCTATCTATCTATCTATCTATCTATCTATCTATATTTTTTAATAGCATCTGGCCCTACATCATACCACAAACAAGAATTAATTCACAATAGCTCACAGACTTAAATGTAATAAATACAACCATAAAACTTAATTTAGGAAACATTTTTACAAGTTTAGGATAGGTAAAGATTTCTTTGTGAGAAAAAAATGAATCATGAGAAAAACTGATAAAATGGAGTTTATAAAGATCAAAACCATCTGCTCTTTAAAAGTTATCAGTGAGAAAAGTAAAAAATAGACTACATACTGGGGGAAAATATTCACAATGTATATACATCTATCACAGCATTTGTATCCAAAACAAATAGAACATAACAACCTTCAATAATAGTAACATAATGGATCCAATAAAAATGGGTAAAAAATTTAAACACATAATTTATAAATGTATAAAAACACATAATTTACACAAATGGCCAATTAGGACATAAATCAATATCCTAAGTCGTTAACATTGTGTGTCAACTACACTCAAATAATTTTTTAAAAATCCATAGTCATTACAGAAATTCAAATTAAAACCACAATGAGATACCCACTCCAGAATGGCTAAAATGTTTTAATTTTTTTTTTCATGTTTATTTATTTTTGAGAGAGAGAGAGACAGAGACAGAGCATGAGCAGGAGAGGGCAGAGAGAAAGGGAGACAGAATCCGAAGCAAGCTCCAGGCTCTGAGCTGTCAGCACAGAGCCCAATATACAGGGCTCGAACCCACGGACCATGAGATCATGACCTGAGCTGAAGTCGGACACTCAACCGACTGAGCCACCCAGGTGCCCCGTGAATGGCTAAAATGTTTCAAATTGACAATACCCACTCAGCAACAATGTGAAGCAGCTAGAGCTGCCCACGGCAATGTAAAATGACCAAACAGCTTTGAAAAACAGTTGGGCAGTCACTTATAAAGGGACGTATCCATTTATCATATGACCCAGAAATTCTACTCCTAGATAGTGACCTGAGAGAAATGAAGACACATCCATAAAAAGATCTGTAAACAAATTCACAAAGAGGCTCATTCAAAGAAGCCAAAACGTGGAAGCAAATCCACTATGTATCAGCAAGAGAATGAGCTGTTATATATTCAACCAATGAACTGTTAATGCTTATCAAGAAAAAGGATCAAACTTCGATGCATGCGACAATGTGCATAGATTTCAAAAATACTACTTTTTGCAAAAGAAGTAAAGACAAAAAAAAGTACATACTGTAAGATTCCATGCATGTGACCTTATCTGTGAGACAGAAATGAGAACAGCGGTCACCTCTAGAAGGAGAAGGAGGGACTACACAGGAGAATGAGGAAACTTTCTAGGGTTCTGGAACTATTCTAGATCTTGATTTGGAGTGTAGATGACATGGGTGTTTAGATTTGTTAAAACTCACCTGTCTCCAGATGTTGTAAGCCAGTAAGCCATCATCTGGGATCCGTGAGCATCTTTTAAGCCCCTACAGAGTGCAGACAGTAACCTGTGCCCCAGGGTGGGGGAAGGAACTCTTGTAGTCTGCCCTCAGGTATCCTCTCATCTTGCTGAGAGGCTGAACTACCCACTTAGTCAAGAAGCAGAGCACTCGAGGCATGGGGAGCACCAAATGGGAAGAGGCAGGCAGAGAGAGAGCTAGAACAGGGATACAATTCCCCCAGGTGCCCTATGCAGCCTTATTTTCAGAGACTGCCATTTGTAGCAAGGGCCTCCCCAAGCTGCTTCCCTACACATCCTAATGTCCCTGCAGATCACTCACAGGCTCCCAGCTGACTCACACCTTTCTTTGATCTTCTAAGTGAAGGCAGCCTTCAAGTTCAAGGAACACAAAAGACTTCCACAGGTGTTAACTCACCCAATTGCTCTATGAAGATATCACCCAGGCCCATCATGGCAGGAAGCTAACAGGGAAGTGCTGGATGTGGGGCCTTACAGTTTGGAAGCTCAATATATACTTTTCTGAGGTGCTCTGCTGAGAGATTTATGTGACTCAGTCTCCACTCCCAGCAAGATACTGCAGCGGGAAGGCTGCATGGGCACCAAATGCTTGAGACACGATTTATCATTCACGGCCTCAATTCCTTAAATCTTGTAGTTGTCAAATGGTGCTTGTGAGATTTCTCTCTCTCTGTCCTTATTCCTATTCCTTCCTGGTAGAAAGATGGGGACAGTTTGTGAGGGCAAACCTGGGTTTCAGGATACCATATAGGAATGGGTCATCGGCATAAAAATTCACTGCCAGTCCTGACACGTAATTGGTCTGGTTCCGAAATTGCAAACAAAGACCTCAAACAAAGCTCAGCAAACCCCCAGCTGAACAACGAGAACCTAAATAGTGTCCTAGTGCTATAACAGAAGACCGCAGACTGGGTGGCCTCTAAACAACAGAAATGTATTTCACAGTTCTGGAGTCTGGAAGTCTGAGGTCAGGGCACGGTCGGGTGAGGGTCCCCTTCTAGATCACAGACTTCCTGCAGTACCCTCACAGGGCAAAGGGCTGGAGAGATCTCTCTGAGTTCTCCTTCATAAGGGCACTGGTCCCATTTATGAGGGCTCATGATCTAAGCACCTCCCAAAGGGCCCCTCCCCTAATACCATCCCCTTAGGGATTAGGTTTTTGACATAGGTATTTTCAGGGAACACAAACATTCAGACCATAGCAGCAGGGACCTTTTGATGCTTGCTTTCAAATCTCCAGTCCTATGAATGCACACATTGGACTAATATTCTGCTTGCATTCCCTTATTCTACAACTATTTACAGAGGGCCGCACACTGTTCCAGGTGCTATGGATACAACACTGGACAAATTAGTTAGCAATCCCTGCTCTCACAGAGGGCACGTTCTAATGAGGAAACAAATGAACACAGCACCTTTGGACTATAAGAAATGCAGACGTGGGGACATGGTGAAGGGATTTGGTGTGACTTCATGGGGGAGTGAGACCCCGTAGCCAGGGAAGCTGGGGAGTCCGAAGATGCTCTTGGTCCAAGCACACAAAGGCATGTCCCGTTTTCTTTTGTTACCAGTCTTCCTTACTGCACCACTGGGAACCCCAGCTCTCAGAGCTTTATATTCCTGTATCTTAACATAAGATTCTTGGTTCATAAAGAGCAGGCTTCTACTAGTGTTTAGGAACACGAACCTTGTATCTCTTTTAATTGCTCATTCACACAACACCTTATACAGGTCGCACGAGGTACTGGCCATGAGGGGATATGAGCCCTCCTGCTACCTCACCTGAGGAAAAGAGTACATAAAATGCTAAAAGAAGTCAACCCACTATCCTCCACTTGCAACACTGGAAGAAGGCAGCCCTTCCTTCAAGGCTCTTTACTTCCTCTTGTCTAAAAATTGTCACCATAACTCCATGTTTTTAAGAACAGCACTTTACTGACATCTGCCAGAAAACAGACATAATAAATATCTAAATCCACAATATTTGTGATATAAACGACATCTCTTACAAGTGGAACTTTTGTGCAGTACACAACCTACACAGCCATACATAGTGACCCTATAAGAAAAATCATATAGTTCTAGGGGAAAAGCACTGACGTGGGTGCTGGTTCCAGATCTGACCTAATTTTCTGTGTGACTTTGGAGTTCTGAATTGACCTATGCTAATTATGCTGAAATATTAGATTTTTGGCAGAATGCTGCCATTGATGAAATGTGAGTGAGTGTTAGCCCTACCCCACAATCTTACTACAGAAAACAAATTTCAGCTTAAATCTGCCCCACTGGAAGATCTTTATTAAAAAGAATTAATTGGTGAGGGTGCACAAAACAGTTCACGTAGTCTATACTATAAGGTTGATGAAATCCCAGCTCTGTGACTTTTCAGGCACAATGATCAAAGCGTGCATGAAAGGTTGATTCAAAGCAGATGTCCCAATTGCCTAGGGTCCAGTTTGTGCTATCTGTATAGTCAGCCTCAGACAGTGATCTGTGTACCAGTGGATGGGCAGTCTCACGTAAGGTTATGCCTCATGGTCCAGCCCCGAATGAACAGGCTGCAGGTGGGTTTTTACAGCCTGTTTAATGTGAGAATAAGAAGTTGTCCCTAGTATATTACAACCAATCCACATATATTGACCATACTAATTTCACCCGTGAGAACCCATTTCTAACACTTGTCATGCTAATGGACAAGCCACTCATTTCACCAAGTAAAATCCATCTCTTGAACTCCTTATGCAAATCTCCAGAGCCCATGGTATGGGTAGAGGAGATAAAGACAGACAAACGGGTTTTCTGATCAGAATGCTGGTTCACAAATCCCGGAGTAGGAATTCCATCTAGGGAATTGGCTGCCTGAGGGTATTACAGCTACTAGCACATTCTTAAGATCCCACCACCTAATGAGTATTGTAAAATACAGACATCCCCATCATGAGAACATCACCTAACATGCCTTGCCTGTTTCCTCAGTCATTCAGTCCACCTCATTAAACACACACTGGGAGAGAGGCTTGAGATCATTCTGCCCTAAGGAGCTCAAAAGTCTAGATCTTAGAAGGCAAGTAAATACCATTTCCTATTGCCAACCCATTGGTAGGAGCTATTTAGAGTAGTGTCTCAAGAAGAATCCAAGCTCAGCAAGAAAAGATATTTAGGGTTAACTGATAGTATCTGCCGTGGCATGAAATGAAAAATGGCCGTACATATTTATGTGCTATTCCCACACTAGACATTCCATAATGAAAAGAAGACAGTCTTACCAACCTCCTCAGATATTTAAAATAATAAAGTGGATTAATTAATTGTAGAACTACATTGAAAAACGTCTTAAAACACTGCCAATTTGAGGCATCATTACTACCAGAAGTAGCTGCCAACTCAAGCAGAAAGACGGTATCACATGCCCATCTTTGGGGAGTCAAACACACCAGGGATGAAGAGAGAGAAGTGCGGCAAGCTTTACTTATGGCAATTTCCTGTAAAGAAAGGTCAGTACGTACCAGGCTATGCCAACATGGCTCCCATTTAGCTTTTCTGAAAAAACCAAGAAAGGATCCAGTGGGCAAGAGCCCTGGCCATGCTCAAGACACCCATTCTGCAGTGAAAGCACACTGTGGACTTGGGCACCGGTGATCTGAATCAAAGCTTAGTGACACAAGCTGCTGACAAAACTGCAAACCCCCTTTGGAACAAGGGCAGCATTTTACAGATGCATGGCCAGTACCAGTGGCTCTGCTAAAACACAGCACAGGCATTCCCAAAAATCACCACACTATGCAATGTTTTATAATAAAAACCACAGGAGAAAAAGGTGTTGGAACACAATACTCAAAATCTTCATTGGGGACACATATTTTTTAAAGAGAGGAACCTCATAAAATTGGTAGCACCTTTTGTACAGCGTGTTCAACAGCTGAGAAATACGTGGTACTGCAATAAATATGGCAGTTTACCTGGAAGAGACCTGGCATTTCCGTGTGGGAAGTGGGCGTGGGAAGAAGGCTTGCAGCTTGCAAGTGGTCATTGTGCAGTAGAGGACGGAGGTTGTCTGAAGTTGGACCGACAGTTGTGGTTCACAAGACACATGCTGACCTGAGGTGGATGGTGAGCATTTGAGGTGCGTCCACTTGTGTGTTCCTCCATGTCTTTGCTCAGCTTCCGGAGTTCGCCAAGTGTTTATCCTGGACATGATTCAACACACCCACATGTTAAATCTGTGTCCTGCTCAAATTGTTGCTAATACATCAATCTTACTGGAGCAAATGTGAATTTCTAAAACAAGCGTCATCATAGAGCTGACTGTATACAAGGCTAGCCTAGAGCACAAAGGGACTAATTAGTCATAGTTGTCACTTATCGAGAACTTAGTGAGCTCTTACGAAAATTTTCTTAGTCAAGCATCACAGCCAACTCACAAAAAGGGTCATATTTACAAATGAGGAAACCTGGGGCTTAGAAATTAAAATATTTGCCCAAATTATTCATGCTGTAAGTGGTAAAGACAAGATTTGAACCAAGTTGGCAGGAATGCAATGCCCATGTTCTTCACTGTGTCTGTTACTGCCTCCCCAAGAGATTATTACGTGTGAGGATAATATACCTACTCATTGATTCATCCAGTGATTGTGTAGGTCTCCTTTTTATACCTTAGCACACCAGCTACCACAAAATTGTGCTGTAGCAATCTATCTCAAATGATAGAAAGAAATTGGGAATTGGGACTAGGTTGTTATCTAAGCCCCTGGCCCCACCCCAGACGACGGCTGATCTAGTTCAGCATGTGGCTGATGCCAACATCTCCCAAGGACACCACTGCAATTGTATGGAGACCAGCAAGAGCACCACAAAACCATGGGACAACCTCAGACCACACAGGACTATCTCCAACAGTGGCACCTTGGGGTAGCAGAAGCTAACTGCAGATGGGGCTGTGCAGGACAGAAACGAGCATTTACCTGCAGAAAACTTACTAACATCGCTGGCTCCATATTTGATGCCCCATCAAAGGTTTCAAGATACCTAGCTCAAAATTATACAATGAATGGTATTGATGTCACTTTGGCAAGTTATCTTGGGATTTGGAAATTTCTACTAATCAAACAAGTCACCATCAAATAGTGTCTTATAGAAACTGCAAAGGTGTGGGGTCTGGTTGATAGGTCTATTCAGAAGGCAGATGTGCCTCTGTATGTTGGCTACGTCCCTTCATAGCTGTGACATCTTGGGCAAATGATCTGGCTTCTCCATACCTCACCGCCTCATCTGCAAAACTGAGATAAAGGAGTGCACGCAACAGCAAGGTAGTAATGATTCAACAGTAAGTATAAAACTCTTAAATCAAGGGCTTAACAGATGGTGGTAGCTTCTGCATCAGCCATATTCCTCATTGCTATTATGATCATATCTTCAGCCCAAAGGGCCGGATACAGCCAAAGAGGGATCCCAGTCCATCTTGCATGGGGTTGTCGTCAGAACTTCCCATGCAAATAAGAAATCAAATAAAGCCTGTCCAAGGAGGAGGAAATAGAGAATTTCCATTGGTATAAAAATACTCACTTTAAAATGTGGTCCCATCCTTTTCATTGGTGCTTGCTTTCTGAAAACCCGCACTCTACTTCCTCAACTTTGACAAAACCAAGTGCCACCCAAACACAGAGAGCCAATTCCAAAATGACTCAAAGAACCACGGGAATCAGAAAAAATCAGTTAGCTGCAGTCTTGAAAAAACTTTAAGGCAGCAATTATGGCCTGTTCAGTCATATCCTGTCCCTTGTATTATAAAAAAAAAAAAAGTACTTTGAGGGGACTAAGGAGCTATGGTTTGCAATGAAGTAAATCCAGTATTACTCATCTTGACCAAAACAACTGTTCCCAAGTGTACATATTTTTTAACATAAAAGGGTATACAGAATTAAACTCATCATCTCCAAGGTATATAACAGATTTCCCCATTTTCAGGTTGTTGTAAATCAGGTACCAAATTCAAGAGAAGAAACACAGACCTAAGAAGATATCCTCGGTGAAGAAGACTGCCTCACCCTCCTGAGGAATCCTGCTACTTTCCAGGATGCTTCCAGGTATTCCATCATGAGGAATACCTTGCTAATAGCAGCAGCAGCTTCCTTTCTGCATTTGAGGAGCTACCCTTCCCCTACTTAAGTCAGCCTACTATTACCTGAGACAAGACCAATTATATCTCATTCTCCAGATCAGAGTGACTGGCTGGGGGATCGGCCCCAAATCCAATCAGTGGGACCCAATCAGGCCTCGGTCAGCATAGCTGGGACAGAGATCAGAAGTCTTCTCCCCACTCCATTGGAAGCAGAAGGATGGAGATAACGATTCTCCAGCTACTTTGTCACTAGGGGAGGCAATCCCTTCTGAGAACGGACCTCTGTCGGAGGGCAGGAGATGAAGAGAGGAGAAACGCGGGATCCTGGTGGCAGCATTAGAATATGTATATCTATCCATGCCTGTAGCTGTACATTCTCATGGAACACATCTACATGTGCCATTGAATTTGCTTCTCATTTGCACCCAAACTTTGACCAGGTCTGCCTCCCTCTGCTAGAGTTTCCTATGTGGAGTGCCTTCATTATTCCTCCTCATCTGTGTTAAATCTAAACCTCCTTTAAGGCCAAGAATCCTCTCTCAGCGAAGTCTCCCCTGACCACTCCAGCCCTGGCCACGGCTCCCTCCTCTGAGCTGCCAAGCACTGGCCACTGGATCCATTTGCTACAACATGACACACCAGAAGTCAGGCTGGATACGCACCATTTGTCCCCAGTTATGCTGGAAGGATATCAGGGGCCCACGAAGCCCCTCATAGAGCCTGGCTTACTCAGTTCCTTACACATAGGAATTCTCAGAAAGTATTTAGTTGACTAATGAAGCTAATAAAAATGAGTTTCTGTAACCCAGAGTGTGACATTTAATAAAAGCAATATTTTCTTATCATGCGAATGGAAAAGATCAGAGTAATCTTTTCCTTTTACAGATTCCATACCCTTTATCATTTTTATCAAGAACCACCACCGTGGCAGTGCCAACCGTGATAAACAGGTAATTTTTTTGTGCTTATGGTAACTCCATTTCATAATATTTTATTCCATCTTTGCCACAAACTCATGAGCTTATCCCATTAGCCCCACTCTATAAATGAGAAAGCCAAGACTCAGAGACACAAGGGGACTTGTGCGAGGTCAAGGTTAACCAGCAACAGAGCCAGGATCTGAACCCCGGCAACCCACCCCAAGGTGTTTGCAATCTGCACTGAAAGAACTTGAAAATCACAACCTCCCCACTAGTGTGTGCTGTGACTATACCTGCAAGTCATGGTTGATGTATCTCACTAAACGCTTCTTGGATAAATCCTTCATAATTCCCAATAATGATATCACAATAATTTTTATCAGTTGTATGGAATCATCCTTTAAAACACTCTAAGATGATAGAGATTCAGGCTAATTTTAAGCTAACTCCTAGTACAGGGCTGCATCGATAAGGGCAATGATGACTCTCACATAAATGGCCACTGTACTAATGTCCTAGCCATTGTTTTCACATGTGCTGCACAGGGCATGTATTAAACCCAGGGTCCAATGATAAAGATGAGAGGCCTCCTTTATAACACAATTGTCTTTTGAAACAAAACCCGTTAGGTATCTAATAAAGCCAGGCTTAATGTTCTCTGTAAAGATGTGCCCTGAGATTATACACAGGAACTGCAGAACCCCATAACAAGGGGATGAGATGGAATCGGTACTGGTTTAGGGACAGCCGTCACTGAGGCCAGATCTTGGAGCTGCTGCATCCCCGCTAGTGTGGACCTCTCAACACATTTGCCTAATTACGGATAGAGCCCCTGAGGCTAACAGCACTGAGTCTGCAGTTTAGATTTAAAACTCCAAGCATAGACCAGGGGAGTTGTATACTCACTCAGCTTCAGAGACTCCCAGTAGGATGGCTCAGCAGAATATGTTTTTTGTTTTGTTTGTTTCCTCCATTCTTTCTAAAACTTAAAAAAAAAAAAAAAAAAAAAAAAAAGCTATGGTTTCTGTTGGCTTGCTAGTGGGTACATGCCCTGGGGTCATGAAAGGTTGAGATGGCTGTCTGTGTGCCCGGTCTCAGCTCTACACCTGACAGGGTATGAAGAAAAGGAGAAGAAGAGCAGAGGGAAGGAATCATTGAAGCGAGCAGGATTCTAGCATTTAAACGTGTATTTCATAAAGACTAGTGTCTAAATGCAAGCCAAGTCTTTATCTAGTACTCAAAAAAACAAAAAACAAACAAACAAAAAAAAAACAGGTAACGATGACTGTTGTTTATTTTTGCCTTACACACTTCCTTTAGGACCTAACTCTTGTATCAAATATGACTCATTTGTGTAGAAAACATGTCAATATTTGGCAAAGAGGAGGCGGCTCCCATGACAGCCCACTATCTTCTGGCTCTCCATATGTCCAGCACCTCACCTCTCGACCATTCACCCATCCTCTATGCTGTTGGAGTTATCCGTCTGGTGGAGAGAGGTCTTCAAAGAAGGAAATAGATCATCTTGAATTTCCTAAAACTCAAGTTCCCCAGAACCAGATAATCACTTGGCTCATGGAATGAAGGAGTAGAACTCCAAGGTGTCTGCAATCTGCACTGCACAAACCTGAAAATCACAGCCTCCCCACTAATGTGTGCTGTGACTTTACCCTGCAAGTCGTGGTTGATGTATCTCACTAAAGCGGACAGGAGAATGACCTGGGTGACCAATAGAGCCATACTCAAGAGTCTGAGATTCAGTTCCTACAAAAATGTCTACTGTAAGAATTCTGTCACTGGCTCATCCAAAATTTCCACAAACAATCCTATAGGGACCCTAAAGACTTCCCCACACATTGTTCTCTCTGACATCATCTTCAAAGGTTTATGGGTGTTCATAAAATATCATTTCACAGAAATACACAAGAACACACAAACTCACATACGTGGAGAAGACAAGCACATTTATAAAACGCTAAGACAGGATATCTCCAAGTTAAAGGATTATGGATGATTTTTGCTTCCTTTTATGGTGCTTTTCTCCCCCCCTCCCCCGACTTTTAAACTATGTTTCACATTTGTAATTTTGAAAAATAAGTTCTTTACTTAAGGCATGTAATGATAAAACAATGATGAAATTTATTAGACATTCATAGAACAATACAATTAATACAGACCTTGGGTAATAATGGCACTGCTTAACTTTAAAATTACACACATACATGGGGCGCCTGGGTGGCGCAGTCGGTTAAGCGTCCGACTTCAGCCAGGTCACGATCCCGCGGTCTGTGAGTTCGAGCCCCGCGTCGGGCTCCGGGCTGATGGCTCGGAGCCTGGAGCCTGTTTCCGATTCTGTGTCTCCCTCTCTCTTGCCCCTCCCCCGTTCATGCTCTGTCTCTCTCTGTTCCAAAAATAAATAAAAAACGTTGAAAAAAAAATTTTAAAAATTACACACATACGTATATATACATATGCATATATACATATATGTATATGTGTATATATTACATAAGTGATAAGTGAAATATACATACACACATATGTATACATACACATATACTATGTATATGTGTATACATAGTATATGTGTATGTATACATATGTGTGTATATATTACACAAGTGATAAACTACATTTATCTATTTATATATAGTGTACATATACATACACACACACACACACACACATATGGCAGCTCATAGGATTAAAGAAAAAGCTGACCAACAAGGCCTTGGAAGTCCAAGAATTGGGGTCTCTTGGGGATCCAGGCAGAAACCAATTAAGACTTCAGTCACTTTCAATCCATGAGTCTCTTGGCTCTAGAATCAAATCCCAGGAGAGACAATTTATGGGTCTATCTTAGACCACGTGTTCACTTTCTTCTCTGTTGAGGAAAGGTCACCTAAATTGACAATCCCAGCATGACTTCATGTGGTAGGGGAGGAGGAGCTCCATGAAGGAAAATGAGATGCTATTTCTTTGCTATGGAAGCAAAGAAGCACAAGTCACCAACATCCACCATGACAAAGACATTGAATATCTATTGGGTACACAGTAGGTACTATACACACAGCTAAATACACTCTTGACATAGATTGCCCCACTTAATAATAATAGGTAGACTCCATGATTATTCTCAACTTATACCTGAGGAAAATGAAGTTGAAAAAAGATTACATAGCTTATTTATGTAACACAGGTGAGTGGGAGGGTTGAGATTAGCCCCAATCCAGTGGACCCTGAATCCCACACTCTTAACCACTATACATACAACCCAGCCCAACCTCCCCACCATTGCCCTATTATCTTTGCTACGTGTTCTGCTCCTTCTTCGATCCATGGAGTAAGTGATTATCTGGAGTCTGGGGAATTTAAGTTGGAATGTCAAAAAGACTGGGCATAGTCAGGTCAAATACCACCACCCCACCATGCCTCATTAAATAGTTACCCCTTGAAGGCACAGATAATACCATTCGATGTGGTAGGAGCTAAACACAGCCACATCTAGAGATGCATGTTAAAAAGGCACAAAGAAATAGTCACAGGAATAATACAAGATTTCATCTCTATTCTGTTATCAAAAAGAGAGTAAGGCCAAGAAATGTAAGTGCCGGAGTCCACGGAAAACCTAAAAACACGTCTCTCTGAGTGCTTCTCCTTCTGGGTCTGGACTGGGTATATTTCATGGAAAGACAATCTGTCTGTTTCTAATCCACTTACATTTAATTTATTAAGATGTTTTGGGCCAGAGTTATTTGAGTCCCAAAAAGCATTATGGGTCTATTTTACAAGACTTTAAAAAATCTATTTCCTTTGAACAAAGAAGTTCTATTTGCCTCAAGTGGTTTGACCAAAACCTCAAAAAAAGTAAAATTGCTTCTAAATTTGGAACTAAAGATACTTAAGCCCATTCTAAACTCCATAAACACTCTTGTCTCAGGCACTTGAACACACTCAGGCTGTCTAACCACATGGGGGTCAGCTGGACCCCTCAAATGCTGACCACCAAACAAACATGAAATAGCATGATCTGAAAGGGGTTTAAAGATAAAAGGCAGAGGAACTGGCCACTCACTAGCTTCATGGCCTCCACTCATCCATTTCCCGTCTCTGGGCCTTGGTGTTCCCTTCTCTTAAACAGAAACAGTGTTTATGTTCTTAGTCCACAGGGTGTCCAAGGATCAAGAGCTAGAATATATGGAAAGGCTTCACCACATATAAAGGATCATCTCCATTATCACCACCATTACAAACTCTACAATAAGAAAGTAGAAATAGTCAAATTGCGATGGCTAGCGGCTTAACCAAAACTAAGAAGATGAATTTTCCAAGTTCATAGTAAAGATTGGCCATGCCAAAATGGCTCAAAGATCTCCATTTACAGATGTCAGCAAAACTCAACTCTCAGGGTGTAGCCCGTGTGCCCATCACTATGGCAATGGGTTGACATGAGAGCATGCGTTTGTGTGTTCAAGAGTCTAAAATAGTCACAGCATAAATTGTGAACAAATTATCCAAATAAATCTGACTCCTGCCCCTCAAGCCCAGCAATAAATATGTGTTAGGCAAAGCTTACACAAAACCTTTCCTTGAATCTGATCATGATGTAATTTTTATTGCAGGCTCAAGTAGGGAAGGTTAATGATAGAGCAAATGTGAAGGGAAAGAAGCTAATTTGGGTGAAACATTAGCTTGTTCAACTTTCAGACCACAGCAGAAAATATGACGGTTAATTTCGCGTCTTTGTGCGGAGCAATGCACAGAACGGTAATGGTTTGAAAATGAACTAGCAAATGAAGAATTAAGTCTTCCAAATACTCAGAAACAATTTGTTCATTTTATTAAAAATGTATAGCAACATATATTATTCACTGACTCAAGTGACATATTTTCCCGTCAGGAAAACCAAATTGCAAGAATTACATTTGTTTCCCAATGTATTCTATGGGAAGGTGCCAAAATGCAAGCTTATGGGTAGGAAACTTCATATCCAGAGTAGATTTTCCACATGTCACACTGCTAGTTGAAAGCAGCTCCCCAAAGAGGCAGTGTCTGGTCCTGGGGATCACTAAGGGCCACAGGAATGCCAAATGGGGATTTTTATTGGGAAGATTCTCCCTCATCAACTTGTCTGAAGTTTTATCGTTTTCAACTCATCTGAAACTGAGACCAGCTGGTGAGGGCAGAGCAGTCGATGATATTTATTCTGAAGAGTTGGAATGAAGATAAGCAAAGGTAAACCAGGAATCCCTTCCTCCAGCAGCCTCAGAGAGCTAAGAGAAAGCATCTCCCCTTCCAGTCAGCGCTCTAAACTGGGTTAGTGGGCTTTCTCTTAGAAGGTTGGATAATTAGTATTTTTGTTTATATGGGCCAAGAACCAGATAGAGGATATTATATAGTTACCTAACAACCATTTTAAATGGAATCATTCAAAATACAAAAACCACTCTTAATTTGCAGGGCACACAAAAACAGACACCAGACCAAATTTAGCCCACGGGCCGTAGTTTACAGACCTCAAAGTACAAGTCAATATGCATGTTTTTTTTTTTAAATCTGAACTTCTAAGGCAACTTTATATGATAGCCTAATGTTTTGAAGTAGTGAATTATTCTTTTTCTTTCCTCCCCACTGTTCCCTCAGCCTTTTCTCTATTCAGTTAAGGCCACCCTGAGTTCATTGCCTCAGGACAAGGTAAGAAATAAACAAGAATTTCTTCCTGGATTTTGAAGTCTGAACACCTTTCTTAAGTTCTCCCCAGCATGGAGAGATGAGGGAGAGAAAGACCCTTGTTTAACAATAGATGTGGAAGGTGAGGTGATGGATCCCCAGTGGCAAAGCTCCCCACCTGAGCACAATGAGCGGCCTCAGCAGGTAGATGGGGGGAGGGGGACAAGCCCAAACATTGGTGCTTGAACATGTGGCTGGCAGCGCCTTGTTACAGAGGGCAGCAAGCACCAGTGTTTCCATTCCATCCCTGGCTGAGGGCCAGCAGAGGGAGGAGAAATCTCAGATCCCCCTGGCTGATGCATAGCATCTGAGAACAGATGAATCCTGGGCCCCCGATATTGAGTAGAGGCCCAGAAAAATAACAGGACATCAGAGAATAGGTGACTTCTCAGTGGGTTGAGAAAATCAAACCTAAGACCACCTCACAGAATACCCTCCATCCCAGATGGACACAGTAACGGCAGAAAGATCCCCCACCCTTGGAGAGTAGCCCTCTCCAAGGGTGAGCCCTTGGAGAGACACAGGGCCAGTGGCTGGAGGAGAAAGAGCTGGGTGGGAAGGGACCTCGAACATGGAAATGGGGGTGACTCAGCAGCAAGCTCTAAGGATGCAGACCAACACTCAGATTGTGGATGAGGGACACAACCTTGCGTGCCAGCATGCCAGTGGGAGGGTGGCAACTGAAGACCAGAAGATGGGGCAGCACCTGTAGATGCCAGCACAGAGACATGTCAAAGGAGAGACCATATGGGACTACCCATGCCTTGCCCTCTGCTGCCCCCCAAAATCTGGCATAGCTCCAAAGGGAGAAGCTGATGCTTCTCCAAACAGAAGTGGCTTGACTCAGAAACTGAGGATGGGTGACGGTTGTCTACAGCCATACAGCTTACCTACCCGAGTTTGAGGACTGGGATTCCTAATCTCTAAAGTGAAAAAAGCAATGGTCTGAAATGAGATCCAGCTCTGATACTAACTGTATCTTTGATAAACTGTGGCCCTACTGAGCCCTGGTTTTCTGATGTGATGAAAAGAAATTGTCCAGATAATGGATGTCAAAGAGGTTTCTGCTTTGTGAGCCATAATCGATAAAATGGTAGCTGTTAATTAGCACATTGAGCTGAAGCGGCTTCCAGGGTTGTATGTGGGTTTTTCATGAAAGGGCACCATCATCCATTACTGATGCTTCCCATGGGTATGGAAGGAAGAGGAAAGGATAGTGGCAGACACAACACATCCGTCCTAGTCCTGGGCAGCAGCTACATGATCTCCAAGGTGCTTTCTAATTCAGAAAGTCAGCAGTTTTTCAAAATGCCTGACACCCAGGAGTTGTTCCAGAAATTTTTCTTGAGAAAAATTCTCAGAGAGTCCAGGCAGCCTTGGCAAAAACCGGGGTCAGATAGGTGAAGGTGTGGGCCCTGGCACAGCAGGGAGACCCAGCAGACCTGCACACTTGCTTCTCCATGCCAAAACTCATAGCGCACTGGGATGAGGACAAGACACGGAGTCTATTTCTTTAAAGCTGTGAGTCACCTGGCTTCTCTGTGCCTCACTGTGCTTCTTTGACACTCAGCCCCAGAGAGTGTCAGAAGGATCAGAAGACGGGGAACACACCCATCACACAGCAGGCACTCGATACTTGCCCATCTCCCTCCGTCTTGCACTGGGGATTGCATTTGCCAACAAAATGGCAGTCTACAGGAAAATCTTTTCTCTCCGAGTATAAAAATCGCTTGTCCACAGAAAAATTCTTTTCAGGCTTTTGAAGTACAGAAAGTTCACAATATATATATATATATATATATATATATATATATATATATATATTTTTTTTTTTTTTTTTTGAGTTGGTTTTGACTCTCGCTTCAGAATCACATAGGGAGCTTTCTAGGAAAGCCAATTGCCAGACTGGTAGCCGATTGCTGCCTTAGACCTAAAGAATCAGAATCTTTGGGTGTGGGGCCTGGGAGACCATATGTTACCACGATTCTGACAACCACTAGTATGCAAGACCACCATTTCAAAAGGAGGTACTTATAACCTCTCCCTACCCCCCAAACTACAAGGTTCATCTTCTCCACCTCCTCAGGGGGTCTTCCCTGAACACCATATTTAACACAGCAGTCCTACCCCTACCCAGGCTTCCGTATCCCCCTCTCTCATTTTACTTCCATAACACTTACTTACCACTTATCTTGCCGTCCATGTATTTTCCTTATCTGTTTGTTCCATCCCACCCCATCCTGAATGTCAGCTACACAAAGGCAGGCCTCTTTTTGTTCACTGCCACATCCCCCAGGGCTGAGACCAGCAGCTGGCACACAGTGGACACTCAGTAAATACTAGGAGAGTTGTTTTTCTGCGGCCCATATTCTCATTCGACCGAAGAGGGCTCCAAAGGGAAGGTCAAAGAAACAAGAAAGGTAGTATGTGAAGGCTATATAATGACGTGGTTGAAAACGCACTATCCTAGAAATTTTAAGTACTGATCCAGTAATCTTTCAAGATAAGAAGGAAGTAGATGATCCTCTGGAAGGTTCCTCCAACCCTGACAATTTTCTCAACTAAACAGCTAATCTATGCTTTGGTTTCCAGCTACTTGGTTGGGTGAAAAGTGAGACATGTCCTAAATCCAGAAGCACAGGGAAGACCTGTGATTCCGCCTCCGGGGCCACTCACAAGGTCCTCTATGTGTGCTGGCTTCCCAGCAGTAAGCTCTGCTTACAGTGGTCTGCCTACTCCCTGGTCCAGGCCCTTGACAGGCAAGACTAAGCCAGGCACCACCCTCCCTTGCCTCTGAAAAAATGAGGGTGTGGTTACAAGCATCTGGAGACGAGGGGGGAGAATGTTATTTAGCAAAAGAGACGCATCATTATTTTCTTGCACCGGGATCATGTTTCACTTAGCTGACTTGGCTCCACATTTAAACAGCATCCCCCAGGCAAATAATACAATTAAGCAAATGGAGAGGAGATTTAGTAACAATAAATTCCATAGAAAAGGCCATTCTTTTGCATGCAGTTTTAAAAGGAGTCAAGCATTTAGTTGGATCAATCACCCTGAATCTCACCGGCTCAAACATTATATAGAAACTGCTAGTAAAAGCTGATGAGGATTTGAAACACAAACACACATACACACATAGACACACACACACACACGCACACACACAGTCATGCATTAGGCCTAGACATACTTTCTTTCTTTACAGTCCAATAACTAAAAGACAATTATCAAAATAGGCTTAGGATACACATACAAGAATTCAGGCCAGAATGGAAAACAAACTACAGGAATAAAATCTACCTGAGAGCCAGTCAGGGAGGGAGAAGAACCTGGGAATAGAGCTCTGTGTTAGAGCAGATGAAAGATTGAACCGGGAACTAGGAGACCTGAATCATCATGTCAGCTCCACCATGCATATTCCGGGTAATTTTAGGCAAGACGATGACTTTTGTGGGTTTATAAGCTGCTCGAACCCCATCACCACCATGTTTACCACCTCTAACCTCCACTTGCGCTGCTATTTATTTACTACTTTCATAGAAGTCAACTCTTCTTTATGTGTATATGGTCACACACTGGGGAAGGAAATGACTATTTATTATTCTATTTGTTGTACTTTGCTACAACTTGTACATATCTCAAAATAAACATATTTACTTGGAAAGAAGATTATGCCACTAATATAAGAGGAAAGCTAGAATTGCTGGTCTTAAAATAGAAGGTTAATGACAAAAATAAGTACAATGGACTCCTGCTCTTTACTCAGGATGGACAAGTTTGCTTCAGACCAACTCCTTTGCCAAGAACAACTTAAAAATCTGGATAAAATATATAAAATGTAAAAATAAAAGCAAAGAACTTCTGTGTGAAGACATTGTGGAGATGCTATAAGCAGCTAGGACCTGAAGAGCCACGAGCCCAGAGAGAAGTATATCCAGCACTGCCCATCCACTGATGCCCTCCAGGCATTTGCAGATTTGTACATTTCATAGGACCCAGAAGTTCAAAAGTCAACAGTCTCATGATAACAAAAATTGAGGTATGTGGTCCACCAAAGAGAGGAGCCCTGGTAAGTATATCAAACTTCCAATTGGAGCCATGTAAGCACTATATATCAGAAATGAGTGTGAAGTGGAAACAGCTCAATCCTTACAAAGACAAAAACCCCATTTCAAGCCAATTCAAACCCAGATGAAATCAGATGACCTTCTAGTACTCAAAACACCTGACAGAAGCAAAAGAAAATGTAATTCTCTGGAAGATAATATACTCCAAAGCTTCAAATTGGTTCTGCAATGTGTCATGCATGTACTATGTGCAGCACTGACCAAAAAGTACCAGGCATGCTAAGAGACATAACCAAATAACTAAAACCAAGGAAAAAAACCCAGACTCACATGTGAGCCACATAGAGTTATCAAATGCAGACCACAAAATATCCATGACTAGTAAGTTCAAGAAAGTTGATGATAAGACAAAGAATTTCACAAGAACTAGAATCTTTACAAAATGAAAAATGCGACTAAAGAATTGAAATATACAATCAACAAAAAATAAGAGCACAATATATTGGGTTTATGGCAGATTAAACAGTGTAGAAATGACCAATAAACAGAAAAGGGGTATTCCATCCCATTAATCATCAGAGAAATGTAAATCTGCAAATCAAAACCACAGTATGATATAACTACACACTTACAAGAATGGCTGAAAACTGTGTACCTAACAGAAATGCATACCTGTGCACAGGAATGTTCATAGCCACTCATAAGTACCAACCAAAACCTTGAAACATCCAGCATAAAATGGATAAATTGTGATATATTAATACAGTGGAATAATACACAGCTATGAAAAGGAATTAGTGTTACATAAACAATACAGATGAAACTTTGAAATATAATATGGCCTCAAAGAAGCCAAACACACACACAAAAAAATTACACTGAGTAATTTAAATTACATAAATTTCAAAATGGGGAAAGCTTATCTAGAGTATTAGAAGTCAAAATAGTGGTCTCCTTTGTTGGAGTTTGGCAGGGGAGACACAGAAAAGAGGACTGCTGAGATATTTCTACTACTTTATGTCTTAATCTGAGTGGTGGTCATATACATGTGTTCACCTTGCAAAAGATCATCAAGCTGGGTTCTTCGGTGTCCTGTACTGTCTGAATATATACACTGATAAGTAATTTTTTTAATCAAACATAAGACAATATTTGCAATCATACTAATGCTTTTAGGAATTATTTGAACCAAATGTTAGAGTCATTTGATGTAAGACACTAACATGAGTCCAAAAAAGAAATACAAGTCCACAAATAAATATGCTTTTGGAAAAAATAAATATATTTAGTGAATTCAAAACTATGTTATTAAATTCTAGGCAGATCCTGTTGCTTGCTGAGCCCAAGGCCTGATCTCTTGGTTAAACATGTAAATAAGGAAGTGTTCAAGAAGCACTGAAGATTTACCACCAAATGGACATTGCTTCTTGATATATAATGAAACAGGATTGAAAAGGAAATTGCTTTTTCAAAACATGATATGGTAACACCCATTACTATGTGTCATCTGAAACTCTCTGGCTAAGCACCAGAGCCCCTCCCCCACAATGTGGGACATGCTGGCTTATTTGATCTCAGAGTTCCTTCCCAGATGACCATCTGTGACTTGCTGATAGAAGCCTGCACACTCAATGAACATTACAAATGGTACTAAACTCAAAAATGGTTTCAAAAGAAGAAAACGGACTCAAGTTCATTGATTGTAGGATTTATTAAAGTAGGTTTAGACATCTATCTATACCTCCAATATCATGACCACCACTCTCCCCTACATGTAACAAGCTGACCTTGAAAAGAGGCAACTCCATTCTGTGAGGGTTCCCTCTCCTGCCCACATCTGAGCTATCGGCAAAGCCATCAGCTCCACTTTCAAAGTATACCTGGAATCCAATCACTCCTCACCGTCCTCCAAGTCACCCCCATGCCTCACCTGGTGGTCTCCTAACTGGTCTCTCCACTTCACCTCCGTGCTCCTTCAGTTTGTAGGCAACAGAACAGCCAGAGTGATTCTGTCAAGCCCCAAGTCAGACTGTAGCACTCCTTTGCTCAGAACCCTCCCATCTTATGTAGAGCAAAAGCTAGTATCCTTGCCCTTGACCTGACAGCCCATTGCCTCCCTGACATCATCGCCTACCGGTCTTGCCCTGGTCACTCTGACCTAGCCACAGGAGTCTCGTTGATGATCTTCATCCATGCTCAACATGCTCCCACCTCAGGGCCTTGGCACTTTCTGGTCCCTCTGCCTGGGACACTCTACAGTAGATATATCTGGCTCACTCCCTCACCCCTTCAGTCTTTACTCAAATGTCCCCTGACAAATGAATCTCACTGTCCCCTTCTTATGCAAAATTACACCCCCCCATTCTCCCAACCCCTGTTCCCTGCTTTCTTTTTCACTTGATATTCATCACCATCTAATATTCTATGTGTTTATCAATTTACCTTATTGAGAGCTTGCCATCCCACCTCTTTGCACCAGGAGAGTTTTCAATAAGTAAAGCAGACTTTGAGACTCACAAACTTGAAAAGACACTAACCCCCTTCTAACTTTAGCGTGGGAACTGTGCCATTGGTAATGATCCACTTGGGTAACAAAGCCCCTTTCTTTCATTCTTACTGGGCTGATAAAGCCAGCAGGATAGTCGAGCTGCTGACAAGAAGCTGCTGTTCATCCTTCAAACCGTGACATTCCATCCCATCCCACCCTTCCAACTCCAGAGGTCTCCCTGATTTACTGGGGGAGAGGAAGCCTTCACTCTCTCACTCCCTTCGGGTGGGGGAGTAGAGCTGTTCATTCAGCAAATATTTATCAATTACTGTTTATGCACCAATGAACTACGTGCCAAGAACACAGGAGAATCCAGCATAGCCTTTGCCCAAGTGAAACTCACAGTCCAGAGAGCAGAGAGGGAGAAGTGGCTCTCTCAGCACCCTGATTCAACCTACAGAGTTGTGAGGGGTCCTGACAGGTGTCACGTTGCCACCAGCAATTAGTAGGTAATAAACCACTCCCATGTGCAATCATCTCGTTTTTATTTGTAATTGAGAGTGGCTTGAAGGCTGTGCCGATAAGGACACCTTCACACTCTGAGAAAATGAAGTATAAGAAATGAAACATGACCATGGGGATGCCCATGGAATGGGGATGCCATGCTCAAGGTCATTGGGGTGCAGACTGGAAACAGGTTGGGAACCTCTGATGAAAAATTCTTTCCCTCAGATGATAACTTGCTTAATTTTTTTTTTACTGTTTCTTTTATTTTTGAGAGAGAGAGAGAGAGCGCACACACAAGCAGGGGAGGGGCAGAGAGAGAGGGAGACACAGAATCCCAAGCAGGCTTCAGGCTCCGGGCTCCGAGCTGTCAGCACAGAGCCCAATGTGGGGCTTGAACTCATGAACTGAGAGATCACGACTTGAGCTGAAGCCGGCACTTAACCAACTGGGCCACCCAGGTCCCCCCCTTGTTTAAATTTACAGACAGCAGTGATAATGACAGCTGTTACTGTCGCACACTGGTAACAGGTACAAATAATAGGCACATGGATTAATTCAGTTCATTTAATCCTTACTACAATAAGGGGTGTAGATATTAATTTTCCTTTCAGTTTTATTGAGCAATAATTGACCTACAGAACCGAATAAGTTTAAGGTGTAAAGCATAATGACTTGACTTACATATAGAGCAAAATGATTACCATGACAAATTAATATTTATCATCTCTTACAGACGCTTTTTTCTTTGTGATGAGAACTTTCAGGATCTAGCCTCTTATCAATTTTTATTTTTAAGTTTATTTATTTATTTTGAGAGAGAGCAAGCACAAGTTGGGGAGGGGCACAGAGAAGGAGAGAGAGAATCCCAAACAGGCTCCAGACCCAGCACAGAACTCGATGCGGGGCTCAAACTCACAAACTGTGAGATCATGACCTGAGCCAAAACCAAGAGTCAGACGTTTAACCGACTAAGCCACCCAAGGCATCCATCTTTTAAATATACCGTACAGCAGGGGCATCTAAGTGGCTCAGTCAGTTAAACGTCCAACTCTTGGTTTCAGCTCAGGTCATGATCTCATGGTTTGTGAGTTCAAGCTCTACATCAGGCTCTGTGCTCTTAGCACAGATCCTGCTTGGGATTCTTCCTCTCCTTCTCTCTCTCTCTGCCCCTCCCAAGCTCATTCTCTCTCTTTCTCTCTCTCTCTCTCTACCTCTCTCAAAATAAAGTTAAAAATATACATACACCAGTATGTATGCAGCAGTAGCTGTAATCATCACATTGTACATCACATCCCCAGTTGTATACATTCCAGTTATCTCAGAACTGAAAGTTTGTGCCTTTTGACCACTTGCCTCCAATTCTCCTTCCCCAACCTTTGGCCTCTAATAACCACAAATCTGATCTCTTTTTCTAGGAGTTTGTTTTTAGATTCCACATATAAGTGAGATCATACAGTATTTGTCTTTCTCTGACTTATTTCACTTAGCAGAATACCCTCAAGGTCCATCCATGATATAACAAATGGCAGACTCCTTTTTACGGATGAATAGTATTCCAAAGTGTGGATATTATTCAATCCCACTTTTCAGATGCAGAAATTGGCACTGGAGGTTGTACTAAATACATTACCCAAGGTCATTCAGATAGTAACAGGTGAATTTAGACTTCAAACCCAGATTTGTATGATTCTAAATCTTTGCCTAAAATCCTTCTGGCATGCAATGTGGCAAATCAAGTTGGAAGTCTTTGGAATCAAACTTTACTTTGAAGAGAGATTTGATGCATTTATGATAAAGTTCAGCTTGATGCAACCAAGAACCAATTAAGTGAAATAAGGAATGTAAAGTGGGCAGCCCAAGATCTGACCCATAGTAAGAGCTAGATGGTAGGAAATATCACATTAATCACATTATCGCATTAGCCCTTCTTTGCTTCCTTCCACTCTCCTTCTTTCCTTCCTTTCCTACCTTCCATCTTTTTTTTTTTTAACTAAACCAGCTACCACCTATTCCTGTTCATGAGTCTTCTGGTTGCCTGGACAGTTCTGCTGAACTAGGCTGGACTCAGCTAAGCTTGCTCGTGAGCCAGCTTGTGAGTCAGCTGGGGACTGGCTGGTCTCGGATGGCCTTGGTCATGTGTCTAGAGCTTGGCTGGGATTCACTTTGAGGTGACAACCATCAAGCTAGCCTGGGCTTCTTCACACGGTGGCAGTAGTGTTACAAGAGTGTGACTATAAGCAAGCCAGGGCCCTGGAGGCCTAGGCTTATAAGTGGTATTCCATCACTGCTGTTGCGGTAAGTCATGAGGCCAGCCAGACTCAAGAAGTTAGGGAAACAAACTCGTACCTCTTAATGGGTGGAGCCAAAAAATCACATTTCCCAGGCTGCCTCACATTGATGGGTAATGCCAGTTCTCCTGGTAGAACAGACCAGCACAGGCAAAAGAACCTAGCATGCACACAGGTTCCCATACTCAAGTTCAATCTGACTACCTACTGTTTAATGCCAGTAATTCTTACTTCTCCTTTAATTTAGGTCAGCAACTTTTTTTCCCTTTAAATTGGAGACCCACTCATATCTTTCTCTGATGGAGTTTCCTTTCATTTGTTAGTCATCATATTAAACTATCTTGGGTCTAACAGCTATGAAGAAGGAAGACATCCAGAGCTCTACCAGATAAGTAGCACTAAAGTTCTTCCCAAGTCAAAAGCCACTAAAAGAACTCTGCAGAGCCACATATCACCCAAACCCTATGCCTTTAGACCCACCACGAACCTGGCCCAAATCTACCTCCTGCTAATGGCCCATGGGTACCCTCCTCGTGGGCCCAGCTTCCGATGCCTCCCTCAACCCACCATGAGATTGTGTGCACTCCTTACTTTTGTACATGCTGTTCCTGCTGCCTGAAATAAATGTCCTAACCCCTCTTCTCCACTTGGTGCACTCCCATTAATCCTTTACCACCCAGATTATGTCTCATGTTCATGCATGCTATCATTCAACAAATATGTACTGGCCTGCCAGGCCCAGGATGCATATGGGAATTGAAAACAGGCTCAGCCCCTCCTCCTCATGGAGCATATGGTCACTATCCTGTGAAGCCACCCAACTTCTAAATTCCTGCCTCTGCTCTGTTCCCACAGGCGTGTGTGTGTAGGTATGCTTGTATATGTAAGTGTGTGTGTATACACACACGTGAATTCACACACACACGCACATACACACACACACCTTTTACCCCACAGACTGCACTGGACTCTGATGATTTGTTGTGAGTTTTTCTCTTCCATAAGATGGTGAGCTCCTTACAATCAGGGATCACACCTCATTATTCTATCATTATGATTAGATCACCCAGTACTTTCCTTAGTTGAAATTCAAATAAACATTTGTAGAATAGACAAACGAATCCATGTCCGAAGGAAAAGGTGCTCTCAGAGGGTGTTTCATTCCATCCCTTCATTTTGCCAACGAGAAAACTAAAACCCTGGTACACATCACACTATGTGCTGAGATTATACTGCCTTCACACAGGGAGCAACGTGGCTCCCCAACTTCAGCGTCAAAGGGGGAACTGTTTTATATTTTAAACACAATGTATGGTTTTCAGGAAGTTTATTTCCCATCCTAGAAAGATTTTAGGTGGGCAAAATACAATGTGCCAAGAGTGATTTCAAAACAAAGAAAAAGTGATTAAGAAATTGGGTTTTTAAGCCAGACAGATTTGGAATAAAATTCTAGCACTGTCTGACCTCGGGCAAGCTTTTTCATCACTCAGTCTCACCTTCCTCGCTGTAGAATAAAGCTGCCCATCAGTACCTGCCCAGGACATGTTGGGAAGATTTTATGATTTTAAAAGCACAGGACTTAATCCTCATAAAACATGCAACGTGTGAGAGTTATTTTTTTTTAAAGAGAGAAGGAGAGGGCATGCATTAGTGGAGGAGGGGCAGAGAGCGAGGGAGAGAGACTCCCAAAGAGGCTCCATGCTATCAGCACACAGCCATACACAGGGCTCGATCCTACCAATCGTGAGATCATGCCCTGAGCAGAAGTCAAGAGTCAGATGCTTAATCCACACAACCACCCAGGCTCCCCTGAAAGCTATTATATTTTTTATTATTAATTTGCAATTAATTTAAGCTCAACGTTTAGACGTTCAAGTATAACCATAATTCTATTCAAGGGGTCTCCACAATGGCTGCTCTCTTAAATTGGTTACAGCAAACTTCTCTAAGGTTACAGAAATCTTGGGTGCCTTCTCACAGAAATTTCAGCTGCAGTAATGCTTTGTGCCACAAGATTTACCTACAGGAATTAAAGCATCAGCAGGGTCCTGAGCACAAGAGAATGAACACATTCTGGCATATAATGGCGAGTCTGATACCGCAACGAGAGTGATTCAGATGCTGTTGCTAGACTAGTAGAACCTGGTTTTAATGGCCAGAAGATGTTCATTTCCTGAGGCTTGGTTGGTATACTGAACAGTCCTTTTTTCCATGTGTAAAAATGGAAATGTAAAGGTTAGAACACTATGGCTAAGAATGGCTTTAAACAATATGTTATGGCATCTGAGAGCAACCCTTTTATCTTTTACATCTTCACTTTTTATTGTCTGGGCTTTTATGAGCTGTGTGCTTGAACTAGACCCAAATCCTGGGTGCCACACTCAAAATCATATGGTACATCTGCTTCTCTGACTGAGGAGGTAGGCGGATTATGCTTATCAAAATCTTCCTCCCACCATGAAGTCAACATACATTCAGTGGAAGACAAGAAAAATGTTGCATCTATGCTCTCTCTGAAAGAAGGCAGTTTGTTCACATTCCATGGGGGCACAGGACAGGGCACAGCCAGAGTCACCAGGAGGACCCTTGACATTGTATTGATTATCTAGAGCTTCCTATACAGGCATATATCTTCCTGAGGAATCTTCAGTGCTGGTGAGCACAGACCCATGGCATTACCAAGATGTCTCCATAACATCTTTGTGTGAACCTTGAACCTGGTTGGCATTCCCTGGAAAAAAGGAAATGCTCTATCATCATTTCAAAAATCAAGCAAATACCTTTTAGCTTTTTTCCAAAGATAGCATGAATTTTTTAAATAAATACTACTAATCAGTTTAGATTAGTAGAAAGTCAGAAGAGCAAGAGCTACAGTGTAGAAGTCCTCCTGTTCTCTGGGGAACGAAGGGAACTTTATCTGGCAGCTGCGGGTTTCTCTTCCGAAAGGAATTTGTATTTCTAAAACTTTTGTGCCAAAGTTAACTGGACGCCATCAACTGTGTCTTCAGCCTGCACATTTCACGAGGTTATGAGAATTCACCCAAACCATCCCAGAATGGTTGGGTGAAATGTGAGAAGTAAGAAGTCAGGGAAGGCAGATGGAACCATTGAGAACAGGGTGGTTGGCCTATAGGGCGAATCAAAAGATGTGGTTGGAAATTATACCAGAAAGGTATGCCAGGGTGACACGAGGAAAGGTTTTGAATGTCAAGCTTAAAAAAAGGTCTAGAATTAACACTCTATACAACAGGAGGCCATTGAAGTTTCTGAGCAGATCGGTTTCTGGAGTTCACAGGGGGCTAGGCTGCTCCTGCCCCCTCCAACCTTACAGAGGGCCCTCACGCTCACCTGCTGTTAGTGAGAGAGAACCGTGCCCTGGTTTCAAATACTGTTCCTGAATTGGCCAAGCACATTGCCCAGTGCACACCTGTTGGATATTTTCAGGTTCTCCTGTTATCAAGCCTATCAGATACCACGTTGCTGTTCTCTGCTTGCTGCTACACAGAGGCTGATACCATGCGGACCTTGCAGCCCTTGATGGATTTCCATTCAGGAGTCTGTAGGAGTACCTTGGATTGGGGGTGGGGGTTGGGATGCTTCTTTGTTGACCAAAGAAGCCATTTACCAAATGGTAAATGTTGACCATTTGTTTATGGCTTTGCTCCCCAGCCATCCTTTCTGTATGTAGGAATTTGGAGAGATTTAAATAGATGTATCCACTGCTATGTTCCCAGAACCTAGAACTGGGTTCAGTTTTTTTTTGGTAGAAATCAAGGACCTGGGTGAACTACACACTTGGTTTGACCTGGAACAGCATGGGGTGATGAGAAAATTCAGGACGGCAAGCAAGATCTTTTAAAAACTAAATTGAAAAGGAGGAGGAGCTTGGGCCAATAGATGGTCACGAGAAGGGTAGCCCTGAGGAAGAACAGAGATGTCTGTGAGAGCTTTGGACTTCCTCAAAGGGTACACACCAGGAGCTACCATACGGTTTAGTCCAGTCAGGAGCTCACCAAGGGTGATGAATGGCATGGTCGTCTCTTCTTGGGCTCATGTCTCCTCAGGACATCCCCAACTTTCCAGGTAAAAGTTCAGACTCAGCTCTGATGACTATAGGGAGGAGGCCAACGCATGAAGACAAAGGATAAGAGAACAGACATGAACAAATGGAAGTTGAAAAGAACCAGTTTTGCTACTTGGGAAATGAATTCCACAGGATGCAAATGGCTGAGTTGGTAGGACTGACATGGGATGGAGTTCCAGTATGAGAATGTCTGGGGGTGGCTCCTTACCCATCACAGAAGGAAGTTTGTACTCCCTTCAGGGAGATAGCTGTCTATCCCAATTTGTGAGATATATGCCGAGGACCCTCATTCCTCCTCTGGAGTCCCAGACTCTGAAATGAAGCATGGGTGCCCCAAACCCTCCTTGCTGTCTGTGATGAAAGCCTTTCTGGACATGAAACAAGTCCCTCTCTTTCCCTTGTTCCTGCAGCAAAGTCCAGAGAAATTTTCAAAACCTGACAATAGGAGAGAAACCCTTAAGCACCATGCAAGCTGTGTGAGAGACTCTCCCATTTGTAACCTTGACCTGTGAGACAGAAAGGCAGCCTCATGGAGGTAAAATAGTGCAAACCAAACCAGAACTCCAGCCTCCCAGCAGGTCACACACACACACACACACACACACACACACACAGCACAGGGTGGAACCCACCATACCCAAAGATGTAGCCTCAATTGGGGTGGGGGAAGCACACTTGAGGCAGAGAAGCAGTGGGTCAGTGGAATTCTTCAGTCAGAGCCTTACCCGAGGCACCTTCCAGGCTGTAGCCAGAACGGTCCTGGCAAAATCATTAAGGTAACAAAGGACCATTGGCTGTTCCTCATTCTTCCCCCTCAAGGCCTCTCCCACTCTCCCCTCAGTAACACCTCTTTTCTTTGCCAAGGAGCCCGTTGACTTTATGTCTTGAGGGGATATCAGAGCACAGACTTCCAAAACAGGGACTTTGGGCATGTTTCTTAACTCTTCTGAGCCTAAGCTTCCTCATCTATAAAACGGGGAGGATACTTAGCTTTTCATTGTTTTCTTTTTTAATGTTTATTTATTTTTGAGAGAGCATGTAAGCAGGGGAGGGGCAGAGAGGGAGGGAGACACAGAATTTGAAGGAAGCTCCAGGCTCTGAGCTCTTAGCTCAGAGCCTGATGCGGGGCTCAAACTCAGGAACAGCGAGACTAAGACCTGAGCCAAAGTCAGACACTCAACT
Source organism: Neofelis nebulosa (assembly GCF_028018385.1). Lineage (NCBI taxonomy): Eukaryota > Metazoa > Chordata > Mammalia > Carnivora > Felidae > Neofelis > Neofelis nebulosa. Next base: position 146,457,098 of record NC_080785.1, on the reverse strand, counting down.
GACTGAGTCACCCAGGCGCCCCTTAGCTTATCATTCTACAAACACAAACAAGATCTATCCATACACAGGAAGACCACGCAACCCTGTTGATACAAGATACCCCCTGGTTGCCTGTTGCCCTGGCACCCCCACCAGTTAGTACCATCTTTCACTTTCAAAAGCATCCCAGTTTGGATAGTAAATTCTTTGGTCACCCTCTATATAAAGCTCCTAACGCAAAGCCTGGCCAAGAATAGGCAGGCAGGGCTTCCTCAACCCAAATGTACTTTCAGAGAACTTGAGTCACACTGAGGTATAAATTTTTGACAGTATCTAAATATTAGCTCTGCCAGAAATCTTCAATTAAAAGCCTCTCTCTTGTAGCAGAATCTCAGTTACGAGTTTGTGAGCTGGGAAGATACTAGGAGAGGAAGGGGGCTGGGGCCATTGTACCTCCCATGCATCAGACTGACCCCCAGTGGCCATTCGGAGCTTTGTGACTATTCTCAAGCCTCACCTGTCACCCCAAGCCCACCACCAAACATACCCAGCATAGGTGGCTTGATACCATCAGAGGTAGGGGTCTGAGCCTAAAGGTTGTGTCTGTCGGGCAAGTGCTTCCCCCCCCCCCCAGGTGGTTCAAAGGCTTCTCCTTCATCAGGGATTGCTGACATTCCCCACACATTCAGAGCGACAAGAGGACACAACGCACCACAACCTGAGGTCCATCAGGAAGCAGGTATCCGATCCAGAGACAAGGGACCAGGAGAGGTGAGTGATGCTAGGAGAACACTGAGCCTTACAAAGCAGACAGATTTTTAAATATTAAATTAAAAATTGACTCCACAGCTATTCAATTCAGTCATTAAACATATGAAAACCGGTTAGGTGCAAGGCACAGGGGTAGTCCCCAACCAGCAAGATGGCCAGGATCATAAGGACAAGGGTGACAGAAGGGACAGGTGGCACCCATGGGGACCAGAGAGAAACCCTTTGACTGGTGTCAGATGCTGTGGCCAATTTTAAACTAACCCACTTAGACTCCACAATTCCCATTAAAGAGATACATATTTGTTGAAATAACATATTTTCATTATTTAAAAAAAATTGGCAAATTACATATACTAAGAGAAGTAATGTTAATTTCAAGCCTACTAGGCAAATACAGCCACTGTTAAATTTTGGTGTTTTTCTGACCAACATTTTCTTCTAAGCTACCTTTGCTCCTTCCTTTTGTATAAATCTTGCTCCTTCTTTTTGTGCCACCATGGAAGGTACAATTTTAAACATTTCTTTCTTCTAATCACAAAAGAACATACATTTATTATAAGAAAGGTGAAAAACACCCTAAATCCAAAGGACTGAAGAAAATCAACCACAACTTGCTAACTATGTACAGACAACTACTGGTGAGGCTTTAAGTGAATTCAATCAGCTTAAAACTTCAAACCCACCATTTTGCTAATTAGGGGAACGAAGAAAATAATGTCCTTAATGTTTTGGTGCTTGGTTTACCCCCTTAATAGATTATTTTAAAGCTACTATTGATGAAATTTCTTCTATAAACATGATTTCTAACATCTATATAGCAAACCATCAAGGAATAAAAGGAATAAAATTATTATTTCATCCTCTGGGTGGACACTGAGGTTTTGTGCGTATCCTTGTTTTTGTTTGTAATTTGTAGTCTGCTCACTAATAATTCTTTGCCCAATGTCCACCGTGTGCTAGAAAGTGTTCTAAGTTCTGATGATACTAGAAACACGATTGACAAAGGTCTCTGTAAATAGGTTTTTGTACATATATCTTGGATCATTTCCTTAGAGTACAATTCTAGAAGCAGAAACGTCGGACTGAAGCATCATACAGATTTAATGGTTGCCTCCCACAAGAGCAGTATTAAAGTGCTTTTTCCTCTCGCAAACAGTGACTTTATAACAGTTCTTGAATTTGGGGGAAGGCAATCATTTGCAGGAAGCTGGGAAGTGAAGTTCTAGGAGGCATGCACTACTTAAAATCCAGCAGGAATGAGGGAAAAGTTCCTTATTAATCATAAAGTAATAAAATGGAAGATGTGGCCAAGCACCCAAACCTATGGCCAGACTATTTTAATCCTGTCTCTACCACTCACAGGTGAGTGGTTCTGAGAAGGTATTCATCCTATCTGTGCCTCAGTTTCCTCATCTTTAAAATGGGAATAATCATCACACACAGCAAAGGGCTATTGTGGTGATTGCATGAGTTAAACACACAGAAAGCACTTAGAACAGTGCTTCCCATTAATTACTTGTGTGATCTTTCTTTTACATAAAGTCTAATCTATAGGACTTCTTATGGCACAACTATGAGGTAAAGTAAATCTCCTTCTCCAATTCCCAAAGATTTTCACTTGTTGATCCAGAAAAAAATCATGAAAGAATATCAAAAATTAGGTGTGAAACCTAATGGAGCTGCAGATTTTATCTCCCTCCCATCACTTGCTCTGCACCCAGGTCCTCATGTAGGTCCTGAGGCAACATCAAGCCCTTTGGGTCCCATGACCACAGAATATTGTCTATCTCCTCAGTCTTTCCACAGACACCAGGAACCACAGACCTCAGTGGGAGAAATACCCTGCCTGGGCCCTCGTTCTGAAGAAATGCTCTAAATTGAATTGTCTAAAGCTCGCAGTGCCGTTGGCTCGCAGGAAAGTGCCAGGATCTGGAGAGACCTGGCATTTTGAGTTATGCGACAAATTACCCGAAGAAGGCAGATTTCGACAGGAGCTACAGCCGACTGTGAATTTGACGTCCGGCCGTTGGTGATTAATGACATCAGGGAAAACAAGCCAGCAGGCACCCATGTTAAGAGAGAAAGCTATTTTAAACATCCCCCATTCTAATTAAATATTTCTTCTTACAACACTTGCAACCTAAAAATAGGTTTGATCTGTCCATTGGGGGCCACTTCATGTTGACAGCAGAAGTTTAATTAGATTCCTCAAGCAGGAATGTTATTCTCCAAGGTTTTTGATACTGGCATTAACTCCAGGACTGAAGGCTCAGTTGCATGTGTATCTGGTGCCTGCTAAAGTGGAAGACAGTATTTTCTACAAAATCCTGGCGCTAGAGGAGGGGGACAGAAAGGCACATTTACACTTGGTATAATCCAGCAATGGGTGATCATGAATATACTGAACACTTTAGCATAGAAATTGTTTCATATGCCAGGTTCCAGCTCAACACAGAAGCCCCAAGAATATACTTGGCATGAATATCTGCTGGAGTAGAATACACCATTCCCCCGCGGCAGTATTTTGACTGAATTAATGCAATTTAGTCAACCCAATGGTCAGTCACTTGTTAAACTACTGGTCACTTGGAAACCTAGACTGTTGATATATTTAAGCAACAGAGCACTGATGAACACAGTGAATGTGTCCAGCATTTTGCTACTCAAAACACTCCAACATCCTTGGTGTCTATTCAGTCGGCCATTCATTCAACCAGTTCTTATCAAGCACCTTCTAGGAGCATACAAGCGGTGACTAAGTCAGACAGAGTCCCTGTCCTAATGGTCTTGGAAATTGAGGAAATACCATGTGAATCTCAATCGCTGAAAGTAGAACCGTTGAGTTTGGAACTTTGGAAAACATAACTATGCTGCCTCACCAACAGTCAACCACACACTGACCCTTATGCTTTTTTTTTCCTTAAGTAGGCTCCAGGCCCAGTGCAGAGCTCAGTGTGGAGCTTGAACTCACAACCCTGAAATCAAGACTTGAGCTGAGATCAAGAGTCAGACACTAAAAAAAAAAAAAAAAAAAAGTCAGATGTTTAACCAACTGAGCCACCAGGCACCCCTATCCTTATTCTTTTTTATTCTTTGCAATTTGACAGGCAGAACATGGTACCTCAGGGTTGGTTTTGTGTCAGCGGCGGGGCGGGGGGCAGTTATTACTAAAAAGATTGAATTTCTTTTCCAAATGTGTGTTGGCTGGTTGAACTTTGTGAGTCATCCGCTTATGTCCTTCACTCATTTGTCTATTAACATCCTTATATATACAACTCTTCATAGTCTCTACCCATTTTTCAATTGTTTTTCTGTCGATGATTAGATCATTTTACACATTAAGGAAATAAAGCTTACTTAACATCACTCATCATCAAGGAAATGCAAATCAAAACTGCAATGAGCTATCACCTCACCCCTGTCAGATGGGCTATTATCAGAAAGACAAGAGATAAACACTGGTGAGGATGTGGAGAAAAGGGAACCCTTATATACTGTTGGTGGGAATGTAAACCGGTGCAGCCACTGTGGAAAACAGTATGGAGGTTTAGAACTACAATATGACCCAGCAATCCCACTTCTGGGTATATATCCAAAGCAAACAAAATCGTTATCTTGAAGACATCTGTACTCTCATGTTCACTGAAGCATTATTCATAATAGTTAGGGCATGGAAATAAAGTAAGTGTTCACCAATGGATGAACGGATCAAGAAAATGTGGTACATATATACAATGGAAGAGTATTCAGCCTTAAAAAAAATAAGGAAAGCCTGTCATTTGTGACAGCATGGATGGACATGGAGGACATTATGCTAAGTGAAATAAGCCAGACAGAGATGGACAAATACATGTGAAACTTCACTTCTATGTTAATTTAAAAAAAGGTCCAAGTCAGAAACAGAGTAGAAAAGTGGGCACCAGGGGCTGGCTGGTGGGAGAAATGAGAAGCTGGTAAAAGGATACAAACTTTTGGTTATGAGGTAAATAAGACCTGAGGATCTAATGTATAACATGATGACTACAGTTGGTAAGACTCTATTTTATAATTCACATATGCTATGAAAAAAGAATTTAAATGTTCTCACCAAAAAAAAAGAAGTAAATAAAAAAGTTTTAAATAAATTAACCCTTTGTCAGGAAATTAACCGTAGAAGGTTGTAGTTTCTCATGATTCTAACAGACGTTTTTTAGGGGGAGGGCTGTGCTGATGATTTTTTAACTCTTATGTAATTGTCTTTATATTTATGTTTCTGCCTTCAGTAACATGTTTAGAGACATTCACATTCCCAAATTATGTGTTTTAAATGTTCATCCATCTTTTCCCCTTGTTCAAATCTTTAACTCATCCAGAACTTTGATAGGAGGTTAAGAGGTAGAATCTAGTTATATTTTCCCCCAAATTCAACCAGTTGCCAGAGCTTTCTTTAAACTTTCCAAATGTTTCCAAATGGTGTCCAGAGGCACAGCCCAAATGGGGCCTCATTCAGCCGTCCAAAGCATCAAATGACCGCCAATGGAATGACCACAAGGCAATAAACAGGTTCCATCAAAAATTATGGAGGAGAGAGCCAAATATTTTCCCTCTGAGAGTATTATTAAGAAAAGTATTTTGTCTCAAAGCTCTAGCAGGGGGGACAAATGCTATTAGAAAAAAATCAGGGAAGTGTTTATTCTGAGCCAGTGGTCAAGGTGAAGACTAAAAGAGATACACACATGCTACAGACTCCAGATGGGATTGAAGACTGATTCTCATGTTTAAAGATCAAGAATAACTTTCCTCAGAAACGCAGGTAAATATTAATTTATTCAGATGCTAACTCCTGGTACCAGGACAAAATGTCCATGACCTCTCCATGGGTTAGAGTTCTGACAGCCGGGCTGAATTGCCAATTTGGAGGATTCTTGCTTGACTTGGAAGAATCTTTGAGCCTAGAAAATACAGATCGTGGGTGGTCGAATGTTGTCTTGGCTAGAGATAGGAGGATGACTTGATGTCCAGAAATTGCTGTTGACAGGTCTTGAGATGCCTATCTCTGTGGTTGTTCTTCTTTTCTTCCTTGTTCCTTTCTTCCTTGTTTTCAGAAACATGATGGTTCCATGTTTGAGATACGTCTGATCAGCTCCAGATACAGCCTCCTCAGCCTTCTTTCACCCTTCAGCTATTTAGTGAGCATGTTCTATGTCCCAAGAAATGTTAGGAAGTTGGAATACTGTGAAGGACAAGGCAGACAGGCCGCTGGCCTCATGGGGCTTACATTCTAGAACAGGAACTGGCAAACTACAGTCTGCAGGCCGAGTCTGTCCCACGACATAGACCCGTAAGGCCCAACAGCCAAGAATGGTTTTTATGTTTTTAAAGGTGTTTTTTTTTTTTAATCAAAAGGAGAATATTTCCTGACACATGAAAATGATACATATTTCAAATTAACAGTGTCTACAAATAAAGTATTGGAATACAGCCACATCCATTTCCTTACATATTGCCTAATTAGGCTCTTTCACACTTAAAATGGCAGAGATGAATCAGTGTGACAGACCCCATATGGCCACAGAGCTTCAAATATTTTCTGACCCGTTACTGAAAAGGTTTGCTCTTGTGGAAGGCAGACTAGACAGGAAAATAAGAGGATTACAGACTAAGGAAGACTCTGTGGGAGGTCTTGACAGCAGGGGTCAGGGAAGGCACCGCTGGAGAGATGTGACTTGAACTGAGACCCTGAGGTCTCAGCTTGTGAAGAGCCATGGGGAACGGCACCTCAGGCAGTAGGAATAGCAAGTACAAAGACCCTGAGGCACGAAGAGTCAGGAAAGGATGTGTGCTGAGGCACGTGGGAACGGGCAGCGGGGAGGCTAGTGGGAAGAGGGGAGGGTGGGGTGTAATCACTCCGATCACATAGCAACAGGGCTAGAAGCAGAGGGGGCCTGACTCCCCCAGGTGCCCAGGAAAGGAATGCAAGTGGCTCAGACCAGAGTGGTGGAGGAGAAATGCCGGTTCTGGAGAGAGTCAAAGTACATGTTGGAGGTGGAGCCCACAAACCTTAGCGATGGACCGGATGTAGGGAAAGGGAAAGGGAAAGGGCAAGGGCAAGGGAAGGGCTGGACGTCCTGCTTACACTGGGCAGCAGGGGGCACCATTGCTAAGATGGGCCAGGGAGTTACAGCCAGCACAGGAGTTGGAGGGGAAACTGAGGACTTGTCTTTTAAAATGCTTGAGGAAAGATGTCAAATGGAGGCTGGATCTAAGGATCTGGAGCTCCGGGAAGAGGCTGGCGATGGGGACGGGAAATCTGACAAACCCATCCTCTGAGGCTGTGTGTTTATTAAAAAGACTCATCCTGGAGATCCTACTCATGAATTGGCCACTTCCCTGCCCACAGGCCACGGGGTTTCTGTGGCTACCAGCAGCCAGATGCTCTAAGTACGCCCTCCCTTCCAACCAGAGGAATGCTCCATGTACATCCATTTCACCATCTGACAAACATTTATGAGCATCTTTTTAGTCCCATTACGTCCTCAAGTCACACATGTCAGTCCCTGCCTACAGTCCCCTGGCATGAAGTGGGATTCCTGGAAGCAGGGCGAGTCTTCTTTACAAGAGGCCACCACACCTCATTGTACAGGGCTCATGAAAAATGTATCCTGCTCAACTTGAAGCAACTCTAGGCCTGTGAAAACTTACCTCCTATTTTCAGCAGAAGAGCTCAGCTTGGAAATGCCTGGGCAGTTAGGTAGACAGGCTCTGGACTTCTGTGAGCATGTGGACTTGTTTGGGTCACTGAAAAAACTATTAGCAATGTCACCTCTCAAGCAACACTGGCACTGGTTCCCCATCTCCTTGGCAAGCCCCATCTTGTAAGTATGCAAGCATAAAATTACCCAATTTGTACCCTAGAGATCCCCTCTGCATTCTTTCAGGCTGTGAGGACCTCCCCAAATCAGTTTTATAGAAGTGTTTACCAGCTCCCAAGGTCCAGGGCAGATCGAAGGCATTAAATCCCCACCCCCAACTCCACAGCATTCAGTGAAGACATTCCAAGTACCAGTAAAACCTTCAAGTGGTGGTCCTGACAAAATTCAAGGTTCTATTTACTGCCGTGGAAACACCAACTGGCTCAAAATGAGAAGCTGGGGTTCTCGTCTTGCTTCTTCTATCAGCTGGCCATTTGGGTACAGAGTGTCCCTTCTCTGGGTCTCAGGCACCTCACGTGTAACAGAAAGGAACATATTCCCTACTTCGGAGACACTTGATGAGCATCTGGACCTGGGGATACACACATCAGCAGGCAGGTGTCTGCCCGCAAGGAGACTAGAGCTTAAGTCGCATCCTTGCTCAAGGTGGCATGGGCACAGAAATCACAGCCATGGACAGCAGTTTGCATGCCACGCTTGGTACTCTCGGTGCTAAGTATCACACGACTGACCTCGTTTCACTCAGCAATCCTATGAAGGAGGCATTCCACCACCCCGTTTTAACAGATGGGAATCTGTGGGCTGGAGAGTGAACGACTTGTTGACCAAGGTCACATACACAGCGAGTAAGAGGTAAAGCCGGGACTCAGTCCCAAGCAGGCAAATTCCAGTGAGCTTACCCTTTGACACCTGAAAGTCTCCTCGGTCAGGTACAGCTTCCCAGAGGGGGTTCACCCTGGTATTCTGGCGCCTACCCCAGAGGGTAGGATAGGATGAGCATCCCCTCTGGTGGGTGAGGAATTTGCCCATAACAATAGTTAAGCCCTGTAACTGCATCTATAACTCACCGAATCCCTACAATAATCATATCAGGCAGATACTAGTATTGCTTCTGTTACAGGAATGATTGAACTAAGTCACAGAGAGGTTGAGTAACCGATCCCAGGTCCCACAGGTAGTTTAGGGCCCAGGCCAACAGGCTCCAAGCAGTGCAGCCTAAGGTAGTCCAAAAAGATAAAGTGACCGACCCACAAGATACAGAACCACGGCTCAGGACCCAGACTGTGATCTTAACAACACAGCACGCTGGGTTTAGTGCTCAGAGTCAACTGATCTGATGGACACACTGTACTAGATGGTAAACGCTTTCCCAATCTCCCCAGCTTTTCCCACAGCACGCTTCTTGTTCCCACTAAAGTGCCTCTTGCCTCCAGACCTGTGAGCCTCCCTGTCCTTAAGCCTGGTACACACATACCTTCCCCTGTGCCCGGATCACCCCTACTTACCCTGAGACTGAACTGAACCTTCCCTGAACACTTGACTTTCCACATCTGACTTTTATGCACACATATCAAGCCCAACTCCTTCCCCCATCTCTGCAAGTATCCCAGTAATGTAGGTGGGGATAGGCATATGCTGTCCCCTTCCAGACTGCCAGCTACAAGAGGGAAGAGATAACTCAGCACTAGGCATGTCACAGCACTTCAGTTGTCAGTGACAAGGATTTAAGAGGGAGTTGGAACTTGTCGCTGTCCCACTATACCCTAGGCAGGGGATTCATGCAGTCTTCTTTCATCTCCTCTAGGGTACCATGCTCTCTCTCACCACCGGACCTTTGCACATGCTTTGCCTAGGTCTCAAACATTCTCTGATGTCCTCCTTTTTTTATCCAGTCTCCTGTCCCTTATCTTAGGTTAGGTTGACTTGTTTTAAGCTCCCCTAGCCCCATGTACATTTCCTTTCAAGAAGTGCTTCCCCAATTGTGATCACTGGACCCCTGGGAGGTCCCCAAGACCCTTTTAGGGAGTCTGTGAGATCAAAGCTATTTTTGTAAATCACTAATCATTAAGAAATACAGTACCACTGAAACTATTATGCTACATGTCAATTATATCTTAATTAGAAAAGCAAATACAAAGCAAATCACAGCAGGTGCTCGATAAATATTCAGAAAATGAGCAAACCAAAGCCCTACTAAAGGGTCCGAGCGTCAAAGTGCGTGCCTGAGACAAAACCCACCATGCCAACGACAGGTCTAAAGGCCACATTTGGGAAGTGGCTGTGGAAGGCCCCTCCGGAGGGAGATAGGAGAGGACAAGGAATACAGGCGGCCCCTCCCCTGGAACAGGGGGCCCAATGGTCAAAATCTTCAGGCACAACATGATGCTATAAATGTGTAACCTCCCACTTGGCTCTGCGTTTTTCCCATCTCTTGCAAATGCATCTGGAACATATTAGAAAGGGGTCAGACTGGTTTGGAAAATGTTTGGGTAACTGTGGACATGGGAGGGGGGGCTGGAACCTGTAGGGAAGAACATGACCCCTAGACAGAGTTTACAGTTATGGCCACAGAGCTGCTAGCCTGCCAGTCCAGGACAAGCGCCCTGGGCCTCCCCGACTCTTGCCCTGCCCTTCTAGAGGCCTCTGGCTCCACTCCCTCAAAGACCCCATTTCCTACTTGCTTTGGTAAGGAGACATCCCTCCACACCCCCTACCACTATCCTTCTCCTATTGCCTCTCCTGACCCAAACCACAAACTCAACCCAGGCCCTGCTCCATGAATAATAATGGCAATGACAGTAATAGTAACCCACAAATTATTTCCAATCTACTGAGCCCTCGTGTCCCAGGTAAAGAGCTTTACACACATTCTTTCATTTTATCCTTTGAAGAAACTCTCAAATCATATGTATTCCCATTCCTACTTCACAGATGAACTGAGTGGCAGAAAGGTGACCTAACCCTCCCGTGGTCATAAAGCTTAAAATCAAACCCAGAATTATCCAGCACCAAAGCTTGTTTTGTAACACACACAACATCCACAGCACAGCGAAATTCCAGGGGCATAAGAGAACAGTGTAGAAGCCGATTCCTTTTCTTCCAAATCAAGGAGATGCAGAGCAGCTAAGAGAAGGAGCCGGAAAGTACAGGCGAAGTTCCCATCCTTGGCACCTGCCACCTGTACCAACGAGCTCCTGCCTTAAATTCACTCTCCTCTACCCTCAGCTGTAGCTCCCAAATCAATCTACCGGCCAAATTAAATGCCCAGCACTGTCCTCACGAGCTAGCACAATGTGAGCAGCTACAATGGACTCAGAAACCCCCTTGCTCAGCAATGCCCTGCCCACCTTCACTCCTCAGAAGACAGGATTATTCAGAATAGAGAGAAGTTTTTTTTTTTTTTTTGATTTTCAACATATTTTTATATTAAATATAATTTGTCAAATTGGTTTCCATACAACACCCAGCGCTCATCCCAACAGGTGCCTCCTCCATGCCATCACCCACCTTCCCCTCTCCCCTACCCCCCATCAATCCTGTTTGTTCTCAGTATTTAAGTCTCTTGTGGTCTTATGGGAGTCTCTGTAACTCCCTCCCCCCTTCCCCTCCACCATGGTCTTCTGTTAAGTTTCTCAGGATCCACATGAGTGAAAACATATGGTAACTGTCTTTCTCTGCCTGACTTACTTCACTTTAGCCTAATACCCTCCAGTTCCACCCACGTTGCTACAAATGGCCACATTTCATTCTTTCTCGTTGCCAAGTAGTATTCCATTGTATATATAAACCACATCTTCTTGATGCACAGGGGAACTTGCACCCCAATGTTTATAGCAGCACTTTCAACAAGAGCCAAATTATGGAAAAAGCCTAAACGTCCATCAACTGACAAATGGATAGAGAAGTTAATTTCCTAAAACACTTCTTTCATTCGCTCGGGCTATCCCTGAGAAATCCAGGGTTAATGTTTAACTCCGGGCTTGCAGTGGAGACCAGCCCACAGGCTCAGCAGAGCATAGAGGAAGGAGTCCAGCCAGGGCACTTCCCCTGCCCACGGCTCACCGTCAAAGGACCCCACTGCCCTCCAGTTGGTGGCCACCCCTCCAGTGGCAGTTGAAAAGGGAACAGAATGGAAACCTGGGGAAAAGACACAACTGCAATCAACTTCACACAAACCCGTTCCAGGTCCAGAGTTTCACTGTCCCATAGGAGCCACCTGACAAGGCAAATCAAGACTTCCTGTGTGGGATACACTCTGGACTTAGCACAAATGCAAATTATCTCAACAATAATGTTCATAATGACTTCGCATGAAAATGACCAATAGTTTTGATATATTGGGTTAAATATATTATCAGAATTAATTCCATTTCCTTCCTCCTGTTTTTAATAGGCTATTAGTCAATCTTAAATGACACAGATGGTTGGCATTACATTCTGTTTGACAGCAATGCCCTGGACAGAGGCCCTGGATACAACTGTTCCTGCTGCTTCTTCCTCTCCCTCCCACCATGATGGCTCAGTCACCAGCTGGACCTTCCTCCCCTTTAAGCCTGCCCCTCCCTTGCTCCAGCGCTCCCCGGGGCTCCCCATTACAGGTCACATCAACCCTCAGCCACTCTCCCCAGCCTTCCAGGCAGCCCTGGTGCATTCACTGGCCCTGTGCTGACCTTAGCTAGTGACCCCGGAAGCCATCTCCACCCTCCTTCGTCTCTTCTACCCTCCTGGCATGCTGTCCGAGCAGGGTAAAGAACAACCCCCTCCTGCCCCCACTCCTCATGGTCTTTTACCTTCAGAAGTTTACACATAATTACTCCTTCCCCTCCTCTTTAATGAGCTCCTGGCTCCCCGGGTGCAGGGAACATGGGCCCAGACTTGCCCTTCTTCTGGGGCTGGTTGCTGCCCAGCCACACCCACCTCACCCTATTGCTAATGCCCAGCAGGTGGGGGCCCCTGGAGCTCAGCCTCTCTCGCCTCAGCTGCACACCTGTCAGGCACTGACACCCAGGTGGGGTGACCCTGCTCCCACAGCTTCTCCTCAGGAGCTCCTTTACTGGCGACCATCTCCCCACCTGCCCTTCCTTCAAGTGTTCAGGCTCTTACTCTGCCAGGAGCCCTCTCCCCAGGCTTTCAGCTCAGCAACGCCCACACTTCCACTCTCAGCAACTCCTAAAGCATCCACCCCTGGAGCAAAAGGAAACCCCCATTGTCTGCCCTCAGATATTCACCAAGCACCCTCACCCATAGCATTTAATCCTTGCAGCTATCCCATGTGACAACAATCATGCCCATTTCATAGACGAGTAAACTGAGGCTTGGAGTGACAGAGGAAATTGCTCAGGATCAGGCTGAGCCACACTCTGAAGACAAGTCAGTCTGTAAACTTCAGCACTCACTAGTGTTGTCAGAAGAGCACAGGTGGACCAAGGTTTGAACCCCAACAGTATCACTTTTCAGGGCTGCAGTTTTATGCAAGCTTCTTAGTCCCTCTCTGCCTCTGTTTCCTCGAGCAGGGATTGCATTTAAAACAATACCTAGATGGGGCACCTGGGTGGCTCAGTCAGTTAAGCATCTGACTCTTTGTTTAGGCTCAGGTCATGATCTCATGGTTTGTGAGTTCGAGCCCCACATAGGGCTCTGTGCTGACAGCGAGGAGCCTGCTTGGGATTCTCTGTCTCCCTCTCTATCTGCCCCTCCCCGACTCATGCTGTCTCTGTCTCTCTCAAAAGTAAAATAAATGAAGTTTATAAATAAATAAATAAATAAATAAATAAATAAATAAATAAATAAATAAAACAGAACAATGCCTAGAAAAGGGTCAGCGGCAGTGCAAGCAAGGTCAAAGTGATATCCTTGCCGAAAGAGGAGGTGAGCCAAGGAACACAGACTACCCATAGAAGTGGAAGGAGAAGGAACGGATTCTCCCCAAGAGCCCCAGAAGGAATGCAACCCTACCACCTTTGACTTGAGCCCATGAGACCCACTGACAGAATTCTGTTCCAACCTGCAGAACTGTAAGAGAATACAGTTCGAGTTGTTTTAAAACAGTGCCTACAAGTGCCATGTAGTAAGTGCTCAATAAGCTTCAGCTGTTGGTCCTAGCGAGCCTCCAGTCTTGTTCTGCACTCGGCTGGGAGCTCCGGGAGTATATGAGACGTGCCCTGGGCCACTCTTGGCCTCCCTGCCCTAGTCTACAGTGCGGGTCTTGAGGGTGCCATGATGATGAGGGTGAGATGGAGGGGGCCAGGGGAACACAGGTGTTGTGGACTGAATGTTTGTTCCCTCCATCCTTATGTTGAAACCTTAACCCCCAACGTGATTGGGTTAGATGGGGGCATGCAGGTGGGGCCCTCTTTATGGGATTAGTGGGTCTCCAGTTCCCTTCCCCCTCCCCCTCCCTGTCAGGTGAGGACACAGTGAGAAGGTGGCCCTCTGCAAGTCAGGAAGAGAGCCCTCACCAGAACCTGACCGTCCGACACCCTGATCTCACACTTCCAGCCTCCAGAATGATAAGAAAATAAACTTCTGTGGTTCAAGCCACCAGTCTCTGGTATTTCACTGTGGCAGCCTGAGCAGGCTGAGACAGGAGGTCAGTCTGCTTTTACTCCTTGTCTAGAAAAGCCCAGAAGACAAGGAATGAATGGCACAGCCCAACCTCACAGGAATCTCCAGACCTCAGTGCTCCTTGGCACAGAGGCCCTAATAGCTAGCACAGGAAGCCAGTCTTCACTCCACACCTCACGGACCTTGTAACCAAGATAATAATCGAGTTGGAGCAGGCTGTGTGTGAAAAACAAGCCCAGGGGCCCTCATCTAGACACCAACCCGGTGGGACTTCACATCATGGGGTCCAGACCACACTTTAAAAATCCACCACCACCACACTATTCCTTTTCCTGATTCCAAAAGGAGGAGGGCACACTGAAGAAATGTTTTTAAGAATAAAAAAGAAAATGCATGTCAATCCTACCATCCAGAGAAAACATGCTGTTAATATTTTGTGCATTTCCCTCAATTTTTTAAAGATATTTTGTAATGTTTTTATTTATTTTTGAGAGAGAGAAAGTGTGAGCGAGGGAGGGGCAGAGAGAGAAGGAGACACAGAATCTGAAGTGGGATCCAGGCTCTGAGCTGTCAACACAGAGCCCGACGCAAGTCTTGAACCCAGGAACCGTGAGATCATGACCTGTGCCGAAGGTGGACTGACTGAGCCACTCAGGCGCCCCTCCCCCATCTTTTTAGAAATAGAAAGACTTCTAAGATTCTTCCATAGCTGAGCGCAGGCTAGATACTCCTCCATGGCCTGCCTTTCCCCTTCAAGATTCTATCACAACAACTTTTCCCTGTCACTAACGTTTCTTTGTAAACCACATTTTAAGAGTAAAATAACATTTCATCATCTGGTTGTCCCATAATTTAACCATTTCCCTTATTGTTAAACATTAAGGTGGTTTCTAATAGCACACTGCCATAAATAATGCCACGAGGAATGTGATGCTACATAAATTTTTATTCACCTACCTACCCCTGATCATCTCCTTATGATGGATTGCTGGCTTCAGGATTACTGTGATTGCCTACATGCTGTTTTATGGCTCATGACCGTCACAGAGCAGCACAGGTATGACAGCATCTGTCTCACGACATCCTCACCAGCATTGAGTATTATTTATTTTCAGTATTTTGATAATGTATTATAATATTTGTTTGCATATTTCTTTAAATGCTTATGAGAAAGAATTGGCACAGGTTTTGATAATTTGGCTCTGGAAAAAAAAACAGGTCAGAGAAATATTCCACTGAATTTGACACCAGCTGAAATTAGACATTTGTTTTCAAGAAATGCAGTATTATTATATTTAAGTCAGCTGAACTTTGTGATTCTAACTTGTGGGCAGCAAAATAAATAATGCAGAGGTTTGAACAGCCTAGCTTTGGGAACAAACACATAAGCAAAAGAGGAGGCAAGTATCAATATTTATTGAGTGGTTCCCAGTAACCTGTTCTTAACATGCAAAGCCATATTAAATCTTAAATTCTGTAAGATAAAGTTATTTCTAGCTCTATGGAGAGGGAGAGACTGAGATCCAGAGAGCATCTGTAAGGGACCCAGATGGCTCGAGCAGGAGCTGTGCACTGGGATTCCAGCACAAGTCTGTTTGCCCCAGAGAACACGTTCTTTCTACTCCCTAACTCAGGCTGCAGTGCAACCAGTGGGTGGAAATAAAGGTGGCCTAGTCTGAAGGTGGGCTCTCGTTTAGGATGAAATACCCCATGCCATCTGCTATGTTCCTAGATTCTTCAGCAAACTGTTTCCCATAGACTAGAAGGGAAAACCTCATCCATCAGTCACCTAATTTATCATCTACTGAAAACAGCAATGAATCACAAACAACCTTATACATTTGCACGTGTTGCATTCCTCAAAATGTATATGAAAGTTAAATGTTAAAAAAAAAAGTTCCACAAAGAAGGAATATGTCTTACCAAGGAATTATATTCACAGAGAGCTAAAAACAAAACAAAACCCCGTAGTTTCGAGTTGTTAGTGGCTTATGAAATCTCTGGTTGCTCTAGGACACAGGCGTGATTATTTATAAGACACCAACACATACGAAACACTAGCTCACAGGAAATAAAAATTCATTTCTCTGAAATAATTAGGTACTGCACGTCTGAGTTCACTCGTGCGTTTCGCAGTTGCACTCAGAGATGGAAAGCTGTGATTCTAGCATCAGGAAGAGGGGCTTGTTGGTAGCTTCCTACAAGGGGCCGGTGCAGACCCCAGTGAAGACCGGAACGGAGTCTGCTGGCACTAATTTAATGCTTTTTACCAACTCTTTTGAAAAGAATTGATTATCCATCTTTCTCCCCTTGATAAAGTGAGCTTTCTCAAGCTATGTCCCTTTTTTTTAATTTTTTTTTTAACCGTTTATTTATTTTTGAGACAGAGAGAGACAGAGCATGAACGGGGAAGAGTCAGAGAGAGGGAGACACAGAATCCGAAACAGGCTCCAGGCTCTGAGCGGTCAGCACAGAGCCTGACGCGGGGCTCGAACTCACGAACCGCGAGATCATGACCTGAGCCGAAGTCCGCCGCTTAACCGACTGAGCCACCCAGGCGCCCCAAGCTATGTCCCTTTTAAGAATACCAGTCAGGGAGCTTAGATATATTCCTGGCTGCAAACTGTTAGCTGGGGCAGGGAGACTTTGAAAGCATGTACCTTGTATTTCAGGCTGGGTCTTGCCTTTTCCTTGTGAAC
Source organism: Neofelis nebulosa (assembly GCF_028018385.1). Lineage (NCBI taxonomy): Eukaryota > Metazoa > Chordata > Mammalia > Carnivora > Felidae > Neofelis > Neofelis nebulosa. The sequence continues at coordinate 146,440,393 of NC_080785.1, read as the reverse complement.
CAGGCCTGTTTGTCTATCTGACTTTTCTCCTTCCTTCCTTCTCTCCTCCCTTCAACTTCTCTACTATAAATTACAAAGAGAAATTCAGCATTTTGGTAGAAAGGTCCAAATCTTAACACAATTTACAAATTCTTCATGAGCCTCCAACTGACCTTCCCAGCTCAGCTGGCCACCATCGATCACCTCATTTGTGGCCATGTAGTCATATGGGCCATCTTTGAGGTTCTCAGAGATGCTATTGCACGACAGGGCCTTTGCATGTGTATTTTCTTGTTCCTGGAATGCTCTCCCCTGACTCCACTCCTCTCATCCCTGCCTTTGCCAAGGTACCTCCTACTTACCAAGCCTCAGTTGAGCCTTAAGCTCAATTTCCATTTCTTTGAAGGAAACCTTCTCTTGTTCCCCAGATTGGGTTGAGCTCTATGTTATAAACTCTCAGAGCAGCATGAGTGTGCTGTGTGTCAGTCACCAACTGCACTTCCACATTTGTGTGACGGTTTGATGGTCTGTTTTCCCAATTATCCGGTTAACCCCACAAGACAGAGTCTACACTGGCTCATCCTGATTCCTCCGTATCTAGCACTGAGCTTGACTATGTAAATTTTGCGAGTACAAGGAATGGATAAATAATTGTAATTTTATATTCAGGAAAACCTCCATTCAAGATTGATGGTCAAAATGAAGACATTTTCAATAAAACAAAAACTGAGGCAATTCTCAGCAACTCACTTAAGGAACTTCTAAAGGCTGTACTTGAGTCAGTGAGGAAAATGAGTTCAGATCACAGAAGGTCTAAGTGACAAGATGTTGGCGAATACGTTAGAAAATCCACACACACATTTACTGTGTAAAATAATAACTTTGATGTCTGCTTTCGGGTACTAAACAACCAATATACTGGTCAAATAAGAGCATATACATTGGGAGAAAGGCAACTGAAAATAAAATAATCTAAGAACCTCTTACTTTTTTGAGAAGAGGATGGATGTACTGATTAATATTAGGCTCTACTGGGGCGCCTGGGTGGCGCAGTCGGTTAAGCGTCCGACTTCAGCCAGGTCACGATCTCGCGGTCCGTGAGTTCGAGCCCCGCATCAGGGTCTGGGCTGATGGCTCGGAGCCTGGAGCCTGTTTCCGATTCTGTGTCTCCCTCTCTCTCTGCCCCTCCCCCGTTCATGCTCTGTCTCTCTCTGTCCCAAAAATAAATAAAAAACATTGAAAAAAAAAATATTAGGCTCTACTAAGTATAAATGTTGAGGTATCTAGGGTATCCACATTGAAAAAGAGCCTCTAAAACAGAAAGGAGGAAAAATGGAACGAGGAAGAGGAAGCAAAAATTGTCCAAAAGAACAGAAAGGAAGATAAAAGAAACAAAAAGTAGGGCAAACACAAAGTTCAAAATATATCAAGGATCAGAGGCAATATAATGAATAAAACTTTCCAGTTAAAAGATCAAGATTTAAAAAGATTAAAACAATTAAAGACTAGGGGTGCCTGGGTGGCTCAGCTGGTTAAACGTCCTACTCTCGATTTCTGCTCAGGTCATGATCTCACTGTTCATGGGTTCAAGCCCCGTGTTGGGTTTGTGTGGACAGTGCAGAGCCTGTTTGGGATTCTCTCTCCTTCTCTCTCTCCTCCTCCCTCACTCTTGCAAGCTGTCTCTTTCTCAAAATAAATAAATAAACTTTAAAAAAAGTAGACAAAAAATCCAACTCTGGATATTTAAAAGAAACTCTTACGACCTAAAGACAGAGTAGTTGCATAGAAGGACTGAAAGAGACAAATACCAACCGAAAAAAGACAACAGCAACCATATTAATGCCCAATCAATAGACATGGAGGTGCAAAGCATTGCTAGCTTTAAAGTTACTGTATAATAGTAGAAGCTTCCTTTAAGCCAGAAAGATACCAAGTGAAGAAATGGGTATGAGGCCACCAATTCATTTACATCTTCAAGTCATTTGGAAAACATACTCATAGAAAGGGAGCACCCTGTCAAAACCAAGGGAGAACTCACCCATTGGCTGAGCATGCATCACCTTGCTAGGGACATGCGAAGGCCCTCTACCACCTGCCTCAAGCAGAGACACCTCCCCAAGCTCAGCATGGCTCTATCTCCCTCCACTGCTGGCCACATAGTCTGACTTCTGCTACCGTCTGGCACAGTTCCTCGAGTGCCCCGCTGAATGCCACATAACTTGCTTACATGTCAGTGGTCCCTTGTTCTTCCAGCCCCAGGTCAGAAACTCAACAGGACTTAAATGCTCTGTGTCATATAACTCCCCTCTTCCCCAAACCTTACTGCGTAAGTCCGAGTTAAATTCTTTCTTCTTTCATTCACTCATCTGACACTTTTGCAGAGGTACCAGGTGCCGGGCACCGTCTGGGGTACACAGGAAAAACTCCTTGAGAGTCCCCAGTCTGACTCAGTAGCTAGCCTGGAAAATCCTGCTCCTGTCACCTCCTGGGGAGGGTGGTACATGATACCAACTTCGAAACTGTGGGGCAGCGTTCCCTCGGAAACCACAACCCTCCCAGCTTCAAGCGCATGTTACCCCCCCACCCCCTTGCCCCGTGCCGGTATCCCTTTGCCACAGTTCACTAGAGGTCATTCCAAACATGTCCATCCTTGCTTCACTTACCCATTTTTATATTTAAAAGCGACTTCAGTTATTGCCAAAAATTAATGTTCATCACAGAAAAATTAGAACCTAAAGATTAATACATTTTAAAAACCGATTTTGCCACTTAGAGATAATGACTATGAATTATCTTTGGTGTAGTCTATTCACACTGTTTTCACACACACACACACACACACACACACACAAATATTTTTGCCCACTTATTTCCATTTTGGAGGAATATTTTGTCTGAGGGCAAAAAGGGGGTGAAGCCCCTTGCGTATCAGCAAGCCAGGCACTTGGAGCACTGCTCACAAATCACACATCCCCAGGATCGAGTACAAGTTTTTCAGTGACAATTTGCAAAACCAACAGCACACCAAACAGTAAGAGAAATACCTTTAAGTAGTCTCCCGCACAAGAAGAAAATCTAGTCCTTTGTAGTAGTTTTCTATAAACCCATGACAGAGAGCCTTACCACCCGCCAGGCACAACAAGATAAAGCACTGAAAATGGCATTGCCCTTGTAGCACGTGTGTCTGTGCTCTCTGAACACCTCATCAAAATTCTCTCCTCTCTTTTTGAAAACTGTGGGAAGAACACTTAACGTGAGATTTGCCCTCTTAACAATTTTTTGAGTGCACGGTGCAGTATTGTTAACTATGGGCACAACGTTCTACAACAGAGCTCTAGAATGTATTCCTCCTGCATGACTGAAACTTTATACTGGTTGAACAGCCCCCCACCTCCCCCTCCCTCCATCCTCTGGCAACCACTCTTCAACTCTTTGTTCCTACAAATCTGACCATTCTGGATACCGCGTGTAAGTAAAATCGCACGGTATCCATCCTTCTGTGACTGGCTTATTTCACTTAGTATAATACCCTCCATTTTCATCCTTATGTCACAAATGGCAAGATTTCCTTTTTTAAAGGCTGAATAATATTCCATTATAGGTATCTGCCACATTTTCCTTATCCATTCTTCTGTTCATGGACACTTAGGTTGTTTCCCTGTCTTGGCTCTTATGAATAAAAGCCGTAAACAGGGGAGTGCAGATATCTCTTGAGATCCCAATTGTGTTAGATACACACCCAGAAGTAGGTTTGCTGGATCATATGGCAATTCTAGGAACCCTGCACGTCAGGCTTGCGTGAGGCAGTTGAACAATGGGCTGACAGGTGGGCCGATCAGATCTTTTGGCTCCAAACCCAGCATCCAATCTGACAGCCAGGTTACTAGCAAGACAGATCTGGAGAGCTGGTTTCCAGCTGGCTTCTCAGTGTCACTTGAGGCACCTAGAAAAATACAGCTTCCCAGGACTCACCCCAAGCATAATGAATCTGATATCCAAGGGCGGACCCTAGAACCTGTTATGAATATCCTAGCTGATGCTGGAGCTCTGTCACATTTGAAAAGCATAGCAGAAAGCAAATTCACAACTCTTTGATCACCCTGATGGCTCAACTCTTTCTTAAGATAGCAGGAGACACCTCAACACCTTCCAACAAGTTTCTGTTGTGGTGTTGGATTCTGTGATTGCACTATTCTAACTGACACAGTCCGGAAGCCTCGGCACTCTTAGCACCTGCCACATTACAGCCCTCCATCCTGCCTTTGGCATCTACGTCTCTATGGCGTATGTACCCACAGGGGCGCATCGACCCATTTGGGCGCTATACATACAAGAATAAAGGTCCACAGAACAAGGTGGCTGGTCTGTGAGTTACAAACTCTAAATTCTAGGGAAACTGTTCTCTGTAGGGTAATTTGTCTGATTTAAATCAATTCCCTGTTGGCCGCAGGTGCCTGTGCTATAGAGAAAGACTGTGGAGGCCACTCTGTCTCCTGTAGGGCCATCCTGAGCCTCTGGTGGGTACAGGCATGGTTCTGGGCCAGGGCTTCTAGAAGAACTTTCCTCCATAGGGGGAGGGGAAGGAAAGTCCTACAGCTGCACTGTCATCTTGGGTATGTGGCTACTGAGCACTTCAAATGTGGCTAGTGCAACTGAGGAACTGGATAATTTTACTTGAATTAATTTAAACTTAAATAGCTATAGGCAGCTAACAGCTCCTGTATTATTGGGCAGTGAGTGCACATCACGCAAGGCAGGAAACACCAGCTTAGTTTTACAGATTGATATTCAGAGAAGGAAAATGACATGCCTGAGGTCACCGAGTGAGGCAGGGCAAGGATTCAAACCCAAATTCACTCCATGATACGTTAACTGCTTCACACACACATACACCAGATTCACTCCCCGATACGTTAACTGCTTGCCACACACACGATGTGTGTAAAATGTTGATAGGGGATCAAATAAAACTGAACATCCCATTTCTGAGATATCAACTCTGTTTTAGTTACAAAGCCAAAACAGAAAGGAAAGCCACGAAGCAGGACACGCACTATCAATTCTGCCTCACCATGTAGACAGCCCGGCCAAGGGACTTGGCTTCCTCCTCCGACAGTCCTGGCTCGAGAGGGGCCTTGTGGTCGAGCGTGTTTTATTGCATGCCCCAAACTCCAAGATAGCTCGGCCTCCGAGAACAAAAGTGATTGCGGGGTCAAGAGGGAAGGGGGCCAAGGGGCTGTCCCCGCATCTCCCAGGGTGGACAGCACGTCTGGCCAGTCACATTAGGGCCACCGCACTGATGGGGACAGGGCCCCAGCGCCCTGGGAAGCGTCCCCAGCTGCCTCCTCGGCTCACCGCGTCCCGGGAAAACTCGGTTCTAGCAGTTACGGTCAGCCATTTAAATCGCATTACCCTGTAAGTGGATATACAAATTGTCAGCCCTAATGAAATTTAGGAGGAAGCGGTGGGAGAGGTGAAAACACTCAGAACTGGTTTCTTGGTTTTCGGGCCCCGGATTCAAGTGGTTTACCCTGCTCGCTGAGATCGTGCTTGGAGTGTGTTTTTTCTGCCAGCTCTTGCAGGCTCCCCGGGGAAGGCACGGTCGAGGCTTCTTGCCTCCGCGGACCCCGGGGCAGACAGGGCGCTGCTCCGGCAAGACAGGGTCGTTTCTGCACCCCACCAAAGGCCTGGCGCTCGGAGGCATCCGGGAAATGCGGGATGAAAGAGTCAAAGCAGACAGCCCCCATGCACGGGTGAGTCGCGAAAGTCTGAGAGGCCCTAGGACAGGAAATCCACGGGCGACGCCAGATATCCGTCCGCAGAGACTGCGGGGGGCGGGAGGGCGGGGAGGTGGCCCCCTCTCCGCGTCTTCGCCCGGAAAACTCCGACTCATGAGACCCCGCGCGGACGGCGCGGCGGATTAACTAACGCGTCATCTGCCACTAAATAATTGATCAGGCTTCTCTCTCTCTCCAGGGCACACGGGAGGGCTTGCGGATTAAGTTAATAATCTAATGGCTTCCGTTTATTGAGTGGTCACCATTGCCTGTCACCGTGCCCTTTGCCCCGTAGCCCTCCTCCCCAAACCCCAACCCCCCCCCCCCCCCCCGACAGTGGATATGGTTTGCCCCTTTACAGACGAGGAAATGAAAGCTCTAGAGGTCAAGAAACCTGCCTCCGACTGTGCAGGTGTTTCTGATTCCAAAGCTGAGGGTTTTCCTAGCCTCGCGGCACGCCATGCAGGGTGAGGCACCCGCGTGCAGGGTGAGGCTCCCACCTGGTCGTGGTGGGTGCGTGGGTGTGTGGCGGAGGAGGAAGTGCCAAAGAGAAGCTTTCCCTATATCACAGTACTGCTGGGCCCAGCAGCCAAAGCCAGCTTTCATTTGCATTCCCTTTAGTCCCAAATTACCAAGCCTTGAAGTGCTGCTCTCCGTCCTGATAAAGCATCCACTTCCTGGGACATGATACTGCTCTGCAGGAACACAAACTCATTCACTGACCCCAGCCAAAGCACTGTGCACGTGCCAGGGAGTGAGGCCCAGAAGCGGAAAGGAATGTGCCCAAAGTCACACAGCAAAGTGGTGGCTAGGGTGGGACTGGAGCCCAGACCATGAAAAGTCCTGTTGGGACCCTTCATAAAGCTGGGGTCCAGGATGCTCCCAGCCCTGGTTCACGTGCAGAGGGAAACTTTGCCTAACACACACTGGGGCACTCTGAGAGTACAAGAATGAGAACTTCGAGGTGGCCTCAACTTGAAAACTAGCACAAGTGACTCTGGGTCAGGAATGACATGTTAGGTATCTAGCATTAGGAGCTTTCCGTCTTTCTGTGCCCAGCAACCCCGAGACCCTACCGTCTAGTGGATAAAGACAAGGGCTGTATAGTCAGAGGGACCTGGCTCTGCTTCCTACCGGCTCTGTAGTTTAGGAAACATACTTAATCTTCTGAGGCTTCTCTTGCTTCTGTAAAATAGAGACAGTAACTCTTCTTCTTGTCAGATGCTGTGAGATCAGACAAAATAATATAAGTAAAAATACCTTTAAAAAACTGTATGTGTGCTTAATAAATGGGAGCAGTTGCTAGTAAATCTGTGCCATGAATTACACAAATCTTATTTCCACTTTGTGGACAAGAAGACCGAGGCCCGGAGGAACCTTAGTGGCTTGTCCAAGGGGGTGCTTGTCCCCCAGGAAGCAAAGTGGGGTATGGCGAAGGGTGTGCCTAGGATTCAGGAGTCCGGGCTGGTCTTCCCAGCCTCAGAATCTTGCTCCGTAAAGAGGAGGTAAGTCCCCACCCTGATCATGTCATGGGTCTCTCCTCAGACATGGGAACGCACTCTGCAGAGTTTCCCATGGATGGGGGAGGACTCGGCATGTCTGAGCTGAGGCTGAGCCCATCCTCTGTCTCCCCACCCTCCGCTTCCCCAGCCCGAACCTGATCAAGAACCTTCAGGAGCCCCCTCCCAGTGCCTTGAAGGGAGCGCCCTGCAATTTGCTGAATCAGGGAGCTCATGAGTCATGGAAAGCCAGCGATGGAATGCAGGTGGTTTCTCCCCATGCCAGTGAGCACCACGTCTGCCGTCACCATCCCTACCACTGCTTGAGTGCCTTCTTGGGGCCAGGCTCTTTACTTACATGGTTGGCTATTTTGGCCAACACTGTGTAACATCACCATACCTTCATGTTACACATTCGAATCCTGACTGAAGCTCAGGGAGGTAAGTAGTGGCTAAAGGGCACGCAGTTAATAAAAGCAAACCTTGGGGCCAGGCTTTCTTAACTCTACCTTCTTTGTCCTCTCCTCTGCACCATGCTGCTGCTGGGTTTCTAGGGCTGAGAGAAGGGTACCTGTCCCCCTGCAGGTGCTGTCACAGGAGAGAGGGGAGGTAGACCCACACTCAGACACTCTGGAATCTTGACCCGTGGGAGAGATTGTTTGCAAAGCTGCTGTAGCAACTTCTCCCACCCTGTACGGATCCCCTTTGCAGGGTGACCTTGCCGCTGCTCTCATCCAGGACGGCAGTCTGTTTCTCCACCTCGTTGAATCTGGGCTGTCCTTGGGATGCTCTGACAGATAGAATGAAGCAGAAGTGATGCAGTGTAACTTCTGAATTCAGGCCTCAAGGAGACTAGAGGCTTCTAAGTTTCACCTTCATGGAATGTGGTACCACAATGCGAGGAAGCCCAGGCTGGCCTCCCTGAAGCTAAGCGACCACATCGAGAGAAAAGCCCAGGCAGTAGCCAGTATCAACCGCTGACTTGTGAGTGAGGCCATGTAGGATCATTCAGCCTGTAGCCGACCTGCCAGGCCCCACATAAGAGCAGCAGAACCCCAGCTCACCCAGTCCAAACTGTTGACCCACAAGATCATAAGCAAATACAATCGGTATTGTTTTAAGCCACTAAGTTTTGGTATGATCGCTGTGTGTCATTCAACAATAAACTGATAAAGGGAGTGACTTAATTTCTCCCGGCCTCAGTTTTCTCATCTGTAAAATGGGGATAACGGTCATATCCACATTTGACGAGCTTGTCATGAAGAGTGAACGAACTGAAGCCTGTGAATCAAATCATGCACTGAGTCAAGTCTGCACGGAGTTGGCAGCATCACTGTCGAGGGGTCATGACTGGCGCATGCAGCTCTGGTTCTGGCATCTGAGGCAAGCGACTTGAGGAGAGCCCTTCGGTGGGCGGGGGGGAGTGGGTATGCAGAGGGCAGCCCTGGGACAAGAGAGCAAGGTCACACAAGTGGAACAGAAGTGGGCAAGCATGTGGCTAGAATCTTCTCAGGTGCAGGGACTTTAGGCCATACCAAGTTGGGCCAGAAGCCAAGGATTGCAGGTTTTGAGCCAAGGCAATGCGACGCCAAAATATCCCCACAATCACAAAATCTTTCAGGGTCCAAGATCTAAGGGGCTGAGGAGGCAGATGTCTCCACAGGGTCATTAAACGTCAGTCGGAACACACCCCACCCATGCTGGAGACCTTCCCATGGTTTCCCATCCTCCTAAGGAAGATGTGAGCTGCAGAGCACCCCACCCCCACCCCCACCACTCCCCTTCCTCTTCACAAGCTGCAGTACCTCTCCATGCATACATAGTTCTTGGATGGACCATATCTTCTCCTACCTCCTGGCCTTTGCACAAGCAGTGCCCTATTTCTTGAATGCTGTTAACCCGCCTTTCTCCCACTCAACCTAGATAGCGTCTACTTGTCTTTAAAAAGCCCAGCTAATGGCAAAGATGTGGAGAAATGGGAACCCTCTTGCACTGTTGGTGGGAATGCAAACTGGTGCAGCAGCTCTGGAAAACAGTGTGGAGGTTCCTCAAAAAATTAAAAATAGATCTACCCTATGACCCAGCAACAGCACTGCTAGGAATTTACCCAGGGGATACAGGAGTGCTGATGCATAGGGGCACTTGTACCCCAATGTTTATAGCAGCACTTTCAACAATAGCCAAATTATGGAAAGACCCTAAATGTCCATCAACTGATGAATGGATAAAGAAATTGTGGTTCATATACACAATGGAATACTACGTGGCCATGAGAAAGAATGAAATATGGCTTTTTGTCGCAACGTGGATGGAACTGGAGAGTGTTATGCTAAGTGAAATAAGCCATACAGAGAAAGACAGATACCATATGTGTTCACACTTATGTGGATCCTGAGAAACTTAACAGAAGACCATGGGGGAGGGGAAGAAAAAAAAAGAGATTAGAGAGGGAGGGAGGCAAAACATAAGAGACTCTTAAAAACTGAGAACAAACTGAGGGTTGATGGGGGGTGGGAGGGAGGGGAAAGTGGGTGATGGGCATTGAGGAGGGCACCGGTTGGGATGAGCACTGGGTGTTGTTTGGAAACCAATTTGACAATAAATTTCATATTTACAAAAAATAAAAAAGTAAAAAATAAAAATAAAAAGCCCAGCTAAAATGTCACTTTCTCTAGGGAGCACCCTTGATATCCAAGTCTGGGATTGGCTCTCTGGGCCCCCTATGGCAGCCCATCCTTCCCTGGTCTCCTATCACTGTGACTGCTGGTTACTCAGGGAGGGCTGGACCACACTTGCTTTGCTCACCGCTGTAAATGCATCGCCTACATCAGTGCCCAGCATACAGTAAGTGTTCATTAAATACCCCTTCCTACTGAGTAAATGATGAGACAACGCATGAGTTGGAAGTGTCCTGAGAGGAAAAAGCAACAGCAAAGGGGAAATCAGAGGCTCCACTAGGGGAAGAGATTTGCTCCAAATCACACTCGAGCTATGTCAGAAGCAGGAAGAGGCTCCGCCTTTACTGAATGAGGCCTATTTTCTTAGATGGCTGGGAGGGACCCCAGTTGATGGAGGGAGGAGCCCTCTTTGATAATGAATGTGGATGAGTCAGGACATGTCTGAAATGGAGTCCCCCAGGTGAAACTGCTTGCTTCTCTGGGCCAGTGTCTACCTGGGTGGGGGTGGGGGGGTGGGTAGGGGGGGATAGGAAGACTTGCAAGGGATCTTCTGAATCTGTGACTGTACCACTGAGGGACCCCCCACTGTGTCCAGGGACTCAGTGACAGACCTGGGTCCCGACTGCAGGAGCATGACAGGTGGACCGAAACCCCAGTAGTGTGCTGGGTAGAATAACTACTTATATCAAACTCCAAAATGTCTGTCACTTGATAGAAGTTTATGATTCATCACATGACCGTCTAAGGAGGGAATTTCTGGTCAGTGCATGGCTTTCCTCCATGTGGGGGGGTCAAGGACCCGGATTTCTTTCATGCCATGGCTCCCTCAGCCCCTAGAACTTCAGAGCCCTCTGCTCCCAACTGGTGGAAAGAAAAGAAGCCAGGGAGAACTGATACCAGTTTCTCAAAGAGTCTGAGCTCCAAAATCGACACATGCCACCTCTGTTCACTGTCCATTGTTCAAAACTAGCCTCTGGGGGCGCCTGGGTGGCGCAATTGGTTAAGCGTCCGACTTCAGCCAGGTCACGATCTCGCGGTCCGTGAGTTCGAGCCCCGCGTCAGGCTCTGGGCTGATGGCTCAGAGCCTGGATCCTGTTTCCGATTCTGTGTCTCCCTCTCTCTCTGTCCCTCCCCCGTTCATGCTCTGTCTCTCTCTGTCCCAAAAATAAATAAATGTTGAAAAAAAAAATTAAAAAACAAAAAAACAAAAAAACTAGCCTCTGGGCCATATCTAGTTAGTTGCAAAGGGGATTGGGAAATGTAGTCTTTGGTTAGGCAGCCCTCTTGGAGGATCAATTCCACATCAATAAAGGAGGAGCATGAATTTTTGGTGGACATATTGGCTCTTGGGTCAGCTTTAAGTTCTCCATACTTTCATTTCTTCATCTATAAAATGAAGGTAACGGCATTATCTCAGAATATTCTTGAAAATCCTACTTGAATGAAAGATAAAGCCCTTAGCAAATACCAGGTACAGAATAAATGCTTGTCAAATATTCCTTTCCTATACCACTTTTTAATTATTAGAAATGAAATTTGTCCAAATAAACATTTAAAAAGAAGGGGGGGCACGTGGGTGGCTCAGTCGGTTAAGTTTCCGACTTCAGCTCAGGTCACGATCTCACTGCTCGGGAGTTCGAGCCCCACATTGGGCTCTGTGCTAACAGCTCAGAGCCTGGAGCCTGCTTCGGATTCTGTGTGTCCCTCTCTCTGCCCCTCACCCGCTCACACTCTGTCTCTGTCTCTCAAAAATAAATAAATGCTAAACAAAAAAAGAAATGAGATTTGTCCAAAGGTAATGGTCAGAGGACATCTGAATCCCCTCTTGGCTACCTTCACCTCCTCTGCTTTTTACACCTTCCTCTTTCCCTCTTTCTGCTCTTTTCTGTTTCCCTTCCTTTCTTCCTCTTCCTCACCTTTGCGGTCTCTCGGTGTCCCTGGACTTCCCTCGTCTCCTGAGCAGATTCTTCCCCTCCTAGTGAACCAGGCTGCAGAAATAGAGCTGCCCCTCGGAGCCAGCCTCCACTGGCCAGAGGAACAGATAACAGCTCTCCAGACATGACACAAGGTAGCGCGCCCTCCCCTGGGCAGCCACGGACAGCAAGCCAGGCAGCTCTGGATTCAGTGGAAGGAGTCCTCGCAGCACCTGCCAGAGACAGGGGCACTCAACCCCAGTGCTTCCCAGCTTGCCCACAGGATAAGAACAGGTGCTAAATGAGCAGAGTCCAAATCTCCGACCAGCTCTGAGTCAGGCAGCAAGTTTCTTTCCTGCTGTTTGGTTTTCACACAGCCAATACGCCAATGAACATCATACATCTCTCAGTGGGCAGAAATCCATCGTCTGTCACTTCCCAAACTTGTCTGGTTGTGGCATGCCTTCTGTTGAGCATCTCCTGGGCCTATGAGTGATAGAAACCTCTTCAGAAATTACAACTCAATATCAAAAATCAAAGGACAGAGTACACATCTGCTAAGCTCCTGGGGGCAGGCTGGTTAGGAAAATTTAGCTGATAATTTATTGTCTTTGTTTTTGATACTAATCTCCCCTCTTCAGTTGCAACTATTTTTTAGGCTTTAGCAGTGGCTTTTTGCAGGTTATATCATGTAATTTAAGTATCAAACCTAATTGCTCTTGTCCCTGTGTTTCAGGTGAGGACACTAAGATCAGAGAGATTCAAGAATAGTGGGTAGAGCTGAAACCTGAAAATGGATGTGGTTTTAACTCATTAAATGTTTAGAGTTCCTGTGATGTGCCAGACATTTCTTTACACCAAGAGATTAATCCTTTTTATTTCTGTTTTAACCTCATTGGCTAATTCATAAATACAGATCTTTTTGGTTTAGACCAATGAGTTTTAATGAGGGTGATTTTACCCATCATCTCCACCCCGCCTCCATTCCACAACATTCAACAATATCTGGAGACATATTTCGTTGTTACCAATAGGAAGGTGCTATTGGCATCTCATGGAGAGAGGCCTTGGGATGCCACTAATCATCCTATAACGCATAAGACAGTCCCTCACAGCCAAGAATTATCTGACCCCAAATGTCATAATGATAAGGTTGAGAAACTCTGATTTAGAGGGAAAACACTTTTTTTTAAAATTTTTTTTTAACGTTTATTTATTTTTGAGACAGAGAGAGACAGAGCATGAACGGGGGAGGGGCAGAGAGAGAGGGAGACACAGAATCGGAAGCAGGCTCCAGGCTCTGAGCCATCAGCCCAGAGCCCGACGCGGGGCTCGAACTCACGGACCGCGAGATCATGACCTGAGCTGAAGTCGGACGCTTAACCGACTGAGCCACCCAGGCGCCCCGAGGGAAAACACTTTTAAAAGCCATCACAAGTGCAAGAATCTACAGGGGTCAGGTAGGTCACATAAATGGCTGGCGAATTGGACATGCCCAACCCCAGCTCAAAGGGGCAGTGGCTGCTCAGATATAGTTGATTGTCACTGCAGGGGGCCTGTGAGATCATGTGTCCAGGTGGCCAGCTCTTCCCATTTTTCAAGCCAGAAATCCTAGTCTGAATATGCAACTACTCATCTTTAAATGGTGGCAACTAATTTGAGCATTTTTTAATGCTTTGCTAGTCAAACAAAGCACATCTGAAAACGTGATGTAGACAGTGGGCCCCAAGTTTGCAAACTCTTCAAACAACAAGGGTGACTTCCTAGCATCGAGCAGACCATGGCTGGGAATATTAAACAGGACTGGCTTCCACATCTTGGGTTTAGTCAGACTTAGTCTATCCTTCCTAGCAAATGTTTAGTGAGCACTTACTATGTACTAGAATCTGCTCTAAGCACCCAAACATGTTAACTCATTTTATCTTTAGAACAACTCTAAGAGGTAGGTATAATGCTGTCTCTCATTTTTAAGACAAGGGTTCAGGGGCACAGAGAGGTTTAGAACTTTCCCAATGTAACACAGCAAATGTCAGTTCTGGGATTTGAATCCAAACAATCTATGTTCTGAATTGCTAAGCCAAGCTGCCCTATGGAAGCTGCCGCATCTCCATTTTCTACACAGGAACACTGACAAAGGACTTTTCTAGCTCATTAGCCAACTTAGGCAAGTAACAGTTCCCCCCACCTCCCCTTGTACTTAGCCTGTATTCCTCAAGTACTCAATCCCTCAGTCCCTCCACTGGAAGCTGTGGTTCTCAACTGGGGGTGATTTTGCTCCCCGGGGCACATTCTGCAATGTCTTGGGAGACATTTTTGTTGTCACGAATGGGGGGGGGGGGGGTACCGCTGGCATCTAGTGGTTAGAGGCCAGGGGTGCTGCCAAACCTCAAACACACGGGAGAAACTCCCACAATAAAGAATTATCCAGACCCAAAAGCCAACCTTGCTGAGGCTCAGAAACCCGGTTTTAAACACCTGGCTGGCAGCCGTGCGACATGCAAAAAGCAACCAGAATATTTCGGGCGATCCAGTCTGTTTATCTTGAACATTTTCTGTCTCTCCTCAAATCCTTCTCTTTCCTCTCTTGCCCTGGAATTTTATCATAATCCCATGTCACAGTGCTAAATTCCTACACTGAATAATAATCTCCTACTATGACTCTTAATACATTAGCAGCAGCAGAACAGATAAGAAATAAAGATGAACATCAGGCATAAAATACAAAGAAAGCCCTCAAAATTGGACCAAAGTCTCATGCACCTGCCTGAAGTGTAGTTTTCTTTCTTCTGGTTGCCCTAAGACATCATCGCGCTCTGCACCCCCATCAAACTTTGACGGCCATGAACGCCACCTCCGCTAAACACACACACGACTGCACCAATTTCATAAAATGATTTTAATAGAAAAGTACAAGGTCTGAACAAAAATAAATAATCTTTATCTCATTTCTAGCCCAGCAAATTGTACACTGCATATAAAACTGATCTAGGAGGCAATGTTCCTCATTTCCGTTTGCTTCTGAATTACTGAGACATTAAATCTTTGAAATTCAAACTGATACACTTTTGCTTTAAAAAAAGATCACACCAACCTTTAATCATTCCATATCCATTGTCTAAAGTTGACTAACAAGATGATGTTTCACTAAAATAAAGTATTATCCAAACATTAGGTTGAAGTGTAAAGTTTGTGTGAACAGGTAGACGATCCGCTTCCTAGGTTTTTATTCCTAACATTGCCAAATGTGTCCTATATTATTAAAAACTCATTTCTTCGTCTTACTTTCAAAACATGGCATCTAGTGTTCCCCATTCCAAAGAGAGAGGAGAGACTAAAAAATACCTTTTTTAAAAAAATAAATATTTTAAAAGTATACTTTACAGAGATAATGCAGTACTCTAGACCTATGCCTTGGTGAGTATTTGCATTACATATACTCTTTAAGTTGTAAGTACCTTTTCTATCTGTCTCTATTTCTATTATACACCACTCAGTCTTTGGGGACTGCTGTTGCCAAGGATCTCTTGGACTCAGCCAGTACCAGTTTCTTATTCGGAGTACTTATAGAACGTCATATTTGATAATTCCACCGGCTTGGATAATGTTTTGCAAAAACAAATTGAAAATTGGTATTGGCAACATTGTCTGAGAAAAGGGTTTGGGTAGGCTACTAAAACATGCACACAGTGTCAGTCCCAGGAGTTCAAGCTTGACAAAGAACTGAACAGATAAACTGGACCAAAACTTAAAACGGTCTTCCTTCTACTTTAGCCCATAATTACTATTTTGAACATGACTCTGTTTGCCACTGCCTACATACAAATTTTTTGTTAATTTTCCTGTATTGGGAAGATCTTGAATGCACTCCAGGATGAAAAGAGAAAAATATGCTGACAGTCCTAAATGGAGTATATGTTTTTGCAATAAAGAACACTGGTCAATATACAACTGAGGAAAAACTGAAACAGATGTGAGTCCTAGAACCACAAGCGTTTGAATTTGCCCAGAAATGCTATTTTAAACACTCTATATGTTGGTCTACTGTTTTTTTGTGGAATAATGCATTCTTGGCATCCTTAAAAGGTTTCAATATGTTACAAGGTTATCCGGAAAGAAAAAAAAAAAAAAAAAGCAAAGGGCTAACATATCAATCTGTGTGGCGCTGGCCAGATTTCGGTGTAAGTTTTCAGAAAGCACAAGAACTCATATTAATTGCACTTAACACAACGAACCTTCAGTTTCCAATGAGTTTCATTCTCTGCAGACTGAGGTTTGCTTTTCCTAGAACTACTTCCAAAGGGGTATGAGACAATCCGTCCATGGTAACTTCCAACAGAGAGGTACGACAGATGCAGTGGTAAACACAAATATACTTTTGGACAAAAATACTGGTCATGGGTAAAAGCGTGTGCCTTTTCAGTTCTTCTCCTAGATGTTACAACAGCAACACGCTCTAAAACAATTAAGTTACATGCATAATGCTCAAAGAATGTGAGCAATCCTACAACCAGCTTTAAGCCATCTGCTTGATTTTTCTTTCTCTTTCTTTCTTTCTTTCTTTCTTTCTTTCTTTCTTTCTTTCTTTCTTTTTCTTTCTTTCTTTCACATATAGAGGAAAAGAGAATTCCCCTTTTGTTCCATTACATATAGAAATCTTTTGAAGCTTCCAAAGTTTGGTTTTGGTAAAAGTCTCCACTCTTCTATTATTCTGACGCGTAGTCACCCTAAACTATCCCTCATGGTTTCTCAAAAAAAAAAAAAAAAAAACCCTCCACATGAAGTATCTGAAGGACACTTGAAACCACTTACCAATATACAAGTAACGTTTTATTTTATATTCTATCTTCCATTTGGCATAAGCCTTTCAATGTTTGTTTTTTAAACCAGTGAAATATACAAATCACGCAAGACAGAAATATGTACATTAAAAGTACAGAATAAAGGCCATAGAAGATATACATAATATCTGAATGACAAGTAGAATATTTTACATTAAATAGTTTCTTTTAAAAACTAGGATTGTTAAACTCAACTCTCTTCATAAACATGAATCACTAAAAAGGAACAAAATCTGGTTTAGTAAATAAAAAAAATTACTTCATGGTTTTTGTATAATAAAAACCAAAAAAGTGACATTTTAAACTAATTAGTGCTTTTTAATTTCAAGATCTTTTGCTTGCAATTCACTGCAACTGAGGGGAAGTGAATATCCTTGTGCAATAAATTAAGAGCCACAGGTGGTGGAGGTGATTATGAAGACCACCAAGCCTAGGACGGTTGCAGGAGATGTGTATCTTTCCAAACTTTTAGAACAGCGTAAGTCTGAGATAAGAACACATTTGATGGCATTTTTAGGAAAACGGTGTCCTTGCTTTAAAAAAAAAAAAAATCTCTCTAACTAGCTATGTATGTCGTAAGCTCAGTTTTCCTTGGACTCAGGTACCTCCAGATCTAACAGGCACCGGTTTTCACTCTGCAAAATGAACCAAGGAAACAGACGCATTGACAAAGCTTCCGAGTTTTGAAACTCTTCATTTCCACCTCTATGACAAAGGAGTAATGCCCTTTCTGGAAAGTGTACAGAAATGGAGGTTGGAGAAAGGGGGTGGCACAGGGATGATGAAAGAAGTCTTCAAACCAACATGCATATCAGGTAAGACCTTCCAGATTCCTCAGAAACAAGGCTGCTTCGTGATGCTTAAGATGTGATCACATCAGGGCCACAGCCCAGGCTCAACCCAGAAACCTTTTGGAAAAATCCCAATTGGATTGCAATGAAGGATAACAATGCTCTAGACCGAGAAATAACCCCAGAGTAAACTAGAAATCACTGGCTGCACTGAGATATAATTATATTTATATTTATATATAGATGTGTGTGTGTGTGTATATATATATATGTTATTTACAAAAGACTTTGAGATATGAGGCACCATTAAACCGTATCCCCCCCTTATAAATGCAACTGTTCAAGTACACTAGAACAGTCTTGGGGCACACCTGCAGTATAATAGGAAAAGCTTGAGTGGAAAGTCTCTACACAGGATCACAACAGTGAACGCAGCAGCACCTCTGGGAACTCCATTAGCCATGTTAACGTCATTAAAACATACAAAAACTGGTGCTCCTCCAAATAAAAGTTTTAGGGGAAAAAAAATCCCTAAGTAGTGGACTGTTTCCCAAGTGGAGCTTGTAATACTTCATTTCCTGTCCCACAATCAAAGGGGACCCAGTTGAGCTGCTGCCTTTCGCAACATGGCCAGCATCACATCGAAGCAAAGCAAGGAGGAATCAGAGAGGTCCTGGGGTCAAGTAGGAGGACCGATTTCACTCTTTCCCCTCAAACAGGTTTTCTGCTCTGGTGCAACGCTGACCTGCACATAATTACCTTGTCGTCTGGGCTGAGGATCTGTGAATGGATTCATTTATTATTTTTCATTAATGTTATTTATTAACCAAGTATCCCTAAGAAAATTACAGTATATTTTTCTTCATATTCAAGCCAACCTCCCCACCTCTCTCCAAACAAAAAGTCTAGTACCCAGAACCACATGGGAATCCTTTTCCAATCTGATAACCTAATACCTGTTAACAGCTTCAAGTCAGTATCTTGATACCTGTGTTTCTCAGGTCTTCAACTACCGGGATTTTCCTCCCTGCTCCCCAAGTTTCAGTAGCTACTAGTGTTAAGACCATCTGCAGATAGAATGTTTGAGAAAACAGACACAAATAATATACCTTCTTCCTTTGAAGGATAGGAGATTCTGGCTGTTACCTTTTAAATTACCATTTTGAAACTGTTTCAGGTTGGCAGTCCCTAGGGAAGGGGGTGGGGGAGGGCGCCTCATTTTTTGTTGGTTTCTCAAGACCTCTCCACCCTCCCCAGAGCATTCGCAATTCACTTTGATCACAGAGGCTGGGTCCTGCATAGATCTGTACCACCCCCTTCCAGTTGGATGCTACCTGTTCCATATCTGACCCCTTAGTTGAGAAAAAGAAAACATTTTTCCCTTCTAGATGTGCACACAACTAAGGGTACATGTAATTCCCCCTCATCCTGTACCGTCAAAAGAAGTTTTGCCTTACCTTTTCAAAGATGCACAAAATAAATATTTTTTTCTTGGTTCCCACCCCCCATTATTGCCAAATAATAATTAAAATATTAATAATAAACCACAGAGTTTTTAGATGGGAACAGAAAAAAATGGTTCCGGTTGTAATTCTCAGGGGAAAATAAAACAATATTAAAAAAAAAAAAAAACAGAATCACTGTACTTTCTATAAATAAGTGGGTCCTGGGAGCGGGGCAGGGTGACAGGCAGGCGTCGAGCGCCCGCTATTTGCACACGAACTGGTCCACAATCTCCGTGCACTTCTTGCACTTGACGTAGCAGCACCAGTGGAACTTGCAGTGGCAACGCTCCGTCTGCACGGTCTTGAACTGGTCGTAGCCGCGGCCACAGCACATGAGCTCACAGCCGTCCATGCCCTCGGACGTCTTGTTGCACAGGCGGCCCTGCGTGCCCAGCGAGCCCGTGCTCTCATTGCGCACGCAGTAGTCGGGGCTGGGGTCGATGTAGACCAGGTCCTGCGTGGTGGGCGAGTTGAAGCGGCTGTTGACCTGCACCAGCTTGCCCCGGCTGTTGAGCCGCATGGCGGCCGCGCTGTCGTACTTCTCCTTCAGGGCGTCGCCCACCTTGCGGAAGTCAGCCAGCTGCAGCCAGCAGGTCTTGAGGCTACAGGAGCCCGACACCCCGTGGCACTTGCAGGCCACATCAGCCAGGTTGTACACCGTCTGTGAGGAGACAGCACAGTCAGTGTATGCACTCCCGGACGAGCCCCGGACAGCCGGCGGACGGGATGTTAGCAAAGCTCCCGTCCACCTTCTACATGGAGCCATGGTCACCGGCTAAACCCGGGCCTGGGCACTTTCCTCCTCATCCTGCGCCACCAGAAGTCTTGCGCTGCCGTCTTCAAAATAAACGTGCTCTTAGCTCCTCATCACCATATTCTCACACATCACTGTAACAAACAGCCAGCTTTGAACTGAGAACAGGGAGAGACCACTCAAGTTGCTTCCTTTTTTACAGGAAAACACTACAGCAACTACTACATCTTGAACGCTCATCCCAGAGCTTATTTACCATTCCTCGCCCTCATGACCTGGATTAATCCCCACAGCCAGCCTATAAGGGAAGTGCTAGTATCGTGCCCATTTCACAGAGAAGGAAGGTGAGGGCCATACAGTTGAGTTACTTGCCCAGCCACTGGGAGGTAAGGGTGCCAAGATTTCAACTCAGACAGTTGGGCTCTCAGCTTATGCTCAGTGACTTGCTCATGGGCAACCCAGCTGGTAAGTAGGAGGGTTGGGAGGGGTCTAGTTCAGGTGGGATCAGGGTTCAAATCTTCATCACTATTATTATTGCTGTGTGCCAGGCACTGTAATCAGAGCCTTTATGCTGTTTATCTCATTTAATCCTCCCAAACAACATTATAACACAGGGCGGGTTAAACGATGGCACAGTGACGCAGAGAGGGAAAGTGGTCTGCACAGGCCACACAGCTAGAATGCGGAGGAACAGGGCCTGGACCTCAGGTTGTCACTCCCGCTTCCGGCACAGCCCCTAACCCTACTCCACAATGCCTAAGCTAAGAGCACCCATGCCAGACCTAGGCAGATGGGAGTTTTGTCCTAACTATGCCCCTGAATTCAGGCAACTGGATTCACCTCTCAGAGCCTCCTTTTTCTATCTGTAAAGGGGAACTGTAATGGTACCAACCTCAAAACATTGTTGTAAGGATAAAATTAGGAGATGCAAGGAAAGTGCTCGGCATACATTCTGATGCAATCAGTAAATCTGGTCTTCCCCAGGGTGATGAGTGCATGGCATCCGGGTGCCAGTCCTACGCTCTCGCCTGATCACCTTGGCCTCCAGGCAGCAGCGCCCACTGGCCTGGCCTCGCAGCACTGTGCCCAGCGGTCCGGGAGGTGGCGGGTGGCTATTTATGGTTCCTACTACCCACAGTTCCTCTGCCAGTCACCCACCCGCCTGCTCCCCACCCCAGAGTCAGAGTGGTGCTGGCAAGCTGCAGAGAACCTGTCAGGAACCTGGAGGCTGGAGTGAGCTAGAAGGCTCCTTCCATCCAGAACAGCTCCCTTCTTCCTATAAAGACTCATAAGGGGCGCTATTTTTGTAAAAGGGGTTGGGGGGGGTGGGTAGCAGAATGTACTTCCTTGGCATAAAGGGTTTCAGGCACTCAGCTAATGTGTAGAAGGGTTTTGCAGATGTATTTAACCTTTGCTCCCCTTTGACTAAAATAAAAAGCTAATGCCCCGAGAAGATTCTAGTATGATTTCCTGGCACAGTGTTCACAGATTTCTTCCTCCCTTCCCCCACTGTCCTGGAGAAAAACTGTCTTCTGTGTAACCTCATCTGCCAGGATTCAATTTAGCTCACAGCTCAAATTATAAAACTTACAAAAAGAATTCACTCACTATTTAAAAATGTGGATGTTATGGATATCTGGGTGACTCAGTCAGTTAAGCTTCCGACTTTGGCTCAGGTCATGATCTCACAGTTTGTGGGTTCGAGCCCCGCGTCAGGCTCTCTGCTGACAGCTCAGAGCCTGGAGCCTGCTTCAGATTCTGTGTCTCCCTCTCTCTCTGCCCCTCCCCTGCTCACAGTCTTTCTCGCTCTCCCTCTCTCTCCTTCTCTCTCTCTCTCAAAATAAACAAATGTTAAAAAATGTAGATGTTAAATTAAATTCTAATATTAAAGGTGCTTTTTCCAACTCTCCAAAACCCCCTTTCTCTACTTGGAAATCCCTTGACCTTCTCTCCTTGGTTGCTAAGCCCCTGATAATTTCTCTTCATGAGAGAAGTCAAAGAAATCCCCTAAATGGATGAAAGTACCAAATATGGGCACAATGAGGCCCAGAGAGTCAACCACATCTCTGTCCTGAAGGCACTTCTGGTCTGAGGCACCGGGCACACTGTATGCACAGGATAATGTGACGTGTCCCCTGTGAGGACAGGGGCAAGCTTTATGGGCTCCCACAGAGAGTGGGGCTGACATGCCCATTCTGTGGCCTTGGTCGGCTGCAGTGGGGGAGACAGAGTCCACCACAGCAACAGGAGGCTTAAGAAAGGAGAGGCCGCAACTGCCCCTGCCCTGCCCTGAGCAATAATCTGACCCCTCAGGGCACCACAGGTAAAAATCTACAGTTTAGTCCTTCCCCAACACCTCCAAATGTATAACATCAATTAAAAAAGAAAACAAAAAAAACAAAAAACTTTTTTTTTTTTTATCTTCTTTTTTTCAAGACAGAGTATGAGCAGGGGAGAGGCAGAGAGAGAGGGAGACACAGAATCTGAAGCAGGCTCCAGGCTCTGAGCTGTCAGCACAGAGCCCGACGTGGGGCTCGAACCCATGAAAGTTCATGACCTGAGCCGAAGTCGGACGCTTAACCAACTGAGCCACCCAGGCTCCCTTAACATCCATTTAAGAAGAAGCTAGGTTAGCTGGAACTATCTAAATCATCTTTGACTTCTCTGCTCTCAGGTTCATTATGCCCAACAATTATGATTTATCAAGCACTTACACTGACGTTAAGCTCAGCCCTTGGATTGAACCACGAGAAACCGTTATTTAATTGGTCAGAGGTAGTCAAGTATTGGTAACTTCATCTGGATCCACCTACTATATGATCCTGGTTAGTCCTCACATAACGCTAAGTGATAGTTCGTGCCATGGCCATCCAACAGATGTAGAAATGTAGAAACTGAGGCTCATACACAGAAAGGAACAGAACTGGAATTTAGCCTATAGCCCTTTACCCCAAGCTGTGACGCAGGCGTTTAATAAAAACACGCCTGGGCTTGTATTGCAATCCATCAATTTTCCTCCATGGCCATGAAGTGGTTCTCTAGGGCCTCAGTTTCCCGAGCTTTAAAAATGAGGGTGTGCGGTTAGAGGGCTCTAAGGCTCCTCCCAGTCTTCTGTATTTTACTCTGTGATTATCTTCCCTTTTCCTCACCCCAAAATACAGAAGAGTGAAATCTCTGACCAGAAAGTTCCTGGCACCTACCTTGGGTTCTGTGAAAAAATAATGGCCCTGGTTTTCAATGCTGCCAAAGTTAAGAAAAGTTTCACCCCTTCATTTTAAAGCAGCCATAAAGTGCCATGTGTTTAACCACAGGAAAAAAGGGTCTTTTTAACTATTGTGGAGAAGCTTCCCACCAGGAGAAGGAAAGAGTGGACTCAGAAGGCTGGTGAGGGCTTGCAAAGCTGGTCTCCCTGGGCACTTCTGAGTGGCTCCCCCTTCTATCCAGAGCCACCCTCGATTGGCCTGATGGTCAGACCTATAAAATTCCACACTGCTAGAAATGCTGTAGTTTTCCTAGAAGAACTCTTAAAACAAAACAAAACCCTCAATCCCTCAGGCCTGCTATCTAACGACACAAGGGGAGGCAAGCAGAAAGCAAGTAAGGGAAAAGGTAAGTTCTGGAAGCTGAGGTGAGGGCTTTCTCCACTGGGCACCTACTGGGATAAATAGCTCCCTCTCCCAAATTTAAGCCCAACCACAAACATGTTCCAGGGAGAAGGGCGAACGTTATTCACATTTTTATTTCTGAGCTGACCTGGGCTGGCCAATTGCACCGGGGACTAATTAAAAAAGGCAGAAAAAGCTCTTTCTCAGGCAACTGCAGGAGCACCTTTGCTGGAGGGGGCCCGGGAGGGATGATTCACCTTCAGGAGGCCTTTCTGGGGCGTGCACCCCCCTTCAGAGAGGCCCATGTGTAGGTGGGGCGGGGAGGAAGGGAAGCAGAGAGAGGAGGAGAGAGCTAGGCGGGCAGGCAGAGAGAGAGGGAAAGCGACCAAAGACAGAGCCAGAGTCAGAAAGGGAAGGAAGTAGACGCAGAGACGGAGGGACAGGTACACACGGAGGGGCGGCACAGGGCAGGACCGAGCTAAGGAGCCGGCGCCCGAGAAGGGCGCGGGGCGGGGCGGGACTCACCCTGCGGCCGGCCTCGTTGTTGTGCAAGTTCATGAGGATGCGCGCGCTCTCGTACGAGCCCTTGGCGTGGATGCGCTCCCGCTCGCGCGCGTCCACGAACTCCTTGGCGAAGCGGTAGCCGTAGTCGATGTTGTCGCCGCAGCCGCCCCACAGCCAGTCCCGCGGCAGGTCCTTGGGGCGCGCGGCGCGGCTGCAGCCGCACGTGGACAGCTCGCCCTCGCGGCACGCGCGGCTCATGGCGTTCACCACCCCCGCGGCGCTCACCGCGTACGTGAAGGCCGTCTCGCGGCTGCCTGTGGGCGGGACACGGGGGTCACCCGGCGCCTGCCCGCGGCCCCACGGGGAGCGCATCGGGAGCCCCCCAGCGGCCCCGGGCGGGGGCAGGGGCGCCCCAGCCCTAGCACCCCTCCGACCCGGGCCAGCCCCCCCGCCCCCACCGGCCGCGGGGAAGCCAGGAGAGCCGCCCCAACACGCAGCAGCAGCAGCAAGTGACGCGAACGGCAGCCCCCTGACGTCTTTGCTCTCACCCTGAAGGGCCCGACAGCGGACTCTTCCGCTGTTGTGGTTTTCCCTACAACTCCTGAAAATCCTGGAGACTGACTTCCAAAAGGCACACGAAACAAGTCATGGAGGGCGAAGAGAATGTGGGGAGACTTCCTTACACTTAATTTTAACGTTTGGTGTCTTCTGAAAATCTCAGGCCCTAGAACGCGGAGGCTGCAGCAGCCACACGCTTGTGGCCTGGCTCCCCTTCCTCCATCATGCAGCCTGGTGCCTGTCTCAGGCCAGGACTTCTCCAGAGGACATTTCTAAACCTGTTCCTACAGTACTGTAGTGAACCGTGCCTCTTCTTAAATCCCAAACCGGGTTAGCCTGGTAACTTCTCCTTCAGGAAGATGGAGGTCTACTTTCACAACAGCCTGCTGTCTCTGATGCTACTTCCTCAACCCCCTTCCCCACCCCATAGCCTCTGCCTCAAAGTGTTGGAATAACAGCAAGAAGAGAAAAAGCACAATCTCAGGGGAGAAGAAACAAAAAAAAAAGGTCTTCTCTTTCCCCCTCTTTCTTGTAAAGAATACTTCCCTGTAAGACACTGATAGAGGAGCCCTGCCAGGAGGAAAATGGAGGCAGTCACAGACTACCTTAATTTTCACTTGTACATGGAGACATTTCTGTAACAAGAAGCCACTGAAAATAAAAATGTCGTGCTATGAGAGAGAAAGGGTTAACACCTTGCCAGCTGAAGCTGGGCCTGAGGGGTATACTAGGGGTGGGGTGCTCATTTCCCTCAACTATAAAATAGGGGTATTGAACTAGGTGCCTAGGTTAAAAAAAAAAAAAGCCCCTTCTGGCCCTGAAATCCCTGTACATGAATAAGTTGCTCCTACACTTAAAAAGCTTGCTAACCATCTTTTTTTTTTGGGGGGGGGGGATGCAGCAGCAGAACAGCTGACAACAGGACTCAGCCCCAACCAGTCTGAGGAGGGGGGCTGTACCAATTCCAGGGCCCATGGGCTGCCCTTCTCTTGCACTTCAGCTCTACATTTCAATCCACAGCCATTTGTGATTCCTCCTTCCAGGAATGGTGAAGATTCCCTTTTACCACAGACCTTCCCTCCCATGATTTTAAAATATGAATACCCTGAGGAGTGTGCTGGTGGTTGACAGGAGAATCCAGGAAGTTCCTAAGGGGTGTTACATCTATAGAGCTCAAATCAGAGAGCCAGAGCACATCAGGGGATGGAGTGAAATGAGGTGGGCAGGCGGATTCTAGGGAGTTATTTGAAGATTAACACTGATAGCACAGAAAATATTGTGGCCCTGGATGGGACACTTGTAGAATAAGGCAGCAGCTAGTGAAAGACATAAAAAAAATCCTCTGGAGACAGAAGAAAATAAGACACTGTCCTGTGAGTAGATAGCGCATAAAAGGGCTTTTATACAAAGACAATAATGCTGCTTTTTTCATGAGTCTACCTTGAGCATTTCCTTTCTTGCCCTGGAACACAAACTGGTAGAAATCTCCAAGCTAATTGGTCACTGCAGGGAAAACGTCAGTTTGAAAAGTGCTCTTTGGCTAATAGCCTGTGGACACAGTCCTCCTGGATGGAATACTACTGGTTCAGTTAGGCTTCCTGCCCTGTGAAATCTACATCTATTCCGACCCTCAGGCCCCTTCAAAATGGAGCCTTTCTTACATATCTTTTCACAGTGTGGAGACAAAGAAGAGACGGAGACAAAAGCTGGAGGAAAGCGTAGGGTGATGAAAAATGAGAAAGTTTCCAAAATGAAGAGTGGGCCCTTCACGGAGGCAATTGTATACAGAGCCTCCCAGGCAACTGGCACCCTAGAAAAATGATTTGAAGAGGGATGGAAATGGCAGCCTGAGTTTCTCAGACAAGGGCCCCATCACAGGGTCAGATTCTCATGGACAGGAATTGCTCTTCACATCCCTGGTGTACTGAGTGCTTTGGAGGGGGTGATGCACGCGTGCACACACACATGCATGCACACACATGCACACACACACCTTTCAGCATCAAAGTTGTTTTAAATTTTCCCTTAGCTCATTCTCTTCAAACAGACTCATAAATAGAAAAGTGAAAGCCAAGTAAATTTCCCACTATTGGGGTTGGGTCCATGTTCCTCTTCCACAAAAATCTATTCTGTTTTTTCTTCTCTCCATCTCTTTAAATAAATAGAAGAGAAGGCCCCATCAGCCTTTCCACTGCGAACCACCCAGCAGCAGCTTCCTGTGCTGTGAGACCCCAGGCACCTGGGGGACTTTTGGCAAAGGAGAATGTGTTCTCAGATGCCCAGGACATCAGCTAACTTGACAGTGGTATCTAGCAAGGCTCCCTTGGAGGCTGCCAGGAGGTTCTACTGGGACCCACTTACCACCAACCCAGATGGGAATACCACACAGCTGAGGACCAGAGAGAGTATCTGCAAGGGACAATTAAATATAAGCCTTTGTACCAAAGGTTCTGC
The DNA here is from genome assembly GCF_028018385.1 of Neofelis nebulosa. Taxonomy (NCBI): domain Eukaryota; kingdom Metazoa; phylum Chordata; class Mammalia; order Carnivora; family Felidae; genus Neofelis; species Neofelis nebulosa. The sequence continues at coordinate 146,413,538 of NC_080785.1, read as the reverse complement.
TTGTTCCCTGAGGAAGCAGGCCCTTTGAATCTTGGACCACATTTTAAATAAATCTTCAGCAGAACTCAAATCCACTTAGCAAATGATAGCTTATTCTGAACATTTTGGCCCAAAACAGGCTACATATGAAGACAAGAAGAGAATCTTAAATCAAAGCTGTGTTCGAGGGACTACACAGAGAACCTTGCCAATTGCTGTTTTGCTTCCTGGCTACCATTAAAAATGTATTGATTTTTGCTAACTCATATACCTGTGAAAACATGCCCCCATTATTTTGAGAGGAAGGCAGTTTAGGGGGAAGGCAAAGGTGAGAAGAGAAAGCTGACAACTTACCATTCTGATACAGCTAAAAAAAAAAAGAAAAAGAGGTTTTGAACTTACTCACAATTTCAAAATGCAGAATGGAATCTCCACCACATCCCCAATTAACTACACAGGGCACCCCATATTCAGGGAAAGCTCCTGTGTTCCTGACGCTGAACTCCTAGATTCAGATCCCAGTATATACATTAGCACTTTTTAATCATTAACAGGAAGGACAAAGCCCTATGAAACTGCAGGCTGAGGCTGCAGACCGTTTTCCCATTCAATTAAAGGAATGGCTTCCAGTCCTGTATTATTTTAGTATATGAAGTCGCTTGGCTCAAACATCCACTGACAACTCTTTTTTGTTCTCAATGAATGCACTTTTCAGGGTTTTTAAAAAAGCATTTTATCCACCCGTGACGGATATTAAGCCAACTTTTTTTTTTTTTATCTTCAGTCAGTCTAAACAGTTAATTGCTTTGATAAATGGCTTCTTATTTTAGGAATCACCGCAGTCATATTAATTATAAGGGCTTGTTTGCATAAAACTAAATGGACCTAAAATACTCACACTAGAAAACACACATAGGATCACATCTGTCAGATAGCATCCTATGCTATTAAAGCAAACCAGAGGCAAACTGATTTTCTAAATGCTTCGCCTTTAGCCCAATTTTAAGGCCACCTCCTCCCTGCAGGGAATAAGTTCAATGATACATTTAATATACAGAATCTGAATGCGAGCAATACATTTAAGATTTTTTTTAAGTTTCTAGGTTGAGATCTGAAGCATGTGCTTTTATATCAATTGCCAAAATCACAATGTAAATTGGATCACTTCTAATTAAAATTCTTTTTGGTACTAAAAATAAAGCTTTTTAACATATATATCTCTATAGCCTCAGGAAATATCTATATTAGGAAAATTAAAACCTTATTCACTTCCAACAGATCCAGCATCCGAAAGAGGACAGTATTTAGTTTGATGCTTGGGCCATGTGAATTGTGGCTTACGACACTTCTAACAGTTACAAGAGTTTTGAAGTTTAAAAGGATATAAATGACTCAGCTTTCCTCATCCACTTTTGAGAAACCAAAATAAGTGTTCTGCTTCTATTTTAAACAAAATGCTTTTTAGAAAAAATCAAGTGTTCAGAAAACACGGAGGCGTCTTTGATGCTTCCCTTCTGATTTGGTTTAAAAAAAGCCCAAAGCTTATAATCAGGTGTGGGGACAGCAATGAAGGCAAGCAGAAATAAAGACAAAACTTCCCCAGCCAGCACCCTACTGGAAAGATTCCCCTCCTTATCAAGCCGGTCAGTAAACCCTAAAGCCTTTTTCCAGAAGAATAATGGACCTATATTTGAAAATATGTGAAATGGTTTCCTACCTATCTGCATAACCCTGCCAAAAACAGAGGTGTTATCCACGGTACTGCAATTCCACCTTCGATGTCGGAATTGATACTGGCATTCTTTGATGCCTGTCTTCGCGCCTTCTCCGATGTACTGCATGTGGTCCTGATACAAGTGGCACAGTTTCTTCTGTCCTTGAGAAAGTCCTGCCAGTTGGCTGCAGAGAGGCTGTGCTCCTATGATATATACTTCTGACATCTGAACAGGGTTATTCATACCTAGCGACCTAAAAAGGGGGGGGGGGGGAGATGTGCATTCAAGATTTACGTGAACTCTCGAGGTAGGCCCCCTGAAAGCATGTCAGCAATACATGGTTTTAAGCACACAGATGCTTTTTCTCTCCTGCTTGTCCTCATGACAAAGTATGAGGAGGGCTTCATAAAACTTCTCTGTTTAAACTGCACTCAGAAAACGGAGGTATTGTAGTCCCCACCCCGCCATCTGGCTCCTCAGCTACGTTTTCACTCCCTTCCTTGCCCTCCTTGCCATATACCTGAACCAATATTTCCGAAATGCGCTCAGAAAAGGGGGAAATGGCGGTTTTGGGGAAGGGCCTCTGACATTAGAGAAAGTGACTCACTTTGCCCCACAAATTGGACCGATCTGCCTTTGCAAATGTATGAATGCCGAAAGTAGACACAATTAGACACGGGGAGGAGATAGAGGTTCCTTCTGACTGATGGAAGGATGCTGAGGCAAATATAGAGACTGGAGAAAATTCACCGTGTTCTGGACATTTTAAAAGGGCTCCTTATGTGATTGTGAAAGACCCAAGACAGGGTATCCAGTGAGTACAAGTCATGTTTGACAGTCAGAAAAACGCTGTTCATTTACAGGGAAAAAATATCCAGAAGGCCGTCAGAAATAATCCCCTGGATATACTGCAGTCGATCTACAAGGCCCCTAACCAGAAAGAAACCCTCATTTAGGGACATTTGACTACTTCAAGTTAACTTCCTTTTGATCAAATTTCCAGCGCAAATACTTCCCCACTTGGAGTTTAGCTGTCTTCCTACAACTCTGCCTACTTCAGACCCTGAAGGTTAATAACCTCAAGTGACAGAAAATAAAAGCTGGAACTCACTTTTACTACCCAGAGGTGGCAAAAAGTAAATTTTATAGATGGGCTTACAATTATTAGAGAAGTGAATTTTGGTTCCCTTTTATTACGTGATGTACTACAAGCATACATCTGAACAAGGGCCTCATAGAGAAAAGCGAAGATTTATAGGTTCCCATTCCCTATAGAGCTAAAGATAAGCTTGACAATATTAACAAGTTAAAAGAAAATTCTGATTTCCAGATATATAAGGTAAAATATATTATATACATATGCATGAGATAAATGGACTCAAATTCACGATTCAGCTCTGAAAACTGCAGCATCATACAAATGAATCTTTTAAAAAAATTAAAATAAAATAAAGAATATGTACTTAAAAGGAACTTACCACCAAGAATTGGCTTCTATTACAACCTGGGCGAAGGAGAAAAATATGGCCAAAGCCATTAGGAAGAACTTGGAAGACATTGCACTTCCAGCCATCCCCAAAGCAACTCCTGGGCTTAATATTCCAATCGCCTTCTGGAGAGGGAAGAAAGGAGCAGATGTTTATTGCCTCTCAGATAATTTTCAAGCATACAAGTTTAAACAACGGAAGCATCCGGGGTCTCTTAAGTTTACTGTTGATTGCGCTTCTCCTCCGTGAGTTTTTTGATGGCAAGATATAGGCAGTTTCTTTTTCCAAATTAATCCACCCACGCAACCTCACCAGGAAATCTGATTTCGCTGGGATCCTGCGCGCGGGGCACGCCAGCGATTACAAACATGTCTCAATGCTGTTGAGTCAAAGCCCCGGTGCCAAGCGCTGCCTCTTTCCTGCTTGTTCGCTTCCCGCACCCCCTCGCTCCCCTCTAGTCCGCGCTGTGCTGGGTCCTTCCTCGGAAGGAATTCACTCGGGAACCCGCCGCCACCCTCGTCCGCTCCCCAACCTGGGCCAAGCAACAAGTGGAGCCGGAATTAATTCCATGGGCGAGAGCAGCGCGAAGGCGAGTGGAGCGCACCACCGGCGGCTGCGGAGGAGGCGGGGTGGCCGGCTCAGGGGTGGGGGAGTGGGGGTTGGACGCGGGAGGGAAGGGCAGGGGGTGGGGGGCGAGGCCCCGGGGAGCTGCGTGCGCGAGAGTGCCCAGCTGGGAAATGCAGCTCGGAATTAACAGCGTATGTTTCATAATCAGTTTACAGGCCGCTTTGGGGGAAGCCACTTCCAGAGGGGGAAGGGCAACCGGGGTTTCCTTAGGATACTCTTCAGCCAGACTGGAGTGGGGAGAAGGCGATGGGGGGGCACTAGGGATAACGGGGAGAGAGATCGGCTCTCTCAACCAAGGAAACCGGAAAACTGTGCCCCCTCCTTTGCCTGCGGGCTCCTCCTCGGACTCAGTGTACCCGAGAGAAGGGATAGCACCCCCGAGGAAAGAAGAGGGTCCGGGTCCCACTGTCCTAGGTGAGGATCCCTTCCTTGCCTTCCCACAAGTTCTGATTTTTTCATTTCACTCTCCCTCCCGCCACCCCCCCTTCTGTCCCCACTCCTGACAGCTGCCACGGAGAAAGAGGAAAGGAAGCCAAGGGCGACTCCAGTTTCCTCCGGTTATGGTCTGGTGTTGTCGGCCACTTCGCCATCGCGCCACAGTGAGCCTGCCCTTAGAACACCCCCACCCCACCTTCCAGCCCAATTCAGACTCGGTTCGGTAAGTCCCGGACGGTGAGGGTGCAGGGCGAGGCCAGAGCCGGTTCGAGCGAGCCCTAGGCGGGGCCAGAGATGCGCCGGCTTCCGCGGCGGCTGAGCCCCTGGATTGCAGGGCACAGAGGGCCCAGGCGGTGAAGGTTCCCGTCGTGAAGCATTTCGGGGGCGGGGGGCGGCCTTGAAAGATTTCGTTGCCGTTCCTCCCCACTGGTGACTTCTCCACCTGTAGGCGGCGGCGGCGCGAGACAGTGGCGGGTGCGGGTGGGAGGAGCGGGTTTCCAAAATCCTCTTTTACATTTCTGATTAGGGTAGCCCGCTGCACCGCCCGCAGCCCCCAGGGAGCCCTTTCCTCGGGAAAGGAAAGGTGAGCCGCCTTGGGCAGCAGAAGGTCCTGGAACGTGCGCCGTCAAAGGGGCAGAGAGGACCTAGGCGGCCTTAGAAACACTTAGGGGCCCAGGAGCGTGCCAAGGCTTTTCCCAGCCCGCCGTCCTTTGGACCAGGACAGCTCGGGGCTTCTCCGAGAGGAAATGTTTATGTGGTCCCCAGTGCCCGCTAGCCAGCGCTCTGACCCCTTGGCCCATTTGTTCTCCAAACACCGCAAAGCGAGGGGCGCATCCCGGAGAATAGAAACCTGGGATTTCCCCAGCCTAGGAGAGAGAAGGCTCGGTCTCCCTCCCCACCCCCGCCCGAAGTGTCAAGTTTCTTCTAGGGGAGGGGGTGGGCTGCGAGGTCTGCCTTCGCGCGCGGCCCAGGCTGCAAAATCGACTCTCCCCCCTCGGCGGACAAGGCCGCGCGCGCACACACACACAACACACTCATGCACATTCACACAAACACATGCACAGACACACGCACCGGCGTGCTTCCGAGACACCGGCGGAGAAGACTGCTGGCCGCGCGCACTTTCCGAGCTTCCCGACGGGCGGGGCGTGGGGGGCGGGGCGCGCGGGCAGCGGAGAAATTGATAACAGATTCGGCGGATTACAGCGGATCTCTTTGTTAGAGGCGAAGCCACACAAACCGAACCGACTTTGGGCCGGAAGACCCCGGGGAGAGTCCGCCCGTTCCCAGCTAGGAGTGGGCCATTGGGTCTACGAGACTCTGTCTCCCCAGCTCCATACTGGGGATAGGCCAGCTGTGTCCCAAAGGGGATCGGGCAGGAGAGCCCCGCGAGTCGCGTCTCCACTTAACCCCGCGCGCTTGCCCGGAAACACCTTGGCCTTCCTCCCGCTCCAATCCCCATGCAACCCCCAAAAAAGGCCCCACAAGTTTGAAGCACTGAAAGAACCCACAGCCAAGTAATAAATACATCGACTTTGTGGGGTAAACACCCCTGCCTGTTTACCAAGAGATCTGATCCGAAAAGACCGTAGGAAACGAGACCTCTCTGGACACTGTCACACCAGGGCTAAAACAAAAGTTCTGCGCAGAGACTGAGTTTACCAAAGAACGGGCTGAATGTTTTCGGACACTTCCAGGGCCCGGCGAAACTCACTAATGTACGGATCCTCAGAATCTGTTCCTAGGGTGTGATGGGGAGGGGGATTTCGGGTACTTGAGACGTTCTAGCGCAGGGGAGGGGTGAGGTGGGGGTAGGGCGTTCCTGCGCCCTTGTTTCCAAAGTCAGAGCAGCTCAACGCAGTGGTGCTTATTCGATATCTCCTCCAAAGCCTTCGCATTGGATTGAGGTGTGCCTAAACCTTCTTTATCAACTGGGGTGCCCGCGGGGGGGGGGGGGGCGGGGGTGAAGAGGGGTGAGAGAGGGAAAACCACCCTGGTTAGAAGAGGTTCCTGGGTCACAGAAAGCTTCCCTACCACGCACAGCACCCAAATCCTCGGCCCCACCGCCCCTAAAGAGAAATTCCGCAAAGGCAGGGAGAAGATTCTCGACCCTTGGCCACTGGTGCTACCTCACTCGGTCTGGGCATGCCCTTCCACTAGGCTTTTTGCGTCCAGAGTGCCCCCCCCCGCCCCGCCCGCCCAAGTCTGTGAAAATGGAAATGATGAGGGAGACCAGCGAGGAGTCTGAAATGTATGACCTGGGCTCACGGTGGCTAAAAGGATAGGACACTCCAAGAATGCCAGCTCTTGGTGGGAAATAAACTTTGCCTTCCCCACTGTGATCTCTCCTTGAAGGAGAGAAACAGAAAATTGAGGAAGATAAAAGGCATCAACCACAGCATTGGGACGCCCTGCTCCAGGAAATGCGGAGAGAAGCGGAGTGGATAAGGATGAGCAAGCCCAGGCGGACAGGAGATCTGCTTTGGGGGAGCAGGCAACGAGGGAGCACTCCCTCACTCCCCTAGCCTGGGCGCGGGGTGTCCCAGGCCGCCCCTCGCGGGCGGACACTGCCAAAGAACGGTGTCTACTGCGCTCCAAGTGTGTGGTGTGTGTAGGGGGTGGGGGGTGTAGGGAAGCCAGACAGAGAAGGTGGTGGGAGCTCCTTGCGCCCAAATCAGTGCAAGGATTGCCCAGGCTCAGGACTGAACCGCAGGTCCCATAACAAGGACTCTCCAAAGGCAGAATTGTGGCTAAGCCCAGCTGTGTTCCCTGTCTCCCCACTTCCATCCCCTGGACAAGTCTCTCCAGACTTCAAGCCTCTCTCTTTCTCCTCGCACACACGTATCACTTCCACCTTCTCACACAGGTTGTCTAACTCCTAGCACAGATTCTCAACTCTATCCAGAAGAAGAACATAGTGTCCAGTGGAAGGAGAAAAAACTAAAGATCAGTTCAACCCCTATCCTTCACAGAGGCAGTTTGAACTCCACTTTTTAATAGACGAAGAAATTGAGGTCGAGAAAGAGAAAGCAACACTTGTCACCTCCCACTGACGGCACTGGTGAGAGCGCAGAAGCCGGACCCTAGGCCTCCTAGGGCGACGCTCCCGTTCCTTCACCCTGTGAGGAGGTAAACCCTTCCTCCACACGGCCCAGCCCGGTTTGCTGGATCGGACCTCTGGCCCCTTCCGTGCGGCGGCGGCCGCGCATTGCAGCTTGTCCTCTGGGAGTCTTGGAGAGGCCCTCCTGGGAGGGGAGAACCTGGTGGTCGGGAAGGACCAACGGAGCCAGAGGTGGGAGGGAGAGGAGAGCGGCTGCCTGCCGGCCCCAAAGAACAGACTCCCAGGTGTCCTACCTCAAGGCAGCCAACAGGGGGCAGTCGGCACCGCACGGCGAGGATGAAAAGGCAGCGGGACAAGCAGAACTCCGCGCGCACGGTGCTAATAACCCCTTGTGCACCGAGGCGCTCCGGTGAGGGAAGGGAAAGAACTAGGGACTCTCCGGCCAGTCCTCCTGGGGAGGGTCCTCCTTTGTGGGGCCGGGCGGGACTAAGGCTAGTAAGCCCAAGACCCGAGAACAACTGACCCTTTACTCCCCCCACACACAGGGCACGGATCTACACACTCGGGACAGAATTTCCGCGGCCTCTCCATCGCTTGCGCGCACTCAGCATTGCCCCCTCGGAACTCCCCTGGCAGAGGCTTTCTAGAAACGAACTCTCCATTATCAGGCTGGAGCAGCCTGAATATTGGCGGGAGGGCAGGGTCTGTAGGTGTGATCCCAACCCAGCCTCCAAGTGACTTCCCAAACATCGAGTTGTCCATTTAAAGACGCAAGAGGAGAAGGCGCCCCGATGCCAAACTGGAATTGTAAAGTAAAACAAGGCCGCGGGGTCTCCGGGTTTCGGGTTCTTTTTAAACTTTTTTTTGGTGGGGGATGGAGGGGGGATTTGTTTGTTTTCGAAAATATTTTACTTCTAATTCCAACCTTATTTTCAAGAAAAGTAAAACAGATCAAGAAGAGTGGAAATAAAGATCGAAGCTTGGAGGACAGGGATAGGAGAAGTTGTTTGCAAAACAGCAAGTTATATTGCAGGAAGAAATGTTAACTTTTCGCAAAAGTGAACTCCCGGTGACCCTCAGAGTGTGTGACTCGGCTTTAACATACAACTGACAATTAAAACAAACAAGAGTTCACAAACTGCCTCCCGCCCGCTCTCCCAACGCGGAGGCCCAAATGTTTCCAAAGGACAGGGCAGATTCCGCGCAGGGGGCCGGGGTGCTCTCTCCCAGCGGACGGGATTAGAGCCACCACTGCCAGCACTCCCCGCCCCCATCACCGCGGCAAAGTGCCTGAGCTCACCCAGTGGCGGCTAATAATGCTAATAACGCGACCCGGCTCCCGCGCCGGGGTGCGCGCTGGCCCCCCACCAGGCACTCTTAAAGGCACACGGCCTGCAGCTCTAGGATTCCCTGGCCGCGACGAGGCTGCAACCTGGCCTCCGGCAGCAAAGGACGAGAGAAGAGGGGGCGGTGCACGGCTCTGGGGTGTCGGCTCCTAGTCCTGCTGCCCAGTCTCCCGACCAAGGAGTCCTCCTCCCCTTTCCGAGCCCCGGCCACACACCCTCTCGGTGCCCGCGCAGTGGGCAATCCGTAAATATTTGTTGAATTGAATCATTATCCTGTTACTGAAATATACATAGTAAATTACACTGGTGTTTCTCAGGGCAAAAGGAAAGTCATCTGTGAACCGCTTTTTTCTGTCCTGGCTCATCCTCACTTTTTTTCCCCCCAAAGTCTAAAAGGTTTGCAGAACTTTTGGTGGGACAAGAAGTCTCCCGAGAGATAGGCAGTGCGCGAAGGGGTTGGGGCGTGGGCGAAGGGGTAGAGGTCCCTGCCAGCTACGCAGGAGTTCCAGCTTTTAGAGGCAGCAGGAGAAATGGAGGGATAAGGAAGAGGTGGGGGGGGGGGAGGGGGGGTCAGTTAACTTCCAAAAGAAAAAAAGTAAAGAAAAAAAAAGTGGCGAGCGTCGGCAGCGCACAGAACACCTACCTTCATGGCGAGGGGGAGGGGACGCGGCTGCGGGGAGGAAGTCGCCACTAGAGCGAGGGCAGCCGAGGAATCCGAGCGGAGCGGCCGGGTTAAGCCTGGGGGGACGATCCGGCGCAGAGCTTCGGGCTCCTCCTGGGCGCGTCCGGCAGGCGCAGGAAATCACAGGCGAAGCGGTCACTGACGCCCAAGTTTGGGGGCCCGAGCCGGAGCAGCGCCGGGATGCGCCAGGGAACCGAGCGGGCGCCGAAGCCCGTCGGCCGGTAGCAAAGGCAAAGCCGGGCCGGCGCGCAACAAGGGAGCCGCGGGTCCGGCGAGGGCGTGCAGGCGACTGTTCCGCGGCGAGGCGCTCCCTCTCCAACGTCCATCAGCGACGGCGGTAATTAGGGCTTTCCAACCCCAAATGTGGGCGTGATTGTGCAAAAGACTTTACAACAAATAATAAAAAAAAAAAAAATTCTTCACAAGAGGGTGAAAAAAAAATGCCCCCACTACTCAACTCTGGCCCTAGGCGGGGGCGGGGGCGATCCGCGCGCCCAGGTGCCCCCAGTTCATTCACACCACGGATTCTGCAAACTCCTGGCGGCTCACGCCTCCCGATCTCCAGCTCCTCCTCTCCAAGTCTGTGGCCGAAACGTCTGCTTCCAGGCGCTGATCCTGCGGCCGCGAGTGAGTGTGTGGACGTCTGTGTACACACACAGACACACACCCACACACCCCCCCCCACCCCCCCCCCCCACACGCACACACTGAATCTTTGGGGCCACAGAACAATCAGGCGCGCAGGGCTTTTTCTCCAGGAGATGCCGCTGAAAATGCACAAGTCGCCATCGGAGCTACAAGAGTCAGCGCCAACTTTTGTCCTTTCATTTTACGGTTTGGCAAAAAGGGGGCGCAAAATGGGTAAAAGTCGTCCCCCGAAAGTTCTGCGCGCGGTGGGATCGGGGGGCGATGGGCGATTGCCCCAGGGGAGATACTGGCTCTCCCCACCCCCCCCCCCACTCCCTTCTTTCTTCGGGTTAATCCCCGTCTTTTCCCCGCCTTTCCTGGGCGAAGGGCGAAGAGGGGCGAGGGCACCGCGGGCGTGGGGCTGGGGAGGGGCGAGGGCCAGGGGCTCCGCGGCGGCTGTTCAGTTCTGGCGGTCCATGGCCGGCGTGGCTGCCCACCTCGTTTGGCGCCGGGGCCCCAGGGGCGGGCGAGCTTGCAAGCGGGCGGCGGGCGGTCGGGGGCACGGCGCGGCGGCGGCGGCGGCGGGAGGAGCTCGCTCGGCGGCGGCCGCACCGAACCGGACTCTGGGCGGCGGAGGCGGCGCCTTGGAGCTTGCAGCAGCCTTCCACGCGATCCTGTGCCCCGCAGACTGACTGACCGCGGGGACCGTGTCCCCCCCGCCCCCCCCCCCCCCCCCGGCCCTCCTCGCCAACTGCCTCACGCTCTCTCTCCCTCTCTCCGGACTCTTCTTTTCCCCTGCAGTTTTCAGAGGGGGGAAAAAAAAGAATTTTTTTTTTTTTTTTTAAGTTGCAGAACCAAAGGCGGCTGGAAAGAGAGAGGGAAGGGGGGAGAAAAGAAAGAAAAAAAACAAAAAAACAACAAAAAAAAAACCCCCTCAACTTCGCCTTTGCGCATGCGTGGTGAGACCGGCCTATGACAAACTCCGCAGGATTTTAAAGCCGTACCAAGGCTGGGGTGCAGGGGGGGCGGAATACGCTCCCTGATCGAGCCCCCTTCCCTGGGCTCCCCATCCCCCAGGCATCTGCCGAAAGAGAGAGATTCATTCCGCAGCCGCTGCCTGCCTGCCTCCTGGCCGTCTGCGCTCTTCCAAAGCCTCCGACCCTTGGGAGGCTGAACCCCAACTTTCCGGTCTGGACCCCTTGGCTCGCCTGTCCCAGGCCGCTCCCACTGGGGCTGCAGGGGGCCTGCTGCCCCGGGCACGGAACCTCTGGGAGGACCTCCTCCCCATTCTTATCCCTGGGGGAGGGTCCCCTAAGCCCCGGGGCTGGAGACTAGGGTAGACGCACACCTCCTGCGTCGCTCCAGTGTAGTAGATTTGGGCACTGGGGTGTTCGATTGGGCCTCTGGCTGAGACCCAGGGCACCCAGACGCGGGGTGTAGTGCTGCCTGGTGAATCTAGGTGGGTGCCCTCAGATGAGAAGCCGCCGAAGTTCCGCAAAACAGAGTTCCAAGCACTGGAGCTTCTAGACACTTGCAGACACCTGTGGGTGTCCCCCCCACCCCGGACAGGGTTGGTGGATGTGTGGCCCCCACGTCCAGCATGCCAGGAGCGCCACCACCAAACCATGCCTCACAGTGGAGCACAATTCTTATTCTGAGTCCTCCCCATCGTCTAGACACCCGAGGAGGTAGAAGATACACCACACACACACACACACACACACACACACACACACACGCACGCACGGATTCAATTTCTGACAACCAGCAGCATGCACTTGACCTTAAAGCAAAAACTCCATAGCCTGGGTACTTCTGGGTGGTGACTGTTTTGTTTTGTTTCTTCCATCCCCCATTCCCACCCTTGGCTGACCACCCCAGGTCGCGCTGGGAGAGGGTCCAGAGACGCTGTCCCACCCTTCCTGGTCCCTTCCTGAACCTTACTCCTCTCAGCTGATGGGACTCCTTCCCAGCGCTGGCTTCCTTTTGCTAGGCAGCAAAATGGCAGTATGGGCTTCCCACAAACTGAAAGAGATGCCCTCTCTCCCTCTGGGCTTGCTTTCTTTAACCAAGGGTGCAGGCAGCCTTGAGGAGGGGGAGCCCAGGGTCATCAAAGCTCCTCTTGAGACACCTCCCATTCATCTCCTGGGTCCCCTTTCCCCTCACCTTTAGGCCTTGACCACATAACAATGACCTATGGGTGGTTTCCAGTTTTCCATCTGGTCTGAGATGTGCCAGTTCCAGGGGAGAGTCTAAACAAGAGGGATCTGTGCCTGGAAAACCTCCCCTGGGCAGCTCCCCTCCCCATTTCCCCTTCTCCCTTCTGGGTTTTAACCAGTAACTACAGCTTGGGAGTCTCCTGGCCAAAGGAGGCAGGCAACCCAGCGATGCCCAGAGGCACCAGTTCAGCGACCCAGTTCACATCTGGAGGCACTGGGAAGTGGCAGGAAGTGACTTGTTGAAGAAGGAAGCTCTCCTGGGGTGCTGAAGCCACTCCATGCCTGAGTGTCCCTGAGTCCACATAGATGAACTTACTGCTACAAGAGAAAGGACACTAACTTGTTCTACCCCTACAGTCTGTCCAGAAACTCTGGCTATCTAACACAGACCTTTTTCTAAAATTTGCTATATTCTCAATTATCTGGATTATTGCCTGCTTTTCTCCAGTTGCCTTTGCTTGTGTAGACACAGCCCCGGTAGTTTTCACTGCCTGCTTTGCTGTCTTTCCTCTAGAGGACAGTAGTGTTAGGCAGTGGTTGAGTGCAGACTCTGAAGTTGCAACCCTCCTAGGCTACTTTCTAGCTGTCAAGTCTCACACAAACTATTTAGCCTTTTAGTGCCTCAAAATCCTCTTAAACACACAAATAAACACACAAACACACAAACAAAACACAGAGAAATATAAGGACCTGTGGCAGGGGTGCAGTGAAAAGGAAATGGATGACCTTGAAAATCAGGGACATGGCAAGAATGAACGGTGAGGGTCATGGAGTACCCAGCATGGGTCACTTCCCAGACGCTCCATACCTGCTCTTCAGAAAGCAGAACTGGACCTCATGTGACAAGACTGTTTATAATCTTGATTTATTCCAGTTACAGTGAATGGCCACACTTTTCACTGAAGAAATGGGAACAGCATTGCATTATTAGGTACTTCCCCAGATTTCACTGGGGCCTTCCACAAATTAAATAATTATATGCCCCCATTTTATCATTCAAAAAAATTCCAAAATTTTCTGACACACCGATCTGGCCCCAAGACTTCAGATACAGGATTGTGAGTTTCATCTGAAGATACTAATGATGTGTGTGCTGAGACTACACCCCACAGGGTGCTGGAAGCTCTGTAACAGTATCTTCCATGGCTAGAACGGTGGTGCTCAGAACAGTGCCTGGCACCTAGTAGGTGCCCAAAAATATTTGTTGAATGACCAAACGAATGCATGAATGGATAAAAGTGTTATTTCCAGAGAACGATGTCAAAGGGAACCAACTGGAAATCCATTTTAAGCCTTCAGTCCGCAGGGTGCTTCTCTGGAAAACCAGGCTCGGTTCTAAGAGCCAGTCCATTTCTGGGTGTTGGTGGACTTGCCTAGGGGGTGAGCAGACGGTTGAAAGAAGGGAAACCAATGCCTCTCCATCCCCACCTTCAAAGGTTCTTGTTCAATCCACCTCCAATTTGTGGAACTCCCTGTTTCCCCTTGCAAACCCCATGTGCATTTGGGTGTGTGCACTCAGATTGAGTCATCTGCAGGCACAATAGCAAGGCATCACCATGCTCCACTCATTAAAAATGCTTTTGATTCTGTGGAACAAATAAATCAATAGTTTTGGCTGCTCTCCCAACAGGGTTATTTCACCAAAACGGAGCTCAAGATAAGGAATTTACGAACGATCGCATCCCCTATGCTGCCTTCCCCAGAGTGGGAGAAAGCAGCGCCTGGGTTGTCATTCTGGGAAAATCGACCCCCCTTTTATGCCCAGCAAATAATATTTTATGGCCCTGGGTTTATGGTGGTGTTTTAATGATCCACTGTAGAAAGGGGTTTTCTCTCCAGTCACTAGAATTTGTTAAGAAGGGCTGGAGGCCATAAAAGAGGGGTGGGCCCTAGGGACAAACAGACTCCATCTTCTGAAATAAACTAATAAAGCACCCCAAGATGTTTACTCCTTCGCCTCAGAGTCAAGACCAGCCGGGCTGCCTGCGAGGGGCCCACAGATGGAGCACTAAACAGAACAAAGAGGCCGGAAGGGGGTCGGGGCTTCCTCACCACCACATGGCCACAGTCAAAGTAATACCGTCGCATTGTGATGCCACCAGCCCCTGGGCTGCGGAGGACAGGGACCGCCTTGAGGTTGGAGGACAGTTTTGGACACCGGCCTGACTCAAGCTCTCCTTGTACTGTGTTCCCCTCACTGAGAGCCCTCTTTCTTTTTATCATCAATGGTGCTTTACAGGAGGGCGGTGGGAGGAGGGGGGGTCTGAATGGATACTTTCGGCTTTTTTTTTTCTTTTAATTTTAAGGGGCATCAGGGCCAAACAAACCTGAGTCTGAATCCCAGCTCTGCCTCTCGCTGACTGAGTGGTCACTTCCCCTTCTGCGCCTCAATTTCCTCCCCTGTAGAATGGAATATATTAGAGATGTTCTAACAATTGATGTTCCAAAGGCCCCTGTAGATAGCTGTTGTGATTATTTCAACACTAGGAATGTCTGTCCCGGGGGCCCTGGGTAAAATCCGGAGACAAAAAAGTTGCCTCAGGAGGGGTGGGGGAGGGGTCCAGGAAAAGAGGAGAAATGTGAGAGGCAGTTATAGGATTATCTGCAGTGTCTGCATGATAGAATCCAATAAGTATGAGGCTGATAAGATAATAATGACTAATGAATAATAGTAACAATTGCTGGGGACATTGTTTGAGCTTTTACTATGCACCAGATGCCGCCTGTTTGAGCTCTTTATATTCATTGATGTGTTTTATCCTTATTACTTCATGAGGTAAATCCTATTATTATCTGCATGATATGGAGAAAAGGAAAGGTTTAAAGAGGTCACAATTTCTATAAACTCAAGCTGTTTTAGTGTCCAAAGCCCAGGGTATGAACCCTGGCAATCTGACTCTAAATAACAGACTTAACAACCACACTTCATCTACCTATAGAGACAAAACTCGTTTTTAAAAGGCATCTTCCTGGTTCCCCAAGTGTGCCCACACTTTCTCCTTGGGCCTCTCCCATATAAAGCTTACTTTCAGTGGAAAGAGTCTCTCCTGAAAGCTTCTGATTCACTCCCATAAGCACTAAACATGAATACCGGCAGAATCAGCCACACCAATCGGCCTGTGGAAGATTTGTCCTTTCTTCGTTAATCAGCTTACTATGAAGTCTTGACCTTCCGCCCTTAATTTACCACTACCATCAGGAACCACAGCATCCATACTGGGCAATCCGCCTTAAATTCTGACCTCATGTGGAGCAGTGTCCCGTGAATTCCCCATTATCTGGAACGAGTTTGGTCTGGTGTTCCTCCTGTGTTATCCCTGAAGCATGGGTGAGGAAGTGAGGTCTCTCTCACCAGGGCAGCTCAGAGATATCATTCCCCTGTTTAAAGTCCTTCAAGGACTCGCCAGTTTATCGGATAAAGTCAAAACCAGTCCCCACCTGCCTGCAAGGCTCATCAGAATGCATCTTCTGCATTTGCTGTTCCCTCTGCCTGAAAAGCTGTTCCTCTGATCTGGGTACTTCACACTATGCAGGTCGCCACCTCAGCGTGCATATTAACTTAACGTAGCCCCTGCTCCCCCTGCCGATGATCCTCTGTATGATTTTCTTCTTTCATCCTGACCTAAAATTCTCTGACTTCTTTTGCATGCATGTTTATTTATTTTCTGTCTCCCCTCACTAGAATGTCAGCTCCAGGAGAGCAGGGATCTTGTCTGTCTTGTTCAGACCTATAACCTCTAGTAATTGGCACAGAGGAAGTGCTCAGAATAAATGAATAAATGAATGAATGAATGAATGATCATACCCATAGCCCTATAACTGCTAAGCAAGAGCTTCAACCCTGGTAATCTGACTCTAAATAGCAGGGGCTTAACCACCATAATTTATCTACCTATAAAGAAAGGAAAACTGTTTTTTGAAAGGTGTCTCCCTAGTTCCCTAAATGTGCCCACACTTTTTCCTCTGGCCTCCTCCACACAAGGCTTACCTTAAGTGGAAGGAGTCTGATAAGAGAAATAGTTTTCCTCTGAAGAAAGACAGTATTCTATTACTCTCCCTTCTTGTCATACTGTTTCTTCTGAAAAGTTTTCTCTTAACTGGCATTTTCTCATAAAAGACAGCTGAGATGCTCAATCTTGTTATCCATCCCGTGTTCTATGTGGGCCAGTGGGCATCTAGATACTGGGTTTAGAATGCACATTAACCATTTCTGGGGGGACACAATTCCATTTAGTAACATAGAAAGAAGTTGACTTTCTCATCTGAGAGGAGAAAATGCTGGAATTTTTATTTTGCCTTATTTTATTTATTTATTGTCCACAATTTTCAATATTGCGTGCCTAAATCTGTGTGTTGGGATTTGGAAATCTGATTTAGTAGTTTCATTATTACTTTTGCTCCCAAACAACGCATTATCCAGCCACACTCCTGGGTATAAGCTCTTCAGCCAAGTTCCTTTCTCTGGAAGAGGAATCTAGAAAAGTATAATATTTTTCAAATTTCTCGGACTTAGACATGCTGTGAAGCTGACTGGAAGAAAAATAAAATCTCATTAGACAGCATCTAGATAATGAGCAGATTTGGTTCTAACTAGAGTCTAATATAGATCAAACCTATCCTTTCTAGATAAGAAGGAATGAAGAGTCTTTCTTTTTTTTTTTTTTTTTTAAGAGTCTTCCTTTCATGACCACCTACTAGGAGGGCACATTTGGATGTGTGTTAAATTTTTCCCAAAGAAGAAAAGTATATCAGGGCATCTCAAAACTCCTTAAGAATATGAAAATCTAGGGGCACCTGTGTAGCTCATTCGGTTAAGGGTTCAACTCCAGCTCAGGTCATGATCTTGTGTTTTGTGAGTTCAAGCCCTGCATCAGGCTCTGTGCTGACATCTCAGAACCTGGACCCTGCTTCAGATTCTGTGTCTTCCTCTCTCTCTCTCTCTCTCTCTCTCTGTCTCTCTCTCTCTCTGTCTCAAAAATAAGTAAAAAGAATATGAACATCTTTGTTAATTTCAGCTATGTAATAATTTTTTATATCAAACTAATGATGGAGAAAAATTTTAAGCCATACATAATAGCAAAATATCGAAATAAAAAAGACAAGAGTTTCACCATTTGGTCAATTACTTGGTCTTCCTGACATCAAGCTGTGCACAAACCATCCAGGAAGCTGAGGGCATATTTTTACTTTTCAAGAATGTTCTGACTGATCATAGCACTTACACATCTTACTGAATTTTAACTGGAGCGACTCTAATATGATTTTTTTTCTTCTGTGCAAATATTCTCAACCTCCTTAAAAGAGACTGCAAATAATTCTAAATAGCCGAATTAAATCCCAAGTCCTTTTAATTTTGTATACTTTGCTGTTATAATCTTCAATGCTTAATAAAGTGACACTGTTATGACTTCCCAAATCTGTCTCAATAAATCAGCGAATTTCAGATAAAAGCTTCTTACTCAGTTTAATCCTTAATTCAGTGATCTATAAGTGTCCATTAAGGTCAAGTGACAATTCATTGACTTTGAAAAACATGAGAAACACTCCCAGGGCATAAAAGATCCCAATGTCACTGAATGTATTTAAAGTAAGTGGTTTTGACTTAAGCAAAGATTTCTACTTAACCCAGAAGAAAAGCAGTCACTCCTTGGAAATACCACAGAATTCAGGGACATGAAATGAATAATGGCAAAGGATTAAATTTACCTATTCCAGCCTGTACATATATCTACTGAGTATATACAGGAACATGATGGCTCCACTCACGTGTTGCTCATGGACAACCCTGTTCTTCTCAGCTCAGGAGCAAAATCCTCTCAGTCATGTAGATATGTCATAACAGAGATTAGTGGGTACACAAGCACCATCCCTCCCTGGTTCTGCGTGTTCAATTTGAGGATGTTTTCAAACATCTCTTTGCTATTTGAAAACAGCATTCAATCCATAGTGATAGCAGTATCTATTTCAAAATTCAACAACCGAAAATTAAAAAAAAATCATACATTTAGGGTCAGTTTGTCAGGAGTAAATAACAGCTATAGAAAATAAATCAAAGAGCAGTTTAACACATACAGAAAGTAATAGCCATAGGCATGACTGATAAGGTATTCATTCATTCATTCATTCATTCATTCTATTGTTTTCTCATTCAAATGTATGCATGGATTGTCTACTGTGGGTCATCAATTATTCATTCAACAAGCATTTATGGCATACCCATTCATTCATATCAAATTGGTATTGTATGTGCCAGATTATGTTGCTTTGTCCAGTACAGCCAACAGATAATTATTGAGCACTTACTAAGTGCTAGACCTTAACAGGTTCTAGAACAAAGGCTCCAATGAATGGGTGAGATGGAAACCCCCAAAATGTGTTTGTAAACATATCCTGGATGTTATTGCTACTTAGGTGACGTCATTGGGCCTGTGGCTTCTGAGTGTGTTTGGAACAGGGCTTAAAAGGCTTAAGAACCAAGTTCAACATTAGGAA
The DNA here is from genome assembly GCF_028018385.1 of Neofelis nebulosa. Classification (NCBI taxonomy): domain Eukaryota; kingdom Metazoa; phylum Chordata; class Mammalia; order Carnivora; family Felidae; genus Neofelis; species Neofelis nebulosa. The sequence goes on along the minus strand of NC_080785.1, from coordinate 146,394,868 downwards.
TTCTTCTTTGTGCTAGTTGGCCACCCTGGAAGTCCCAAGGGGGTCCAGCAGGAGAGAGGGGTTGATTCTGATCCAGTGGGTCACCCTTTGGAGACACCCCCTGTAGCCATGTCATTGCTGGGGCTCCCAAACAATGTCATCTGATAGGAAGCCTAGCAGAGGCACTTTGGCCTCTGTTTGAGGAGGCTGGTTTGAAACTGGGTGAACTTGTAGCCAAAAGTCTCTTTTCCACACTCTTGACTACTTCACAGAAATGGAATCTGCCCCCACTTTCCTCCTGAAGCAGTCACTCTAGTTCGTGCTGAGCATTTTACAATACCTAATATCATCAGACTTGACCTGAAGAGTAAGGGCTGTTATCCTGATGTCACAGATGGGGAAGTAAGCTTGCAGAGGTGACATCACTTGCCTTGGGATGCATAGCCAGGATTTAAACTCAAGCCCTGATTCCTAAGGGCAAAAGCGGAGGGTAGAGCTAGGAAAAGAAGAGGCAAGAAGGAGGGAGGAAAGCAGAGGAGAGGGATGGAAGGAAAGAAGAGGGGGGAGAGGGAGGTGGGAAGGATGAAAGATGGGGATAGAGAAGGAAATGAGGCAAAAAAGGTGCGGAGACCATTCTCCCAGAAGAGCAGTGAGAAAAGATTGTATCTGCTCTCTCCTCTTTGTCTACAGAGGATTAGCCTACAGGAAATCACACACCCATGTTTAAATCAAAATTGTAATCAATGCATGTTGCCAGAGACCCGATGAAGTTTTCACAAGGCCAAAATTAGATTGCTTCTTTTTCTGAGCAACCTCATAATGGTACATTCTTCAGTTTGCTTCCAAAGGTCACCGTCCATGGTAGAGAGTTTTGCTCAGGCCATGAACCAATGTCTGTATCTTTGAACAGTGTCCCCCAACCAGGGGTTTGATTCCCAGGTGGTTCATCTTTCTCTTCCTTTTTTGGTGAACTTTCCCCAATTATCTACTGTGTGCCAGGAATTATGCTAACCATTGGCTATGCAAAAATGAATGAGCCGTGGTCTCTGCTCTCAAGAGCTCACAACAAAGCAGGATATCCAGGCGCATGCAATAATGATGAGGAGTGTAATGCTTATTCATGCTACACAATAAGGTATGTGGGAGACAGAGCAAGGGAAAAAAGCAGGGTCAATACTAAAGAAAGGAGACAAAGGATTATGTCCAGAGATAGGGCATCAGTCTGGCTGTTCAGAGCTTTTGCCTGTCCAGCATTGATTCCTCCTTCCCCGGGTAAGAACACCTAATTCTCCCTTGAAGACTCACCTATATTCTTCTTCCGGGTCAGATGACTCCACCCTCTCACTCAAGGTGTGGACCTGTGACCCACGCATGGAGTCACATGACTTTTCTCTGATTAGACCAATGAGAGATGGTGTTGGGATCGTGTCTTGGCGGCAGTGCAGTAGGGGAACCCACCTTCCCCGGAGGTTGCTAACCTGGTTGGCTGTAAGTGTAGTCTCTGGGTGAGGGGTTGGGAAGTACCATGTGACCTAAGTGGCATGGAAAATGAAGACAGCCTAGAAGTAAGCAGAGCCCAGAAATGGAGGAAGAAGTAAGACATTAGCCTGACCGTGTTGGAGCCCTTGGATCCAGCTGTGTCTGAGGTCCACTTTACCCTCCTCACCTATCCTTTGTGAAATCAGTTTGAGTTGGGTTTTATCACTTGCAATTCAAAAGGTTCTGACAATACAATACTATTTGGTTGTTTTAGGGAAATTCACATTTAAGCACAAAAGGCAAGGTCAGCTTTACAACTTAAACAGCAAATACCTGTTCCATTCCCCACTGGGTTTGGATCAGCCCTCCAGAGTCTAAAGGAGATTTGACCTGACACCATCCTCAGGCTCCCTGGAGGCAGAGCCCCTCGTCAGCTAAGAAAAACCATGGGGAATCACCATTAACGTATGGGTGGCGTGGAGTATGAGGTGAACCGATATATAAGCCAGGTGGGAATCTTGGGAGCGCTTTGAAGATGAGCCAGTGAGGTCCAAGCCAGGAAGAGAGTACGTGAGGGGCTTTTCTTAGAGACAGAACACTCTGTGGCTAAGTGATGGATGCTGTAGCCTGTGACCTATACCTACATCTATAGGACATCTGGCTTTGACATACTTGGGACAATGAATGGGAAAATCAGCAACTGTCTTTTAAAGTTGACTCTTGATTTCTCTGGTCTCTCTGATCCTACTTCATTTGGAAACATAAATTAACTGGTTTAAGTAAGCTAAATCCATTGGGGTTTGATTTTGGGTCTTAACATCCAAATGTGCGGGTGTAGAAAGGAATTTAGATTCCCTATGTTCATTAGGAATAATATTTTAAATACCTACTTTCTCCACGTGGATTCATTAATATATTCCACACAAAAATGCTTTCTGCAAGCCTCCTGTGTACCTGCCACTGTGCTACAGGCAGGACTACTGAGGTGGGCAAAATTTAGATAAAGTTCTAACCCTCAGAGAGCCTATATATATCTTCCCTGCATAAGAGACCATCTTCTAAGTGAATATATTCAGTCAGTCAGTCACTTACTGGTTTCTTCCTTGCACCAGCTTGTATAATTATGCATATTATATATGATGAAAATAAAGGTCAGATAGCAGGGTGTTCCAGAAAAGAGCTATTCTTTGAGGGTGAATTAACTGATGAACAGAGAATACAAAAAGTAGCATGCTAAACTCCTGCTACATTTCTAAACCTCCCCCCCCCCTTTTTTTTTACCTTTGTTCAAACTGGAAAATCTATGATTTTCTTCCTTGGTTAATATAGTTGGGTAAATCTGGTTAATACAGTCTCCTAAGACTCAGGCATGATGGTCCAGTGGTTAGAGCTATACTGTCTGGTACAGTGATCACGAGTCGTATGTGACCATTGAACACCTGAAATGTGGCTCATCCAAATTAAGACAGGCTGTAAGTGCAAAATATAAACTGACTTTGAAAGCCTTAGTTTGAAAACAGAGAAAGATGGTAAAGTCTTTAATTAATAATCTCTATATTGACTAGGTTGAAATGGTAGTATTTTTGGATATTTTGGATTAAACACATATTTCTAAGATTAATTTCTCCTGCTTCTTTTTCCTTTTTTAAAAAATATGGCTACTAGCAAATTTAAAATTATGTACATGGCTCACATTATTTTCTGCCAGACATCACTGAGTTAAAACAGGACTCAGGAGTGAGAGTGAAGATTAAAATCTGGCTTCTCTATTTAATAGCTGTGTGCCACTGGATAACTTAGCCTCACTGAGCCTCACTTTCCCCCTCTGTAAAAGGGATCATTAACAGTCCCTACCTTTTTGGGCTGTTGTGGCTATTACATGAGAAAGTCTATTCATAGTGTTAGCACAATGCCTGGCATGTAGTTCCTTTTTAGTAAATGTTGGTTATCCAGTGTTGCCCCTGGAAAGTCAAGAGACTGGCTAGAGCGGGTAACAACAGAAAAATATGCTATGGGAATTTGCAATAATCTCTGACACAGAATTGTTTCCTTTTGATTTGCCATTTTCCTAAATCTAAAGTGCTCCCAACATGAGTATATCGTTAATGGATAGCCATGGCCAACCAGTCTCTTGTTTGGGCTAGGTGAGGACTGTATCTTGTTGTCATTCTTTGTGGAATGTTTTGGAAAGTACACGCAGTTACTATTACACATACTATGAATGTAGGTAGTGTTTCCTGAAAGCCGCCCATGTGTCAGACCTTGTGCTAAGCATTTTATCTACAGGTTGGGCACTCAATGGCCCAGAATCACAGGAGGGCCAAGAGATTTGCTTAGGGTCCCCTGGCCAGAAATCGGCAGAGACAGGACTCAACCCAAGTCCGTCTGACCCCAAAAGTCAATCTATGTATTGATTGAAGCAGAAATATTCTGGGTAATTCCCTGTGATCATGAAATCCTAGTGCCTTCCTCAGAGTTCCATGGACTGTTTAGACAGAGGAGGAAATCTGGCTTACCACAGGAGTTCCACATTGTTGCACCAACAAAATAGAAGCAGAGATTTTACACTAATGAAAAGTTCTGCTTTCAAAAGGTGCCCATTCTTTAGTTAGAAGGAAGCAGAGACCCCATTCGATGCAATCCTTCCCATCTATGGCTCTAAAATACTACCAGCCAGAAACAAAAAAAAGTGGCAGAACTTTCTCTCTGGAGAATTTTCCAGGACCTTACAAATATGACCCCATTAATCCACTCAATACCCGGATGAGATAGGTAGCTGCAAGTTATTATTCTCGTTTTCGAGATAGAAAACCCGAAGCCAAGAGAGATTAAGCAATTAGTCCAAGGTCAAGTGGTGAGCTAGACCGACCTGGAAATGAAACAATTATCTTCTGAAATTCCACTCAAATACACAAACTGATTGGCTTGTTACCACCATGTGCGGATACCCACTTCGATGCCCTCCACACGAAAGGACTGGCTTTTAAATGAGATTTCCGCAGCTGCCTTTGACTGAATTTGTGTGGATTGGTTTAATACCACTGTCCAAACTGACATCAGATTTTTTCCAAAATATCGGCTGAAGGAAAATACAGTTCTTTGCTCCAAATGTGGTATCCATTTTACCTAGCTCTGTTACATTTAATCATACCTACACCGTTCTTGGAGCATAAAGGGAGAATTGTTCCACAAAGAAAACCCTGCTTGTGTTTTCTTTTTCTTTAGAGATAATCTGTAGCCCATAAAAAGGTTCAGGGGCATCTGCAATTTTTCTGTGATGTTTAGATTGAGAAACGATGAGCATAAATTGTCTCAGAATTGTACAAAACCCAGAATCTAATTGCTCACCTTTGAGCTTACTATCACTCTTCAGTCAAATACCCTTTACTCTTTTCAGCTGCACTCCTTTGACAGTAGGTAAAGTTATGTGAACCGAAGTCATAGGCTGGGAAAAGAGAAGACTTCCAGGCAAGCCAGGAAGAATCTCTGCTTTGAGCTGACAGTTGCAAAGGCATATGCACAGAAAATTGGTCCACTGGAGAAAGTGCTGCTAGTGGTCCCTCTTTGCAAAAGGCTCTGCCCCTCTGAATGTAATTTAAAATCAACTATTCTGTTATCAGTTTTGACTGGCTTGGGGCAACATGAGATATCAATGAAACCGTTGTTGTCAGAAGGAAAATAAGGTTCCGTTTCATTAACTTGGGAGGAGGGCATCTACTCTTTTAGAAATGGCCACGTGCCACGCTCTGAGCTTGTTGTTTAAGAATTCACAGTGGTCACTTTTGGATTTGTTGAATATCAGTTTCTTTGACAAATCAAATGAGGCTCTTGGAGAAATTCTTCTTCCATGCCTCCATAATTTCTGGAAGTCCAGGAGACGTGGGACTGGTCATCCTAAGAGATTCCAATTCTGTTCCCTCTCACTGTTCAACTTGCTCAGCCTTTCATGACCCCTTTGGTCCTGTGCTGATGTGGACAGCTCCTTCCAGAAGCACAAACTCAACCTAAGCCTACTTGCTATCTTGTTAATAATGCACAGACATAGCTGGGGCCGGGGGTGGGGGTGGGGGGTGGGAGGGTGGTGGCGCGAAAAGAGTAAGCTTACTCATATTTTTCTTTCCAGAAATCAAGCACTGGGGGGATGCAATGGCAAGGCAATCCTTTCCCTGAAACCCACATCCACCTCCTTCTCATGGACTGAAAACATGACACTCAGAAATGAAAGCATCTTTAACTAGTGTTGGGGGCCCAAGTGCAACATCTCCCAAAGGATTATCTTGAGCATTTCCAAAAGGAGTTATGATGTCTTAGGATTTCCAGAAGTCCTAGTATGTTGCTGTCTTGGGATATTTCCATGGATCCCACTAAACTACCTTGTCTGAAGGGTGTTGAACAGCATAGCATCATTTGCATACAACCGTGCTGTAAAATGATCTAAGAAAGGCACTGCATTACCAAAGGAATGCTAAAAACCAAGGCCATAGATTTTGGCCAGAGGCAAAGGTACTGATTCCCAACCAACCCACGACTAATCCCGAAGCCTTAATTCTTCTTCCAGATGTGAGCAGTACTGGGCAGGGAAAGAGAAACGGTCCTGTCCAGTAGTGCTTTGCTCTGCTGCAAGTAGTCTTTGTTCTGTTTTTCCAACCAGGTGCACATTTCTTATCATATAAGCTGGGCAGATCTTTTCTGTATTTTAAAAACCCAGTGTTTTATTGTCCCAAACCCTTGCTCTTGACTTGAGTTCATGTGTTTTGTGGAAGTACAAGTGGTAATTACACAAGTCTTTCCTTCCCTGTCATTGGCAACAGTCACCAGGAAAATTTACAGCCCCCAATATCCAGATCTGGAAACTGGTTATTAAACATGGTCGAGGAAAACCCTGACGTGGCAAAATGGGATCTGAACAAGGGCCAGCCCAGCAACAATTCTTGTGGGAGAATGGCTGGGAGTCAGCAAGGGACCACTGGTTTTATTTCATTAAATATTTTTATTGTTTATGACAATATTACTACTACTACCAGTTATCATTTCCATTTGAACAGAAACTATTATGTGGCTGGTATTGTGCTAAGTGCCCATTTGATCCTTGTTAAGGAAAAAAAAAAAAAAAAAAGAACAACCCTCTGGAATGTATTATAATTTTAGGATGAGGAAATAGGGAGGCTGCAAACTCAAATATGTCCAGGGGCCAGGCAGGTAATGCACTGGGGTACAGGTGGCCGGGTGTAGCCTCTCAGAGAGAAATGAGGACAACAGAGGTACAAGCCACCACTGCCCTGTCAGAACATTCTAAGACACAGCACTGGCCAGACAAGAAAGATTCGAAGCCTGAATTCATTCCACAGGCATTAATTTTCTAGCTTCTGTAATTTGAATCTGGATTAATGCTTAATGACATTAAACATTTTTAGGATAAACTTTTAAAGTAAGACATAAATACAGACAGAAAAGTACACAAATCCTATCACTTGATGAATTTTCACAAATTGAACATAACCATGTTAACCAACTTTCAGGCCAAGAATCAGAATGTTACCAGCATCCCCAAACCACTTTTTTGTGCCCTACCAGTTGTGAACTCCCAAAGGTTAGCCAATTATCCTGACTCCTAACCCTCTAGATTAATTTTGTCTGTTTCTGAGCTTTATCTGAATGAAGTCACACGGTATGTTTGCTTGTATCTGTCTGCTTTCACTGCATATTACGTGAAATCCATCTGTGTTGTGGCACGGAGGGATAGTTCCTTCCCAATGGCTTTTGTTCTCAAATCTATTACTTGGTATGTTCCCCCCGAATACCTTCCAACTATCCAACTAAGGAGGGCGACCTCCTTCTCCGAATACAGGTTCTAAACGTTGAAACAAGCCACTCAAAGATGTAGAGTTATGAAGAGAGTTGTATTGTTAAAATGTTCTTTCCAAACATTTTTCATGTCTTGTCTCATTTCCTGTTCTCACATCCCATGTCGGGTAGCTGAGAGACATACAATCTCATTGATGAGATTCAGAAGCAGAGGGTGCACGCAGTTTCATGATTGCCTGTGAGCCTGGCGACTGAGATTTGGATGAGATGCCTAGGTTGCCTGTCTCGTGCTAAACACACATCCTGATGCTCCCCTCTGGGCCAAAGCTCTATGCAAATTAAACCAGTCTCCAAGGTCATTTTGCTGGGGGTCGTGTTGCTGTGCGCATCTGATGTTTGCCTCCTTTCTTATTTGAAAATTTGCATTCCCCTTGTGAGGAACAGCACATGACTCCTCCCCCAGAGACAGGGATTTAGGGCCGAGGGTCTCACTTGCAACCTCAAAAGTGCTCCAGAATGGATGAATACCAAGAAAACAAAACCAAGAAAAGGACGGCAAGAAGTTATTTGAGCCCTGGGACAAGCCACATCTGAAACCCACTGCCTTTAAACTGTTTATTGCATGAAGCAATATGCATGTATGTGTATGTATATATTTATTTTTGCTCACGTTATCTCGTGTTAGTTTTTTTTCTCTTATTCTTTTTTTGGCGGGGCGGGATATGTGCAAAAGAAAAAAAAATCCTAACCGATTCCCTTATTCAAATACTTATATTCCTCCCCTCAAATTCAAACAGTCTGTAATGTCTTTATCCAGTGAGCTGCAGTTATGTAGGCATGGAGGTTTTGTCTTGAATTTATGCAAAGGTTTTCTCCTGAGCCCTAAGTGAAGTCACAGTGGTTGGCACAGACAACATCTATTTTTTTTTTTAATTTTTTTTTTTTTCAACGTTTTTTTTTAATTCATTTTTGGGACAGAGAGAGACAGAGCATGAACAGGGGAGGGGCAGAGAGAGAGGGAGACACAGAATCGGAAACAGGCTCCAGGCTCCGAGCCATCAGCCCAGAGCCTGACGCGGGGCTCGAACTCACGGACCGCGAGATCGTGACCTGGCTGAAGTCGGACGCTTAACCGACTGCGCCACCCAGGCGCCCCAAACAACATCTATTTTTAAACTATAGAAATTCTCGCTTTGCCCTGAGCTTGGGAAAGGGTCTCCTCTACCCACATTGATCATTTCTGCCATTGATGCATAAGTAATCCGAGAGAGGAAGGTGAGGTTAGAGGGGGTAAAAGGATTTTCAAAAAGAAGGAAAAACCAGTCCAAATGGTAAAGCTGTTGTTTCAACAATTTTGGTCCAAAATGCTTTCAGAACTGTTTTCTTCTTTAGCCAGTGTGTCCTTTGCACTGCCAGAAGAATATTCTGAGACAGAGATCTGCACTTGGAAAGTCTATCACAAAGAGGGGGATAAAGAGTAACTACAGTGGAGAAACCTAATAAATACGACCTCAGCCAGGTGATCAAGGTCAACATCAATAGTGAGAAACCATGTTGATTGTGGGTACCCTTGAGATGCTGTGGTGAGAATAGCATTGAACCTCCATGGTCCTCCTCCTCAAACCCATATCCCTAGTCTGATCATGCAGAAAAAATCCCAGGATAGGGGCAACCCAGAATATATCTGACCCAAAAGCGTCAAGGTCTTTATCAAAAATAGGAATAGTGTGAGCAAATTACAGCCAAGAGGTGCCTAAGGAGGCCTGACAACTAAATGTAATAAGGTATCTGGATAAGATCCTTGAACAGGAGAATGGCATTAGGTAAAAACTAGGGAAATCTGAATGAAGCCTAGACTTTAGTTACTAGAATGAAGTAGGGATATTTAGTTAATAACAACGTATTAGTGTTGGTTCAATTAGTGGCAAATGTACTGTACTGATGTAATATGTTAATAATAGAAGAAACTATGTTTGTGGGAAGGATGTTTATAGGGGAGCTCACTGTACTATCTGCTCAGTTTTTCTGTACATCTAAGACTGTTCTAAAAAATAAAGTGTGTTAAAATAAACTGTATTCAAAAATTCATCACTGGATTTCTGTTGCTGCAGGAGGGTTTCCTAAAATTCAGAGCTCAAAAGGGTCCTTGAAATGATTAGAGTGATCCTTCTGGACATCTTAAGTAACCGTGAGCCACACTGTTAAATATGCCTTCATTGATTATTTTTCAATCCTTCTGATTCAGTAACAAAGCAAAATTCTTGTTTTGGCCCCAGAAACACTTCTCTAACTTTTGCTGGTCTCCCTTTTTAACAAAGAAGGAGAAAGCCTCAGGCTCAGAACTCTGTTTTCATTATTTTTACTGTTCTTCTAGCTGGTGATGTCTATGAATAGAAAACAATCCTACTTTCTCCTTTATGATAGTGGCATTTTTTTCCTAACATTTATTTATTTAAAAATTTTTTTAAATGTTTTTATTTATTTTTGAGGCAGAGAGAGACAGAGCAGGAGCAGGAGAGGGGCAGAGAGAGAGGGAGACACAGAATCCGAAGCAGGCTCCAGGCTCCGAGCTGTCAGCACAGAGCCTGACGTGGGGTTCGAACCCACGAACCGTGAGATTGTGACCTGAGCTGAAGTCGGACGCTTAACCAACTGAGCCACCCAGGCACCCCCTTTTACACTTATTTAAATAAAAAAGTGAGCCCATTCAATTTTTTGTAATTGCTTAACTAAGACTACATATTGTCTTCAGCTATAGCAAGAGTCAGGAAAGCAGCATTTAAATTACTGAAGTTAAGAGCCAGTGTATTTAGGTCTATACCCTTCAGCATGGCACTCAAAGCCCTCTCCCGCCTGGGGTTGCCTGTCCAGTGTCTTGTCACCAGATGCTTCACCCTGCAAACCCCAAACACCTAGGTCAGAGGTGCTGATGCGCAGACACTGGGGACTTAGAAGAAACAGAGAGGCCCATGGATAGCAGGTTTAAATCCAATGTCCTGTCAGAGCTCTCTTTTCATGTGTGGCTTGATTTCCCCTGGGATCCATGACCTTGCTGCCTGGCAATCCATTTTCTCATAGTATTGGTCAACTGTGGCATTCTTGAAGCAACCAATTGCTTCAGGTCTCTGTGAGCCGCATAGCCATGTTGGAGCCCAAACTTGCAACGTGGAAGCACTGCAAGGTGGAAACAAATGGGATCCTCATCCCAGCCCCTACATCCCTAGGGCTGACTGAGTATTGAGTTCAAAGCCCAGCTCCACCACATAGAATCCGGGGGACCGTGGGTGAGGTATGTAATCTCCTCGGGCCTCCCCTTCCTTGTCTGAGGATAATGAGAATTCCCGCCTCACGAGATTATTGTGAGGCTAAGTTCATGTAAGTGCAGCATTTAGCACAACGCCAGCAACAGATGCATGTTCTGTAAACGTATGCTGGTCATCTCTGCTGGCCTAGAGTTTCCCTCACTACAAAGTGTGGATCATGACAGTGCCTACCTCACGAGACTGTTGTCGGGGACAAACAAGTTCATGTATGTTGGCTCTAGCACCGCGGCTTGGTTCCTAGAAAATAATAATGTCCAACAATGTTTTATCTGCATTCAGTTATTAGTATAATTATCATTGTGGATTAGCACTTCTAAGAATTAGAACAGCTCTCCAATTTTTTGTGAGAGCAGTTCACAGATACTAGCAATCAGTCGAGGCAGATTCCTAATTTCAAAACCTCGGGTATACCAAAATTCAGTCCATGTGCTTCACTGGGACTGACGTATGGATGAACTTGCAGACGAGTCCAGCAGTGTGTGGGCTGGTACCTTTCCTAACAAAAGGAGTGGTTTGTGAGTAAAAGAAGCAGGGGCTCCATCTGGCCAGCTGGGTTTACATAATCAGGCTTGAATGCGAGCCGGCTGCCTCAGGAAGTTCTATGAGGTAAGAAATTCTTGTCCAACAGAAGTTCTTTTTCTACAAAAAGGCAACATAATGAGAAGGGCAAACGACTGCAGGTTGCCCCCCAATGTGCCGGACTGTGAGAGAATTTCACACACAGTGGCTGTGAGTCCATAACGCAAATGATATGTCCCCAGTGTCGTCAAGGGCCATCTAGGGGGAAGATTTTATCCCACCCTCTCCTCCCCAGAGAGTCTTCAGGGATATGTGTTTCTGTTTCAGGAGCTCTGGGGACAGTCTCGGACTTGCAGTGAACTTACCATATGTGCTCGAATCAGTCCCTTCTAACTGGGCCTCAGTTTCTCCATCTGTCAAAAGAGAATATTGGACACATGGCATCTAACATACTTTCCAGCTTTGATAATCAATTACTCTTTGCTTGCAATAACGGGGAAGATGTGGCAGTTCATTTCTTGAAATACAACTCAAACCTTTAAAGAAACCAGGAGCTGTTCCCCACCACGATCCACAGTTGGGCTGTGAAGGCTGGTGAGCCCTTGCATGGATGATTTTGTGTGTTTTTCTGGATGATTTTGTGTGTGTAACCAAGTGTATCCAGGGCTAGCTATTATTCCTGCCTGCCCGGCTTTCTTGTCCCTCTCTTCTAGAATAAAGCCCATTTTTTCCCTTTGGAACCTGCCCCTCCCACATCAGTGAGGCTGTCAATCACAGGGTCTCACCCTCCCAACTCCCTTGAATAAGATAATTGGATGCATGATCCAAAAAGGACCAGTGAGTCCCTTTAGGGGGCTGATATGGATGCTTGGAGGGAAAGGGTCCCTCCTCTTAAATCCTAGCATACTCAAAGCTGTTGGGAATTATCTTTACCACCAAGTGAAAAGAACCCAGCAGTGACTGATGTCAACCCCACAGAAAGTACAGAGGAAACAAGGGGGAGAAGCAGAAGGGAGGGAGGGAGAGGAAGAAGTGGGAGGAGAGAAAAGGTGGGAAGGAGGAAAAGAGGGAGGGAGGGGCGCCTGGGTGGCTCAGTCAGTGAAGCATCTGACTTCCTCTCAGGTCATGGTCTCACAACTCATGAGTCTGAGTACCACATTGGGCTCTGCGCTGTCAGCTCAGAGCCTGGATCCTGCTTCAGATTCCGTGTCTCCCTCCCTCTCTGCCCCTCCCCCGCTCATGCTCTGTCTCTGTCTCTCTCTCTCTCAAAAATAAATAAACATTAATTTTTTTTTTTTTTTAAGAGGGGAGGGATAGAAGAGAGAGAGAAGCAGGGGGAGATTGAGAGAAAGAGAAAGACAAAGGGACGGGAAAGCGGGAAGCAAGGAAGAAGGGAGACCCCTTCAATGACTTAATTCCTTAATTTGAACCTCTGGAACCAGCTATGTGTAAAGGGAAATTTATGCCTTGACGACTCCAGTAAAGGGAGTATACACCTTCCCTTTGTCTTTCCTTTTTCTTCAAGTTGTTAGGTTCCTCAAGTGAAGATCCATGACCCGAAAAAGATTAGAAACCACCACAAAGGAGCATTTATTAGAGATGGAATGAACTCACTTCAGAAAGAAACAAAGTTTATTTGATGAATATAAATAAGGCGATCAGCACAAAGTACTTCTCATACACATGATAACAAATTTATGAACTGTACATACCTTGTATGTTGTTCTACTAGACACGAGGTTACGACGACTGGCTAATACATGCCCACTGGTAGTTTCTGAGGGTTCCTTAGTTTTATTTATTGTTTTCATATCGAAGTCCATAGTCACATGGTCAATATTCACAACCCACATGCCACTCACTTGAAGAAAAATTACAAGAAGCACTATCAAACGAGGGTCTCTGGGAATTAGATACACTGACCCCTGGCAGCATTCAAACGCCACTCTACACAAAAACATCTCAGATAGAGCTTATGACAACACGTTGGAGGTCGCATCAGAAACACTGTTTAAAAAGTAAATGGAAACCCACTTTCAAATGAAAGTTGACACGCTGTTAACGTGCATACTGGATACACAAAAATCATTAAATACAAAATTGAGACTGTACATCAAAATCAAATGGGGTATAAGGTACAAGCCTGCTTTTGCACAAAGAGAGAAGACCAACTTCTCCTAAATGTCAGCCTCAACTTTTTTTTTCAACTTCGTTATGATTAGAGGGGTGCCTGCTAACATTTGCGCAAAGGAAATATCTTCCCGACATCACAGTGTTTGTTGTAAACCCAGAGACTATTTTTAAGATGTGAAAAGGAAATTTTTTTGGTAACCCTCCCCCCAACATCGGAGAATAGTACATGAGATGGGAAAAGACGCTATGTTCGACGGGATTGAATTTTTAGGGGACCAAACAAGATGCCCCCTAATGGTAAGGTTGATAATACTTTAATCCAACAAAAGTGGGGCAAAAAAATGATCCCCCAAAACAACAGCTGTGACAAAATTGGCACATACTTAGAAATCGCTAACTATACATGGTTGGTTGCTTTTTCTGCTTTGAGGACCCTAATTTCCCTTGTGGATCTCCTACTTCCTACTTCAAGTATTCAGTTGCAGAGTTCAGGTGAGGATCCCGCTGTAGGAGGCAATGGGGGCCGCCTACCTGAGGACATCCAAATTGTTCACGGGGACGCACTTGCGGCCTGGGTTTGCAGTGCGACCTGATGTCGAAATGTGCTGTATGTGCTTGCAAAGAACTCTGCTCATTTCTCCAATGGAAACCTAAGTCCCTTTGATAGTTAAAGGACAAACTTTTTAAACGTGAATGTAGTATTTGGATTGTTTATGCAACACAAAAGCTTTACGTAGTTCGCTATACTTACGACAAGAACAAAGCCAGAAGCGAGAAACCTGCTTGAATATATTACTCCTAATGCACCAAGGATGACAGTGCAAGTCAGACACAGATTCATGTTCCCCGACAAGTAAGGTGTCTGTCTTTTAAATACCTCTATGGCTCATGGGAGAGGTCCAGAGTTAATTGCACCAACACTTGGAAAAGTAATAATAACGACTGAATGCAATGCAAGACTTCAGGAACACCTGTGTAGAATCCTTTCCACAGCAGCAAAGAAAGACAACTGTATTTATTAAGGCCACTCATGCTTAACTTCACTGTTTATCCTTTTAAGAATGCAGATTTTCATTTCCCACTTGCATACATGTGGAAGGGTTTCTTCCATTGACGAGAAAGTGGATCGATATGAGAGTTGCACATATTTGCCAGACTGGTCATGAGTTTTATGAAGTTATAACAACTTTAGTTATTTTTTAATCTTCAGAGGAAGCAGTAGGAGTTAAATTCTCCTTAGTACCATGTCACTGTATGTAAAAGACCTTAAAATTTGGTCTCTTTCCCTGGCATGTGCTTTAAATAATGACGCTGTACCCACAGACATGTTGTGTAGAGCTATATACAGATACACAGCTTTTGTGATTATTCCTCATTCATCAATGCTTTCATGTTGGATGCTGAAAATGCTTTGGAATCCACGTTGGAGACATTTTTTAAAAAATGAGAAATGACCCTTCAAGCTTACACTGTTTGCACAGCATTTGGATCTTGAAATGTGAATGAGTCCCAGCTTCTTCATGGAGACCTGCATGTACGGGAATGGGAAGAGTCTGAGGCTTGGGCTCATCCCAGCCATGGAGATGTGTGGAACACACGGAATAGAAATATGTAGGTGCCTCAGGCTTTTGCCACTCTCCGGTACAAAACCGGGGCAGATAAAATTACGAAAGATCAATTTCGATGTGCCATGCATTGTCAAAGACACACACCATGTTCTCGTAAGGCGATTTCTTGGCAAGTATTAGTGGTTTAAAAAATTGATTTCATTTCCAACCTGGCCCAGAGGTAACTACTGGTTACACCATCAAAACGCGGTTCTTCAAACAGCGGATTAAAGAAATAGAGGAGGGTAAAGGCTCGCCGTTTTTGGTGTTTTGCTTTCTTTGTCAAACGCTCCATGCATCTTGGTATACAAACACTGCCAACACCACTCACGCACAGAATTTACACTTTTCGATAATCTAACGCATTAGGAATGACCACTTAAGCTGAACCAGCAGAAATACTGGAGGTGAAGCTACTTGTCCAACAGAAGCGGACTCCACAGTTAAAATCCCATGGAGCTCAAATGTATCCAATGATGTTTAAGTAACATAAATAAAATTTATCAAATAATGACCTTCAGAAGAGATGATCACGTTTTAAATGCCCAAATCCTGACAAAAAGGAGGGTCTGTCATTTTTCTCCTCCTCCTCTTTCTTCCTGTCCAACATATCTGAATCCATGAGGAATGACATGAGATGATGAAGGAAATATCAAGTCGAACAGAACTGTGCGCCATAATGGAAATGAAAGCTCCTCTTCCAGTCCTGATGAGCGTTCCAGGTGGTGATGGCCAGTGACGTGAGCCACACTGCAGTAGATCATCAGAATGTTGCTGCAGAGCTGCGTTTCCCCTTTAGTCTGCTCTTCTGCTAGCTGCAACAAGAAAGCACACAATTTAGCAGGGGAAGCAACTGCCATTGACTCAGGAGAGAATCCTGGCCGGCGTCCCCATACTCACCCCTGCACTGACCCTCCACCGCTCTCTTTGGTTGCGGTTGGTTGGGATGAGGAAGAGGGCGATGAGGAGGAAGCACAGAGGAAGGGCAAAGTGAACATGAAGTTAAATTATGTCCTGGAAACATATCTGAGAGGAGGCCTCTTTCAAAATATGTCACATCCAGGTATAGATGTCTCTTGATAGACAAAAAGAAACTGAAATTGAAAGGAAATATACCAAAATGTTCCAGGGATGATTTCTATGTGATCAGACCATGTGTTCATTTTTTTCTTCCCACACTGTTCTATAATGAGTATGGTTCTTAAACTATTTTTAGCTCGACTTTACAGAGACAAGAGAGTTAAAGATGGTCAAGACACCAGAAAACTTAACATTCGCTTACAAACCGTTTAAGAGCAATGATTTAAACACATACTGGCACTGGCAATCCCACTCCTGGGTATGAATGCAGAAGAATGGAAAACAGGGACTCAAACAAATACCTGGATCCAAATGCTCATCGCAGCATTGTTCACAACAAACAGGGAGAAACAACTCTCAAGTGTCTATCAGCAAATGGATGGATAAGCAAATGTGGTGCATACAGTGGAACAGTAGTACACAGCCCTAAAAAGAAATGAAGTTCTGATTCATGCCACGATATGAATGACATTGGGAGACACCATGGCAGTGAAATAAGTGAATAAGCCAGACACCAAAGGACAAATACTGCATGATTCCACTTATGTGAAATATCTGGAATAGACAAACTCATAGAAGCATAAAATAGACTAGAGGCTTGCCAGGGGCTGGAGGGAAGGGGATGGGGGAGTTACTGCTTTGTGGGTACAATTAAGCAATCGTTTGGGATAGTGAGAAAATTCTAGAAAGGGACAGTAGTGGTTGTACAACTCCGTGTATGTACTAAATGCCTCTGAATTACATTTAACTTATACATTTATGTTGGTTAAAATGGTACATTTTAGTGTATATTTTACCAAAATAAAAACATACTTTAAAAAGGACATTGATATCTCATTAAAGAGAGAACAAAACAAAGCTGGCCTTCATCCCAGCATGCAATGGCATGTGTATGTGTGTGTGTGTGTGTGTGTGAGTGTGAGTGTGTACTCGACCCCAAGCATAGATGTAATGGTCATCCGTCTGCATACTTCATGCCCTGGGGAACAGATATGCAGAAGCACCCCAAATGTTCTCACTGCCCCAGTAAGAGGCCCTGGTGTGGAATACAAGTGTAGCCTGGGAAAGTCAGCAAAATGGGTGGGAAGAGAGGACCAGCCCATATGACCCTTCAAATGCTGATTTTCTTCCCTGCTGATGCTCATTATCATTCACATATGGCCTGCGAATGCTTCGGGAGTTTCCGGGCACTTGGTAATAGTGCAGCTATCTGGGGAATATGGTGGGGAGGGGAAAGATCAAACGCACACACGCATACACATACTCACACATGTGTGAGCCGCTTTTTATATACAGACTGAGCTGTCTGATTTGGTGGCTGATGCACAGAATTTCTCAAGCCACACTGACTAATGAGCGCGCCAAAGATCCCGGTGTCTGCACAGGTAGGCAGTTATTTCCAGCCATCGTTAAACAGTGCAAATGAAATATGTGGCTTGGATGAACTCTGCTAATTCATACTCTGAGGAGTTTGGTGTAACCCTTCTGGTTAAGAAACTTGAATCGGGGCAAAAAAAATGACTTTTGCAGAGCCAGAAAGCTAGGGAGTTCCTAGAGGAGATCATATTACTCATTCTGGCACATAAAATCTCTGCAAACTTTGTATGAAAATTGTAAGTCAGAGCACGCTTTCTGCTCCGTGAGCTGTGCATTGCTCTAATTCTTTTGTGCATTAAGCATTTCTTAATCATCCTTTTAAAGGGCTGACCAATATATTAAAAGGCCACATGATTAAAAGGTAAAGAGAAACCCAAAGTAGTACTAAAATGCACCGGTCATATTTTACAGATGGGGAAACGAGTGAAAAATAATTACAGTGAATGTCTGATGTCCTTGATGTTTTTCCAAGATAAAGTAGCAAAGAACAATCATTTATTCAGTTGAGAGAAAGATTTCCAGCTGGGTAGCAGGTCACTAGGCAGATACAGTGCCTCACAACGGCACTGCACGAGATGTGTGTGCTAGATGAGGTGTGCTCTGAGGAAGAGAGAACACTCCGAAAGGGCTGCTGCTCCTTCAACCAGACAATCCATTCACGGGAAGGCCTAAAAGGCTTTGAGAGAAAGACTCAGATGACATTGCCAGCAGTTAGAAATGCAGATGATCCCTTGCTGGGGGGCAAATAAGCCTCTGCTTTAAAAAAATAAAAAGGAATCTTAGCTTTCAGCAATGAGGCAATCCGGGCAACCACCCACCATGGGATAATCTCTGGCTAGTCCTGCCTTACCTGGATGGTCACAGCAGGCCCACTCTGTCCCCACGCCTCTTCTCCCGAAGCACCCAACTCAGTGTTCTCGTGTGCCCCCCGCAGAGCTATTTCCATAACGACATCTATTCCATCTTGTGTTTCCTGTGTACAACCTGAATTTACAATCCCATTGCCCTCAGGATGGAGAAGAGACTCTGGCCACGCTGGCCTCTCTCTCTCCAAACCCACGCTTCACGTCCCACCTGTGCTGGGCTTGATTCTGCAATACGAAGCCTTCTTTTCTCCTCCTCTCAACACACTTGTCTGACCCGCGTTTACATCAGCCCTTGACCTGACCAGTGCCTACTTACTCTTTGGTCTCAGTTTAGATGTCACTTCCTCCCTAGAAGACTTTCCTGACCCTCCTGAATGTGGGATACATACAGTGAGGAGTCTCACACATACTTCACTCTCCCCTTCTGGTGATTTGTCTGACTCTTACTATCCATATTGGTAGCCACTACCCACATGTGGCTATTCACTTGAAATATGGCTGGTCCAAATTGAGATGTGCTATAAGTGAAAATACACAGCAGATTTTGAAGCTTTAGTATGGATTTATTTTTTATATTGATTTTGAATGAATATAAATTAATATATTGAATTTTAGATTTAGTATGAATTTAGTTTTCTTATTTTATTGTTTCTTTTTCCTCTGAATTTTTACGTTTTTCTTTAAATTCCAGCTAGTTCACACACCATGCACTTAGTTACTATGAATTTAGTTTTTTAATATTGATTTTGTGTTAAAATAATATTTTGGACATATGGGATCAAGTTAAATATAGTATTACAGTTAATTTCAGTTTCAGTTGGTTTCTTCTTATTTTTAATGTGGCTACGAGAAAACTGAAAACCATTGGCTGGTATTATATTTCTATCTGAATAATACTGGTCTAGGCTATAAGATCTACAAGGGCAGGGGCCAGGCCAGTCTTGCTCACCTAGCATCCCCTGAGCCTTGCACAGTTCATGGAACAAACTGATTCACTCCTTCATGCCACAGGTATTAGGGAGCATTCAGAGTAGGCAGAACCCACCCCCTCTCCAGCAATATTTCCTGCTCTGATCCTGGAGACCGAGACTGTGAACATCTCACACCACGATTATGCTACCTTACAGATGTAAGGAAGGTCGCTAATCCGCTGACTTTAAGTTAATCAAGAGGGTTGACCTGAGCAGACCTAATTTAATCACAGGAACTTTGAATAGCACAGACTCTTCTCTTGTTAGTAGCAGGAGAGAGAGGGAAATCTGAAACACGAGAGGGATTTGCTGTGCTGAGATGGAGGGAATCATGGGGCAAGGACCCGAGAGCATCCTGCACAGTCCACGTGCAGCCCCGAGCTGACAGCCAGCGAGAAAACTGGGCCCTTAGTCCTACAACCACAAGGAACTGAATTCTGCTAACAACTTGAATGAACCCGGAGGTGGGTGCTTCCCCAGAGCCTCCAGGTTAAAGTCCAGCCTGGTCAACACCTTGACTTTGGCCTTAGGAGACCCTAAGACAAGGACCCAGGGGTGTGTGACTTGGCTTCTGACCTATAGAAACTGTGACTTAATAAATGAGTGTTGTTTTAGTCACCAAGTTTGTGTTAATTTGTTATGCAGTGATAGCAAACTAATACAGCTCCTCTGTATCAGGCAGTGTGCTTGGTGCCGGGGGTACAGTGGTAAAAAAGACAGGGGCACCTGGGTGGCTCAGTCAGTTAAGCATCTGACTTCATCTCAGGTTATGATCTGGTGGTTCGTGAGTTCAAGCCTCACATCGGGCTCTGTGGTGACAGCTCAGAGCCTGGACCTGTTTTAGATTGTGTGTCTCCCTCTCTCTCTCTCTGCCCCTCCCCTGCTAGTGCTTTATGGCTCTCTCTCTCTCTCTCTCTCTCTCTCTCAAAAAAAAAAACCAAAAAAACACATTAAACAGGACAGACAAAATCTGTACCCTCATGAAACCTGTATTTTTAGGAGCAAGACAGACAAACAAATACACAAATAAGAGAATGAGGATTTTAAAAAATTTGTGCCTCAAAGGAAATGAACAGGGGTCTGTGACAGGCATGTTTAAGATTTGCCTATATGACAATCAGAACATATATACATATTTTTAATACGGAGAGATGTTCACAAATTTCCAGTGTTCAGACCACAATTCTGTATGTGCAGCTCAACCACATTCTTGCTGCAACACACGCATAAACATAAACACCTGCAAATGCATATACCAGAATATCATTAATAGTTATTTCTGGGTGGTGTTTAAAAATTTTCTTCCTTGGAATTTTCGTTGTTCTTGGACTTTTTAAACCAAAGAATGTGTGACTGGTGAATAGAAGGCTGTTCCCATTGCGAAAAGTTTCTGCTGGGTTCTTGGGGAAGGAACCACCCCTGCGGTTGGTGTGTAGGGGGTAAGGGGTGGCTGTGGGGGTGGGGCGAGTGGGCTGATCACCGCAGTAAGATTCTGCCCCAGGACAAGCGCCCCCAGGGGAGCAGGCTATAAACGTGTGGTGTCTCACAAATATTCCTTCAGACTGTTTTTCTTTGGAATAAAGACACCTGCCCGATTATGACTTTCTTCTCCTGCCCTTTCAGTAGTGATTTGCAGAAACTGGCTGGGAGAAAGGGGTCTTTGGTAAACACGGAGGGGTTAAAGGGGAAACTGTTTAATAACAGTAGTAAAACGCAGGCTATTTTTGACATCTGGGTTAATGTCCATTACGCTCCATGTGCTTTCCAAATGTGTGCTGTGCCCCCAGGTACAAAAACAGACACCCATTCACGTTGGCTTTGGATGCCCCTTACATTGCACATGGTGCCCACAGAACAGCAAGCCCCTGATAGACTAATTAACAACTGCCTAAGAGAAGAGCTGCTCCTTCTGGAGGGGAGGCAGGCATCCTGCAGCATAACTTCACTAAGTGATTCTGCTCACAGGAAAACCCAATAGAGTCGTTTCTGCTAAAAAAAAAAAAAAAAAAAAAAGAGAGAGAGAGAAAGAGAGAGAGAGAGAAATCTGTAACTACATCTGTGTTATTACTTAACATCTTTTAAAACTGGGCGGAATGGGTTTCCCGTTTTCCTCACGAAGATTTATTTATTATTGTTGTGATCAAAGTGGCAACAAATTACGTTAAATCATTTAATTTTCTTGATAGGAGCAACCACCTTGAAGCCATAATTCAAAAATATGAGTGGAGAGCAACATTTTACCTTGTGAGTGGCCTCCTACAGCTCCACAGGGCAATAAAATGTAACACTTGAGAGCCCAAAGGGCTGTGGATGGGGGGTGGGGTGGGCCCAGCAAACCGGCAGCTCAGAATTGCAAACTGCTGTTAGGGAGGTGGAGCTTTCTGGCCAGGGCACCTAGAGAACTCGGGATTTGGATTTCGACTTCGGTTTCTGTGCACTGGGTGCAACTTACCCACACTGTTTTAAATCAAGGAAATCAATGGCAGCATACACTGCTGTCTCCTTAGGATTTATTTCTGTAGTTATTATTGTAGTCATTTATTCATAGCTAATGTTCGGTGCTTGCCATCCGCCACGGTGCTCCGGGATATTGCAGAAATTATCTCAAACAAGCTGGAGAGCACCATGGTTCTAATCGGGTTGATCAGCCCCTGACACAGATGAGGAGACTGAGGCTTCCAGGGACTGAATGCTTTAGGTCAAATTCCCACCTTTCCGGGGCCTGATCTGAACCCACATCTTCTGGCTTCTAGAGCCCATTCTCTTTACTATGATGGCAGAATTTTCTAAATCTTGATCTTTTGTGTTCCACCTTCCCAATTTTTGTAATCTCTTCATAAACACCTGTCACAATTAATTAATATTTTTCTTTAGAAGTATTTTTTAAAAACTTAAATTTTCGGGGCGCCTGGGTGGCTTGGTCGGTTAAGCGTCCGACTCTGGCTCAGGTCATGATCTCACGGTCTGTGAGTTCGAGCCCCGCGTCGGGCTCTGTGCTGACAGCTCAGAGCCTGGAGCCTGTTCCAGATTCTGTGTCTCCCTCTCTCTCTGTTCCTCCCCTGTTCATATGCTGTCTCTCTCTGTCTCAAAAATGAATAAACGTTAAAAAAAAAAAATATTTTTTTAAATAAAAAATAAAAACTTAAATTTTCTTTTTAAGAAAGATTTATTTTTATGTAAGTGCTTGTTTGCATAACTCTAAAAATTAGGGCCTATGCTCAAAGAAAAAAAAGATTTATTTTAATGCCATAATGGAGCCAGTATTTGTCTAACACACATTATAATAATTGCATAGCTATTAAAATAAAAGTGTCCACGGAACACTAAAGCTATCTTCTTGTGGACACGCAGGGCCCTGCCTGCCCCCAGCCCTGTCTTGGAGATCATTCCCACTTCCCGGCAGTGGCCTTCAGCAAGGAGCACTTGGAGTGGGTCACTGGGCTTGCACATTCCCATACTCAGGCCTCGAACCGTCCCCAGCACTGCCTCAGTTGACATTTTAGGCCAGGCTGCTATAGCCCAGCTTTTCTCTTCTCAAGGACAGACAGCAGCAGGAGCGAAAGTCAGAAATCTGCCACTCAATATCAGCGTCAGGTACTCTGTGTAATTCTTAAAACACTGGTTGAAAAGAAATGCGCTTTTAGTTGTAAGTTTTCTTGAAATAATACTTTCTTTAGCCTGAGAGACTGTCCAGAGGCCAAAGGCCCTTGCCACTCAACCCCAGGATTTCTTGATTTGATGCTGTGGACACTCAGGGCTGGGTCACTCATGGTTGTGGGGATGCTCACCGTTATAGGGTGCGTCGCAACATCCCTGGCCTCTGCCCACTAGATGCCAGTAGCATCACCCACTCTCCTGGCCATGACAATCAAAAATGTCTCCCAATATTGCCAAATATCATCTAGGGGGCAAATCCCCCTACTTGAGAATCGCTGGCCTAATCTGTTGTTTTTGTATTTAAATTTTTAAAAAATGTTTTATTTATTTTGAGAGAGACAGAGACAGAATGCGAGTGGGTCAGGGGCAGAGAGAGAGAGGAAGACACAGAATCCGAAGCAGGCTCCAGGCGCTGAGCTGTCAGCACAGAGCCTGACGCGGGGCTCGAACCCACGAACCATGAGATCATGACCTGAGCTGAAGTCCGACGCTCAACTGACTGAGCCACCCAGGCACCCCTGTTGTTTTTGTATTTAAATGGTTGACTGTGCCGTTTTAAATATCATATTTTTGTTAAAGTACGTATTGCATACCTGCATCTACCAAGCTATATAAGGCATGAACAATTTCGCAGAAATAAACATCTATTCTAAGCTGCCATCATATTATTTCGGACACGGCCGCATAGATTTAAAAGTCCTGTGGAAATAGGTACAACCCAAGTAATAAAAATAATGAAAATGTACAACTTCTCTGACATAGAGTAGAAATGCCACAATCCTGAGATAGCAAGACACCTAAGACACTTGCTGAGCTAAGTGAAAAGGTAAAATCTAGTTTAAATTTATAGCATTCTTCCAGTGTCCCTCTAGGAGTTTGGCACTTTGCCAGGGCTCCTTGTTAAAAATTTGTTAAACGTGTTTGGCATTAATGCAAACACAAAGTGGTCATTTGTTACAAATTCTATTGGAATGCATTCATTTAAGGCAATGAAGTAGTTACTAGAGAAGAAAAAAAATGTTCATTAAGTACATTTTAAAACTACAATGATGTATGCAGTGTGTGACTCTGGCGCCCTGGTGGCTGTATAAACCGCTGACAGAATAACCACACATTGTGTTTAGTTTGAAACTGGAATCTTTTAAACATAAGTGATAGAACAAAAACTGGTTTTGTTTGTTGTCAAAACCGATGTTAGTCTTTCTTTTCTGGACTAGTTAGAATAACCAAAAGTTTGGCATACAATGTCTAACATCTCAAATCAGTGAAACGTATAGGTTAAAATAATGCTTTGGGAATCTTCGGGGGCGCTGAGAGTGACGCTGGAGACAGGGACCATTTCAACAAACAGAACACCCGTGCCCCGGAGAGAGGGGGAAATGCCCGAGTCACCCCGGAGAACCCCCACGCAGCGAGGGCCACTACCACCGCTCCTGATGGTTGTCTGAGGTTATGAGGTTACCTGGAGGGGAAAAACCGTCCGCTTTCATCACGGAGACGATGGAATCCTATGAGCAAACATCCTAAGCCTTGTGTATAGAACTTCCACCCTGAACTGTTCTCACAAAGGAATTATTGCTGAGTAATGGTGACTCCCTAGCTCCCCGACGAAACGGTTCTGGAGCTCTGCTTTGGGAGACAGAGGGGCCATTTGTCGTGACATGACGTTTGGGCCCTGCAACATAGCTCCTTGTGGATGTTAGCATAGACCATACCATCTCACAGTCCCTAAATGCTTTTGCTAAAGCTGGTCCTGAAGGTGAATAGGAAACTCACACTTCACAGGAGTATTCACACATTATTCACTGCTTTTTCCTTCTCTCTCTCTCAGTCTGACATATTTATTGCCATGGAAGTGTCCATAGAATAGAATTGAATCCCAGTGGTCTGGAGAGTCACAAGCCCAAATCCCCAGGTCCCCCAAATCTCCCTTTAGGTTGGCCTCTTTTGCCATCTGAGTTTGGTATTATCCAGTCTGCCCTTGACACGGATCCAGGGTACCTCGGCCCCAAGTTCTTGAAACATTCCTAGGTCAAGCATAAACTTACACAAAACCTAGCATTCTGCATGTGGCCTGAGAAGTTTGCCTTTCTCTTCACAAGTGCCCCAAAGGACCAAGAACGAATAAGTCTAAGAGTAGGGAGAAAATACTTCCAGAAGTAACAAGAGTACATGATACAAAAGATAAAGAAACACATTCCAGGTACTATCCCAGAGCACATTTGGTTCTATCCCCTTTGGTGGGCCCTCTTATAGACAAAGAATAGACAAACAGTTGACTCGTCCACATCATTAGGGCCTCTCTGAGGGTCTTGGAAAAAGTCTGTGCACTTGAGGGGGCCCAAAGCTTCAGCCCCATTAGCTTCACGATAAATTCCTCTGCCTGCCATTACAGTTTATTTTTGAGATGGCATTTTCAAATTCAATTGAGGATAAAGTAAAACATGTTTTTGAATCCCTTCCCGACAAGAACTCAGTTTTAGTATGAGCTTGCCACAGCATAGAGCAGCGACAGGGAAACATCTCTCTAGCCTGGTGCTAAGAAAGCAGTCATGTGCACCCTCCTAGAGAGAGGAGCCGGCAAGGCATTTTGCAGAATTTGAAACATGAAGGAACAATTTGATATCTCCAGTCTGCCGACCAGAAGTGGCTCAGATGACAAGTGTTTACAACAGGATCTTCATAGAGCCAATAATGGCAATTAGTCCCCAGAACTGGAAGGCGCCCTTCCCGCCTCACTGAGGTAGAATGCCATTTACTCTTGGGCTGGCGACTAATTAGGGGTCTCTTTTGAAGATCAAGGTTTTGTGATCCCTGCTTCTTAATAACATGGTTTGCCTGTCGGCCACCTGGGTCCAGGCGAGACCTCCCTTTTCCCCCCTCCCCAAACAGCAGGCACTGCCTTAGGCCAGGAGCAAGTGTGGGCAGGAAAACACAGATCCAGCCTGTTGAGCGATTTAACCTCTTCACCACCAAGGTCCTGTAGCCCGGTGCTCGACTGGGCTGCTTAGAATTGGAGACAGTGGACTTCGTTTTGCAGACAGGGCGGAAAGCCTGAGTGTAATGCGAGGAACCCCCCTTTGTGGTGCACACTCTGTGCAGCATGCTTTCTTGTGCAGGAAGAGAGGCAGGAAGACTCCACTTTTCCAAATGAGTGGCAAATCAAGAGGCCCTTTGCATCTGCTTCAAGCTGGGCTATTTCCAGAACGGATTTTAGAAGTGACTGGAATAAAGAAGGCTGGAGGTCGAGGGGAAGGACGGTCAAGTACACCTTCTGGAGCTCTAATCCCACCGGTCATCAGGCCCAAGAGGCTGAGATGCCTGCATCTACAGAGCTCTTGCGAGGGTCCCCAAGGCCTGGCTACATGACGCTGGGCTGGCTGCTGCGCTCTTTAGTTAGTGCCGGAGAGGCCAAAACAGCAGGAAAAGTAAGCTGCAAAGAATTAAACTTGTAACAACTTGGGCAAAGCACAAACAGCAAGTGAGGCTGGTCCTTGGGCTGTTGACACACTCTGGCCTGGGTCGGCTGTGGTCACTAAACCCATTAGCGTTCCGATGTGGCAACAGCTAATGCAGCAAGTTCAATGTGTTTTTGTTTCATTTCTAAATGCTGGTTGCACGCCGGCAACGATGGCCGCTGAAGGCAGTCAACCCCACTGCCATAAACACAGTCATCATTGTCGGTGATCTGAAATTCATATTTTAAACTATTTATTTTTGGCAGATAGGGGCTGAATGGAGTTTTGCATTTGATTAACTGTGCTTTAATTTCAGCTTGCTTCAAACTTTTCTGTGTTTTCTAAGCAACTGCCAAATCAGAGTTTCCTGCAACAAAAGGTACTAGCCTTCTTGGGGGTGGGGAAGACCACTTTGGTATGTGGAAAGGGAAAAAGGAAATGTAGGAACACAAGCCAGCAACCAGCTGAGTGAAGGCAGGCCTTTTAGAGATATTCAGGGTCTCTGAGCCCTCTGAGCCCTAATCCACACCCACCTGTAAATAGGGGAATAGGAAAAAAGTGACCTCATTTTGGTCTGAGAGTTGAAAGGGATATGGGGTCTTAAATGAGACTCAAAGGCAGACTCAGCTCGCATTTGATATTGTCTTCAAGTTATGCTTATGAAAAGTAAGAGAATCCTTTCTTCCCTTCCTCCCTCCCTCCCTTCCTTCCTTCCTTCCTTCCTTCCTTCCTTCCTTCCTTCCTTCCTTCCTTCTTTTCTTCCTTCTTCCCCTTATCTCCTTTTTTCCTTCCCTCCTCCCCTCCCTCCCACTCTCCCTCCCACAATTTTTAACGCATCTATCAGGAACCAAGCTAAGTCCTGGGGACATGTGGCTGAATGAGACACACACTGACTTCATGGAAGGCACATCTAGTGAGCATGTCAGACATTACATTCCACAAGTAATTAAAATGAGCATATGATTTACTAATTAAAATTTCAGTAAGTACCAAGGAAGAGAATGATGCCCCCAAATTCACTGAGCACAGACATTTTGCTTTACACCATCCAGTCCTGACATGCTGAAGGGGTTGCTGTTATTAACCCATTACACTGCTCCAGAAACAGGAGCAGAGACTAAAGTTGCATGCTAAACATCACAGCTGGGGCCCACAGATAGGTGGGGCCATGGTGTAATCTTGCACACCGGGACATCAAAACCCAACTTGCAGGAGCACCTCAGGGCCCTGACCTGCTGTGGTAGGAGGGCTGAAAACGCCTTCCAAGGAAGTAACCTCTCTGGTGGTTACATGCGCTTACTGGAAGGGAATGGCTCCTTCTTCTCCTTCTTCCTCATCTTCTTTCTCACTGTGCTAATAGAAAAGTAAGTCCATGCATTTCTTTGCATTCCTAGGGTTTTATCCAGACTCTCTGTCCTTTCAAATAGATTTTCTGTTGGTGCTTTTTGTCTCTCAACAAGGGCTCACCTACAGGCTCCTTCAAAAGCCTCCACTGCAGAGTATCAAGGTCCATACTTCCTCCTTCCCCTCCAAGAGTTTGCTTCCCGGCCTTCCAGCTTCACAGCATTGGGGATGATTAATCACTTTTAAATATGAAAAAAATTAACATGTCTGAAGCATTCTTCTCCACTGTCAAATGTTTTGTTTTAACATAGATCCAGAATGGCTCCCTTTCCCAGTGGTGCCAAAGCAATACATTTTCAGTTGGAAATTCAACTGCAGAAATCCCATCCAGAAGCCCCAAGCCATATATCTTAACATCTTAATTTCATTTAGGAGGAATGCAATGATTGATCATTTATCATTCTGAGATTGAGTGAACTATCTGGGGGATTCCAATCTATTGCTTCTACACAACTGATGGGATATTCACATGTCTTCTGGCTGCACGAGGGCTTTGGGGTCCAAGTGGTCTTTGAAGGAGTGGAATGCTAAAAAGATTATTGAGGGAGGGTCTGCCTTTACCGGCAAAGTATAACTCCAAGGCTTTACTTGCTCCAAATTAGAGCCTCCCTCAGTGATGGCCAGGATGTCTGCTGCTGAATTACTCCCTCTCCTCCACCCCCACACAGGGGATCTTGCCTTCCTGACCTTATCCTTTGATAGGTAACTTTGAAAGGCCTGGGGAAAACCTTCACATGAAATCCATTGGAATTGGTGGGACTTGACTTCTTATCCATGAGATTTCTATTTAACCTAAGCTGCTTTGTCACAAAGGAATTTTTACTGCAGTATAAACAAAATGGCACCTTCCTGGGACATCTGGGCCAGGCCACTGGCATCATAGCTACCATTTTGGTTTCCACTCGGGATATCATTATAATCTCTTCATGTTGAGTAGAGATGCTTGGTCCACAGGAAAATGGCCAGAACGTTATAGAACGATATTTCTGGAGGGTCTATAGTACCGCTGATCTTGTGCTAGCTGTATGGGTGGGAGCAGGCAATGAAAACATGGTCCTTAAGTCCAAGTATGTGTTCTATAATGGTGGTTCCCAACTCAGAACCCACTATGAGTTTCACACGGTATAGGTTTTAAGCAACACGTAGAGAACAAGATGCCTCCAAAATTGCAATCCATCTCTGCAAACACACACGTGCAGGGTTTTCTCAGGAAGCCCATTGCTCAATGGACCACCTTCAAAGGAAATGATGATGTCACCCCCAAAGAAGAACAACATAGAAGGAGGAGCTAGAAGGAAGCAGGGGCTATTTCTGAGGAAATCCCAGGTTGGTCACATTTGCACAGCACTTAAAAGGAGACATACTCCCAGGCCTAAATTTACATTTTAAAGTGGCTGTCTGCTCTTACAGGCCCAGGGCTGCAGCCTTCAGTGTTCCTTCCCCTGAAGCTCCTGCTCAGGGATTAAGTGAGCTCTGTAATGTCACTGGGGCTGATGGCCTCTGAGGGTGATTGAGAAATAGTTAACCACGGGCCCCTCAGGCAGACCCATTCTCTCATCTGTCATGAGGCTTCTGGCTACCACAAATGTTTCCAACTTAGATGTGGAGGTGCCCTGAGAGGGGATTCCTGTGCTGCTTTTGTTGCTGGTCACTTTGAAGACTGAAGAGGGGAAAAACGCGTTCTCATAATTTAGGAACTGGCTGGAAGTTTGCCTATTAAATCCTAAGGTCCTGCCAGGCAGAGGCTGGGTTTAATTCTTCCAAGACAGGCCTGGCAGCCGAGTGAGGGAGGGCTAGGAAATGCCTGGAGGGAGAACTAGGCCAGAGATTAAGGAGCTGGGGTATTAACAAGTGGCCACCTGATGGATGACACCAGTGGCATCTATGGAGCCGTTTCCAAAGACCGGTACAGTACATCTCCAAACCACTCCAGCAGTCCCCGTGTGCCCCGGGGGTACGCCAGAGGCCTTGGCTTTGCCGCAGAGAACTGCCTTGGGATCCAGTCCCATGTGATGCCGCAAACCTCTGCAAAGGCACACACAATTCCCAACTGGCAGTGCGGAGAGTCCCATGCACAAGGAGGCACACAGCTGTGTGCCCCTTTAGGGCCTTTGCACACACAGTTCCCTCCTCCTGGAGCACTGTCCCATCGTGCCTTGCTGCCTTCTGCTTGTCCTTAAATGTCTGCTGAAATTCCACTTCTTCAGGGGGGCTTTCCCTGACTACTCTTTCTGGTCAAATCCCCCCCGACAAACACACCCTTAGCACTCCGTCCTCCGCCCCAGCGTGCTCCTGCTCGGAATGACCCTGCATCAGCACTGATGCCAGCATCTGACTGATGTCAGCCTCTTCTGCCTCCACGAGGGCAGGCTGTGTAGGTCTCGCTCACTGCTGTATTTTGTATATGCCTGCCACATGGTGGGTGTTCAATAAATATTTAAGTGGATTAAGGGGAGAGGGGAAGCTGTCGATGATAACAAACATGGATCGAATGCTTCCATGTGCCAGGAATATTCCTAACTGCTTTACAGCAGGGGTTTTCCACTTTGGCACTACTGGCATTTTGGATCAGATGACTCTGTGTTGTGGGGCCATCCTGTGCTTTGTTGGACGTCTAGCAGCATCCTGGGCCCCCACCTGCTAGATGCCAGTGGCACATGCACCCCTCCCCAAGTCACGACAATCAAAAATGTTTCCAGACTTTCCAGACACCTCCAGGGAGGGCAACCCCACCCTTGGTCCCCGTTGAGAATAACCGATGTACACACA
Source organism: Neofelis nebulosa (assembly GCF_028018385.1). Lineage (NCBI taxonomy): Eukaryota > Metazoa > Chordata > Mammalia > Carnivora > Felidae > Neofelis > Neofelis nebulosa. The sequence goes on along the minus strand of NC_080785.1, from coordinate 146,364,441 downwards.
CTAACCCACTTAATGTGCATAATCACCCCAGGAACTGGGAACTATTCTTTTCCTCGTGTCACAGTTAAGAAAACTGAGGCCCAGAGTGGCTAAGTGACTTGCCCTTAATCCCATCACTAGCAGGAAGCTAAGCCAGGACCCAGGCGGTTCAGTTTCTCAATGTGAAGAGGTGCTGGAATGAAAAAGGGCTGGCTCAAGGCCACCCAGGTAAATAGGTGGCCCGTGTTGGGACTGAGACCTGGCCTCTCTCATCTTCACCCAGTGAGCTTCCTGGCCATGGCCCTGGGCTGCATTTTCAGACTGTCCCAAACCAGGGCCCTTTACTGGGGCTGGGCTGGGTTTCTGGAAGGACTCTGTACAGATCAGAAGTGACTGCACCCTTCTCTTCACTGATGCTTCCCTTTCCTGAGTCAGTGGCCAGTGATACCCAAGACCCTCTGGAAGCAAGGCTGTCAGAAACTAGCCGGGTGAGGTCAAGTGCACTGCACTCTTAGGCATGCAGGAGGGCTCAGTGCAATGTTACAGGGAAGCCAAGACTCAGATCTGGATTTGCCTGCATCTCAGCATGGTGGGTCCATAAGGCCCACACTGCAGTTCGGTCAAACTTGGAAGCAATCCAAATTTGGGGACCATCTACCTTTCCACCCCTGCTCAAGTGACTCTATTTGTGGACCCTTGGTCTGTCATCCAAGGATGGTTAAGAGGGATGGCACTATTCACCTCAGAGGGTGACCATGAACCAGGGCCTAACAGAAGCTCTACACATGTGAAAGACCTATCACTTCTTCCCCTTTCTAGTTTGGCTGCCCTCAGGCAAATCACTTGACCTCTCTGAGCCTCAGTTCTTTCCATCTACAAGGCGATGATAATAATTCTACCTTCTCCAGGTGGTTGAGAGTATAAAATGAGTTTTCTTATAAAGCCCCCAGACTAGTCCCTGACATGTAATAGGTGTCCAATTACCAGTACTGCTTCTCACCTCCTCCTCTACACTAACCCATACAGAGTAGAGAGATGGGCATCAGGACCAGCTTGATCCAGAGTTCAAAAGTTCCAGTGTGGGATGTTCATGCCTAGGTTATTCATGGGCTGGGCCAGGGCCTGGTCATCTTCATGAAAGGAAGGAGGCAGAACAAAGAGGGAGCATATCGCAAGGGCCCAGAAGGAAAAGCGGTAGAAGGAACCCAGAGCTTTCCTCAAACTACAAATTCCATGCCTCCCACCTGTGGCACCCCGGGCGGCCAGCCTCACTGGCAGCCTTACCCTTTCTCCTTGGGCCCTTCCTGTTGGCACAGCCGGCATGCTTTACAAAGCTTCGGTATGGTTTTTTCCATGACTCCAGCTGTGAGATAAACTTTCAAGGGTATTTCTGTGGCAGGTACAAACCTGGACAGGAAGCCTCAGGAAGAAATCCTAAATTAATTATATGTCAACATTTAAGCCACAAGAAGGAGCAGTTGTCATAAATTTTTGGGAGGTTAGAATCCAATTTTAGTTGTAAATGCGAGCAAGCTCACTGACTCACTTGTGAACTGGTGCCAACAAAATGATATATTTCACATTCTTTCACAGCTTGTTTTGGCTAAACACAATGAAGAAAAGGGGGGTGGATTACAGTTTTTATTCTTCGCTGGGCAGATATGGTCAATCATGCAAAAGAACTATATTACACATGTGCCAAAGCAGAAGAAATTAGCTCAGTTTACCCACTTTTTCTGTCGCCTTCCACCCTCACTGAAAAAGGAAGTGAGACTGAAAATTCAAAAGAAGGTCTTAGGCACTATGGTCACCTTTAGTATGGCCCAAGGCTGGACATCCTGACAACGAAGCAAGATTCTCCCAGGAGTCTTGCCCAATTTCTTAAGTCCTGACCGCACCCTGGTATAATAATGGCTTCTGAAACATCATTTCTCTGAGCACTGGTCGCTGGTTGAAGTTGGTGTCAGGCAGGCACTGGGAGAAAAGGCAGAAAAGTCTCTAGTCTTCATAAGATTAAGAAGGCAGGAGCTTCCAGGTGGGCGACGACGTAAAGATTTGGGGAGAGTGGTGTGTCTGGAGAGGGCATGGGAGCACCCAGCCTTTTCCTTATACTTAGCTGTACACATCTCTTCCATCTGGCTGTTTTTGAGTTATTTCCTTTTATCATATCCTGGTCGTCTACTCTGAGAAGCCGAAGGAAGAGGAGGGGGAAGAGGAGGAGGAAGAGGAGGAGGAAGCGACCGCCAGGCTAGTTGTCACTGGTTTTACTTTCTGCTGACTTTCTCATCCATTCGTTCCATCAATTATTCAAGAAGCATTTAATTCTGCTGAGCTAGGACTGGGGATAGGATACAGTGAGGAGTAAGACACAGACACTGATCTTAAAATCTGACAGCCAAGGCAGAGCCACAGGTGAGGAGACAACTGCAATACAATGTGATGTGCGAGCTAACACGGGGGGACAGGAGGGATGCCACGGGAGCCCTGGAAGGACCCGTACAGTCTCAAAAAGGGTCCACAGGGAGCCCTGTAGGAGATGACTTCCAGGGTGAGATGTGAGAAGTAATAAGTAGGAGGTAGCCAGAGAAAGAGGAAAGAAAGGGGCTTTCTGATGACAGCAGAAGGATATGCAAAGGTCTAGTATAAAGCCAGACTAAGGTCCACCCAGACTTGCAAAGCACCAAGGACAGCTGAACACAGAATGTGAGGGGAGAAGGGGTGGAGACAGGGTAGTGAGGAAAGCAGGGCCCACCACACAGGACACTGGGCTACATTGAGGAGATGGGATACTTCTCTGAGGGCAGTGGGATAAAGGACAAACAGCCCCATGGGTATGGTGTGGGTGCAACTGTGTCCTCTAAAAGGATATGTTCAAGTTGTAACCCCTAGTACCTGTGGCTGTGACCTTATTTAGTAATAGAGTCATTGAAGAAGTAATCAAATTAAGTTGAGGTTATATTGGATTAGGGTGGGCCTTAGTCCAGTGATGGGTGTCTTTAGAAGAAGATGGAAATGTGGACACAGAGACACAGAAAACACACATAGAGAGAAGACCATGTGAGGATGGAGGCAGGGATTGGAAGGATGCATCTGCAAACTAAAGAACACCAAAGATCACCAGCAACCACCAGAAGCCAGGAAGAGACAAGGAAGGATCCTCCCCTAGAGCCTTCAAAAAGAGCATGGTCGTGCCAACACCTTGATTTTGGACTTCTAGACCCTTTTCTTTTTTTAAAAATGTTTATTTTTGAGAGAGAGAGAGAGAGAGAGAGAGAGAACACAGATAGAGCATGAGCAGGGCAGGGGTAGAGACAGAGGGAGACACAGAATCTGAAGCAGGCTCCAGGTTCTGAGTAGTCAGCACAGAGCCTGACACGGGGCTTGAACCCATGAACTGGATGGAGATCATGACCTGAGCCAAAGTCGGATACTTAACCGACTGAACCACCCAGGTACTCCTGGACTTCTAGACTCTTCCACTGTGAGAGAATATGTTTCTGTTGTCCTAAGCCAGCCAATCCATGGCACTTTGTTACAGCAGCTCTAGCAAACTAATACAGGAATCATAGTGGAGTCTTGCCATACTGCTCCCAATAATACTGAAACCTCACACTTGTTTGTGTGCTGAGATGCCAGGGTCTATTTGGGAGAAGGTGGTCTAAGATCCAAGAGGCATCTACCCTTGACTCTGGCTCCCTTTGACCCCGTTGAGCAAGCAGAGCTTGATGGCCCATGATGGGCCTCTCCCAAGGGTGGCCATCCGTGAGAGAGTTAGCACCAAAAGTCAATATTTGTCCCCAGGCAATAGTTGTGTTTGCTCTATGAAAGCCCCACCAGGTTTTTTCAGAGATTTCAATCCGTGTGGTCTTTAGGCCATGAAGTAACCTTGTCCTGAGGAAACCCCTGAAGATGAGCCAGGAGGGATGCAAGTCCCAAACAGTGGGCTTTGGCAGGAGTAGCTCAGGAAACATGATGGGACTGGTCCCAGGGCCCAGGGCTTCAGGGGGGCTCTGCGGACAATTTCTGTGCTTGTGCTACTGGCAGGCCGGACTTTCTCTCTTGGCTCAGTCGAGCCTCCCCGGGGCCCTCCCTTAGTGCTGATCAGCTGTTCCCAGCTGGAAGCGGTAATGTCATCCGCTTCCCAGGGACACCAGCTGACACAGCTGATGGGACTGTGGGCCTGGCTGGCAGGAGGACACATGTCCCCACACCTCCTGCAGGAGGAGGAGGGGCCTTACTTCCCTGGTTCTCCCTGGGTAGGGTTGGGGGCTGGTAAGCAGCCACACAGCCACTCAGTGCCTAGTACTGTGCCTGGCACTAGGAGGTTCTTAAATGGATCTGTTAATGGATGAAGAGCATAGGTTTTTTGATCCAACAGAATCTGAGTTCAATCCTGGCCTGGCCCAGGGTCAGCTGTGCAACCGTGAGCAAAGAATTATATTCTGGGCCTCAACGGCCTCATCTGTGAGATGGGGACACTAAAAATACAGAGGTGTGGAGAGGATTAAACGAGATCATGCATTTGAGTGCTCAGTAGAGAGCCTGACAGTAATGAGGGCTCATAAATATTAGCTATCATACTATTTTTCTTCATGGCGTCACAGGCCAATGTAAGATACTTGCCAGTTTAAGACTTCAGGGAAAAGGTGGGGGGAGAGAAAAGAGGGTAGAAAAGTCTTCATGAGAATTCCCTTTGCAAATTCCTTCTAGTGCTTTGATCACTATTGGCTGTCATGACAGCTCTGTGACATAGGTCAAGAGTTGTCATCTCCATTTCTGATAAAAGAATCTGAAGTTCATGGCAGTTAAGTAACTCAGGCAAAGGCTTTCCAGTGATAAGTGACAGAGCGAGACCTGAATCCACAAGTTTTCCCACCACATCCTGACAGGTCACAGAGGCACTCTCTCACCCCTGCCTGAATGAATGAATGAATGAATGAGAGATCCAACTGTAAAATGATCCAAAGGACCTGTGGAGAAATAAGGGCAGAAATGACTAAGAGGGAAGCATCAGGAGACCTTTCTGGGCACCACTTCCTGTGTGGATTTGGGCACTCACCTCTCCTCCTCTGACCTCTGTCCCTAAATCCCTGCCAATTCTCAAACGCTAGGAGGGGTCAGAAGGAGGGATCAGAAGCTACTGACTAGCAGTCATTTAATTTCCCGAGCCTCAGTTTCCCCATATCTCCAATGGAGATGATAGCACCCCCACAGTCTTGTTCTGAGGCTCAGGTGATACACACATGAAAGGGCTCCATAAGCAGCACTGATACTTGAAAGGATGAAGCAAACTACGATGGCAGATTGGAAAAGAGAACCGGAAGGAAATGGCCCAACATAAAAATGCATTAATATTAACCAACAGGTTCCTTCAGAACAACAAGGCAATAAAACAATAATTTTAGAGAAACAAAACCCAGCCGAGGAAAAGTCTGCCAGAGGGAGCGGAAATGAAGGCACAACCAAGTGGCCCTTGGCTTACCTATCTGGAAAACACAAGATGAAAAAGATTCTTTGTAAACCAATATTTGTAAAAGCCCCACTGGGCTTTCTGCCTGCACAGACTGCCTATTATCTTGGCAAGGGATGAAAACAAGTGAATTCTTATTTAAAATGAGCATGAATCAAATTCAGGTTCACGTTATCAGTCTCACGGTGAGCGATCATTTACTGAATACCTACTATGCGCTGGGCACTATGCCAGGAACTGTGTCTAGGGACTATCTTCAGTAAACAAATGTGTAGCACTCTTACAAAGCAGGCATAATATTCAATCATTCATATATTCACATATCTGCACAAGTTTATTGGTTGAATAGATATTTCTGGAGTGTCCATTATGTGCCAGATACAATACTGTCTGCTTTAAATACAAAGATAAACAGGGTCTAGTACCCTCCTGTAAGTTAAGGTTCCTCAACGCCATCACTTTTGACTTTATGGGCCAATATTTCTTTGTTTGATAATTCTTTGCTGCACGGGCTGTCCTGTGAATTGTAGGGTGTTTAGCAGCATCCCTGGCCTCTACCCACATAGACACCGGTTTAACAGAAACATGTCCAAAACTTGCCAAATTTCCCTTAGTGGGTGGGGAGTAGGATTGTTCCCAGGTTTGAACCATTGCCTCAAAAAAATGATGGAGTGAATCCAGTGATGATGCTAAGTCCAAGATTGCACTTCTGGTAAGAGAGTTGTATTAAGCAGAAGTCAGAGCTGATCTTTGATGACATGACTTTGTTTCTGCATGTTGAGATTCTGGAGGTGGGGGTTCCCAGGCCAGAGCTGCTGTGATCTTGTCTTGTTTACTATCATTGCATATCTACTCTACCTGTGGATTATTTGGCTTTTCTCTCCCCATTTGCCAAATCACATCAGTCACAGACTTTTAATTCTTGAACATTGGAGGAGACTCTAGGTGATCCACATTCTGAACCGAACACATACCTGAGCATTGCTACAAATGAAGTCAGTTCTCCAATGAGCCCCTGGATGGCCCTTTGGAGCAAAGTTCACGTTTCGGCTCCTTAAATGGTAACTCAGTGGGGTGTATGGAAAATCTTAGAAGAAAGAGAATTGGGATTATTATATTCCCAAAATATCTTGAGATTTTTAAACTTCAAAGTTGTATTTTAGTTTCAAGAGTAGCCTAACCTTTGCAAAGGTTACTCTGCAAATATATGCAAGATAAAGAATTCCCTGGGAGAATGTCTGCCAGGTCCTAAGCCTACATTCATATCTAATTTATAATCACACTGAAAAAAAAAACGGGTTCCTTTTTCAAGGAGCTCACATTACCTCTTGTTTGGCATGGTGCAGAGGAGTGACAGGTGCAATTTATGTGAATAATCACTGCAATCAGCCACATTTAAGAAGGAACCAGGGACGTACTCTGCAGAGAGAGAAACTGCTGAGTCACATAGTCCACCATTGCTCCCCCAAATGGTGTCAGAACCATTGGTTACAACTGACCAAATTCAAACGACATGGCAGAAGTAATAGACCTCTATTGTGATCCAAGTTCCCTGGCCTGGGCAACTGCAGCTCTAGTTCCAACTCTGCCAGTAACTCATCATTTCACATGGAACACTGAGCCTCAGTTGCCTCATCTGTAAAATTACGCCATTGGACTGCATGAGAACAAAGGATTCCTCTTGCTTTATCAGTCAATAATTTTCTTTTCCACAGTAGTTGTAGCCTGTATGCAGCCTGGGAGTTCCTCTGGGGAGGTGCCAAGAGATGACGCCTTTGATAATAATAGCTCCCAGCAAGTATCCCTTGAATGAATGACTCAGTGAATGAGTGTGGGTGTGGTTTTCCTGCAACTGAAGCCTTGAGCTGTCTCCACTATCATATGTGATCTCAAACCAAGGATAACTTACTCTGGGACATAAGCGATTTACAGGTTTATGAAAGCCATGGTGTAGACCAGGGGTTGGCGAGACAGTAAAGGGATAGAGTCCATACTTTAGGTCTTGTGGATCTTATGGTCTCTGTCACAACTACCCAATTCCGCAAGCGTGGCATGAGAGCGGCCATAGACAATCAGTAAATGAATGGGTGTGGCTGTGATCCAATAAAACAAATATAGGTGGCGGGCTGGATTTGGCCGTGGGCTGTAGTTGGCCCCTGATGTGGCCAACCATCTCACATATGTCCACTCCATCTTGATCAGCCTCTGGTACTCTGGGCCTGGAGAGCAGCACAGCCACTTCCTGAAATATCTGCAAGAATAACAGCCCATCTCTCCCTCGGCTCATCTGCCTGTAGTCAGAGCCTACAAAAATGTCCTTGCAAGAGCCAAGTTTTCAGCTGAGGAGCAAAGATCTCCCAGATTATTGGCATCAAAGCCACACTGTCTCCCTGCATTAGGCTGGGGCCTCAAGAGCAGGGAAATCAGACGGAAGGGATGGTTGGAAATGGAGCACCCATGCATGGGAACTTGGCTGGTCTTCCCTGGAAAATCAAATCCGAGCGTTAAAAGAGTTACGATGCCCAATTATTGCAGGCAGCAGTTCGAGGAGGAGTGGGCTTTGCTCCCACCAGAACACCTTTCCGGCTCACACATGAGCACAATTTGGATTCTAACAGGACTATGGAGGAATAGTTTGATCGTGAGGTCATCACATGGTGCTCCAGAGCCCAAGTGACCTTTTGAAGTCTGCTCAGGGAACCTCATTATGTTGCATTTTTGAGTGATCCCTTCTCTGATTTTTCCAAGTCCCTTTGCCCCTGCATTCCTTTGATTAGATTTTTGCCTCGATAGAGAGGCACAGGATGAGGGGAGGGAGAGCCATGGAGGGAACCAGGAGGAAAGACCTGATTATTAAGTGAATAATCTACCCTGGGGGCCTTGGCCGGCTACTCTTTGGGCTGGGCTTGCTGGCGAGGATATCTTTAAGGAGCAGTAATTCTCCAGAAGGCAAGACTCCCATCGCTTACCAACACAATTTGGAATGAATTGATGCAACCCTCGAGTGGCAAGCTGGAACTCTTGCCAAAGCAAGCACAAAGTTTCCCGACTTGTAAAGCAGTCATTGGGAGTAGCTTCCAGAGAAAGGAAGCCGATCCCTCCACAGGACAAGCCACCCCTCCTTTGCCCCTTGAACATTAATGTGTTTGCTCAGCCCACTGTCTGCCCCTGATGTGCATTTGTGTCCTTGCTGCCATTTTTCATAGTAATGACTCTCGACTTCCTGCTAGCAGAATGTCAGAGCACAGAGAGGTCCCCAGAGACTCTCAGTTCCCTTTAAAAAGATGATAAAGGGTGGCTTGGTGTATAACCACATGCACAAATCACTGATACTCATGATCTAGTCAGGAAAGGAGGTAATTCTCCCCCTGATTTCAACCTGCTGATGGGAACTCTCAGCCAGGCCCAGGCTCCCAACTCAGTGATGGAAACTGCTTCCCAGGCCCGGCTGCCTTTCTGAGAAAGCTGGGCTTTCCCGGGACCACCACTGGCAATGAGAGGACACGCTCCCCCTCTTCTCCCTCTCTCTCCAGCTTCAGCATATTTGAAGAATTTTAAGCCACAGAGCAAACCTGGGGAGCTTCTCTCACTTGTTTGAATGAGAGGCCTGGAAATTTCACAGTCATTAATCACGGTTGTAAAAAGGTCAGCAAATACAGCCCAGGGAACTCCCCTCCAGGCTTCAGCCTTTCTGTGTGGACACTCCATATCCACTGCTGCTTCATTACAAGACTCCAGGGCCATTCAAGATCTTTGCTTGAGCCACATCATCCCCTCCTTGGGAGTCCAGAGAGTTTTCGTGGTTTAAAGGTAGTGAGGGCCATTTCAAAGTAACTGTGACTCGAAAAAGCCCCACATGAATGGAAGGACCACAGGGCTAACTTGTGGTCCTGCCTGAACCTGTGTCCTCGTCCCAGTTTCAACACTAGCACATAGGGGTGACCTGGATTAAGTGGCTCAACTTTTCAATGCTTTGGTCAGAGCCCCTGCAGCTGCAGAGGTCTCTTCCTTTGACCTAAGGACCAATACGGGATGATTACTTTCCCTTTATCAACACAAACATCACCAGCAATAGGGGCTCCTGTCTTGTGCTTGGCATGGGGAGTACTGGGGCACAAAGCTCGGTCACACTCATCCCTGCCCTCAAACAGTCAAGCAAACAAACCTCTCTGTCTAATATGTCAAGTGTATAATTGTGAGGACGATACTCACTGAACATGAGCCAGGTGTCAAGGGTAGTTTCTAAGGCTCATTGTATATATTAACCCAGCAATTCTCCCCAAGTGCCTTTTAAGTACATACTCTTTTCATCCTAGTTTGAGAGATGATAACACCAAGGACCTAACAGGTCAAGACAACTGGTCAGGGTCACACAGGTACTAAGTGAAAGGGACAGGGCAAACCCAGCCTGACGGAAGGGCCCTCTCAAGCTACATGCCCACTGCAAGGACATGGCAGTGGTGTGGGGTTCCTTCCTCAGTTCCTCACTGCGCTCCCAGTTAATCAATTCACCTTTTCATTTATTCCAAAACATTTTATTTTTCAAGTCTATTTATTTATTTTGAGACAGAGAGAGAGCAAGTGGGGCAGAGGCAGAAAGAGAGGAGAGGGAGAGAGAGAATCTCAAGCAGGCTCTGCACTGTCAGCACAGAGCCCGATGCAGGGCTCAATCTCACCAACTGTGGGATCATGACCTGAGCCAAAATCAAGAGCTGGACACTTAACCGACTGAGCCACCCAGGTGTCCCTATTCCAAAATATTTTAATGAGCCTCTTGGAGGAGCCTGACCCAATGCCAGGTGGGGGGATTGTGGCAGCAGCTGAGAAAGACAGGGTCCCTGCTGTCATGGGCTCACAGGGGAGCAGGAGAGACCTCCCCCAACCACCTAAAATCTTTCCTTACTGGTGAGGACCCTTAGTCCCTAGAACCCTGGGCCACAAGTCACAAAATGCCTTCCCAGCTGACAGAACTCTATGAACTGCAAAGACAGAGTTACTGCTGGGAGGAGTTCAAGGGAAGACCCCCTTTTCTCAAAGTACATTTGTCACCTAAAAGGGCATTTTCTCAGTCAGCAAAAGATGTATCAAGGGACAGAGTGAGGCCTGGCAGGGGCATCGCAGACAGGAGCAGCCCAGGTGACACAGAAGCTTCCTGGGCACGGAGGCTGAGCACATGGCGGGTTCTCTGTACTTCAGAGATTCCGGAGGCAGAAGCGTGAGGGGTGGGGCAGAGGCAGGAGCACGAGACTGGAGATTATCACCAGGGCTCACAACTCCTCCAAGGTCCCCTCATCTCCATCTCCCTTCTGTGTCCTTAATGATAATGGCGATCCATATTCGTCCTATTAGGACCCACTATTTGGTGAGTGCCCTGTGCCGGACATGGGGCTGAGTGCATGATTTGTACTTAGGCATTCTGTCCGCACTGCCCCCCTGTACAGTGGGTGACAATATCCCATCCCACAGTGGGTGACAATATCCCCATCCCAATGCCTCACTTCCTCCTGTACAGTGGGCAACAATATCCCGTCCCAATGCCGCACTGCCTCCTGTACAGTGGGTGACAATATCCCATCCCACAGTGGGTGACAATATACCCGTCCCAATGCCTCACTTCCTCCTGTATAGTGGGTGACAATATCCCGTCCCAATGCCGCACTGCCCCCTGTACAGTGGGTGACAATATCCCGTCCCAATGCCGGTCCTACTCACTGTGTGGCCATTATCTCAGACAAGAGGAGGCCGAGGCGCCAAAGAGTCCAAGATGGCAAAGAAAGGAAGAGAAACGAGGGGAGGTAAGACAGGGGGGAGTGAGGGGAGAAGACGGAGGCCCAGAGGGAGTTTCTACTCTTTGAGCTAATGTGCAGAGGTCAGGATTACAGCTAACAGAGCATGTGAGCCCCTCCTGGGCCTCTCTCTGCTTCCCCCTGACCCTCACATACCCACACTTCATCACCACAGCCCTGCATTTTCTCTCTTCTGTATTATGAGGCTCCTTACATGATTTCCTAAAGGTTCCCTATCATTCTGACGATGTGGAGAAGATGAAGCCTAGAGAGGTCCCCCAGCAGGTGAGTGATGGCACAATAAGCTGGTTAGGAACACAGCCTCTACAGTGGGAGCTGTGGGGTTTGAAACCCAGCTCTGCCACTTACTGGTGTGGTGGCCTGGGCAAGATTTATCACCTTCCAAGGCCCAGTTCCCTCCCGTGTTAAAGGAAAAGAAGAAGTCCTCACTGGCTGCATGGAAGGATTTGCTGAGAACATGTATTAAAGAACCTGTCATTGGGGCACCTGGGTGGCTCAGTTAGTTAAGCATCTGACTTTGGCTCAGGTTATGATCTCACAGTTCATGGGTTCAAGCCTGGCATCAGGCTCTGTGCTGACAACTCAGAGCCTAGAGCCTGCTTCAGATTCTGTGTCTTCCTCTCTCTTTGCTCCTCTCCCACTTGCTCTCTCTCTCTCTGTCTCTCAAAAACAAATAAACATTAAAAAAATCTTAAAAAAAAACAACAAATCTGTCACTGAGCCTGACACAAAGTAGTAGCTGAATAAACAGTAGCAAGTTTTATTTTTAGTTTCCTTCAAATTCTGACTCTTATTCTTGGACTCAGGCAAGTTAGCACCAAATAATGACGTGAGGTTTCCCCAGTCACTTTAGAACCAGGACGCAGACAGAACGGTGTGGTCCCCGTGGCTTTGGAGAGAAAACAGGTAAGTAACACAGTCAGTGGAAGACAAGGGTGGATAGGTGCGGTGCCCCCAAGGATCCAGTGACTGGAGTCTAGCATCTGAAACAGCCTGGGGGCATTCATGGCTGTACTCACCCCAGGTGCATCCAGACCACAGTATTTCATCTCATGTGACGTCAGCATGTTATTTCAGTGACTCAGAGCTTCATTTCCTAACCGAGTTTCTGAGTGGGGCTGACACACTTTCCCTCTCATCTTGTCTGACTTGGTATTTCACTAGACCCCTCGTCTAAATGACATAGGAAATATCTCCTGGAATATCCGAAAGCAGGAAACTATTTTACAAAAATAAATGGGTACCTTACACCAGCCTGTGGGATTCTACTACACGACAGCCTTCCAGATTCAAGATGGACAACAGTGTGTGTGTGCTCCTGCAGGCCAGGGAATGCTCTGTTTAGGAAGAAAGTCTGGGAGCAGGGGAAGGATAAAGTGGAAGTCTAACCTAAGCCACAATGGAGCTAAAGACTTACACCGAGGATGGGAAACTGAGGACCTGGTGACTGATGTGAGCCAGATGACAGTAGGAAGGGAGGGATTAAAATAGATGCAAGACTCACACACACAAATGGGGCTATTTATACCCACTCTCTGCCTCAGGAGCTGGGAAAGGGGGTGGGATCATCTCCCCCATCCAACATGGACCCTCTTCCATCCCTAGTTACTAAAACAAAACAGTGAACCACTAAGACATAAAAGTGACTAAGGCTCTCCCTTGTGCAAGAGCCTCAGGAACTCCCCCTTTGCTTTCAGGAGAAAGGTACATGACCATTCACCCTCTCCTGGCTTCCTTCTTTGTCCCAGATGCTGCCACCCTCCAATGTAGCTCCCTGCCTTCCTATTACCTCACAAACTCAAACTCACCCTTCAGGTCTCAGGCTAGACAGCAGCTCTTCCTCCAGGAAGCCTTCTCTGAAGCTCTGGTCTGAGTCAGAGGACCCTTGCCCTTGCTCCCAAGGCCTCCATCCCGGCAGGCTCCCTCCTTCCTGGCACTTCCCCCACATATCTGCCTGGTCTTTCCAGCACTGTGCCCGAGCACTGTGCCCAACACACAGTATGTGCCCAGTCAATTTGTGTTGATCCACTGGGCCGATCTGATGTTGGGCTTGGAGGAGGGTCTTACCGAATCCAAATTTATCAGTCTCTCGAGTTGAAGTCATAAACTGACATATTGTGAAATGTAAAAATTAAAACAACAGTTTGGCAGTAATGAATCTTAACTTCCTGCCTCCCACGGAGGGGCCACCCTAAACACAGGGGTGTGGACAATGGCTGCACAGGGGGAGGCCCCTACCATCCTATTCAGTCAAGAGCTCCGGCTAGAAGTGGGGGCAGGCCTAGGGTGCTGTCACTGACATGCTGAAGGCCCCCCAGCCCTGCTCCCAATGCCCCAGCTTTGCCCTTCAGGGAGGGACTGTGAAGCCTCAAGCTTTTGTCTTGAAATTAGAGGCATCTAAACCTGTAGCTGAAGAACTGTTGCCACATGTAATTATTGACCTGAGACATCAGTCACCTTCAAAAACTCTGCGTTGACAGAGGGCAAAAGAAAAGCGTCTAGAATATCAAAAGGCAAAGGGTCCAGATTAAAAAGGGAGATGCAAGGAGGGCTTTTCCCAAGTTGTAGCCTTTAATTGACTCCAGTCTCTGCCAAGCACCCTGGCCTCCTTTGTCAGCATGCTGAGAGGTGGGGTGGGTTCCCCTGACAGCGGGAATGTGCTGCCCCAGTACGGCCAGCAGTCATATTTCCCAGAGGAATCTCCCCTGTGGCTACCAGACTGGGTGCCACAAGCAATCAATGTCTGAAAGGGACAAGTCTGCTGAAAGAACAGCCTCAGAAGCCAGGCTTGGTGCGCAGAGGTGGAGGACGCTTCTGTTCCCCCCACCCCCCTTCAAAGGGATGGACTCCAGAAAACCTCTAGAATATCAAAGGGTGAGATGCCAGGCCTGAGACTTGACAAAGTCTGGCCAAAGGCAGGCTGGCTGGCTGGAGTTTTTAATTCAAAGGTCAGCAGAGCAAAGTTCATAGTCAGCTCATTCCTTTGGGTCCTAGCTTACCAATCTGTGAAGTGGTTCTAGAAAACTTCCTGTGCCTCTGCCCCCAACTCCCACCTGAGAGCAGAGGTACGTTTTTTAATAAAACAAGGCTCCCCTCTGTCACAAAGGATGCATGTGTCAGCTCTAGCTGAGTATGAATGCAGCCGTGCACCGTTTCTGATAAAAAGAAATCGCAGGCTGCCTTGGAAAGAAGCTAAAAGACAAACCAGAGTAATTCACACAGAAACCTTGAGAAACCAAAGTCCTGCTTATTCTGCATGGAGAACACAGGGAATGGGGACACATATTTCAACAGCTTTTTTTTTTTTTCATGTTTCATTAGCATTTTACTTTTCTGCAAAGAAGTCCAGAAATGAACCAAAGGGCTTTTGCACCACCAAGGAAAGCTGTGCCTACTAGCCGATCAGAACACTGCACACCCCCACCCCCGCCAAACCGCGGACAAACCCCACCACCTTCGATCTGTTTCTCTGGTAGGCGTGTGGGAGGCAGGAAGGAGGAGATGCTCCGTATGACTGGCCTGTCAAATCCTTTGAGTTCATTTAGGATAAAAACTGGTATCAAAAGGAATGTCAAGCAGACAAATCTAAATATTTAAAATCTGTTTAGTGGCTATAGACAGACCATCATCTCTTTCTCTTTGGGTTTCTGTCCTTAGCTTTTTCTTTTTCTCTAAATTCCCCACCAACCCGTGGGACTTTGCTGGGTAAAACCCAGCTCTCCTCTGGTTGCCGGGCTGTGCTTTATTAAATGTGGATGAATGTCAATGTCACCCAGCTCATTAATAATTGATTTCCAGCCCTGTCTCTATTTGCAGAGCAGAAGCCACTTACAGAGTCTATTATTCCAACTCTGTGTGTGGGTCACAGGGCCAAAGAGGTTCCAGCAGGGCTAACCTTTGTTGACAGCAATCACCATGGCAACTCCACACATCTCCAGCCTCAACTCAGATGCCCAGGAAGGTGCGGACTCCTGCCCTGCACTGGGGACCCGGCTGGAGTTTGCTGAGCTCAATGGCTATATGAGCAACTCTGCTGGCAAAATGGGATTTTTCCGTTTTAATTTTTGGTCTTTGTCAGGCAGCATGGAGTTCTTTAACCACCCATTTTGGAATCCGGCACGGAAAAGGGCATTTTCAAAATTTAAAAAACAAAACCCTGTTTTTCTTTCTGTCTCCTCAGGCAAAATATAAAGACCAAGTAAATCTCCTCTGGCTGCTTTCAGGTCATTTTAAGTCAATGAAACCTATATAATCCCAGAATAACTGATTGTTTCTTTTCCACCCAACCAAAGACTGCAAGCTTAGACCAGAAGAATTACTGTTTTGCTTTTAACCACCTATTAATATTTTGTCCTACCAGCCACGCTTCCTCTATCCCTCTCCCCCTTCTTTGAAGATTTCCCCCCCACTAAATTAATGTTTAACAATTAAATGAAGCCAACGGAAAGTTTTGAAAGATCCACACAATTACGGATTGGGTGGGCATGCAGAGTCTTTAATTTAAGTGGGAAATGTTTCCCAAATTATGGCCTGAGACCTCACAGCTAATTACATAATTTTCTGCATCTGAAAAAACATAAGCTGAGAAAATGCAAACAGAATCGCACTGATAATGAGAGAGAAAAACCTGGAAGTGGGTCCATCTATTATTTTAGAAAACAGAGCTACTAGGTGTATCAAGGAAGAGTATGTAAAAGAAGCACAAAGTTAGAACTGCACGTGGTTTGGGAGGTCATCTGTCCTGCGTTTGTCAAGTGGAGGCAGGGTGCTTGATTCAACAAGACTGCTGTGGCCAAATGGGTTTGAGAAATAGTGTATATTTCATCTGTGCTTGGGGATTTTCTAAGGCACGTTTTCATACCGAAGGCTCTGCTGAGTCCTGAAGTGAAACTACATACTTAATTTTGTTTTGTCCAGAATTGGCCAAATTCATGTGATTTTCTAAAAGAATCCTTACTTAAGTAACGTTTATTGAAGTAAATGAAAGATATTTAAAAAGCCATTTTAAATGAATAATACTGATTTACTACATCCTTTGGGGAATCTTTTTTTTTTTTTTAATAAATGTTTTATGGTCCCATGACCCTGCGTTTCTCAGAACATAGTTTGGGAAATGCTAATAGAATTCCATACCTCATAAACAAAGATACTGAGTCCCAGGAAGAGGAAAGGATTTGCTCAAAATCCCAAAGGCATCTTAGGGGGTTCTCGGAAGAAGAGGACAGTGAGTTACTGCATTCACAGGCTAATGCCCTGTGGATTAAACCTCATGTGTGCCCTACCTGAGAGGGAAGAATATGGCATTGAGACACAGACTGGATGGGCTTCGAGTTCATGATCAGGGTAAGCCCATGCACCTCTCTGTGACATCTTCAAAGAATCATAGTTTTAGGTGAGGACACAGAACGCACTTGGGCAACCACAGTAAAGTGCCTTGGGAAGACGGGGGTACTTCTTCATCAGAGGAGGTGTCCAATGAGCATTCATGTGAATCACTTCACACTTTGCTCTACCGCTCTGGCTGATGATAGCTTGGTACAGTAGGAATGTTCCAGACTGTGAGCTAGGAGACTAGGCTGGTCCTATTTCAGGCTGATCCTTACTACAAAATATGGACACTGAGGTGACTGGGGGGTAGAGGTAAGAGGTAGCCTATCCTCACTTGGGAGAAGAAAATCGAAGATTTCACAAAAGCTTAGTCACTGACTTCATGTTTGAGCTCAGGACATGCCTTCTTATCTGAGGTCTTAGAATCCCCTTCTGTAAAAAAAGGGAGGTGAACCCCAGTAGTATCCTGAAGGCCCCTCCCAGTTTTTACATTCTTTATCCTACTCTCCTGGGAGGGAGTGACACTCAAAGCCACATTCACACAATGACTCTATCATGAATAGCCGCTTTTAAAGTCAAAATCCTCTTCTCTGGGAAAGAATCTTCTTTGTTCTTTCAAAGAGCAAGGTCAGTTCAGACCAGCACCCCACAGAACAAATGCTTATGCAAAGCTTGTGCCATTTCTGGGAGGCACCTGGGGTAGGTCCTGTAAGGGCTGACCATTCTCACTCCCCAGGGACTGCAAGATTCTCAGATAACAGTTTCTCTTGTCTGGCTCCCACTCCCTAAGAAGAAAGCAGGAAGTACAAATGTGCAGAAGCCAACAAATATATATATATATACATATACATACATATATAAGTTTCTTTTGGAAGGGAATTTCAGAAACTCAGAAAGTTAGGTCCTGAGTTTGGGTTCAGCTCAGGTCTTCCTCCTGATCAAAAGTCTCCATTTCTGAAATGCTATCTGAGAGAAAACAACTTCATTCAGGACATCAAGCCGTGAAGTCATCAAGTTTTGAAAAAGATCAACCTCCCAGACCACCATCTGTTAGGCAAGCTATATGCAATGTACAAAGTTGCTAATTTTTTTGGCCAGAACTTCAAATTCCATGCTCTTAAAAATTGAGATGACAGGGGTGCCTGGGTGGCTCAGTCGGTTAAGCGGCCAACTTCGGCTCAGGTCATGATCTCGCGGTCCGTGAGTTCGAGCCCCACGTCGGGCTCTGTGCTGACAGCTCAGAGCCTGGAGCCTGTTTCAGATTCTGTGTCTCCTTCTCTCTGACCCTCCCCCGTTCATGCTCTGTCTCAAAAATAAATAAACGTTAAAAAAAAAATTTAAAAAAAAAAAAAAAAAAAAAAATTGAGATGACAAACAACTTACTTTTACAAAGACCTTGAGCCAGCCAAAAACAGTCCGGCTCCCCCCTCAGGTCCCAGAAAAACACAGCTTTGACAAGTGGTCTCAGGTTGCCAAGTCATGCCAACAGGGTTTGCTGGGGTTTGGACCCTGTATCGTAGCTGACAAGAGCCCTGGTGATAGGGTCCTAGAAGAAAAGTCATTGACTTTCCACTGTAAATAAAAGCTAGGAATGGTCATTCCCATTCTTGACTCTTATCTGGCTTGTGCATCTGATTATCTCTTGTAAGGAAAGTTCACAGGACAGTTTAATGATTTATTGAGAGCAGCTTTCACAATCTTTATGTTGCCTTCTCCAACATAAAAATTGGCCATTTCTCAGCACATAACATCCACAGAATCCAAAAATTATGCAGCGAAGTGTCTACACAAAATGGGTTATCGAGAAAGGCAGATGAAGACTGCCATTACATTCTAGATAATAGTCCAAACAGGAATGTTTTTGTGCTGGTTAGGTTCAGAGATGTGGAAAATAGTCAAGTCAATGTGCTAGTGTGCTAAGTCAACGTTGTTTGCATCAATTCAGCCCCAAACAAATGAAGTTGGGTGAACAGATTTCACTCAGAATTCAGGATTTCCTCAGTTTTCAAGCGACCCTTTATTGAGCATTTATTATTTTCCAAGCACTGTGAAAAGCAATGGCACATAATAATACCATCTTCAATCCTCAAAGTAATCCTGCATGATTAATAGTATGAAACCCATTTGTAGATGGGGAAAATTGAGGCAGAAAACCTAACAATTTATGCAAGATCATAGAGTTTGTATATGATGAAGACAGAGTTTGAATCGAAGTTTGCAAAGCTAGGTTTTTTCCCACATATCCTGTAGAAGATGTCAATTCCGGTTCTTCTCAGTACAGCTATAGGGGTGATCACCTTTCCCTTTGCCACCCTAATTCAAAGACAATGTGAGACTGTACCAAAAAGAGAACATTGCCCAAGATGGCAAATAGGTTTCACCTAGAGGGTGAATTGAGATGGGGGGCCCTGGCTGCCTGGAAAGCGGCATTTACTAAGGACCCGTGCAAAGAAAGCTGGGAAGTACCACTGATTCCAGCCATGGGAGAGGAGAGGTATGGAATTTGTATTATATATTTTCTGACTCTGAACAGTGAGATACTATCTATCATGGCCAAAATTCACCTCTGTCTCTGTCTCTGTATTTCTTTTTCTGCCCCCACCCCTTGCTTTCTTTCTCTCGTGCTTTGAAAAAGCAACACCCAGTGACTCCATGCCACATGCCACCAAATTTCAGTTCCCGAGGGGCTTAGTTTAGCAGTGAAATATCCAAGAACAAAAAAACGAAGATGGCACACACCTCCTTTCACGGAAAAACGAAGGGTCCTGAGTGTCCCCCAAATCATTTCCCCTTTTGCCCCTTCTCATTAACAGAACTCTGGGCACCTTCTTCATCCAAATTTTTGTCTGCTTCAAGGTGACCCATGGTGAGCCTAATAGCAGACCAGATAGTACTTGCCTGACATCAAAAGGAATGCTCAAAGACTTCTCCAATCTTCTAATAGATTGTACTGTGGCTAGTATTTATATTCCTTTGGCCTCTTATTTCCACTCAGAAAAGCATCTGGTCTTCCTACAAAATCATGTATCGTTACTCTCAGCTTCCACCCCTTAGGGGAGGAAAACCTCTGTAGAGATGACTCCTGGGCTTTGGTTGCTGGGGTGGTGTCCTAGGTCCCATATCTGCTCAAAGCTTCCACAGCCCCAGTCTTCCTCTGCAAGCTCCAGATCATCCCTTCTCCTGGCCTGCCTTCCTGCGCCTGCTGTGTTTAATCTGTCCTTCCATCCATTCCTGAACTCCACTGGACCTCTTCTCTGGGAGGAATGGAGGAGCAAGGCTGAAAAAACAACAGGGGCTGCTGAGGAGTTGTCTGGGAGGGGAGCGGCAGCGATGGGCTGTCCACGCGTAAGCAGTCAAATATCTGAACTTGGAGGGAGAGCTTTGGGGAGACAGGGCTTCTATCAGCCAGTAAAATCAAGGGCCAGAGCTTAGACTAATAGGAAGAAATAAAAAATGGGAATGTTTCGGCTGGACATCAAGAAAAACATCCTGATGAAAAGGGAAGGCTCCCACGTGGGGGATGTTCTCATAAAGATGAGTGAGCGGCCAGGTCACTGCTGCGCTCTTCCAACTCGGCTCCAGCATGGTTATAAACAAGGCCTTGCTGCCTCCGGTGGGCTGGAGACTGGCCTCCTTCCAGGTTCCCTTCCCTTGGAGAAGACCACGGAGGTGGGGCATGTAGATGATGCAGCATTCGGTCAACCTCAGTTGTAAGAATCAAGGAGGCACTGAAGTTACATCATCAGAATGGGAGTTTGGGGAAGTAGTTAGCTGGCCCAGAGGACCTGGAAAAGTGTCAGGAAATGGGACAGCTTGAAACTCCTCTCTCCTGCTTGTGTTTTCTCTGTGTGCCATTCCATCCTCCCTGCTGACCCTCTTCCTCTTGTTCCTCACCATTTCTCTGTCCTTGTCACCTCAGTTTGCATGTCCTGGCTGGCCTGGCCTCTCTCACCTTGCCAGCCTTGCAGCCTTACCACTCTCAGCTAACCAATACTCCCTCTCCATGTTCCTCAATTCGGATTCCCAAGGACAAGAACCAGTGACTGGCCCATCTCATCAGTTCCTGAAAGGCCAGGTCACAGGTCACCATCTGGGTGACAAGGGTGGCTGTCACTGGTTCAGATGCCCAGTCTTCATCTGGTCCGTGGCGGCTGGGGCAGGGCTGAGTGGGCAAGTGGGGGCCTTCACGTGGCCATCTCTGTAGCAGGACCCAAGGGCTGGGGGAGGTTTCTTTAGAAGTGAGGTGAGTCCTAGACCTGTCTGGGACTTTCCCTCTCCCCTCTGTCAAGCACATAACTCAGTCTTGCAAGCTCCATGTTTCAGCCTCCCCTTTAGAGCTTGACCCCCTCCTGAGCCCCGAGTGTCTCCTGCTTGGGCTGGCAGAATGCTCAGCAGATGGAAAAAAGACCACCTTCCCATTCACACATATGGCCCAGTGACTGGCTACGAGGTTTATTGGGCCTCAACAAGAGTCTTTTATCAGTGACTGATGTGCCATTTGTTCCCCCCCCCCCCGCCCCATCTACCACATCCACCCCCTCTGCTTCTTGCTGTGAAGAGGCCGATCTCTCCCCACCTACGATATCCCCCACTTCCCCTTCCCCCATATCAACAGAGTGGGGGAGAGAGGGGCATCCTTCTAGGAATTGTCCCCTAGGAGGGTACTTGTTTTCCTCTCACTTATCAGCTTCATTCAGGAGAAATCTGAATTCCTAAATGTTTGCCAAATGCTGGCTCCTTGCTTGCTACTCCTTGGACTTGTTAAAGAATTCAGCCTGATATGGGGCAGCTTCAAGTCAAGGAGCCACTTCTGAGACCCTTGCCAGGCCCGGGGCGGAGTGGGCTGGAGACGACAATCCAAGAATCACCGCTATTCAACACAAAAATCTATAAACCTCATAGTGTGGTAGACACTGTGCTAAGGCTGTCACCTCACCGGCTCCCCACAGCCCTGTGAGATAGGACTCATTACTATCTCCATTCAACAGATGAAGAAACACGGTTAACCACTGTGCCCCAGACCTTGTGACCAGTGCCAGACATGAGACGACTGGACATCCACTGACCGAGAGACTAGTTTACTAAAGGGATAGCCTTTTGTGGTTGTCATGGTAACGTTACTGCCACTTAGTGGAGAAGAGCACTTGCTTTTCTCATCTGCTGCGGTTCACCCTCGTCACCCTCAACGGTATTGTTGGTTACCATTTGTACTGCTGTGAGTGCTTCCTCCAAAGGACTTCTCCTTTCCCACTTAGGCACTGAGCCCTGCTGCTTTTATCCTTAGGATGTCGCTGGGAGATGGCGCCTGTTTCCTGTCCTCACTGCCGCTGCAGCCACATCTCTCTCCCAGATGCCTGCTCCTGCCAGGGGCTCCCTGCCTTCAGTCCCGGCACCTCCCCGCCCACACCCCAAACTCCAAATGGCAGCCAAAGGGCTCCTTTTAAGAGGCCACTGGGGAGGGACTCGAAGGGTAAGGGGCAACAAGCAGGGTGCCCTGAGGACACTGGTGTCCCACTGAATTTCTGCAGAGCTGTGGAAGGCTCTGGGCCAACGTGTGTGGGATCAGATGGATGGGTCACAGACTTTATGAGGCCTGAGCATCCGAGGAGCAGTTCACCTTCTCAGGGGGACTCCTGGGGACAACCTGCTTCAGTGGCAACTTTCTCCCCCGAGGAACACTCAGTAGCAGCAAATCTCTGCCCTCCAAGAAAGAGTTTCCATATGTGTCACGTGCAGCAGAAGCAGTGCAGAGCGAGATGAAGAGAGGGAGTCAGAAGAAGAAGCAACAGGATGGGAGGCAAGCCGGGCCCACACCTGCTGTTCAGAGGCTGGGCCCCTGGGCTGGGGCCCCCCTGCAGGGGCCCGGGGGGCGGGGCGGAGACCAGAGTTCTGGGGTGTGGTTCAGAGCGTGGCTGGACAGCCGGGGGGCCCCCACTGTTCCTGGAGGAATTCGAGGGGCAGGGGAGTTAGAGAACCCCATTTAGGGAACCCTGAGTCCCACCATCCTGCCTTCAGTGCCTTCTTCAGAGTCTCTGAGCATTCACTGGCTCCTGGCTCATGCACACAGTTCTCAGTAATTATTTCAGAAGTGAGTAGACAGAAGGAGGGTAGAGCAGGAAGTGAGGACCCCGTGGCCAGGTGCCAGGCAGTGTCACCACCTAAGCAGGAAAGGGGTAGGTTAAGAAAAGCTTCAGATAGGTGTGGGGGGTCCAGACCCCCGCCTCCATTGCTAATTAATAGAATGAAAACAAGGATCACCTGGGAGCCAGGTGCTGTGCAAGGCACTTTACAGTTGTCTCCATTCCAGACACCCTGACCTCACTGCTGTTGCTTCAGACCAGGCTTATCCCACCTCAGGGCTTTGTGCTCCTGTGTCCTCCACCAGGAGCACTCTTCCCTCATCCCTGTCAAGTTGTTGCTCTAAGTCCATTCCAGTGAGACCTTCCTTGGTCACCCTATTAACCCGGTTCTTCACCCCACTCTCTACCCCTCTGGGCTGCATTTTCTCCAAGCTATTTATATCATCTTTTTAAAAAAGTTTTTTTTTTTTTTTAATTTGAGAGAGGGAGAGAGTGTGTGTGCATGCACGCTCAGCATGGAGCCTGATGTGGGGCTCGATCTCATAATCTGGGGATCATGACTTAATCCAAAACCAAGAGTTGGATGCTCAACTAACTGAGCCACCAGGTTCCTCGATTTACGTCATCTTCTGACACATGGCCTCATTTCCTTATTTATTATATTTATTGTCTGTCTCTTCCACTGGAATCCAGGCCCCCCTAGGGCAGGGATTTTAGTCTATTTTGTTCACTGTTGTGTCTCTAAGGCCAAGCATGGTGCCTGGCACATGGAAGGTGCTCAGTAAAACATTTGCCGAATGACTCTTAACCAACACAATGCTGCTAATCAAAACCAGGTGTCACAGCTCTCCGGTTTCATAGATGAACAAACTGAGGCTTAGTGAATGTGGGGAACTAAGTGCAAGCAGACAGTAATGGGTGAGGGAGGAAGAGGTGTGTGTGCCTGGGTCTCTCTGATATTGAGAGCGGTTTCCTTCCCACCTGACCACTATCACTTCCAACACAGATGCAAAATGAGGAGTCTTTGCTTGATGATTTCCGAAAGGCTCTCTCTCCTGAGGTCTGAAAGTCAGTTTGAGTCCATAACCATCATCTCACAGGAGGTGGAGCCTCAGGGGCTTGGAGCAGTCTCTTTGGAATAAGACCCTGAGTACAGTTTTCCCCCCACTCAGCCCTGGGACCTTGGGACACTTCTCAGCATCTCTGAGCCTCTGCTTTCTCAGCTGCAAAATGGGAGCAATGACAGTGCAGATCTGAGGGGAGTCAGCGAGATGGCTGATGTGTTTAAAGGTCTCCCTCGTGCCTGGCACAGTGTGAATGCTAGCTGTTCTCATTGTAGCCATTCCACGGATGCCCAGGACCCTTTCCCTGTTCACCCCAGCCCTCTTCTGTCCAGGTCCCCCACCAGTGAATCTCCTGGCTGGGGAAGGACTGCTGACCGGTGTTATCTTCTAGATCAGCCAGGACCGATGGTTCCGCCTCTGAGAGGCGGGGTAGGGCCCAGCGGGCCATGTTTGCAGCCCAGCAAATGTTCCCGGAGCCTTGTTTTTTGTTCTGTTGCTGGGCCATTTGTTTTTATAGCTTATCGTTTCTGCAGGGGGGCTTTGAAAGGCTGCCATTGCTCCAATGGATGTTTCCGGTTCGCCTCCATCAAGCCACATTTAATGAAAACCAGTTTAAGGTCTTCTTTCTCATAAAATGTCTCATTGTTGCTCCGGCAGCTCCTCTTTGGAAATAATGAAGATGAACGCTCCCTCCGTGGGGTAGCACACAAAACCCTCGGCCGCAGGAGAGCTCTGCTCAGTCCCCAGGAAGTTTCAGAGACTGGAAGAGAAAAACAAGCCAGTGCAGCCTCTGCTAGGGAGGAGGAGAAGCCGAGGCCTGGGAATCCTGAATGCTGCAGATGCAGGAAAAGGAACTTGGGTTCCTCGGTCCCCTCTAAAGAGGTTGTCAACCAAAGAAGTTTTGCTGCAGAAGGAGGTGTTCTAGAAGTCCCTCAACAAAAGCCTGCAGCCCAGAGAAGAGAAAGACTTTTCTGCCAGGGGACCTCCTCCTTCAGGCTGGCCAGGCGTAGGCCAGGGTCAGGGGTGCTTGATGAAGATCTGATGGGTCTGCAATAGGGGCCGGGGGAGTAGATCGTGGCCAGTGTCACAGACAACAGGAGGCCTCCTCTGAATACAAAACACACAGATTTTAGATGCTTGTGCTTGACCGCCCAGGCCCTTGGTGGTCACCGGCAGACATCAATGCCCCTGGTCCTCTCCAAATGTGCCACACGGGACAGTCCCTACACAGCAAAGCAATGCTCTCCTCCGAAGATACAGCTGTTTTTCTCCTTTCAGGTTACCTTTGTGGTAATCCATCATTTTGGAACTATTCTACCAATTGGTTATTTTGCCGAATGTTGCAGGAGAGAAAAGGGTTAAATACAGCCGACTGATTTGGGTTCTTTGCGCAAGCAACAGGGACTTTTCTCCCCTAAATGTGTCTACATGCTTACTCTTCATTGACGCGTCACTCCATCTGCCACATGTGCTCTCATCGAAGCCCTTTTCCTCTGGGCAGGGCAGGAAGAACAAAGCAGAAACGGCCATGTGGGAGGCTTTCTTGTGGATCTGGCTGACCTGACTCAGCAAGGAGGTGAGGTGGGACAAGGAGTGAGAAGGGCAGCCAATCCTCTCTCGCTGCCAATGCTCATCCCCAAAAGCTGTGTGTCCTTTGATAGGGTCATCCAGCGTCTCTGGAACTCAGTTCTCCCACTTGTAAATGAGGAGGCTGGCTTTGATTAGGGGTCACAACCTGAGGTGTTTCCTTGGGCACCGGGTGGGCGGCAAGCCCCACAGGAGGAGCGGAGGGCAGGGCAGCAAACTGGGGGAGTCCCTGCACCAACTCTGCACTCCAGCCGGTGTTGTCTTCCAGAAATGGACATCCTTAGCAGCCGGATTCCCCATTCCTCAAGAGAAACTAAAACCCTAGATTTTTATGTGAACCACCAAATTCTTAAACCTTGGCAACAAAATCAGATGCTTAAGGCAGTGTGCATGCAAGTAAAAAAAAAAAAATCTATTTGTTGATCCTTAAAGTAACCCCTGGTTTAAAACTCTATGATCCATACTTATTTATGACAGAAAAGTGGAGTGTGTGTAAAACACAGAACCGACTGCCTGCCCAAGACAGGAGCTGGGGTCCCGGATGCAGGGCTTACTCAGGGCACCAAGCACCTCCTGCGTTCCCTCCCTTTATCTATGACTGGGGAGGCAGTACCAGTGCAGTGTGAGGAATTCAGTGGGGTCTCTTTTGCAAAGGGGTAGACTGAGGGAGGGTAGAGTGCCATGCCCTGGTTATTCTCATCATGTAAAAATTCTTCTCACCACTGGGGACCCTGAGGCCTAAACCTGGAGCTAAGCTGTCTCGCGTCTCGAAGCTGCTCTCCCGAAGCAAATGCCTGAGACGATATGGAAACCAGATGCGGAGCAAACACTGCCTTACCTTTTTTTTCCCCCTCAGTGCTTTTGTAACTTTTCAAAGTCATTCCATGTTCATGAGCTCTGATATCACTAAACTGACAGCTGCCAGGCAAGGCTGTTAAATCAGGTATTCTTATGTTCCAGATGGGGAAACCGAGGCTCATAGAGAAGAATGATGGGACCAAGGTCCCAGAGAATGTAAGTGGCATGAGACGGAGGCCCTGTGGGCTGCTGTCTGCTGGCAATCCTTTCTGGGTGGCCAGCTGCTAGCAAAGCACATACCTTTCTAAATACAAGCTTAATGCATAGGGCCCTGCCCTCAGCCAGCGTTAAGACAGCTGAAGCATCTTGGGAAATATCATTCTCGGTGGCAGTACTAACAAGGGAAGTAGCACTTCAAGTACTAACGAATAGAAGCAGCCGTTTCCAGCCTCTATCACTCCTACCCAGAGAATGGCTACAGCTGCCCACCGGGCCCCGTCTGCAGCTTCCCCCCCGACCCCCCACTAAACCTTAGAGTCCATGGTCATCTTTTTTGAAGGCAAAGTAGGCTGACCCTCTGAAACACACACACACACACACACACACACACACACACACACACAGACACACACACACTATATTAACAGAAACCTTCCCATGGCTTTTTACTGCCCATTATGGTCTGGACCATATGTGGTCCCCATGCACCCGGGCCTCTGCAACCTTCCCTGGCCTCATGGTGCTTCCTCTAAGCAGGCCTTCTTGCAGTAACACTTGCCTCTTCCCTCTCTCTTCAAGGCCAGTGCACTACCTGTTGTCCCTCCTCAGCACAAGCATCACTGCCTCCAGGGTGCCTTCCCTGAAGCTCCCTTTCCAGCTCACATTCCTTTGCTCTCAGGGAATCATGGTTCATTACTTCAAAGTCTTGATCCCTGTTTGCGATTACACATTCAGGAGTGTGATGATCTCATTTAGTTCCATCTCCTCCGCTGAAATCTGCTCCAGGGCAGAGACTCAGCTCTTTGCATTTAACATCCTAACTCCAACACCAGAGGTGGTAAACTCTAAGTATTTGTTCAGTCAGTGCCCACACAGATATGTGAATTAGGTTCTACCCACTATTTCATGTAATTCTCTCTAAACTCCACCAAGTAAATGTTATGAGTATAACAACTCCCTTGTTGTACGTGTGGAGACCGAGAATCTGACACTGTCGGCAACTCAGCCAAGGTCACACAGCCAGTAAGAGATGGAGGTGGGATTCAGGCACAGGTCTGCCTCATTTCCAAACTTCCAAACATACACTAAGAAAATAATATAGTGAACCTCCCTATTAGTAAAGGTTCTCCAGAGAAACAAAACCAACAGGTGTGTGTATGTGTGTGTGTGTGTGTGTGTGTGTGTGTGTGTGTGTGTGTGTGTATGATGTGTATGGAATGAGAAAGAGAGGGGGAGAGGGAGAGTGGTTGATTTTAAGGAATTGGCTCACTCAATTCTGGAAGTTTGGTAATTTTAAAATCTGATGGGAGAGGCCAGGAGGCTGGAGACTCAGGAAGGAGTTGCAGTTCAAGTCCAAAGGCACACAGTGTGCTGGCAGAATTCCTTCTTGTTCAGTGGAGGTCAGTCTTGGTTCCATTAAGGCCTTCAACCTATTGGATGAGGCCCACCCACATTATGGAGGGCAAGTTCCTTTACTTGAATTCTCCAGATTTAACTGTTAATCTCATTCAAAAAATACCCTCACAGAAACATCCATTAATAATGTTTGAAAATACCTGGGCACTATGGCCCATCCAAGTTGACACATAAAATTAAGTGTCACCACCTCCATATGCCCATCACTCAGGTTCAACAATGATCAACAACTTGCTACATTTGCTTTAGCTAAACTTCTTTCTTCTTTTTCTTTCTGTTGGTGAAGTGCTTTTATATTTTTATATGCCAACATACTTTTGAACTCAAGCCTACCCAACCACAATACATGCCCTTAGTTTCCCGTACTTCTAAAAGCAGGCTCCTATCCCCAACTTGGAGGAACATGGTCTCTCGAAATGCAGACAGGAGGCTTCTAGTGCTCAGGGCCCAGACTCTGCTGCCTGGAAGGGGAAGTGTGATTTGTGGGACAACTTTCACGGTCTCAGTGAGACATTTCCTCTGTGCTCCAGCAAGTCAGCACATAAGGTGACCTTGGCCAGGGGTGGGGTGGGGCAGGTGGCAAGGCTTGCACCTTCTACTCCAGAAAATCACTCTCCATTTTCCACAGCCATACATTTGTTTTCATTTTCATGTTGTGCCTGCCTGCTCCCCGTCTGTTTATTGCTTTCTCCTCCCTCTTCCTCCTCAGCCTCCTCCCCTTCATTCTCCTCCTCTGCCTTTGAGGGGTCTGGACTTTTGCATACTAGAGAAAGGGACCCATTTAATCTACCATATTTACAAGCTTCGTAAACTAGGTACAGTGAGTGAATCATGGAAAAAATGCATTTTATGTGAAAAAGTTCATTATATGACTTTGTTCTATTAAAATTGCCTCACCCCACCCTGTGCATTTGGAGGGAGAGATAGAGAGAGAGAGAGAGAGAAATGGAAGGGCCTCTGAAAATGCCCCCTGTTGGCATATATGTCCCATAATTTCATATCAACATTCATATCATTTCTGCTGTTTAAAAACACTTGGGAGTTTTCCTGTAGGCAGAAGATACAGGGACTCATTTTATGTGGGGTTCTAATAATTTTTCCTTAAAAAATTATTTTTTTAATTGTCCAAATGGATTTAGGAACTAGGATTTAAAAACTGACTGAGTGAATTCTTTTCTTGAGTGGTTCAATAATTTGTAATCATTCTTCTACTTTAGCGTCATTTTGTTTGGCTTTTGTAACTTAATAATTTTGTGTTGTTATGATTGTGGGGCTTCCAGGTTTTTCTATTTTTCTTAGGATGATAACAACAGCAAGTTATTAAAATGCACCAAGCACTCTGCTGAACGCCCTAGATTAATAATTTCATTGGATTCTCACAAGAGCCCCATGAGGACACGGACGCTTCACAGCATTAAGTGACTGGTCCCAGGTTACTGCAAGGAAATGACTCAAACCTCACAGCCAAACCTCAGCAACACTTAAAGTCTAATTTTCTAAGTTAAAAAAAAAGAGGCCAGGAGACCAAGACATGCTAATAGCAATATAATTGTCTTTGACAGGTAGGGCTATCAGTGACTTTTAATTTCTTCTTTAAACTTTATTAAAATTTTCAGATTTTCTCTAACGAATCATGGAATAGTGCTTATTTAACTGTTCTGTGGGGGAAGTAATGTAATCCTGCCTAGGCTTATCTAAGGAAGACTGAGTGTCTTTTATAAAGTGTTTAAAATACATCTGAGAGTGTCTGCATACAAAATTTGCCTGATTCTTTGTATATTGAGAAAGAATGCAGTATCCCAGGGTTTAGAAGACCTGGGCTGTGCCAGCTGTCCAACTCATCTGCAGTTATGTGGGTAAGCTCCTTCCTTTCCCCGGCCTTATATGTCTCATTTGTAAAATAGGACTAGTAGATTGAAATGCTGAAAACTCCTATGACCCCTTTAATTGCTTAGAAGATAATCTAGATGGCCTTTTCGTCACCAAATATTCAAAG
The DNA here is from genome assembly GCF_028018385.1 of Neofelis nebulosa. Lineage (NCBI taxonomy): Eukaryota > Metazoa > Chordata > Mammalia > Carnivora > Felidae > Neofelis > Neofelis nebulosa. Next base: position 146,334,697 of record NC_080785.1, on the reverse strand, counting down.
AGACTGCTTTATAGGAGCTCATGATATCCTTCAAAGGACTCTTGGGGACAGGGGGCATATTCTGTCCCTTTATCATGGCTTTCAAGATGCAGGTGAGAGAAGGTCCGAAGGGATTAGTAGCCAGACTACAGCCAGCCTCTTAGGGACTATGACAGGAGACACAGGCTTGTTTTCAGAACATACCAAATGGATGACACCCTCTCCTAGGATATGAAGTGTCTCAGGCTGTTATGACCGGCCTTTCCTTTTTCCGCTCTTGAAGGCAGAGCCTTGGAATCAGTATCAATGACAAAACAAAGCCACCTGCAAATTGCATGGTTGTGATTTTTCTCTGCGTTTTCCCAGGGGCTGGGTTTCCACGCATGTGCCCCATGCTACAGGCTACCCTAGTCTTAAACCAAGAGTTAGGGTTGAGACCTGGGGCCTGGCCAGCCTCATCTCTGAGCACCTGGGTTCTCAAGGCAGGCAAACTTCTCTCCGCCCAGGCCTCTAGAGAGGCCACAGCTGCTTTGTCTGTTTTAAGCCTTCAGCTCACACCCGCCCCTAGAAAGGAAGGAAGGGAGCCTTGGGCTACATGGAGGTAAAGCCTAAAGCCAGCCCAGAGCCTTGGGTCCCAGACAGAAACTTCACCAGTGATTCTGAGGATTCCATTCCCCACAACCACATCTAGCCACTGTAGGGAAGTCAGCACCGGGCACTGTGGAAAAAAAAAAATCAAAATGCAGGCACAAATAATAGGAATAATCCTAATAATCTGAGACCTGCCGCCCTTGCTAACAGGATCATAAAGGGCATTTGTTTCTAATTAAACACCAAAACCCTAAACCTTTCAACTCTGCATCCACAACTACTGTAAATGTTTATGAAAAACGGGAAATTCTCGTTTAATTCAAACCATGCCAGAAATGCGTTTTCGTTGTCTCAACTGGTGAAGAAATCCTATCGGCCCCAGCTTGAGCACATCTGAGCTTTAAATTAAGAAAGGCAACAGTCCTAGGAGCACAGCTAAATCCTGGGGAGGACTTCTGTGAAGCAGCAGCATCTCTTCATCACAGCCAGATTTCAGTGAGCAAAAGCCAAAGTGTCTTCCAGAAAGAGAAACGGGTACCAGAGGTGCTAACATTTTGCAGGGGAGGGTCATAGATACAGATTAGGCAGCCCAGAAAAAAGTGGTTAGAAGCAGAAGTTCTAAAACCAGACAACCTAAGTCAACTTCTTACCACCTGGGTGCCCCTGGGCAAAGCTCTTCACAGATCACTGTGATAATTAAATGAGATGAAGCCCTAGGCAGGGCAGCTAGCAAATCTGGCATGGTCCCTGCCCTCGGGAGTCTGATGGACCAGGCAGAGAAGAGGCATGAATCAGGAACTCATGCCCAGCTCTGGGGTATCTCCGGGCAGTGCTCTGTACCCTTGTCAGTAAATACCTTTAGAGTTGCTGAAATCATACCCCTTACTGAGGAAGTGTGTCAGAGAGGAAAGGTTTTAGCAAGAGAGAGCAGCCCTTGCAACAATCCCAACGTGACTGTGCCCCAGGACCCGTGGAGCCTCTCGAATGCCTCTCCCCCAGATCCCATGCTGGAGATCACGGCACCCACATGGATAACCCTGAGGGGCTGAAGAAATTCTCAGAACAGGAGGAATCTCTGCCTTCTTAATCAGAGGATGAACGTCCTCCCTTGGAGACAAACATTTCATTTTGGCTGAGTGAGAGCAGGAAAGAAGCCTCAGGGACCCGCTTAACTGCATTTCCTAACGCTTCATCCAGCCTTAAAAATTGGGGGATTTCCTTTGCAGGTCTTTGGGGAGAAGGGTTAGGACCTAAAATCTGGGGCTGAATCATCCTTTCTCTCACTGTGGATATTCTCACTCTGACAATGTCAGCAGTGGCCTTTCAAAAGCAGGGAGGTCCACCCCCACCCCACATTACTGCCCTTTAGGCAGAATACAGGGGGCATGGGGTGTTGCTCCATAGCATCCAGCTACCCTACCTCCAGGAAGGTGGCCCAAATTCCCACCTCCTCCACTACTGTCCACAGGGTCCACCCAAGGCTCCACCATAGACCATGTGACTCAACTTGGACAGTCACACCATCATTCCCTGGCCCACATGGTATCAGTCAGATCCAGTGAGTTTTGCTGAATTGTTGGAAGAAAGGCACCTTCTCTTTGCCAATGGACCAGAACCTGGAAGAATGACAGATGGTAGCCCTCATGTTATCAAGTGGAGCCTGAGGCAGTAACCAATCCCCAGAAAAGTACAGGCACTGGGTAGAGAGAAATCAGGTCTTGACCATATGTACCATTTGTTGAGCCCCTGGGTCCCACCATGCTTGAAGGTGGCATTTCAACCTTCCAATTCCACAAGCCAAGACATTCTTTCATTTGCTTTTGGAGCTGGTTTGTCTTTCACTCACAACAGAGAGCTGGAAACAAGAAGAGCTGAATATTTGACAGAGAGGATGGCAAAGCCTCTCAGCAGCATCCAGCAAGGACTTCCTGACAGCCCACAGTGTGCCCAGCTCTGTGCTGGGGACGCGACAGGATACGAGAACCACAACATGCACAGAGGTCTGGGACGGACAGTCTTTTAGGAGAGGTAACACACGCACTTGAGAGATGGTAATAGTAAAAAGAGAAAAAAGTGACAAATGCTGCAAAAGGGGGACACAAAATTCTGCTGACACATGAGGAGAGACAGCCTTCTTCAGGCCAAGGGCCAGGGGAAGGTCTGTGGAGGTAGCATTTTAGCACCATTCTGAAGAGAGTTGTGCTGACAAGCAGAGTTTGGGGAGGAATGTGGCAGATGGTGCCCCTGGTAGAGGGGACAGTGTGGGCCAAGTTGTGGGACACATATTTTAGAATGAAGGACAGGGACCAGGGAAAACACTAGGCAGATGGCAGGAAATTCTGTGGGGGTGCGGCCAGGACCTCCCCTCTTCTCAGTGCCCCGCTGGTGTCTTTGCACCACTCTGCATGAAGCTCTGTCATCTCAGGCTGCTGGCAGCCAATCTGTGTACCAGATCTCAGCCTGCAAGGAACCTAGCTTTGGCTTATTCGGGCCACCTCTGGAGGGAACCCTTTATGTATTGAGTAGTTGCCATGTGAGCTCTGCAATCTCTGAGAGCTAGCCAGTTCACTGTGCACTCCCCACAGGCTGCTTCCAGCATCAAGCCATGCAACGTGGGCACGAAACCCACTCGGAAGGAGCCTGGGAGTTACACCCTGGTCAATGCCTTGCCTGGTCTGGCCATTGCCAACCTCTTCTCACGCCACCATGCCTTTTGCTTTCTGCATTCCCCAGGGCCTCGGCCACAGAGCCTTTGCATGTGCTATGCCCTCTGCCTGGAACACCATCCCTCTACCTAATCAACTCCATTATCCTTTAGATCATGACACAATGGCCACTTCATCATAAAAACACTCCTGGATGTCCAGGGCTCTACTCCTCCTCGTGTAGTAATGGATTAGGGGCCAGCATTCCTGAGTCAAAATGTATGGGTTTGAATTTGGCTTCAGTGCTTCCTAAGTGTGTGACATTTTCATGTGTCTGTTTTCTCATCTGTAATATTGACATAATAAGAGAGAGGCTCAATAATGGCAATAATGTTAGCCATAAAAACACCAAGCACACATAAGCCATTGTCCTATGACTTAAGAGTATCACATCCTTCTGCTTCTCTGCCTTTTCTCAGATGTAATTTAATATATTCATGTGATCCTTTGATTGGCATCTGTGTTTGCCAATTGACCGAAAACCCCATGAGGCATGGGTGATGTCTAGTTTTGCCCATTGTTGTATCTCTAGCACTTAGCACATTGCCTGGCACACAGTAAGTACTTCATAAATATTTTGGGAATGCGGGTGTGAATAAAAGAAGATAGGCAGGAAAAAGTTAGACCCAAATATTCTCATCATTTGCAGACTCTGATCTCAAGATGTCCGTCCAAGTAACTCAGGAGCAAGATCTTGAAGTTGCAAACATCTGTGGTTTCAAAGATGAAGAAAACAGATTCCAGAAGATGCTCCAGCCACTGAATTCCCGTTAGCAATTCATTTCCTCCTTAAAGAAGGATACAAAGCTCAGAGTAAACGTGGCCAGCCAACCAGATGCAACATTCTGTAGTCAGCAAAAGTCTGTCTGATGTGCATCAAATGACTATAATTCCTCTTCTAGCATCCCTAACAGTTCCAGGGAAGTTTCCGCATTTGTGACCTTTGGCCCGGATTTTAAATAATATTATGCTTTGCTCTGAAATGCTATTGTCTGAGAGTTTACATATTTGGGGTATGTTTTTAATATGTGTCTCATACCATATAATGGGCCAAATTCTCCTCTGAGATCCATGCTATATCTCCAAAGTATGGAATACGTTATAGATTGAGGGGTAAACAGCAGTTTCCATGCCAAACTTTTGATCCCTCATTTTCCTGTGGTCCTCCAGAAAGGACGGCGTGGATGCGAATGACCGAAAGAAAGTGGGCTTGGGGTTTGCAGTGGGGACATTAGCAGTTCCCGCTGCAAAATTCCTCCAATTAGTCCTACAGAAAGGTTGAGAGAGGCAGATGTGAGGGCTGAGCACGGATGGGGAATGGAGGGAGGACTGCCAGCCACCAGAGCCGCACCTCTGGATTGAGCAAGGCCTGCAGCTCTATCTGGGCGTGGGTCTCCCTCCTGATGCCCCCCTCCCCTCATCCCACTCGCCTGAGCCAGCCTGGCGGCATTCACGTGACATGTTTCCCAATTGGTCTGAACCACAGAGATGTTTTCCTTCCTGGATTGTTCAGCCTTCTGAAAGTTTTTCTGCATTCCCCTTCTCCAACTCGGAGGTTCTGATTCCATGAAGCATCTTATGGAGTGTCGTTCTGAGCCACAACCCTCCCCTCAAAATGGCTTCTTACAAAGAAGAAAGTGCTAGAGGAGTAAGAGATGCACACATAACGCCCAAAACCCACACCCCTCACTTATACTGGGACTGAAGCCACACCAATAAAATCTGCCCCCTTGCCCCCACCATATCCTAGAAATCTGAACTCCCACCCTTCTGGGGTCTAACCTCATTATCTCATTTTAGGTCTCAATATCTACCTGTTTAGCAACTAAGTTGCTGGAAATCAATGCTAGAAATCAAACTCGCCTCCTCTGATAACACCTGTGTCCTTGAGAGACCCAGCCTGTGAAATGAGGCTCAGTAGAACCCTCTGATGGATGGGGCCTGGGCACTGCGGTGGGCTAGGTTTTCAGGGTACAACCTAGATCCCCGTGAAACTTCACCCAAAGGGGCCTCAGAGGACAACACCCTCAGTCTATCCATCAATGTCCTCCTTGCCCTTGGCCTGTCTCCATTGGAGATGGTGAACAAAGAGAGAACAAGAGAGATTAATTTCTTTTTAATCCTTCCCTTTGAGCAGGGGCCTGACCCCGGGCTTTGGCCTGTTTCAGCTCCATCCCAGGCAAGGCCATATTTCACACCAAATCATTAGTTTCTAGCGGAACAAGGCACCACCCATGGGGTATGGATGGCTTCCTATCTTGCAGGAGCCCACAGAGGCTGCTCAGACATGATCTCATCCATCCCCACCCTCCGGAGCAAGGTGGGGGCAAGGAGCATTATCTTGGCTGTGCCTCTGAAGGAAGGAACTTCAGCCCAGAGTTGAGGCGCCTCTCTCCAGTCGTTCAGTCCCAGGGATGCCAAACCAGCCCTCCTTAGCTCCAGCCAAACCCTCAGCAGCCCAGCTCTTCCTGGGCAGCCTGAGGACAGCACGGTGGTGAGAGACTCTGTACCACAGAGCAAGTATAGGTAACTGAATGGATCTGACTGTGTTCCAATAAAACTTGATTTCCCGAAGCAAGCAGTGTTTGGTCTACAGGGCACAGTTTGCCAACCACTGTCTTAGTATAAGGCCAGACAAAATTTCCTGCTCAACACATGATCTTAGAATGTCAGATTGGAGCAGGGTTCGTCAACCTCAGAACTACTGACACTTTGGGCCTCATAAATATTCTGGGGGGTGCTGTCCTGTGCACTGTGCAGCAGCATCCCTGGCCTCCAGCCATTAGATGCGAGTTGCACATCCCCTGAAGTCATGACCATCAAAGCTGTCTCAGGGCATTGCCAAATATCCTCTGAGGAGGAAAGTACTGGGTTGGAGACACCTTAAAGAGACCGTGACATTTGTGTCCCATGGACTGTTGTCCTTGCCCAGGGGTACCAGCCTCAGTTTGCATGCCTGCAGGCAGAGGGATACCTGACGTTCTCACTTGGAACAACCCCTCTACCAGATTCAGATCACGGGAAGGGGCACCACGGCTCCTGCTTACTGAGCACCTCCTAAGAGCCGCACTCTCTGCTGCGGGCTTTGCATGCATCACTGCAGCAACACTGTGAAGTGGGTACTGCTTTGCCCCCACATTAGAGCAAAGCTAGGTGGGCCCTAGATCACACAGCCAACAAGTTCAGAGGCCAGGACTCAAATCTACAGCCCATCTGCCCTTGCCCTTACCCCCTGAATCACTCCAATGCTGACGTCAGCTCTGACTTTCGGACACTGGTTGGAGGAGGGCCGGTCCTTTGCACCTCAAGTCTGGCCTGTCTGCCCACAATGGAGACTTGCCTCCTCTGTGTCTGTGCAGGGCAGTGTACAGACAAGACCTAGGCTCCTCCAGGTCCACACTTAGCTGGCTGACTCAGACCCAGTGCCCCACCTTCCTGCAGCCTCATGTTCCTCGTCAGTGAAGTGGGGACGACAATAGTACTGCCATCGAAAGTCCCCTGAAAGGCGGGAAAGATAACACAGAGTAAAGGCTCCACAAACCGTGAAGTTCTAAAGAAACGCCGGTGTCGTTACTGTGACTGGGGCCAATGGTTCCTTTCCATAGGGTGGCCACTACTTCTGGACTGTCTCTCTCTCGCTTCCTTCTAAGTCTGCAGGTTTCATTTTGGGCTCTGGGCCACAAGGCCTTCTCTGAGGTTCTCTCAGTACCCTTCAGAGCGTAGCAATTAGCCAGATCCCAGATCCCCTTGCCCCACTCTCTTCACCCAGAGCACCTCTGCTTTTATCTTTTGTAAATACTGAACCTCACCTTGAGATTCCTTTTGTAAAATGGGCTCAGCTGCTAAACAGAGCTAACCCCCATCACTTGAGGGCTGTGTTCTCTAAGTGTGGTCCTGGAACCAGCACATCAGCAGCAAGCTTCACCTGGTAGATCACCAGATATGCAGATTGTCAGGTCTTATCCCAGACCTACTGTCTCAGAATCGGCATTTTCACCAGGCCCCCCAGAGGAACATATGCCAGGTAAGTCTGAGCAGCTCTGCTTTATGTTCACATTATTGTATCTCCTTGGGAGCACTTGCACTGGAAAAGGGGCACAGCCTTTACCAAGTCTATCCAAAGCTGCAGTTGGGAAGTCCTTTGGGAATGCAGAGATGTCTGTAAACTGCAACAGGGGGTTGAGTCGACAGTGTATTACTATATGGAGTGAAGATGGCCTTCAGAAGTGAGTCCAGTTTTCCACCCCTTGCATCTGCTCTGACCAGTTGGGGGCATGGTGGAAGTGGTGGTATGGCCCAGCCTCTGCAAAGACTAGCAGCTTCTGACTTGGTCTCCTGGAGCCCTAAACCACCATGTAAGGAACCAGTCTACCCAGAGGGGGACCACACAGAAAAGGCTCTGAGAGTATGTGCAGAAGAGAGGCCCAGCCAAGCCCAACCTACAGCCCCATCCACCAAAGCATGTGACTGAGGCCTTCTTGGACTTCTCAGGCCAGCCTGGCCCTGCCCAGCCCAGCCACCAGCTGAATATGATCAGGTCATAGGGACCAAACTGCCTAGCTTATTTCTGATAGAATTCCTGACCCACAGAATTGTGAGATATAAGAAAATGATGGTTTAGCCACTAGGTTTCGGTGTAGCCTGCCATACAACAAGCAACAACTGGAGTAACTGCACAGGAAAATGAGGAAAATCTATCATTTTGGTCAAAAGTCTTACCAACACAGGTTAGAAATATGATCAAATGGGAGTCAAATGATCAGAAACCCACTGTTGTGGCAGAGTATTTAGGTCACTGTCTTGGCAGACTGTCAGCCCATTAGCCCCTCACCTCCCTCTTCTAAGTGCACTGAATCTTATCTCCCAGCAAGGCTCATGTGCCAAGGGAGGGAGGGTGATCCATGCAAACCTGACAGATTGGCTCATCCACATATCAGTGGCTACAGGCAAATGTGGTTTCATCAGAAGGTTTAGATGATGTCAGCACGCTCCCAGTAGAAAGTTCTCCAAGCTATTGCTTCTTCACTTAAAAAAAAAATGAGAGATGGGACGCCTGGATGGCTCAGTCAGTTAAGCGTCTGACTTGATTTTGGCTCAGGTCATGAACTCAGGGTTCATGAGATTGAGCCCCGCATTGGGGCTCCACACTGACAGCATGGAGCCTGCTTGAGATTCTCTCCTCCCCCCTCTCTGAAAAATAAATAAATACACTTAGAAATAAATTAAAAAATTAGAGAAGAACACCTTTGGGCTAGAAATTAGACACCCTGGGATTTGGAACCATCTCTGTTACGTTGAACCATCTCTGATAGGTGGTGACAAGCTTTGCAGCCTTGGGTAAAATCCTCTGCATTCCTAGTTTTTAATTTTTCCATATGCCCATTACGGTTCTGTACAAAGTTTTCACATATAGTCTCTTAGAAGTTCATGGAAGATCCTCAGTGACTCAGTGTATCTATGAGGTTAGAAGGTAAGAGGGAGAACTCAGCAACCTGAGCTCTGGGTCCTCCAGCTGAACTTCAACCAAAGGAATTTACTGACATTTAGCAGAATTCTTAATTTCAAAATGAAAGCTAAAAACACTCCTGAAGGCCACTAGGTGTTTGTAAGAGACCTTCTAGAATGCATATTTCTGAATTCTCTTCCTCTAATCTTGAGGGTGAGTGGGTATGGCAGTCTGTGCATCCATTTCCCCCACTGCTATTTCAGAAAGGTAGGCATGGTGGGTCACTCTTATTTTTTCCTGCAGGGTATCACCCCCTTTTTTAATAATAGCACCTCAAATTTCCTTTGGGAAATTACCCCTCCTCCACTCTCAGTCTATGCCCCATGAAAGTGGGAGCACATGACCAGACATGCTCAGTTAACATGCAGGGTCCTCTTGGCCATGAAATATCAGTAATGTGATGGGCACAGGTCCCAAACCAGCCCAATGAGAGTCCATTGTGGACTTCCACTGAAACTGTCAGAAAAGGGGCCATCTCTTCATGCAGTTGTAGAATGACAAGTGGGAGTTGACAGCAGCTATCTTGCCACCTTACTGTGAAAGCCAACCTAAGAATGAATCTAAGCCAGAGGAGAGCAGAGCCAAGAGAAGGAGAGAGACAATACCTTGATGCTATCATATGAGCTTCTGGATCCAGCTGTACCTGAAGTCAATAGGCCCTTGGACCTTCTAGTTATTTAAGCTCCTTCCCCCCTTCGTTTTTAATTAAGCCAATTTGAGTTGGATATTTGTCTCTGAAACAAAGAGTTTCAGCTGACAGAACAAGTGTAAATATAGCTTAATTGAATCTGGAGATGTAACATGAGAAAAATCTAAGTGTTTTGCATAACCAGACTGCAGAGGAAGTAACCTCCCAGTTTACTGGCCTGAGAGCTTGGTGAACACCAAAGAACACCAAGCTTGCCCAGCGCAGTCACCCTCCCCTCCCTTTTTGTATTTCTTTCCAGCTGTACCTTCTTTTACGGAGCTTATCTTTCTCCAGCCAAGACATCCAAAATGACATGCTATTGGAAGACATTCCTGTCTATGCTAATACCTGTGTTTAAATTTTTTTGTTGTGGTTTAAAAAAAAAATGATCATGATGTGATAGCAAATGAATGTTGGCAAATTACCAACTGACAGGCGTAAAATTTTATGAACATGCACATTCCAAAGGAATGTGGAAATAAGCCATCCACTGTAGTCCAGTTTGGCAGAAATATTACAAAAATAGAAGTTTGGCATATATTGTAATTCATTTAAAGATGCTTAAAAACCCATCCATCAACCTTGCACGGAAGGTCAAAGCAACACATGAATCCCAAATAAACAATAACTGATGTACAAGGAAAAGACCTGAATATCTGCCCCAAATACCAGAGAGAATGCACACATGTGGAAAAGATGGTGGTGAGGTTTGAAAGACTGATCTTCTAAAACCTTCATCAATGTTTAAAAAAATAATAACCGCTTCTTGCAATAAGTAAGGTGTGCTGTTTCCCATGAATGGCTGTCTCAATTTTGCTCCTCAAAGGAGATTTTGCTAATGGACTGATGGCTATGCGTCCTTAAAACCTTTCTATTTTTTTACTTCAAGGACCACGTCTAAAAGGAGAAAAAAGTGCACAATAGATCGCTCGTGCATATCTGGCATCCAGACCCTCTCTACATCATCAGGAACCTGGAGGGGCTGACCTGCTCCTTCCCAATTCTCAGATGGGCTCCTGACTTGGACCTGAGCAAGCAGATTATCCATGGTCACAGTGATTGGTTCAAGGGTGGCAAGTTCCCCATCTGAGTCTCCTATGAGAGAGAGAGAGACAGAGAGAGAGAGAGAGAGAGAGAGAGACCATTTTCCTCCAGGATCCTGAGGAGAAAGGACTAGGAGATGTAAAGAAATTGCTACTTTTCCCCCAGTCTTTTGTAGGAGAAGGGAATGAGGCTAACAGGCAGAAAGAAGCAGAGAAGAGAGATAGATGCAACAGGGGTGGGAGAGATAGACACATAGATAGATAGATAGATATGGATGGATAGGTAGGTAGTAGGTAGACAGATAGATATGGATGGATAGATAGACAGACAGGAAGACAGAGAGAGATCTGAGATCCAGCTGTGTTTGCAAACTGAACCACCACCCCTGCCTGGGCTTCTCAGCAATCTCGACCAATAAAACTTCTTTTCAGCTTCGGCCAGTTTGACCTGGGCTCTGCCACTTGGAACTGAACTAATTTTGGCTGATCCAGTTACCCACAATATTTGCAGCACGATCAAGACTATAAGAGAAGTTGGATAAAGGAGATGGATGACATGATTATTACTTCAAAGAAGCTCACAGTTTAATTGTGTTCAGTTTGGTAAAGGTTTGTTAAAAATCTATTCTGTTCTAAAGCCTATATGAGGGGCTGAGTGACCTAAGATGATGACTGTGACACAGGCCTCATCCTAAAGGATCTCCCTGCTAAGTCAAGCAGTGGCTTTCTTCTTGGTATTTTGGAGATGGGGGATGTGTGGCTATTTGGAACCAGGAAGGCATCATTCTGGACTTGATGAAGGTGGGCAAAATCTAGAGGAAGAAGGAAAGCTTGTAGGATATGGACTTGGAGGTCCTTTTCTAGTGTTTTGGTACAGTGGAAAATTAGGAAAGGAAGATGCTTCCCTGATGTCCTCTAAGCCCCCTATTCTAAGGGGCCTATTTTTTTTTTTTCATATTTTAACTACTTGTGAAACTGGGGTGTGGCTTATAAACTGCTTAAGAGCTTGAGATTCAGCTTTCCCAATTATCATGTGGTAGTAATATCTAAGTTGAAGATTCCTGTAACAGAAATATTGCTAGTTGTCTATCATACTTTTTGTTTGCCATTCTTCTTAGTCATAGGATCTCTGACTTTAATTTTTTTTAATACTTATTTTTAAGAGAGAGAGAGAGACAGAGAGAGAGACAGAGCATGAGTGGGGGAGGGGCAGAGAGAGAGGGAGACACAGAATCTGAAGCAGGCTCCAGGCTCTGAGCTGTCAGCACAGAGTCTGACGTGGGGCTCGAACTCACGAACTGTGAAATCATGACCTAAGCCAAAGTCAGAGGCTTAAACGACTCAGCCACCCAGGTGCCACGATCTCTTTTAAATAAATGCATGGCTACTGGAATGACTATATTTCTAAGCCTCTCTTGCAGTTGTGTGTGACCATTTGCCTAAGTTCTGACCGATGAAATATAAGCAGAAGGGTTACATGCAATTTCTAGGATATGTCCATGAAGGGAAAAGGGCCCTTCTTGGATCCTTTTTCATTCTTGCTGCCTAGAATTTAGCCACGAAGGCTGGAGCGTCAGCAGCCATTTTGAACTAGAAGGCAGAAACCATGTCCTAGGACAGGGATCAGCAAATGTTTTCCTTTCAGGGTCAGATAGTATTTTTGGCTTTGCAGCCTGTATGTTCTCTGTGGCAGCCACTCAACTCTGGTGGTGCAAAAGCAGGCACAGACAACATGTAAATGAATGAGTGTGGCTGTGTTCCAATAGCACTTTATTTGCAAAACCAGGTGGTGGGCTGTGGGCCACAGTTTGCTAGGACAGAAGAGCAGCAAATTAAGAAAAAACAGGGTTTCTGATGACATCACAGCACCCCTTCCCTGAACATGGACTGCCTCTTCCCAGACATATTTTATATGAGAAAAAAATACATTTCACGGTTTTTTAAAGAATTTCTGTCATTCTAGGCCAAACTTAATTCCAACTACGATTGTTGTTTAAGGAATGAATAAAGGGTGCATATGAACTATCCAGAATACATATTAAAGACAAGTGGATACAGAATAGAATGGGTATTTTATAATAATAATCAGATAGCTGTACTTAAGAAAGCGTTAGCTACCTCCAGGTTGAGGAGCTGGTGGCCAACACATCTGAAGTCGGCAGGGGAGAGAGGGAAGGAGCCTGCTCCACAGGGAGAGTGTATAGTTTAACCCTTTCTGCCCTCCGCCACGTACCTCTGCTCTGCATGGGGTCGGGGGTTCCACTCGCCACCTCTAACTGGCCCTGTCTTCTACTGTGCTGGTATTCCTTCCCACCCCTGAGATGCTCCCATCAGGACAACAATAAAACACTCAGAAAAGAAAACGTGCTAACCTTTACTGAATATAATAAAAAAGATGTGACGGCCTAGGCCCACGTAAGCCCACTTGGGTTAGAGCGCCCAGGCTTGGCCATAAGTCACCCTCTGGCAACTGAAACCACATGAAGCACAGTGTTGAAAACTTGCTAAATCATTTGTCACTCAAAGGCTTTTAAAATAAAATACTTTCAGAAATAATCATTTGATTTCAGCCTTCAAACTGTGGGCAGCACTGAGCTGGATGTAAATACTTTCTCTTCACAGGCACATTCAATAGCAACTGAAATCAAGGCCAGTCAAAAGTCTTTGCTGTCAGGTTTCAAATCCAAACTTCTCTCAAATTCCGAATTTCTTCTTCCTTATGCCTCAAATGAAATTATTACATACAGTGGGGAGGCAAAGGTCTCTCACCCTGGGGAAAAAACCATCCTGGCTACTGAGTTTTCTAGCTCTGGATTTAAGTAGATTTGACTTTCATGCTATGATATCCATTCATTGAACATCCTACTGTGTGTCAAGGGCATCTGCTCTGATTGTGTGGGTTCAAATCCTGGCTTCACCACTTATCAACTGTAAGACTTTGGGCAAATGTAGAATCTCTCATCTGCAAATTCATTCATTTGTTATGAAAAAAAGTTTTGAGTACCTACTATGTGCCAGAGACTGTTAGATGTGCAGGAAACAAAGTAGACAAATGCCATGCATGCTTTATGCCTGCTGCAAAGTAATTATTCAATTAATGCTCATTGTTATTATGTTGATCATCATTCATTCATTCATATAAAAAATATGTATGTATGGATATTAGACCACATTCCAGGTGCTGGAAATCCAGAAGGAAATGAGAGTCCATCTTCTCTTAGCACTTGTATATATTTGTGGAGAAGGCAGGCAATATGTAAATACACAAAGAAGATTTTTTTCCTATAGTTATAACTGCCATGAAAACAACCAGCTGGGGTTATATGATGGGGAGTAATCAATGATGATGTGGACAGGGGAGGTCAGGGGAAGATTGCCTGAACCACCATATGCATATCTGGGAAAAAGCTTTACAGGCAGGAAGGTGGGCCTGCGCAAAGGCCCTGAGGCCAAAAGGGCTTGATATGAGTGAGAAATAGATAGAAGACCAATTAAGCAAGGGAAAAGTGGTTTATACCACTCTGTACTTTATAGTACAGTTGGAGAGGTGGGCAAGTCCCTCATTATTTGGGACTTGGAACTCCTGATAAGTTTTTTGGATTTTATCCAAATGAAACAAAATCCTACTGGAGGGTTTTAAGGGAGAGCTTAATCTAATTTTCATTTTAAAACCTGATACTTATGAATGTATAGAGACCAGGGTGGAAGTAGGATGACCGGCTAGGAGGCTGCTGTGGTCCAGCCAGGATGATGGGCTGGGTAGTAACTGGTCATGGTAAGAAATGGACATGGCAGGGCCACCATGCTGGGTGCAGGAGGTGAGAGAAAAGGAAGAGGTGACAATGATCCCCAGGTTTTTAAGAAGGAGGACTAGAACTGGAAGGAGGGTGGAAAGACACTGAAAAGATTTCCCACTGGGGATAGAGAGAGCAGTCTGGGGGCCTGCTTTGGGCCTAGACTCATCACCCATGGATGGAAGATGAAGCCAGAGGGATGGATGAGGTCACCCCAGTGATTAGTGGAGCAACAGACAGCAGCCTGGAAAATTTCCTTCCGGCCTTTTCCCTCACAACTGTTTTATTGCTATCTGGTGAGTTTCACTCCTGGTGATGGCTTCCCTCTTTGGGCCCTTCTAATCTGTTTCCTTTTAGAAGGTGGCTGTGTTCAGTGGTTTTTCATTTCTTTCTCTGGGCTAATTTTATTGCTCATAGCCTTCTCTTCAGCTGCTTTGGCAGGGAGATGCTGTATATTAAAATAGTTATTATTTTATTTTATAGCTTGGTTGAATCTATATTCAGCTCATTATAAGTGTATGGGTCCCACTAGCCAAATACATTTCATAATGGTAAGCTCTTATTGGGAGAGAAATCTTACGTTCTCCTGGTATCTCCCAGAAGGCTGCCTCTTAAATTGTGATGAATCATAAGTGGGTCCAAGAAGCCCACAGTTTCAGTCAGTGCTAGTTAAACCATTGTCCTGGTTCAATTTGGCAATGTTTATAAAGCTGGGACCCATGTGATTTAAGCAGAGTGGCAAGGAGGCAGGAGAAGAATTATCTGACATCTCAAAATTAACATTTTCCAAACCTAGCTCCTGATCATTATCAATTCATCCCCTTCTGTAATCTTCCCTATTCCGGATGGTGGCACTCCTCTCTGCCAGCTTCTCGGGCTTAAATGTTGGCTATCTTTGACTTGTGTCTTTCACACTCCGCATCCAACCTTTCAGCAAATACTGTCATTCTTCCTACAAACCCTATCAAAAATCCAACCACTCCCTTTCACCTACACCTAACCACCTTGGTCCAAATCCTCAACATCTCTTTTCTGGATATTTTTTTTACCAGCCTTCAGTGCCCTTGCCCATCCTGTCTATTCTCAATGGGACAGAGAATTCTCATCAAAATAAAGTCAGATCATGATAAACTAATTTATCCAAAACCTTCCAATGACTTCCCTTCTCACTCACAGCAGAGCTAAGTCTTTACTGGCCTGGGAGGCCTTACATGGTTTCTCTGACTCATCCCCTGCTGCCTTCCCAGTGCTCACCATACTCATGTCAAGTGTCATGAACACATGTCATACACATTCCACCTCAATGCATGTACTGTTCCAACAAGCAGGAATGCCTTTCCCCCAGAGATAAGCAAAGCTCACTACCTTACCTCCTTTAGAACTTCAGTCAAGTATAACATCTTCACTGAGGCCTCCCCAAGCATCCTTATCTAAAATTTCAACCGTCCCAAAACTTCCATACATAGCCTCTTCTTGCTCCATTCATCTTAACAATATGAATCAGAGGTACTTCTCATCAACAAACAGTTTATGTATTTGCTTTTTTCAAATAATCTCTCTCCCTGAACTAGAATATAAACTTGCTGAGGGCAGGGATTTTTGTTTTGTTCATTGCTATATCTCCAGTATTTCATCTAGTGCCTGGCATACATTATAGATGCTCAATAAACATTTATTGAATTAATTAATTAATTAGAAGACTCTATTTAAAAATTTAAGTTTTTTATTGGATTGTCTTTACCACTACAAAGGGCATTGATCACATATCAGCCAGGATGTACCAAGTTGTACAGCAGGAACAAGAAAACTGAAATCTCGTGGCTTTACACAGCAAAAAGTTTATTCTTTTCTCATACCAAGTGTCTGCTGTGGGTCAGCAAGGGGTCCTGCTTGCTGTGGTTACTTGGGCTTCATCTCAGCACATGCTCCCACAGTCAGAAAGGCAGGAAGAGAGAACAAGGTGAGGGACACATGGCTCTAGAAGCTTCTGCCCAGAAGTAACACACATTACCTCTGTTCATATTCCATTATCCAGAGCAAGACACGAGGTCGAGTCTGACTTCAGGAGGAGAGGAGGTAAAATCCTACCTTATATCCAGAGTGAGATTGGTGAAGGGCCCAAATGGCTACCCCAGTCCAGAAGAACACAGTAAACCCCTCTTCATGTGTACATACTTCTCTCCTTCCCTGCAGCCTTCTGAGTTCTTCCTATCCCATCATTTCCTAAAGCCCCTTCAACACAATTCTCCTTTCTTCAAGGAATGCCCCTCTCCAGCCCTACCTCTTCCCTCAACACACATACTTATCATTCGCTGGATTTTGCATCATGGAAGCCAAGGGCCCGGTTCTGCAAAGCTGGCCTCCACGGAGGGTTGGTGGGGGTAACTAGGCTGGCACAGAGAGAACCTTGTCAGCAGGCTGACTGAAGGGCCAGGCTAGAAAAGCTTATAAGTTATGAAGCTTTGTCCAGTAGCACAGGCACATGGCATCCTGCCCACCAGATAGAGCACAGTGTTGGCTGATTTCCACATGGCTGAAACCAAGATTTTAGTGATCAGAGGAAGATCCAGCCCTTTGGCATTCTGTTTCTTAAAAAAAAAAAAAAAAGAGTTAGATTTAGACTGTTTTTCAAAATGTATGGAATCTGTAATAGCTAACAAGACTATTTGGTTAGCAGTCCCTGACTACTCCTTTTACTAGAGATTTATTATGTCCATAATTTTGTGAATACTTACAGCTTCATTCACCATACTAGTAAATTTTTACTGAGTATCTACTATATGTCAGGTACATAGCAAACAAGACAAAGATCCTTGCCCTCGAGGAGGTTAAATTCTATGAGGGGCAACGGTGAGTGAGATAAATGAGTAGATGCCATGGTGTTGGAAGGCGCAAGTGACACAGGACAAGCGGAGGCAGAGCAGGGGGAAGGGGGTCCTGGAACGTGGTTGTAGGCTGATCTGTTGTTCCCGGACTTGGCAAACAAAGTCACTGTGCAGGAAGGTGATGTGAGAGTCTGGTAAGCTGTCGGGTCACCTGTAGCCCCGGCAAGCAGAACGGAGAGCTAGTGTCGCAGGGACGCTGTGGGTGGCTCTCATCACCCCCTGGCCTGGGGACCACTGCTTCTTTTTATCCTCTTCTTTTTAGAGTGATGAAAATAGAATGGGTTCTCCATTTTCCTCACCTTTCACTCATCTCTCACTGGGACCATTCCAGGAACTTCTGGGTAATGTGAGGGAGAGGAGCTAAAAGTTGCCTCTGGACCCACTTCAAGGAAATG
Source organism: Neofelis nebulosa (assembly GCF_028018385.1). Classification (NCBI taxonomy): domain Eukaryota; kingdom Metazoa; phylum Chordata; class Mammalia; order Carnivora; family Felidae; genus Neofelis; species Neofelis nebulosa. Next base: position 146,317,111 of record NC_080785.1, on the reverse strand, counting down.
TCACTGAAACCCCAGAATTCATCCCACTTCAGTGAGCAGGTACCCCTGTCTCCAAGGAGCTGAGCAGGCAGCAACTTTCCAACCTATCTGATTAAACAAATACAAGAGAAGACCACATTTGGCAGCAACAAAGGATTAAAAATCCCTCCATGATTATCTTGGGCCAAATCTAAAGAAGGAATCTGCATTCATCCTGATAACACGTTAAAGTTCAGTGGCTGAAAAATCTGCAGAACAAGTTGGGTCTCGGTGTGGAAGGGGCAGGGAAGGAGCATGCATTCGCTCTGCCAACGAGGAGGAAAAAAATTTTAACGAGGGCAAGATAAGAGCCAGACGTGTGGAAATATTTCTCTTTGAGGATATTCTTTGTACCAATTACTCTTCAAAGATATCATGTTAGCATTTTTGGCACAACTTGACAATTAAATTAGACGAATGGTTTTCAATGTTTTTGCATTTGATGTGCCTGAAACTCTTCTTAATGCTAACATTTTCAGCCCGTCACACACATTCTTAAAACTCTGGCAAGTTGCATAAACACTGATTTCAATTAAGTCGAGGATTTAAAAACATTTCACTATTCATCTCTTTTTTTAAAATGGCATGACAAATAACTAATTGGGCTTGAGCATCACTTTGTGGTGCCCAAAGTTTGGGGATAGAAAGAAACTAGAGCTAATAAATTTCTACTTTTAGACGATGACTTCCAAGATGGCTTCACAACTTCTATTCAGTGACTCTCCTTTCCTCCCATGTATCGATGGTGCCTTGAATGACCCCTTCCGCCTTTCAATTTCATGCTCCCAAATGGTCCTTGTCCTGGTCTGTTGTCACTGTTGGTTGCCCAGGAGAGGAGGAGAATGCTGTGCCGGACATTGGAAAGGAGCAGTAATAACAGTGTGGTCAGAATGTGAACCTCAGCCAGGGGAGAAGCAAATTCCAGTTCTAATATCTAGGGTTATAGTTTCCCACTTGCTGATGTGACAATGTAACTTGACGAGATAATGACTTCCAGGTTGGTTCCAAATGGTCTGGGATTGGAAGGTGAATGTAGATGGAGGGCCAGGTGGAGTTGCAGCAGCCAGATGACGCATACATTGGAAGAGGTGGCTGTTCTGCAGGACAGCTCTCCCAGGAGTTCAAAGAGTACTGACGATATTCTCTAGCTCACCACTGACATCCCAGGAGAAGAACAGATGGTCTATGGTCAGACAGGCCCTTAAGACTGGCATGTGATAAGGAAGTTCAAGGAAAACTCTGAAACCTTGGAGCTTCCCGTTTCTTCTCTGCCCTTCCCTTACTTCCGGTCTTTCCCCTCGCACGGGTCATTTTCTTTTCACTTTTGACATGTTCCAATTTTTAACCGGTTTAGAAGATTTTGATCAACATCAGTAATGAGAAGTGATGTTCACTCTCCATACCCATTCTCTGTGTGGAGGGCTCTTTCAGGCCATCAGCACTACTTACTTATGAAATTTCCCACAGAAACCTGCTCTTTCGTTTTTTAATCTCTCAACTCATTTCATACCAATCAGTAATCTGATGTCCTCTTCCTTGCTGGATTGAAAATTCTATGAGAACAGGGATCAGGTCAGTTTTGTGCACTATGTACCCCCAAACCCTAGCTGTATCCAACATGTCTTTTTATTCTGATGTTTTACATCAGGGTCCTTACTGACCTTAGGGAGACTGATCACCTGAGGGTCAGCTAGTTCTCAGAGATAATACATGACTTGGTGGCTTTCATATACAAACCAACTACCCTAACTACCCATGTCCCCTAACTACTTCCTTTATGGGGCACTCACAAGACTCTCAACACTCTAGGCTAATATTCTCTGCCCTAATCTCCCCAGGGCCAGGTACCTCTACTTCCCAGCGACTGCCAAAGTTACTCAAACTAGCCAATCCTAAGCCTGTTTACCCTGCCTTCTCTTTCTTTTCCAATGGAAACCACAATAAAGGCTCTTGCCCACCTTCCCCTAATCCCCTCTGCCTCCTGACTGACCCTGGTGCATCCCTGTGTGGCCCTGTGTGGCATGGCCTGCCTCCTCTCCCTTGGAACTGTGAGTAGCAAACTATCTTTCCAATGAAAGTTGTCTCCTGATCTCTTGGCCTCACCATACCTGAAAAATAATAAAACTTGTATTTTAAAACCCTAGCATAGTACCCAGCAGACAGTGGGTGCTTGACTACTATCTGCAGGAGACGGGCTGACTGAATAAGTAGAGGGGTCTTCCAGCCCTGCCTCGAAACTTAAAAGCCCCCCCAGATTCCCTGTCCATTGTTTCCTTGGGCTTCTTCCTTCTTCATACCAGGCCACCACCTTGGCCAAAATTCAGGTGGTCCCTCCCAAACCCAGGGGGTGCTGTTCTTCCTGCCACCTGCAGGGTTTGTGTGGCCCAGGAAGGCGAGCCTGGTGGCGTTGCTGAAGGGAGAGGGTGTTGGGACATGGAAGGGCTTTTCTTGGCTGCCTGTCATCATGAGACATTCCAGCCAGCAAGGAGAACAAAGACAACAGCCAGGGAGCCTCGCCTTTTATGGTTCCGTCCTGGCAGCACTTCAGGAACAGCCAGAAAGTAGACTGGGGGCCAGGCAGGCCTTGTCGCCTCACTTATGTGCATCCTGGCTGCGGGTCCTCCAGTTAGAGGAACACCGCTGCAAGGGGCACAACGGTCTGAAAGTGAGAGTGTGGCTATTGAAGGGACACCATTCCTGGCATTAGCTTTCCTCATGCCCATCTCTGGCATCTCCCATAAACATCTGGGCAGGCATCAGAAAGAAATGAAGCATTTCCAGGCTGAAATGACACCAATGACCACTTTTTTTTTTTTTTTTGTCCCCTGGGGATATTTGGAATCTTCTACAAAATAATACATCATGTTTATTGAGCAGTTACTACGTGCCAGGCACCATTCTGGGCACTTTGTGTGTGTGAGGTCACAATAACACTACAGTGGGGTATCACTATCCCCATTTTCACGGGGTTTGACTGGGGTAAAGGAACTTGCCCAAGTTCACACGGTGAGGATAGGGCCAGGTTTAAACTTGAGATACCTAGCTTCAAAATCTTTCCACCACACCACATGGCCTCCCTCTAGCAGCGAAATTCTGTTAAGCATTCAAAAACCTCAGCTGGGTGGCCTTGTAGGGCCTCAGTTTCCCTCTCTCTACTGTAAAGAGGTTGCCCCAGATAATCTCACTAAAAGTCTTTTTATGTTTTATTATTTTGACTCAATAAGTGACACTTCTTTTTTTTAATTTTTTAAATGTTTATTTTTTAGAGAGAGACAGAGTGTAAGTGGGGTAGGAGCAGAGAAAGAGGGAGACACAGAATCCGAAGCAGGCTCCAGGCTCTGAGCCATCAGCACAGAGCCCAACGCGGGGCTTGAACCCACAGACCGTGAGATCATGACCTGAGCCGAAGTCAGACGCTTACCAACTGAGCCACCCAGGTGCCCCAATAAGTGACACTTCTAAGCACTGCAGATTTCCTCTGGGAGCTAAAGAAGCTGCAGGGCATTTGAAGCCACTATCACCAGCTTTGTGACTTTGAGCAAGTGGCTCAACTTCTCTGAGACATAGAGAAGGGAACAAAGTAGACTTGAAGCAGGTTTGACTCCAAAACCCCAAGCTCTTTTTTGAAGAATTCTCTACCTGTACCACTTCCTTCCTCACCAGTATTCCTGTCTCAAAGTAAATATTTCTGGAATGTGATAGAATTACAGGACCCAACACATAAAAGTGTGGTAAGGAATGGGCTTTGATGTTAGACAGCCTGAATTTTACCTCCACCACTTACTAGGAAGTATTTAGCTTTCTCTGTGACTCAATTCTCTTATCTGCAAAATGGTCACTGACAATAGTCATTGTTCCATAGATTTCCCTGAGAATCGCCCGAGATGATGTATTTCGCAAGGAGCTGGGCGGCAGGAGCACTTAGTAAATGTTAGTCATTAATATGATTGTTGAACTTTATGATTTACTCTCTTCTTTGCATGCCTCCCACATCTGGAATGATGATGTGAAGAGAGCAACAGATGGGAGGGCAATCAGGGCAGCCGGGTCCACAGCAGCCATCTGGTAGCGAGCTGGAAGGCGGCACCAAGAGGCAATGTCACGGCTAGTTGGAGGCAGGCTGTAAAAGGGAAGACTGGGGTAGCTAGAACGACCCATTGGGCTACCCCTTGTGTGATCCCTCACAATTATTACTTCCTCCATTTGCACAGCTAATGTCTGTCAGTCCCTCGGTCCTCTGCTTGCCCGAGTCAGCTGCCTGCACCTTCTTGAGCCCCTGGGTCCCTGCCCCATCTTCACTCTGCGTGCATGCAGTTCAAGCATCCAGGAAGCCTGCCACAGGCCATCAGCCTCGGTAACAGTTGGTTCTGTCCACAAACTATGAATTTCCACAGTCTTAACATGCATAATTTTCCTACCTTTAAGGTTTTCTAAAAGGAGAATACAGTTTACATTTGCATTTACTACTTTTTAGCCCTATGGATAGAGCTCTGGAGAGTAGGTTCTGTTATTCCCATCTGACCAATGAGGAAACGGGTCCATACAGGTGAAATGACTTACCCAAGGCTTCAATGCCAAAGGGCCTTAATTGAAACCCACGCCCAAAGGACTTCCAAACTCTTCCTGTTTTATGTACAACATTTGGTAGTGTTCCTCTCTCAAATCCCCTATGAAATCTTTGATAGGACCTTCTTTGCCAAAGTTGCTTGAGGAAATAGTGCAATAAAACAACATTTTCTCTCCCAAGTCATCTGGCCAATGCATGAACCTAAATAAAAGGATGCAGAGAATAGGCCATCCCATGGGTGATGAGCTTTCTGCTACTAGGTATGTCCAAGAGGAGAATGATGCCCCACGACGGGGGTATCAAGGAAAATTCCTGCGGCTTTGGGTCTGTCACCCACCAGCACATGACCTGGGGTGAATCACTGTGCCTCTCTGAACCTCCACTGGCTTCATATTCTGTATTATATGAAATGAGGGTAAGAGGCTTATAGAGTTGAGGATTCAAGATGTCTGCTGGGTGACACTCACAAGAGAGCTCAAATGAAGGTGGCCTTGTTACCATGACTGTGATCATCGTGTCTGCTCCCTCAAGCCCCAAAGTCCCATAACTTCTCTTGAGAGAGTCAGAGACAGATGAACTATCACCAGTCCCCATCAGACACAGGTCAGAATGGGCCCTGTGTTTCCACAGACCAGTTCAAAGGCCCTAGCTAGTTCCCTGTGCCACACAAACACCCCCTTGTCCATGATAGAAAAACCACACACCAAAGGAGTGGTAACTTTTGGTTCCCTCTTCTGAGCTATTGGCTCATAAACAGTTGTTAATAAAGGAAAGGGCATTTCGGCATTGCAGAAGTACCCTGATTTATTCCTCAAAAATGTGTACACTTAAAATCCTTCAAGGGAGATAGATCTACATCGATATTTAGATATCTAATTTTACAGATGAGGAAACCAAGGCCCAGAGAGGTGAAGGGATGTGCCCAAGGGCGATGATGCAGCAGGACCTGAATCTAGGTCTGCTGGGCTCCAAGTACTTGCCCCTTGGCATTCTGTATGTCACCAACCTGAGGCTTCTTCCTAGCTCTAGAGCAGAAGCAGGAGATGGGCTTTCTCTTTTTAACTCTCAGCCAAGATGACAGGCAGTTAACCAGCTCTGAAGCAGGCCCATCTTGTGGGCCGTCCCACTCGCTGACATCCCTTTCAGTCACCTTATAGCTTCCGCGGACGATCTCTTCCTGGTTTCCTGTCCTACCGAACCATGCTGTAAAAGTACAGCTCCCAAGTGGTGACAAGCACAGTGACACAGCATCATGAGATGCTTGAGGGAGAATCTTCTAGGGAGTGATATCACACCCTCAGGGCCCCCTGGCCTTTTCTGAGCCCTATTTAGAGTCCCTAGACCATGGCTCTGCTCTCCCTGTCCAGAGGAGGGACTTGTCACACTTGGTCCTAGACAGTTCAGGTGATAAAAGATCAAAAGGCAAGCTGAAGCCTGTGGCTTGCCAACAGGCTATTGTCTGCCCTGTCTCCAGAGCCGCCTTCCTTCCAGCCTTGGAGGCCAGCAAGCAGCCCCTCTTGCTTGACGGTCACCTTCTCTTTCACAACTGATTTTAAAAAAATCCCCTCCTGCTCTTAATTGCACGCTGTGTGTTCAGATTTCCTGAAGTTCATGAACTGCTGTGAAATTTAAGACAGGTCTGCATTCCCACTGCATTGCTACTTTTTAATTCTAAATTCCACCCACCTCCCTAGGAAAAAAAGAAAAAAAAAAAAGCCAAGCTGAGTCAAAGAAAATTTATGCCAGTTGAAAGGAGAAGGCCAGCCCCAAATAATTCTACTAATAAAAGGGCAGTGAGAAACAGGGTAAAAATAATAAGGTTATATCCTCATAAAGTTCCTTTATTTGTGATTCCCAAGGTACTTGGGGAACACTAGCTCATCAGGGCAGGGTCCCAAATGTAGCATCTGCTCCCAGTGGTTGCCTCCATCGTTCCGGGGGTTCTATAAACACAGGATTGTAGCACTTGAGAGCCTTCGAGGTGGGTTGGTGGGAAGTGCAGACCAGAGGATTTTATAGCAGGAGAAAGAGGTGCCAAAAACCCTAAAGACTTCCCCATGGTCACCTGATGAGTCAGGCTGAACCCCAAACAGAGCCCAGTCACGGACTGCACTCTAGGCCTTGGAGAAGAACCCACTTTGCGGTGGCCACAGGCCATTAAGAGATGCTTTGTAATAAAAAGACCATGTCCTGGAGCACTTCATGGGGCCTCCACAGTCCTATGAAAGAGGCAGAGCGCCCCTCCCAAGCCACGGGGTGAAAGGAAACGGAGGAGATTGGACAGAACATCAAGCATGAGTTAGGATGAAAACTTCAGAGCAGAGCTTTCCTAGGGCAAGCACTTGCTCAGGCCCGTTTGTCTGAGGCACTGGAGACGAAGGGGAACAAAGGAGACAGGGCCCACCTCAGGGAGCTTATCATCATCCAGGGGGAGCTTGTGGGTGAACAGCAGGCTTGAAACAAGTAAGACTGTGGTGAGTGCTGCAGTGCGCAGGAAGGGGGTCTGCCCACATAGGGCCAGCTCCTCTGAGCCAAGTCTCCCCCACCTGACCTCTGCGGTAGCTGTGGACCAGCTGATTTCCTCCAGTTCCTCTCGCACCACATGACCACCAGAGGGTAAGAACAACGCAGTCACTCCCCTGTATCAAAGCCCTCTGCTGGGACGCCTGCATGGCTCAGTCATTAAGGCTCTGACTCTTGATTTCGGTTCAGGTCGTGATCTCGCGATTCATGAGTTCGAGCCCCACATCAGGCTCTGTGCTTACAGCTCGGTAGAGCCTGCTTGAGATTCTCTCTTTCCTCTCTCTCTGCCCCTCCCCCGCTCTCTCTCTCTCTCTCTCTCATTCTCTGTCTCTCAAAAATAAATAAATAAACATTAAAAAAAAGAAAAGCCCTCTGTGGTTGCTCCCAGCATGTGTACCAACATCCAAACTCCAGAGTCTGGCCCCTGCCTCTCTCCCAAACCTCTTCTCCTGCCATTTCCTTCCTACTTCATTATTCCACCAACCCTGACCTGTGGCCTTCATACATGCTTCTCTCTGTACCAGGAAAGTTCTTGCCTCAGCTCTTTCCACAGTCTGCATCCTCTCCATCATTCAGGGGTCTGCTCACCTGTCTCCTCAGAAAGGCCTTCATCCAGGGGCGCCTGGGTGGCTCAGTCGGTTGAGCGTCCGACTTCAGCTCAGGTCACGATCTCACGGCTCGTGAGTTCGAGCCCCGCGTCAGGCTCTGGGCTGACGGCTCAGAGCCTGGAGCCTGCTTCGGATTCTGTGTCTCCCCCTCTCTCTGCCCCTCCCCCATTCATGCTCTGTCTCTCTCTGTCTCAAAAATAAATAAACATTAAAAAGAATAAATAAAAATAAAAAAAAGAAAGGCCTTCATCCAGCTTCTTCTACAAAGTAGCCCGTGCAAGTCCCTCCCTATCATGTGACCCTGTTTTCTTTCCTTCAAGGCAGTTGTCCCTTTCTGAAATACCCTCCTGTATTTGTTCACTTACACATCACCAATCTCCCTGTATTAGTTAGCTATTTAACAAACTGCCCCAAAACTCAGTGGCTTAAAATAGCAACCATTTATTATTGCTCATGCATCTACAGGTCAACTGGATAATTCATTCGGTCCTGGCTGGGCTCATCCGTGTGTCTACAGGGGTTTATTAGATAGCTCTGCTGATCTTAGCTGGGCTGTTTCACATGTTTGGGGGTTGGCTGACTGTGACCTAGTATAGGGTGGTCTTGACTGGGACAACTCTGCTCTCCTCTAAATGGCCCCTGATCTACCACCAGGCTAGCATGGGCTTGTTTTCATGTGGCTAGGCAGAGTTCTGAGAGAGAGAGAGAGAGAGAGACAGAGAGAGAGAGAGAGAGAGAGAGAGAGAGAGAAACCTCTCACAAGGCCTCTGAAGGCTTAGGCTCAGAACTGGCATATCATCATTTCTACCACACTTTGATGGCTAAAGAAAGTCTCAAGATGAGTCCAGATTCAAGAGGAGGTGCAACAGCACCTTCCACCTGTGTTTGGGAGGGGCTGCAAAACCACACTGCAGAGGGTACAGATATGTGGGTCCTGAAGAATGGGGACATTCTGGCAGTCGACCTACCATATTCTCCTTCTACAGTGTAAGTTCCATGAGACAAAGGGCCTCAGTGAGCACTTACCATGCACTATGCACAGATTTAACCATCGTCTTACAGCGTATACATAGTTCACAATCTGGGTTTGGTGGGTTCATCGATTTTTTTAAAAAGCGGCACATACCCCCTTATGACACTGGATTCTGGGACAAGGTTGTGTTCTGGGCTAGACAAGTTACAACAGGCGTCTGCTGTATGGAGCTGTTCTACACTGGGAGACATATCTGCCCCATGGGATACCAAAATCCACGTAATAACAGGTCATGTTATAATGAGGTTTCACTGCACATGCTTGCTCTCCATTTAAAAGACAGCAGGCCCTGCCAGCTCTTCCTCCAGCTGCTGGCTTCAGACCTCTCTTTCCAGAAGGATAAGAACTACCTGTCAAAACGCAAAGCTCTAACAATGAAATATACAGCGCATGCTGTGGGAAAGCCCTCGCTTTACTTCCACAGGCCGCAGCTGGTGTGCACGGCTGAAATGATTCATTCCTCCATCCAGCAAAACAAGTCCGTTTACAGGGTCTCCTAAACAGAACACATCCTCAACCTTTCACATGCTCTGCATTCGGCTCATGATTTAACCTCCTTGTCGTTGAAGAGCGGCAGACTCAGCGCTGGAACAGGAGACTTCTTCCTGCATTGCTCTCTGCTCCAAGGCAATATACTGTTACATTTCTAGGAAATGGGAATGTCTCTTAACCCCTGCTTCAAGTACCTACACATTCCACGCTGCGGTGCTTCATGGAATATCTCCACAGCAGTGGTCAGGGTTTCAAACAATACAGCCCACAGCCGCAGGGACACCGGAAGAAAAGTCAAAAGGTGATACAGTTTGGAGATGATTGTGCGTTTGAGAGGAGGCAAAAGGACCAAAGCAAGAAAGGTTTTTGCCACAAGTGCCAAGAGTGAATGTAAATGCCACTTGATAGCAAACCTAAGGGCACCTTTCTCTGGGCAGCTTGAATCCTAGAGGGTTCCGTTTGGGGAAGGGGCAGTGCTGCTAGAGGCAAATAAGAAGGCTATCACTGGGCTGAGAACCCAAGGGCAAGAGACCTATTTCAGTCACAAAAAGAGCAACAGCTTTTCAGTGTCAGGGAAATCTGGAAGAAAAGACGGAGGATGGAGACCAAAAGAGGCTGAATTAATTTCCTTTGGAAATCACTGCTTGGTTCGGGGGTCCTCAGACTGTTACCTATTCCCATGAGAGCCTTGAAATCATTTCTCCAAATCACAGGTGTTAATTGCTTTCATAAGGGTGCTGGCTGGAGCAGAATCCAAGAGCTTGGGGAGTGTGATTTTCTCATTTCTCTGGGCCTGAGCAATGCTTCAGTTCCCGAAGGTAAGCATCTTGACTGACTCTATATAGTTCTGATCCCTGAGATGCTTGTCCGCCTCAAACCTGCCCAGGGCATTACTGGTCCATTGGTTCATTACATACAGATTGAATACCCCTAATATATGCCATGTACTGTTCTAGGCAGAATGAACAAAACAACCCATATGTTTGCCTGCCTGGGGCTTATAAACAAAAACTAGTGAAATACAACAGTATGTCTGATGATGATGAGTACCAGATAAAACAGGGAAGGGGGTGGAGTTTATTTTTAAATTGGGTGGTCAGATGAGGCCTCATTAAGTAGGTGACATCTGAATAAGGACTGGAATGAGGTGGTTGAGTGAGCCATGTGGTCATCTGGGGGAAGAGAATTACAGGCAGAGAGAATAAGCAGTGCAAAGGCCCTAGGGCAGTAGATGCCTGGCTTGTTTGAGAAGTCTCTCTGAGGTCAATGGTGAAAGGGAGGATGGGGATGGGAGAGAGGACACATTGTAGAGAGACCTTGTGAGACACCAATTTAAGGATGTGCTCCTCTAACGAGGAGGCAGGGCTGAGTGATTCCTATCAACCCTCAAAGAAGTCAACTTCAGGATGAACAGTATACAGGGGAAACAAAGGTACTATCAATCTTTCTCTTTTCAAATACTTGAGCCATCGTTTTCCCACTGCCCCTTCCTTTAAAAAGAAAGGTAAGTGTGTGAGAGAAAACAGAGTCTATAAAAATAGACATGCAATAATATCATTTAGTCCTGCCATGGGGCAAAAAGGTGAGATGTTTAGGGGTCATTCATCAGGGTGAGTTTATAGACTGTGTAACTTTGGTAAGACAGTAATTACACTGAAGGGTTGTTAACCCAGGGAAGTCACCCAGAGGTGGGGCTTTTAGACGTGTAAGCATAAGTCCTGCATGGCAGGAAAGGTGGCAAGGCGTGAACAGAAGGCATTCAATGCTTGTGTCCGGCACTGTTTCCAAGTGAAAGTCAAGGTGACAGCAGGCACAGCAGGGTTCCTGGCCAGTGCTCCCTGCATCCTCACTCCACGGGCTGCAGATAGTGCCTGTGGCCCTTCTGAGATGGTATACAACATTTCCTATGTGCTGCGTGCTTTTCCCTTGGAAAAGGGTCCAGAGCTTACCAGAAAATTTCATGACCTCCTCCAAAATGAAGAACCACTGACTTTGCATACAGCAATCTCTATTCTTACTTCTAGGTCAGCAGATGACTCCCTGTGATCAGGGAGAGCATAGCCAACATCTTCATATTACAGGGGTCTTTATTCAGGGTCATGAGATGCACCATTTTAGCCCAATACCCAAGAACTTGGATTGTCACATGCATGCTGTCCCCTCCTTTCTCCCAAATCCAACTGGCCCCAAGCATTGTCCAGTTATCCAACTGAACACAAACTCTTATTCACCTCCTGGCTGCACAATGCTGTTCCTGTTGCTTGGAACACTCTTCCATGCTTTTCATATAGCTGTCACACTTCACTCAAGTCTTAGCTAAAACAACATCTCCTGTAGGAGGCAATTAGACTAGGTTATGAACCCTGATAGCATCCTACATGTCCTTTGTCATATCCCATCAGAGTTTATCCTGAGCTCTGATTTCACAGAACCCTTCCCTGCTAGAATGTAAGCTCTGTGAGGGCAGGAAGTTGGACTCTCTCCCTCGGTACAGAACCTTGGATCTAGTAGGCACCCAATAGGTATTTCTAGATGAATGGATGGATAGGTATGCTGATCAATTACTCTTCTCAGAGAGGCCAGTTCTTCTGGACACCAACCTGCTCCCCTCCCCAACCAGTGGCCAGGCTCCACAGAATGGTCTACTACAATCTTCAAAAGGTTGTTCTTACAGACCTGGGTAGTTACACCCAGAAGATGGCTATCAATCTTTTGTGGTAGAATATTGTTTTTAATTTTTTTAGTGGTCTTTTTTTTTATTTTTGAAGAGATAGACAGAATGTGAGCAGGGGAGGTGCAGAGAGAGGGGGAGACATGGAAACTGAAGCAGGCTCCAGGCTCTGAGTTGTCAGCACAGAGCCTGACATGGGGCTCGAACTCACAGACTGCAAGATCATGACCTGAGCCAAAGTCGGACGCTTAACTGACTGAGCTACCCAGGTGCCCCGGCAGAATCTTTTTTAAAAAAATTATTGATCTACCTCAAAAACTGAACTTTGCACAGTTGATTGATTCCCATTTCAGGTGAGTTTTTAAGCAAGCCCAAACTACGGGCTGCCTTTGGACCGTATCAGTCTTCACAACTCTATACGGCGGTCCTTCTGTAGGACTGCTAGCCCAGCCTTCCCATGCTGGAAGGAATAAATGCTGAGCATAATCTTGAGAGCATTTGTTAAAACAGACAGGATGACACAGGTGGCCTGAGTCCAAATGTAGACTCTATTACAAACCAGCTAAGGGCCCTGGAAGAACATCTAGCATCTCTGAGCCTGTTTCCCTGGACTTAATTGACTCAATGTACCTCATGGTGGATAAGATTAGGGGCCTTCAGAAGCAAAGTCCTGAGTTTGAATTCTAACTCAACACCTGCCAGCTGACTGGTCTTTCACAGGTTATGTGATCTTGTGAGCTTCAGTTTTATCATCTGGCAAGGTGGGACTAATAAAGGTTTATTGCAAAAATATCAACCGAGACTGAATAGAGTAAGTACTAACTAGTTATTGTACCATTATCATTATTGGGGTATCCTCAGAGTTGTTGTTATGCTATGTAGACCAGTACATAATGGTACAGCTATTCTGCAAGCTAAGCCAGAGAGAGAGAACTTGAGTCCTTTCCTTTAGGTTACCCAGTCTTTAGAGTCAAAGCAAAATAACATTCTTACCCACCAAAAACCATCCTTTAGTCTCTTTGCATTAGTGAGTATGAATCTAGAGAAATCACATGGGAAGCGTTAACTCCTGGCTAGTTTCCAATGTGGAAGCACTCATTCATTCATTCATTCATTCACTCAGGGAAGAAGATGAGAAGGCACTGGGTGATACCAGCTTCCCTAATAGTTTACCGAGTGCAATTCTAAGTCAGCTACTATCAGACACATGGGCTGGTGGAAACTGGGGGCCATGAGAAATCTGGGCTCTTCTGAGTATCCAAGGTCTCACTGAGCTGCTTCTCCCACTGTGGTCCTCAAATGGCAGCAGAGGGCCACGCGGGAGTCCTAGCCAGCAAGTCTGACCATACTCCAGTCTCTACCCCACTTCCCCAACACGGGCACAGGGCTCAGGAGTCCAACTGCCCAAGACTTCCTGGGATAGAATTTCGACTCCTCCACATATTAGTTATGCAACTCGAAGTAAGTCACCCAACTTCCCAAGCCTTAGTTTTCTTATGTGGAAACGTGTAATAAATGCTGCATCATCCTCAGAGCGACTGCAAGGATTCCAGGAGAGAATGTAGAGAAAGCATCTCTTTAACTGTGCCTTGCACAGGGAAAGCACTTAGTAGACAGCCATTATTGGTAGCAGTAATGGGAGCTTCAGAGGCCCCACCATGTAGCCTACCGATAAGAGCTCAAGCTCTGGAACCAGGTGACCTGGGTTTTAAGTTTAGGCCTGCTACCTTGTTGTGTGCCTAGTTGTGGGCCACCCGGGGCAAGGTACACTTAACCTCCCACAGACTCAGCTTCCACATCTGCAAAATGGAACCAATGACAGCACCCACCCCCTGGAGTTCTGATAAGGACTCAGTGAGTTAATAGTCAGGAAGCCCTCAGAGCCAAGCCTGCTTTATATCGATGCTCTCTAAAGACAGGATTACTACTAGCCATTCATGCCAGGTGTGGCCTTGGTTCTTGGCTCTACCCCTGCCTCACTGAGACTCAGAGGAAAGGCAATTCCCCTCAATTAGATGAGGGCTTTGAAACCACACATTTCTTTCCTTCCCACTCACTCCACTTAATATGGAGACTCGGAGGCACTGGACGGACTTTGCATAGGCCAAAGACTCCCCTCTCGCTTCCACATGTCATTTAAATGGGCTATTTATGACCTTGCTCTTTACAGCTGTGCATCCCGCTCTGGTGAGGAGAAGCAGCCATGGCCTACATCCCTCTGCTAAGGCTGCCTTTTTCAGGAGACCCCCAAAGCAGAGTGTGGAGAGAAGGATGTATGCGGGAAGGATAACATAAAACAGAGAGGGGCAGTTCCTTACTGAACTAGGAAGATTGGCAGGGGATCTCCACCTGCAAACTGGAATCACTCAGGTAACATTCAGGCATCCCCACCCAGAGAGGTTGGTGTCCAAATGAATGGCTTGTCTCAAACTGAGCAGAGGCCCTGGTTTTATTGCCAAGTCAGTGGACAACGAGAACCAGACTTGCCTGCAAAATGCCCGGGGTGTTACAAATCCAAATACGGTCTTGTCTTTGCTGTTTAGGGAGCCTGATGTATGTCAGTCCACTTGGCGGGGAGGAGCTCGGGCAGAAACTGGGGCCTTCCGTGCTGACTCCTACTCCTGCTGGGGTGCCTGAGATTTGGTTATTTGAGTTCCCCCGTTTATTGTGAAATTTAAGTGCCGCTGTCTATTCAGCTCAGGTTCTCTGGTTTGTTCTGAAATAAACAGCCACCACTATGGTCTATTTGTGCTGTCAACCAGGCAGCACTTGGCAAGATGAGGTAACAGTTTTAGGACTACATTTCTAAAAGGGGCCTTCATGGGGTCTCCTGTTTCTCCTGTGTTAAGGCTCAGGGTTTTTGCAAAAGAAAACTGTCCTTGGGTATCAAGTGACCCCTTAAATGGCTAGGCTTTACTGCCGCTGACCTGGGGCTTCATTCAGTCAAATGCTCTTCCAGCAAAGCAGCTCGACAGTTGTAACCTCAGGGAGCTGATAGGCCCATAATCATCCAACCAAAGGTCCTAAATTTTGAAGACAATTCCCAGTATACCCCCCTTACTCCTATAACCGCTAGAACTCATTTAAAAAATGAGATCTTTGTCATAGGGTATTGCTTAAGATAATAAGTAAGATTTCCACTTGAATTCTCTTGTTAGAGCTCATTGGGGACTTCACCCTGGAAGATAACAAAACACCAAACCGTATCAGTATGTTTAATTGTTATTCCCAGTCATCTGGGCCAAGGGTAGGGCTACTGAGGGGTCTCTGTGGGTTTGCGGTTTTTCTGACCCCAGTCTTTCCTTTGTGGCCATGTGAACCACCTTCTTGATTATTAAGAACACAGAATGACCTAGAAAAATCCGCAGGTTTCATGGAAATGAAAGATCCACAAACAAACACAGCTGGTTTCAGCTTTGATGCTGATAAACAAAGCAAGGCAGAGCAGAACCGCAGAACGAAAATCAAAAAACCAGACTGAAAACAAGAAAAGAAAATCCTTCTTCTCAGCCTGTAGACGTGGGAGGGAGGCTCAAGGAAGCTTTGGAAAGGGCAGTGTTTGAGAGCAGGGCTTCCCGAAGGGGAGTCTGGGAGCCCCCAGGCTGTGCCCTGGTTCACACAGAGGAGCTGGCAGCAGGCCTGACATCCAGGGCACTGGTGCACCCAAGACGACCCTGGGCCAGAGAAAGAACAGTGATTATGGGGGTGGGGGGAGGAGTAGGTAGGGCAAGAACCAAGACAAAACCAAGTGGCGAAGGGGGCTGACACTTCCCAAAAGAGAGCAGATTCGGTGGATGGGACCCTATTCTAAAACAGGAGAATAACATATTTATAAGAGGAGAAAAGCAGACACCCACAAACTTTCCTCAGATGCAGGAGGATGATGTTGGCATTTAAATGCCCCAAAGAAGCTCTGGAAAGCCAGGGAAAGCAATATGTGGAGTGGCTTTTGGACTGGGGGTCTTCCCCTGCATTTTCAACGTTAATTCCAAACCATCGTAGACCAGCATGAAGGTGAATTCCAGCCATGATGCTTGGAGAAACACTATTCATAGGTCCCATGGTACTCTGGGAAAAGATTTATAACTAAAGTGTAAGCTTATGTTACTGCATTTGACCATCACAGCCAAAAAATGCAACTATTATGAAAAGCATCTTACCTGGTGGACATTTCCTCACTCTGCGTTCACAAACAAACTGAGTTGGTGACTGAGTCGGTGACCTCTTTAGCCATTATTAATTTTTTAAAAAGTGCATTTAAAACTAATATTAGTTCTAACTGTTCTCAAAAAAAGATTGTATATTTTTAATCAAAATTGAAAATTATATTTAAAACATTTATATGCCCACCATCTAGTAGAATAAATAAATCTTAACATTTTGCCATATTCCATTCAAATCATTTCCTTTAATTTAAGCCCCCATCCTTGATTTCCTAGTGTGACTGAAGTAAACACTGAACTGAAGTTGGAGAGTGTTATTTTGGTGCGTGTTTGTTAAATGTTTAATACTGTTGTGCTCTACATATTCATTCAAGAATAAATGTAGAATAAATCTCAAGTCTAAAAATTTTAAATGTTATCATACCACATTTACCACTATTAAACATGCTTCTTTCAGTCAACATTATGTTTTTGCAATTTATCCATGTCAATGTAATTGGTTCAAGTGCATTGTAATGCTATGATGTATGCTATTGCATAATATACCAGAACTCCTATTGATGAATATTTGGATTGTATCCAGCTTTTTGCCATTACAAAGCTTCAAGGATGCTAACTGCACATGTCCTCTCATACACAGATTCAAGCAGTTCCCTGGGGTGTATACCTAGAGGTCGAATTGCTATGTCATGGTGAATATCTAACTTAAACTTGACTAGATATTGCCGAGTTGCACTCCAAAGTGGTTGTAAAATCCACACCAGCAGTCAGGGCAACGCACTTTCCCTGTGGTGTAGAGTGTTACTTATCTTGTCTGCTGAGCTGCTGATAATACTGTTCAGTGGTTTCTATTGCCAGGCGTTGGGCTAAGCTATTCACAGATACTATTCCATTAATTGTCCCATGTAATACTAGCGCTGACCTTATAAAACAGGTTTTATCAATCCCATTTCACAGACAGGAATCCGGGCCTGGAGAGGGAAACCACTGAGGGTCAACCTGACAGCAAGTGATAGGTTGGTAATAGCAACCAGCTGTGCCTGGCTCCAGAGTTCTTAAAAAGTCAATATCATTGCCTTCAAAACTACAAAAACATCTTTTTTCACTGATCAGACACATGATTTGAAGTCACAGAGAAGGTACCCAAGTGACTAAAAAACTGGTACACATCCCTAGGCTGAACCCAGAGCTCCTGACTCCTTACTCACAACCTGAGGCTGGTGCAAATGTCAAGGCTGTTTCCTTGGCCATTTTCCCCAAGGAATCAGCAGAAGGTTCCAAGCTGGGTGGCGTGAAGGGCAGACATCCTTGCTTCCGGGCCCAGCTGTAATGGTATTCACAGACCCTAACCCCTCCTTCCAGGAACAGTCCTCCAGCCAGGGCCTCCTCCCCATCAATCAGGGTGCTATGGAGTGCATCAGTCATGCAAGCCATTTGGAGCATTTTTCCAAGAGAGGGAACAACCTCATAAAGTCTCAGCAATTGAATCAGAACAAATGGATCCTAAAGATGGCTTTCGACTCAGGCCCCAGTAAGCCGACGGAATGTTAAAAAGACACATGAACCTCAGAAGTGAAAGCAGAGAGCACGAGCGAAATCCCCTTGGCCTGATGAATCAATTCCAGAAAAACCCTTTCACCTGGTCCCCATCCATCAGCACCAGACTCAGAAGATGGGAAATGGTGGCTCTCACTCTTAGCACCTCTGTGTTACAGTTACCCATACTGTACTTTGAGTGTGGTCAAAGAAAACCGACCCTGGGACAGAGACCAGGGAACCCTGACTTGGGAAAAGCGTACAGCAAAAAAGCAGGATTCTCCCTTCCCACATGAGATCCAGGGATGCTGACTTTCTGATCAGATTCCTATGGAGCAGGAGCTGTTCTCTGATGCTTTGGTTTTAGTTCACAGAAAGACACTACTGGATAATGAGGGTCCCTTGGGTAGTTTCAAGTTCCTCCTGGATTCAGGAGTACTGCCTACTGGCCACACAGCCCTCCCAGAATGTTTTAGGAAGACCATGGTGGACAGGCTAACTGAACCCAGAGGTTGTACCATAACCTGGGGTACTGTGGAGGACCCTTTGGGGGTAACTGGATCCCAACACAGAGGAAGACCAGTGCAAAAGTTAAGCGCGGGCTTTGGGGTCAGCTGGACCTGAGTTTGAATTCACGTACTAGCTATGTGACTTGAGCAAGCAACTTAACCTCTCTGAGACTCAGTTTCCACAGCTTTAAAGGTGGGGGACAGTATCACCAATCTCATCAGGCTATTGGAATGATTAAAAAAAATAATGTGAGGTGACCGGGTGGTTCAGTGGGTTAAGCGTCTGACTTCAGCTCAGGTCATAATCTCATGGTTCGTGAGTTCGAGCCCCATGTCAGGCTCTGTGCTGACAGCTCAGAGCCTGGAGCCTACTTTGGATTCTCTGTCTCCCTCTCTCTCTGCCCCTCCTCAGCTCTCTCTCTCTCTCTCTCAAAAATTAATAATAAAACATTAAATAAAAATAATGAGTTCAGAGCACATAGCACAATGCCTGGCACATGGTTAAGCCTCTGCTTGCAATTATGGTGATTCTATTTTATACCTAAGATTCTATTTTACAAATTATTTAAAAAAGCACCCTTCTTCACGATGCTTGACTTCCTTCTGATAAAAATACTTCTGCAAATCTACAATGACTATGCAATGAATGGTGCCCCCAGAGTTGTGTAATGGGCAACTTGCACAACACCATAAGCACTGGCATTGCAAATGATAACTCCTCAATAAACAGTAACTAATACTTTATCAGTAAGAATAAAAATACCATTACCAAAGAACTCCATGAGGAATCTTTCAGATAGCACTGAAGCAGGTTATACATGAGTTCCCAGGCCCCCAGGAAGTGTGCAGAGCTCATGGGTGGAGGATTTGGGAGGGGTAGTGTGTGGAGGGCATTGGAAGGTTGTCAGGCAACAGTCTCAGCAGGAGACAGGCAAGCAGAATTCTCAGGTCAAGCCCAAGAGGCAAGCCTCATCAGTCAGGGGCAAGTTGAAGGTCTGACAGCCAGAAGGTCATCCAGAGCACAGACTACCTCCCGGAACTGCACTGGGAGCATATGGGGGCAATAATACATGTGAGAGAAAATGCCCGTGAACTGCACAGAACACCGAAGGAGTTATACTAGCTGCCACTCACCCATCTCCTCTCTTCTCTGGGAGAACGAAGCCCTTGTTCTCCCAACAGTCTTGGGAAGTCTTACATTTTCAGAGGACCTTATAAAAAATCACTTTATTGGCTTGTTCAATTGTTTACTAATTACAATTTTAAGACAATATTTTTTAAAGATGACAATTTCACTCAAAAAATGGGCCAAGGATACAAATGGGCAATTCTCAAGACAAAAATGACCAATGAACAAATGGAAATAAACTAAATCTAAGAGAAAAAATTTAAAACTGAGACAATTTCCCACTCATCAGACTGGGGAAAAGAGGCTGATAATATCCAAAGCTGGTAAGATTATGAGGAAATGGATGCTTTCCTCATGGGTTTATAGGGTCCTGTCAAACATTGTGGAAGCCAATCTGGAAGCCTTTATTAAAATTTAAAGAGGGTATACCCTCTGACTCAGAAGTCACACTTCGAGAAGTTGATTCTGCAGAAATAAAAGCACAGGAACAGAGAGCAGTTTATGCAGTATGTTTGCTGCAGTCTTCTTGGTAGTACCAACCCACCCCCCACTCAAAACAAAACATAACTAGAAACAACCTATTGCCCATCAGAATACAGTTTTTCTTTTTCCTTTCTTGTTTTTAAAGTTTATTTATTTTGAGAGAGAAAGCAGAAGGGGCAGAGAGAGAGAGAGAGAGAGAGAGAGAGAGAGAGAGAGAATCCTAGGTAGGCTCCGCACTGTTAGCGCAGAGCCCAACACAACCCAGAAACCATGAGATCATGACCCGAGCCAAAACTGAGGGTCAGATGCTTAACCGTCCGAGCCACTCAGGTGCCCCTAACTATGGCTTTTCTATGTTGTAAACAATAGAACAATGTAGTGAACAATGCAAATGGTGCATTAAACACAGAAGATAGATTTATTTATACTGACCTGCGAGGATGCGCTTGATATAGTATTAAACAAACTGCAATGACCCCAAAATGCAAATTGCAGGCCACAATTCTACAAAATTTACATACATATGCATGTATCCATGTAAATAGGAATATGTGTTATAAGCTCAGGGGAAAAAATAGGAAGGACATACACCAAACTGTCAACATCTGGGGGGTGTGATGAAACTGCCAAAAGTAAGTGGATGCAGAACACTGACTTCCTACTTTGCATCGTTAAGCGGTAGCATTGTGGTTGATTTTCACGTGCACATAATTAATTCTAGAGTAGTTGGGAAACATGAACAAGAATGTTTTTTTCATTATCTCACGTATGACCTCACAGTTCCATCTTTGTGGGACCCAGCACTGTGAGTGGGAGGGGGAGTCTCTGGTACAGAAAGCTTAGTAGAGAGTTTGCAGACACCAAGGCTGGAATGGCACCCCAAAGCTGGTTCAAATTAATCAGAATCGAGTTTGCACCCTTTGTTTTCCAGGTGCAGACATGAAGACCCAGAGAGCAAGCAGGGCCTGGAAGATGTTGTTACTCACACAGGCCAGGAGCTATTTACAAAGAGAATTAGCACTCAAAACATAAGCATGTGTGTGGTTCTGTTTGAAAAAGCAACTGACCAAGGCCCAAACCAAACATCCACGACAGGAAATAAGCACAAGTCTTGGGGCCTAGGGGTCTCTCCAGCCAAGTTCACTGCCCACCACTGACTTCTTTCTCTTTCCCAGACCCTCTTATCAAGCATCTTATCTCCATTACCTTCATCCTTACCACACCCTGTGAGGCAAGTCTGATTTATCCCACTTTACTAACCAGGAAACTGAGGCTCAGAAAACTCAGTTGCATGAGGTCACACAATGTGCAAGTGGCTGAGGCAGATTTTAAACCCAATCATGTCTGTCTAATGCTCTGACACATAGCTCTTAAAGAAAAACAACTTCCCTGTCTCAAAAGGCTTTTTGTAAGAAACATTTGTGGAAAAGAGAGTGCCCCCAAAGATGCCAGCCAAAAGTGGGATTTGTGATGGACATCTTTTCAATCATGCCTGGCTGTATGCCAAAGGATAGCTGGTGAGAGTTTCCTGGGCTGTTCCAATGTGCGGGCAGGGCAGGAAGTTGGGATTCTATGTGACCTAGAGAAATGGGAAGGGCTACCAGACCAGATGCAGCCTTCCTGGAGCAAAGGAACAAAAGCCGCTCTTGCTGACTCAGTAGCTCAGGCCACTGCGGGCATGTCCCCAAGCCCAGGCACAAGCTTTGCTCATTCCATTTTTCTCATCTGTTGAAAAGTACATGATCAGTAAGCTTTTGTTTTGAAAATAAACACCCTCTTGGATTCCACACTCTCTAGGCCAATCCCTTCAGCCTTTATTGATGATTCCATCTCCTCCATCTGCCCTCTCCTTCTGAAGAGATATTTTTCTTTTATTCTTTTGGGATTTGGCTGACAATTGATTTCTTCATGGTGGTGGAATCCTGGGGAAAGGTAGAGAAAGATCTTATTTGTGTGTGTGTGGTGGGGGGAGGGTAGAAAGAGTGGGTTGAGAAGGAGGCTCTGCTTCTTTATTTAGAACCATTTTCACCTCTCTTTGCCTTTGTGGAACCTTAGCTTCTTTTCTGTAATGACAAAGTGCGTGTGTGTGTGTGTGTGTGTATACATATATATATGTGTATATATATATGTATGTGTGTATATATATGTATACACACACATATATATATACATATATATGTATATATACACACATACATATATATATATATGTATATATATATATGTATATATATATATATACATATATATATATATATATATATTTAACAGCAAGAATGAAAAATGACCTTGGACCAGATTACTGAAGAGATAAGAGCTAATTTTCTATAAGCCAAACCAATAGATATCAACATGAAAGTAGTTAAATCTGAGCAATTCTCGAAAGCCTCCACCCAGCTCTGCTGAAAGTATTTTGTTTCACCTGCCTACCAGTAGTAGCTGACATTCTATTATTAGAGAGTCATTCTTGCGGCATTTTGCTTGTTAAAATGCACATCAAAATAACAGCCCCTCATATTTGAACAGGGTGATGGGATGTTTGAAGATCTTTCATATCTTCATCCATTAACCTAGTCAAATAAATTCTACAAGCCCCTACTGTAGGCCAGGTGCTAGATAACATGCTGCTGTTGCAATGGCAGGCAAGAATGACATGACATCCTGTGCTATAGAAGGGCATAATAGCAGGTAAATCAACTAGACCTGGAATGACATGCCATGCCTTTGACTCCTGATTCTGCATTCCTTCCATTTGACTACCTGTCACACTAATTCCTGGGTGGAATGAGGCATTACACCTTTGCAATCTTCCTTACCTTGGTGCAAATCAGTCCCTTGGTTCATTTCTATGTGATAATCATCTGGGGGCAGGGCTGGGCATGGGAAGAGGCAAAGGGAGGACCCCACTGTGAGGAGTGGGAGCATCAAGGGCCACCCTTGGGATTCCAGGATGCTTACAGTCCACAGAAGATCCCAGGGACAGAAACCAGGGTGAGAACAGGATGGTAAGATCCAGAATCACACAACTCCTCCCCTCCATGGGGCTCCTTGGCAAGTTTTTAATTACCACCGGTTGACTTCTTGTTCTACTTCAGACAGTGTTACTTTTTAAACTCTCTCCCCAGAAATTCATGCCTGTAAACATCTCTCACTCTCTTCGAGACCTTACCTTCTTTAAGAGAAAGTCAAGGTCATTCAACAGATATGTCACAGGTTATACTTTTTCTCACCTAGTGATATCCCTTGTCTGCTCATGGAGGATGCGGCAGATGGTTTTATGGACCAGTGAGCTCCTGCTCCTACCTCTCCCATTTCCTGCAGGACAAAATACCTGAATCCTCCTGCTTTTACATCTTCATGCTCAGCTTCCCCTGGCTCCCTCCTCTTGGGTCTACAAATAGGCCTGATTCTCTCCTACCTAAAAAAAAAGTCTTTCCACTGTGCAACCTCCTCTGTGTTTCTTCCATTTCTATGGTCTCCACTTCCTTATCTCTAAGATATTCCTTTACTTTTCTTCTTTCACCATCCCAGTAATTTTGTGTCCAATGCCAACTTCCAGTGTCAAAAGAAATGGTTTTGCCCAGCCTTCCTCATCCTCACCATTTCTCTGATATTAAAACATATGTTCCTTTTCCCTCAACCTGGAACTGTCCCTACTCTCTGCTCCTGTGACACTACACTCATATTCTGTCCCAATCTCACTATAGGCCCTTCATACTCCTGCGCCACCTTCTCTGAGTTCCACACTCATGTATCCAAATGACCACAGAAGGAGAAGTTGGCAAAGAGATGACAGAGAAATGTTTAAGGAGACTGAAAAAGAACTCCAAAATATCCAATGTCACAGAAGCCAAGGAACGAGCTTAGGAAGGAGATGGATACCAACAGGATCAAATCACTCAGAGTAACATTTCTTGTTTTTTTCTAAGACAAATCCAGGTCTGAAAACAGAACTGCATGAATGAACTAGGCTTTTGTGGTTTGCTGTCTATAATACAATTTTATTAAGAAAGGACCTCCTGGTGACAGAAAGTGCCCATGTAGAAGCTGGGGGAATAAGGGTCAAGTAGTAATAGATAATTCTGCCTTTTCACAGATTCTTTCATTATGTGATATCTTCTTTCAGCCTTTCTCAGGGGACTCAGAACATCCAGTTATCACCACCACCACCACCATCATCATCATCATTATCACCACCATCATTAACGTCCTTACCACTACCACCATCGTTATTACTATTCTCCCCACCACAATTAGTATCATCATTATCAAATGTCACTTAATGGTCCCTTACTATATACACCAAGTTCTGCGCTGAGGACTTCACATATATTCTCTTATTTAAGGATCATATGAATTGTGAAAAGTCAGTTATTGATATTTCAGTTTTACAGATGAGAAATCCAAAGCTCAGAAAGGTTCAGTAATTCATCCATGATTACACAGTTAGCATGTCCTAGGAGGAGAATTTAAATGTTAATCTGCCTGACTCATGCCAGGCTCCCTCTCTTGAAATGTGAGAGAAGATAAACCTGCCAATGTCACATTCAACAAGCTAATGCAGAAGAGGGAGTTCTTTTTAAAAAATAAGCAAGAAACTTTGCCATAAGTTGCAAACATGTTGATTCCAGGAAAGTTAACATTCTCAAACCCTGGTCATATTAAGACAAGACTGTCTTTCAGCACGCACATTTTCCAGCTTGTTAAATGGAGATGACTCTACATTTGTTCCTAGAGTTTGGCATCTTCTGCAAAAAAAAATGTTGAAAATCTAATGCAATGATCAGAAGATAAAACCTCTCTCCTTTCTTATTTGCTTAGAAGGACCCGGCAGTTTAAAATGTTTTCTCTACTAATATACACAAGAGAGTTTATTAATCTAAAATCAAGATATCTGTTTAAATGTAGAGCAAAGGATTGAGGTCAAAAAGACATAGATATAATTTGCTTATCTTTAACAGGATACATTGAAACTAAATAGTGGTTTAATAGCATCTTTCCAACATTGTGTCTCCTAATGGACTTTGCAGGATTATTTTACATTGAAATTTTTCCTGTCCAATCCCAAAGTTCTTCAAAGACTCTATTCCCATCCCTTACCCTTTTCTGAAATGGCAGGAGAAGGAGAGGGGGAGGTGAAAAAGCCCTCTTGCAAATCCTTTTCCAAAAATCTTTGGCTGAACAAAGACTTTCCCATTTAAGAGCAGGTGACAGTAAGATCTCTCCCATAGGCAGCACATTAAGACTCTCTGCAGAAGTAAACAAATCCGTTATGATGAAAGCCGGACATTCCTCAGGACTGGGATCTAATGAAAATGTCAGTGTTTTATGCCGTTTAAAAACTGACAATTCAACAGTTTTACAGGAGCTATTTAACGTTTATCATCACTTACAAGAGCTCAAATGCAGACAAGGAGAAGGGCAACAGAAGAAACCAAGTGACTCCTTGCTTAGAAGCTGCTATGTTACCCATAACCCATGAGGGTTTTACAGTTTGTCAAGTACCAGAACCCTCAGGCAATACGGCACAGGTCTCGGCAAAGGCAAGCTGGAAATCCACACTCGAAGATATAATCATCACAGTGACCATTCTCTGCACTTTCATTTACACCCTTCCCCATTAAAGACCTGGCCACTGGGGAGTCAGGATACCAGAGAAAGCTGTTAAACCAATACAATGTAATGCATTAAGAATCACTGAATGTTTGCCAAATTCTTCTTTAGATACTATCCAAACCACTAAGAGAAGAGAAATAGAATATGTAACTTCAAAACCAGTAGAGGATAAAGTAAAAAGAAATAAAGAAAGCACAGTCAATTCAAATTGGGCAGTAAAGGAGAAAAAAAGGAAGCAAAGAGGAAAAAACCCCCACCTATGATAACAGAACAAGAAACAAAATAAGAAGACAAATCTTTAGTCGCAATAAATATAAATAGCTTAAATTCACCCATTGAAAGACAGAGATGCTAGATTTAAAAATAAAAACCAGCTTTATGTTGCTTATAAAATGGACCAGTGACACACAAAAGCTGAAAATAAAAGGATAGGAAAGGCAAACACTCACACAAATTAACCAAAATAATGCTGCTATAGCAATATTATCAGACAGAATAAAATTTAAAGATAAAAGCATTAATAGTGATAAATTGAGATACTAATGGTAACAAGAACAACCCATCAGGAAGCTATAATATTAGATAAAGAAATTGAATACAGTTAAGAGCATAGCCTAGAAATAGAGAAAACAAAAACTGACAGAATTACTAACAGAAATGACCAAATCCATAATCATCGTATTTGAATGCTTCTCTCCCAGAAACTGAACAGTTAAACAGCTAAAACATTAATAGGAATATACAAGATTTCAGTTTCATAATTTATAAGCTTCATCTAAAAAACATACAAAGAATATGTACTCAAAGAGAGAATATACATTCTCTGCAAGTACACATGGAATGTTTACACAAAACTGAGTATGTGCTTGCCATTGAAAAGTCTCCAAAAATCTTAAGAAGTGATATCACATGCTTGACATCTGAACTTCTCCATTGAAACAACATTGACATCTTAGAACATTACACATCAAGGCTATTTCACCCAATTCTTTGCCTAGAAAAATTTTCTCATTTTCCAAGGCTTTTCTTGCTGTCACCTCCTCAGAGAAGCCCTCTGATTACCTTAGGTGGAGTAGCACCTTCCACCCCCTGTCACTCTATTATATTGCTCTGTTGTATTTTCTTTGTGTGATTAACTGGTGTTGGAGATCACTCTGTTGTTTGTTTACTGGTTTACTATCTCTTCTCACCCCACCCTAGCCCCCAACTAAAATGGAATACATTTGCAATCTCTTGCTTCTGGAATGGAGCCTGATACATAGTAGGCACTCAGTAAACACAGACTGCCCTGGTGGCCTGCAACACTCACAGCCTCTCCTAGAGTACAGATCTCTCCTCTAGAACAGATCACATTACATTAGGATTATTTGTATGTTTGTCTCAGTAAGAGACAGCGAGCTTGTCATCATATCTGTGTACATAATAGGCACCAAATAAATGGTCGCTGAATAACCTATCACCTCCCTTGTGTGCCAGAAGAAGTCTGAACCCTTGAGAAGCCAAGTGACCTGCTTAGAGCCACATGTTGTTAATGGAAGTGCCTGATTCTTGACTGTGAGCATCACTCTGATCCCCTTCAAGTCACTTCTGTATCACACCCTATCGTGTGTGGAGGCTGCAAATGAGGACAGAGGAGATAACCTGGAAATACCTTTTTCAACAAACTTGGTGTTTCTGTTATTATTATACAGATACTATCCTTTGCCAATTCTATTAAAATGGACTCAAATCACTTCTTATAATAACTGCATGTCTCTACAAGGACTGAATTTTCCAGTTTAACAAGGGATAGCTTATTGACTCAAAATCAGCAGTGTGGCTGTATTATTAGCCCAACAGTTAAAGAAGGAGGAAATACTGTGTGACCTTGGACAAGTCACTTAGTGGGCCTAAGCCTCAGTTTCCATATCTATGAAATGGTCATAATATCAGTACTTAAAATCAGAGGTTATTATGAAGACTAATTAAAATACTCCCACAGAGCACTGAATATATAGTATGTGTCCCAGCATACTTAATAAATGTTGCTAAGCTTTCAGACCCTTGCATAGTCAACTTGATTACTTTGCATTAATTGTTCAAGTTTTGCTCAAGAAACTGGCTTTTGATAATCTGCCTTCAGGAGCTCTTTCAGAAATGCGACATTGTTACAGAATGAGTCTTAAGGTTCCTTTGAATCTGACTAAATTCATTCCTTGTTGTCGTTGCTAGTTGTTAGAGCAGAGCTAGAAAACTCCTGGCTGATGCCACATGTATTGGTTGAACGGCCTTTTGACTGAAGATTTCAGGAAGAGGAGGCTGCTAGAGGGGTAGCCAAGGTGACAGCATTGATTAACAAAGGGGCATATTGTCTGGCACATTCTTCTCTGACCTAACGCTCCTCCTGGCTCAGAAGGAACTATTCTAGAATGGAAAATTTCCACCATAAACATCTGTTTGCCAGATCTGCTCCAACATTGTAGCCACTGGGAAAAGCCATCAGACATTAAGGATTTTCCTTCAGATTGGGAGCTACTTGACAAAGGGCACAACCGAACTTCAAATTTATCATGGAAGACAGGGGCTGCATAATTTAGATGAGCACTCCTTTTAAAGATAAAAAATGTTGCACAGCCTTCCTCTTCAGTGATTTTATTTCTCTTATTTTTTGATTCAGAAAAACACCTGGCAACAAAAAGCTACTAGGAATTCAGTAAATTTGTAAGTGAATTATTATTTTAGAAGTCACAATAGTATCTATATATGTCAGAAACTGTCACATATATATTTATGAGGCATTCTATTCTGGTCCAGGGTTGACTCGTGTGTGTGTGTGTGTGTGTGTGTGTGTGTGTGTGTGTGTGTGTATGTATGGTTGAGGACTCTCAAGGGGCTTTAGTCCATAGGTACACTGTATTTCACTGATACAAAATGTAGACTTTGTTCCCTTTAAACCAGGGTTTTTAAACATTAGCACTATTGATATTTTGGGCAGGACAAGTCTTTGTTGTCGAGGCTATTCGGGGCATAGTGGGCCTCTACCCATTAGATGCCAATAGCACTCTCCTCACATACAACCTGAGTTTGTGATCACTAAAAATGTCTCTGGACATTGCCAAATGTCCGCTGGGGGTTGGGATGGGAGCAAAAGTGCTACCGACTGAAAACCACTGGTTTCAACTTTCCCCACGTTCTAGCTTTCTCTACTGAAATTTGCTCATTGAGGCAAGCTATTCTGTAGAGAAAGAGAACTGAATATGGGGTAGGTAATTTTTGTGGGAATACTCACACTTAATAGTTATGATATTTGGTTAGGTTGATTACCTACCTAATTATTTATTTTGCACCTCCAAGTCAATCTTGCAAGTGGAATGTTGGAGACAAAAAGGACACTGAGCTGGTAGGAAACATGAGTTCGACTCTCACCTCCACCAGGAAACGGCCATATAACCTTTGGTAAATACATCCTTCTCTGGGCCTCAGTTTCCCTATGAGTCGAAAAGCTCATATGGGGCACTGAGGCAGAGGGCCATAGCTAAGATGGAAAATGGAAAAAGAATTCTACCACCTATCACCCCATAAAAATGCAGTAAGGGACCCACAGCTGACATTAGAAGCAATTAAGACATGAATCACCATTGCAGAAAATACCGTCAGTGAAACAAAGCCTCAACTTGCAAGGTTACCCCAGAATGGGGAGATGCAACAAGATGAGGGACATGGGCATTAGACAGTGAAGAACCTGAGGCTAACAGATGCTCCAGAAGAGAAGGCTAAAACTAAGAAAAGAAGCAATACATTTTTGCAGATGGAAAAGGTACACAGCAAGATAAAAGAGCTTAGTAAACACCAGGAATATAAAGAAAGCAAATACCAGATATAGGTTAGCAAAATTATTGGCTTGTCTACATAAGGAAAAAACAATCCACAAGCATCTAGTAAGAAAATAGCAGGCTGCCTTTAAGAAGCACACATCGGGCCTGCCTCAGGAACCACCAGACATAGAGAGACCTCCCACAGTTATGCACAAGACAAGGCAGGCATCTGTGTCTACCATCTTCCCCACCCAAGTCCCAGCTTTGGTTGATATACCTGGGATTTCAAACTAAAACATTTCTGTTTTTGGCGTTATAGCCCTTTTGGGAGCCACTTTGGACATGTGTGCTCTGGCTCTGAATCCATGTTTATGACAGTGGTTTGTGATCCTTAAGTATTTATTTATTTATTTATTTATTTATTTATTTATTTATTTATTTATTTTTGAGAAAGAGAGAGAGAGAGAGAGAGAGAGAGAGAGAACGAGGGAGCATGTGCACAAGTGGGGGAAGGGCAGAGAGAGGGGGAGACAGAGGATCTGAAGCAGGCTCTGTGCACACAGCACAGAGCCTGAGGTGGGGCTCAAACTTACGAACCGTGAGTTTCGTAATCATGACCTGAGCCAAAGGCAGACGCTTAACCGACTGAGCCACCCCGGTGTCCCTGTAATGCTCCAAATTAATTCAGGAGGGGGACAGGGGCTTATAAAGGTGCTGATGAGAGTAAGCACCTGCTGAGAGAGCAGGTGGTCTGTGCATGGGTCATGAGCAGGCCTTCCAAAGCTGCCTGGGTAGACCTGATCCCAGAGCCCCACTTAGCCTGGAGCAAATGAGTCAGAATCCATGAGGTGGGGCCTGGGTGAGTGCCCACTGTGTTCTTATGAGAAGCTCAGCTTGGGTGGTGATCCACTGACATTGACCTGACAAGGTGGTGCCATGTGGCCTCTGGACAGCTTACTGGAGGGGCAGATCTGGGCGTCATCCATGCTGCTGCTCACAACTATGAGCCCACCACAAGGCCCTCCACTGCATGTCCTCATCGGGGCTGCACACTGTGCTGACAGGGACCAGGAAGGTAATGTGAATGATGGATATGAGCCCACTGGAAGCAAGACATCAGTGACCAGTAAACTTGAAAGGGCAGGCTGGGATGAGAGGGGACCGCTGTAGCAATCTGTGGGAATATGGCTGTGCCGCTGGATCATCTGATTTCCCCCCCAGATCCAGAAATCTGGATTATATGTGGTATTTGCAGGTTTGGCGGGGGCGGGGGACCCTGTGTGGGTCATCCCAACAGCCACCTGAGCAGAATTGGCTTATAGGCTCTGTTTGGGACCCTGGCCCCTAATTTTTCAGGTCTGCAGAAATGGTCCCTTTGTTTCAATCAAAGGAAACCTCTGTCTCCTCAGAAAACAGGCGAGGCTTTTTTCAGCAAGCAGAAACTCAGATGCTCCAAAGAGCTGTCTTTATTAATTTGTTAATTTTTTTAAAAGCCACTCAGACCACCCTGAAGTTTAACTGCCCTCTGTCATTTTGTGCTCCCAGGCTTTGTGCAGACAGTCAGTGAGCTGTGCTTAGGCACTCTACAAGTCAGAGCTCATGCCACGAATTCCCTCCTATGGGAGAGTTCTGCCTCTCTGAAGAGGAGCAGACGTGCTCAGAGCCTGGTAGTCTGCACTGTCACTCCTAAATGACAGGCGAGGGATGAACAGCTACAGAACTCAGTGGGACCAGAACACAAAGAGGTTCAGGAGGCAGAGTTAGTTTTGTCTTTCCTCTGTAATCATCAGTATGGACTGTGGACGGACTGACTGGCCATGTGTTGGGCATTGTGTTTCGGCTGCACAGTGAAACAGTAAGACCTCAGTAACTGCTTTTGGGTGGATGAATGAATAAATGAATGAAATAGATATCACTTTGATTTCACACTCCTCAAATCGAGCTTCAGTATTGCAAGGACATTTCGATTTACAGAACATCTTCTCTCATTTGTCCGCTATTTCTGAGTGCCAGATCTGGGCAAAGTCAGCATGTTAGGCACACACACATACACACACACATCCCCAAAGAAAACAAAGAACCTGCCCTCAACCTTTGTCCCTGCTTGGACAAATGAGATACGTGTAGTGATGACTCCAGGTCAAGAAGGCAGCGGGTGAAGACAGCTCCTCATTCCTCAGAGCTGCTGGCCACACCTAAGAAGGTTCTCTGAACATGACTGAAATGTCTCCCTAAAAGTCACACAAGAATCTTCCAGGTTATGATGAATGTTCCCTACAGGCAGCTTTGCTCTCAAGGGGGAGACCAACAAAGGCTGCCCCGTAAAGAAGGGGTCTCAGAGAAACACTGGAAGCACTGGAGGCCAGGTACTGGTGTCACGCTTAGGCACAGGGGTGGGAGCCCTGTCAGTGCACACTTGGAAATCTGTCTCTGTGGGGGAAGAGCTCCTCGCCCGGGGCTCACTCTGCACCACGCTTTGGGTGTTTTTGCCCATGTGCTTGCTCAGAGATTCTCTGCTGTGGTGGCCTCTGGGGCAGAATCCCAGCTAGTATGGGAGGTGGTATGGTGCCAGCTCCCCAGGGACGCTCGCTCTTAACCCCCCACCATGCCACCAAGCTAGACACCTGCACGAATACCCACCTGGTTATCCTTTGGCTCTCAGCTTCAAGCTCATGTCCAAAGAGCAGGCCTCCCCAGCTAACCCAAGAGGAAATCTGCTTTGTTCTCTGCTCTCCTGGCTCTCTTAGCCTTCAGAGCACCTTTCGCAGTATGAAAATGCACTTTTATTTGACTAGTTATTCGCTAGTATCTCCTGGCCCCCAGGCTGTGGACTCCCAGAGGGCAGGGATAGGCTGTGTCTGTCTTGTTCACAGGTGCATTCTCAGTCACCCCTGGTAGCCTAGTTTTGTCTTCCAGTAGGATGGGCTTCCTGGTGAGTTGGGGCACTTACGTGGTAGGGAGACTTTCCTCCACTCCCCAGGGAGAACTCCACAAGGCCAGGGAAGGCTGTCAGGCTGCCAGGAGCACTTCCCACCTCCCACTCTTCTTGATGGCTCCTTCAAACCTACCTTTCCCTTCTCTACTGAAGAGCTCAAACGAGAGACCTCATAAAAAGCAACTAATTCCCCAAACCAGAGATGCTATGCCTATAATATAGTCTGTTACTGCAAAAGAGCTGTGGGTAGTCAAGACAAAAAAACAACACCCAAAAACCATCGGTTCCTCACTCTAGGAGTCCCAAATCTTTAACAACTCCTTTGCCTCGAAATCAAGTAAGTTTTTTTAAACAAGTCATATTTAAAATATGTGTTTCCTCTTCTCATTATAAAGAGAATCCTAAGAGACCACTTTTTTTTTTACATTCAATAAAAATCCAAACAGCTGCTTTGTTCCCAAATCACATGGTACATTTAATACAACACCCCGAAGACCACAATTGGCATTCACAGATAACTTTTTACAAAGATGAAACCTAATGAACATGGTCACCATCCTTCCTAAAACTAAAGTGAAGCCAGCAAGAACTATGCATGGGCTCCAGTCATGTTCTGGTGCCATACAGATAATTTCACACTCGTACCCCCAGCACCTCGTACCCCCAGCCACATTTTTTCAGTTCTCAGTAGCTGACGGAGCACTGTGTCTATGGGACCACGTCTTAGAGACAGACATCAATACAAATAGATGACCTTAAGACTAAACGGTATTTAATGTTTCCTTAACAATTCAACTCCTTTCAGACTTTGCTATGCTACAAGATAAGGCTGCTACTTTAGGTTATCACATGAACGTATTGTCACATAGATACATATAAATATCAATATATGAATATATTAGCCAACAGGGACACTGGTTTATAAATATTGAATTGTATATAAAAATACTTCAGTGACCAAGCCTATTACTTAACCTTTGCAATTTTCTCTCTTCCTTCCCCTTCCTCTATTGCTGCAGACATCACTCAGCAGGTGTGTTTCAGGATCAGAAAGAAGGCCAGTGTGCTGTGGCAGAACCCCAGGGACGTGAGGGAATGGCACCCAGATGAGGCTGGGTAGGTAGGCAGGGGATGTGCATGCCAGGCCTTGTAGGCCCTAGCCAAGCATTTATATTTATTCCAAGCACAAAGGGAACTGCGTGGGGGCATTTAGGAAGTGAGTGTATGATGTAATTTACATTTATTATAAAGATCATTCTGCCAAACTGTCTAATGAATTTATGCCTTGTGCCCCAAATTGATTACAAGTTCCTGGCTGACAGGGCTATAGGTATTCTCCTATAAATGCCCTCACCTCACATACTCACAGAAGTTTTAAACCAATACTTCTCAAACTTCTGTGTGCAGCAGAATCACCAGGAAGCCCATTCAAACCCAGCTTGCTGGACCCCACCTGCAGAGTTTCTGATTCAGCAGTTCTGGGCGGGGCCTGAGAATCTGCATTTCTAACAAGTTCCCAGGTGATAGATGCCAGAAAGCAGGTTGCTGGTCCAGGCAGGATGCTTAGACAGACGGTGCTTAAACCTATTTGTTGAATAAATCAGTCGATGAACGGCCATGAAAACATTTTTCAAACAAAACAACAGAAATAATCAGTGGTTTGAGTCTGACCTCAAATGGCAACCATTTATTCTAATTTGTCTTTTTCTGTTCTTAAGTTATTCCCTGCACCATGTTATGCAATGATAATCAGAGAACTAAGCCCTGTGTGCAGAAGTATTTTGAAAGGACATAAATCATTGTGATTAGACAAGATGAGACACTTCAGAGACCACGTCACCAAGCTTAATTGCAAATCAAATGTCATTCCAAAAAAAATTTTTTTTTTTTTACAAAAGTATGTGATTTATTTGTGTAGGCAGTAATTATCTGCCTCAATCCAGAAAAGGATGTGAGGTAGTGAGGCATCTGAGGCAAAACTGAAAATTAAGCTGAACTTTTCCTTGGAATTCAGGCATAAAGCTCACCATGGCCCATCCCCATCTGATTCAAAGAACACAACATTGCTGAACACACCTACTATAAGAAGAGGTTCTTCCTACTCTCTCTTTTTTTTTTTTAATTTTTATACGTTTATTTATTTTTTGATAGAGACAGAGCACAAGTGGGGGAGGGGCAGAGAGAGGGAGACACAGAATCCAAAGCAGATTCCAGGCTCTGAGCTGTCAGCACAGAGCCCGATGCGGGGCTCAACCTCACGAACCATGAGATCATGACCTGAGCCGAAGTCGGATGCTTAACTGACTAAGCTGCCCACATGCCCCTTCCCACTCTCTTTCTTGAAGGAACCCCCAAAGATTCCAATTGAGGTGCTTATTATGATAAAGCAGAAATGCAACTGAAGAACAAAAACGAGATAGAGACTCAGAACCAAAGGATAGAGAGTATGCTTTAGATCGAGGGAAGTCGGCACAGACCACTGTGCAAGAAGCACTCCTGCGGCTCTGAGGGTTTACTCTTTCCTGCCACATGTGAGCCATGGTTTTCCACATGCAAATGTACATCCACCCAGAAATTGTTATCATGGCCCAACCCACAACAGGCAGTCCAACCTTGGGGGCTTAGGGGTTTAGTAGGAAGCCCTTTTGCCCGAGGCCTATAAAGTCAGAGGTTCACGTTCTGCTTAGGGAAAAAGCTGGTTAGACACACCCCCGGGGCTGTGTAAGGCCATACTTAAACACTGGGGGTGGTCTCAAGGCCAGCTCATTTCTTTGGTAGTTATTCAGGATCTCATGGTCTAAGGTGGAGTTGGGGGAGGATTCAAAACATCAAAAGCCAGAGCATCAAAACAAGAAAGGCTGTTGAAAATCACAGGCCTTGAAAAGCAACTGATAAATATAATAGTCAAGAAAATAAGGAACCAATGAATGAACCGTACTCTCTGTCCACATAGCAAGACACAAACAACATGAGACCGATAACAAGAATTTACATCATGTGGATGATGAACCTTGATCTTTGTTCTATGCTGGGGTAATCATGGAATGGTCTGGCTGTGAATTAAATACAAAATCAGCAACCTCTACACTCTAGCAAAAAATAAAGTATGCGTGAGCCCCCAATTCCAAGGTCACTGCACAGGTTTCTCTTTGAAACCCAGCTTCCCATGGTATTTGCAGTTACCCACCTCCAAAAGGGTAAAAGTAAACATTGGACCTGCTCTGGTGTTATACTGCCACCGGATCCTCCCCGCTGTCTCCCTCCTCCTCTTCTTCTTTACAGACAGGTAAAGTTGGATCTCTTGAAGGAACTGGGGGCTCCCACTCTAGGCAAAGGTTGGACAGGTGATCAATGTACAGCATGAGATTTGACTGTGCCTCCGTGCCTCCGACAGAGCTGGATCATCTGGGGCAATGAAAATTATAAGCAACAAGAAAGCGGTATTAACAGCAAGGGTAGGGAAGCCCAGGCAGCACATACCACAATTCCCTAGGACACTCAGCAACCATTCCTTTCCCAT
The DNA here is from genome assembly GCF_028018385.1 of Neofelis nebulosa. NCBI lineage: Eukaryota > Metazoa > Chordata > Mammalia > Carnivora > Felidae > Neofelis > Neofelis nebulosa. Next base: position 146,281,514 of record NC_080785.1, on the reverse strand, counting down.
TCGGTCATTCTGAACACACTCGTGGAGCATTGTGCCAGGCTCTGGGGATGTAGCAGTGACAAATATAAACAAGCCCTGCCCTCATGGAGCTTTTGGGTTGTCAGGACAATGAGACAAGCAATTAAAGGACAGTGGATAAAGGAACCTAGAGGGTGTCATGGAGCATAAAGCAAAGGCAGCCAACCCAGACTTGGGGTGAGTGGTCATGGAAGGCTTCCTCGAAGACGTGACATTTAACACTGAGCCTAGAGGAGGCATGGAGTTAGCCAGATAAGACTAGGGTGTGGCAGCATGTGCAAGATTCTGAGATGAGAGAGCATGGCTGATCTGAGGGGCTGCTCTCATCACAAGGTGCTCCCCCAAACCCCACAATCCAGTCATGCTTTGGCCTCTTCTGGTGGGATCTCAGGAAAGAACTTAGAAAATAGTTTGTTCTATAAGAAGATAGAAAAAACAAACCAATAATACAGAGTTGAACTGCTCTAGAATAGACCCAGTTGCAGCAATCTGTTTTCTGCACACCAGCATCACAGGTAAGTGAGATACCATACTTACTCAGGATTGTCAAAACTCAACACTGGCCAGAAATCTGGCATCATCAAAGTGAGAGCCCCAAGGCTTCTTCCCTCAGGCTCTCTCACTTTGCCCTTTCCTTTCCTCCAAGTTCCTGGGAAATCACAAAGGGAACATTTTGCTCCTCTTACCCTTGATGTTTTGATGTCAAAAAGGCTGCCATAGAAATGATACCTCCTACTTGCCTAATGCAACTAAGGAAAACCAGATAGCTCCTGAAGTCAATCTTGCCACCAGGCTCCATGCAGGAAAACAAAACAAAACAAAACAAACAAACAAACAAACAAACAAACAAAAACCCTGTGAAAATCCTAGTAGCTTGAGTGTTGCCCAGGGTTCTAGCCGCATTTGCATTATGAAAGAGACCATTGTAGGGGATGGTTTAAGAAATGGCAATAAGCACATGGCCATTTTACCAAAACGTACCAAGCCTAGTCCAAAGTAGCTTTCCTTTACATTTTCATATTAGCATACAATTCAAGTCCTGCAAACAACATTCCTGATTGAACACGAAAAGAACAAAACCCTCACTTCTAAAAAGGAGAGCAAGCAGCTATTTTAGAGACAAAGAAAGGATGTCTTTTTAATCTATGACAACACAAATTTGTTTAGATTTTCCCTCCACTAAGTAAGTAAGCAATTAGGTTTTTTCCAATAAAAATATCCCTGTGCATGTGCAAACACCAGAGGCAATCATATAATTACCCTGCCCAATCACATTCAATTGCTGACAGTTGAGTTCCCACTGCTCATTAACTTCAGATCGCAATGAGGTCTTTACGGAAGCCCTTTTCCCGTCTCTTTACAAAGGTTCCTATGATGCCGTGAGCAGCCCTAGCACTACCTCATGCGGGATAATCATCCCAAAATGGCCAGGGCCAAGGCCAGCCTACTCTGACTTCCCTCTGAAAAAATAAAAAGAGAAATTTGAAGAAACACTAGCTTGAACACCCTTGCTTCATTTGGGGATCTCACTTCTAAATATAATAGTAACCTTTCACCCCCACACTTTAAGTGCCATAATTATATAATTAAAACCAATTATGTCATTTAACAGAGAGACTTTTTCAAGATCCACAGCAAGCCAATTACCTCAATCATTGACCTCAGAAGATTTCCCACACTGACCTGCAACAATGAGGATTGGGATAAATTTAGACACTGGCTTCCGAAGGCTGGCATGGACTTGCTGGGTGGGTTGTAGCTGGTCTTCTTCTAGACTCTAGAAGGTGAACTGAATCCATTTGACTCTAACACCACCACCACTACTTGTTTGCACAACCTTTCCAATATTACAAGGTTGATTTTTCACCACCACCCTGATATTAGTATTATTTCCATGTTGTGGATGAGATAAAGGAAGCAAGGAGAGTTATGGAATTATCTCAAGTGATGCAGCTAGTTAATGGCAAAGACAGGTCATTAAAGGCAGGGACCTGAGGCTTCCACCTCTGAATCCAAAGCCTCTTCATAGCAAATAGTGTGTGTGTGTGTGTGTGTGTGTGTGTGTGTGTGTGTGTGTGTGTGTTTATTCTCCTGGACATCCATTCCTCCTATTTTGATTATCTTACCCAATTTCCCTTTGACACAACACATCTACCCACATCTGGCTCACATGCATCACACTAGACTCACCCCCAGCTCAGGAGTGTGCTATGACCTTGGCCTCAGACAACTGGCTCCTAGAATTTCCCTAGCCACTTCATTGCTCACGGATGAGCATGTGACCCAATAAAAGCCAATGAGACATACTGAGGCTTTGCTGAGGATCTTGGGAAAGAGATTCTTCCTATCTGGGCTTGCATATGGGAGGAGGAAGCATCTGGCAGTTGAGTAGCCATCTAGCTACTACCGAAGGAGTGAGGGAGAATGGAGCTAAGAGATGTAGAGAGAGAAACTGGGTCCAAGGAAATATCTCTGGAATCCCTTCAGGTTGAGAATAGTGGCATTTAGAACATGGGGTCGTTCAATGGCATATTAGAGAAAATATGGAGAGCGCCACCACCTACAGCTTGGGTAGGCTTGATTACAAGGATGGAATTAATTGACCGTGGCCCTGAGCAGCAGTTCTGCCTCCTGCTCACAACACAGTTAAATGCCTCCTAGTTTTGAGTTATTTAAAGAACATACCATTTTATGGGCAGGAGGAAGCACTTTAATCTGCAAAATGATTTTTATCACAATCTAAACATCCTTGTAACTTTTTGGTCCTCTGCTTTGGTCTGAGTTGTCTCTCCTTGGAGCTGAGACAGCTGTTGGAGCCGAGAAGACCTGCCTTGACCTTGCACTTTGCCCTGCTCAGTGGTACCCTTGTACTTTCCAATTTCTGGATCTGTGTGGGATGTAAGAACTTAGGACACTTGCACTCATGATAATGGAGAATTTTCTTTCTTTCTTTTTTTTCCTTCTCTTTTCCCAGGCCTTGAGGAAAAAGAAAAAAAGAGTGAGAATTCCTTTAATGCAGGATTTTCTACTTTGGCACTGTTGAAATTTGGGGGCAGATAACTCTTTGTTGTTAGGACTGCATTATATGTTATAGGATGTGAAGAATTGTCCTCTGGCCTCTACCCACTAGATGCCAGTAGCACCTCCCTCCCCAAGTTGGGACAACCAGAAATGTCTCTTGACATTGTCAGACATCTAAGGGTATGGGCCAAGATTACCTTCAGCTGAGAACCACTGCTTTAATATATCATTTGAGGTATTTATTGGATTTTCCTCACAGCCTCTTTGAAAACATAATTCCTTGTAGCATTATGATGTCTTCTACTTAAAGTGTGAGGACTCTTTAGAGTCCTAGAACACTCCTAGAACTTTCCAAGAGCCATGTAAACAATCTGCTAGGCAGCACTGACTAAACAAAAAGACCAAAGACAGCAATACCCACTGCTATCAGGGCCATGAAGCCACAGGAGACTCACTGACCCATTAAGGACCAGGGTGGGGAAAACTGTATCAGATAGAAATTATTTTACCTGAAGACAACAAAGAGGAAAAAAACATGGAGGAGAAAATTAGAAATGAAGAACAAGCATCTATACAATGAGTTCCAACATGAGAATTTGGCTTCTCATTTCCACAGGAAGGAAAATGAAATCTTAAGATTGTTACTGGGTTTCCTGGATTCAGGTTCAACCAAAAAGGTTGAGGAGGCTGGGCTGAAACAGAAATTATCCCTCCAACAAAGACCTAACACTCACTCTTCAGAGAAAAAGCCCAAGATGGTGAAGTCTTACTTATTTGGACAAATGTGGTCAAAGCCATTTAAAATAAGAAAAATTGATGGATTCATAGAATTATTTATTTATTTGCTTGTTTATGTATCTATATTTATAATTATTAATTTTTAAGTTTACTTATTTATTTTGAGAGAGAGAGAGAGAGAGAGAGCACAATCAGGGGAGGGTCAGAGAGGGGGACAGAGAGAATCCCAAGCAGGCTCTGCAAACTGTGAGATCATGACCTGAGCCAAAACCAAGAGTCAGGCACTCAACCAACCGAGCCACCCAGGCCTCCCCATAGAATATTTTTTAAAGGAAATGCACTTATTTATGTTCCTTGAAATGCCAGCAGTAACTAAGAATAGACTGGCAGAGGTCCTTCCTTCAGGATTAATTTGAATGAGAAGATAGAACTCATTTAATTAGCATATCAATTGTTAAGCCTCAAAGAAGGGCTTTGAATTGGTTTGTGAGCTAAAGGGTTGTGTCTTCACACAGGCAGCTCTAGCTGAGGCCAGCCCAGGATTCCACCATAATGGGGTTCCAATGAGGTTTTGCTTCAAGGCATAGACTTATGTGTACCTTAAAGTACTGACTTCTGTCAGAACCAGGTTGGTTTATGTGTGATGGCTGGCCTTTGTTGGGGCTTTGTTTGGTGAAAATGTTTGTATTCTAGCAATTTCTCCCACTGGAAGTTTTAATGTCTTGGGAGATACAGAAGTGTATCAAGGGAGTTCAAGTTTATTAGAGCTGCGACACCCCTGCTTCCTCAGTTCCCAGGCAACCTCCCCATCCAGCAATCACCATGTTCCAGCTGCCCCATTCTTCTGGCCCCCCTCATTCTCCAACTGCCCTCACTTCTTTCCTGTACTCAGTGAAATCTGATGGCAAAGGTATGACCACTTCTCAAATGGAGAAAGAGCAAGAATAAAGGAGTCTCCAGGAGCCTTGGCCCTCTTCCCATTGTGCTTTTAGGCTTATTGTTTTTTTGCTTTGATAAAAGAAGTAGAATAAACAATAATAGAAAAATACAAGTATTTGTCTGGAGGTTCTAGCAGATGTGCACAGAGACTCTTACAAGCTGTATAAAGAACTGTCCTGGGGTGCCTAGGTGTTTTAGTCGGCTAAATGTCCAACTCTTGATTTTGGCTCAGGTCATGATCTCACAGTTTGTGAGTTCAAGCCCTGCAGTTGGTTCCACACTGCTGACAGTGCGGAGCCTGCTTGGGATTCTCTCTCTGCCCCTTCCCCACTTGCTGTCTCTAAATACATAAACAAACAAACAAGCAAACAAACTGAAAGAAAGAAAGAAAGAAAGAAAGAAAGAAAGAGAGAGAGAGAGAGAGAGAGAGAGAGAGAGAAGAAAGAAAGAAAGAAAGAAAGAAAGAAAGAAAGAAAGAAAGAAAGAAAGAACTTTCCTTTATAAAATTTAATCATTAAATCTGCAGGAACTAGTCCTCAACTCTTGATATATAAAGAATGAATTTCTCAGGGCATACTCTTCCTGTGTATAAGTATACCCAAGTATACTCAAGTATACCCAACACTCTACATATAACCTAAGACAAGTTCTGCCCTCCCCATGTCCTTCTCAGCATGAAGTATGAAAGAGACAGTCTCACTGGGGTGGCAGGTGTCACCCTCAGAGCCAATGACTGAGCAAGACTTCCAAGAGCAGCAAATCCTTGCTTTAGCCAGGGCTGAAACTTACTCCAAAGGTCAAGAAAAGGATCTTAACATTGTTCAGAAAACAGGTTAAGGTAGGAATTGAGCCTCAGTAGATCTAGACATTTTATGCAAAATTTGGTTTGGGCACTTCCATACTTTATTGAGAGGAGTAGATTTATGGTTTTTATCACATTCTTAAATTAGTCTGAAACTCAGAATGAAAAATTAAACAACAGTTGTTATAAAGCCATCCCTTATTTGTTTAAAAAGTTATCTATGGTATAATTTACATAGCATCCAAGTTCATCCATTTTCAGTGTCAAGTTCAATCATTTTGAGTAAATGTATAGAGTTGGGCAACCATCACCACTAACCAGTTTTAGAACATTTCCATCACCTCAGAGAGATCCTGTGCTTGTTTATGGTGAATTTCCCTTAACGTCTATAACAAAATTTCTGGAGTTGAAAGAAGGCTTTTCGCTTATCTGCAGAGCTAATCCATTTCTCCCACCTCAGGAGCTCTTCTAAAGAGCTAACTAGCGTAACTAGGTAGGCTGTATTTTTAAGTGTGAATTCTGACAACTCTAATCCAGGACCCAAGTGGAATTAAGCAAGTGAATCAATGTTCATATCTGGAAATAAATGTACTTTTCTGGCACACTATAAATAAACATGCACTATTTTATCAACTTGGAACCATCTTGGTTCAAAGATGGCTAAAACCTAGTCCCAGTTAGAATCCAGGCTGAAAATTAAGGCTACAGAAATACCCTAAAGAATTCAGGACCCAACTGCTATTTCACAAGCAAGCCTGGGACCTTTGGCATTCATATGGTTTATTTGCTACATTTGCCAAGGAAGTTTAAGAAAGTGAATGTAATTGTTAATCTTGTAACTCACAATCACAAATGTGACTAATTATAAGGAAATTATAAGAAAAGCATTCTTAATCCTTTTGAGGGTCACAAACCCCTTTGAGAGAATCTGATAGAAGTTATGGGTCTTCTGCCTAGAAACATATATATATACACAGTCACAACATTTTACAATTGGAGGAGTGGGCAGATTCTGTGATGATGCTCATGGACGTTTCAAAAGTCCATGAATGCCAGAAGAGCATGGGCACGTTAAAGCCATCCTAAAGTGTTAGTTGTGCTTTGATTTTCTTTTCCTCCCACTTGTGCGAGAAGGGGGAAAGTGGGGTGATAACAAATGATCTGGTTAGGGCAACAAGACATGGCTAGGCTGCTCTCAGACAACAGTGGTGAGAATTGTATCAACTCTCTGAACTCCATCAACTCAAGGTTCATTGTCAGTAAGATGGACAGATTGGCCTGACAGTTTTCACGTTATGTTCCACAGATCTGACAGGTATCTGAGAAGGCGGTCTTAGATCCTGGAGCACTGTATAAGATCTCGTTATCTTAAGACATATTTTAAAACCACTGGGCTAGGGGCGTCTGGGTGGCTTAGTCAGTTAAACGTCCGACTTCGGTGCAGGTCATGATCTTGAGGTTTGTGAGTTAGAGCCGCGCATTGGGCTCTGTGCTGACAGCTCAGAGCCTGGAGCCTGCTTCAGATTCTGTGTCTCCCTCTCTCTGTCCCTCCCCTGCTCTCTCTCTCTCTCTCAAAAATATATAAACATTAAAAAAAACAAAAACAAACAAAAAAAACACTGGGCTGCGTGGTCACCAAAGTGACCAAGGTTCTAAGTCATCTGATTATCTGATTCTAGAATCTATAGAGTAGAGGTCAAGAGATAGTTAAGGAAGATCTGGGAATTGTTTCTCTTTGAGTCCCAGGGGAAAAGGCAGTTGGCAGGTTTAAGAGAGAAAGCCATCCTGGCCCTACCACTCCTCAGTTCTGCAACCTGTTTCTCCTCCTTTGTGCTTCTCTCCCTTCCTTCACATGGAAAATTCAGAAACTGCCCAGTTCTCCTTTGGTAAAATAAAAAAAACAAACTTTTTTTTCTCAATTACATGAACTTAATTTAATCCATTTTCCTTTGGGTAATGGAGATACCCAACAATCTACTGTATCATTTATAAGGCCACTAACTATAATGGTAGCTCAAATGGAAAAAGGACATGTGTGCCTAGTTCTATGATTTAGAGATAGTATCTTTTCTCGTGCCTTAGAGTACCTACAAAATATTATCACCCCCATTTTTCAGAAGAGAAGACGGAGGGAAAAAAGTTAATTGTGACTTACACAATTCACCAAGCTAGCCAACAATAAAAAAGGATTTCAAGTTCCAACGCCTACACTCGTGGCCACTTTACTATGTTAAAGAAAATTAGATAACCTATGACTTAAAAAAAAATACAGACTTTACTCATTTATTTTCTCTCAAAAGCACTCTGCCACTTTAAGGAAGCTTACTATCACGCCCAATGATATGAAGCATAAAACTGTTTTGAATGTTTATTTCATCTCTACTGACATCTACCAAGCAGATCTACCATGTGCATATTTATCATCTCAAAGGGAAATACATTATTTAGTTTTGGGGTTTTATCTTCTCCATCCTCTGTCCCTGAAACAGCACAAGAAATGTGTATACTCTGTTCTTATTTGTTGTCATAAGATACTAGCAGCATGCTGGGAAATAATGTTCCACACTTTGTGTTAAGACTTTTCTTTTTTAAACAGAGCTTGTGTAAATCACAGACAAAGTTGACAAATTTCACGGCTTAGTCATGGCTAGCATATCAGATTTCATGGTTTGACAGAGATTAACAAGAAAATCATATTAGAGTTACAACTATTAGTAGATTCTTAGATATTTGGTAAAGACACTCCAAGCTCTCCAAACTGTATTGCCCCCTGCCCGCCACTGCCACTGCCGTCCTGGGGACCCCGGGACGCAGAGCACCCACGACTCCGGGGATCCTTGAGCACTCCGCAGAGTCACCTCCTGGCTACAGCAGGGGTGAGCTGGTGCCTCATGGGCTCCAGGGAAAGGTCTAGCATCATATAATAAAGCAAGGTTTAGCAGTTATGACCCAATAGGGAGAAAAAAACACATGCACTCTACCCTAACATCGCACGCGCTAAGGAGAGGATTCAATGATCATAGTTGTTGAAACTAAGATATTTTAGGTAAAAAATTCAGTTTTCACATCTTTATGAGGAGGCAATTCAGCAGAGGCCTTGTTAAAAGTGGTGGCCTGCAAGCAGAGACTTCAAAAAGCCTGCTGCCTGCAGAGCCATTTGGCCCGAGGGCTCTGCATATCCTCTTTCTGGTAAGAGCTTACTAGCTTGTCAACTCTGCATAAAAGACAGCCAATTTGTCAGCCATTTGCTTTAATTCTCTTTCCTAGTCTTCCTAACGATAAACTCCATACACCTTCTGGTCTTCAATATCATGTATCCGACTGGAGGATGGAAATTCACTGGAGCCTCAGTCCGGTTTCCTTCCCAGGCGATCCTCCTGGGTCTTATAGGATGTCCTTAATCAGAACCACATCACTCGGCTAGAGGAAGTCCTTGCACAGACGCTGGCAAGACACTAGGGCAAATTAGTTTCAGAACACGGAAGGTCAGATTGGGAATAAAAGCTGCAGTCATCTATTGTGTTTTCTTTAGTTGAGAAAATTAAGGCAGGGTGCCTGACTCTTAAGAAACAAAGATCTGGATAAGCAGTAGCCACTTAGGAAAGGAGTTCCTTTGACTGCTGACAACAATAGTCAGTTGTGGGAATGGAAAGTCCTCAAATATTCCAGGTATTCTGAACATGAGCAAGAATTTTCTCACTTTCTCCACATAAGTTTTTATATGTCAACAGCACCCTAGACTGGTAAAATAACAATAGCTAAGTAAGGTATTACAAGTTTGGCCAAAAAATAATTGCCAACTAGGGGTGTGTATGTGTTTGTGTGTGTACACATCTGTACATCTATTACACATATTCTGTGCGTGTTAGAGAAATAAAGCTTACTTTAATAATAATGACAATAATAATAGCCACCATTTATTGTACTCTTACATGACAAGCATATGGTAATAGGCACTTTTCATGAATTATTTCATTTACTCTCTCAACAAATTAGCATGGTAGAGATTATCTTTGTCCCTAATTTACAGATTAAGAAAAACAAAAATAGAAACAAAACACTGAGATCAGAAGGGATTCCTGCCACAAGTTTAGTCATAGAGCCCTAAGTTGATCCCATGGGTGCTTGACTCCTGTGTTTTTAACCACCAAGGTGTGCTCAGCCCTGCAAATTCCCCTCACTTCCATGGAGATGAGTGCCCAAGCTGACTCTGAAAACAAAGTACAAATTTCCTGGGAAGCAGGGATGGGGGCAGTATTACTTCACCAGCACACAAGTGTGAGAGTTCTTCCAGAAAGGCTGGGCAGATGGAGGGAGGGGTGCGAGAAGAGGGAGAAGTTGTTGCAGAAATCTAAGACCTACTTCTCCACAATCTTGCCCAGGACCAGCCTGCCTGGGGAGGGGAGGCCCAGAGAACCAGAAGGACCAGGAGGCTTAATGGAAATCTGTCCCTCATCCAATTTCAAACTGGTAGCCTTCCCTCATCATGAATGGGTTTGCCCTGGAGATCTGGGGCAAGAAGCATTTCCAGTGTGCTTCTACCTTAACTAACACCACAGGGGCAGCTAACAATTACAAAAGGAATGAATTTTTTCATCAAACATCCTTCCATAAAACCATTTCCCAGGAAATGTAACACAGCATGGAGCTAGCCGACTGCAATTTTCCACCAACAATGAGCATCGTGGGGCACAGGTACTATATTTAAACGATTTTCCTCCAGCTTTTTGGCAAGGCTCTCTCTCAAGGAGACTTAGTTGGGCCGAGGTCTCATTCCCCTCCGGCCAGCAGGATTGGAATGTTTAATACGACCCTGTCTCTTCAACACCCATGTGTAAAATGCCAATAAACAAGCCGGCAAAGACCTGCAGGTCTAATTGCCTTTTAACTCCGCCAAGATGATAAACTCCCAGAGCAAGGAAGGAAAGACTCCCAGGGATTTAACAAGTTTATCTGCCTGCCACTTGAACATTTTCTGTCTGCCTACACTTCAGTGAATTCACCAATAAAAGGATAAAAGGCCCCGAACCTCAGACTCCTCAATGGCCAAGAAGCTCCAGATTCAAAACGTATGCCCAGCAAAAATCAGCCAGTTAACTGAATTTTGTTTTATGTGTTTGTAAGATCTGGAGTAAGGAAAGTGGGACCTCTCGCCCATTTCTAGCACTGGTCATTTCCCTAATTTTATTGATCAAGGCCTCCAAATCTTCACCTGCAGCAAAGAAAACTGTCCTCACAGGGAAACTGGGAAAGAGGACTCTTTCAGAAACTTCGTACATTCAAGTTAAGGGACTGTACCCGCAGGGTAAAAGCCAGATGAGCATCATCATGTCACTTCTACAAGCATGCTTTTCTTCTCTCCCTCCGTGCCCTGACTTTCAAGTTTAGCATTTTAGCTGTTTTTCTTGGTTTGTGCCCTACCACCCAGAGGAAAAGTTCTGAGAACTCTGTACCAATTAGAGTTAAATTGGAAAAGCAAAGTAAAACAAAACCAAAAGACTTGGGTGGGGGGTTGTACAGCAAGGTGGTCCCATTCAAGACATAAAAGTAGGGTGAGGGGCACCTCAGTCAGTGGAGCATGTGACTTGATCTTGGGGTTGTGAGTTTGAGCCCCATGTTGGGTGTAGAGATTAGTTTAAAAAAATCTTAAAAAATTAAAAGTAGGGTGAATGGACATTGCCTCTCTAAGAGGTTACTTCACAATATGTATCCATGCAGATATGGACCTTCCCTTTTAGGAATTTATTAAAAAAAATTATTGGACACATGCATAAAGGTAAAACCCAAAGTGCTACATCATTCTAATAGGAAACATTTAAAAAGCGCTAAGTGTTCATCGTTAAGGACTAGTTAAATAACACAAAATTCTATCATTAAAATGATGCTGTAGGTATATATCCATTAATGTGGAAACGTGTCCGACACACAATGTTAAGTTCAAAAAGCAAGTTATAAAAAAAACATTTACAATATGATTTCTTTCTTCTTTTTTTAAGAGGCTAGATACAGAAAAAAAGACTGGGAAGACACATTATGTCACCAAAATGTTAGTATTTCTGGACGATGGAATTCTTTTGCAAAGACTTCTGAATTATTTGAAATCTTTAATAATAAAAAGGCATTGCCTTTAAAATCAGTTTTAAAGCACTGAAGCCAAACAATAAAACATCCCACTACCAGCACCACTGGATCAATAGGAAGACAATCACATCTGAAATAACTTACGGAAAGATCCAGCTTTCCCTCCTCAAGGAGATATGAGTAAAGAACATTAAAGGATTTGGTCTTGATTTATCGGCACATATAATTGTTGTTCAAGTGTATTCTCCAACGAGATGAAAATGAATGGCAAACCACAAGTGGGCTCCAACCCCCAGAGGGCCTATTTCCCAGGGGGCCCACGCTTGTCTCGTCAGCGTACAAACACTGAGAGCGCCTCTATTATGCTGACCCGTTCCACTCAATAAAACAAGAGGAGCTCTAGTGTAGGTGCTTGCCAAATGAAAAATCTGAAGCACTATTTTTCTATTAAAATCTCATCCATGTTTTTCCTATTGGAACCTGGAAACTGGACAAATTCTGAAGGAATCCAAAGGAATTTCTTTAGAAAAGAATTCTGTTAACACCAAAAGCTCCCCAAGCACTACACCAAGCAAATGCTAGGTTGCATTATGCTGAAATGTAAAAGCAGGGGTTCAAACCCAAAATGATGTGTCCTTCACACCAGGCTTTGTGTATATCAGAGCTTATGCGTTTGTACACTTATCCTCATACGTTTCTGCACCTCCCCTCCTTCATAATTTCATAATCAGTTCCAGATTTCCTATTTCTTCCACATTGTAAAGCATGGAATTTTGGATCTGGAAGATGCAAGGTTTAAAGGTACAGAAGTACAGTGGAAAGTATGATAAAAATAAAACTAAAATTGAAGTTTTGTTTCATACCCACTGAGAAGTAAGGAATTGAGTGTATGTCTCAGGGTCCATTTGACCCCTCAGAAACAGAACATGCACATGTGCAAGAATTTCACGTGCAAAATGGACCCTTTGGTTGGGACCCTTTGGATGGAGGAAGCTCTGGGAAGCAAAAAGGGTTTGTCCATGCTATAATACATCAGTGACAGGTAAGACTGCCAAAGCACTGTAATGCCACTCTCGAAATTCAGAACTCTGTCCCTGGCAGCCAAAAGACCAGGTTAATCTAGGATAAACTTCATCTCTGGAGTTCAAAGACAACTGGCCTCTCTATGGGTTTCAATTGGAGGCTTCTTTGAAGGATCGTTCTCAAATTCATTAAAGAATTTTCACTGACTTCACAGACTTTGGCATTAAATAGATAACTTGAGCTCTTCATTGCCCAGCAAAATGCCTGTTCACCTTTGAAGCTCTGCAAATTGGGATTAAGTTGGCTGTTTACCTTTTACCTCAAAGATGACTCCTCCACTCCATTGATCACTGAGTCCAGGGCAATCACCTGGTTGATCAATGATATCAAATTTATCTCTATAATGTGTCTTTTTAAAAACACACATCCTCTCATGGGATGGTTTTGTTATGATTTTTGCTTCACATGTAATAGGACTGCTTGATATCAATGCTTTCTCTTCATAGAAAACTTCAGGAAATACATTATGTTTTAAAACGCAAGTTTAATTTTCAACTAACTTGAACGATCCGTGGAATTTTCAGATGCATGCATTCATTTTAGAATTCTGCCTTGAATTTCACCTACTCAAATGCCGTAGAGGCCGAGGCATCTCATCAGATCCTGGTGTGCTCTTTGGTGCGGCATTTACTTGCTTTTCACAATGACTCTGCACATTCCAAAGAGGGCTCAGCATAAACACATACACCAACCAGCCTTCAGCTTACACCCTCTAACTCCACCGTCTGCTTCCTGCACACCCCATAATCTAAAACATCTCTTCTTCGCAGGTATATGGTCTTGGATTTGTCACGGTGAACGCGAGACTTTACAAGGCCAATAAAATGACAGCTGCACAGAGGGGACGGGGTGGCTTTTTACCGACTCTGAAACACCACTGCCTTTAACTCCCAGGGATCAGGAACTTGAAAGCAGTCTGATTCACTTAGCTCTGTGTTTGTCATAAAGTTAAGGCTAATCAGATTTCCCCCAACTTGCAGCCCTATCTTAAATCCCCAAGCTTCTCCTATGCAAACTTAACTGATGGAAGATGTGATTATGCCTTCTCAGGTCATAAATTCTAGATATTTATAACATAACTGTTGTCATTTAGGTCAATTAAGATGCTTTTACTGGCTCAGAGCAACTACCTATGGGGCTTGTCCAATACCCTGACAGTGGTTTATGACCCTTAGGGTGATTTTATCTCATAGGGATATGAAAGATGGCTGCATGTGAAAATGGTCAGGAGGCTCTTGAAGAATTTTCCCCATACTGTGATCATGCCCATTTCCACCCTGTTCCTGGAAGCTCAGACCCCTTCCTTATCCATAAAGACCACTCTCTGACTCTAAAACTTCCCCTACAGTTGGCTTCTTTGATCACCTTTTCTCTCCCAAAGACCAGAGAGGGAGATAACACCTCCTGAGACACTCTATGATAAAACTCCCAAGTGGTGGGCTGGCCAAACACCCCTCTGGGAAATGCCAGACTTCCACATACATAAAATGTCCCTGAAGACTAGTGTGTTTGACTTTTCACATGGGGCCAACTGCTCCTTCATGAAAGGCAGGATAGAGTGGCAACAAAGAAAGAATGGAATATATTTGGGGATTTCATGTAGATAGGTTTCAGCTTCTCCCTCTCCACTGTGAAATATCACTCATCTTCCCTTGGGGCTTCTATTTTCAACAAGGCCTCTGGGTACCCACTATATTTCAGGCACTGTGCTAGGTGATGCGGAGATCAAGAAACTCTGAGGCTGGAGACACCAGTACATTAATAATTATAATACAAAGTGTTAACAGGTCATGCACAGCAAATTCTAGGAAGCAGTGAGAAGTGGCATTTCCACTTTTGTAGGGGAGGGAGATGGCCAGGGAAGGTTCCTTGGGGAAAAGAATTCCTTGTCTGAAGCTTAGAAATGTAGGGAGACAGCTAGACCAAATGGGGGAGAAGGAAGAGCCTTACCAGCAAGGAGAGCAGCAGCCAAGACATGGATTTGAGGAAGGCAGAGGATGTGCGAGAACGCCAAGTGGGTCAGCGTTCCAGAGCATCACGTGCCCAATGGGCAGTAGTGACAGCCGAGACTAGGAGGCATAACCAGGACAAGACACTGTGGGGTTTGTCCCAGAATCACATAGGATCACCGTTCTTGTTCAAAGGAGACCTGATAAAATGGCTCCCTTTTCCCAAAACCAGCTAGAAGTAGTTGAGTGAGAATGATTTCTTTTTCTTACCCAAATCTATGTTCTCCTTCAGCATCAACAGCTGCCATTGTAAAATCCCCCAATCTAACTTGACAAAGTTAACTCTTTGAAACTCTAGTCACACCGCTCTTGGTGGAAACCACTTTGCTTTTGATTACGATTCCAACTTCTGTTTGTAGAATCCAGGGAAAACATCCAACATTCTACCTTGTAAACATATACTAAGTGCTGATTCCATTCAAGGTACTGTCTTGGGGATGAGTCAGAGATGTAGTGGGGGAGGTGTTACCCAGTATACAGTATGATTTGGAGGTACACAGTGACACGCCCCGAATCTTAGAATTTAAAGGCCTTTTATTAACGTGATTTTTTCTTGCATTTCTGATGATGATAATTTGGTTGGATTTAGCAAAAAAAAAAAAAAAAAAAAAAAAAATCCCCGAAAGCACAACACTTACTAGGCAAAAGGAGAGCACTAAAGTGGAAAACATGTTAGAGCAACAACATTTGCAAGTTTGCTGTATGGGAAAATGCAAGCTACCAGCAATTTCCCAAAATTAGCTACTTAAACGTACTACAGAGATCCAGGGTCAGAAATGACAGTGTCACAAATTTCTCACAACAAAACTGTACTTCATTTTCAAGAGTTTTATGGAAGTTTTTGTTGCTGTTAAAAAGTTAAAATACTCAACTTTGTTTGTTTACATTCTACCTTGTTCCCAAAAGGATTAAAGCATTTAATGCCAAATAGAAAAGGCTCTTATTACTGGAGAAGGGGAGTGAGGGCTTGAGTTACACCCACCATGCAAAGGTCAGGTTGGCTCCAAGTGGGATTGGAGAGTGCCGATAAAACTCAGAAAACTTTTCTAAAACCTAGCACACAATCTCCAGCTGGTGAGTGACAGGGGAGGGGAGAGGCTGAGAACCCAGTTCTAGAGGGAGTCTGAGAACCATGAGCTGCATAAAATCCCAAACAAAAAGTTCACACTCTGTCATTTGTTCTCTAGGTCTGGAAGTGTATTGACATGTATTTGGCCCATCAGACAGTGTAAGGGGCACAGTGCAGCATGGAGGCCCTGGATTCACTGCCTAGCTTGCATAATGGTTTTAACACCTGAGCGAGTTGCCTAATATCTCAGTCCCTCAGTTTCTTCACCTGAAAATGATGCTACCAGCAGTCTTTACCTCAGAGGACTGTTGTGAAGATTACAAGAATTAATACATGTAAACAGTGCCTGGTGCATATTAAGTGGTCAAAACTGTTAGCTACAATTACTATTGTCTAGTCCTCTGTTAAGCACAGCGAGAACAACAGAAATAAAGACCACTGCTTTGCCATAAGGAACTTCTAGTCTAGCTGGAGACAAGAAGGCCGTAGGGGAAATTACAGTGATAAAAAAAAAGGGAATCCTGGGGAAAACTGAGTTAGGACATTCTAAGAGCCTCAGGAGGTCAGGAAAAAGAGAGATAATGACATTTTCAAAAATTTTCAGGAGGCTTAAAGGATTATATCTAGGCTGAATCCAATAGGTAGGATTCAGACAGAAAATAGGGCATTTCAGACAATGGCAAACAATACTCAAGAAGACATGGAAAGAAAAATGAACACTATATATTTTTAGAAGAGGAAAAAATATCTCATTATCTGGGAGTGGTGGAAAATTCATAAAAACTTCCCCAGGGGACCCATTTGGGAGGAATATGAGGACTGAGTAGAGGTAGTTGAACCTAATGTGGTTGGAAACAAGAGGAACTGGCAACCTTTCATCATGGGAGGGGCACAGAGAAAGTGTTTCAGGAAGGTGAACCTGGCTGAGGCACTCAGGTTGGACGGGCTACGAAAGTTCTGAGTCAGGGAGGCCACCAAGAGGCCACGGGAAGGGTGAGGTCCTGTGGCAGAGGACAGATAAGAAGTGGAGCATGATAGAGGCACTCTGGTCAATGACTAGGCATCTGGACATGAGGTCTAAATGCCCTGGATACAGAGTCCCATAGGATGGGTTTGAGGCCCAGCTCTGCCACTCAGCAGCCCTGAGCCCAGGGGACAGACTCTTTGTTAAGTTCAGCTTCCTCCCTTGCAAAATAGAAGCACAAATGCTTACTTCCTAAGGATGAAATGTACTTAGCATGACACCTTGCTCATCCTAAAGTGGTTAAAAAAAAAGTAACCATTTATTTGGTGTTGGTATGATAAAGAAGGAATTAAAAACAAGAGGCAAGAAAACAGAGGTTCTACACCCAGTCCCTAAGCCACTGAAGGAGACACAGCCTTGGTTACTTTCTGGCTTGTTCTTCAGGAGACCTCATTAACATTTAACATCATCCATTTAATGCCTCATAGACAAACAGAAGTGTCAGTATGAATGGAGAGTCGTGTACTCTTTAATAATAAAGATACTAATAAAGTATCCCCTTTATTACATACCTAACTCATTTCCATCTCACCATGGAAACCAAGTCTTCCCAAAAACATGAGGCCAAAGGCAAATGGTGATAACTTTATTTCATTTAAAAGAAATGGTTTAAGATGAAAAAAAAAAGGGGTAAGTACCTTGCACTTTATTTCATAAGAAAAGGGAGGAAAAAAGATGACACATTGTACCAGTGATTACCTGCCCATTTTAAGCCCTGTCAGCAGCACAAAGACTTAAAGCAAAGCTAAATCCAGGCACATTATTCCTTTAAGCCCTTGTGATAACTCAAGGGGACTGAAAGGCAGGTCTGTGTTTCTACAGGAGGCTTGTGGTGGGTTCAGAAACTTTTAAAGAAGTGCCCTATTATCTCAGGTAGGTGTGTTCTGAAGAATTTAAACTGAATGTACTTTTGTTTTAGTTCCCAAGAAATGTTCCTCACCAACCTAACTTTCCCAAAGTCCATCTTGCACAATGCAAATTGCAGAGGTAAGCTGTGCTTGACTTAGTAAGTCTGGAATGAATAGCTAAGGAAGTGGATAACACAAGGAAATTCTTCATCAGCATGCCTTTTTGACCCTTGCAGAACTGTCCTTGATGGCTCCGAGCATGCAAGCATTTACTTCCATATTGGGCGATATTTGTAGACAAAGTTTTGAGAAAAGCCACAAAAATCAAAGGACATCAGGCAAAATGACTTGCTGCTGATCACTGCTGATGGTCAGCTCTGGTGGTCACCAGTGTAAGGACTTTAGACCCATCAAGAAATCAGCAGGAGGCAGATGATGGAGTAATTTCCCCAAGTCTTCTAAAGATATTCACTGAGGAATGGCCCCTCCAATCCATACACCCTCCTAGAGTATAAAATGCCTGAGCAATTATCCTTTCTTCCATCTTTTACACATGTAACTGACTAATATTATGACACAAATGCACTTTTACTACTCAGCTGGCCTTCTTACTGAATACAGCCAAAGCCAGTGATGACTTTGATTACAGAAGAAAATAAATGGCTTCTCACGGTCCTTTGGATAAAGTGGCATTGGAAAAGTAACTTCTACCAGATGCATGGTACAGAAGAATTGCTCCTGCTGACCAAAGACATAAAACCAAAAGAAAAATACTTTTAGCTAGCACAGACGGTCCACAAGCACGCGTAACTTATCTGTGCATAAGAGCACAGTTTGTACAGTCTCTTGGACCTGGAGTTCTGTTCAACACATGAGAACCATGTGACCTCTGGGCAAGTAACAACATCTCTGAGTTGCAGTTCCTAGCCTTTAAAAGGAAGTCAATATTGGGGTGTCTGGGTGGCTCAGTCAGTTAAGTGTCCAACTCTTGGTTGGGTCATGATCTCGCGGTTCGTGGGTTTGAGCCCCACTGCTGTGCTGACAGTATAGAGATTGCTTGGGATTTTCTCGCTCTCCCTCTCTCTCTGCCCCTCCCCTGCTCACTCACACATACACACACACACACACACACACACTCTCTCTCTCTCTCTCTCTCTCTATCAAAACTAAATAAAATAAACATTAAAACAGGAAGTCCATATCTACCTACCTCATAGGACATTATGCATGTCAAATAGACTAATGCATATAAAGCAGTTAGATTATGCCTGACATGTGAGAATTATTCTATAAATTCTATAAATATCAGCTATTGCTACTAATATAAAATCAAGAAAAGCACAACCTCTACCCCCACTGGACAGTGTTATTTTTTTTCAACGTTTATTTTTTTTTTTATTTTTTGGGACAGAGAGAGACAGAGCATGAACAGGGGAGGGACAGAGAGAGAGGGAGACACAGAATCGGAAACAGGCTCCAGGCTCTGAGCCATCAGCCCAGAGCCTGACGCGGGGCTCGAACTCATGGACCGTGAGATCGTGACCTGGCTGAAGTCGGACACTTAACCGACTGCGCCACCCAGGAGCCCCAGTGGACAGTGTTATTATTCAGGGCTACGAGTAGATTCTTTTCAGTGGAGAAACTGTCCCTAAATGAGATAGGAACAAATCATAATTTGGCTTCCTCTCCATAATACTGTTGAGTCAACTGCTTCTCCAGCAATTTCCCTTTCCTCTGGGTCTATTTAACAACCATAATTAGTAGAGCAAATCAGACTGGTCATATAAGTGATTTGATATTGTCACTTTATTTATTTATTTATTTAAAATTCTTAAATGTTTATTTATTGTTGAGAGAGAGAGAGAGAGAGAGAGAGAGAGAGAGAGAGAGAGAGAGAATGAGTGGGAGAGGGGCAGAGGGAGAGGGAGAGGGAGACACAGAACCTGAAGCAGGGTCCAGCCTCCGAGCTGTCGGCACAGAGCGCAATGCAGGACTCAAACTCATGATCTGTGAGATCATGACCTGAGCTGAAGTCGGAGGCTTCA
This sequence comes from Neofelis nebulosa, assembly GCF_028018385.1. NCBI lineage: Eukaryota > Metazoa > Chordata > Mammalia > Carnivora > Felidae > Neofelis > Neofelis nebulosa. The sequence continues at coordinate 146,261,837 of NC_080785.1, read as the reverse complement.
CGGACTGAGCCACCCAGGAGCCCTGATATTATCACTTTAATACTTGGAAGCTATAAATGTGCAGACAAGATTAGCGGGAGGATGGGTGATTTAGAGTCTGGAGTAATGGGACCATGGAACTGCCTAGACCCTTAGAAACCTTTTAGTTTAACTGTTTCAGGGTATAGATAGCAAGAAAGTGTCTTGCCTTGAGGCATAGGACATGGAAAGGACAGAGGAAGGACTAACATTCTCATCCAGGACTTTCTGGATGAGAAGTCCTCATCCAGGACTTCTGCCACTTTTAATTCAAGACATTAGCTGTTCCGTGGAGTTTTAGTAGAACATGACTATAAAATTATCTTGACTTGATTTGGTGAGGAGGAAGGAGGTAGGGTCATAGTTTAGCTATGGATTCAGTCCCTTCAATGGTTACTAATATATCCAGGCTTGCTTCTATTTTATTTTGAATCAGTTTGGAAATGTTTATTTTCTTCCAGGAAATTTCTTATTGTACCTGGCTTTTCAAATACATCAGCACTAAATTACTCATAATACCTTTTATGATAATAAAAAAAGTCCCTACTCTGTAGTCATGTCCCTATTTTCTTCCTAATGGAGAATTTTGTATCTTCTTTTCTTTCTCTCTCTTATTTACCCTGGATTAAGGTTAGACTATAGAAGAGATGTTCAACTCAATTTTCTGCCACAATGGAAATCTTCCATTATGTGCTTTGTACAATATGGAAAGATCTGCACTACCCAATACTGTGGCACTAGCCACTAGCTCAGTGTGGTTATTGAGCCCTTGAAACATGACTAGTGTGACTGAGGAAATGATGTAAAACTTTATTTAATTTTAATTAATTTAAATTTAAATAGTCACATGTGGCTAGTGATTACCATATTAGACTCTCTCTTTCTCTCTGTGTCTCTCTCTTTCTCTCTATATATATGTATAATCTTTTCAAAGATTTAGCTTTATTTTTGTGGATCATTTCTTCTTCTTATTGTTGTTGATATTTTCTATTTTATTTACGTATGCCTTTGACTTTTTAAAAAATTTCCTTCCTTTTTACTTATGTTTACTCTTTTTTTTTTTTTAGTCTGACTGTCATCAGCCAAGAAACAGACCTATGCAGGGTTCTACTGAGGCCTGAATTCCTTCTTCTTTGGATTCAAGTCCCAGAGGCTTAGTAGGAAAGGTCTGCACAAAGGTGACTGAAGAGAGAAGATGAAAAGCTGAAGGCCTCCCAGATGAAAGCCAAGCCAGAAACCTGGCTGTTAAGAATATTTTCTCTCCTCCAAAAAATGAATTAGTTGAATCCAATGTGACACTCAAAGGAAAATCAAAATGCTTGAAGAGCAGGTTGTGGACTTGAACTCCCATGTAACTGGATTCCTCCTTGGGACTTACGGCTCTGACACATGATACTCTATAGAAAGGGTCCTGTTAGCCTTACTGAAATCTGGACACCATGGGCCTTTTTTATATGGGGAATTTTAAGATAAACGGAGTTGAGAACTAGGAGCTTAGTTATCCAGGGATTTCTGCCATTTGGGACTATGAACTAGGGGCTGAAGCAGCAGGGGAAAAAAAAAAAAAGCACATGAACTACTGTGAAGGGACAAAAGGGACTCCCTCCTTTTACCTGGAGGGAGTCAGTCTCCAAGCTTGAAGATGAGAACCATCCTCCAAAAACCAAGAAATAATTACAGTTCTAGTACCCCAGGCCTTGCTGCCAAAATGCAATATATATCGTGAAGCTTGATGCCAGAAGGGATGCCAGGGCCATGAGGTGATGGGGAGGCCGAGTCTTCCAGAGATGGTCAGAAGCCACTGAGTGATGAACTCTGGAAAGCTAGGCTGCTTTTGCTTTGATGCCTAGGGATAGTAGGAAGGGGAGAAGCTTACCCCAAAGGGGCCATAAAATGCCAGAAATAGAGGGAATGAACCTGAAATGCTGAAACTTATGGTGAACTGGAGAGTACTTCGGGTAAAGTTAGCCCATGATTTTGAGTTTTCCTGTTGATTTTACTAGAGTTATTCAAGGTTTCTTATAATATTCATTGCTTCTTGCAACTTTGGGATTGTATTCTAAATTTCGAAAGAATCCCAAATGCTTACATTATGTAATTATATGTAGAGAGCTACAGATTAAGGTATTAGCTGTTCCCTGATAATTTATCTATTAAACAATAGTGCCAGGAACTATGCCAGGGGCTGGGCTCACAAATGGTCAACCATACAGATAAAGGTACTTCTCATGGATGAATGGATATTCTACTGAAGACAGGCAGACACTGTCACAAATAATATAATTCACATAGTGGCAGGTGCTCTTGAGAGCACAAAATAGGGGGATGTGACAAGGAGGGCCTGGAGGGGAAAAATACTTTTCCCTGGAGGGAAGAGACTTCCAATGATGTGGCCAGGGAGGGCCTCTTCTGGCTGTAACAGTTAAGTGGAGACCTGCATGATAAAGAGCTAGTCTTACAAAGATGGAGGGGAATGGGTTCCAGACACAGAAGACAACAGGTTCAGAGGTCCTGATGTGGAACTAATCTTGGCGTGTTGGGGAGCAGAAGGAAAATCAGAGTTCCAGAACTGTTGTAAACCAGGGCATGTTGATAAGAAAGGCAGTGAAAGAGGCATACAGGGGCCAGACCAGAGGGGCTCTTGAGAGTCAGAGTAAGGGCTCTGGACTAATTAAGTGTTCATGAAATATGTGAAGGCACTCTCCTAAAGTATATTGTCAGCTAGGGCAGTTTCTATACTTCCATATTGACCCTCAAAGCACAGTAGACCCTAACCTGGGTGATTTTTCCCCAAAGAAAGGGCAGATTAGATGGGTGCTTTTTGCTCAATGAGTTGGGCAAGAAACCGAGGTCTTCCAAGAGCTCTCCATGTGTCTCTGACCATTAAAGACACTACTGTAGGGGCTTCACAGAGTTCGGGGGCCTCCTGGTGGGCACACAATCAGCTTGGGTAGGCCCAAACCTGTTGGCAATCATTCCTGCTTCTGTCTCTGAGTTTTACACAAATATTTTTTTCCCCCTTCTGCCACTGGGAAAAGTACATAAAAATAGGTGTGCCACTTGAAAATTAAACAGAGGGTAAATACGCAGAGCAGCTGGGCTGTGATCTAGATAACACCGGAGAATCTAAGAGTGGGAAGTCACGTAACATAAGAATAAGAAAGAAAGAAAGAATCATGGCAGTAATGATCGGTTTGGAAAAAAAAAAAAAATAGATGGAAAGAATTTGGAAGGTAACAACTTCCAGATGGTCCTGGTGGTGGAGATAGCTATATATAGAGAAAGAGGGGCTAATTAGTTCCTGGGCCGAGGCCCCAGTTTCTGTTAAGTGAGTGATTGTTTCGTGGTGGTTTAGCTCAATGCTAGGGGACACACACCACATTGCGAGTAAATTAAGTATTTGGGTTTTTTTCCAAGCAGTGGGAATTGCCTAACCTTAATACAATTAATTAAGACTCAATGAATGTTTAATTTAGTTCTGGTGCTTGTACCAGGGACACAATGGGCTCTTTGTTTTGGCCAAGACTCCTAAATATTGGAAAAAGGGAGGCAGGCTGAAAGAGAGCAAGGGTTAGTCAATAGCTTTTCCCCAAATGCTCAGATGCACAAGTTGGTTTCCAAATGTAACAGCCAATTCAACGAAACCCAAGAGATTGCCTTAGAAGGAGGCTGTGGACCTTCCAGGAGAAAAGAAAAAATATTGCCTCACGCCTCTGGGTTGGCATCAAAAGTTACAAGTTAGTCTTTCAAACACCCTCTCTAAAACTCTCACTCTGCCAACTAAATGGACCATCTTTATAGTGCATGCTCAACTAAATTCTCACTTGGTTTCTTCCTACTTTCAAGTCAGGAACCCTTGCAGTGAAAAGAAGGCTTGAGAAAATTTAGGAGTTAGGAAGAATAGTTGGAATGCTGAATACTTCCAGAAGACTGTAACCAAATGGACCACTTTTGGCTGGCTACCAACCATCACCTGACAGGCGGCTAGACAAACATGTGGGGATTTTTATCACTATCAAATCCACACTATTGGCTCCTAAGAGAATTCCACAAAGAACAACAATAATAAAAAGTGCTTCTGTTTACTGTGCATCTACTGTGCATCAGCCCCATGTGTGGTGTTCCATGTAGATTATCTCATTAAACTTTCACAATAACAAGTGGTCAGCATTCTTATCATCCCCTGTGGAACATGTGTAGGAGCTGAAGCTTTGAGATATTAAGTCCTTTGCTCAGGGTCTCATAGCTAGCAAACGAAGGAACTGGGATTGCAACCAAGGATGCTTGACCTTCAAGCCTTTACTAACTCTTGCTCACGCCTGATACTGTGCTGAGTTACTCTCTAGGTGAACTCCCATTGGGTGGATGAGCTAGAGGGATTGCCAAACAGCTGGCTGTCTCTATACACACCAGCAAAGGAAGCCTCAACATTTTAGCCAGAGAGCAAATGCCTGCTGTGTGCCCATTTACACACCAACTTGCAAAGTTGGCAAGTGGTGGGAACTACTGGTAGAACAATGGCTTCACATCCCAATCAAATTGGATAGGAGAACTAACTGGTTAGAGATTATAAGAAAGGAGGCCCATGGCATGGATCCCTGTGAGGCTCCAGTCATTTTTTTTCTTGAATCTGGTCCTGTTCATTCTTAATCCATTGCTGGAAGGCTGTCAGTCTCTGGGAGACAGGGTGAGATGGAGGTAAGGAGGCAAAGATTATCGGCCCAAATTCCCATCTCTCCATTCTCTTAAGTTTGGTTTCAGTGGAAGCCCAAGGGGTGGCCCAAAGACACCTAGTTTGGCCAAGGATCAATTATCCCTCACCTTCACCTTATCCTATGGGACCTTTAGCAGCCTGAGATGATTACAGTCCTAACCTAGAACTTTAAGACTACTCAGAAAATGTAACTCATCTAAACTATCATTAAATTATAAAATTTAAAGTAGAACGTTAAAGATAATTTAGATCAATATCATCTCACTCCCAATTATCATTGACCTACAACCACGATCCTTAATACAATTCTGTGGAAGAAAGGGAGAGAAGAAAAGAAGTTGGTTAGCTAGCTAAGTTTCTAAGAGGTTTAATGACTTATGAAGGGTTACCAGGTAAGTGGCAAAGCCAGGACAAGAACACAAGTATGCAAATAGTATGTGGCCTTCCCATTATATCATCCTGCCACTATTTTTCTTTCCTGAGTATCCATAAGTTGTCCATTTGTGCATCCATCCAGTTAAGAGAATCCTTATTACTTACTATCTGCTAGGTCTTGGTAAGTGCAAACATGAGTAACTCCCCTCTTTTTCGGTCTTTTGTGAGCTCTAAGACAGATAACTGATGTTTAGAACTGTGCCTGGCCTACCATTCAAATATTTGCTAAAGAGATGCATGAAAGCACCCAGATTCACACAATTCAGGGCAGACTGTAAGGAGCCACAAATACCCCAACAGTGGGAAGAGTACCTGAGGCAGAAAAGGCATTCCATAATATTTACTGAATGAACAAATGAGTGAATAAGTAAATGAACCAAAATGAGTCCAGCATAATCGGCACTGCTAGGCTTTCAGAACACTAGGTAGTAGTGTCTGTGGAGAGAAATTACTCCCTCACATGACCTTTTCTAAGGGGTCTTGTGTCAGTTCAGGAGCTAAGGTCTCTGGAATCTTACAAGACTCTGAAAGGCTTACATTAGAACCCAGCTCTGCCACCTGATCTCCACATGTTCTTGGACAAGTGTTAGCACTTTATCCTCTCTGATTCTTGCTCTACAGGAGGGCAAAGTAGTAGAACCTGCCTTGTCAGGCTACTGGGAAAATTAGAAGGTAGTAAAGTAAAATTCTTAAGAAATACAAGTGATTCCTACCAGGAATTCTTGTCCATTTTCACTAAAAGCTTTTCTACTTTATCCACCCATCCATTTACTATTTGCATTTCCTATTTACTAGGCATTATCTTAGCACTGGTAAATAGTTAATAGAAACATTAACACACTCAATTCTCCTAATAACCCTACGAGTCAGGCACTATTATCTCTCATTTTACATACAAGGAAAACAAAGAGCCAAGAGGTTACATGACTTGCTAGAGTCACACAGTGAGAAAGTGGCTGAGCTGAGATTCTCATGGAGGCAGCCTGGCCCCAGAGTCTGTGCACTTGGCCACCATGCTATGTTGCTTGCCAACAATGGAAAGAGGCTCACCTGCTGTCTCCTGAAAACAGGATGGTCTTTTCACCACGATCCCTGCATGGTTCAAAACTCAGGGACAGTCACTTCCAGGAGACTAGCACCTCACACTTAAAAAAAAAAAAGTGATCATGAAATGGGTGTATCAGCTTGGCAAGGCATAGCTCTGAACTCAACTTGGCAGAGGAGTGGTGTAGCTCACTGAACAGCACCAAGACACCAGTCACTGGTACTCACCACCTGGATCTCCTGCGATGCCACCAGGTTTGACAATATGGTTTCCCCTACACAACACAACTGGGTTGGTGCCGAAAGCACCAGATGTCCAGACAACTCTGGTGGCATTTTGCACTTTGAAAGATTCAGTCACTGCCTCCTGCATTATCTTCCTCCTGCGTTATCTTGTTCTATACACTCGAGGTCTTCATCTTCCTAATTGTATTTATAGCAATAATAATAGTCTTTATTCTGTAGCAGTACAAGCCAGAATTTTCACATTATCTCATTTAACCTTGTAACAACCCCACTATTACGTGTTGCTGTCCACATCTTAAAAATGCTGTTCAGAGTTTCCTTTATTTGCCCATCTGTCCATCTGCCTAGCCCTGTTACATGCCAGGCCTGTGCCAGGCATGGGGGCTATGAAGACCAGCAAAACCAACCTGCTCCTGCTTTCATGGAGGTTATCAGCTAAATCCCACAAATAGCAGTAACATGACAAATAATATGAGGAGTAAGAAAAGGATGCCATGGGGGAGGGGGACACCTCGTGGCTCAGCTGGTTAAGCGTCTGACTCTTGGTTTCAGCTTGGGTCTTGATCTCATGATTTTGTGAGTTTGAGCCCTGCATCGGGCTCTGTGCTGACAGTGTGGAGCCTGTTTGGGATTCTCTGTCTCTCTCTCTCTCTGCCTCTCCCCTTCTCGCTTGCTCTCTCTAAATGAATAAATAAATAAACTTAAAAAAAAAAAAAAAGAAAAGAAAAGGATGCCATGGGCTATGAGACCCTAGAGTGAAGGACCTGCCCAGGCTGGGTCCAGGGAAAATTTTCCTGGGGAAGCAGGAGAAGGGCCAGAGTTAGAATTAATAGGGCCAAGGGGATGGGAGTAGGGGTGGTATGGCATGGGATGATCCAGGCAATGGGAAGAGCATGTGCACAGGCTTGGAAATAAAAAGAAGCATGAGACCTTCAGGGGCTGGGTCCTTCCCTGCCTTGGCCATGGTTAACCAGCTGGTCTTCCTGGGAGTACGGTCAGTCTTTCCACAATGCCATTTTGCCTGCCCTTTGCATTGGACACAGCTCCATGACCCTCTCTCGTGACAATAATTTTACCATTTATGGGTAAGAAATCACATGATGACAAAAAAGGATCAGGAATCCATTAACCCTTTTAAATTATTTTATATTTTATCGACCACACCAAATCTACATATATTTGAAAAAATAGTCAACTATACTATATTATTTACTTACCAGCCCGGTGGACAGCCTGGCACATTTGGAGGTTTTATAAAATAACTCCATGTTACTTGCCTATAGGTTCTGAAAATGTGGAAACTATTGGCTGGCATATGTGTCTTCCTTTACTTGTCTGTGAGCTCCTTACTTCAATGCCTTGCATATAATAGGTGTTTAACTTAACATGTGTTGATGGAGCACATACGTGCATGAATACTCAGTGGTCTCTCATTCATTAATAAATATGTATTGAGTGCCTATTATGGGCCAGGCACAGGTCTCAAACCTGGGGCTCTAGCAGTGAAAAAACTGGGGGAAGTGTCTGCCCTTATGGAGCTTACATTCTACTGAGTCCAGGAAGAATGAACACATTTCTCCTTTGATGTTCCTGCAAAGGCAAAACTAAACCTTAAAGGATTTTGTCCTTGATTCTTTTTGAGCAATACAAAGATGATTCAGATGTATATCTCTTCAATCCCCTTTCCTGTCTGGCTACAGGCCTCATTACAAACCATGCCATGCCTGGGAGTCAAGGGTCAGAGATGGGAAAGGCCATGTGTTCTGCTCACCTCCCATGTAGCCTGATAGAGGCTCTATTTGTGCTCCAGGAGCCAGGGACCTGCCACTCCAAAGACGCTTTATGAAGACGGTTTATAAGAATCTGCTCGCTGTAAGGTAACTGTCAAAAGCTGAAGAAATTGATTTTTTTGGAATATTACATTTTACGTATCCATGCATTCTCTCAAGATGTCCAATCCACAAACTGCCTGCAAGCTACTTGGGATGTATGTACACCATGCACCATGCTCCGACTATTTATTGGGACCAGCTTGCTCCATTTCTATGATCCTGCCTGTATTCTACCTATTAAATATTGTCAGTCCCGGCTGTAATATAATCCTGGCTGAGATTCACATGCAAGATGTAATCTTGACAAGCCATTTGGAATCTCTTCTAAAAAAAACGTAAAAGCCAGCATTCTTCCAGAGGAATGAATCAGTCTGATAAAAGTGTCTACAGGGGAAGCCTAATCAGTTCATATGAGAACTTGTCAGTAGACCCTCTACTTGGACCGTGAGATTAAACCGTCTTCATAAATTGTCATTAGAAGGAAGCAGGGTCCCTTCAGCTAAGATGCTCTTCTCTTATTTCCACCTTGAAACTCTGGTTTGCATTTCTGCAGGGGAGAGACACCAGCAAAAGCCACATCTGGAATGAAAACCAAAAAGATAACAAAAATCCCCCTTTTGCTCATGAATATGGTTGCTTTCTAACCTTCTAATGCAGGATGCCAGCTCTCTGCTCTCCCACAGCCGTATGGAGTTCTGAGAGGAAAAACCTGCCTCACTTTATTATTTCTTTATTTCTAAACATCCTTATTTTTGACCTCTTATCCAGTTAATCACCCGCTGATTATTTTAAAGGTATGCTAATATTTAGACAAATCCTCCAAGATGTCTCGGGTTGGAACAGGAAATGCTTTATGTCATTGTAATGTTTATTAACATTAGTGGTGAAATCATATCATTACAAGGGAAAACATTTTCAGATGATTTTTTGATATCATCTAAAGTGATCAGTGTGTGAGATCAGAACAAGGCACAATGAAGAGCCATCTCACGAGAGGCTCTGCCAAGGAAGTAGCAACTTCATTCACCTATCTCATTAATTTGCAAGAGTTTCTGTCAGAGATTTTTTTTTAAATAAACTATTCTCAATGTTTATATCTTTCTTTGCTTCTCACAGTAATCCATACTAACATGGGAGAACAAGGACAAATGTGATTCCAGTCCTGGTTCTGCCCCTTGCTGGCTAAATGACCTTGGAAAAGTCAGCCAGCTTTCCCCAGACTCCATTTCACCATTTGCAAAATGGGATAGTAACATCGCCGACTCACAACAGCTGTTACAAGTATTGAGCACATTCTCTGGGACATTGTGAACCCAGAACAATGTTTAGAGCACTTTATGGTGGATAATTATTTGTTTGATGAATGAATGAGTGGATCAGCCAATGAATCTATTCCTACCTAAACTGTAATATTCTAAGTCAGGGGTTGGCAGATTTTTTCCTGCAAAGGGCCAGAGAAGAAATATTTTAGGTTTTGGAGGCCCTGTAGTCTCTGTCATGACTACCCATCTCTGTGTTGTGCAGAAACCAGTTATACACAGTAAAGAAATGAGTATGGCTGTTTGCCCATGAAACTTTATTTGCAAAGACAGGCAGGGGACTGGATTGGGCCCACAAGCCATAGATTACATTCTAAAAGCCTAGCCCGCTAATGACAAACCAGACTGAGTCTCAAAATAAGTGTTCAGTCATGACTTATAAGCTTAGTGTTAGATCAAATCCTTCAAAGGAAAACTAAGAGGCAGTAAGACAGTCCCTCTCAGCTTCACTGCAACCATTTCCTGCACCCTGTCACACTCTCCCTACCACTGTCAGGACTCATCGTGGTCTCACAGGTATGTTGGGGCCCTTCCACCCATCTGGGGACTCATTCATCTTGTAAACCAGCCTTGTTGCACCCAACTCCCCCTTGGAACCAGGCCTCTGGAGACACCTTGGTAAGCCAAAGGTCCTCCTGGAACCCACTTTTGTATAAAATCTTCAGACATGGAGGAGGAACCTCCTCATCCGTGTCCAAGAAAAGAAATGGAAGTGCTATTCCTTCTATTAGCGCTACTCCTTCTTCCTATTAATCTCAGGAGTATAGAATCATGTTGCAGAAGATGGAAAACCATGGGCCTGAGCTGCTAAAAGGCTAGCACTTCTCTCCTGAGTGCCTACTGTGTTTGAGGCACCACCTAGAATGTTCTCCCACCTCCAGTGTACAGAAGGAGAAGCGGAGCTCACAAAGCACAAAGACATGGCCTGGAGCAGAAACTGGCACCTAAGTTGCTCTGACCCAGGTCTGACTGACTCAAAAGACCAAGTTATGAAAAACTACTGTCTGCTCCTGGGCACAAATGGCAGCTGAGTACTCATGGGAGCCAGGCTTTCAAAGTTAGCACAGTTTGCAAACATTTTACTTAACTGATGTGCTCACTTATTTTATTTTTCTTTTCCATCTCCCCCACTAGACTATAAAATCAAAAGAAACTGATCTGTATATACAGCACAGTCCCTGGCACAACGTAGGTGCTAATTACATATTTGTAGAATTAATTTAAAAAGAAGAATAATGAAGATACTAGATAGTAGTAGTTGTCTGTGGGCTGGGCGTCAGGCTAAGAATTTGACATACATTATCTCAAAGGCTCCTCCAATCCCACACGTTAGTGACTATTATTTTCCCCATTTTATTGATTATAAAACTAAGGTTCTGAAAGGTTAACCCTTCTAGGCTAAGGTCAGGAAGCTAACAAATGGCAGAAGCAATAATTGAACCCAATTCTGTTAGGCTTTTAACCCAGATTCTTCTTACTCCATTCAGTTCCCCCCACACAATGATCGCCCTTGTCCCAACCCAGACAGTGAGTCCGTTGGCTGAGGGCCCTGTTCCTTCCACAACAAAAGTCATCTTTTCTCTTTCTCCCTAACCATGTTTGTTCCTAGTGTCTGGAAATTGCTCTCACCTATAAAATCAGGATAATTTTCCATTGTCAACACACATCCCCACCTCCTCCATGGGGTTTTTGTGAGAAATAACTCCATTTGCAACCATTAATTAAGTTGTTAAAAGTACAAGTGGTTTTTTCTCCATTTTTACATGGCTTCTCAAAAGGTTAATGCTGATTTCTTTTTCGGTGCAAACACAAGGAGCTCATAACTTTTCAATGGATTATGAAAGTTATTCCCCCAGGGGCTCGGCAAGGCAGTCATCACTGGGCATAGCTTTGACATGACGTCAGTGAATTCAGTCCTTCCCGTGCTAATGGTGGCTCTTAATAATATTATTGGAATTATTATTACCTTCAATTAAAAGGTTGGCCATGAATGACTTACTACTTCAGAGAGATTCCCCAAAGAATCACATTAGAGTTCGCCGTCTTTTTGCCAAAGGGCACCATAAGAACAGGAACTGTGGTCCTTGCCCATCCCCCAAGTAAATACATTAATTAATAAATACGCAGCATTCAAATATTTTATGTTTTTGGCTGGCTACCAGGTTTTAAATTGACTTCCTTAAAGGTGGATAGGGCTGGCTAATCACTACCACTTTGTTTTAGAAACTAAAACAAAAAAAAAAATCAAGAAAACTTGACATTTTTTCCTTCATTTTTACTCACCAAATTACATTAGAACAGTACAGCTACAACCTTCACAAAATGGCCCATCTCTTATCTTGCTGGAGACTGGGCAGCACAGGGGTTTCAAATACAATCTAAGGAATGGTCTCTAGTAAAAAGCACTTCTATTACATGTCCCTTGACAATACCTGTGGCTTGAGAACACCCTGGAGAAAGGCCTTCAAAGCCAGGTGAACTGCTCATTGGATTCAGGGTCAGTGAGCTGCCTGACTTGGCAAATAAGCTTAAAGCTGGAGGTAGTTCTCAAGGAAAAAGCTGGAACATGTAAGTTCACTCACAAGGGGGCTTTGACTATGCCCAGAATCTGATGCTCAGACACCATGGAAATAGGTTAGCCACCTCTGGGGAGACTAGGTCCAGGTGCTAGGACAGAAACCCTACCTTCCTCCTCAGAAGTGGTGTGAGCATGTACCCAGACCAATTGGACAGAGATGAGATCTCAAGGGTATGAGGACAATTCTGGGTGGGTCCTAGGTGCAGAATTACATGGAGGGATCCTTGAAATCAGGAAATACAGTGAATTCATACCTAGGAGAAGAGGGAAGCTTAGGTGCCCACAGTAGGGTAAGAAAGCATAAACTGGGGCCAGAAAGGAAGAAGATGCTGGGACACAATGTCTGGTCCACAATGGACACACACATATATGCTAAATGAATGAACAAATGAATGAGTGATAGGGAGAGGCCTAACATTCTGCTTGGCCTAAAAGCTCTGTCAACTTAAACCCATGTCAGCGGAGAAAGAATATCCGTGTGTAGCACCTAGGTTAATTTCAATACTTATATTCAAGAATATGCTCCCTTGCTTTTAACCCAACCAAACCAAAGCCAACCAACTTGTGTGAATTTATGGTACTTTTGTTCCTGTGGGTGTATGTGTGTGTGTGTTTAATCTTTGTTTCTAATAAAATTACTTACTTAACCCCCTGGGATGCTTATGAGTTTATCAAGGGCAGGAAGCAGATGTTTTCACACTTGGACCCAGGGTGAGAGAGAAGAGGCAGTATATCATTCAGATGAGGAGGCAGACCACAGAGGGCTGGAGCCTTGAGGACAGTCACATCAAACTGAGAGGAAGCAACTTTAGGAGGGCTGCCTGGGAAGTCCTACACTGCCTGATATTAAAAGATGCTACAATTCACAGGTCCTGTGTCTGCATTTTACCTCCCTTGGAGAAGAAATCCATGGCTGTGTTGGAGCAGCTAAGACTTGGCTTTGATTCTTTGTCTGCCTCCTTGGTGACAAACTTGGCCTCCCTGCTTCCTGGAGAGCCTGTTCCTTGTCCATCTGTCTTTGTCAATGAATGAGATTCCAAGTTTTTCAACAATGCTCCCATTCCAGGAATGGCTTTGCAGCCTGATTCTGCCCAAGTTTCTGACTGTTCTTGACACATGTTATTACTTTCTCTGCCATATCTTTCTAGAGATCCTACTTTATCCATACTCCTGGAAGGAGAAACCCCACAGACAGCTTGATCGGCCCTAACTTGCCAGAGTTGACTATACCAAGTGAGGACTCTTGCTTTAGGCAAGTATTATATCTATAAGGATAGCCAGTCACCTGGAGCTTGCAGCCTAGTTCTGAGATTGACTAATGAGCTGCTTCCCCTAGGGATTGAGAAAGAGGGATTCCAAGGGACTGAGTAATTCCATGAAAAGGCTGTGGGGACACGTAGGCTATGGCAAGAGTATAATGAAGGTAGAGGGGACAGAACAGATGAGAAAATAGACAGGTATCCTGATTTTCCATTCTCCAGATCCAGTCTTGTGCTGCTCGGCTATACTTCCTGCCCTTCAACTCTGTGAGAGTCTCCTGCAGGTTTTCAACATGTCCCCTGCAGCAGATGCTCTCTTTACCTGCTCATCATTCAGGACAGATTCTTTCTGTAGCAGTATCTTGGTTTTTTTCTTTTTTCCTTCAAGGAATCACACCTCACCCATTGTAAGACCTTGGGCATGGAACATGACATAGGCCTAACTAAGCCAAAATATCCTATTTCTTACCCACACAGTGATATGTTCATGGATGGGAACGGGGCAAAAATTGGTGGGATGAGTTTCATCTGGGGACTTTTGCTGGAACTATTAAGGCAGTGAGGCTTCCATAGATACTTCTGGGATATCTATATTATTATATAAATATCTAAGGCTGTTAGCAGATGTTTTTTATCTTATGGTGAATATGTTAGTGGAAGTCTGCTAAAGAATGAAGTATCTCTAGAGGAAAGCAAAACCAAGAGATGGTGACAGACAGAGTCCTAATGATTTTTTTTTAATCCCCTGAATCCAGCCATACCTGAAAACATTATATCTTGACTTTTCAGATACAAGGGTCAATATATTCCTATTCTCCTCTTTTAAAAAGTAGTTTGAATGGATACAAGATTACTGACTACTACATATTCCTTTTAGATTCACATAGCCTGGATAGGTCACTATTCTTTGCAGCACAGGAACCTTCCTTCTTAATCCTGTCCCCTTTTTTCTCCTACTACTTACCTTGTCAAGAAAAGCTGTTAAAAATGTATTTTTTCCCGAAGTAACTTTACTTTAAAAGATTTTATCCTTGTGAAGTTAAAATTTTAATTTCTCCTTAAATTTTTGTTAGCTCAACACAGAATTCAAAATTATATGTATATTTATACAATATTTTTCAATATGATCAAGGTGTTTTGATTAAAGGAGTGTTATTGGAGAGACATCAGAGAGAGTATTACCAAAGTAAAACTTGAGATTAGCAATTATCATAGACCTAGAATACAACTTTTCTTTTTATAAATAGAAAGCCAACCTAATATTACCTCAAATACTTCCTTGATATTGCTATTTCCTTCAGGACTGAGATTTTTCAAAATTGTATTCTGCCTCGAGGTAATCATTATGAGCATCAATTATCATCATGTGAATACAGAAGTCTGGTAAATACAATATTAGTGTTACAGTCTTGGGCATGTGACTCAAACTCTCTGTGCTTCAGGTTTTTTTTTTTTTTTTACCTGTAAAATGAGGATAACAATAATTCCTACCTCACAGGGTTGTTGCAAAGATTAAACAAGTTGATACACATAAAACACTCAATAGGGTATCTGGCACAGGGTCAACTTTATTGCTATGATTATTTTCTCATTACCTTTCAACGTATTACTGGATGAATGTATCTTTGTAGAAATTGGTGGCTCCCATTTGTAGTAAAATTAGACTTTAGTCAGCATCTAATGTTGAAGAGAAAATATTTAGAGAAAAGTAAGTATTGAATTTTAAATAAAATTGAGACTCCCATCCAAGTCTGGGTGGCTCAGGTCACGATCTGATGGTTTGAAAGTTCGAGCCCTGCATCAGGCTCTGTGCTATGTGGAGCCTGCTTGGGATTCTCTCTCTTTCTCTCTCCCTCTCTCTCTTCCCCTCCCCCACTCATACTTTCTCTCTCTCAAAATAAATAAACTTTAAATAAAATTGAGACTCTGAATTATAAATGCAAACCAGTTTTCACTATAAACATTAGGTCTCTGGGTTTCATGATACACAGAGAAAATAATGAGAGGTGAACTCACATATGTCCTCTAGACTTTTGGATGCTGGAGTGGGCTAATAAGTGACCACAGAGATATAATGATAAGGAGCCTTTGGGGCCAGGATGAAGGGGGGTCAAAGAGATGCCCAAAGTAGGTCAGAGGGAGAGAGAGCAGCAGGAGCCCATATGCAGGCTCAGGTCTGGGCCAGGCAATTTCAGTTGCAGCATCAGTGAGCTGCCAATAGGCTGGTTGATCTTGGCAGGCCACTGAAGTCCCAAGTACCTCTATTTTACCATCTGTAAAAATGAGAGGAATAATAATACCTCCTGTTTCTTCAATTTAAAATGAACATAAAGAGAATGAGTAGCACTTCTAAAGTTAGGAGTTAGAACATTTAACTGTTCTACAACAAACATGCATTTCTTGTGTGGTAAAGAAAAACAGCTTTGTAAAAGTTACTTATTAAGGAAATAATTAGTGTAGTATGTGAACACACAGGGCTGACCTAATATTATAGGAAATGTGAGGGCTTGGACCTTAGAAAACGCTGATGTTTGAAATGCAAGACTAGTCACTTACTATGACCTGGAGCAAGTTACTGAACTTTTCTCAAGGCTCAGTTTGTGTGTGTGTTAAAGTTAGGACAATATTGTACTCAATGGGAGGACTGTCAGCAACAAAAAAAGATAAAATATATAAAGTGTTCTGGCACTTAGTAGGGGTGTGTGTGTGTGTGTGTGTGTGTGTGTGTGTGAGAGAGAGAGAGAGAGAGAGAGAGAGAGAGAGAGAGAGAAATAATACATGACCGGGACATGGGGTGTAGACCAAGGCTATTAAATCTATGACCTAGTATCTATGATTCATGGTAGGCATCAAGAAGGTCGGTGAACCCCTTGAAAGTATTTTGTGCCTGTGGATTTTCTAGAAAGACAATCCTCAGTTATTATGTTTTCCATCCAAGGGTTCCATGAACTTGTAAAGGTTAAACATGCCTATATAGATAAAGAGATAGACCGATGTATACTTTGCTCCCATGTTGCCCACTGCCCCTAATCTAATTCTGAGTGCATAAACAGTGGTTATCTAGAGCGAATCTCCCCCATGCAAATATACCAGGTTCTCCTTTATGGAGGAAAACTGGAACCTGGAAGAAACTATCCCTTTGACAGAGACCAAAATTTCATAGTAAATAGTAATAGTGGGGAAGAGATTTGGTACTTTATCTTTTTTTTTTTTTTTTTTTTAGAGAGAGAGAGAGAGAGAGAGAGAGAGAGAGAGAGAGAATGAGAATGAATCTCAGACAGGCTCCATGTTCAGTGCAGAGCCTGATGTGGGGCTCGGTCTCAGGATCTTGGGATCACGATCTTGGGATCACGATCTGAGCCAAAGCCAAGAGTTGGACACTCAACTGACTGAGCCACCCAGGTGCCCTGGCATTTTATCTTTAAAATTGAGGCTAAAATTTTTAGAAATTACTACATATATCTTATTTTTTATAAAATTTAGCTTACAATGCCAACAACTCACTAGTTTGCATAAAGAACAAAAAGTAAAATATGTGGATTTTTATTTGGCCTATTTCTTTTCCTAACCAGGTTGTACATGATGTGACATCCTTTATACTTCCATGAGCACAGTTATAAAGAGGGTGGCATTCACAAACATATTCCAGACTTTTACCATTTTCCCAAGGATCTATTATAAGCCTCTAACATCCAGTCACTCACTAGGAAGCCCCTGGGCTGTGATCATGCTTACTGACTTTTCCTTTTTTAAACTGATAAGAAATTATCTTCATTTGTTAATAAATTTGCTTGTGACACAAACTTGGTTTCCAACATCACTTTCATCAACGTGATAAAATCTTGTGTCTTTTGAGAAATTTGCTTTTCATTTTTCATATGATATATAATCTATTTTCACTGTACTCTTGGATACTGGATAATCCAGAAAAGACAGATGTACAAAGAGCTGACTCTCAACACAGTGGGAGGCCCAGCATTAAATGGGGGAAGATGTCTAAATGAGCCTAATTTGATAAGTGGTCAATTATTTCATGAATGTTTTAATGTCATAGCAACTTTGGCTTTCCTACAATCTTTGAACCACCAGCTTCAGAGAGTAAATTTTTAGATAAAGGGAATTTAAGGAAAACCCCTGGATAGTTAGTAGAAACTGGTACCAAGTTGGTGAAGGGACAAAAAGGCCCTTTCAATGCTTCCTCCCATAAAAGCCATGTTGTGCATAGTGACTGATGAGGGAGAAAGAATACATTTCAGGCAAGTGTATGTTATATAAACCCCTTTAGGATCGGTCCATGAACTCCTGTCTAGTGGAAAATGAGGCCCACATTCCAAACCAATTTCACAAACCCCCCGCCTCCCCGACTTTGTTAATAACAACTCATTTTTACATAGGGGGTTGCCTATTCTGCAATTGTGTTATAGTGAATTTTTGCTTATTGTGTTTCTGGACAATAAGGTGTGCTTGTGTTCTCTTCTCACATATCAGTTTGCAGAAAGTAATTGCCCTGCAATTCTTAACCCAACCCCTTCATGCATTCCTTTCTGCATTGTTCTAGTTCGTTGTGTCTGTGTTGTCACCTGAGAGCTGATCTTCCTTGACTGAAGTCCATTCGAGGAGCACCTTTATCCTTCAAGATGTCTGGTGCAAAGATGGGCTGTTTTGACTGAACTAACAAAACATGTAGAGAACATCTTTTCCCAAAGTACTCTTGTGTTGCTTCCCCAAGAAAAGTCAGTATGTAAAATAAAACTGGTGGTATTCAGACTCATGACTTGGGTTTTTTTTTTTTTTTTTTTGGTGGAGGGGGGAGGAGTGTTACTTTATAAATATAACCCAAAGAATAATGATATTAATATTTGCTCATTTTTTAACCAACATCTTATGATGTGCGAGACACTGTTAGGCATTTTATAATACATATTCTATTTTAATCCTTATAATAACCCTCCCTGTATGGGTTTTATTTTTCTTCTGTAGAATGAAAGTTCCATATAGGCAAGTATTTTTCTCTTTTTGTTTATTGTTGCACCCCTGATGCCTAGAACAGTGCCTGGAATACAGCAGGCACCCAATCAATATTTGTTGAATAATGAATGAATCCCCGTTTTCAGATAAAGAAACTGAGCCACAAGGAGGCCAATTATAAGCAATTTGCTGAAGGGCATGGAGGTGATAAGGGATAAATGATATTTCAAACAAAATCTAATACCAAAACCCAGGGTCTTAAAAGATATGCTCTCTCCTCCATTCAATACATACACATCCACTCCCACAGTGACACCCACAAACACACACTGATACCCACCCGCACTTAGACACACACATGCAGAGGCTGCCCCAGCTTGTCCACTCCCTCAGCAAATCACTGGCCAATTGCTGAAGGGACAAAAACCCAACCTCCCTCATCCCAAGTCTGTCCTCCTCCAACAAAAGTCCTCCGTGGGCTCTTCTGTCCACAGTTCTCACTAGTTTGTGGTGACCTCCTTGCCCAGTTCTCATTCCCTGTGTCACCACCCCCGCCCCCTGAAGACTTTTAATTATAACCACCACACAGTCTATACTGTCAGGGAAAGAGCCTGTTTGGCAACAGCTGCGAAAGCTGAACTAAGTTATTTAGGGATTAATCCACTGCTGAATGTAGTCTTACAAGTATGGCTTTGGGGGAAAAAAAGATAAAAGGAGCTAATGCCGTTCGTATAAATGTGAACTTATATACAACACAGACGCAGGCACACCCACAAGTACGTGGACTAAAAGTTAAAATATGATTATCAAAGGATAAGAAGGACTTACAACTGTAATGTAAAACATTAAGAAATATGTCCCGGCTTTCTGTGTTCTGGAGGGATACAAGTGTGCTCTCAGCCAAGGAGAGGAGGGAAAAAAGAGAGATAGCAAATTGAAATATCTTTAGGTAGACTTAAACATAGCTTCAGAGATTATAATTCAGATCAAGGCTAGAGCTCCATTTCAACATTCCTTGACTGCTAGTAATATAACAAAGGCCTGCAAATTGGGAGGTACGTCCGCTTGGGTAGGGATGCTTATCTGATCTCAGCCCATCTTTCTTCATGTTTCAATCCCAGAACAGCTGCCCTCCTCTTGGTGAGAAATTCAGCAATGGCAGCCGAAAACCCAGCAGGCCAAAAAAACCACAGCTGACTGAGACCCAGTTGAGGCAGCTCCCCCACCCCGGGTGTGTGTGTCCTCTGCTGGGTGGAGTAGATGTGGGCTGCTGCTGGGACATCTCAGGTGGCTGCTGGCAGGAAGCTGCCACGCCCCACAGTAAGGTAGTGCCCACTGGTCCCCCGGTGGGAGGGGGTGGCAGGACAGTGACAGACAACGTGATCTTAAGAAGATGGTGGCTCAAAAGGGGCTTGGCTGCTTTGCCACATGTCCAGGCAGATTTCCTGAAGCTGGGGGGGGGGGGAGATGGGGGGGTATCTTTTCATTTACTTACTCATTTGTTTGCTCATTCACCTTCCATTCATTCAAATGTTAACAAAGCAATGCAGTGCATCAGTCATATGCACAGACTTGGAGGACAGATTTGGGTGGGACTTCCAGCCCTCACATGTACTGGCTGTGAGACTTTGGGGGGAGTTACCTGACCAAACTTCAGTATCCTCACCTACAGTAGAAATGATAACAGTGCCCACACCTCATAGGGCTGCTGCTAGGAGACTATGAGTTAGTTCCAGATAAAGATCTTTACATACTTCCTGGAGCATAGTAAGTGCTCAACAAATAGCAAACATTAGGATGAGGACGGCAGTCATGTCAGAGTCATCAAAGATCTCTTACACAGGCTGTTGCCTCCTACGGCACCTTGCATGGTGCTGACAAGCAGAAAAAGCTTACGTAGTAGTAACAAGATAAAATGTAAAAAGTAAGTAAGTCCTTAGGGCAAGTTCCAGAGAGAGCCCCAGAGAGAAAGAGAGACCACTGGACCTAGAGTTTCTCTACCAAAAAAGGATATCACTATCCCACTGTCTAGGTGTAGAGACGTGGCTGCTGCAGTCTGGGCACCTTCTAAGGGGCTGGAGCATACAAAGGGCTCCCAGTAGGTCAAAAGGAGAGAAGCTGTTTCTGCTGTCATGCTCCTTCAAAAGATAGCCTTTGTGGGTCACTGGAGGGAGGCAGAAGAGAGGGGGTGAAAGTGGGGTGGGGAGGAGACACATACTACCAAGACACTGAACAACTTGTTGCTCTGTGTTGTTGAACAAGGCTGAGCAAGGACATGAATGGAGGCTCCCTTTCATCTCTAATATCTCAGAACTTCAGGCTCATCTGAAAGGCCAGCTCCCTGAGAATGTCCTGAGGAACACAAGTTCTACAAGGTGTCCTCCTCAAAAGCATTCCAGGGCCACATACATAAGTACATTTGTGACATGCGTCAGACTATACCTCCCTCTTAGAGTCTGAGTGCTCATTAGCATAGTAAAGGCTCTGAGAAGTCCTACAACAATCTGCTTAGCTTAGTTTAGTTCAAAATTATTCAAAATAGTTATTTAATAATACCTATGTCCCAATCCTCTCATTTCATATATAAAGGAGGAGTGTAGGTCTACAATGAAGAAGAGGCTTTCTCAACATCAAACCACACAGTCAGAGAAGAGCTAAATCTGATTTCTAGTTCTGGTGAAGAAGTCTTTGCCTTCCTCCTCCTTTCTCCATGGAGCCAGGACACCCCTGGTCTGTGCCACTGCTCCTCGAAGTAGGTGGTGATGATGCTGACATTGCTGTCAAGCAGAAGTCATTCAAAGTGACTGCCTTATAACACACTGCTAACAACAAATCTTAAAAGCCCAGTCTGAAATGTCCGGCAGGGAACAGATTGTAAATCCCAGTTTTTGGAAGACATGCAGGTGGGTAATTGGAAGCAGGGGAAAAGCACAGGATTCAGTATCCCAGGATGTCCACTGCCAGAGCTGGCCACATGCACTGAGTCACAGAGCCTCAGTTTCCTCATTGAGAAACAAAAGGATTATCTTTGAGTTCTATTTGTGATTCCAGAGAAGAAATTCTTGGTAGAATCCAGGTTGACTACATGGTGTTCTGGGGAGCCCCAAATCTACCATTGCAACTCTTACCCCCCTCCCCACCCTTGGTGATTGTTATGCTTCTCTGCCTCCTCACATAGCACAGCATCCCCTGCTCAAAATCCTCCCAAGACTCTCTAGTTGTCCAGGAAGAACACTCAGCCTACTTTCGCTGGTCTGCATACCTACGTACTTACCTGTGTACTTAGCTACTGCCTGCCTCTCCAGTATCATCTCTTACCACCTTCCCTTTCCCACCTGATCACTTCCACCCTGGCTTCCTGCTGCTGGCTCCCTCAGCTCTGGTGTCACATTCCTCCATCAGCCTTTTGGACAATTTTATCTGAGGCAGCATCCTCACCCTTATGCTTTTAAATTACCTGCTTAATTTCTGACTCCTCCCAAGAGAATGTAAAACCCTTGAGGGCAGAGTATTGTTTGTTTACTGCTCTATACTACTGCTTGTTTAGGCACAAAGACTGGCAAAAAGAAGGTGGCTGGTAAATTTCAGTGAAGTGAAGTGAAGTGAAGTGAAGTGGAGTGAAGTGAATGAATGGATGGATTCTTTGCCAAGAAAAAGATGGCTCACCCTTTTAAGATGCAGGTGAAATAAAACTGTCTGAATTCTCAGGCAGAACTGAAAAGCTACCTGCTTTGTTTTCCCAAAGCCCTTTTTGCTTGCCTCTCAGAGGACAATGAATGCAACTCTGTCCTCTCTGCTTTCAGGGCACACATCTGCTTTGAGGGCAGGGACCAGTGTGTTGTCCTGTAAGTCCTAGGCCTCCTGCAGGTCCTCCACAGTGCTTAGAGAATTAATGAATTGCTCTTCTAGAACCCAAACATCTCTGTATTCACACAATCAAGGGTTTGCTTCCTCTCCAGGAAAGATAAGCCAGAGGAGTTTTAAAGCCTACGTTTAAACTGTTTACAACTCCGTGTCCGTGTGTGTGTCCCCCAAGAGAAAGATCATCTGGAAGCCACGTGGTCTAGTGGAAGGAGCATTTAGTGGGAGCCTTGCATCTTGGGTTCTACTCTCAGGCCTTGCTTGAGCTGGCCCATTCACCTCCCTGAACCTTTGCTATCTTGTTATTAGAGGGGAAGGGGTTGAAAAGCCTGAAATCTGAACACCCTCCTAGTCCTTACTTGCTTTGCCTTTGTGGCTCAGTCCTCCATATTCTCCCTCTAAACAGCCCATACATGTGATGTGATAAGGGCCATGTCTGATAAGGGTAGCCAAACAAGCATTTTGCTAAGAAAAATGTTAATGTTAAAAAAAAAAACACCCCAAGTCATCCATTCTGCTCTAATTGGTGTTTTAATTCAGACTGCATCTGCCATGCACAAGCCTGTCCCAAATGAGGGGACTTACAAATTTGCTAAGGGTTCAGGACTTCCCACAGATTGCAAAAAAGTCAGAATCACAGCAGCTCCAAAGCTCCAAACCCTATTGCATTTCATTCTACCCAGCCCTGCAGATGAGCTTCAAAGCCTGCTTGGTCAGCAAACATTTCTGCTGGCCTGGAAAAGCTCTGCAGTTCTTCCTAGCCATTCCCTACTAGGACTGGGACACCAGAGCAATGAAGAGTGGGGATAAGCCATTTTCCATTCCTGTGAACATTTCAGGGCCTGGAGCCTGCCTTCTTTCAGATTCCATGGACCTTTGCTAATTTGTATGACAGCTTCAATGTAAATAGGACACATCTGCATGGGTTAAAAAAATAGCCACTCATTGTAAAGGGCAGTGCACTGTGTTTATTTATTATCTACAACTGGAAATCAGGTTCTGTTTCTGGTCTAGGACAGCTGATGGTTTGCGACAACCTCCAAGGCATTTTGGAATAGTTTTAGTTGACTATTGACTTTAAAAAGCATTTTATGCTCATTTTATTTTCCATGATTCTTTCTCAACTACCCAGCTGGGAGAAGAAAATGAGCATCTATAAAGGCGGATATTTACAGTATGCGTATCTCATGTACCTCATGAGGCATACACACCTGACAGATGTCAGCTGTCTGGTGATGACCACACTCCTCTTCATAGTATTAATAATGCCTATTTGCTGGGCAGGTACTTAGTGCCAAGTAAGGGCTTCATGGACCTTCTCTCCTTTAGTCCTCTCAATCACCTTAGGAAGCACATGTCATCGTTTTCCTCAGAAATGAGGAAAGTGAGGCACAGAGAGAATTAAGCACACTAAGACTATAATACCGGAAAGCACTGGGATTGGATTTGAGTCCACAGCCTATGTTCTTAAGCATCTTAGCATCCTGTAGTAGCCTCACACTTAGCTACCAAGCTGGGCTACCAGTTAAGGAATACAAAGGAGTCTAAAGTTAAATCTGGGTGGGTGGGTAAAGGAATTTATTTAAAAAAAGGTGTAAACTCAGGTTTGAAAAACACTTCTTTAGTTTCAGTTCAGAAGGATGTCTTTAGTTTTACTCAATGATCTCTCCTGAAATTGATTACACTTTATACACATATGTCCCATGTATATGTATACATCCAAAATCACTATTTCTATAGTTATTTTTTTATGAATTCCTCTATCATTCACCTAAATTCTATTGAATTCAACAGGTAAGATAATAAAAGATTATGCCTACCAGTAATAATGATGACAGACCAGTAAGTAACATTTTTAGTTATTTATCACAGCCTGAAAATGTAGGAAGAAATATGAGAAGTCATCTTGAAAATTGTAACAAATTACTGTAATCTGTCAAAAGAGCACCATAAAACAATGACAAAGATAATACTGATGTGGAAAGATGTCCAAACTACATGAAGTGCAAATCAGGGAGTTATACAATAATTTACATAATACAAACTCATTTCTTATGAAAATGTGTGTGTGTGTGCATGTGTGTGTGTGTGTGTGTGTGTGTGTGCATGCATAAGTCTATAAGAATCTCTGGAAGGGCACAGAGTCAGTGGATTTAGGGATGTTGATGAGGGAACTTCCACTTTTCACTTCAAGCATTTCTGGTATGTCTAACTTTTTATGAGCATGTATTTTTAATTTAAATAGCAATAAAGATGACATTTAAAAGCACTCCCAGCCAGCTGATACAGGCAGCCCAGGTCACCACTGGTGTGCTCTCCATGGTGGTTCCTGCCATCGAGGCCACATCTGCTCTCCCAGGTCATCTACCTGCTAGCCCCTCTGTCTTGGAAAGCCCACACCATCTCAGAATACCAGGGTTGGCGAAATCAGCTAAAATGCCCCGAGCATCTTTCTGTGTGATTCTTCAGCTACTCAGGTCTCCCTCCTTTTCATCCTCTTCCTGGCTACATGTCCTCATGGCTTTACCCTCTGCATGCAGCAAGGGCAAAGTTGCCAGGAACTGCTAGCACCCCAGACAAGGGTGTTGAACTAGTCATCTTGATGAGGAAGGCTTACTCCAAGCCAGCTGGTCAAGAGGACATTAAAGGAATGCACAGATCTCAGCTCCTCCAGTCAAGCAACCCTCTAGGCTCGAGTACCCCCTTTGCTCTTGGCCTGTCCAACTGGCCCACCTATGCTAAGCTCTGGTGTGAAAAGCTCGCATGCTTGGTTTTTCAGAAGGTGCGCTGCCCAGCTGATCTGCAGGACACACATCAGGTGCCGGGTGGCAGCAGCTGCCAATCAGACGGCTTTTCTGCGTGAGCCTACTTCCCCCGAGCTTTGAGAACGCGGTTTCCAATCTGACTTTCATGTTTCAGGGCTGAAGTTTCAAGGACGCATCTGGACAAAATATGCTTTCCATGTAGGCCAATTTATTTATTTATTGCTTATGACATTGTACTTGGCAGCTAAGGAGATATAAAACAATTTGAACCACTCTGCAGAAAACGGTTGCAGAGTTGCCACTGGAGACCCCAGTGGAAGATAATGGAGGAGAATGGAATCTCGCAGATCTTTCTGTAATTGACAGGCAGAGCCTCAGAGGCAAGCGCGGCCAGCGGGCATTCCTGTTAGGAGCTCACTTACATCTCTTTCCAGCCTCAACTCCTGCTTTGGCACAAGCAGGAGACCAGAGGCATGTGTTGGAAGCCTCATCTGACAGGACAAATGAAGCCAGTCTGAGGGCTTTTGCCATTCACCCCTCATCACTGGGGCAGATGGAATGTTTTAAAGGGTCTCTTGAACACTTGTTAATGCAGTGGCTAATGCTGACTGCTTCCTTCGGCCCTTCTCCTGTTGACACTGTCTGTGTCCAACTGCTGATGCTAGTCTGCCTTTGCCTGAGGACATCTACAGCCCCCCAAGGCCCACCCTACACAGGCTTGTGGCAGGTGAGGAGTGTGAAGGTACTGATGCCCTGGGGGAGCAGCCCTCAGCCAGTGACTGATGGGAGAGAGTATATACATACCCCAGCTCTCTCACCCTCCTTCTCTAGGTAGGTCTCTGAGTTCTGTGTCCTACACTGGCTCCCAGAGGTTCCCTGTGGGATTAAGCTCCTAAGAGTCACCAGTTCCTCATAGTGGTGATTCCCTTTATTGGCTGCCTTCCCATCCCTGTCCCACTCCCTCACTGCCCTATTAATGTTTCCAGGGATCTGTCACTTCCTCTCTCTCTCCACCACTCACTCTGCTTTCTGGGTACCCCAAACATCAACATACCAGCTTGGCACTTCTTTTTTCAGTACTGAGACTCATTGGTCTGCTTGGGTCACGTGCCCATCCCTGAACCAATCACTATGGCCCAAGGGATGGCTCCCTTGGGGAGTGATGGGAGTCTGGGGGCAGAGGATTCTGATTGGCTGACTTGAGTCATGTGCCCATACCCAACACAGTGTGGGCTGCTGGTATCAGAAGAGGGGGATGTGGGGGGGACAGATTATGGGCAAACCAAAGCAGTGCTTAGTAGCCATACACTGCAGGCAGTAGCAGGCACTGAATGAATTTCACACAGTTGCTCATGCAAAATCTCTCTCCCCTGTTGCAGTTACAGTGAAAAGAAGAGGATGGAAAGACCATCACCATGTAAGTGGATCTGAGTAACCTGACTTGTCAGCCTGAGACAAGGCTTAGCCATGGGGCAGGGGGTGGGGTGGGGAAGGGGCAGAGTCGGTCATAGTAGCCACACAGGTGTTTAACCAAGCAAGTGCTGCTAAGTCCTAAACCCACAGGCTTTTCTCAGGGTCCAGTCCCAGCTGACTGGCAGCCCTGACATGACACGTCAAAGCCAAGTGTCAGGACACCTGTCAAGACATCACAGCAACTCAGGGCATATGGGGTGGGAAGTTTATAGCTGCACTGACCCTTCTCCAAACACACAGAGCAACCTGCACCTTCCACCTTCAACAGAAAAGCCACTCTTCCCTGCAGAAAACAAGGGCACAGGGAAAAAAGTGAACATTTCAAACTGTGTATCATTTCCTGTTTAGTAAGGGCTTGGGACAAAAGCAAACTTTTGTTCTTTGGTCAGCATACTCAAAACAGCCAACAGGAGTCACCTGTTCTGAAAGCCCCAAGTTGCCCATCCATAGGGGTGCGCTTGGCTGCCTCAACGCAGCAGAAAGATGTGCTTCTAGGCTGATCCCCTACTCCCCAGGCCTTCCACAAATTACAAATTATAACCCCATCTCACCTCCACAGACACTCTGGCGTGTCAGCCCAGAACGATACTTGGATGACGATTTAGCCAAGTCAGGCCTGGCTGTCATCCTAGACTCCCTCCCGTCCACAACCAAATACTGTTGGCTCTCCCTCCCAGATATCTCTGGAATCCAGCTGCCTCTCTCCATCTCTAATCCTACCCTTCCTTTATACATACCACACTTCTCTAGCTGCTGAACAGTATCCCTGTATCCACTCGCTCTCCTCCATCCATTCTTGACCTTCCATCAGAGGGATCCTTCTAAAGCATCCACATCTGATTATGTCTCTGCTCAGCTTTTTCTTTCAATGGTTTCCCTTATAATAAAGTTCACACTTGTTAAATAGTAGAAAGTCTTTCTGACTTCAGTCCTTG
Organism: Neofelis nebulosa; assembly: GCF_028018385.1. NCBI lineage: Eukaryota > Metazoa > Chordata > Mammalia > Carnivora > Felidae > Neofelis > Neofelis nebulosa. The sequence goes on along the minus strand of NC_080785.1, from coordinate 146,234,390 downwards.
CTGATATCTTCAGCCTCATCATCCTTTGCCATTCTGACTCTTTGCTGTCTATACTCCAGATATATTTATGAATATATGTGTAGGTTTCTAGACCAGATCTATATTATGATATTCCTTTTATTTGAAACATTCCCCTCTACCCCATATTTTCCTGGCTGCCTTCTACCTTTCCTTTAGGCTCCAATTTAGAGGCCACTCTTTCTGGTTTCTAAATCTGGATTTGGCACCTCTTCCATATGTTCTCATGGCATCCGGTACCTCCTCCATCTCAGCATCTTTTGTACCAGCCTGCAATTACTTGCTTATCCATTCTTTCTCTAGCCTGGAAGATTCATGAATATGGAGGTTGCCTTATTCATCACTGTACCCTCAGCTTCCAGTGCAAACTGGCACATGAGAGAAGCTCAGTTCATATGTGTTAAGTGTTTAAATATGTGATGGAGGGGCGCCTGGGTGGCTCGGTCGGTTAAGCGTCTGACTTCAGCTCAGGTCATGATCTCACAGTCCGTGAGTTCGAGCCCCGCATCGGGCTCTGTGCTGACAGCTCAGAGTCTGGAGCCTGCTTCTGATTCTGTGTCTCCCTCTCTCTCTGACCCTCCCCTGCTCATGCTCTGTCTCTCTCTGTCTCAAAAATAAATAAACGTTAAAAAAAAATTAAAAAAAAAAATAAATATGTGATGGAACGAACGCGAGGGGTCTTGCATGCTCAGACTTTCCATTAGCTGAATTTGAGGTCACACTTTCTGCACAGACAACTGAGATCAAATCAGCGTACTGCCCCCCCACCCTGAGATAAAATGTCAGTTATGCCCCATATTTGTTTCATTTGATACTCCTTTTGGCTCCTGATGTTTATGTTCAAGGTATAAAAATGTCTCCATCACAACTTTCACCTCTAGAATTGAGTGCCTGGTGCAGGGAAGAGAGCACAATCTTTAACACAATCTAGAGCAAGTGGACCTCCAAGGATTTGAAGAGAAATATAAGAGTGTGCACTGTGCTTTGGCTTCAAGAGTCTGGGTGTGGGGGATGGGCAGGAGTTTGTTTCCTTGACCATCCAACTTTGATTTTTTTTTCCTCCTTGCTCAGCATATGATGGTGTAGTATTCCAAGGGCATTAAAACAAGGTCAAGAGGTTTTATGTGACAAAAGGCATTCTTGGATGTGAATGTTTAGCAAGAGTTTAAATATTAGTGATTTTGCCTATGGAAGCATATTAATTGCAGGGGTGGTGGTGGTATACACCACTGTGAAATACAGTGTTCGTGTGTGTACATTTGGGTGTGATGTTCCATAGATAAGGGGTTGAGTCCAGCCCTGTCATTTAGAAGCCGTGTGATTCCTTCCCAGGTACATAACCTCTCTGAGGCCCAGTTATCTCATCTATAAAACTGTATAATAATAAACGCACCAACTCTTGCAGGGCCATTTGTAAAGAACAAGGTAGGGAATGCACCAGAACACCTCGCACCTATCACATGTAAGCATTTAGAAAATGTGAGCTAATCTTCATATTATAACACTGGACCCTGCCCTGCTTCAGATGTTAGGAAATAAGAAACACCAGCCTGCCCTATGGGTCTATTTCTGCTATGCCCAACACATAGACATTGGTTCAATCCCTGTATTCATTTTTTATTGTTGTCATGACACATTACTGTATATTTAGCAGATTAAAAAATCCACTTATTACCTGTCTGTTCTGGGTCTCCCAAGACCAAAATCAAGATGTTGGTAAAGCTGCTGTCTTCTCTAGAGGTCTGGCATTAATCTACTTCCAAGCTCATTCAAATCCTTGGCAGTATTCAGTTCCATGTAGTTGCAGGACTTTCCTTGGTGGCTGTCTGCTAGGAGTCATACTTAGCTTCTAGAGGCCTCCTGTATTCTATGGCTCGTGGCCCATTCCCTCCATCTTCAAAATCTCTCATACCTCTGACCTCTCCTTCCACCTCACCTCTCCTTTCTCTTTCCTCTTCCACTATATTTCTCTGATTCTTCTGCTTTTCTCTTCTACTTACTTTAAGGTCCTGTGTCATTGCATTGGGTCCACCTGGATGACCTAGGATACATCCCTTATTCAAGATCAGCTGACTAGTTACCTTAGTTCCATCTGCAAAGTGCCTTCACCCAGTGTCTGCATTAGTGTTTGACTGAATACCCAAGAGTGGGAGTCTTGGGGAGATGTCTATGGATTTTGCTTACCATACCCTGTTAGTTTTACTTTAAAAATCTGCTTCAAAATCCATGTCAACACAGCACACACACTAGGTGTTTAGTTCTGGCTGTTTTGTGAAGTTGGCTCAACTAGGAAGAAAAACATCAGGAAGTTCTTTTCAAAAAGAATAGCCGACCTCCTTGCCCAAGAGACTAACTATTCTGTTCAGTATGGAGTTTTAAATCCATTTATCAGGGAAACTCCCTTTATTCTTCTCTTTTCCACTTTCTGCCCAATAAAATACATATTATTTTAAGGTATTTAAATATTGTAGCTCTAAGGTTTTTAATCTACGATGCTCAACTCCAGCTTTCAAATGTCAGCCAGCAGTGTCCAAACATAGGAGACTCTTGGGCAATCCGGAATTAATTCAAACAAGACAGCGTGGGCTGAGAAACTTGAGATTCAGGTTGGAATGTATTTGCCAATTGGCAACTGATCCCATTCTCATCAGCTTACTAAACCCATTTGATGTAGAAAATTAAAATTCTGGGTCTCTATTCTACAGAAATACTTGCAAATATGCAAAGACATATACACAAAATTGTTTACCACAGTCTTGTTTGTCATAACAAAAATGGCAAACAATCTAAATACCCACCAAATGTGACTAGTTAAATAAACTTTGGCAGGAGAATTCCATGGAATATTGCTATAGCTATTTGAAAAGAATGAGGTAAATTCATATGTACCTAAATGGAAAGCTTAGCAAGGCATAGTTATGTGAAAAATGCAAATCACAGAAGAATCTGTATAATATGATCTAGTTTGTATTAGAAATGAACTTTGTAAATGTACATATATTTTGCAAATGCATACAAAGGGCACATCTGCCAATGGATTAGTGTATGCTGCTTCTGGGGTAAGTGCGGAGTTGGGGGGTAGAGGGAAAGGGGCATTCAGGTTTTAAGCTGCTTACTTCAGTATAGCTTAAATCTTTTACAATGAGAAATGAGTCATGAATTAACTGTAGACTAGAAAAATTGGGTGAAATATACCAGGTTAGACTTACCACTGAGAAGTAGGGGCATGTAGGACTTCTACAAATGGGACTTGAGAAATGGTCTTATTTGAAAGTGTTTCAGAAATCAAAGCCTGCCAAAGTGCTAAAACAAATAGTCTCTGAGCATTTCAGCTGGAAATTCCATGCTTATTTTTTGTGTTTTTGTTTAAAAATTTTTCAATGTTTATTCATTTATTTTGAGAGAGAGAGAGTGTATGAGCAGGGCAAGGACAGAGAGAGAGACACAGAATCCGAAACAGGCTCCAGGCTCCGAGTTGTCAGCACAGAGCCCAATGTGGGACTTGAACCCATGAACTGTGAGATCATGAGATCATGACCTGAGCCAAAGTCAGACTCTTGGCCCACTGAGCCACCCAGGTGCTCCTGGAAATCCCATGCTTATTAATTGCTACAGTAGAGTAAAGCATAAAACAGGCTGGACAAGAGAAGATAGTTTCTAGATAACGTGGCCTTCCACAGACCTGGCACATAGTAGGAGCTCAATAAATACTTGAAGAATACAACACATGGCACTATTCGATTTGGGGAAGTATGTTACCTGCCTTTGATTAAGTCAAGCTTACTAAAACTGTAGTGGACATATATACCAGATTTAACCTAATCTCAAGAATGGATGGACAGAAGGGAAATGATTCCATTATAGAATATAGGCAAGGAAGATCTGGACTACAGGCAATCCTGATGTACTTTAAAATAAAACAAACCAAAGAACCCCTTGCAAAACCAGATTCTCACTCTATGCAGCCCCCAAGGATAAAGCTCTTACAACATGCATGCCAGAGTAGTCTGAGAAGAAAGGGCTCAGAAGAGGAGGAAGTTCGCCATAATTCCTATCCCTCCATCTGTGGAGTTCAGGGGCTGGAATAAATGATTGTTAAACTCCCTCCCAGCACCCACCTTCCTGAAACCTGTAAGTGGCTGCTCTGGTGGCCAAGTAGCTTCAAAGGAGCTGGAATCTGTTCCCTTAGCTTCAAAGGAAGAGAGCCTTGGAGTTGCATGTCAAACATCAGAGTAAACCTAAGCCTAGCCCTCACTTTCTCTGCAGATCACCAGTCAGGAGCTGAGCTGCAGGAGTCAATGTGGCCCCTTCGTTCTGAAGGGCCAGTTGGGAAGGGAGGCAGAATGTGGTGAAATGTCACGCATGCCAAGGTCTCAAGCACAAAACTCTGCATTATTTGTAGCTCTTAAAAAGTCTTTTTTTTTTTTTTTTTTTTTTTTACTTTTACTCTTTTATTCTGTTATAGCCATAACTTCACTTGGACTTTACCAATATTTAAGAAGTGACTAAGTAAATAAATACATAAAGTGAACATGAGAAACACACTGGCCCCTGGACTCCAAGCTGGGGAATTCAGGGAACCCCATTTCTGGAGATGTAAGCATACTTTTTGCTGCTCTTGGCTTGTTTCTGCCAACAACTGAACAACATTTTGTAGTGTGACTATCCTGCGAGCCATCAACTTGTTTCTAAATTGTACCAGATGCTCATGCTCTAACTCAACTTCATGTTTCCATCAAATTTTTATGTTTTGATGATGTACACCCTTGCCATTCAAAGTGTGGTCCGCACACCAGCAGCATTTACATTGCCTGGGAGTAGAGTTGCCAGATAAAATATAGGAAATTCAAATTTAACTGGGCATCCATCTTTTTTTCCCTCTCTAAATCTGGCAACCCTACCTGAAAGTCTGTTAGAAATGCAGAATCTCAGGCTCCACCCAGAACTGAGGAATCAGAATCTGCCTTTAATAAGATTCTGGGTGGTTGTAAAATCCAAGAGGAGCTAGTCTACTTGGATCCTGCAATTTTAAACTTTTACTTTTAGGTCCTGCTGCAAGTTCTGATCTCACATCTGCATCAAATGCAGATGAAAAGAGTAATCCTTCAACAAGGTTGGTTTGTGTGTCTCCCTCATTGGACAGTTTTAGAATGTATTCTATTTGCAAATATATGCATTTTTCAACCTGGGCACACAGGGCACCCCACTTTCAACCACTGATCAGCCAGAGCTGGTCCTTCGGGCTGAATCCCATCACTCCAGAGGAGACGCCAGGCTGTGTTAATTGCTTGCTGGGTGGTGGGGAGGAGGGGCGGGGTTACCATCTCCCCTTTGATCAGGAGGGAGAAGTAATGGTTTTACTTACATCCTGCTTTGTCTCTGCACAGGCTGAAAGCCTGAGGATCCATTTCAGGCTCTCTCTTTCTTCCTAGTATTCTGTTACTGCCTACATACCGCGGCCCAGGGCTTCAGGGGGGAAAACCAAACGCTCTTTGTGGTACACCCACATGACAGGCTTCAAAATGGAAACAATATTTAAGTTAAACCTGGAAGATCAAGTTTGCTCAAATCTTGCAACACAGGGAGCTTTTGAAAACTTCAGCAGCAGGTCTGTGTTTGATGGGGAGAGGCGAGCAGGGATGGAGAAATAAGGCCCTGTTAACAGACGATGAATACACGCAGAAATCAACATTTCCCTTTCTTCCTGATAAATAGTGAGGATGATAACAATGCACCTAGACAGAACCCCTAGAATTTCAAGGTGTCTTGACAGCTACTCTCTTCTTCAGCCTGTGGAATAAATTTTTTAGGGAAGGGGTGAAGGTAGTCATCATTAGCCCCACAGGACAGAGAAGATGCAACCAAGTAAACAAGTTTTAAAAGTAAAACAAAACAAAACAAAACAAAACAGACACTTTCTGACTCCTAAAATAGTTCTTTATCCTGTTCTTAGAGGTTCATTTTTGGTCTCCCCAAACTACTCAGACTTCAATAATCCCTCCTGGGAGTTCAGAGCTACAAGAAACCTTAAAAAGATTCACAGAATCCTTGTATGGGTTGAATCACATGCCTTCAAAATTTGTATGTTTAAGCCTTCCCCTCCCCCCGTAACTCAGAATGTGACTGTATTGGAAAATAGGGTCACTGCAGATAGAAGTGGTTAAGATGAGGACTTATTGGAACCCAAATCGAACATGGTTGGCATCCTTATAAAAAGGAGAATATTGGACACAGACATACCCACTCAGGGAGACAGCTCTGTAAAGATCAAGGTGGAGGCCAGGTGATGCATCTCTAAGCCAAGGAATGCCACAGATTTCCAGCAAACCAACATAAGCTGAGGGAGAGTCATGGAAGAGATTCTGTGTCACAGCCCTCAGAAGGGACCAACCCTGCTGACCCCTTGACTTCTAGCTTCCAGAACTGTGGAACAATCAATTTCTGTTGTTTAAGCCTCCCAGCTTGGGGTACTTTTTTACAGTAGCCCTGACAAACTAATATAAGTTTCCTAAGTTGGAAAGTGCCATCTTGGCACTCATGCTGATGCCATGCACTGGGCAGAGGCTTCACGTGGATCATCTCAAAGCCTCCTCACATCAAATCTGGGAGGTAGGGACAAGCACTGAGGAAGCTGAGTCTCACAGAGGCTGAGCTCCTCAATCGAGATGACACAGCTAGCACATGGCCATGTTGGATCAACACTTGGGCAGTCTGAGTCCAGATCCTTAACCACTAAACGTCACAACCTCAAGTGCAGTGGCCAGGAAAACTGATTCACATCTAATCAGCCCTTTCAGTATGCATGACAGGCACTTTTAGGAACTCCTAACACACCATGAGGTAGAAATGAACATCGCCTATGTTTTGTAGAAGAAGTGGAAACCAGGAGGTTAAATGACTGGCCCAAGGTCACATAGCTCATTGGTAGTGGAGCTGAGGTTTGAACCACGTCTGTGAACTTATCAGCAAGAGCCAAAAGAGCTCAGATTTGTGTGTTCCTTTCGACACCAACATCTTCGCCCTCTCATGTCACCACGCAGATGCCATCATCCTGTCTTTCCATGCACCACGCACACCCTGTCATGCCCTTTTTCTATATCTTAATACACGCACACATGGGCATTTTCAGAGAGTTAATTTCCCTTCCCTCCCTCCACATGCAAGCTCTGCTTCCTCCAAGTAGTGCAGAAGGTGGCTTCATGGCTGTCAAGTCTATGAAATTGCTTTAGCCTATGTTTAAACTCTGATAATGTTCTAAGTCAATTCCAAGAATTCTCCTGGGTCACCCATTTAGAGTGCATCTGGATGTACAGCAGTGGTTCTCAGCCAAGGGCAATTTTGCCCCCACTGTGGCAAAAAGGACACTCTGGAGTCCTTTTTGGTTGTCACAGCAGGAGCACAGGGATGCTCCTGGTACCTGGCAAGTAGAGACCAGGGATTCTGCTAAACATCCTACCTTGCACAGTTACACAACAAAGCAGTATCCAGCACCAAATGTTAATACTGCCGAGGGTGAGAATTCCTGCATAGAGTGTGTCCTCCAGAGACAAACTGCCCATGTACAAATTCCAGCTCCACTGCTTATTCGTTCTGCAACCTGGGGAAATTTTCTTAACTTTCTAGGGTCTGGTGTTCTTATCTTCAAAATGAGACTAATAATAATAATAATAATACCCACATTCTGGGTTTGTTTGGGGAGAGGTAGGGTGCAATGAGTTAGTACATGACAATGTGTTAAGTCAAGTACCTGGCACGCTGTAAGTACTCTGGATAGTCACCCTTATTATTTCCAAAGCTGGAATTTGGGTGTCTGACCACGGGGCTTCAGTAGCTGCTGCTCAAATGTACTATTCTATAATTTTAGCTGAGGTAGGCAGTGCTGGATTTATGAATGTGTGACTCGGGCACTTACCATATGCACAAATGAAATGGCAAGCTGCGGTATAGAAGGAAGCTCCCTTGTTGCAAAAGTAAAATCAGGCAGAATAAATTATTTAGGGCATCCTCTCTGAAACCTTCAAAAGTATTCAGAAATTCCCTTTGGAATCTTCTCAAAGGTCTCCATTTATCTATGCAACTAGCATTTACATTACTTTGACAAGACGCCAGACACTACATGGTTTAATGGATTTAATCCTCAAAACAACTTCATGAGATGGGCACTGCCTTCTCTTGTTCTTTTTAAACAAAACCACCTCTAAAGTATCAGAACCCAAGATCAATCACTGCCTCATTAAGTTTTCATTCAATATTATTGCTTTTCCTCTTACATTACGGCTATTATCTCCTGGTTGTCTCCCAACCTTCTCTGTAAGGATAGGAATTTTAGCAACATGACATAGGCTTTTGTGAGTTAGTTTGGGCACCTACCACCCTGTTTAACATACACAGTAAAGGTTCGCCCTATGTGAAAGTTTCCTACGAAACCTTTTCTAAACCAAAATGGTGTAAGGCAAAGAAGCAATTAACATTAATTTATACAGCAACTATTTTAGCCTTCCCAGACCCCCAAAATAACCTCTCTTAAGTTTTTCTGATACCTTAGGACCCATGTTGCTAACAGATGCACAAAATAAATCAAGACAAAGCACAGGTGCTCACAGATCCAAGTCAAAGCGATGGCAGCCTGATGCTGGGGAGCTGAGTGTGGTTCCCAGAGAAGGGGCTGGGTGGGCAGCTCTCACTGCAAGGGATGTGTGCTGCCTCTATACAGGCTTGCTGCAAAACAAATGCTGAATGCTATTTTTGCTTTTCCTGCAAAAGCGAAAATACTTTTTACATTTCTTTTGCTTAGTGAAAACAGGTGGCAATGTAGGTCTTTTGCAAAAGCAAAGAGGTGAAATGCAAACTTTTGAAAAGTGGGGGATATTTGTATATATTATATATATAATTATTTGATTTCCCAACCATGAGTCAGATGTCCTGCAAACTTTTGGAACTTAACTCACCTGGGAAGAGACTTCAGTATGTGGTTTAAAGAGCTGGGTCTGAAGAGCCCCTTGCTATACAGTGGCTGGTGTGGTGGTGAATGACAGGGTAATGGGGTTCCAGCCTGGGCTCTCTACCTTCTAGCTGTGTGACCTCGGGGGTTTTTGTAAAGTGGGGCAACCTAAGATCTACATGTTGGGGTGGAAGCCTAAGTAGAGTTGCATGTGGACAAAAGAGACATTCAATAATGGCTGCTCTCCACCTCTGACCAAATTCTGCCATCATCATGACTTGGATTCCATGGCTTATTTACCCCTTGCTCTACAGGATCAGTTAAACGACTATGACCCCACATTTCAATGTTATTGTATCACTGTCCTATTTCCTTTAATTCCTTTATGTGTTACCCCTTTCCGCCTCCAGCCCTGGTGTTCAAGCCATATCACACAGCCTTCTATGTCCAGCAACTGAATTGTATACGGCTATCTATTTCTACATGGAATTGGTGGCAATAGAGACCATGCAATGGGGAGCTGCCCGGTGCTAAACTGCAGAGTCCTTGAATTCTTCTCATAAGCTACCACTGACAGATAATTGAGAACATAGCTTACTTGGGTAAAATCAGGAAGAGCAGGAACCTCATTTGTGTAGTTTCTGTTATATTACACACAATAGGTACTTGATAAATATTTGTTGAACTCATTGCTGAACAGGTGAGCATTAGTTAAGTGCTACATAATGTGGTGTGTGGCGTTTTTCCTCCCAGTATCTTCTCTCATTTCTTTTCAAATAATCTGAATAATTTGTAGGCAGGAGCACGAGAGCTTAGTTGTTAATCTCATCAACAAAGAACCTTCCAAAGAGGAGACATTCCTCTGGCCTGGGTTGTTGGCATTTCAGATGTAATTACATTTTTCACCCTAAAATTTCCCAACAAGATTAAGAGTCACACACAAAGTTTCCTTAACCATCTGCTCAGAAGTGTGCACAAGGAGCTCTGCCCACTTTTCACGGGATTTCTGAAAGATGCCAGCTGCTGGCAACCATGAAACACGAAACACAAAGGACTCCTAATCTTCTGGAACATACCCTACTTGCACAATTCTTGCAAGCCTCTCTAAGAACACTCCAAAGTCTGCAAGTATGTACTTGCTTTTCTGCAGGCAAAGAAGATGCAACAATGCCTTTCTCAACAAGCTGTTTCCAGTATTTCCTTTATCTATTCTGGATCAGCCAAGATAAGACAGTGCAAATATCTAGGGAAAAAGGCAATTTTAGCATTTTCTTTTTAATTTCCCTTGCTTTATGGCCTCTTTTGGAAAGTCTCCTGACTTCCCATCATGGTGATATTTCTTGCAAAGGCTGAAAAGTTTTAATGTATCCTCTTCATGTATCTAATTCCAATTGGCTGTTCATTCTGCTAGTTTACTGGGACTGTGTATCGAAGGCTTTTGAATTTGCGGGTGCATATTTTTGTTGTTGCTGCTGAGACCATTTGCTTGACCCTAGGAAAGTTATGTCCAACCGTTCCAGCAAAGAGCTTTTGGTCTGAAGCATGAAGATCCCCAGAGACACTGGTTCTGTTTGCTCCTCCGGTATTGCGTACAGATGCACAGCAGTCAGACTGGTGCCCAGCACCCAATGTGATTCAGGATACAACCAATGAGTAAACATTTAAATCTTTATAACACAGCACATACTTGATAAATAATTACAGAAATACTGACGCTGCAACACTGTAAGGGGTGATCAGTGAAGAAGATATCAGAGGAGGTGGCAGTGGGGAAACATTACAGTTCTGGAAGAGGGGCTGGTATTTACTGAATGCTTATTATGTACCAGCACTGGGCTAGCGTTTTACATCATTGTCTCATTTGATCTTCATGAGAACTGCACAAGGGAGGAAAGTAAAACTGTAATTTCACCATTTTCCAGATGAGGACTCTGAGGCTCAGAGAGATTAAATAATGCGCCCCAGGCCACACAGCTGTTTAGGGGTAGAGCTCTGCCCCTGTTCCATGAACTGCTGTATGTGCTGGATGAACCCGGAACTCACGAAAAGGGGAAGAAAAAGAGGAGAAAGATGAGGTGAAAGAAGGTGAGACCAGAAGAAAGGGAAGAAGTGGTCAGTGAAGAAAAATCCTGAGGTGGAGAGGGGGAAAATGATGGAGCCCTTGCTGGCTGTATCACGATTCTCAGAAAAGCAGGCCCACTTTCCCTTTCTCATGAGAGGGGCTGGGTGGGAGCTTGAGGACTGGAGCGGAGATTTGAAAGGGTCTGGAAAGGCCTGAAATGAAGAAACCTATTTAATTCTCTTTACTCCACAGTTTTGCTCACACTTATTTGAACATAAAGTGTTGTTATTATAATTTTTAAAAATAGTGTCTGTTAACATCCACTACCATCAATGCTCTAAGGAAATCCTTATGGAATTACTACTACCAGGGAAGGAGCAGGTGACCAGGAGTCAACTTTCTTCCTTTGTAAAAGGGGCATAGTGCTACCTACCTGCCACCCTCATAGAGCTGATGGGGAATCTGATGAAAATCAGGACAGATGTTGGGGATTTCCTCTAAACTAGTAAGGGAGCTGTGTGAGTGAGAGGTGGGAAAAGAACTTGGAAGATGTTTCCAAGAATGGGCAGACCAGGCACAAAGCTGCCCGGCTACAGGTCTCTCCTTAGCCACTCTTGCCCTCGGTGTTTACTGGGAAAGTGACTGGCCCTGGGGGGGGAGATGGAGAGAGCCCATTTTTCCCTGGCCCTGGCCCACAGGGAGAGCCTCCTGGTTACACAAAGCTCCTGGAAAGCCTCTGTGGGTGGGAGTCCTGAGCCTCAGACCAGGTGTTCACACTCTTCCAGGAAGCATGGAAACGACTTAACAGTCTGGCCTCTGCAAAATGTTAATGAATTCATAATTTTTTAAGAAGAATAACATGGAGAAAATTCATCAGGCGCTTCTCAGCCCTGCACCCTCACACACTGTCAACCTCCTTATCTGACATACTGGATTTCACTGAGTCCTGAGCCTGTTGTATAAGAACGGACAAAGATTGCTCTTTGGCTCTAGAACACTTGCTCATTCTCCCTCTCTCCTTTCCACATTCCATGAGTGGGAAGGACAACTCTTTTCTGTCGCCAATCATAGTGAAGGACCTGTGAGGCTGAATTCAGATCAGCTGGTGGAGATGCGGTTACTAAAGCAAGCTGTAACCTCTCAGACCAAAACAGGCACGCTCCATTTCCTAGTGTGTCTTTATCTTTGGACAAAGGAGAGCAAAGGATTTCCTCTAACGTGACTTCATCGTGCTCCCAAGCTATTGCCCAGGCACCAGCAGATACAAGTCCAGAAAGTTAATTAAAGCATAAAGTAACCCACAACAGCAGCAAAAAGACCAACATGCAGAGCCTGGGCACAACCCAGTACCATGAGGCAGTGGGGAGACTCTCTTTTTCATCAGGGAGGGGTTTTGATTTTCTTTGTTGTTGAGGGATTTGTGTAGAAACTACTCTCAAATAATGCAGTTACATCAGAGATGAAGGTGTGCTGAAAGAAGAATGGATGCTGGAGGATCAGCAAGGCCACATGCTGACTCAGGGTGGCCACAGGCATCCGGGCTCCTGGGCTGACACCTTAGTGCTGAACAATGAAGCCTCACACACTGCCAAGAACAAATGCACCGGACAGCATTCATTACTCTCACACCCTCCCCAGAGCTGCTGTGTGCCTTCCCCTCCCCGCAGGGGCTGTCCCAACTGCCTGGTGGAGAGAAGAAATCAAACTTGTAGACAGATGTCAATTTGTCAATATGGAAAGATGGTCATGTGACACTGAGTAAATAACAACAGTAGTCTTAGCTACCTTTAAAGGCCCAAGGCAGGGGCGCTTGGGTGGCTCAGTCGGTTGAGCGGCCGACTTCGGCTCAGGTCATGATCTCACAGTCTGTGAGTTCAAGCCCCGCGTCAGGCTCCGTGCTGACAGAGCCTGGAGCCTGTTTCAGAATCTGTGTCTCCCTCTCTCTGACCCTCCCCCATTCATGCTCTGTCTCTCTCTGTCTCAAAAATAAATAAACGTTAAGAAAATTAAAAAAATAAATAAATAAAGGCCCAAGGCAGCACCTAAAAGTGATGGAACAAGTACTCAAACTGGTCTGTGTGACTCTAAAACCAAGGTACTTACCAACAACTTAGGACCAAAGGCTATGCAAAATTGGGAGTTATCCCCATCAAGTATAGGCTTACATGATCATATCTGTAAAGGAAAAGGTACCTACAAATGGTACTTTCTCTGAATGAGGACTTTTAAGAACTTCTTTTTTCCTGATTCTTCATTAAACTTTCTGAGTTTTCTATTATAAACATAAAAACTAAAAATGAGGAAAATGGCTTTAAGAAGCTCAGGTTTTCTGGTAAAAGTGATATTTGTGATTTTTTTATTTCAGAGCCTCATTCTATGTTTCCCTCTGAAGGATGAAAGTACAATGTATTTAGCCATTTGGGCATTTGCCTTTTTATTCTGGGTCTAGCAGGTTTCTCTGAGAAATGATCTTCTTTCAAACTGATTATAACAACCCCTCTTGTACATCTTTCTGAGAGCTCTGTTTGCCCCATTCTGCATATACAGTGACTAAGGAACTAAGGAAATGCTTGGAGACAGGCAGAATCCTGACTACCAATTCAGACATGACCAGAGGGACCTGACTTGTTTGGGCACACAGTGGCCAGGCTGACCCCCAGGCTGTGGAAAGCTCATGAAGGCTGAAAGAAATGGCAGAGCTCCTCCTTCTGCAGATTCAGCATCTCAGTGATTTTTGTCACCATGGGAACAGCCCTGTGAGCTAGCTGGCAAGTGTGGCCTGGTGTTTGAGAGTATTGGATCTGTATGGGACAGATAGGGGCAGCTTAAATCAGGGCCGGGCAAGATGGAAGTTCTCAGTTGTTGTATGCTGTGATTCTGAGCATTTACATTACATTTGCTAGAAAATAAGGCTAGAGGGAATGGACATTACCATCACAAAGTGTCTGATGGACACATTCATGGGGAAGGTGCCTTTTGGCCACCCAGGTAAAATGGGTTTCATGAGATCATCTGGTAAGCAAGTGGGTCAACATTTCTCCTGCAGGCAGCATGCTACTCTGGGGAAGGTATATAGGGAAAAGGCCTGAGGACAGAGTTAAGTCCCTCCTGGGTGTGGCCAACAGCCTCCAGCCAATGGATGGCACAATGGCCAGCTGGAAGGAATATAGACACTCTGGTTCATATATCTAATGGTGGTCATAAATAAGCACCCTTGGTTTGGGTGTTATCATCTCAGTTTTCCATTTTGTTGGGGCTATGGATATGGCTGAAAAGGGATGGGGCTTGGGTCCCTCACCCTGAACTACCAAGAAAATTCTGGTCCAGCTTGTTAACATTGCCTACCAACTGGATGGCTCCCCAAAGTAGGCCTCTGAGAAGTGTCTACTCTGGGTCCCCAAGTCTAGGAATGAGATGTATCAGTCTTCTCAAGTCCACATTTAATATTCCAAGAGAAATCCCTTATGCTTTGTCTGAAAATGCCATTCTGGCCATGTGTTTGAATGCTGACTCTTACTGGGAATTCTGGATCTACATCCAACATTAAATGGGGCCTTGACCTCATTTAGTTATTGTATTCTTGAAAAACTTCTTCCATATTCTTGGTAACATAGATGCTTCTCTGGAAAAGAGTGTATACAACATTATGATGTCCCAAGTGTAAGACACAACTTATGGGCAGGGTTGTCACAAACAGTGATGTATGTTTCTCTGGCACCTGCTGATTTCTGGACAGTGCTAACTGCCATTGGCACTTCTCTCCCTGCTCTCACCCATGGCTAGATTTCCTGATGTCCACTCAGTTTATTATTTTTCTTTTATCCTTCAGTTTTCCATAGTCCTCCCACCCATCGATATCTGTGTTTCAGATTAATTTTCACCAGATGTGAGCGTCTGGACTCTCCAAGATTTGTTACTTTCCCTCCATGTTCCTAACCTTCTTTGGGCCATTTGTGTGATTTCTCTGACCTCGCTAGTGTTTCCAACACCTCCCAAATTAGTGTCATCTGCAACTTTCCCTCACATGCTCTTCTCTCCCTTTTACAGATCATTAATAAAGAGGTTAAACAAGAGCAGACCAGCACTGTACTCTAGAGCAAATGACAAAGGGGTGGGAGAGGCTGGAGCACTCCCTGTGCGCCAGCCCTGGCACAGGAAGGATGTAGTGTAATGCAACAACACTGCACCAGACACCTCTTGCTTCTGGCCCACAGTCATTTATCACCACTGTTTGTTTATGATTTCTCAGCCAGATTTCAGGTCCTGAGAGTGTGGTCATATCCAAGCCAACATGCATTGCTTTGCCAGGTAACCTCACAAGTTCCAGAAAAACCCACAAGAACTTATTTACTGCTCTCGATTCTACTTAAAAGCTTCTACCCCAGCCCCCAAGTCCATCATGCTTGAGAGCAGAAAGAGGTGGACTGAGACATAATTACCCTCTTTTTTCTCTTCCAAGTCATCAGCTCATAGTCGTTTGTCAAATATTTGTTGACTTTTCATGTTATACACTCGACTTTTCTTTGAGCTGAGGAAGAAACCTTCCTCTAGAAATATGAACTAATCTAGAGTCTCCAGCAATCAAAACTTCCTTTGCTTATACCTGGGTGTCATTAAAATCAAAGGTAATGTAAGAGTATTTTTTAGGGTAAACATGCTTTAAGACCTGCTAGAAAATGTGCAGCTGGCTTGTATAGCTATGATCACAGGAATAGATTTCCCCTTTTGGTTTTCCTTTATTCTGTGTTTTCTTTTATCCCCCAAATCCACCCATCCCACAGTACCAACTACTTTCTTCAGTCAGCTTACAGAGTCTGCTCTTCCAAGCCTATTAGTAATAATAATAGTGATATTCTGATGAGGATTGTGCTCTCACCGTGCACCAGACATGGTCAGGTGTCTTACTTGCCTCATGTCAGGTAATACTAACCACAACCTATGAGGTGTGCACAAACTTCCCCAAATGAGGAAATGGAGGGACAGAGAGAGAAGGACACTTATCCAAGACTGCTCAGCCAAAGAGTGCTGGAAGAAGGACCCAAACCCAGTACCATCTAAATTCAGAGACCCCATTATGAGCCACCCCAACACATTGCGACCCAATCTCTCATAGATGAGTGGTTCTCCTTTCCTGGGTTACTGACCCCATGAGTATCTGTGGAGGATCACAGATGCTCTCCTTGGAAGATGTGCACATACCCAAAACCAAGTCCGTTAGCCATGTCAAGGGACTTGCAGATCCTTGGGGATTCATAAATATCAGCTTAAGAATCTGTATACTGATCTAAATTCCTCCAGGGTAGGCACTGTATTTTGTTCACTGCCTCAACACCAGTACTGAGATGAAGAAGTATTTTTTTTATTGAATTATTGATTGCAAGAACTTTGGGCAAAACGTAGAAGCTGTAGCTCTGAACAGCAGCTTTACAAGATATCTTCCAGACTAGCAGAGGAGGAGGGGGAGGATGAAGAGGAGAAAGATGAGGTGAAGGGGAGGAGAGGGAGAAGGAGAAGGAGAAGCAGAAAAAGAAAGTGGGGGAAGAGATAAGGCAAAAACATCACACTTTGCCCAGGAACGAATTCTGCACTGAAAGTAAGCAGAGACTTTATCATGGTCTTTCTGAAACATCTCAAAACTACTTCTGGTTACATCTTATCTGAACTCCTGAAAACAAGTTATAGAAAGTTTCTTCTACTAGAAATAATACACTCAGAATGTTAAGATGGGAAACCTGTCCTCATGAGCAGGCAAAATCTCACAAATGTGCCTCAGCTAACAGAATTCTTGATGCCTGAGGATCTCAGGGGGGACTACAATCACCAGTGGCATTTCCTCCTATCTGTAGGTTCTTTTCATCCTTCTGCAACTTCAGGAGCTTGATTTAATGTAGACCACTATGCCTCAAATGTCTCCCTATTATATGACTGCTGAGTTTTCTTTGCAATCTTTGATATTCAAGTTCTTTTCGTTGAGAGTCAGAGGAGCTACAAACTCTTGAGGGTGGACTTCAGCTATTCTTTAAACTTGACAGTCTGCGCGTCACTGCAATGGGAGGCCAAAGATCCCCATGCTGATATGTAGGCAAATAGAAAAGAGGGAGGTCAAAAGTCTGCTTTTCCTCTGGCCTATCTGACTGGATGCCTAGGGAAAACAGAACAGAACAGGACTCCTACTCAGCCCCCCAACCTTCAACAATGGCCTGCCCCAGCTTTGACGCCCAAGGTAGAAATTTGGAGGTGTTCTCAATTTAGTTTTTTGTCTTACCTGTCCATCAAAGTCCTGCTGGCTTCCCTTCCTAGTCTCATCTCCAATTTATCCACTTGTCCCTGCTGGGTATCATCTCTTCCACTGCTCCCCTGGGTCAGAACCATCAAGTTCTCTCAAAAATGATGGAAGAACCCCTACTTCTGCTCTTCCTGCCATGATAGTTCATCCTCTACACCACAGTCAGGCTTGTTCTACAGCATAAATTGAATCATGCCATGTTCCTGCTTAAGATCCTCTAATTTTCTTCTCATGTTTTCATTTTTCTTAGGCTAAAACCCAAACTCTCTACATTGGCCTAAAAAGGGTTTACCTTATCTGGCCCCTTCCCACTTCTTCATATTCATCTCATTGTCTTAATTTTCTATCCTGGGTTACGGTCTTCAAGCTCCTTCAGCCCATAAAACCCTTTCTCACCCTCTGCCATTTGCATGCCTGCCTAGGACCACCTCCCAAACACACATCTTGGCACGGATGCCGCTGACTCTCCTCCTTTCAAGGCTTTGCATAAAACTCACTTCCTTGAAGAGATGCTTGCTGAAATCCTTTCTGAAGTAGATTAACCAAGTAGCTTCCTCTTGTTAATTTCAATATCTTCTTGGTTTCCATCAAAGCAACAATCAAATGTATAAAGTTTCCAGTCACATGTAATTCTTTGTGGTCTGTTTCCCTCAACTATATTGAAAGATCCACGGGGTAGCAGACATATTTACCTTACTTATCATTGTTTTCTTAGCATATAACTAAGAATTTAACCATTTGATGAAAGAATGGATGACTATATGAAAATGACTGAATGGATAAATAAATGAAATAAAATGGCACAAGGAGGAGATGCATCTGATATCCAGCTGTAGGAGACAGAGGTTGGTATCCGTGTACAAGAGGTATAAGGAAACCTCTACTTTGCAGAGAAAATGGAACATCAGTTATGAAAACTGAAAACCCAAGGCTCTTTCCACGACTTCTTTTCCAGCTACTGGATTTCTCTTGCCCCAGTACAAGCACAAACCTAGTGTTTAGACCTTTTGTACCAAGAGAAAACAAGAAGGATATAAACTTTCCAGCCATAATAAAATATCTCCTTCCTCATTCTTCCTCATAGGAGCCATGACAGGGAGTTCCACTGGCCTCTGAGCACTGTTTCTATGTGTAAAAAAACCCCGTCCTTGTGTCTAAGTGCTCTATGATTCACACTTTCACTCTGTATTCATACTTGCACCGTAACAGTGTCCATCTGCTGGTGGCACAGAACTACACTTCTTCATTTTGAACAGGATGCACCTACCAGCATCATGGCCCTTTGCCAAAACTTGTTAATGCCCACATCTGTATTTTTATGAATCAGGTCCTAAAAATTTACATATGTTTCCAATCTAAAAAGACTTCTTCCTTTCTCAGTGGTCTAAGAAATAAATGTGATCTTGTGTTCTATGTCTGCTCAATTATGAGAGTTCATAGTAAAAGCTCAAACATTCAAATGTCAAGGCAGGTGTGGCACTAGATCTCATAAGGTGCCTAGATTTGGTCCCTTGTTGCCCCACCTCATTGAATGTTCATGAAACAAAGGGCCTCTTGGAGGTCCAAGGAAAGTACTTCCATTCAGTAGAAATGAAGAGTTATTTGCTGACATAAATGATTGCCACATCAAGTGGATTTTCCTGAAGGAAAGTAATGAAGAATTAAGCAGCTGCTTTTTCTGTCTTGCAAAGCAAGACAGAAAATGCAGTAAGGGCTTCAGGAGCACATTTTCACAATCAAAAGTACGGGGCGAGAGGACAATGATTGAACACACATTACAGGGATGCCCATGAGGGCAACAACTTGCTGGAAATGTGACCTGTGGAGTCTCTGCAAGAAAACCACAAAATAAGGCAAGCCAAAGGTAAATTTTAGGCATAAGAAAAGTAGGAGTGGGGAGGAGCCAGCAGGGAGGGTAGAGAGAAGTTGGAGGCAGAATATAGGAATATATTTTGGATCCAAGCTGCACCAATTACATAATTTGTACAACCCAGTGCAAAATAAAAAATGATTAAGAACGACAGTGACAGCAGAGCGTTAAAGCAAGAGTGGAGTCCTAAGGTTGGGGTTCTGTGGACTATATAGGTCACATGCTGATAAGGCTGGGCTGGAGGATGAGGTTTATAGAGGGAAAGCCTGACTCTAGGGGCTGTCGAAACCCTTTAGAAAAGAAACTTTCTCCAGTTCACTTTGCTCTCAGAAAACACCACCCTTGAATGATCACAGTGAGACAAATAAATCATGCCTGGGCTAGTGTCTGGAAGTGGCAAAAAAAGGAGGAGCTGTCAGGGCTGTTATGTTAATTCCAATTCGTTGTAATATTTGGAGCGACTTTTCCCAAATTATGATTCATTTCAGCACCAAACACCAGATTCAAGTCAGAGACTTCTGATGCTATTCTGAGCATATTACTGATGGCTAGTAAAATAACTTCTTGTAATATTTCTTTTATAAGGGCCATAAATCAAAATATTCAAAACAGTTAATTTTTAATGTGCC
Source organism: Neofelis nebulosa (assembly GCF_028018385.1). Taxonomy (NCBI): domain Eukaryota; kingdom Metazoa; phylum Chordata; class Mammalia; order Carnivora; family Felidae; genus Neofelis; species Neofelis nebulosa. The sequence continues at coordinate 146,214,584 of NC_080785.1, read as the reverse complement.
ACTATTATCCATCTTTAGTTATAAATTTAATGTCTCCTTAGGCCCCACAGATTGTAATATGACTCAAAACATGCAACGGCTGTTCGAAAATGGAAGGCTCCCCCAGTATCTCATTATTTAAATCCTTAAGATATGGTTTTAAAAGCCTGAGGATATCTGAGCAAACTTGTTTAAAGGAGTCATAAAGAAAGATAAGTAGTTTTCCTCAGAAGTCTATAAAATTTATTATAACATATTAAAGTAGGATTATATATTGACTAATTTTCAGAAGACATTTGTTTTCTGGGGTACATGGTGCTTGGGAAATTCATGAAAGAATAAAGGGGGTAGGGGCTTAACACTGTTGTCTCCATTTGCCTTGAGCAAAGCAAGGTTTTCTATGAGCCTTGGCCCCAGTTCCACCCTGAGGATGACAACTTGGGTCCTATCTTAGGGGATGGCAGGGTGGATGTCATGAATCTTGTGAAAGAGCAATAAAATCTTTACTATTCAGGAGGAGACATAAATAGAGCCCAGCACCCCAGCACTTATGATGGTAGAAGAAAGAGCTTCATGGAAGAGCCCCAAGTAGGACTTACTCTTTCTTCTCAAGGCCACCCCAAACTCATAGAACCTTCCTTTGCCTACCTGTTCCATGCACGCTGTGGGCAGGTTTCACACGTTTGCTTTTTAACCTTGTAAAACCTTTATTCCTTATTTAATGTTATTGTAGGTCAGTTGACACATGCATTAACTTTTCTGCACAAGTAAATGTGATGTTTCCCTTAAAGTTTTTCCTACATAGGGAGAGAGTCTTTCAGATAGGACCTTAGGAATTTTTCTGGTTTCCCCACCTCTTCACACTGACAAGCTTCCCTCTGGAAACACTCTGTATCTGGAAGAGTTAATTCCAGTGCTGTTTTCCCCTTTACCCAGGAAAGCAGGAAGAAGAGAGATAGACAGTCTGATGTGACCAAGAAACAGATTCTACTGGCAGCAAATGGATCCAGGAGGTGTTACATCTTTACTATGCAGAAAGATGTTGTATTTGAAAATCTGCCACCGTGTATTCCCACACAGCACCAGAGAAAGCCATATGAATCACCGGTGGGACCTGCAACAGGTTTAACTAAGCAGTGAAACACACCAACAAAACTGTCACTTATGGGCAAAACATACCAGTTATTGTTTTAAAATTCGCCCGAAGCACCGCTACCATGTAATATGAAGGCAAGACTTGGGAAAGGGCATATCTGCTAAGTTATCCCCCAGAATTGCCTCTCTAATCACAGACATTTGTGACATTTCACATTTGTCCCAGAAAAAGAACCACGTATTGAGTTCTTTTTGACCATACAAAATCACCATGGCACACAATTGACCACATTCCTTGTTCTGAACAAAATGTCATATACAGTATCATCAGTTCAACAGCATATTCTATGGAACCATAGGTATTCAACTCTGGGGAGTTAATGACTTGTTAAACAACCTGCAGTATCCTGCAGAGGTGTGATTCATGGCAGCAAGGCTCTAGGATTCAATGTTCCATTTATAACCATGTGGCAATTACATGTGCCACTGTTCAATTATAATGCAGATAATACAGAAATAAAAGGTAGGTTGTTAATGGCTAAAAATCATCCTTTAAAAGAGCAGACCCTCTAAAAAAATGCAATGTGAAAAATTTATAATTTACAAGTTCCATAGAAGCACAATTGTAAAAAAAAAAAAAAAAAAAAAAAAAAAAAGCAACAGGTATAAGGCCACTAACCTGCCAATACTGAGATTTCTATTCTAATTCATTTAAAGAGATACAGTTACCCATTCACCATCACTATGCCTTGATCCTTGTGTTTTCTTCAAAACTGCCATAGAAGAGATAGTACAATCCATCAAATGGGCTTCTTAGAGATGACAGTTTCAGCTCCATGAAGGTATACAGTTTTATTTTCCTTGCCAAACATGTGACAGAACCAGGACATGAGAGTCACAACACCACACTGGTATATCTGGTAAAAGCAAGCAGTTGGCTGAAAACCGCTACTAGAGAATAGTGACAATTTCTGAGTCCACAATCATGCCTTGAAAAGTGTGTATAAATCCTAGCAAGGGCATAGTTTATGTCTTAAATAACACAGAAACATTTGAATCGTGCTCAACCCGGCCCCAACACGGCAGAGCAATAATGTGGTTGTGGGGAGGGGTAGTAGGAAGGAGGGGTCTCTTGGGGGTGGTCACAGAACACAGAAGCAGGGCACAGTCACAAACATCAGCGAACACAATTGAACACACATACAATACAACACCAGAATGCAATTTTTAAAAGAAAAATGATATAAAAGATGGTTTCTCACCCCTCAAAACAAAACTGGAACTTTGGTTTACAGGCCCGGCTATGCCCATATGCCCTCCTCGTCATCCTGTGGCCGGCCCGGGTAGGGAGGTGCACGGAGAGGAGGGGAGCACCGGAATGAAAGAAGAGAAGGTTAGTTACACCGTGATGCACTGGAAAGGCACACTGATCTTCACTTTGTTTTTTAATCTTAAAGAGTGAGGAAAAAAAAATCTATAGTAACTTAAGTTCCACATCACTGACTTGTCAAATACATAACTCAGTTTTGTATCTATGGCAACCCCCACACAAAACATTCCACCCACCCAGCTCTGACTCTGTGTCAAGATTGGATTAGAAGATTAAAATTAGTCTACATTAGCAGATGATTATATTTTTGGAAAGCATGCAATCTGAATTGCATATGCCTAAGGAGTAGATTAAACCTTTTAAGTAAGCAGAGAAGTAATTATAGTAATCAAATACCCTTAATTTCTCTTAAGCTTAGAGTATCAATAAAGGCTGAAGAAGAATTAAAAAAAAAAAACAAAAAAACTCCATCTCCTTGGGTGGAACAAACTTTTGTAGCATGCAATAATTCACGTTGGTTATTTCACAAAGGCTCAAACATGCTGTGATCTTCTTGATTTGTCAGGTTCTGTTTGCTCTCAGCATAAAAGAGGATGTACACGCCATGGAATGATTATACATTTGCATGGAATGATTATACATTTGCAATCAAATAAGTTTCAAAGAGAAGAGAGTAAACTTTCAATTCAGTAGAATGCTTGTAGAAAGAGAGTTTTGTTTAACTTAAGAATTGTGCTCAACTATGGATAAACTGAAACTTATTTGGTCTGAATTCTTGTTGTTGAAAATGTTTCCAGAATGGCTCTGGCCACTTTCCTCACTTAGTGAAGTGGCCAATAGGCAGAAAAATTGAATCTTTGGAGACAGAAGTAAATCTACCATTCTAAGGTCATGTTTTGAACAAGAATTCTCACTTTTTACTGCAGGACTGAAACAAAGTGTGGAAGACTGAGTGGTTCATATCTTGGTCTCACACATAATTTGGGAGCTGTGTCCTTTAATAAATCCCCAATGAAATCAGGTTTTGCCATGATTTGCTTCTTTGTTTTGAAAACTAGGAACAGGAAAAAAAATAACTTGGATCATTTTCTCACCATTTGGACTCTTATTGCATAAGTTGTTGTAATATTTGTTTGAATCATATAAAAATGCCAATATTTCACCATTTTTGACCTAGAAAAACAGCAATATAGTTCAGTCTAATCTTGCCAACAGGCTAAGGTGATTTTCATCAACTCAAACATTCAGATCTGTGGCCTTTGAAGTGAGTTTTCATATAATTTGTTTTCTTTGTATTTCCATGTATTTTATTTTATGCATTTAAAAATATTCTGAGAAGAGAGCCAGGGTTTACCAGATTCCCAAGGGGATCTATGTCCCATAAAGGGTTAACAATCCCTGACTGATTTGAGTCTATCAAGTGATTTGCACAGAGTCTGAATTGGACAACTCAGTGTGAACTTGCACTGACAGGTTAGATAGGGATATTCTGGCAAAAAAAAATAAGGTACAACTGATCATTTTAGCTGGGTCTTCTCTTGTAAAATTTATCTGTGCTTATTAATCACTACACAATCTAGCAATTGCTCCTGGCAATAAACTTCTCTTTTCCCTACATAACTTGAGAAATACTATTTTTATATTCATTAAACTTCCTCCCGGGTTCCTGTAGAAAAGCAAAGTTGATGTCCCTTTTTATGCTAATGAAGAAGGAAAGTCAAGTCAAGGGACCCCCAGGCATCCACAAATGGGTTTCAAGGGGTCTAGCCACTCCTTGAAATTCAAAGAAGAATGTTGTGGGTATGTGTGTAAGTATATTTCTCTGGATGGAAGCCCTAGCATTCATTATAACATTTTTGAGCCCCAAAGTCACTGCCATAGGGAAACTCTAGGCACAGAGCGATGCTATGATTTGTCAGTCACAAAACAAAATAGGAGGTTTCCCTAAAATGCAGCCCACAGCCCCTGTTGACCGCTTAGTCTAAATGACTGTAAAATCACTTTCCTTGAAGGGAAGTTTATTTCATTTTGCATTTAAAACCCCAAACATGTATACATTTAGTTTGTTTCAAATCCATTCATGGAGGGTTTTACATTTTAAAGAAGAAAGAAAAAAGGAAAGCCACTGCCACCAAAATCTACCACTATTTTCTTAACAGTGAAATGTGGTCTAATGCAAATCACTTTTAGCAAATTAAATATATTAAAAAGTGGTAATTAATTATGATTGAAACAGACAGGAGTTGTAGGTTGAAAATATACACTGCCAATATCACTACTGTGCCTCGTCCACCATAGGAATAAAAAGGAGCTCCCAGATGTCCAGGGTTATTAAAAACCAGATGTTGAGATCGACGTCTTATATGCTGGTGAATAAAGTAAAGAAATATGACAGTCCAATATAAACTTTGCTAACATTTAACATGGCAGAAATGTGGATAAATTCCTTTAGTGAACTCAGAATATTATGCATTTTTTTCAGGTTTTTTTGTTTTTAAAGTTGAAAGTTTTTAACTGAAAATAGAAGGGGAGGTGGTGGCCATTTCTGGTCTCTCTAATCTTCAAAGCTTAAACATGAATTGACCCTAATCACCAAGTGATCTGGGTCAGAGTGAGTGTCCGCTTGGGGAATAAAAAACAAAAATGCAGGAGCTAATCAGAGGGGGAGCTCCAAGTACTTCCAAACGTTCACAGCTGTCTGACTCCTGCACTGCCTACATCTTTGTATGCAAATATTAATTTGTTCAGCAACCTTACTGCACAGAAATGTAAATTTGGGAGCCAAAAAATAAGAAACAGATAAACGTCACTTGAACCCTAACTTCATGCCAAGTTGTTTAGAAATTCTTGGGACTTTCAAAATGCATCTATCAGGTCTGGGAGAGTCTGTTTCCTTGTTTCTCTGTTTCCAAATCTACTTTGCATTGGCTTTTCTGGATGTCGCTGGTGTTTGCTCCCTCGCATGTCCTTCTTGAGTGATTGCTATGCCAGGAGCTGCCAAAATATCTGGATTGGGAAGAAAGCCTCTATTCCATCAGTCCTCTGTGTACTTTTTTCCACAGCATCTGGGGATGGGAATATCCAAGGTGGGCTACAGACCAGAGCACAGTGACCATAAAACACAGCAAATTTGGAAGAGCTGGGAGGCTTAGCTATCAAATAACCTTAGGATGAATCTATAGCTCCAGAGATTATATGGGGTCTCGATGGAAATCCTGCAGTACCAGATGCTGGGCCCTAATGGGAAAACAAAATTCCTCACTGGATGGGCCGCTCACAGGGCTATGTTGATGACAACATCTAAGGACAAAGGAACGAGCCATCATTGACAAGACAGGTGACTTCCTTTTGCTGGGGGGGAGGCATTTGTTAGCCCCAGCAAAGAAGCTCTGGGAAGGAACTCTATAATATGACATGATAAATGGCCCAGTGTAAACTTTTAGTTGGTCTCTATTTTCAAGTATTGGCTACAACCAGCAAGCAAGCCCTAGCTTATCACTGAATAGTTTTTCAAAAACACCTGCAATTAGAATTAACAGTTAGCTTTTTTTCTTGAAATTGGAGGACTAGGTCCCTAAAGGGGACCTTACTGTCACACCTGTCCTAACTGAAAATGAGAGCAAAATTATGGAAGCATCACTTTCAAATCAGCCCACTGCCTCTGTGAGAATTCAGCTAGCTGTCTCTGCCAGAAAGTTCACCTTGGCTCTCTTGAGGGAAGGGATGCAAAGAGATTGTCCTGATTCTAACAGGGTCTGGTGTATACAGTCACCAGACCTATCCCTACCCTACTTCAGTACATGCCTTCTCTGAACTTTCTGGAAACATCAAGCCCAAAGATTCTGCAAACTTTGGCTGCACAAGTCCTGGAAGCAGGACTAGAGTATGGGATTTATGATGTGCCCTGTGTCTGGGTTCAACCAAAGCAACTCTTCTTGGCATTTCCAACTACAGGCTTGGCCAGAGCCAGGGAAGACAAACACATGTGTAAAGGAAACCTATGGGTATGAATCTGGAAAACAGGGACACCTAGCCTTGTCAGAGCACTAGTAAGTTTATTCTCAGGGTCAAGTCCATATCTTCTCTCTGGAGACCTTCCATCCATGCCTCTCACCTTCCCTGCCTATGGATGGATGTCTCTATTCAGGTGATGGGGTCAGGAATGCCTGTAAACTCTTACATGATCTGTATTTGTTATAGCCTGTATCTGTTACATTTGCAGACCCCAAAGAAGAAGAGAGTCCTATCTAGGTTCAGATACCTTCTTTGTGCCCTGTTGCAATATAAATGTTAGCTTATTTCCGACCTGGACTAGAAATGAGCCCGCAGGTATTAGCACCTGTTCAAGGTTTGAGCAAGGCCGTTTTCTGTGTTTCTTCACTGAGTCTCCCCACAGCCCCATGACACAGGCTTGGGGAGGCTTCATGCAGATATGGAAAGGAAGTCTTAGGAAAAAAGATCAGGTAGCTCACCACAGGACACCTGGCTAGGAGCTGTGGAGCCAGGGTCAAATTCCAGTCTGCCTGACCACAAAGGTATACCCTTCTGACATGTGAACTCTGAAGCCACAGAAAGAAGAGCTCATGTTGACCCCAAAGCCATTTGTTGGTTCTGCTTTTCTCAGCTCTGAAGTACTTTGGACTTTGTACTGCCCTCTTTGCGAGCTATTGAAGGCCCTGGTTGGAGTGGGATGGCACAACTTAGATATGGTCTCTCTGGTTCTTCAAAGAAAGAGAACCTCACATGCACACAGTATCTGTCCCTTAAATGGGCTTATATCAGCAGCACCCCAACAAATTTCAAGGTCCCTAAGGGGAAAAGGAGAGCTTTCACTCACTTCACATGGCCTCACAATGTCTCAGATGTGGGAATTTGACAAATTATTTCCAAATGAGTAAGTATATAGGATCAGTTTCTTTCTTTTCTGAATGACTCAACTCCTCTGAGACAGAAGGCTGCCTAGATTCCAGAGTTTCTTAGAGTTGCCAAGATTGTGTTTACTTGTTTCTCCCAAGAATGGCTCTTTCCTCCTTTGCACTACACCAGCCACTTTCCTGGTTTATTCTTCCAAACCCAGTTGTGAAAGCTGACTGTCACTGGCTGAGCGGGAACTTGACAGGAGAGGTTAGTACTTTAAAAGACACACCAGGGTATTCCTCAAGGGAGAGGCAGAGACTAGAAGCCTGTGCTGTTTGGGGTGGTTCTTCTCAGCAACTTCAACTCACAGGGATACCCTGAGGAGGGCAACTATCTGAGTCCTTTGCTAAGCCATCAAAAAACATTACAGAATTTGGCGAGGGGCAGTGGTTGGCTTTCTCCTTCACTTCTAATGAAGTATCTTCAGGCATTTTTTTGATTTGGCGGGGGGGAGGGGGGGGAGGCTTCATCGTGGGGCAACCTGAAGAAACTAGTTTTCTATTTCCTTCAAGCAAAAGTAATTCTGACAAACCAGTCTTTTGTACATGGCACCAGATCTCTCAGCTGAAAGATGCAAGATACCCAGCTGTAGATGGAAATACTGGAAGGCTCTACGTTGGCCAACAATATTGTTTCAGAGCCCAAAGTCAACATCTGTTAAAAACTGAGCCACTGCCAGATAGTCATAAAAAAGGGGTGAGGGTGGAGACAGGCTTTATATTTGCTCCCTCATCCATCAGTCATTAACACTTGGCTTTGTTAAATACAGTGAAAACTGTGTTTTTAACACGATTCTGGTTCTGCTATTTTCTGGCTAGTGGGCAACCAAATCCCCTAGTTTCTTGACTCGTCATTTCTTCAGCTGCCTCAAAAAGAAAATGGGATCATATCCTGACCCTGACACTTCACAGGGTGCCGACTGAATTAAATTGGAGAATGTAAATTAAACCACTTTGTAGATGTTACAAATATATACGAGTATAACTAGGCACACCATCCCTGTTGTTAGCATCTGATAAGTTCACTGCTGTTGCAACAAATTATTTGACATTGCACTAAGGCCAAAGGCCAAAGGGTAGGTGTGAAAAGGACCTGATAGTGTATAAAACCATCCGTACACATTTTAGCATCTCAGGGGGTGTTCACAGCTGGAGGCTAATCAGATCATTCATTCATATAGGGATGCTGAAACAATTTTTAAAGTGCTATTGTTGTATAAGTAAGGTAGTTTTCAGAATGTGTGCGTGTGCCCTATAAGTTTAAAAGATGTTTCCAATTCTCCTTCCTCTGCTGTTCCCTTATCTTCAGGGTGCTGGAAGTGCCTGGTGTGTGTAAGTCAAACGTGACCCTTATGACATCATTCAAGAAAAAAAGAGAAGCAATGGTGTTTAGCAACAGAAAATGGATTTCCCGGCTTCCAGACATTTCAAGGTTGGCCACCTCCTTTCAATGGGGGAGCCTAAGGGCTGCCTCTTAGACAAATGTGACTGGATTAAAGCAGCAAGTTGAAAAGGAATCAACCCTCCAATGTTGCCAAGATGAGTTACATCTACAAGCTGGGGAGTGCAGGCTGTGTCTGAAAACCCCTGTTGACTCAAAGGATACTGCAACAAATCTTTTAATGAAACCCTAATACTGCAAACAAGATTTAAAACTAAGAGGAATCAGTAAAAGGGGGGATGAAAACTTTACCCCAAATAGAGTAAGACTGAAATCTTCCACAGGCTCAAATCTTCTGTAAGGAAAAATCCTTTTCTAACAGGAGGATCGTGCCGCATTAAGCAGCTCTGCCTTTTTCCCAGGCGTGAAGACACTGCCTGGCAAGGTTTACCAAATTGTGCCCTCATGTGCTTACATGTCAGGAATTAACATCACACCCAGATTAAAGAGCATTGGTGACAACCTGCTCATCTGCAAAGCTAGCTTCCCAGGGGCTGTCACCCTGCCTCCCTTGCTCTCCTGTGGCTTGTGATGGTTGGGTGAGCTCACAACTGCTGGAAGAGGAAGGAGCCGTTAAATGCTCTCCCAGCAATGGTGCAGAGGTTTGTCCTCATGTCCCTTTTTACCTGTGGCCTCACAGAGACCCTGGCAGGGTCATTCTAGAGCTTCTGCTCTTAAAAACAAGCAAACACATAAAGCCGCCACCTTTATGTCCCAATGGTGAGAAACCACACATTCCTCCTGACTTGTGTTTCAGTAGCTTTGGGGATTTTTCATCGTCTTTGAGGGATAAAGAAAAAAGTGACATCGGAGCCATCTTTCTATTTCGTCTACTTGAAAAAACCTGCTGGGTTTTAAACAGCATCTTCCAATCCACTGGTGATAAAAGGAGTACCAGCAAAGAGGCAAATAATCACAAGAAAAAAAAAGAATTTGTGAAAAAAAATATGTGTGGTGGTGGATGTTGACTAAACTTACTGTGCTAATCACTTCACAATACATACCTATATCAAATTATTATGTTATACGCCCCAAACAAATATAATGTTAAATGTGTTATACCTCAGTTTTTAATTTCTAAAAAGAAAAGAGACAAGTGGCTCACAAAATTTATTTCAAAATGCATCCCAGGGTATCTTTGGCTCTGTGACGGGACCAGCCCAAGAGTGGGAATGGTGGAAATCTCTGAACCCTTCTCCCAACCAATAAACATCAGCCCAACAAGAGTCTTCTTCATGGGGTTTTGAATTTGAAGGCTTCATCCCTAGATGAAACCAAAACCCAATGCTTTGTCCAAGAAGTGGGCCATGAAATTAGGTCTGCAAAGTAAAAAACCTGATTGTTTCTTATTCAGACTGGCTTCAGGTATACTAACTTGAATGGGAAACCAATAATAAAAACCTAACATATGTAACTTTTCTTATTAGGTTACTGTCACGAGGAACTCAAAATTTCTACTTTTCTCCATTGTTCTGTAACTATACTTTAGTAAGCTCTGATACATGGTAGTTAATTTTTCTTCTATGTAGGAAACATGAAAACCTATTTACACACACGTATATATGTATATATAATGTAGATTCAAACATGTACTCAGGGGAAGTTAGGGAGAGAAATTTCTAGTTAAACATGATCTTGAGAAATTCTTCCATATGTGGAAAAGTCCTCAGTTCGTCTGACATATAGCGATACATACATATATACACACAGGACACTATGTATACATTTATCCCACATTCATTTAACCTCAAAACATAAAATAAATTCTTTTTTTCCTCCCTAAGCAAAAGCTAGGAATAACAACTCTATATACAGAATCCATCTTCGGAGGGCAACAGAGTAAGTTAAACCCCTTGTCTGTTTGTTAGAATTCAAAGGGCTGCACTTTGGCTAATCTGTTGGTGAAAGTACAAGGCAAAAGCAGGGGCATCAATCACAAACCCCATCCACCATTTCCCAGAGAGGGGCTGTGGGCAAGGGGGGAAATCCAAGGGCCTTGCGTTGGCTTTCTGAGAAGTAATAGGGCCTGGGGAGGGGCTGCCGTGACAGCTTCATTCTCCTGGTGGACAATGAGATTCCACCAACTCCTTATTGACCAAACATGAAATGCAGGCCTCTGGGACGAGGAGGCACTGGAGGAGGGGGAGAGCAGAGGGCTTTTACCACACCTGTCTGGGGCTAAGAAATACCTGGGATTTAGAAATGTTGTCACTGGCCTCTGGCCACTACCCTCAATGAGGACATAATTGTAGGGATGGTTAGCAATTCCTACATGAAGGCTCTGCAGGACACTGACGAATTCTATCTGAGAGCGGGTACCCAAGGCTCAGGTGTGTGCAGCATGGACAGAGGTGGGAGGACAGGAAGGCAAGAATGCTGTTTTTATTTTGAGCTAACTCTACCTTATGGCTTTTTTGTCTAAGAAGAGGGAAGAGGGGAGATGTTTGGAGACAAGAAATCTCAAAACCAAGGTAGCAAGGGTTATAGCCTCTGTGAAGCAGAGTACAGGTACAGTCAACATGGGTGGGACCACTAAGATCATTTCATTACATCCTAAAATATAATCTGTATATCTGTCCCATATATACAGCTTGAGAAGAAGGCCACATCTAGTTCTGGGTTCTTTAGTGACCAAGTTATTTGATAGCTTATGAGAAAATGACAAGTGTCTAAAGTAAAATTCTATGAGAATTTTCAGCAGAAAATTGAAGTGGACATTCAGTGTTCTGAATTGTGTCCAGTCGTACGAACTCAAGTCTTGGCTGAGAGCTAACATGTACCAGGACCACACAGTATCTAGGGGCAACAGAGAAAGAACCACAGTTCACTATTTACATTTGCAGATAAATTTTGGACATTGCTAAGTGGAGTGAGCAATATTTAGGACTAAGGCAACCAATTTTCAGGGAACAGATTAACAGAGTGGACACCCTAAAGTTAAGGATGCAAAATGGAAAAACCAGCTTCTGCCACAGTAAGATCACTATCTTAAAATGTGCCCAGAGTCCTGGCAGATCTGGTAGCAGCTCCTGGCCCACTGAAGCATCCTATGCTTTGCTCTGGAAACCAGAGCCTTGCCCCTGCCTTGCCCCAGGTCCTTGCATGTGCAGAGATCCATAAGTGAGTAAGCAAGGGAATGTGGGTCCTGGCAGTGCCCTGCTAAGGGCCCTCTTTAACCCAGAACAATTCCCCTCCCTCTCTGTACCATGCTCTCCACTGCTTGAGGGTCTCACTGTGGTAATTCCGTGGCAGCGGGAGAGTTGTAGAAAGCTAGGGTAATTCCCTGGCACAGGGACAGCAAGAATAAAGAGTAAAGGGGAACAGGTGAAAGGGGAGGAAATGAAAAGATAAAGGCACATAACAGAAGAATGGAAATAAAGACAATGGGGGCTGGGGGGAATGGAAACAGAGCTGATGAAATGACATTTTATTTCAAGTTTGGAAATTAAATTTAAAAAGGATAAAATTTACCGTAATTCAGTGGGAAAAAGGAACAAGGGCACATTTGTACTCTAGAAAAAGCTGATGTTATAGGCATGCAACCGTATTTAATATACGTGGTTGCATAAATACATCCATACTGACAGCCAAAGAGGTTTGCCACCAATGTACAGCAGTCAGAGACTCAGGACCTCATTGTAGGCCTGCTGATTGTCAGGTGTGTGACTCTAAATAATTAACAACATCCCTGAGCTCCAGCTTCTTTACATGTACAATGGGGATACTTTCATCTGCACTTCCCATTTTCCAAAGGTACCAAGGGAATAATTCCTTCAACAGACATTTATTGAGTGCCTACTATGGGTCAGGCAGGTGTGAATATGCTTTGCAATACATAACAAAGAGTATGAATGGAACGTGCAATTCAACCACATTTTTCCATAATAATTTAAGAAGTATTATGTTTCCATGCTCTTGAACTCTGTAGCTTTCCTTTTAGAAGTAGGATTTCCATAAGTAAAATGTGAAATTTAAATTTTAAATTGGTCTTCAAAGTAGTCAAAAGTCCTTGAGCTTCCCAACTCCTGTGTGTGAGGGAGAGAGAAGAAAGGCAAGTTCTGGGCTTGGAAAGTGGCCATATATTCTGAGGTTTCCAGACCAGAAATGTTTAAGATTTTACTATTTAGGCTCCTACAAATGAGAATCAGAGTGAGACTCTTTAACAAATGGAAGCATATTTTGCACACACAAAAAAATAGTGTGATCTAGGTCCTTAAAGATCCAATGCCCAACCTAAGAGCCAGGCACAGGAATGTGAGTTCTGGATGCCAAAGGGCAGCCTGAACAAGGCCTTGCATTTTGAGGTGGCTGGAGTGTGGAGTTCACTCTGATGATTTTCTGCATACCTGGAAGCCACTAGAAGGAGATTAATAAAATACGATTTTTTTGTAGGACAATAAAAATCATACGGTGTTTAGAAAAGTAGTAAAAAGACTTGACATAATTGACATGGCAAAGAAAGACAGTACTTATAGAAAATAACAGATACTGATGACAGGTACATAGGGCATTTAGGAGAAGTTGAACTTCCACTTAGCTTTTCTAAAATCAGTCTTGGTAACCCCACTAAAAATAAAATCACAAATGTGGTTCCAGTCTGTCCCATTTATTCTTCAGTCCTTGTTGTTTCTCAAAGCTTATCAGTAGCTTATTGTACCCCCTTGTGCCCGCTTCTTGGTTTGAAAACTTCCTAAGGCATTATTACTGAAAAGTGTCTGAATGATCTACTTGGACATTTTCAGTGGCTATGGCCATCATGGGGACAGGCCACCAGTTACCACCTACTCCTTTCTTGGGTAGGGGTCTAGGCTATTTATTGCACTGGTACACCCTACTGACTTATGTGATCTCCAAATTGTCCCTTCCCCTCATAACACTCATTTTCAATTCCTGAAGGGCTGTGTATTTATGATTATCCTTGTTTTCCTGGATCCTCACCCTTATAATGATTCCTTTAGTTCAGATCTACTGGGTTATTGGTGGGATAACTCATTCTCAGACATTATAGTCTTTATAAAGGTATCCCAAGAAATGAATGAAAGAGGCACTCTCATTTTCTGGTATGCAGAGCACAGCAGAAATTGCCTCAAAACTCCACCTTCTGATGAAAAACCCTGCTGGAAACTGGATCACTTATGTTTTAAACCGGGTAGTCTGTTTCTTCACCTGATACTCTGAGAACAGTATTTTTCAGAGCACAGATGTTACTAGAAAAGAAAAGAAAAAAAAATTCTATGATCAAATAAGTCTGGGAAATGCTGGATTAAATAAAATTGGAGAGCTTTCTTTCTTATATGACTTTGTAGATCCTTTGATCTGCTAATTGCACCAAGACTCTCTAAAATTGAGTTATAATATGCAGCATTTTCCCAAAATTCTCTGCTCACTGAATCTTTGTTTCAAGACTTTCCTCCTGGGACTAATGTTCCAAAGGTTACTTTGGGAAATGCTCGTCTAGACTTATAACCCTTGGATTCAGTTTCTCCTGAGGAGAAAGCAAAATCATTGTGAAGGAGAAAGGAATGGGGAAGAAATGGAAAAAGAATCTAATTCTGCAAGTACCGAGCAATACTTAAATTGAATTTCCTAAGGAAAAATGAATTTCTCTGGAAAAGTAGCAAAGTGACTGTTTTTCTTATATTTCTCTATTTTCATGTGTTTTGATCTTTTTATAAAGCTCAAGAGACAATGGCAACATTTTGTAGCCTCTCTTACAGAAGACACTGTTGGTCAATTCTCAGGCCACAGGAAACTCATGGCTGGAATATTCGCAGGAACAGAATCAGGAATTGCTTGGAAGAGACCTCTCCCCTTTAAGTCGCTTCAGTTAACATGGGTACATCATGGACATTTAGTTTAAATTTTATCTAAATCAATCATTGTTCAGACTCTTACACTGCCACTTTCTCCCGAGATATACCTCCACTCCACACATATTAGTATATATGTTTGCACAATTTTGAATAGAGTTTGTAATCATCTAGGAAAGACTTCCAAGCCTTCAGATGGCTGTTACATTGTGGAACTTAGTTTACAACAACCCATATTTTGGTATATAAGCTGTTGGTGATTATAGCTGAGAGCATGGTTGTCCTAGACCTGGGAGTCCTAGTCAAAAAGATCACCAGCCCAGAGGATGTTGCCATCTCCATCATTGGAGTCAACCTACTCATGCCAGGTCTTCTTAGTCAACTCTCTTTTCTAATTGAAAGAGTATATCAAGGAAGCCTTATACTTTTGCTGACTCCAATTTAAAACCACAAAGTTATCCTTCTGGTCAAGGGTATCACTTTCAAGGTGAACTTCACTGAAGAGTTAATTCCTAAGTCATGGGCCCTTAGTTAAATCATAACTACCTTTTAAATGATAGGTTCTGATTGATATGATCCAGAAAAAAACTGAAAGAGACATCTGATAACCTAGATTTTTGTCTTCAGACTAGACAGCAAACTCCCTGAAGGCAGGGGTTCTGTCTTGTCCCTCATGTTCTTTCCCAAGGCCAGTGTAGAGGCTGGCATGGAATATGTGTTCCAAGTATTAGCTGAGCAAGCAAATAATCAGAAGCAGGGCCCAACCTAGTCAGTCCACTACCTCCACCCCCCAGTGAGGGCTTGGGTTTCTCATTTGTAGAAGAGGTTATCTGCCTCTATGTCCATGGGTCACTTAGAGTGGTCACTGAGATGAAGGATGTGAGAGTGGAAGACCATCACCATCTTCCTAACAGTAGCGATGACAAAGCTCCTGATGACACATCTTAGCCAGACACACCTTGAGGGATGCTAACTCTTCTGGAAAGGGCATTGCCCCAGAGCAATGACTTCTGCCCTATGACAACCTCTACTGTTTGTTGGTGGACAAACATAACAGGGTCAACCAAGCTGGCGAGACCTCTATTTTGTGATTAAAGATCTCTGGAAAAACAGCAGGAGACTGGCTTTTGTGAGAAATATCGTTCACAAAGGAGATAAATTTGATCTGGTATCTGGTTTCTAGCAGGACATATTAGCATATGTGTCTCTGTGATGAAACAAGCCTGTTTGTTACCTCAGCAGGTCTTTGTGTGACTCACTCCCCTAATTTGGCTCCAAATCCTTCTTTCTGCCTTATGGTGCCCTCTTTTCCTCTCTCTGGGGGAAAGCCCAGGGTGGCCTTCTAGCACCAATGAAACCTCACACTTACCCCTTCTGGGAGCAGGTCAAGGAGCAAAGGGCAGTATGGAAAAAGGCAGGGACCAAGAATAAGAATGAAGATGTTTAATTAGTAGGATGTCAGGTATACTAGGTTGGGTGACTGGTGGTAGGGATGGCAAGGGATGAGAATTGAAAAAATAAAGCTAAATGAAAGCAAAACCACAGGCATACAAGATAATGACATGAAATTTATCTCTGTCTGTATACTTTGCTGATTGCCCAATTAAGAACCATTTTTGAGAGCTAATAACATGAACTGGTGCCTTTCTGCACTTGGCTTCAGAAATCTAGATGTCCTATAAGAACATCTGCAGTGTTGAGGACTCTGAGGGCAAATGCTTCCGGGTAAAAGGGTAGGGCCAAGCTGGGGTGGGGGCAGAGGGCCTCCTGGTTGGAGCTACTTCACTGCATAGCTCCAGGGAGCTCTTCTTATGTAGCATGCCATATAAATGGCTTCCCCGGAGTTGTACTCCTGGTAAAACATCTTGGAGACTTAGCAATCTTAACTTCTCCTTTGGGATGCTAGTGACATGAGATGAAAAGGAAACAGAGACATCCGGGAAAAAAAAAAAAAGTTGTAGAGGCATAATAAGCACCTCCTCCTCCAACAAACAGTTAAACCGCTCTTCACACAGGTAATTCCAATAAGCCCTCCCCCTTCACATATCCAGAAACATATAACAAAGGCATTCATACTTATCCAGATGATTCTATTCCATTACCTATGGCCCCATCGCTCTTGAAATTTATTGTGTAAGTTACACTAGGATTACACACACAAGAAGCTCAGAGTACCATAAAGGAGAAAATACTATTAATATTTTTTTTATTAATATATAACCTGCTAGTTTGCATTTAATTTCATAATGTCCATGAAATTCACCTTCAGGAGTTTTAATCCTAAACACTGTAAATAGTTTTTATATTTGCTGGGTGAATGCAAATATCATGGAAGACCACAGGAGATTTTTGTTTTTGTCAATCCTTCTTTTAACTTGCTTTGCTTAGTCAAGGGAGAAGATAGGGTCCAAATCAAATAAACCAGACCCTTTGACTTCACCAGCTAAAATGCAAGCAAAACTGATTTCTCTTCATGTTGTTTTACCCCACAGTTAATTTGTATCACTAAGGAATTTTCTAGGAAAGTACTCAGCAAACTCAAGGCTTCTCTGGTTGCCAAGCTCATGGAAACGAAGTGCTTTCTCTTAAAACTCTGAAAGAGACATTCCAAAGTAACCCACCATTAGATACTGAGCCAGCAATAGACTTCATATCTATGAAAATAGAAAGGAGGGGAGGAAAGAAAATGCATAACATAAACAAGAACAGACAAAACCTTAAAGAGGAAGGAGAAAGGAAAACATTTAGACTCCTTGAGTGATGGAAATAAATACCAAAGCTATTAGTTTCAGTTCAAAGGACATATCACTTTATGCTGTTTATTATTTCTTGAGGATTATTTATTTTATCTTAAAATATCCAAAGGGTAAAAGGGGTCCTGGAGGTAAGCGGCAGTGAAACTGACCTGGTCGGGAGAGGGCCTGTGATTGGAATGTTGTGGCCTCCCAGGAGATCGGTGGTGGTGGTGGTGGTGATGGTGGTGGTAATGGTGGTGGTCCTCATCATAGTTGTCTGCCATCAGCTTCATTCTGTTCTGGGTCTGCACAGAACAAAAACCAGAGAAGATTCCATCAGGAGCTGGAAGACCAGCCAAAAAGACACAGGGCAAAATTACAGCACCTATAGGGCTCCTTTTGTTCCTGATCCAGAAGTTTTCATTTTTAGTCAAATTGAAACTTAATAAAGAATGCACCATGCCATTTGGTAAAAGAGCTTGGACCTACATTAGATGTAAGTGCACTTCCCCCTATGTGATTTAAAAGGGGGAAAAAAGCGGATATATACCTGAAGGTGCTTTGTTTTACATTATCAAGCGATCAGACAGGTCCAGAGTAAGCTTACAATCACAAACTGCCAACAATCACATCCTACATCCTAGAGCAAGCGAGAGAAGGAAGCCCTGGATGAAAAGATGGGAAAGGGCTGGGCAGAGACACAGAACTACGGACATGTGATGGTCTTACAAGACAAGCCAGAGGAATCCAGTCAAAAGCTGCCAAATGCAAAAATAGTGATGGAGATGCTATGATGGCTTCTAGGGAAAGCTCTCTATGGACAATTTAATTGATAGTGCTTTTTGGGGAAATTGAGCAAAAGGAGCAAAGTTGATGTAGAAGAGCTGACCACTGCAATTTATGCCCCACTATGTTTGTCACATGAGGCACCTAGGTGTCATGGTTTCAATTCCCAGGACATACAATTGTACCATTTTATTATGTAGGGCAAGAAACAGACCAGCAATGAATTGACCTAACAGGGTCATAGAACCTAGAAAAATGCCTAAAGACCATGGAAAAAGGCAGATAAAAATATCCAGCCCAGAAAGCCAGGAAATGTAGAGACTACACGTGTGTATTTGGAGATAAGACTGTCTGTATTCAAGCCCCACTCTATGTCTTTGCTGGTTATGTGGTCTTTTGAGAGTTAACTATTTGTAAGCTTCAATTTCCTCAACTATAAATTGGAGTAATGGTGTCTCCCTCCATGAGGTCACTGTGAGGAGCAAGGGATACAATGGGCTTCAAGTGTCAGTTATGTGATCCATAATAGGCTTACAGTAAAAAATCAAATGCCATTATTACTAATATTTTTGCCATTGTTGACAGTAAGAAACCTCTCTTTCTTATACATTGTATGTCCTTAGCCTGTGGTACCTCCCCCAGCCACCTTCCCTCACCTCTTCCTTCTGTGTCTGGCTAATTCACAATTTTTTCTCTAGGAGCCTTTTCCTGACCCCATCCCTGATGCCAGGACATGTGCGTCTCCTGCTTATCATCACTCTGTAACCTCAGATCTACCTGTCCAGCTGTCGGTAGACTTGAGGCTGTTTCTTTCCCCTGTCTCTCCCCAGAATCTAGCACCGGGCCTAGTAGATGTAAATATACTGTGCATGTTGCTGCAACGAGGGACTGAAAGAAAGAAGAGCCAGGATTTTGAGGGATGCTGCCATCCTAGAGGTGACTGCACACTTGTTTTTAGCCAGGGAAGGTCACTGAGAGTTGAGGACATCTCAGGAGCCTTTGCTCTTTGCCATGCTACTAGCAGAAAAGACAAATAGCTAATCAAGCAGAAACAGCTTTCCCATAGATGCTTTGGTTCTGTTAAGTTTTGGAAACACTTCATATCCCAGTTCTATCTGCCAGTGGATATCTCATGATTTACTCACCCCATTTTGAAAAATGTGTATGATATCTGAAAGTCCTCACAGTGGGTGTAACAAAATGCATGTGTATGGTTAAAAACAATAAAAATAGAGGGAAAAGTCCACCTAACAATTAAATAAAAAATCCCAGGCAATCTTTGGCAGCTGATAGCAATTTCACCCTTCTCCTGTCCACTTAAAGTGTCAGAAGACCCAATGGGCAAGTTACAGGTTGTGAGAAAGAGCAGGTCAGTGGAGCTGTTGCTGACCAAGTACTGAGAGTCCCCTCATTCGGCCTGCCCTCCTACAAGTGATTCTCAAATACAGTGTTCACGCCTGAAATTCACTCCAGTATTGTTAGGAACCTGTACTTTTGAACTCATGAACTAATAAATCTGAAATTGTTTCTTCTAACAGAATTCTGAGAGCCTGAAGGGAGCTGTAAGACCTGCCACGGTCAAGAAGGAAGGGGCTCACCCAAGAATGAGCGATGAAGCCTAAATGAACAAATAATAACTCTGCTATTGTAAACATCATAATGTCCTTATCCTTTGGGGAAGCTCCTGTGATTTAATGAGATTATTTTCTTACTAGCAACAAGCCTAAAGTTTCCTACCTTTGAACTGTATCCCATAAAAGAATGTACAAGCTAAACAAGATGCTATATGCAGTCCTAAATGTGTCTGCTGAAATGAGGTGTTGGAGAATAGGCATGTCATGGGATAAAGACTGTAAATGAATGATGTCATCTTTCCAATTTGGTGCTGAAATATAAATAAACCATGTTGTTCATGTGAATACCAGATCTGGGGGAAATGTACACAGAGCAATTGTGAGCGGAAGAGGCTTCTTTTGATTAGTCTGGAATGGAAGAGAAGAGTGTGAACCAGAGATGAATAATGAGAATTTGGCTTGATACTCTAGACCATTTTTATTTATCTTGCTTGTAACATATCCCCTAAACTGTGACCGATTTCTTACAGGCTGGATGCTAGTCTTCCCGTCTATAAAAAAAGTTTGACCAATTCTACTCACTTAATTGTCAAACTGAAAATGGATCTCTTTTATTATTTTTTTATGTTCATTAATTTATTTTTGAGAGAGACAGAGACAGTGTGAGTGGGGGAGGGGCAGAGAGAGAGGGAGAGAGAATCCCAAGTAGGCTCCATGCTGCCAGCACAGAGCCCAATGTGGGGCTCAAACTCATGAAACTGTGAGATTGTGACCTGAGCCCAAACCAAGAGTCGGATGCTTAACTCCCTGAGCCACCCAGGCGCCCCTCTTTTGATTTTTAAAAAAAATCTATATTACCTATCCTCATCTCCGCCCAATTATATTGGCTTCCTAACATACCAAGAATGGTCTAGAAGGGTGAAAAGACATGAATAAATCTCCCTTGAAGATCGATGGAAGAAAAACTATAGAAAATTGTAACAAAGATAGCATGTGTTCAAAGAACTCTAGACACGCTTACCAGGTGACTCCATGTGCAATGGTTCATATCCCTGCAGTCGACAGATACACAAGGTGCCCACCACAAAGCCTTAAATAGCAGTTCTTCTGGGCAGTCATAACTGGAATCTCAGGAAAATCAATACAGAGTTAGAGAGAGGGAGAGCTTTCCACAGCACTGCACTTGGGAACTCGTGGACTCATTTAGCAATGCACCGAGGCCCATTTTTATTTCCTTTTCAGTGTCTACCAAACTGCTGACCTGACACGTTTGCCTTTGGCTAACTGTGTTATATTCATTTTACTATATTATGTCATGACTGCTGAGACAGATCTAATCAGATTTTATTTTCCACTTCCTCTTTCTTCCAGGCACCACCTTATTTCTCTAGGGCGAAAGACTCCTCTAACAGCTCTCCCGCTGCACTCTTGCCTCCCACTGAACACAATCCATAGCTGGAGTGACATCAGATCCCTGTTAGTCCCTGGATTCAAGCTCCTCAGAGACTCCCCACTGCCCTCAGGAAAAGAGCCCCAGCTCCTCCACAGCTTACAAAGCTCTTGGGCGGTAACTGCTTGCTGTTCATTTCCAACCTCACCTCTTGGGCTCCGTATCCCCAGCCCTGGGATGTGCCATTCACAGTTCCAGTCATGCTCTTCATTCTCCCTCCCTTCACCTGAGTTATACCCGTTAATTCTTCTGGCCTTAGCTTTAACACCATCACCTCCAGGAACGCCTCCCCCGAGCCTGCCACAGAAGGGATTCGGTTCTCTTCCACTGCCTTCCCCGGGATCATGTAGCCACCTCCAAGCTCCTTTCCATTATAGCACTTATCCCAATGAATGGTAAATAATCATGTGCCATCTTGGCTTTCTCCACCACTAGGTTAAAATTCTCTTGAGGAAAGCACTACATCTGAATCCTTGTACTTACCACCTGGCACAGAGTTTGGTGCATATGTAGTAAATAAATGTGTGTCAGATAAATGTATGGATGTATGAAGGAATGAATAAAATGGGTGTAGACGATTCTGGAACAGATGAAAGGGAAAAGTGTACACTTAGCTTCTACGATGAGCCAGCTGAGTATATAAATCTTCATGTGATAGTTTAATTCTTCCTATTGTGTATTTGTTTTTGATTGCTGTTCTTGGGAATGGGAGCACAAGTTAGTATAGTTTTGGAGATGTTGGAAAAGCTGAATTGGTTTTCTTCAAGATATATTCCATTCTTTAGTAAAATGGACCCAGTGAAATACTCCGTGTCCCTGGTTAACTTACCTCATTAAGAATAAAAGGATTGGGGGTGTTATGGGATTCATTTCCTTACTATCCCCTAGCCTTTAGAAGAGCAGGAGTCTTTAGAATACTTTTGTTAGTACCAAAAGTCAACCATGGAAAACTGAAACTTTATCCATTAACTAAAATCCCTGATGAACACCATCTGTGAAAAGGTGCCATATACTCCATCTCTTTGACATTTCTGAAGAGTTTATCCAAGGAGCTCTTGAAACAAAATGAAAATCCTTGATTGACTAGTAATAGACTCAATAGCTTAATGGCAATATGTAGCTATAAAAGTGTAATATTAAAACTGCCTTTAAAAATATTTTAGCAAGGTGGCAATAATGAACTATGCTTTGATCAGTCATCTGGATCAAGTTAACAATAAAACCTTCATGAATATGGTTTAAATAAGAAAAAAATATAATAAGATTTGTTGCTATGGGATATGGAGATAATACCATACAATAGCAATTACACTTTCTTCTATCAGGTTTTGTTTTCTCCCTCTTTCCTGCCAGGGAAATATGAAATAGTCCAGAACTCTTCTACTGGTCTTGTTTCTGCCAAATCAGAGCAAGGTCAACAGTTCTTGTCTCAGAGCAAAAGATGGAGAAACCAGACAACAACTGGACAGTGAGGAGGCAAGGGATTTCCTGTACATCCACCAGGCCCACATGGCAATGAATCATAATTGAGTGGCGTCTGGGTTCCAATGGTTGGGTCACTCTTGGAAGACAAAATGAAGCAGCAGGATAAAGAAGCTATTAGGGGAGTGTGCCGCATCAGGGAACTTTATGGGATTAAGTAAGAATCAATGATGGAAAGGCTTCCACTGTGGACACTGCACAGAAATTCATTCAACACTTACCAAACTTCTGTAACCATAAAGAACAATGATGTGCCAGGCTAAGTGTTTGGTTAGTATACTTGCGTTGACTCCTTGCTTTTGAGATAGCTATTCTTATGAGCCTTCTTTTACAGTTGAGAAACCCAAACCCATCATTGCTCAGCTCCTGAGCAATGGGAAACCTGGGACTGAAACCCAGGTTTCTGACTCCCGAGTCCTATTGTAGTGAGGTGAAGGGTAAGGTCCCAGGCCAGAGAATGGGGACAGACAAAGCAAAGATAAATAAGACATGAGGAATTAGAGGACTATGTCACAATATGGGAAGGAAAAAAAGAGGGAAGGGATTGGTTTACACAAATGCCCAAAGACTGGAAAAATCCCTTCCAGCTGAGGGCAGGGGCATCAAATAAGGCCCCATGGGTCAGATGCCCTTGAACTAAGACTTGAAAGTTGGCAGGGGCATGAGTATAAAGAAGAGCAGGCTGGGGAGATTCCATGGTAAACTCACCTTGAGAGGAAAAACAGATCAATAGGGGGACTGGGATCCAATATATGAGGTGTGTGTGTGTGTGTGTGTGTGTGTGTGTGTGTGTGTTGCTTTCTTCATTCCCATATTGGATGTGGGGAGAGTAGGCAACATTTGAGATGATAATTAACTATCTTATTTCTCAAAAGACCTTATGAACGTGGGGCATTTGGGAAGGTATTTAAAACAGAGCAATAGTCATATGCTCACACATGTCAAACCATGGCATCTCTGAGAAAATGAGCCAGGCTCTGGACATCTATGTATTTACAACTGTCTATACAATCTACTGCTACAACATCAGTCCTGCCTTGAAAAC
The DNA here is from genome assembly GCF_028018385.1 of Neofelis nebulosa. NCBI lineage: Eukaryota > Metazoa > Chordata > Mammalia > Carnivora > Felidae > Neofelis > Neofelis nebulosa. The sequence goes on along the minus strand of NC_080785.1, from coordinate 146,190,941 downwards.
TGGTCTCATATCCTCCAATTCATTCAGCTGATCAGTCCTTTCTGACTTCCCACTGTGTTAGAAGCCCTCCCTCAGTCTTTATTTATAAATGTAAAATTAGTAGGTCACCACGGAGAGTTTAGAAGCTATTTTTGCTACCTATTCATTAAATGCCGTTATTTTATTTTATTTTTAATTATTATAGAGAATGTCATATCCTCTTGTCTACCCTGGAAGTCACTTGCAGCTTGAATGGACAGTCCTGGATGTGCTGCTATCTTCCCATCTCAAATCCATGTACCTCTCTGCCTGAAGTCTTCCTCTAGCCACAGGTGCAGGTTTGGCCAGGGAACAGGGCAGGCCAAAGTGTGGGGAGTTCACGTCCTTAGAACAATGCTCGATCTATGAGGGAGGGAGGGAGGGAGGTGATGGATAAATAACCAATGTCCCAGTCCTTTTGTGGGACTATTCTATGGTGTGTTTCAGAATCTCTCAAAAGATCCTAGCAGACTGTAGCCCTGGCTGATTTTAGCAGGTAAGCACACATTAATTCACCTTTATTGGCATTTTCACATTCTGTTTCACTTCTCAATTTTCTCATCATGCTTCTTGGGATCACCTCCCAAATAAACTACCTGCACCAAATCTTTGTCTCTGGGTATGTTTTTGTGAGAACCCCAGCAAATGATTAACAAGCCTATGTCTAACTTTTGCACAGGACTAACATTCTTGTGACTATCAGGCCTTTCCATGGACAGCTCTCAAGATTTCTCATCACCTGGGAACATAGATCTCTCATCTTTTCTAGGGGAGTAACATAGGCCTGGCACTAGTTCTGTTTCTGCCAAATATTTAATATGAGACTTAGGCTGAATTACTTTTCTATGAGCCTCAGTTCCTGTATCTATAAAATGGGCAAGAGAAGAAAGAATGTCTCTAGCATGAACCAAACTCCACATAGATAAGATGCTGGTCTATTGTTCTTATTCCTTGTTGTACATTTTGCACGGTTTTTCCTTCTTTTTTCCTTCTAAAATAAGGGAGAGAAATTATTCTGGTAGACTACTTCCTGCTGCCACCTTAGGAACCTGAAGAGTTCCCAGAAAGGTTGTAGACAACGACTGAAGGGAAAGCATGCTTGCCTCTGTTCTACTACCAGCCAGTGCATCCCATGGGGGGGGGGGGGAGAATTATCTACAGAGAAAGAGTTCTATGTGCTCTGCCAGTAATGGGGAGGTTAGGATTCTTCACAGTGGCAGAAAAAAGGCCAGCATTATGAGATGGAGTCACCTATAAATATCAGTGATGACAACCAATGCTTCCCCAGGCCTGCTGTGTGCCAAGCACAGCAACTTTGCTGTTGTCATCTAATTTAGTCCATTACACCAACAGCGATGTAGGTTGAAGGTGAGGGGCATATTGAAGATCTTTTTTTGAGAGAGAGAGAGAGAGAGAGAGTGAGCATGAGCGGGGAAGAGGGGTGGAGGGAGAATCAAGCAGGCTCCACACGGGGCGTGGAGCCCAATGCCAGGCTTGATCCCGTGACCATGAGATCGTGACCAGAGTCAAAGTCAAGAGTCAGACACTTAACGGAATGTGAGCCACTCAGGCACCCCTCAAAAACTTTAATAGCTGCTATAACAGGGGCAGAAACCAAAAGAACCAAGAGTGACTCAAATGCAAATGACCTTGTTGTCAGTCCTGGTAGAGGCTGTTAGTATCCCCACTTTACAGATGAAGAAACTGAGGTTTAGGAAGACTAGGAAGTTTACCTAAGATCACACAACTGGTAGATTTGGAACTCTAATTCCAGAGCCTTCTATGTAACTACTGTACCCTACTGCTCAGATCCATAAGGACTGACACCTGCATTAAAAAAAAAAAAAAAAAAAGATTGATCTGGGAATGGGCTCCAACTCTCTGCACAATGACTCTAGAGCTGAGAAGAGAAGCAGTTCACTTTATTGATTTTAATGTTCTCTGAAAACTGAGACTCAGACATACTCTAAAATCTTGATTGAGTCTCAAAGGAGTCCATGTTGCTGACCGACCCTAATATAAATTCAAAAGTCATTACCCACAATCCATACTAACTTTTAATGCTTCAACCAAGATGGTTTTGCAGCTAGGCTAGGATATTAGCAACTGCAGACAACCAAGGAATTTCTAACATCCTGAGCACTGTTGGAGGGGGTGGGGTCCGAGGGGTAGGCGGGAGGGAAAAACTCTGGAAGTTTCTACCACAAAGTTACTTAGTTAAGCACAGGTCTGTTTAATTAAGTAGTGGGCAGCACATGCTATACTTAGCTTTTAAACACTTGTAAAGTCCTCTTCATTCATTTATCTTACTTGTCACTGACAAGCTCTTCAAGGACTGTAACAGTATGCAGAGCATGAAGAGCCTGGGTAAACAACACATATTTTATGTGGAGTCTAAACTATTTCAACTCAGAGAGTCAATAGAGGGTCTCTGGGAAAAAAAACAAAACAAACAAAAAAAAAACAAAACAAAAAATAGGCTGTCCTTCTAACTAAGGATGCATTCTCTGCATGGTCTATTATGAGTTTCTTCAGAAAGTGAGTTTCAAAAATCAAATCCCAATTTTTTAGCTAAAAAGAAAAAAGGGGGGTGGAAAGAAAGGGAGGAAGGAAGGATGAAGGAAAAGAAAGAGAAGACAGATGAAAAAGGAAAAGAAAAAAGGAAGAAAGAAACAGAGGAGGCTATTTGCAGGCACTGGGATTCAGACTCTGTAATTGTGTTGACAGGGAGGTTAAGGTCTTCATTCAATTCACACAGTCAACAAATATTTATTATCACTGGCCTAGGCAGAACTGGCATTACCACATCATCTCATCAACTAATGAATTAAAAACACACACAAAAAAAACCACCCCAGTGTCTAGCCTAACATAATTAGCCAATAAATTGTAAAATGCCAGTGAGTGACAATTCCAAGGAGAACTTGAAGGACTTGAGTAGCCCAGCACACCTCAGGAAGGGACAGAGAGTCTTACAAGACGAGGGCTAAGAAGACCAGTGTCCACATACCTGGAGATATACAAGAATATTCACAGGGAGTAAATGGACTTTGTAATAGTTATGGATTTACTTAAAAATGCATTTGAATGCAACAAGCACATCAAACACAGAATTCATACAGATTATATCAGAAGACATGGAAAACGTAGTGAAGGTGGTTCTCAAAATGACTGAAGCTTGAGACACCCTCATCAAGAGGAAAGAGCAGAGCAGCTGGGAATGGATTCGGTTGCGAACAGCAGAGTCTGGAATCTGGAGTAGCCTGGGGAGAACGAATGCATCCCCAGGAACTGTGAGAGGACAGAAGGACATTCTCCAGGGGCTTTTGACCTCAACACAGAACTGGGAGCAAATGAAATCTGGGCCTGCTCCCAGTTCTGAAGCTGAGTGGAAGGGCATCAACCCAAGACCTCCTCTGCACCTCAGTCCCTTCAAAACAGGACATATGACAACAAAAGGGGGAAAGAGGGAGGGTGTGAGCAACGCAAAACATGTGGTGGGGCTGTTGGCCATTCTGCACACAGAGAGAAGCCCAGGGAGGGGTGGGGAGGCAAGAGCAGAGGTTTGGCAGGGCGCAGGGGCCTGGCAGTGGAGAGCAGGAGGAAGACAGTGAAAGACAGCTTAGGCCCTGGACAGAGAACAAAACCCCTCTCCCCAGCTGCTCTCACACTTGGGTAAAACAATTGGAGAAAATGTAAACACACTCATTAGTAGTTTTCCAATCAGTTGGAAAACAAATGAGAAGAAAGAAATGGCAGCAGAGTGTCCCAAATACCAAAATTATGAAACATTCCCTCTGGCGTTTATCTCCTCATTGGGCTGTTCGCTGTTTGGATTTCAGTGCCCTTAATAGCTTTATATGGGATACTCCTAACTTAGGCTAGCTAGCACCAATTTACTTCCACACGGTAAAAAGAGTGTGAGTCACATGTTCCACTCTGGGTAGGTCTCAGTGGACAACTACCCCCCCAGGGATGCACAGACACGACAGGCACAGCATTCGTTGGTGCATTCACGTGCTTCTTGAGCTGATATTCCCCCAGCACACAAAAATGAAAACTCATCCATAACCACCACCTCTTCTCCTGTGAAAATTTAACGCCAAAGAACAGACAAAGTGGAACTCCTGGGTTTCTGAGTCTGACAGAAATACAGTTTCCAGAAAGGATGAAATGACGTTCTGATTTCATCTGGAGATGCCCAGGGTGTTGAATCATGTTCCCCACTCCCCCCGTCACTGCCCCCACTGCCCCCAACATTATATTAAATTCATCAAATGGATGTATTTTGAAAACATTTTTTTTCTTAGTCACTTGTTTAGGGTAGAATCCAAAATGCTGATTTTTCTATCAGCCTGAAGTGTTAATAGTGTAAGTAGCAAATAACCAGATGTACTTAAACTTGAATCTAAACAGAAGCAGGCATTAAAGTACAAAATGAACATTTCTTCACAGCACTAGGAAAAGGTGGGTAACTGGACAGTTGAGGTAATCTCTCTCTTTTTTTAAATGTTTATTTCTTTATTTTGATAGTGAGAGAGATAGAGATTGAGTAGGGGAGGGGCAGAGAGAGAGGGAGATAGAGAATCCCAAGCAGGTTCCATGCTGTCAGCACAGAGCCCAACACTGGGCTTCAACTCATGAACCCCGAGATCATGACCTGAGCTGAAATCAAGAGTCAGTCACTTAACTGACTGAACCACCCAGGCACTCTGAGGTGATCTCTTCTAAGACTCTTGAGAATTTCAGGAACCATCTCAAAATCTCTCTTCTACGAATGAGGGCTTACCAGAATAATCCAGATTCACAGCAATGTTAGTGCTTGGCCACACCTTAAATCAATGAATCCAAGTTTACTATTTTACTGAAAGAGAGACTAAGTCTCCACAAGGTTGAAGTTAATCACAAACCCAGGAGAAACCCCTAGAATACTTGACTGTTGGCCCCAGGCCCTTCCTATGCCCCTGGCTGCTTTCCCATTTGATTTGCATGTGTAGACAAGTCCACCATGCCCATGACCAGTAACACCACAGACCACCTTATGTCTTTGTTTTGCATTCCAAAGTACTATGGTATTAATTTCCATTCTTGCAGTCTGAACAGCATCAAACACCTAATCATTTTGGTCTCAATGCCTACAGATAGGTTAAGGAATTTTCCATTTTCTTTGAGATATGAGTCTTAGTTCTCTAGCAGAACTACTGATTTAGCTTTATAATTTCTTCTTTTTTATAGCATCTATTAGTTTTTTATTACATAAAACATACATGCTAGCTGTGAAAAATTAAATAATACAAAAGACTTTATGAAAAGAAAAGTAATATTCCCTCTCTGACTACCCGAATATCTATTCCCACTGTTAAGGTTTTTTTGTGTTTTACCAGATAATTTTTATGCATAATGCAAACACAGACACTTGTACATACTCCTCTAGAAATAAAATGCCCAATATGTCTTGACCAGCCTTACATATCAAGATCATATAGAGTGACATCATTTCTAATGGTTACACATTATTCCATTCCGTGCATGTACTTTTATTTACCAATCTTCTGTTGATGTACTAAAATAGGGGGCAGAACTCTTTATTTTGTTCAAAGCTCTATCCCAAGCACCTAAAACATTACCTGGCACACAGTGAATGTTTGTTGAATGAATAAATGAATGAATGAGTGAATGAATGAGGGACATTTGGGTCATTTCCAGTTTTTCATTATTCCAAAAATATTTAAAGAATACTTTTCCACAGGGATAGTTTTATCTGTCCTCATGTGCTTGTTCTCATCAAGGATGGGTGCTGAAACAGCTTATAAAAGCTGTTTGTATAATGTACTAGGAAAAGAGATTTAGGAGAGATCCCTAGAATATAGTATACACATTTTAAACCTTGAAAGATATCACTAAATTTCCCTTTAGAAATGTTGGCCAGGGGCGTCTGGGTGGCTCAGTCGGTTGAGCGGCCGACTTCGGCTCAGGTCATGATCTCGTGGTCCGTGAGTTCGAGCCCCGCGTCGGGCTCTGTGCTGACAGCTCAGAGCCTGGAGCCTGTTTCAGATTCTGTGTCTCCCTCTCTCTGACCCTCCCCTGTTCATGCTCTGTCTCTCTCTGTCTCAAAAATAAATAAATGTTAAAAAAAAATTAAAAAAAAAAAAAGAAATGTGGGCCAACTTCCAGTCTGTGTCCCTTTCCCCAGACTGTGCCAACACAGAGTCTCTTCAAATTCTAATCTTCAAAAATCCAATACGTGAAAAACTGTATCACATTCATATTTCCTTCAATATAATATGAGGCTTAGCATCTTATCATACATTTATTGGCTGTTTCTATTTCACTATCTGTGAGCCTCCTTTTGCCCACTTTGGGGGAGGGATTGGGGGACTTTTACTGTTTGTAACAATAATTGCATATTTTAAAAAAATTAGCAAGAGCTCCTTTCAGAAAGACAAGAACCTAAGTAAAAGTGGGAAGAAAGCAAGTACGAGGAGACTATGTGTGGAAAGGGAAATGTCCACAGACAGGCTGGATTTGAGGATGCTGGGGAATCTGTGATTATTGGAGCACTTCAGCATCTGGAATGTTCACTTGAGCAGGAGAGAAAGGGGGAAGTATTAGCCAGTGGTGTGCTGGGATGCAAACAGAGCTGGCCCCCTTCCCTCTATGCCACAGCCCGGCAAGGAGGCGGCGGTTATAGGTGGAACATTAGCAGGAGACTAGTGTGAGCAGTTCATATGGTGCTTCACTTCTCTGCAAAAGGCTTGTGGGTTTCTTCAAAATCTGGGCCATCCATCCATGGGAGAGTACTGGGCATGTAAATGCCACTCATCATGTATGCATGTGTTAGTGGGAAGAATCTAATGCAACTTTCTTCCCCAAACAGGAATTCCCTGTATAGCAGTCCTGGTGGATACATTACCTAGCGATGGGAAACTTGATACCTTATGAGACAATATATTAAATGGCTTAAAGTGTCTTCCCTCCCCCATTCCTGAAATATTTTGAGCTTTTTGGCTGGAGTTTCAGTCCACTTGTCCTAATTCTGGTTTTTGGGAGGGGGCCCAGGTTTTTAGACATTTCTATGCAGTTATGCCCGCTATCTCTAGCTTACCTAGCCTAACCATTCTTTGTCTTCTCTACTGATCATTTTCTCCTTGTCTCCTCTATGTATCCCATCACACATGGGGTCATTGCAGTGTGTCAGGGCTCCTCTAAGAGAATAATTCCCTGAACAGAGTCTGAATAATCCAAGTCTTCACATGTGTCCTTAACCTGCATTAAATACTATTTAAAAATAATTAATACACTCCTATGTTGCCTTGATCTCTTAACATCTGCTGGGCAATGATGACTCATATTAAAATTTGCAATTGATTAAACTCATATCCTTGATGGTCAGTTTCCCCTCCATTTATATACTCACACATACGGCTGCGCGTGTGTGCGCGCACACACACACACACACACACACACACACACGAGACACGCAGCATGTGCATGCCAGAATTTTAATTCTAAGCATAAACTTCATTATTTTCCTTACTGAATATTTGCTTTGACTTATCCTAACTAAATTTGGGTCTGTCATTCCATCCTGCTGAGATATTTCTCAATTCTAATTATGTCTTCCATTGTTTTAGGTAACCTTCCCAGCTTTGAGCCATCACATTTTCGAAAGTGTGTTTTCAAAGATCATATAATTGGGTCCACGTACATGCTGGAAGGACAGAGTCCAGCACTTCTGGCAATCTCTCTGTAGAGGTGACAGGATCCCCTAACCAACCCGTCTAGGGTGGAGTTGTTCAAACAGTAAGTTCATCCAAATGGACCACTATTTAGTCCTTATTTCTGTATCTGGTCAAAAAAAAAAAAAAAAAAAAAAAAGGAGAGAAAGGAAAAAGGAAAAAAGAATACAAACTAATACAAATGCCTAACTGAAATCCTGGTACCTTGTGTCTATGGCATGCCCTCAACCTACCTTTATATTGATCTTATCAAAAAACAAAGTGAGCTTAGCATTTCTTAATCTTAGCAAACAAATAAAGAATCTTAGCAATTGCTGATTTTATTCCAGGTTTAACAAACCATAGATTGAATACTTGTTCTGGAATCTGGGTGTGGATCAATTTCAAACTTACAGTACTTCATAAACACATATGCCTCTTAGGCATTTAGAAGTTAAATTCTGGAGGTGGGTAAAATTTAGAAAATCCTAAGAAAAAGGGAAGTTAGTTTCCCTGTTCTTTAGGTGCTTTTATCCACTGCTGGCAGGATTGTAAACTAGAAAAAACTTTCTCAAGGGCTATTTGATACTATGTATTAAAATTCAAAATATGCATGCCCTGGGGTAAAAGAGTCTCCTCTTGAAAAGAAAGTTAGACAGGTACACAGGGATGAAAAGGATAAAAGGATATTCACTGGGATGTTGATCACAGTAGCAATTAATGAGAAGTAAATAAAATGTTCATCTATCAAGATTTTGCTTAACAGATTGTTGAATAACCATTGTCATATAATGGAATCCTCAGAAACCATTCAAGAGTAATAGATATATTCATCAGAAGGAAAAATATCACAACATATAGTTGAATGGAAGGAGAAGCAGATGGTAGAACAACATGTTCATACAAAATAAAATATAAATATCTATATTTAAACACTTTTGCAGGTTTATATATGTATTTGCGTATATGGATACATACATACATACATACATACATACATACGTGAAAAAGGCCCAGAAAGATGAACACTAAATATTGATGGTTATTGATTGCCAAGTGCTTGGATTTCAGGGAGTTTACTTACTCCTTTATTCCTTTCTAAATTATTTGAATATTCAATAAATTATAGGAAATAAGAAATGAAACAATAAAAATGATTTCTCTCCTCCATATATAAAAATGCTGAGATATAAATTGTTTCTTCAATTAGAAGGAAATAGGGTCAAAATCATTTTAGCTCAGGGGAATGGACTCCTGAGACTGAGGCTGTCTCAGTCCCTTGCAGTCTTCTGTTTCTGTGCACTTCGATAGTCCAGGGTTGAATGGAGCCCTGCCTTCTTGGCCACAGATCTCTTCCTTTCAGCCTGATCCTTTCAGATTCTAGCAAACTAACACGGCAACTTGCTTCACAAGAGGCATTTAACAAACCTGTCCCCTTTTAAATACTGACGAATGCATGTACTTCACAACTGCATTGAGAGGCATGGCTGGGGCTGTGTAGCACAGCTGGTTGGAAGAGGAAAATCTCCTAAGTCCCTGTCAGGCTCTGAACCAGTGCACCACTGCCAAACTCAAGTCCTCCCCCAAGAGCCCCGGAGCCCTCAGCTGGATCAAGTCACTGTCCATTTGAGTTCTGCCTCATGGGCCAAAGATTGGGTGTATCTCTTTGCTGGGTCTTTTCAAACTGGGAGAGTTAATAGTACAGCTCCAAGTTCAGGAAATTTCTTGTAATAATATGGCATTGCAGTAATGTATAGGCTAAAGTCATGCAAAAAATATTTGTCTCATTCCCACACTCTAAAACTTGGTAATTATATAGAAGCTTGGACATTAAGGACCCAGACATAAAGGAGTGGGTTAAAAAGCATAATTATGGCTCAGAAACAGCATGAGCCTGGGGACATTTCAGGCCAGGTCCTACTCAACAAAACAAAACAAAAAACCCAGCACCCAAAATCAAATGGTGGGCCCTCTCTCTCTTTCCCATTTTGGGAAATAACCCATTAACAAAATAATGTACCATAATGATTATTTAGAAACAGACATGAGATGGAAACTGGCAGCAAAATGAAGTCTTTAGTTCTGGGATTTGAAGGTTAATGGCCCAAGGATCTCTCAGGTCCTGAAGCTTTATAGGACATTATTTGAAATTTGTGCTACAGAGGGAAAGACTTCAAGTTTCCATGTCTCATAGGCTGTATAATTGAAAGAAGCTGTTATTTTATACTTGGTATGGTATTGGGGGGGGACATTAATAAAAGACCCAAGTCATTACTGGCAAACTATTCTTAAGTATGCAGAAAACAAGAATATGCCCTGGGAGGTACCCAAGCTTCATCAAACCCAAGGTTAGCACTCATAGGCAGAAATGACCCAGCAACCTAATCTCAGAAGCCATTCTATCATTAATCAAAATGCTGGTTCCAAACTTGTTTCGTGTCGACAGTTTTCATATCATAATCTCCCTTAAGAATACACAATAGCTCCCTATTGTCTTATGTATCACATAGAAACAGTTCAGTCACTGGACAAGGCCAACCATTCCCTTTATTCCTCAACAATCCACCTCCTCCCTGCTGCGTCCACAGAAACTCTCCCCAAAGATGGTCTCCAAAACCATGTACACACAGATTCATCTCTATCCTGGCCACTACTCTGAGATTAGGTTGCTGGGTCATTTCTGCCTGTGAGTGCTTACCTTGGGCCAGGAATGACCTCTTCTTACAAAGCCAGGTCCTACAGCCTCCATCATAGCTAGACCTCAAATGTAACCCATTAAAACAATTTCCATAACTGGAAGTGTCCTGGAGAGTAAAGAAAACTAGAAGTGAGGTCAGAAGGCATTGTCAAGAGGTCAAAGTTAAGTCACTTAAGAGCTGTTTAACTATCAGAAAATTATTCAACCTCTCTGATTTTGTGCAAAAGGCATCAGGAGGCTACTGGATACCAAAGGAGATTCTCTGAGCTCAGCCTGTGGCTTCTGATTCCTTTTTATAGCCCAGGAATATCTGAAACAAGGATCAGATCTTCTATGGGCTCAATAAACTCTGTTGAGCAACTATCTCTCTTACCCATTATCATTGTGTGCCTGTGCTGACCAGCTTATCTCCACTCCCACACTCATTCCTGCTACATGGTCCCATCCCAGCCCCCAGGTACACCTCTTCTGGTGACAACTACAGCCAAAAACCATCCCGAATCTTGCCATTTATTTTATGTTTACAGTGCTTGAATCTGCAAGGCTGTCTATATAGAGACAGTAAGCATTTGGATACCAAAAGATTCCCTCCTTGGGGGGTTGCTGACCTCCTTCATTAGATCAAATGTTGATCTGTCAATCACATCCATAAGCTTTTAGCGGTCTTTCCCTGAGTTTCTAAGGTGGTGTAGTTTGTAAGGCTGGTGGTAGAGTTGGTATTTGGTGAAGGTGGGCAAGAAGCTCACCATATACAAACAGTTTAGGATCTGCTGCTACAGTTAATATAACTATCTGAAACATTAAGACACACATAAATTGTTTTTGAGCATTTTGCCATGAGATAGCCAAAAACATTACAGAGAAGCAGAAGTTAAAATAATAATCTGTATTTTCTTTATAATTTTTTCATTTTCTTTCCCCTTCTAATTTGTGATCTTCCTTCTTTATCTCTGAGTCTATGAGGCACAGCATTAAGCATTTTGGGAGTTCCAAGCTGGGAATCACTGCATACTTGGAAAGTCCAATATTTACTATTTCTTCTCAATATGCCACTGCTGAAGAATAATCAGGAAAGGATTCTTTCTCCCTCCTTTTTAAATTTTCTTGCTTCCTACGAGATGCCTCCCCGAAGTTCTGGGAAGGCTACATGCCCATAAAGATCTTGGTATCAGTGAGTATGAAAACCAGCATACACATATATCAACTCTGTCCCTGAATAAGTGTGTGGTTTTTATTTGGTTTGTTCCAGAAGCTCTTTCTTTGATTTGCATTTCAGCAGTGTGCAAGATCTGAGAAACATGCTAACCTCCTGGCAAACTATCAGGAGAAAATTGCTTTAACTGGAGAATGAGGCCTCTTCTTTCCCAGAACTTTCTTTGCATTCTCTGAGTTTGAGAACAAAACGTAATACTTAAAAAACAAACAAATAAAGGAATCAACAAACAAACAACAGAGGTTAGACCCAAGACTTTATCCCAGATGGTTGAAAGTAAGGAGAATAATTGCCTACAAATCAATCAACAGATTGAGCAGAGGGGGGAAAAGATGTTGTGCTGTTTCCTTGATCCCTATCTGGATTCCCAGAGTTCCACGGAACATTCCAAAAGTAATTTGGCTTTTGTGCACAGTACACAGGGAGTAATGTTTTTCAACAGAATTTCATAAGGAGATGGGGGGATAATTTTGGGTCTTGCTCTCAGCAGAAGCTGAAAACTGGGTGTGGCTAAAGGACAACATCAGGCTTCTTTATGTGACCCCTCTTTTGAAAAACCACCCCAGAGATGAAAAATCACCTGCCCTCACCCCACTGAGAATTCACGTGGATTTGCCCAAGAGAATTCCTGCTCATAAAAATCTGCAAAACAGATCTGTTAAAACAAACCTGTAATTATGAACAGAACAAGAATTTCACTTAAATAATTTTGCAGCTTTAATACCAACTGATTCAATAACCCCCAAACCTGATCGGACTAGTCAAACTCGACAAGATTCAAGTCTCCTAAAGGTGGTTACCGAGCATGCATGACTGACCACCAAACTATGTGAGATACTGAAAAAAAAGAATAAAGAACAAGACAATGACTTCCAACCCAAGCAATGTAAAATACTCAACAATGGTTTTCCACATAAAACTGTTTGGCAGCAAACAGGGAGAGTCTATTGGCAAGTCTGTTTTTTGGACCAGATTCCAGAAATGGAAATTAAGTGACAGGATGTGCCCAAGGTCATGCATACGTGGGTGACCTGATAAAGGAATGTGGAATGCCTGAACCCCAGCCAATGTTAGCCCCTTCCACTTTGGAGGAAGAAGGACCAACAGTGAGAGGATGGTCTGTAAATTCTGTGGCTGTACCTGCGTCCTCACAGACTCTTTCCATGCTCAGCGGAGTTATCATTAAACTAAAGCATCACACATCACTCTAAAATTTTCCTCAGAGAGAAATTATAGCTTTCTACTTCCTCAATTCTCTTGGTCTTGGTCAGAACATTAATATTTGTTGGACAGCATGTTTTTAAGTGGGAAGATATTTTAAAAATCAAATATTCTGGTTTGTTTCAAAGAATATGTTCTCAGCTAAAGTCTGATGCTTTCTTCCTGTGGGGGTGAGCCACAGTTGGCCACGATTCACCAAAGTTTCCACCAGCTAACAATAAAAAATTATGTCCCATTCTAAAGAAACAAAAGAAAAATTATAGTAAAGTTGTGCATTTCCTCTCCAGTCCCCGAAGACAATCTGAAGAACTGGCTCAACATGCCAAATTAAGCCATGAGAATTTATCCATATCTAATAAGGATTAGCAAATGCTACAACACTGAACATGGCCTTGACATAATTTATATTCCAACTTCTACGGCACTGGGTTCAGCGTGCTCTCATTCCAGCCCTGACATAGGAGGATATGTTGAGCAGTCCTGTGATGTCCTCTGAGAATCCCAATCATGTGCACGACAAGCAGGAGGGCTCTTCACGTGACAAAAGAAAGTTTCTTTATACAGAAACAGTACCCTCAGAACCAGAACATGGTAACTAAGCTTAAATAACTAACTACCTAGGAGAAATGCAGGCATTTCTCCCCTTGAATCCAAGATAATCATTCTGGAAGCAGAAAACCTGGTGATGGACCCCGTTTTGCCTCTTTCCAATGCTGGGTGTCCACCTGCAACTTGGAAAATTTTGGAAACAGTTCTAAGTTACATATTTGGAGTGTGGAAGATTAAGACTCCTGAACTTTGAGCTAGCCAGCTCCGATTGGGTCTGCTCCATTCCATTTCTCATCCATACTTGCCAAAAGCACAAAGAGGCAACTGGGACATTTGCTCATAGTATCTGCTATTAAGATAAATCAGCAACACTTAAGTGTCTTTTGTTCATAAAAAATAATCCCCTGGAGATCGTTCTTCCCATTCCAAAATATCAGCTTTTTGTTTCTCTGCCTCACCAAGGATTGCATCACTAGAAAGCTCAAGGACACAGAGGCTCTCCTTGAAGCCCAGTCTCATGTCAAGAAGCCTCAGAAGGCCTTGGACAAGCAAGTCTAGGGCTGAGAGGTCTGGGCACTCCCTTCCTTGGAAGGAACATGTCTGAACCCATACCAAACTGGGTTCTTTCAAGGCAATGTTTGCACCTTCTGCATTACTTAGTTTTCTTCAAGGGTGAATCAGGGTCTGCCTCCTAAAAATGCAGAAGGCAGGGACTATTTACAAACATTGTTACTCAAGTTCTTTTATCTTTGGTCAGGGGAACAAGTCATATGGGGTGTGGTTTGTGTCAATGGATTGTCACCAGAGACAATGCGGGACCATCATTCCTCAGCATTACCCTATGGAGAAGAATAAGATAGCCCTGTCTTTGCTTCTCAGAATTGAGATCAACATTCTTCACATTTGTGCAGCCCTTCAGGGATTTTTAAGACCTTTCCCCAAAGAAGATCTTCATGGTAATGCTTCTTTGTGAGTTAGGTAGGAAATAAAATACCCATTTCTACAGGAAAATAAGTTGATCTGCTCACCATCATACAAGTAATAAATAGAGATGAGTCAGGATTACACAAGCCAAATGAGCAAACTGCAGAGCCTTCCTTCTTCCTTGTCTTTGAAATCTAGAATCCTCATATGCCCTGGTGGGAAAGATGGCAACAAAGATGGAAAACAAAGGGGCTGAGAGTGCTACCCCTACCGACAGATTCACTGAGGACATTCTTGACTTGAGCACCCACCAGCCCTGTGGTGACTTGGCTTCTCCATATGCAAAATAGGGATAATGATGTTTTTGTGAGGGCTGTAATAAAACAAAAAGTGCAACACTGTGCCTAGAATATCATTTGTTCAAGAGATGATAGCTGTGTTCACATACTACTGAACAATGCATCTCTCCTACTCAACTGTAGGCTCCGAGAAAGCAAATAATTGCCATTGTCATTTGCCTCAAAGTCCTTGGTGTAGATCAAGTACTCAATATACTGTATGTGAGAATGTACTGAAATTGTCTCTGACTACCAAAAATGCAAGGAATGTAGAGTTCTGTTTATTCCCTTCATCTTGCAGATGGAGAAACTATGCCTGTAAGAGAGAAGTGAAATAAGTTGCCCCAAGTTTGTGAGTATGTTAGGGTCAGAGCTAGGTGAGAACTCTGATACCCACATCCATTCTCAGATCTTGCACCTTCTATTACCTGCTGAGGTGTCTTTTGTGTCTTGTGTTTAAATACTTTCTAGATGGCTGCTTGTTGTCAGATATCTCAGAGAGCACTGGCGCCCCAAATCCAAGAAAACTGATAACAGAAACTTCCTGGCCTTGTGACCTACACACCTGCTTCCTACCTGAGCATCCAAAGAGGCATTGGCACATCCAAGGGAGCCCATAGTAGGAAGGTTTCTGGTTGGCTTCTGAGCTGTGTTCGTAATTCTAGGTGTGCTGGGCCATAAGAGAGAGGAAATAAACCAGCCTCAAGATGACCAGTTAATCAGAGGTTTCTGGGGCATAAGAACTACCCTGGATTGCAACCTTCTGAGCTGTCATTCTTGTTCAGCTGATTTTCATTGTTCCCTAAAATGACAGCCTTTCGGTCCAATCTGAATTTATTAACCTCTTTGCACAATTCCATTTCCAGACTGTATCAAAGATCACCTGAACACAGATTTGCTGGCTATGTCTAACAGGCATTTCCTGATGACCATATCAGGGCAAAGATAAGAGAGTGGGGTTTTGGTTGTTGTGTATGTATTTTTAAAAAATAATCTCATCTAAACATTGGTGTTGTGGGGTTCTGGCTCCCCCACCTTGTCAACTCAGCAACTGCACTTCAGGCTCCAACCTGAGAAGAATAGATTCCAACTCTCCTGGCTGTAGTCTGTCCCCTCTGGGGACTCCCTCCCTCCACGTGACTCCACATGACTCACCCCCACGCCCCACCTCCTTGCACATACTTGTTCAACAGGACCCTTTCACATGTCCTGAGAACACCCTATTCAAAGTCACCCTCCACACACCTCAGAGAACACCATCTTTATTTTCCCCCCACACCATTGATTGTTATTTAACATGGCATATATGTGATGTCTTTATTTTGTTTCTTGTTTGTGTCCTCTGCTAGAATACAAGCTCTCTAGGGGCAGGGAGCTTTGTGCTTTGCTCATTATGGTGTCCCCAGTGTCCAGAACAGTGTCTGGCACATAGTATGTGCTCAATAAGATTTGCTGAATGAATTGCCTACTTCTTCCCATACCTACTCCCCTAAGAAGTTTTAAAAATCTCCCTCTGCCTCTCCCTCTCTGTATACTGGCCACTTGCACTACTCAGAGTAATATTCTGCTCCGAATCTATGATTGGCATGTCATCAGAGTGTGGATTTGACAAACTTAACACAAATAACTGACAGTTTTGTAAAAACTTAGAAATGTTTGGACTTTGTAGGAGACAGCTATTTCTTAATTCTTTAAAATCCTTAAAACAACTATAACTCTACTATTTCAACTTTTGGGCACTAATCTTAAGACAAATAACAGAAGAAAAAGATTTATATACTGAGATGTTCATCAAGTATGATTATAAAAGTGAAAAACTAGAAACAAATTGAAAACCCAATAAGAGAATAATAAAATTAAGTATGGCAATGATGGAAATCATACAACCAAGATATATGTTTTTGAAGGCTTTTAAGGACATGGGAAAATGTACAACATTAAATGTTTATAAGGCTAAAAAAACTTTATTATGTAGTATGTCATGTCTTCGTTCAAATATGTATGTAGACAATGGAATGTAGGAAACTATAAATCTTAATGACAGTTATTTCTGAATGGCTGGATTATGGGTGATTTTAGATTCTTATTTACATTTTTCTAAGTTTCTATAAAGAGCATATATTATTTTTATGATAAAACATTTATTTATATGCTTCCAACTATGGAAAAGTATCATTTAGATAATAAGGATGGTTACAAAATTAAATCCTTATTACTTTTTAATACTATGCATTATTATGGGTTAAGGTTTTAAAAATAGTACACATGAGAGATCCTGGAAGTTTTAACTCTGTCTTTAGTAGCATGTTGCAGAGAATGAAAAAAAAAAAGTGGCATCTTCCCAAAAAGAATATGCAGTTAAGTAAGAGAAAAGATAAACGACTGGAAATGTTAAATGTTGCGTTTGATAATGGTCTTTCTGCAATCATGAGAGTGGAGGGTGAAAATTCCCTTTCCTGTTAAAGTGTTATTTGAAAAAGCCTAAAAGAGGAAATTCTGAAGCCAGAAAAGGGCAAACACAGTATGCACACCAATACTGTTTATGACAAAACCAGTGTGATTTAAACATAGTTATGTAAGGGGCAATGTGAACAAAAAGGGAGCAGGAAAAAGGACTTTTCTTTCATTTTGAAATTCAGCATCAGGAAGACACAAGGGCAGGAAGTCAGATCTTTTTTCAATTCATGTGAAATGATAAGGTGAAGACAGCCTGGAAGGACTTTTAATTATACGATGAGAGGAAGGAAAGGAGGGAGAGAAAAGAGACCAGGAGAAACCTGTTTTATACGTGAAATGATGAAGAAGAAAATGGAAAACAGAAGGGAAAAAGGCTTCCAAGCAGATATCTTGAGAATGAAACACAAAGGCTGCAAGAAGCAAGTGCCAACATCTCACATAGGAAAGCAGAAAATGCGGCACACCTGATCAAGGCTGTAGCAACCCCTCCCCCTGGCAGTGGGTGAAGGGGGCCGCCTGGTGATGCAGGAAGAGATAAGTCACCCTCCCCAGCCTGCACATGTGACCTCAGGTCAGCACAGGAGCCGGCTGGGACCAGAGGGAGGAGCTAGGAGTGCTCAGGGTCACAGGATAAAGCCTTCTTTTTATGCAACTTGTTAGCCCCTTTGCTGGGGGTGGGGGGGGGGGCTATGGCCTAATGAGTTATGACAGCAACTTGGGGACACGTGCTGAGAAGAGAATGGAAGAGCTGCGGAATGAGGCTCCTTCCTCAGTTGTGGCATCTTCGCCCAGTTGCTGGACCTTGATTTCCTTATCTCTAAAATGGGATTACTAACACCCAGTTTTCAGAGTTGTGAAGATTAATGGAGATAATATATTTAAAATCCCCAGCCCAGTGCCAGGTATGTAGCAAGAGTTCAAAAACCGTTAGTTTCTCCCACTCTAAAAGGTGAATAGAAAAACTGTCATGAAGAGCAAGAATGATGCACACATTATAGCCACACTTAAAGTTCTCTTGAAGCAATGCCAGTCTAAGTTCCTCCCCACCAATCTACCCAGTGCAACAGCTGGATCCAGGCTTTCCCAAAATACAATAGTTTCCTGGTGGCCGACATCTTGGGAACTTCCCCTATATATACTCTGTGCTTTGGTGGTGGATCTGAAATGTTCTTGGAGGCAGTAATGAACAGGTTAAAATTGAGGGGATTTCAAACATGTCTAATCCAATAAGAGGCTTGGTAAAACATGCGTTATCACTTAAAGAATAAATGTTTAAAAATAGAGCACAGATGTGAAATTTGAATAAAAAAAAGGAGACAGCGCGTGAGAGATCTTCTTGGCATTTGTACGCTATTCTCTGTTTCGGTCACCTTCAGCTAAGCCTGTTATTCTAATATGCTCTGCCAACTGCTAGATACTGCAGGGGGTGCTTGAAATTACTGAAGCAAAGTTGGAAAATCACTCAGAAACTTAAAAGTCAGACCCATCCCTCCCTTTATGTATTTCTAAAAGCAGGGAACACACTGATGAAGTTGGTCTTTTCAAGTTTTTCTACTTAAAAAGGTATGTTAAAAAAGTAAAGATCAAGCTTTCTAACACTAGCAATTTTTACACTAAAATCCTTAAATACTTCAGAGAAAGTATCATGGATAGGTATCAGTCACAAAAAAAGAGAGGCTATGGACTGCCAATCATAAAATAGGAATTTCTACTTCTGTAGGAAGCATTCCTTACCTCTCCAGCAAGCAGATTTTTGAATGTAACACATCTGCACCAAAAAATAGGAATTTTCCCTGTTATCTGTTTCATGAGCTAACATCTGCCTAGTGGTAGAGAAGATAAAAAACCAAGGCTCAAGGGCAAACAGAGTCTCTCCTGTAGGGGAACTAAAGTGGTTTTTATACTATGGCTTTATTCAAATGAAAGACTCAGAAAGTAGACCATCAGAGTCCACTTGAAGCTCTGGTAAAAAGCCCTCCTAAAGGAGATTTGAGAAACTCGTGGAATCGCTGAGAAAATCTTCTCCTCCACAATCTGAGTGGTAGTGTGTGTTGCAAGTGGCCAACTGAATGGATTCCCTGAGGACTGGAGTTGAAGCATCAGCTATTTAGATTAGGGAATGTCCAGGCTAAGAGAGCAGACTAGTGTCCTGACCAACTACTTGGTACTAAGAGGAAACTTTTCAGTAACACTGAAAGGTTTTACCTCCTTGAGAATGCCCTGTCCTTGGCCTATCAAAGAGGGATCTGGGTATTTCTTTTTTAAAAGGGGGTTCTCTAGAACATTCTGTAAAGATACTTTGCATTGAAATCAATTATAAATAGAGATGTGCCTAGACTCTACCAGTGGGACATGAACAGCTTAACCCAAAGTGAGTCTGCAGTGAAAACCAATGCATTTGCATTTCAGCAATTTGATCTGGGGCAAGTCTGTCATGCATTACAATGCTGGGATCAAATCAAGCTTTTCTGGAGCTCATCCAACCAAAACACAGGGCTATGGGAACCCTACTGCATACAGTTCCTCCACTGCTGTTTAATTGTGCTCACCTTCTGAACCATAAAGTATAATTAAAAGTCATCTACATACAATGCAATGGAAGTGTAAATATGAAGTACAACCATGTATGGCCTCAAGCAGAGAAGGAAAGAAATGCCTGACCAACCATCCCACTCAGGTGCTTCCCACTTTTCCTGACAGGATGGTTCTGTCTCTGCCAACATCCAATTTTGACTAGGATTCCATCCTTACAACCAGCTTTCCGGAACACTTTCCAGGGCAACCTCCACCTTCTCCCATTCTTGGCCACACCTATTTGGCTAATTCTTAGAGATGAGTCTTACCAACTTTTGAACAACACACAGGAGGGGGAAAAACTGCCTAAACAGATACACTGTGCAGACTTAGCATTGCCTTCAGAATGTTGACCTGGACTAGTCTCTCCTGGTCCTAAAGTCTCCCTGCTCCCAAATGCCCAGTATGTTTTGGTAGCCAAAAGCAGTGCCCAGAACTGGTAGGAAAGCGAAACGAAAACAAAGCACAATTTATCTCTGATCACAGAAGTATCCTAACCAGTTCTGAGAAATAAGCTGGTTCTAATTTTAGCTAAACAATAGTGTCTGGCCCTCATTTTAAGAAGGCATTTTCATCAAGGATGTGCATATCACTACTTCAGCACACAGGGGAGCATTTGGGAATAAGGCTTAGGGGGTAAGATTTAGTTTTAAGCTTTCTTCAAAAACCCCTTAGCAGCAAAAAAAAATCCAATGATTTCAGAATTAATTATTTTGATGTCAGTCCTTTTTTCAAGGGTGGAGAAAAAGAATTAGGGAGAGAATTGATCCAAAACACAAAAGAAAGAAAAATGATTATTTTTAATAATATTTTTAGAACTAGTCTCCCCATGGAAAGAACAAAAAGACCAAAACCAAAAAAACCAAAAAACTTAACGCATTCCCAATCGAGACTTTCTCCCAAAACTGCAAAAATCTGGAAGCCAGATTTTTAAAAAAAGAGGTATAGTAAAAGCTTCAGAGGTGTCTGCTTATGAAGAAATGCAATTGGGAAGAATACAAAAGTTAGATAGACCTATATCTACTACCAAGCTATGATTAATCCTTTATCTTTTTTAATGCCAACAGAAAGTTAATTTGTACTGCTCTCTTAGCTTTATACCTTACTCAGCCTAGAACCAACCCAAATGTCAACACCTGAAGAGCATCATAAAGATTCTTTTGTTGTTAAGCATAGGTGGAATTTCTGGACTCATTTCATATCACCTTTTCTGGCTCTCTTGACAGATGTTTAACAGGAGTTTAGATATTTCTAGGCAAACTGATTTATGACACTCAGAAATTCTCGGGGATGAAGTAGAGGGGCTCCCTTCATAACAACAAGTCACCTTTACCACATTTGGAAGCTCAGTGACAAGAAGAACCCCCAAATTTAGAAGAGATTTGAACTAAAATACAGTGAAAAGGAAGATTCAGAGGAAAGGTTCAAAATGGCCACCATTGCAAATAATTCAAGTATGGGAAAAGGCATCTCTACAAAGCACACTGCAACATGGCAGGAAAAAAAAAACATGACACCATTCTGTGGTCATCATGGCAAACAAGTCTCATCTCTTCTTTTTTTTTTTTTTTAACGTTTATTTATTTTTGAGACAGAGAGAGACAGAGCATGAACGGGGGAGGGTCAGAGACAGAGGGAGACATAGAATCTGAAACAGGTTCCAGGCTCTGAGCTGTCAGCACAGAGCCCGACGCGGGGCTTGAACTCACGGACTGGGAGAGCATGACCTGAGCCGAAGTCGGACGCTTAACTGACTGAGCCACCCAGGCGCCCCAAGTCTCATCTCCTCTACCAGCTCCTATACGTGGTGGCAGCCTGGAATACTGGGGTGAGAAGAATCATAGGCTAAGTTTTGTCTAAAGTCATGATTGACCAATAATGTCTCTTTTTTTAAATAAGCTGCCCTGGCAATTCACTCACTTATTTACTTATACCTTCAACAAATATTTGCTGAATGCCCACTATGTCCTAGCAATTGGGCTAGGCCTGGAGATAAATGGTCAGCAAAAAAGGTCACAGAATCACATTCTCAGTGCTCATAACTAGCAGGGTAGATAGTTACTATTCAAATAATCACAAAAACACAAATTCATAAACTAGCAGGATAGATAGTTACTATTCAAATAATCACAAAAATAAATACAAAGTTGCATCTGCTACAGTGCAATTAAGTGATGTCTACATTCTACAGGATTGTCAAACTGGAGATTTGATACAATTGAGAAAATCCCAGAAGGTTTCCCTAATCTTGGATTGAGAGTGAATGGGTGAATGTGCATTAACTAGGTGAGGAAAAGATGGAAATGTATTCCAGGCAGAGGGGATTGCATTGCACGTACAAGGCCCATTGGTTTGAATTTGTCTTTATACCACCAGTAAAGGAAGCCAGGGAAGACGTTTCAGCAGTAAGGGCTGGAGAGTGATGAGTGTATCATGAGATTTATCTTTAGAAAAGATCATATTTTTGCCCACTGAGGTTTGAGAATCTCTGCCCTGGCCTGGAGGCTGGCTGCACTTTTCCTAGGCACAGCCATCTAAGCCATTACTGAACACCTGCCTGCCCCCTTACAGAAAAGAGAGTGTGAGATTTGGACTGCAGCGATATTATCGTGGAGACTGCCCGAAAGTCAGGGAGAGTATTTTGTCAAAGGGTCCTGTTCCTACTCAAAAATCTCACCAGCCATGACAAACAAATTCTGGCATTAGTTCTTCATGGCTTTAATGGAAGTGGCAATGATTTTTTAAAATGCAGGCTAAGCCCTGGGACTCCTTAGAAGCTGAAGGCAGAGATCTGGAGAGTGGGCTCAGTAGGGCAGACTTAGACAGGTCATGCTGAGTGGTCTAAGAGCCCTCCCTGCTCTGGAGTTGCATGACTAATGTATTTTGTTTGGTAACTGCAGAGAACTTCTGCTTCAGAATGTACCACTCTTAGCAGATCCTGCAGAGTTCTACACATCCTATCCTCACTCAGTCACTGTGCTGACAGCTCACCTCTTCATCTCCTTGTCTGCTCCACTCCAGCCACACTGGCTTCCCTGTTCTTTCCCAAACACACCAGCATGTTCCTGTCTTAGAGCTGTGTGCAGGCTGTTCCCTCCACCAAAACACTCTTCCCCTAGATATGTAAAAGTGCACTCTCTCACCTCCTTCAAGTCTTTGCTCAAATGTCTTCTTCTCATTGAGGCCCATCTGTCTACCCTATTTTACATTGTCACCTTGTCCTCAATCCTTCCCTGACACTCCTGTTCTCCCTTATACTGGTCTACATTTTTCTTTTTTTACCATATGATTTACTTATTTATTACATTCATAGTTTATTGCTTTTCTCCCACCTGCCCCCCACTCCAACATTAAAACATATGCCCCACGAGGAAGGGGTCTTTATTTTGGTCACTGACATATTCCAAAAGTGCCTAGCATTCTAACACAGGGAAGGCACTCAATGAATATTGTTGAGTTGAATTCCAACATAGCATGTGGCCTCTCCATAAGCTGAGGCATTGGAACTCGATTCCTCGGACAATATCTGTGAGGTGTGGGAGCTAATCCATGGCTTTGGAGATGCAGTATTGAGCCTAGCTAAGAGCAAAGAGTCAGCACTGCTATGTCTTAGGAGCCCAACCCTGCACTACCAGGTATGTGTGATATGCATAGGTATGGTAGTTGAGTCATGTGGTCTCTCAGAGCCTTGATTTGATCAACTCAAAAATAAGAATGATGCTCTTCTCACTGGGGCAGATAAAATTTCTGTTGTGGATGAATACCCAGCACCCGTCTGAGAGCCTGGCACATAGCAGATACGCAATATGTTGGTTGGTGGATTATGAGGAAAAAGTGAGATAATGTTTGTAAACTTATATTTACATAAAGCACTTGACATAGAGCCTGGCATGTGTCATCCATTCATTCACAAAACAAATATTTATTGAGTGGGTACTATGTGCTCGGCAAAGTGCAATAACTGTGGGGATTGTTAAATGAACTACTGATGCTCAGTCACTGGGAATGTCATGGGCAGTAGAGAAACCTTCTGCATGAGATGAGCTGAGCAGAAGGCAGCCTGAAGGGGTGGCATCTCTCATGAGCCAGTCTGCCTCAGTATCCTCACAGAACATCAGGCAGATGAACCAAAGGCCTTCCCCACCCGTTGGCCCAGGCATCTGAAAGAGCTCTGCCCTCCCAAGTCACTCATGCAGGTGATGACAGCTGAGGCCTGAGACTCGCTCTCCCAGGGGTACCCTGTCTGATTGACTCTATGTGGACTGCATACACAAACCAAGCAAATTTAATAAGCAGTATGAGCCTCTTTGGTGCACACTGGGAGTTGAGGTCTACTGTTCCTGACATGTCTCCCTGCTGTTCCCAAGTGCTTGGGCTTCGAGGGAGGGAGACCAAGAAGGCCTAAGTGCTAATGTCTGCAGCTCTTTCTCCCACAGTTCAAGAGTGTCTCAACCAGTTATGACTCCCAGGCTTGTGAAAAATACCAACAATGAAATCAAAATCAAGCTACCTTTGAGGATGGTAGTGATAAAATCAATTAATAGTAGCAGTGGTAATAGAAGCTCACACATATACAGTACCTATTATGTGCCAAGCATATGCAGAGCTCTTTATATACCTTATACTCACAATACTTTGAATTAGGTTATTAGCCCAGTTTACAGACAAGGAAACTGAGGCTCATGAAGGTTTAGTATTTTTCCCATGATCACACAGCCAACAAGTGCTCAGACAAGAGTCATCCCAAGCAGTCCAACTCTAGATGGTACTAACAATTCAGTTACTGGTTGTATGGTAAAGGGTCTTTTCAAGCATCATGGAATGTACAGCTGTAAAGCCTGGGCAAGGCACCAAACCTCTCTGGACTTTTGGTTCCTTCTCCTATAAGAGTATCAGTGCTTCAGTTTCATTGGGAGTTGATGAGTCAGTGTATGCAAAGCCTTTACAGCCATGCCTGGCTTGTGGGGAGAACTCAGAAGTATTAGGAAGTATTGATATGATCAAATAGCCTAAGCCTAAGAGCTCTAGGCAGAACCCACTCCTTATGAATAGCCAGAGAACATTCTTAAATGGATACTTTGGCACCTACTTCAAGCTTACAAAGATAAGGGGACCTCACAGGTTCTAGAATACCCTCCCGCTTGTCACTCTGAATTCCTTCCTGAGCCTCAATCTGGTGGGGCATGTGTAGACTCAGGTGGACTATCTCAGATCCAAGCCCTATTGCTTACAAGCTTTGTGCTTTAGGCTGGTTATTCCACACTCTGAGTCTCAGCTACACTCCCTGGAAAAGGGAGGCAATCCTGCCACCCACACCACAGGGCTGCTGTGAGGACAGTGGGACAAAGCCCCTGAGGGACACTGGATACACACCCTGGCACAGAGCAAACACTCAATACAAAGGGGGTGCTTTTCCAAGCCAATGAATCATTATCCTTAGAATCATATCATTTACAACAAGGGTACATCAATTCATGTGCTTTTTTTTCCTCTGTTGTCTATAGGGTGTGGGGAAGGATTTCAAATCTAAATCATCAAGGATCCCATCCTTCTCCTTCTGCCTCTTTTTCCACAATAGCCCTTCAGACCCTGCCTTAGTTCAGGCGGGAGCCTAACTCTGCATGGCTGGGGTTTCCCAAATGTGCCCCATGATACCCAAAACCAAGCCCGTCGTGAATAATGAAGGCTTTGTGCAGTTTCCCAGGAGCAAATTGAAGGGCTACACTCAATCCTTCCTGGAATCCAGGAGTGCATTTTCATGATGCTGAGAAAAAAATAGCCTTAAAAAAATTCCTTATTGGAAAAATAGAGGGGGGTTTGAGGAGCAAGGTATCTAGGAGACAGAAAGGAAAATATAATCCACTGTGCCTGACAGCGAGGCCTCTGGCTGGCTCCACTGGGTAGCCAGAAGAGCTGGCCCCATTGGGTAGCCACCAAATCTGGAACCTTTGACAAATACATAATAAATGAAATCACTTTACAAATCAAGATATAATGCTATCATCTATGGTCTCAGACTTTTTGGCCACCAAGTACTAGCAATCATAAAAAGAGATAAAGGGCAAGGTAGGATGTAGCTGTTATGTACCCCCAACCCCCACCCATGGTGGGGTCGAGGGTCTCCTTAGCTGCTGACTGACCTGAGACCTTTGGATCATGTATGCATCGTAGCTGGACCCGTGGTACTTGGCCGTAATATCTGGGCTGTAGCCAGCATCACAAGTGCATGGTATATTCGAGCTCAGGGGCTGTTTCCTAGGTCTATATACCTGTGGGAGAAAGCTACAATGGTTAGGTGCAGGAGGGGAGGGAGCAGGGCTCACAGGGAAGGAGTTAGGAGAAAGCAAAGAAGGGGGCTTGTCTTGACTTTCTGTGGCCAGGTGGGTGGAAAACCCAGTGTAGAAGATGCACAGCTCCAAACAAAGAGGTCAGATGTAAGCGGTTCCCGACCCCCGGGGCCAGCACTAGCAAGGCATGCTGCTCTATGGAATGACCCCAATGTCTGGCAGTGACTGGGACCCTCCCTCTGCAGGAGAGGGCACCCAGGCATGGCGGTGGTCTCTCTCCCTCAGCAAGGCAGCCCTATGAGAAATGGACTCTGTTTCACGGCCAAAGGATGCCTTTTCCTTCCAAGAGTTGGCCCCGTTGCGAGAAGAAGGGTCTTATTTCTTTGGGCTTCCCTTCCAGTCACCTTGCACACTGGCCCAGATCACCCTAGCAGGCAGAGAGCCAGCCCTCGGGGCTGAAAATTCATGTGGACACACTCCATGTGGTACCATGTGGCATTTACAGAGCTTCAGAGCCACATGTGGCCCAAGCTAAGATGTGACAGCCACCTTGTGAGACCACAGACCATTGAGCCATAATATCTGCTGAACTGGTTTTATAATGAAGTTAGAGTCCAAGGGAATATCTTTAACCACTGCTTCCAAAAGTTCCTAAATTATATATGGAGAAGAACTAATGTCTGAAGATTTCAGGAATTATTTCGCAATACACTTCAAGTGCAATTAAGTCCATTTAAGCCACTCACAGAAAACCCTCCAAAAAGAAAAGAACTTTGTGCACAAGACTTTGCCCCTCCTTCCTTTTTCCCTCCTTGCTTTTCCCTCAGAAGAAATACAGTGGCCTAGAGAGGAGGAATAAATGGATAATTGAGTAAATAGGTAATAAAAAAGGATGTTAACTAAATAATGGCTGAGGAGGTCTCCAAGCATAGTCTGGCAGTGCTAGGGGCTGGGGAATATTCCTTAGCTAAAAGGTCCTGAAAGAACTAGCTGAAGAACCAAAGTTGGAAGTATGGAGAGAAAGAAATCTAAAGAACTGGATGAGGAGAGTTATTGATGGGGCCCAGAAAGTAAGCAAGACAGAAGGCAACATTTCCAATGGGAAAGAAGGTGCCCAGAATTTAATTAGTAGTTTCTACGATTTAGTGAGAAGTCATACAAAGTCCACTGGAAGGAAGAGACCTGAGAGTTATATCTGGGAACATGATGCTAATACAAAAGAAAGGAAAACAGCACTGGCTGCAAACCACACAAGCCCAGGCACATGCACATAAACACAGAAAAGCAGTAAAAATGATGTTCTAGCAACAACTCGGGCCAATTCATTCCTACCTGGTTTTAGCTGCTTGAGCCCGCAGGATGGACATGGGAGAATGAAGAGTAGCTAAACCCAGAGAAAGCACGCAAGGCCCCAAACCCAGCAAGACACACCTTTTGTGCAGGAGGCCCCACCTGCTGCTTTAACTGATGCACGAGTCGATCTTTTTCCCGCTTGAGAGCCATGACTTCTTCCTGTGTCTTTTTCTTTTTGGAAGCAGACAATTCCAGCAAGGCAATATTTGCATCTTTTTCACTGATTGCTGCAAGCAGTGCTTCTTGTCTGGTAAAATAAAGATTATTGTGATCATTTTTATGAAATGTAAAAAAAAAAAACTTGTCATTTATAGTTGAAATGAACCATAGAGCACTGTCTTAATAGGAAGGAATTAAAGACAAAGTAACTCTTTGATTCTTAGAATGGACAAAGTAATATGGGTCAGAATCCCTGAGACCCATGCACTGCTTCCTCTGAAGGAGCCATCTTTCACTGGTTTCATAGACAAAGCTGCAAATTAGAAATGGAGGGAATCAATCTGAACACCCACTTCTAGGGTACTTTAATGGATGCAGCCATTCATCCATCCACCCACCCATCCATCCATCTACCCATCTGCCAAGTAAAGTTCTAGGTACTCCAAGACAATCCAACAAAACTGGGCAGCAATTTAAGTATCAATATATTTTTTTCATGCAAGATTTTCTTTTGAAGGCAGGCAGACATATTTAGTAGGGTATCCTTTCCATTTTCAATGTAATTAATGATGCTTTCATGCCATTCCACCAAAAACCATTCCCTCCTCAGTCTTCCTTACCTAGTAATTACACCACCATCTACTGAGTAACCCAAGCTCCAAACCTAGAAGTCATCCTTGATTTCTTCCCTCTCTTCTCCACTCAGAGATGATCCATCAACAACTTCAGTAGGTTTTACTCCACGAGACATTCCTTATCTAAACTGATCTACTGCTACCAAACCACTCCCAACCACCAGCATCTACTCCTGCAGCCCACTAGTCTCTGAGGAACAAAGACCACTGGTCTATGTGGAACAAAGATGGGTCATCTTTAAAAACATTATAAATAAGGATTCCACCATTATGTTGCTTGCAAAATCCATTGCATCACTCATTAGACTTGATATCAGACCCTTTACCGATGCCTGTGACTCATTACACCAACTGGCCCTAACCACCTCTCTGAGGTCATCTTGTGCCCCTTCTCCTTCTGCATTCATTAGGCTCCAGCTCATTTTGTGCCTGAACTCTTTCTCGTCCTTGAAAATGTTATACTTGTCCTCACCTCATAAGCTTTGCCTTTGCCATACCCTCTGACTGGAATGCCCTCACCTCACACAGGTCCTTACCCTTCAGGTCTCAAATGAAATGTATTTTCCTCAGAAAAGCTCTCGCCAGCCACTTTCCCTAACAATGTCTCCCTACTTTTCACTTTGTGCCCAAGCCACTGGACTGTCACATTACACTTTTTCTTCCTATAACTCTCTGTTATTTAAAAGGATCTTAGAGGGATGCCTGGGTGGCTCAGTCAGTTAAGTGTCTGACTCTTGATTTCAGCTCAGGTCATGATCTCAGGGTTGAGGGACTGTGCCATCTTAGGCTCCATGCAATATCCATGATGGGATTCTCTCTCTCCCTCTCTCTCTGCCCCTCCCCATTCCCCTCTTAAATAGATAGATAGATAGATAGATAGATAGATAGATAGATAGGTCTTAGATATCTATTATTTGTTATCCAGACTTGACACTCCATGATATTGGAACCTCATCTATCTTGTGCACTCTGGCTTCTAGAAGAGTACTGAGTACATAGTAAGTGCCTAAAATATTTGTTCAAGAAATAAGTAATTTTACTTTGTACTTTAAAAAAATGTTTGAAGATACCATTGTACAAGTCACCCTTTCATTTTTTAAAAAAATTATAATGCTTTGACTCCTTAATCTTTGATCATTGTTTACTCAGAGGAGTATTACAGTTGCCTCCTTCCATCTTACAGTTCAATTTTCTGGCAACATCTGTCACAAATTTCAACATGGAGTTTTGGGGGACTATTTCTGACTAGAAAATGGCTCTTCTGGTGTCTTTCATTTAGTCATTCTTTCCACTGAGGAAGTCTTGTCCCAATCTCCATCACTCCTGCCACATTCTAGATACCCTATAAGACCCCACAGCCCTGGGAAAGCCTCTGTGTTGGGTATTTTCTTTGTACACAAGTCCCAGGACTAAAACCTGGTCATGATCCTATTTTGTCTTTTTTTAATTCCCGTCACCAGACCAGGCCCCCTCCAGATGTTTGAATAAGATGGTCATTATTTGGATCTCAGAGTTTCCTCCTTTTCACTGCAGGGATTTGTATGGACTTTTCTGGGCCCCACTAATGGCAGGGAGTAGGAGCTTCTGTTGGAGGCTCAGTCAGACATATGAGCAGCAGAAATGTCAGGGAATATGTCCACTTTCCAGAAGAAAGCCAGGGCAGCCTGGACTATCAACAGCAGCATTCAAATCCAGCTTCACACAGCCTGTCTCCTTCTGGATAACATCTTGAGACAGTAGACATGCTTGCCGTTCACAGCTAGTGCATATTTGTACATAAAGTCAAGCCAAAGAGGCTGCACAGCCTTCAAATCAGGGAAAGCCCATTTGCTACCAACTCCAACTTAACTACCACACACCCAAGGTAACTGCAATATTTTACCCCACTCTGCCCCAAATTGAAATGTCCATGTGAGGCTTTTTTAATCTAAACAACCTAAGAAATCATTAGTAAGAAAATTGAAGATTGATAGTAAATTATGCTGCATCTCTACATTTTTTATAGCTATATGCTGCATTTAAAATGCTGATTTAAAAAAATGTGAAAATGTCTGTTTGGAGGCAATTCTCCATGTGTCTCATATTTCTGCACATTTTACAAGCAAAGGCACTACCTTTTCTCACAATTTTTCCAGAATGTTTGTATAGTGAATACCCTCAGAAGACAGAGGTAGTTTCTCCCTTAGGATCAAAGGGAAGACATGCTTACTGCCCTTGTCTAACAGTGTGTCCTTCCAGAGCAAAGGGCAGGCATGTTAACTGCCATTATAAAAGATTCAGATTCCATAAGCACAGGGTTGTTGTCTTGTAATGCAACCCACTGCATGTACAGCTTTTCATCTGGCCCATCTGCCTTGCCTCCCTGGGACTTGAGGATAGGAGAATTGACATAAATACCCTGATACTGCTCTCTGCACCTTGAGCAATGAAATCTTTTGTTTCTGACCTCAAAGTCTCTGGTCATCTACCACAATCCATGAAACTGAGAGCCAGGCTAACATGCCAGTAGGGAAAACTCTCAAAATCCCTACAGTTCTTGATGATCATATGTATATGCAAAAAGATCCCCCCAACATAAAAATAGGAAGGACAGACAGCAAAATGCTAATAGTCACTATCTCTCATGGTTGTGAAATGGATAAGCTGGTTTTTGCTTTTTTTTCTGCTTAAATCTTCCTGCATTCTGTCTCTCTCACAAAATATCATAAGAGTAAACATTAAGAAATTGCAAATAAAACTTTTCAGTCACTAACTAAACTGCAGGTACATGCTTCAAATACTTGGCATATGTGAAATTTGTTCATTCTCCCATCAAGGTATTTATGTTCCCTCTGTCCCCCTTACTCTTCATGCATAAGTAAGTGCACATACACATACTTTAACATACACACGTCTGGTACAGTCTACATCATCTCCCACTTGGACAGTTGTAATCATTGTCAAAGTAGGCTCCCTGTGTTCACTTTTATGCTCCTCTGTCCTATAGTCCCTTTTAATCCATTTTCCTCTTTCAGGTCAATATTCAGAATTACACAGCTTTAAAAACTGTTAAAAAGTCATCATCAATCTAAAGAATGACCCTCCTAAACTCCTTTTGCCCCATAATTCTATAATTTAGAGGCTTTTCCAAACCTAACACTTATTTCTTTGCTTGTAATATCATTGAAAGTCCCAATGAATTATTTTCTAATTATCTGTCAATTCGAAAACCGTTGATCACAAAACATGTATCAATTCCTAATTCTCTACAGATGATACTACTAAATATAGCCCCAAATCCTATTATTATTATTATACTCAAAATACATTTAAAATCATCTTTATAAAAGTACATTTAAAACCACTACTCATCAGCATAATTAATATTCATAGAAAATAACCCATTTTGTTCTTTGTAACATTTTCCTTAATTTTTTTATTTTGTTTTGTTTGCTTTTGGCTAACAAATCTGTTTTATGAATACTGGTATTATACAATCATAGAACTCTGTAATTAGTGTAACAAGGACACACACACTCATTTATTTTGTTTTTAAAGTTTATTTATTTATTTTGAGAGAGAGGGGGTGTGTGTGTATGTGTGTGTGTGTGCATGTGCATGTGTGTGAGTGGAGGACGGGCAGAGGGAGAATCCCAAGCAGGCTCTGCACTGCTCTGGGCTCAAGCTCAGGAGCCGTGAAATCATGAACTGAGTTGAAATCAAGTCAGATGCTTAACCAACTGAGGCACCCTGGCACCCAGGCACCCTTAGAAACACTCATTTAGGGGCGCCTGGGTGGCTCAATCGGTCAAGCGGCCGACTTCAGCTCAGGTCACGATCTCGCGGTCCGTGAGTTCGAGCCTCGCATCGGGCTCTGGGCTGATGGCTCAGAGCCTGGAGCCTGCTTCCGATTCTGTGTCTCCCTCTCTCTCTGCCCCTCCCCCGTTCATGCTCTGTCTCTCTCTGTCTCAAAAATAAATAAAACGTTAAAAAAAATTTTTTTTTTAAAATAAAAAAAAAGAAACACTCATTTAAATATTATCCATAACTATGATAATTTCTCTTAAAATAACCTGATTGAAACCTACATTAAATAATTCCAGTCTATTTAAACCAAATAGTAATTGGTAGAAAAGAAAAGTATATAAAGCTATAAAAATATGAATACTTCACACTTCAGGATATTTGGAGAGATGTTCTAACTCTGTTAAGGTTGTATCTGGCCATTACCTATTTGTACAGGGATGCCAGGCAAACCAAAGTCTTGTAGGCTGACACAACCATTCCATTTGTGTGTGTGTATTTTTTTTAATTTTTTTAATGTTTATTTATTATTGAGAGAAAGAGCACGAGCAGGGAAGGGGCAGAGAGAGGGGGAGACACAGAATCTGAAGCAGGTTCCAGGCTCTGAGCTGTCAGCATAGAGCCTGATGTGGGGCTCGAACCCACAGACTGTGAGATCATGACCTGAACCGAAGTTGGACACTCAACCGACTGAGCCACCCAGGCGCCCCCATTTGTATTTTTTTTAAGCAATAAGATTTATAAAATGAGTTTTAAATAATTCTTTATAAAGCTGATACATTTCAACTAATAATTTAAATTGCTGTTAGCTAATTCTGCACAGTTATGGATCTTTATTATTCCTGCATTAGAAGTCAGGGGCTTTTTGAGGGTAAGGGATACTGAACATACACCTTTTTAAAGATGAAGTTCATTTGCCAGCCCTGTATCAGAGTCTACATTTTTTGCAATTCCCATAAGGAAATTTGCTAATACATCTACTTAAAGCACCTTATGACAAATACTTTACTGAAAATAATGGCAAACATTGTAATAAGTCAGGAAGCTTAAATGTTGCCCCCCCTTTTTTTCCAATAGGGAATTTTGATTCAGCCTTTCAAAGTCTGGGAAAACTGAAATATTTGCAGTTTTAATGCCTCTTTTACATCTACATCTTTTAAAAAGTGTTTAAGCATAAAGGGTATATCCATGACAAGACATTTGGATATAAACTGGAAACACAAAGAAAACTTATTATTTCCTCCATCAAGTGAATCACATTCTAGATTCAAGGCCAGATTTACATTGCTTCATAAATTGTTACAGTCCCATCAACCTGAGGAAAGTTTCTATAAGTCTAAAATCACCTTCAGCACTTAAACTGTCCTTTCTGTTCACAGAAACATGAAAAGAACATATTTCCTCATCTTTAGATAGTTAGTGGGGTTAAGTATATGCCAAAGGCTTGCAATGTTATCTTTAGAACACTGAAATGCTTCAGTATACAATTACTAAGGTGATCTGTCTATGCCCTGAGATGTAGCTTAAAATATGAAAAGGAAGCCCAAATAAGCTAGAAAGGAAGATAAGATAATGCAAAGAGAAATAAATCTATAAGAGTCTGTTGAATGCCAAACTAAGAAAGGGGACTATAGACAGCATTTTATCAAAGTGCAGCCTAAACAAACGTCAAAGGGAATAATTTCTTTAACAAATATGGGCAACAATGAAGTAAAAAAGTGGGGGGGGAGTTCTGTGCCCTCACACACATTCAGTCAGGGTTAACAATGGATAAAAATATGTGCAAGAACACATTTAATAACCCTATGCTGTCATTCAGTTTGTAGGAGGTAGTCAAGATACAGCTAATAAAACACCAAAAAAAATGGTTTTAGCCACCCTGAAAAAAAAGAAAAAAACCTCAATGGAATAAAACAAAAGAGGACCGAAGGGTGTCTCCCACCAAGATAAATGCCTTCTTTTGAGTGTTGCCTGTGGCTAACCTTCTCAAAGAGAGCTGCAGAATCCTCTGATGGTAATACATCACTACATCACTTATCACAGTCAATTTAAAAGGGAGCTTTATAAACATTTCTATTTCACTCCCTGTTGCTGTCGCTCTATTAATGATGACTTGAGCTCTGAGAGAGGGTCCAGAATTAATTTTAGGAATTGTAAATGAGGCAGTCCAATTAGGAACTGTTATAAATTGGATGGGGGAAAAGCATTAACACATTTTTTTTCTTGGGGGCTCTTGTTTTAGTTAGCCAGCCCATCTTTAGGAACACATTCAATTACAAAAGCAGATGCTTAAAAAACGCATTCCATTAAGAAATGTTTGGATAATGACATGTAGGGGAGAACCTACATTATGTATGGTGCTCAGCCCGCAGTCATGTTCTAATCATACTGTGGGAAAAAAAATTCCGCTCAATCAACTTTTCCCAGTTAATTACTGTTTTCTTTCCCTCATGACCCTGAATCTTCAACCGTAAGTTCAGTAGGAGGTGACTTAAGACAGACGGTGACGAAAGATCCTGTTCAAAACAGCCTCTCTCTAACCCCTAGGGTGAGGATGGGTGGAGGTTTGCTGTGATCAACCCTGGGGATAGATGCTCCTTTGCCTAAATTTTAAAAGCAGGATTTTTAAAAAAGCATCTTGAGAAAGAAAAGTCTTGTGATATCAATTAATATCAACACTACCCACCAGCAGAATGACGGATTGTGTACACAGAAGGGCCCACGCAGAAAGCAAAGCTGCTCACACAAGGTGGGGCCCACAGGGTGAGATATATTTGAACAACCACAAGTTCCGGCAAGGACAAAGAACAGACCAGATTTGTAAAGGCCAGGCTTTGGCAGCCCAGACTTCGTAATGCGGTTTACTTTCTGTTGCCCACCTAAAACTGACCTCAAGAAATAGTTTACTCCAATTATGGAGAATTTTGTCTTTGAAACCTAATAGCACATGACTGGAATTCCTAACACAGGGGCCATGAAGTCTTATGGAAGCTCTTTGCTCCATGCAGCAGCTTCTATTCCCCCTACTCACTCAGGACATGACCTGGGTAGGGACCTGGCCCATCCTTGGATTCCTCCAAGATCAGCTAGGCCAGAAAGCTCTGAAGTGGCAACACAGAGTGCTTCAGGACACTAAGATGGCAAATGCTGGTACCACTTGGCATCCTGCTACAAATAGGTATCTGGGAGTCTGAGGCCAACTTTTCTGATATAGACAAGGTCCAAGGCCAGAGTAGGATCAGTGCCAGGAAGAGCTACTACCCTCATCTTAAACTGCTCTCTCCATTCCCATCCCTTGAGAGAAGTGATAAAAAGGCAATGAGGAATGGGAGAAGCCCCTCTTGGAGTCCTGGTAGAAGACATGTGTGTGATATATTACGGAATACTGTGTCACACACACACACACACACACACACACACACACACACACACCCCAGAGATATGAAAATACTTATTTTGATTACTGTAGCCTATTATGATTTCTTGGAACTTATCTACACAAATAAAATATCACTCACATCATTAAGATTTGATTATGGTACTTGATTAAGGTACCTGATTTAGTACCTGAGCTTTGGAATCAAATATATCTGGGTTTGAATCTCAGCAATATCTGTTGTTTCTGCGACCCTGGGAAAGTTACTTAATGACTCTGAAAGTTAGATGTCTTCACAATTGAACTAAGAAGGATGATAGTAACTCTCTCCTCAGTCTTTGTGAGAGTTAAATGTGATAATGAATGTAAAGATTCTGTTCAGTGCTTGACGTGACCATACAAATGTTAGCCAATTATTTATTATTACACAACATAGATCCCACCAAATGTAAAGATTCAAGTTTTGCATTATTTTCTATCAGGCTCCCCTTTATACTAAACATTCTACACATGCCAGTGGGTTTCTAATTTTCAAGACTGACTCTCTGAAATTGGTTTCTGTTAGGTTGCACATTTGACTTTTATGAAATGGGGTATGTTTTGCAAACAAATTAGTGATTTATTGATTGATTTAAATTTTGGTTATTTAACATACAGTGCAATATTCGTTTCAGGAGAATTCAATGATTCATCACTTACATTCAAAACCCAGTGCTCATCACTCATCTAGAGTCCATCTCCCACCCACCTCCCTCCATCAACCCTCAGTTTGTTCTCTATCATTGAGTCTCTTGTGGTTTGTTTCCCTCTCTCCTCTTCCCTCTGCTTCCCATATGTTCCTTTGTTTCATTTCTTAAATTCCACATATGAGTGAAATCATATGGTATTTGTCTTTCTCTGATTGACTGATTTCACTTAATAGCCTAATACTTTCTAGCTCCATCCATACCATTTCAAATGGCAAGACTTCACTCTTTTTGATGGTTGAGTAATATTCCATATATATATATATATATGCACACACACATATATAAAACGTGTGTACACATGCACACCAAACACATCTTTATCCATTCATCAGTCAATGGACATTTGGTTCCCTCTATAGTTTGGCTATTGTTGGTAATGCTGCTATAAACAGTGAGGTTCATGTACCCCTTTGAATCTGTATTTTTGTGTCCTTTGGGCAAATACCCAATAGTGTAATTGCTTGATCGTAGGGTAGTTCTATTTTTACATTCTTGAGGAATATCCAGAATGTTCTCCAGAATGGCTGCACCAGTTTGCATTCCCACCAACAGTGCAAGAGAATTCCCTTCTCTCTGCATCCTTGCCAACACCTGTTGTTTCCTATGTTGTTGATTTCAACCATTCTGAGAGGTGTGAGGTGGTATCTCATTGTGGTTTTGATTTGTATTTCCCTGATGATGAGTGATGTGGAGCATCTTTTCATGTGTCTGTTAGCCATCTGGATATCTTCTTTGGAAAAGTGTTTATTCATGTCTTCTGTTCATTTCTTAACTGGGTTGTTTGTTTTTTGTGCGTTGAGTTTGGCAAGTTCCTTATAGATTTTAGATACTAACCCTTTATCTGATATATCATTTGCAAATATCTTCTTCCATTCCATAGACTGTCTTTTAGTTTCAATGATTGTTTCCTTTACCGTGCAGAAGCTTTTTATCTTGATGAAGTCCCAATAGTTCATGTTTGCTTTTGTTTTCCTTGCCTTTGGAAATGTGTCTAATAAGAAGTTCACAAATAAATTTAAAGGAGAAAATAAAGCTTGAGTATTAACACAGTTCGTTCATTATAGAAGAGTTGCATCCTAGGCCATCCAGGTCTGACTTGCAATAACTGTTCAATATCATTCCATCCAAACTGATAGGAACGGCTGCACAAAAGTGGGCAAGATGTGATTTCATGCTGCATGAGAAATGGAAATGTGTTTTGAAAGGTGACCTTTTAAAAGTCAAGGTCAAGTGCAAAATCTAACCAAAGTCAAACAACTTCAAACAAAAATTCTTCCATTAAAAAAAAAAAACTTAAAGAAATGGTAAATTTTGAAGGCAGAGAGTGCAAGTGAAATGAAGAGTCTCTGACCCTTCAGCAGGCACACCAGGCACACACACTAGCACACCTGGCGTTAATGTATAGTTCTCATTCATTCTCATTATTCTCATTCAGTGATGAGAAGGCTTCTCTCTTGACCACTTAACTCTGCCAACGTAGCTTTCAATGTGAAATACACCCAATCAGACTCCCTGGAGGTATTATTGATGACTGATAATAAGAAAACTAAATACATCTAGACTTCACTGTGGGCCAGAGCTTTGCCCAGCACCCACCTAAACTAAACCTATTGTCCATGGATGATTAGTTACTGTCAAGACACTTGCCTTATCACGTTAACTTTTTGGTTGGAAATGAATAATTTCCAGAAAATAAGTCACTGATCTTATATCTATATATCTATATAGATATCTATATATATATATATCTATATAGATCTATATATCTATATATATCTATATAGATATATAGATATCTATTATCTATATATGATATATATATCTATATATCATATATAGATAATATATAATATACATATAACATATATAATATAGAATATATATAACATATATATAATATACATTATATATACCCCCAAAGATAATATATTTTAATTTTCCCTCTACTGTATATTTAAGGCTGCTAAGGTTTGTTAGTAAGTCTTTGCACAGAGCAGCAAATTGCCCTCCTACATCTTGAACTAAATATTTCCCTTCTTAATTTGAAATTTTTGTGTTAAATCAAACCTCCCTTTATTTATGCTTACATGGAATAGAATATTCCCATAGGCTAAATTATAATGAAAAACAAAACAGATCGTCATGTCATTGCTGTAAGAGGAATATGAACAGAAGGGGGCACATTCCAGAATTTTGTTAATGCAACATTTGAAGAAAATTGAATTAGGTTCTATAAAGCAGAACTTTGTAGAAAGAAATAAAAAAAAATTAGGTTGGGTGGAAGCAGCTCCATTGTGAAAGTTACTATTCACAGGAAGGAAAAAGGCAGTGCTGCTTCTATACTGGGGGAAGGGAACAGAGTGGTGTGTCTGTATGTGCCGTGGGTAACTGTAGCGGCCAGCAAAAAGCAGGTTTCCAGAAGGGGCAGGAAGCCATGATATCTGATATGGAGGAGAAGCAAACAGATTCCCACCAACTTGAGCTGTTCTCCCTTGCTGTGCCTGCCACAGAAACTGCACAGCAATTTGGGACAACCGACAGGAGTCCTCCTTTGGTAAGCTGATGGCTTTTAAAGAGATTTCAAAGATGTAATTCCTCAAGTAAATCTCTTTGAGAAGTCTGGATTTTAGGTCTGCCATCTCGTGGCCACTGCAATAAATACTGCCTTTTTCCATTTTTTCCCAAAGTAATTACATCTCTACCATCTACATTCTAAAAGGGTACCACAGAGGGTGGTTATTAACAAAATAAACATTAGCCACAGAAGCGCTCCATGATGCATAAGGAGCCACAGGGCATTTCACATTCTGATCCTCCTTCTGCACACATTTTTCTTGAGGGAAGCCTAGATTGAAATTATCATTTATCAAATTATCAAATAAACATTCAGTATAGGATTGGCCCTGCTGAGAACTTTGTTAATAGGTGACAGGCATATTTTATGTGCTTTTTTCTTTTAAGAGAAAATTTCAGGGCACCTGGGTGGCTCAGTCATTTAAGCAACCAACTCTTGATTTCAGCTTGGGTTATGATCTCACAGTTCGCCCACATCGGGCTCTGTGCTAACACTGCAGAGCCTGCTGGGGGTTCTCACTCTCTCCTCTCTCTCTGCCCATCCCCTGCTCATGCTCTTTCTCTGTCTCAAAATAAATAAATAAACTTTAAAAAAGAGAGAGAAAACTTCATGGACACATAGTTGCTTTCAAATGAATGAAAGTCTCAGCATTTCTGTACCTGCCATACATGAATTTGCTTTGAGAAGATACAGAATAAAATAGATTGTAAATCCAAAGGGGATTCATACCTGAAACCTAGGATGATATGTTTTTTCTGGAAAAAACTTAAAGTCTAAATGACAGAGATTAGAAATACACACTTCAACACTGTGAAGAAGAAAAGTGAGACCAGATTTATAGCAGTTATATGTTGGTAAGAAATTGCTAAAATGCTGCCATGAAAACACACTGAGTCTGTCTAAGCCACACTCACTAACCACTTGTTGCAGGTGTCAATGGGAGACAGAGCAAATGATGTGGCTACTCTCCACAAGGTTTCACTGATGAATGATAAGCTCTAAACTAAAAAGAGATGCAAAAGCATATTCCACAGCCACAAATTAATTTCAGAGCCCAAACTACAGGAGTATAAAACTATGCATACACATACATACACCTAAAGTATTGCATTGCTAAGCAACTAATTTAAAAGACATACACAATGAGGTGCTACAAAGATCAGCCAGTGAACCCAGAAATAATGAGAAGTTACATCTGTTAGTTGCCCGAAATTTCTGAATTCATGAATATAATATATGAGACACTACCAGCATGCTGCTTCTCAAAGGTGGAGGGAACGTGAAACCAGACAGCGGATGCAGAATGAAAGAGTCTGGTAAACTACCTGAAAGCACTCCACATCTGGAAAGAATCGTGGGGGAACCAGCCCAAGACACAATGGTATAGAAAGCAGTCTCAGATTTACAGTATGGGTGGCCTTGTGGCTCATGGAAGTGAAATTTCCAGTTCGGGAGGAGCGATCACTTAGAAGCAGGAGTATTTCTGATGTGAAATTAGGATGTCCACTCCCAAGAAACTTGAGTGGACATGTTCCTCTGGGGTAGCTGTTTACTGACCACACAAGTAAGAATAAACCAACCAGATGATCAGAGTCCAGTTCTTCAATTCCTTGAACACGTATCAACTGAGTGCCCACTGCATACCAGGTATCAGGGAGGAAAGGACAAAGAAGACAGCCACAACTCTTGCTTCTATGGAATTAACCATACGGTAGACCCCAGAGACTCTCCATCTACATAGTCATGATGGGCTGACCCTGAATGGTGCCACAAACCACAGACAAATACTGTTCTATTTCTATCAGTAACAAATACCAGATCATCAACAAATACCAGGCAAAGAAGAGATCCATGAATCCTGCTTACCAACTCAAAGTCTGGGCATAAGAATTCACATGGCAAGGGGTGCCTGGGTGGCTCAGTCGGTTAAGCGTCTGACTTTAGCTGAGGTCATGATCTCTCTCGTTCCTAAGTTCAAGCCCTCTGTTGGGCTCTGTGCTGACAGCTCAGGGCCTGGGGCCTGTTTCATCTGTGTCTCCCTCTCTCTCTGCCCCTCCCCCACTCACGCTCATTTTTCTTTCTCTCAAAAATAAATAAAAACATTAAAAAAAGAGAATTCACATGGCATGCTCACCCACATGCATCAAATACTGGGATAACCGACTTAGAAGCTCTCTCCCATCCTGTTCTCTTCCTTCTGAATGTCCAGTGTGATGCAGCTGCAATCCAGAAGCTCAAAATAAACAAATAAACAGAAACCCGACACCTCATATTCACAGCCATCAGGCTGAATGATATGAAGTGAATTTTTTTTTGTGAGTCAGAAACAGTCAAATATCAATGATGTTGTGTAGTTCAACCTAACAATCTTCTTCTATAATAAGCAGCTTTATTGGTTCTTCATCTGCTTGTTTATAATACACCCCCATAGATAATTTTAATTCTTTATCACTTTCTAACTTCAAAGACTTAAAAGATTGAGGCTATTTCCTCTCCACAATATCAAACTATTAATCTTACATGCACCCAAAACTAACCACCAGAAACAACTCAGCCCAAAGGAGAGAGCCTGCTACACAAATCAGAGCAAGAGGAGGGGAACTAGAAGCCCAGAAAGGTGACAAATCCCAGTCCCTTACTGGGTGCCCCCAGACCTGGGAAACCACTTAGTGAGAATCTTCCCGTGACCAGATCCCAACCTGACACTGATTACCATTCACTGAGATACTGGCCTGGTGACTGATTGCTTTGAGATCAGATCATCTATCTCCCAGGACAGCCTTGAGGCTGCCCTGTGCCACTGAGCCGCAGTGGAGTACCTTCCTTTAGATTTGAACTTCAAGTCATAGGACATAAGGCAGGAGTCAAAGAAGAATGTGGCTCAGAACGCTAAATTCCCATTAATAAGAGGACCAATAAAGGAGCATCCTTGAGGATGGTGACATAGTCATGTGTGGTGGCATGAAAGGACTGTCTAATGTCAATCCAATGTCAATCCATGTCTTAATCTTTACACATATGTGAAGAGAACTTACTGTGGACAAGTATTGTGCTAGACGCTATGCAGAAGCAATGAGGGGTATGGCTTGCAAACTGTTCTGGTAAGGAAAACAAATGTGTATGAAAAATTAAATCACAAAAGACAAATAATAGTCAATTAATGCCTCCATTGTTAAGACGGAGGATTAACAATTATTAACAGTTATTACTTTGTTTGCTATGTGCATATGTGAGGTGTGAGTAAAGCATGTAGTTTCATTTAGTCCTCTCCAATTATCCTCTGAAAAGAAAGTTATTATTATTATTATTATTATTATTATTATTAAGTTGAATAAACTGAGTCTGAAATTTAAGCACATTGCCCAAAGTCACATAGCTTTTAAATGGGGAAACTAGAATTTGAATCCAAGTCTGTGTGATGTGGTCATTTCATTAAAATGCTTGATTGTGGGATGGAACGAACATCCCTTTCACAGAATGCAGAGGTGGTTGTGTGGTGTGAAGGAAGGCTGTATTGGAGGGCTATAGAAGGAAAAAAGAGGCTTTCAGATGGGAATAAGCATCTGAGGAAAAACTAAGAGGATTCTTTTAAAATTATATCTATCTTGTGTATTTAGGAGTACCTATTTCCAACTGTATAACTTCCAGGGATGTTAGAGTACCACCAAGGAAAAAAACATAACCCGATTAAGTGATTCCTAAGTAACAAACCAAAGCCTGGCACTTGTTTGTGCTGAAGTTCTCATACATTCACACACACTCATTTGCACATGCATGTATAAGCGCATATACGCTCACTCATGCACCCATGCGCATAGGTGAGGACATGGGCACATATTGTGGGGATAAGATTACCAACACCAATGCCAGGAAATGGCAGCCTTTTATTCTGAAATTAGGTAATGTCCTTCCTCATTTGTGGTGTTAAAATGCTCTTTTATCAAATGATGGTGATAGAGTTAATATTTAAATAGCCTTATTTAATTTAATAGCTTAAATAGTTAATCAAGCTTTATGTTGTTTTCAAAAATATTTTTTCACATTATTGGTCCATGACACTCAAAATCTAGAAAGCATTCATTTGATTGCTGAATATTATTATAATTAGGGTATGTTTGAGGAACATCTGGCCATTCCCTTTTACCCTGCATAGATGAGGGCTTGTCATTCCTTTTGAAAAGTACTTGACCTTTCACTAAATATTACTGAGGTTTCCAAGCAGGGTGCCTTAGAAAGTCATGTTGAACCCCAATTGTTCTTACTAAGTGACGCTTTCTTTGATATCTGTTACAGACATTGTATCCTTAGGATACACATAGAGAGTAATCTTTTATTTCACAAGTAGACCCTGCCATGCATGAGGTCCAGGTCCCTCTCAGGCCCTCAGTTAGCAGAAGAGGAAAGAAAAGCTAGGTTGATCAACATCAACCCTTAGGAATCTAAAGGGGGCCAGAGGGACTAGTATGACATATGAGATACCCCCTCTCCTTTCATTAGATTTTTAATGCAATATATGCATATGTATGGAGCCTGGGAAGGTTTAGGAACATGGTAGTTATTCCTCCAACTACTGGCTAAAGTGAATACAGATGAGGCTTGCTCCTCAGGGACCCAAAGATTTGAATTAGGACCTAAGGATGGAAGTCACAGGTAGGTAAAGCTGATGTCAATTCAATGACAGAAAGACCTCTGGCTAAGTCACAGCTATCAAACAATAGCACAAGATGCCTCATTCCCATCTGTGAAAGTATCTGTGCAGACAACAGAGGACCATGTCAAGCAATTCCCAGAGAAAGAATTCTAACAAAAGATGAGTGGTATGACTAAATGTGTGTTTTGGTTAGGTTTCTTTGGATTCCAAGCTACAGAAACTGATTCCAGCTAACTTAGCAAAGAGAGGGAGTATTTAGAAGGACACTTGGATAGGTCAAGGAAAAAAAAAGAGCTAACAAGTGAGTCTTAGGAAGGTCAATGAGAAAGAGCTGCAGTATCCTCATAGCAGGAAATTCCAAATCCATCTTAGAAGACATACCATTTATAGAATAACTCTGCTACAACCTCAGACTTCATGGAAAAAGAATATTTGACCTTCCTAGAAAGAAAATAGATTAGCCCAATGCAGTCAATCAGCTACAGCTGGGGCGGGGGGGGGGGGGGGTCCCTATCACTGGGAACCAACCCTAAACAAACGTATTCACATCAGAAGAAAAGGGGATAGCTAGGGTTTGAGGGCCATTCTCATTGGCAATTACTTCAATAATCTTACAGCCTGAAGGGTCTATTTCAGTGGTGTGTTGGAACTGGCTGCCACTGGCTAGTGAGAGTCAGTTATGTGCATCTCTGTCCAATTCTATGGTTAGTCAGTACCCTGGCCATGGCAGGAGCATTTACATTATGGAAATTGGCAAATACTAGCAATCAGGGCTCTTCCCCCTCCCCTGTTGACCTGGTTTACCAGCACACCATTGGCCTATTTCAAGATTATTGAACAGTCTTGCCAAGACTGGTATCCACCCCAGAGAACATGCTACAGATCCCACAATAGAAAATATCTAGCTAACACTGCCCAGCATTTTTTCTGCGCCAAACACTAGACTACAGCATTACTAGCTAGTATAATGCTATAATTCTACAGCACTATAACACCATACTATACGCTACACTATTCTAACTCCTCTCTATATATTAAGTCATTCAATCTGCACAGCCATCTAATGAAGCAGGTGCTATTATGTCCCCATTTACAGATAAGGAAATAGAGACAGAGGAGTGAAATCACTTGCTGGAGTTCACATGGCTAATTAATGGCAAAGTGGAGTTCTGAACCCAGTAAGGCTATAATTTAATAAGTCTCAAAATAAAAATAGACAACGTGGTCAAACTGTTGTTCTAAGTAATGATACCACTGACACAGAAAAAAACAGACAACCCAATCACTTTGAACCCAGTGAGAGCTTGGTTGAATTCCAATAAAAGGATCTCACTTTAGTCACAAAGCTGCTGTCAGTGAGAGCAACCCACGACAGCTCACAACTAGTGCTTGGATGTTCATCCCTTTCAATTGTTGGAATGCCTGTGGACTAAAGCCAAATCTAGGGCTGCTACAAGTCGAGAGATCCAGAGTGTATAGTGCCAGAATTCCCCAAGTGAGTGGCGACAGCGTTTCAGGACTCAGTGGTCAGTGAACCACCATGATGCTGCAAGCACCATGAGAAAGGGGAGATAGGTCTGAACCTTCAACCCACCTCCCCCACTGGTACTATTGGGTAAATAGAAAGGAGGGGACTCATAGAAAGACAGTCACCTGATTTTAGATGTGTGCCTTGGAC
Source organism: Neofelis nebulosa (assembly GCF_028018385.1). NCBI lineage: Eukaryota > Metazoa > Chordata > Mammalia > Carnivora > Felidae > Neofelis > Neofelis nebulosa. The sequence continues at coordinate 146,145,985 of NC_080785.1, read as the reverse complement.
AAGTCACTTGACATTATACATCTTAGCTGTGGGGACTGTAAAATGAAAATAATGTTACCTACTTCCACAGTCACTGAGCGCTTCAAATGAGATGACCCACAGGAAAGCACTTCATAAACTGCAAAATCTCATGAAAATAGTGAGCATTACTATGGGCAGTATCCCTACTCACACAGCTGTGGTCCCTGAAGCCCAAACAGCGATGGGTACAGCTTGATTCATCCCAAACAATATCTGTGATGGACTCATTCTGAACTGGCACTGCTTCTATCAGTTGAACCAAACTTCTTTAGCTAGCATAACATCCTCAGTTCAAATGGCTGGTGGGAGTTTCACCTGGGACAAATAATGTAAGTCCAAGAAGGGAAAGTTACGATCTGGAGGAAATACAGTTTTTCTTTCCCAATGATTCCTTGAGAGAAGTGACCATAATCCATTGGCAGGAAAGACAAGGACTCTTTCTAAACAGAATTGAAAAATTATCACTTTTTTAAATCCACTGAAGATTCGATGAATATTTGTTGAATGGATGAATGGGATTCCAAGGATCTGGATTCAAATCCTAGTTCTACACCACTAGCACCTGTGTGATTTCGGGGACATTACCTCTGTAAATTTCGGTTTCTTTATTCGTAAGATGAGGATAATAATACTTTCGTGGGGTACTATAGGAGATAAAACACGTAAACCATTGAGCACATTAAATAAGAATAAGCAGCTATTACTATTATAAATGCAAACTGTAGTTATTATTGCCATTTTTATTCATTTAATTAATTTACTATTATTATTTAGCTACAAGATAAAACATGTTCAAATCTCCAATTATCAAGGGAGGAATATGAGTATTCCCAGCTGCTAGGGACCAGAAAAGAAAACTGTATTTTTTTAAAAAGGAATGTTGAGTAACGATATTCTGTTTTCTGTGTTTGTATCCAGAGATTTAGTACATTCCTAGTGTTTACCATGGTATCATAATTCCACTTGCACACATGTAAGCAAATGTAAACTGGAGAGTAGAAATGAATTTTTCTAGTAAGTGCAAAAAGAAAAACTGAATTAATAAAATTGACAGTGTATCCAAGACAACATTTCCACTCTGGATTCTGGCTTCCTTTTTTAAATCAGTTAGCAGAACTCTTTTGAATATCCAAACCCAGTATTTCAATGGATCTTCAGAGCCAAAAAGCTTTCTACAAAGGATTAAAGAAGTAGCAAAATGTCATTAAGAATATAAATTTAATTCACTTGGAGGAAAAAAAAACACAACAACTGGGTGCCTGTGACAGTTGCTCGTTCTTACACAGAGAATTGTAAAACTCCACAAAATTATAAGGGGAAAAATATCAGTGAACTGCTATAATCAAATAAATGAAAGACTCATCAATTTATTTGTAGTTTCTCTTTGAACTGCAAAAGACACAGGTGCCAAATGTCTTTCTTTGTTCTGTTAAGTGAGTCTGAAATTCTGAGGCTTTTCTACCCTGAACAACTCAACATGAGCCATGACAATTCTTTGCTCAAATTGAATTTAGTTTCTAGCTTAAAAAATATATAAGGTATCTTATACAAGTTGCATAATATAGCAAATTAACTGTATTGTATTCCTAACTGATACCTGTTCTTTAAGTCATGCCTTAGTTTAAAAAGGGGAGAGTAGGGGAGACACAGCAATTGTCCTGTTTGGAAGACAAAAAAAAAATCTATCTCCATTTTAAGACTTTTAAAAATTAATTACAAATAAAACGCTTGCAGTTCTAATGACTGGCTATTAATCTTTATTTTTTTTTTCAACTTAACCGTTTCCTCAAAGATCCATCTGCACTTCATTTATTTATTTCCACATAAAGACAGCTTATAATTCGCTTATCCCAAATTTGAAATACTGGTTTGTCTGTAAATATGGAAGCCTAGAAGCCCCGGTAATTGGTGCTTTTAGCTGCCCACTTAATCTTGCTTAAATTACCAGCATTCACAGTGAGGAATGACCAAGAGGCACAGGTTGAATAACCCATCAGGATGGCAAATGCAGGGTATGAGGTTAATAAAGATTATTGTCAGGAATCTGAACATTATTCCAAATCACAGTAACCAATGACTCACAAATTAAGAGCACTTGCTAACTAGAAGCAAGGTGACGGCCAAGTGGGGTAGTTAAGGCATTATTGCTTCTGTAAACGCTGAACTCAAGTATAAAGCAGACATGTAATCTTCAACTCCCTGAACACCCCAATTTGGCCACTAAAGATGCTGTTTTACATTTCCAAACATTTTCCCCTGTCACTACTTTTTATACTTCAGTTCTCAGGTTGTAAGTATTTGTTACTTGCAAAGCAGCCCCCTTTGAACACTGAATCATGGGAGGCATTTGTAACTAACTGCCAATGCTGCCTGCCAAACAAAAACTCCCTGCTGGTGACATGACCACCTAGTGACCTCTAAAAATGTTGTAACAATGTGAAAAATAGCTCCCTCTTGTAGGAAACAGCAATTTTTTAAATTAAACGTACATTGAACGTTCGCTTATATACAGATAAATGGTGTTCAGAGTCACCTTCTCTGTTTCCAATTTCAATCTTTTGAAACCTAGCCCAAACCTAAATAAATAAACGTTGATACTAAGAAGAAACTAAGAGCTCAAGAGCCTTGTGATTTTGCAAACAGCTTTTTTCCATTTTCGAAAATCTAAACTCTAGGCCAGACACAGAACAGGTAATGAAAAGGAACAGGCTTGGCAGTCCCTCTGTGGTTCTAAGCTGAAAAATACGTCAGGCAGAAATAAGTGGCTATAATTTGGCAGGCTTAATGTCTTTAAAAGTTTGCAGCTTGCTAGAGAAAAAAAATTTTTTTAAAACAGTTATAACATTTACAAATTGAAACACAATCACTACGCTAAAAAGCCACCTTGACATAATTTCATTATCCCTAGACTTTTAAGCGTACTTTTATCATCTTCAAGTACTTTTGCACCTACATAATAGGAGGTGCATACATAATAGTAGCTGTACATAATAGTAGGCTACATCATCGTAGGCACTGATAACTATTAAAACTGGGGGTACCAGGAGGCTTTTTGATGCTAACATGATCTTAGATGACTAATATTAGTGAACTTGGTTTATGCTGCTTGACATCTAAATATTCAAGGCTAGTCTCACTTTAAAAGGTGCAATGAAGCTTCCCCTACATGCCCAATGGGACACAAGAAATGGGAAATTGGGCTTGACAGTAAGTATTTTTAATGCTGTGGATCACTGTTTTTCCGGTTAGATTATCTTCCTAAAATTTCAAAATTAAAAGTCTCAAAGCACCAGAGGTATGACATGTCAAAGGCTGTTTCACTTTCACGTGTCTGTTGTTCATCCTGACATCTCCTTCTGATGAATTATTTCCAAACACTGGCCCAAGCCATGAAAAATCAAATCACTTGAAAACAGAGTGGCAATAGCAACTGTTTGTTTTCAACCCATTAAAATGCCTAGAAGATCACTCCTTTTAGAAAGGGTAGTCAGTCCTTGCCTCTTTGAATCTCTCACCTACCACAGCACTTCCCCCACCAAGGCAAAGAAAAGCACTTCAGTTTTCCTCCCACAAAGAGGGAGGAAAGCAAAAGTAGCTACTTTTAACTCTGATTTAAAAAATAATAAGATACAAAGAAGAAAGAAAAAAATGCATGCACAAATCAATGTTAAAATATGCATCCACCTTTTCAACCTTTTTAAAATAAAACCCACTTTCTTAATACACAAACACACCAAATTCAGTATGCTTTTGGTAAAAGTGCTCCACGTTGAACTAAAAACTACGCTGCTTGAAATTAAAGAGAATCCTGGCTATCAGAAAGGAACATCAAACGGTACCAGTGGATAGCCTGGTGAATTACTGCCATTTCCAGCTGAGCAGAGCTTCCCCTTACTCTGGGACACCTTTCCCAGCTTTAATGAGCAATTCTGTAACAGGTAAGTTCTGGAAGACTGACCTTCTACAAAAGAACACTATGATGTAACTGAGCATAAAGCAAATTTGGATTTTTAAAGAAATTCAAGGGGTATCAGAGGCCCTGCCTTCTAGACTGACCTCTATCTCATGCTTTGTGGTGAGGAAGTTCATAGTGGCACCATAATTTGACCAGTGTTATATACAAATTCATACGATAATTATAACTATGTATATAAAATCATTATAATAAAGTTATATTTGGTAGATCTACATGAAATTTCTAGTGTGTAGGTAGGTTCAATCCACAAAAATGACAATATAAGATTCAATCTAATAATACAGTGCCTTACTTTCTGCATATATGAAATGAGTCTAATAATAATATTCTCACAGGATTGATGTGAGAAATCAGGAAATGCCATCTACAAAGGGCTTAAGAGAATGCCTGACACATGGTAAGCATTCAATAAATGCGTGTAGTAGGAGGAAGAGGAATTATAAACCTGTAAATATTGTTCATTTTGAATACTCCAATAGTTTAGGCAATTGACACTTACATAAACATTGGCTATTTATCAAATAACTTACAATTTAAGAAATGTAATCACAATTTTTAGTTAATATTAACTAAGTGTTCTCAGTCTCATATTTTTAAAAAGTCAGTTTTATTTTAGGCTTAGTTAATATACCTCTTGTAAAAGGCCATTCTATCAAATCAAGATAAATGTTATATCAACATACACACATTTATGTCTTTGAGTTCTTATATTTTGTATTCAAATAACAACAGGGACATTCTTATCACCTGGAGAGAATTACATTTGATCACTAGTAGTAGAGTGGCTAAAATATTAACTCTTTTCCAATCCTGTGGCGATCCAATATTTCCTAGCAATTCCCTGAGCTGTGCCAGGTGACTCTAGTAATTCACTGTTCTCCCCCCACCACCCCAAAAAAACACGGGTTGTTCTAAGTTCATGAAGAAGTGATAGCCCCATGTATATTAAGTTTTATCTAAAAATCCTCCATTTGAAAAAGCCATATCATACTCAAGTATCCACTTCTGAAAGATTAAGGAACTTTTCCCAATCTATGGCCAAAGTAGTCTAGGATTTCTAAAATGTGTTAAACCAAATCAAGTGAAATGGGTTCCGCAATTCCAAATTACCCACACCACAGCCACACTGCTCACCCCCAAGAAGGTCACAGAAACCTCTGCCTGCTCCCTTTGTGTGCTTTTCCTAGAACTCCATCACCCTTGGACCCACTTTTTTGACTTTGGTATTGTGAATGGTGAGGGGTGGACTAATGAGGGGTGGACTCCTGCCATCCTTCAAAGCCTCCTCACCCCACACCAGTGGCCCTAGATTCCCTTTAGGAATGTTTGGATTTTTAAGATCTCTATCCCTATTTTACAACTTTCTGAGGTAGGTTTCCTTGTCTGTTAGGACACTGCTAGCCTGCACACTGAGACCTGGCATTCAGACAAGGTGGGTCATGTCTGTAGCCAAAAGAAATCCAGCCATTTAATCTAAGAAACTGTGGATGTTGGATCTTTCCACTTGTCTTATTATACATTCAAAGCCAAACCAACTCAAACTATATAACATTTTCCAAGAACGTTCAGTGGGTTTATGTCAATGAAGGTGAATGGATCAAATATATTCTTCAGTGAGGTTCCTACCAACAAATAAGGCTTAAGCATATTAAAAGTGTCCATTTTGGAAATTCAAAGCACTTGGATTGCCAAGGTGAGGGCTAACCACCAAATCCCACCAGATAAGGTGGTGTTTCCTTTTTCTTTTTAGATTACAGACTCTAATTCTTAGTATTTTTAGTTCTTTGCAGTAAAATTTCAATTTGCGATAAAATTTTACTCCCTAACAATTAAGGTAAACCTCAAAAGCAACTTCTCTTTTACAATGTTTCAGGCTCCCCCAGTTTACCTATCTATGGAATTCCCCCTTTTTTGCCAATCCAAAAGAGCACAAATTAAAACAAATTAGGAGCAGAATTCTAAAGGAAACAGTCCCCGAATTGGTGCATTGTTGTACCATTTCTTCTTGAAATTTTGAAAATTACAATCATATTACAATTTTTAGAAACAGCTCCCTAAATTTTTCATGAATAAAGACAATGACTACTTCACAGTTCACTTAAATCACTCAGGTCTTACTCTATCTTCTCAACATTTGCACAGGAAGAAGCGTTCTCTATTGTCTCCTCCCCCTCACTGGGAGACAGACCAGCTGGGACATTTTAAGTCTCTTTCATTAAAAAAAGAAGGTTAAGGTCAAAATAAGTATGATAAACATGGTAGTTTCTATTCTCAATACTCAAGGACGGAAGACTAAACAACAAAAAAATGTAACATTAAAATTCACTACATGTATGATGAAGATGGTTTTTTCTTTCCTTGCAACATAATCATGGAGGAGAAAAAAGGGTTTTGGAAAACAGCAGATTTTACCTTTAGTAAATCTAGTCTTTTAAGACTCTACTAGTTAATTTTACAGCTGCACATTCCTTTAATTTATATGTTTCCAATTATCTGCATGACTGACACTTTCAAGTTTTACAGTTGATTTTGAAGAGCAGTGCACTTAAACTTACATGAATAATATTTTTACACAAAAGAAAAAGAGTAACAAAATTATGCTTTACTTTAATGGCTTCAGCTTTCTGCATTAGAAGTTTGAGCACTTTGGTTAAAAAAGAAGTTAATTCTGGCACTGTGACTTTTCATAATACATACCTTGTTATTGGGTTTAACCTTTTTACCTACTGAGCGTCAGGCCTCCTCCCTGACATGAGCCCCCTACCAAACAGTAGTCCAGTGTCAAGGTTATCACATGAAAACAGACTGTAGGTTCCAGTCTCATTCTTCTCTAATGGCTGAAAAAAGCAAATTCACAGCCCCAATGGAATAGCATGTTGACATCTGAGAGCCTGCAGTATCATAGGTAAATTATGTGCCTCCCACTGTCCAAAGTCAAGGAGCAGATTGGATTCTTCAGAAACACATTCTGAAGCTGTTTTATCTTCCAATCACCTTCTTCCTTAAAGGTAATAGTCTACTGTCTGTAATGTAAGCAACTATCTCAATGTGGTTGTAAAAAATTGATTGGGGGCACTTTGAAGACCCCAACCTAGTGTTTTTAATAATAGTTACATGGATCAGCTCTTTGATATTTGCTGCACATAAGGACTGAAATATTCTTTTACTATGGCTCAGAAACACTTGAAATAGACTGAGTAGCAAAACTTAGTTATTAAATCTAGTTGCTGCTCAATACATTATTAAAGTATTTTCATATATGCAGTGGGGAGAAAAATAAATGAACTAGGATATACAATTAAGACATCCTTATCAAATACTCATTCATATAGAACCTGGCTTCCCACAGGGTGTCTCTACTGGTCTGCCCAGAGGTGGTTCAGTGCATGAGAATGTGCCATGTAAAAACAACTCTTAGATAAAATAGTCCAGAAATAACACTACAATTATTTGACACATACAGTAAGCATATGGAGTCATTTAACTGAGGAATGAAATACAGCAAACAGTAGTGGTTCAGGGGTGTCTTGACTTATTTCTGGAATAGGAAAGCCTGAAAGGTGTGATACAAACCTAGGAAATAAATAATGATGAGCCACAAACCTCCCTCAAAAAAGAGTAGATAGGCCCAGGGTAGATCAGGACATGCCAAAGAGGGACATGCCATGTGCTCATTGTATGATCCAGAACTTCTGCCCATGTTCATGCAGACGCTTTTAAGAATTAGATGAGATAATGCACCAAAATTGATAATGTAAATCAAAGAGGCTGTTGCCACATTTATTACTGTTGTTATTCTTATTCCAGATATTCCTATCATCATTATTATTACAACAGCTCAGATGTCAGCAAACTTTTTCTGTAAGGTGCCAGATAGTAAAGATTTTAGGCTTTATAGGCAGGCTTGCCTGATTTAGCAAATAAAAACACAAGAGTTCAGTTAAATTTGAATTTGAGATAAATAGTGGATACTTGTATTTTTTTAGTGTATCACAAGAGATATTTGGGACATGCATCTCAGGGAAGGGGGTCAGTGTAAGAATTAACTATCTCCCAGGGATGCTGATGAGATTTTAAAAAGTTTACATTAGTAGTAGGTGTCCATTTTACCTAGGTGGAGTATGGCTCAACTTAAGGAAGAGGCATCTAGCATTTATGGAATGCTGCCCATCTATCAGATTCTCCAACAGGGGGGAGAATGGCCATTTTGACAGAGACTGTGAAGAGAATTCCTGCTCTGGATAGGAGTTTGTACTCATGATGAAGATATGTGGGGTGTATCTGGCATTAAACACACCCAGATTCAGAGACAGAGTCTGCCTCCCATTAATTGGGTGACCCTGGGTTCCAGATCTGCCCTCTTTAAAGGAGGATGGCTTAGGGTGACCTGGGTGGTTCAGTCATTTAAGTGTCCAACTTTGGCTCAGGTCATGATTTCATGGTTCATGGGTTTGAGCCCTGCATCAGGCTCTGTGCTGACAGCTTTGGATTTTACCGCTTTGGATTCTGTCTCCCTCTCTCTCTGCCCCTCAGGCACATTCTCTCTCTCTCTCTCTCTCTCTCTCTCTCTCTCTCTCAAAAATAAATAAATAAACATTAAAAAAATATTTTTTAAATAAAGGAGGATGGTTTTACTGCCCTTGCATGATTGTTGTGAAATTTAGAGAGGACAAATATCTAGTAGCAAGCGTAACTGTCCTGGACATAGAAGATATTCAGCAAATACTATAAATAAAGATCTTCTGACTATAAATGTATTTATGAGAGAAAGAGAGAGAGAGCATGAATGGGGGAGAGGCAGAGAGAGAGAGAGAGAGAGAGCGAGTGAGGAGCAGATCTTGGGATTCTCTATCAGTGCAGAGCCCCAGCATGGGGCTTAAACTCACACAACATGAGATCATGATCTGAGCGGAAATCAAGAGTCAGACACTTAACTGACTGAACCACCCAGGTGCCCCAGAGTTGGCTGAATATTTACATAAGTGAATGAGATACCTTAGGGCTCTGGTCATGCTGTTATTTTGCTCATCAAACTTTGCTTTCCTAGACAATCACTGAATGAATCCCCACTTTTACTACCCACATATCTCCCTAGGATTCATCTATAGACTAACACCCAATAAAATCTAGAAACCTAAGAATAGAAGCATAGGGCCTCCCTTTCCCTGTCTCTTAAATGAGAGGAGTACTTCTCTGTTTGTAGCTGTATATGACTATGAACAACGGAATACACGCCAGCCAGGCCCATTTTTGGTGGGGCTTTTCTTCTTTTTGGCAACACATTGGGTTAGAATTGGCTGCCAAATTCTAGAGCCCTTCAACTCTGTGCCAAACTGTCAATTTCAAGAATTACCCATTAGAACAATTTCGAGGAGATGGGTTTTAATCCAACTCAAGATAGCTTCTTAGAAGTTGTCAGCATACTACTGGTTCTTCCAATGGTCATAAAAGTAAGTCATAATCAAGTCTCACATGATCTATTTCTTTTTCTCCTTTTTTTTTTTTTTTGACTGAATTAAGCTGAAATTCCTAAGATAGGGAATTCAGACCAGGGCACATATGTGACTATAGTATTCTCATAAATCAAATTATGCAAAAAACATGCAATTACTCACATTACCTGTTTAAAAAGAAAGACTTTTTTTTCTCTCTCAAGACACAAGAACAATGTAAAATCTAGTTTTCTTGGCAGATTAAGTTGCCCATCCATCTCCAGCCATTGGTACTTGTTCAAACTAGTGTAATGGTTCTGCAAAGGCTGATCCTAAAGGTCCCCAAATTCATATTTAATCTAGAGATAAATGCAGCAATCAATCTTTCCCAGGGTCTAAGAGAGCTATTGTATTCTACTCGATGACGTAGCATGTGCAACTATTGTTATGGCTTTCTGCCCTAATGACTCAAAATGAACATTTTTAGACAATCTAAACTGGCAGAGGCATCCTCAACAGAGGGAACGTGCATTAGAGAGTGGGTTGTTACTTAAGGTTTTTTCCCAGAGGTTTAGGGAGTAGCTGTCACTGGAGCTATTACCTCATGCAGATAGTGTATTAATACAAAACAGCGCAAAGACAGCTTTAAAGAGGAGGCAGCAGACTCGAGGAAAAGCCTGAGAAATCTTGTCCATGTCTGCAGAGCGGCTATTCTTCACCTGTGCAGGTGAGTTTGGTTTTAGTGTATTTTGCTTAATAAAATGATTAAATGACCCCACCATCTCTTAGTTTTCATTAATCTCAGAAAAAAACATTTTTTTGTGACAGAATGAGTCTGAAGGTGGTATAGTGTGGTCCTTGGATGAGCTGGCTCCAGGCTGGACTCCAGACCTGGGGAGTAATCTGCTAAGGGGCTGCCCCCTTGGAGGTGCCCAGGCTCTGTCTGCATCCCAGAGCAGAGGGAACTGAAGGAATCTACTTCTACTGCCCAGGTAGAAGAAAGTCCAGTCCACCCACAGCCATGCTAAATCCCAACAATTCACCAAGATCACTGCTGTCACCAGGGGCTGGCAACAGGAAGTCTGGGGATGAGGAGCCTTATCCATGTGCATCTCCTCCATTTAAGATTAGAACATGCCTCCTGGTTCTCTCCACAGGGAAGGAGAACAAAGACCCAAACAGAATAAAAGAGGAATGGACTTGTGAGTGTTTAGGTGGATGATTTTAACTGAATCAAACAACAGTATGAGAGCTCTCCCTGTCTAGCCTTGGAAATGACCCAAGGAGGTCAGGCAAGGTTGGTATTTCAAGTGGATGTGGAGAAAACCAGACTACAGCTTGTCCCAGGAACAATAAGGGGGATAGGAGATGAGTGGAGCCTGGGAGAGAGGCTGAGATTCCACAAAAGAAGGTACTTAGAAGGCAGTGTTCACCATCCAGCCCCACCCCTTATGTCTGGCACAGCTCGGGAGGAGTTGATGACCCTCTTGGAGATCCCAGGCATGCTAGGATTTGGTTGTGTAAAGAACTCTAGGACTATAACCCAGAACTCACCTTCTCTGAAAGTCCAACATCTAGGGAGAGGAAGGGCTGTCCAAAAGCACTCTACATTTCTCCTTTGCCATCACACCTCCACTTCCTGGAACAGACCTGAGGGTGGGTCACCTGCCTAATCCTCCACATCATAGCCCAGGTCACCTCCCCCTCTTATCATGTTTGTCCTGTCACCTATCTTTCCCAGGACATTCAGGCAGCAAATATTTATTTGTTGTGTGCCAGGCCCTGGACTGGGCATCAAGGATAAAATGGTGAGCAAAACTAGGCAAGAGTCCTGCTGTATTCATGGAGTTATGACTTAATGCGTGGAGGGGGTCAATAATAAGTGGGGAAGTACTAATTAAACAGTCATACAGATAAAATGTAAACTTTGGAGCTCTACTGGCATAATCAATTAGCATGCAGTACTATAAAATGTAAATTGTTCAAGGGCTTCAGATTTTTTGCCAGGGGTGCCAACTTCCAAGTCACTAGCACCTTCTTCTATTGCTAACATATCTGCCAACTCCAAAGTGGCTGGTTCCAGGGGCTGTCAAAGACTCCAGAGACTTTAGTCAGGCAGCCTATTCAATTTTCACTGGCTGTCCTGACTGTGGGCTCTTTGCCTTCAGACACATGTGTGAGGGAAGTAAAACAGAAAACTCCCTGTGTGACAGATGCCCAGCACTACTCAAAGTCACTTCTTGCCTCTCAGGCCCAGATTCACTCATGATGCTTTAAATTGCAAGAGACAAGGTGGTCCTTCATGTGTTAGACCTCTAAGGGGACTGCCTAATCAGGTATGCCCAGATACATGAAGACTCAGCTTAAACCAGGAATGGCAAATAGGAATGGTAAATAGACCTGCTCTGATCTATGGGTGATTCCCCCCAGGAACACTAAATTGAAGAGGGTTTTGAGGCTGAGCAAGAAATGATTGTCTTGAGTGATTACTGATGTCTGTGACAGACATAAAAATAAAATGTCCTCCCTATGACAACCAGGCTATGAACACCTCTAATATTCATTTGACAAATATTTGAATGCCTGCTAAATACCCACTGTAGAACGATGGGAAGAAGGCTAATTCACAAATCAGAACACCAGTTCTGGAACAAAGCATCATCTAGTACCCCTAAGACAGACTGTTGATGCTATTCATATATTCATTCATTCATTCATTCATTCATTTATTCATTCAACAATTCATTAATAATCACCAACTCTGTAATAGGACACAAGGGTGAACTTGAAGGACTAGGTTCTGCTGTCCTGAAATTCAAAGTCTACAGTAGAGAAGAACAGTAAATAAGTAAACACATAAATATAATTTCAGATAAAGACAACCTAAAAAAGTAAAGTGATAAGTTACAGGGAAGGGGGTAGTCTTTAGTCAGGCTCTCCTTTGTGAAGAAGACATGTGTATTGAAAAATTGAGGAACTGAAGAATGAGGAGATGGGATCACCCATGGGCAGATTGGAGGAAAGAGCTTATGCAGCAGAGGGTAGGTACAATAAGTGTAAAAGCTACAAGGCAGGAATGAGCTTAGAAAAATCAAATCAGTGAGGCTGGAACTTAGAAGTGAGAGGGAGATGGATACCAGATGGATTTGGGGAAGTAGGCAGTGGGCAGAGACAGGCTGCACATTCTAGTGAGGGGTTTGGACTTCATTTTTTTTTAACATTTATTTATGTTTGAGAGAGAGAGAATGCACAAGTAGGGGAGGGGCAGAGACGGGAGGGTGGGTGGGGAGCGGTGGCAGTCAGAGGATCTGAAGCAGGCTCCAGAGCAGACAACAGAGAGTCATATTTGGGCCTAAATTTGAGAACCCTGACATAATGACCTGAGCCAAAGCTGGGTTCTCAACTGACTGAGCCACTCAGGTGGCCCAACTTACTGTATTTTTATGTGTTAACACTAATTACGTAAATGCAGTGATATGCATATGAAGATGCAGTGCAGGAAACAGACATGACCTAACTTGTGCCCTAAGACCACCCTTGTGGCTGCTGTGTAGATGGATTCTAGGGTTGGAGTCAAAGCTGGACCATGGTTTCCTCATCTTTAAAATGGAGGTGTGGGATGTCATGGTGTCCAAGGTCCCTTTGGCTGTGAAACACTAACATCTGTGATGCACTGGGCTGAGCTCCAGGGCCACAGTGAGCCTGTCTGCCTTGTTCACTGTTATCCTCCTTGGAACTCTGACCAGGGCCACACACACACACACACACACACACACACACACACACACACACGAGATCAGTAAATATATCCTGAATGAATATCTGCTTTTCACACACATAAGACCTGTCCTTTTGCCATTTAAGACCTTGGAGGTCACCATCATTACTGACAAGATCAAGTCATTCAGCATTTATTCAGGGATACGTTGGGGGCTGAGTCAGCCCAGCCTGGGTAGGAGCTCTGGGACACATGAGGCTATTCTCTAGTAGTTTACAGGCAGGGCCCCTTTTCCTTCTCTGCTGATCCTATTCCCAAGCACATCTTAGGGGCAAAACCACAGAGTCTCTGGGGTGGGCAGAGGGTGGAGTACATACAAGGGAGCAAAAGGAACAAAGGTCCACAGGTGGAATTACAGGGTATTGTTAGACAATGTTGTATAGTCCAGCTTTCAACTCTCAGAAGATAAAAAATTACAAATATATTTGGTTGGATAATATAAAATTATCACTTTTCATACTGAAAAACAGTTGAATATCAGCAATTTCATTCAGTTCAACCTAATATATAGAAGCCAAATTAGGGAAGGCTTGAGTGCCATGTGTAGGGATTGGGTATTCATCCCACAAGCCACAAGGAGTTATACTTGTTTCTAAGGAAATATATATACATTTGCATCTGGATTTTAGAAGGTAACTGGCAACAGTTGAACAAAGCCCTGGAAAGGCAAGTGAATGGAAGGACGAGGATCAGGCAGAAGGTTCTTGTGGTAGATTATTTTGCCATTCCCCATTCTTTGCTCCCTACTTCCCTGTAAGAGTAGCCAGCATCCCTTCCCACTGCCTGGTGATCTACAGGGTCTTCCTGTAGAAAGAATGTACTCTCTTCCTCACCATTGTCAGGGGTCCATTTGGCCAAAAGATGCAAAAGGAAGTGAGACATGCCAGTTCTAAGCAAAAACACCAAGACCATTGTGTACTTCCCCTTTGCCATGAGAATGTTATGTCCTGAAAAGCAGCTGCTACTTCATCCTGGATCTTCAAGTGACAATGACATGAAGAGATCAGCCCCCACTGGCTCACGACTAGTTTATAACCACTGAGCTGTGGGGCTCATTTGTTATATAGCAAAACTGATATAGTTTGCAACTGATATACAGCTCAGAAACTGGCACCCTTCAAGCCACTTTTTTAAACGTTTATTTATTTATTTTTGAGAGAGACAGAGAGAGAGAGAGAGAGAGAGAGAGAGAGAGAGAGAGAGAGAGATAGCGCACACACACAAAGTGGGGGAGGGGCAGAGAGAGAGAGGGAGACACAGAATGTGAAGCAGGCTCCAGGCTCTGAACTGTCAGCACAGAACCTGATGAGGGGCTCAAATCCAAGAGCCAGGAGATCATGGCCTGAGCCAAAGTCGGGAGCTTAACTGACTGAGCCAACCATGCACCCTAAGCCACTTCTGGCTTAAAACATTTTGTTTGACTTTCATGGAATTAAAAAAAAAAGGTTTTTTTTATATTAGTTGCCTTTATATAAATATCCCAAAGTGGGGTCTTCTTTAAGAACAGGTGGAATTAGTAATCCTGAGATTGTATTCCTACATGACAGAAATCATGTGGAAATGAGCAGGAACTGCCCCTTCCAAGGGGCAGGTGCTCTCTAGTCCTATTTCCTAGTGTCTCTCTGGTTCTGAATCTCCTAGTTCATTGCCAGTTATCACGACTGATAAACTGTTGTTTTTCTTATAACCAGCCCAATATGGATTACTAAGATTACAAATTGTCTTGATTACTTGCCTTAAAGATAAAATGAAGAATGACATCTGCAACACTCAACCTGCTACGTACCTTCCATGCATTATCCTCATCAAGTTTTTGTGTCAACCCTACTATGACTGCACAGATGAGGAAACTGAGGTTTGGAAGGCTAACAGCTGCTCAGAGCTAGACAACTAGTAAAAAGTGAGGCTACGACTTAAACTCAGATCTATCTGAAGAAGAAAAAAATTAGAAAACACACACACACACACACACACACACACACACACACACACACACCAAAACAGAACATTACATGGTTCTTTCTAGAGTCTGGTATTTTTCTCCTCTTACCAACCTTTCTTACAATTTATATATGGCTTTGTGTCCTCAATAATTTCACTTGCCGTGATACCATTATCTTGAGCTTTCCCATTACATGGAGTGGCTGAATAAATGGCTTCCCTCTGGGGTGGTTAGGAGCAAATTCTAAGCAATAGATTAACTGAGATGATTTACTTATCAGCTCCTGCCACAGAGTCACATTTTAGACGCCAGTCTGATAGTGTTACTGAACACCAGACCTTTCTCTCCAGGCCTCTGTCCTCACCCCCATCTGGATGTTGAGGCACAGACCCTCCTAGGTTAGCTGTTTATACAGGTGCAGAGAATATGCCACCTAATTAAATTCGGCTTCCAGTTAAACACTGTTCTCTCTCAGGACCCTATAGGCAGCGATGTCTCTCATTCCCATTGAGCTGAGCTGAGATTGTTAACCTGCACATGTGATGAGACTGTGCCCTCTGCAATTCCCGCTCTGTCCCACCACATGCCTTCAGAGGCAGGTTCTCCACTTGCTCTTGGAATCCCCCTTTGAGCAGACCACCCCATATATCAGCAGTTACTGGTTTTCTCAGAAGTTCTAACCAAGCCTAGTCTTTTGCTCTTACCTACTGGTGAGGCTCACAAATAACCACTCCCTTTGCAGGAGGTGAAATCCATCAGCAACCCAAGAACAACTCAGAAAGGCTCTGGGCTCCAAGGCCTCACATCTGTGGGCTTCTCCACCTGCCACAGAGGTTGTTGTGTGAAGTAGATGGGAAAACGCATGCTCAAAGATTAGAATGGTGCTCACAGTAAGTGCTCAATACCTATTCTTAGAATTATCATTTATTTTTATTACTGAAAAGGCTATTTAAAGCTATTTTCTTCCCTCTTCCTCCCCTACACATTTCCACTTATCAGAACTGAGCCCATCATACTGGAATTGTAAAACCTGCTGAGATGGAGAAAGTCCCTCGAGTTTTAATACAGCCATCCTCATTTCAGTTCAGCAACTCCATTCTTCCCACTGCTCAGAGCCAAAACCTCAGTGTCAACTTTAACACCCCCGCACTCTCATGCCTTACATCTGATCCTTCAGCATTTCTGCTTGGCTCTCCCTTCAAAACAGATACAGAAGTGGACCACCACACTACCACCTACTGCCACCACCTGATCTGGCTCTCCATCATCTCTTGCCTGGATCACTGTGGTGGCCTCCTAGTTGGTCCTTCTGTTTTTGCTCTTGCCCCTGCAGTCTGCTCAACAGAGAATCCTGTTGAAATGTCACATTGGAGCAAGTCATTCCTCTGCTCAAAAAACTTCCCAAAAGGCTCCCCATTTTACTGAGTCAAGCCAAAGGCATCCTAATGGCACCAGCCCTACATGACCTGGTTCCTAATTACTTTTCTAACAACATTTATACTCATCCTTCCCCCACATACTTGATTCCTACCACACAGGCCTTTGAACTTGTATTCCTTCTGCCCAGAATGTTATCCCCAGATATGCATTTGGCTGGCTCCCTTACTCCCTTCAACTTTTGTTCAAATCTCACCTTCTCTGTGAGGGATTTCCTTAATGAAAAATCCCTAACCTCAACATTTCCTATTCCTTTTCTTACTTTAATTGTTTTCTCCTTGGCACTCATCACCATCAAAATACTGTATGCTAAACTGAACCTTATGGAATTGCCAATTTTTAAACTTTTTGACCTAAAAAATGGCAATGTCATGTGGACCGATCTAATATTTATCATACTTAGCATGTTGATTGTTTTGTCCTTCTCTAGAACACCAGCTCCACAAGAACAGAGATGTTGGTTTTGTTTACTGCATTCCTAGCATCTAGAACAGTGTTTGGCACAAAATAGTGTTAGGTCCCCAGTCAATAGTCATTCATTGAATAATGAATGTGGCTCAGTGCTTCAGTTTCAGTTAAAAATGAAAAAGAAACAAACAAACAACAAACAAACCCAAAAACCAACCAACCAAACAAACAAAAAACAACTGCTGACAGGTGTTCCTGGGAAAGGCAATTTTGGTTAAAGTATTCTGGGCTTTTTGAAAATGCAGTGGGAAAAGCTTTAAGTGTATTTTCCGGTTCACTAAACACCCGGGATATATTGAAAGGAACAGAGATTACAGAGGGAAAAGAGGCTGCCTCTGTATATATACTTATCCAATTTGAGATTCTTGTCATTTTATTCTCCTATCCCCAAAATTTGGGCTGCTACCCCTGCCTGATGCCCAAAGGATTCTAACCAGAAGCCCCATAATCATAATCTTTTTAAAAAAACATCCTTCTGGTTGCCCTGCTTAAGTTCAAAGCAGTAATTAACCCCACAGCCTTTTGAGACATGGGACATCCTCATGTAACACACTTTTAATATGATACATTTAATCTCGAACCAGGCTGGATGAAAGATGTCCTTACTTTAGGGAAAGAGGAGACAATGGGGCATAACCGCAACCCCAGTGTTCCAGTAGTCCAAGAACCACCTAAGCAGGGTTGGGAAGAAAGCCCATGGGATCTCATGCAGGGAGGCATTATGTCAACATTGGTTCTTCCAGCAAGTTAAGATGAATTCCACAGCCCAAGCTCAGGGTTGAATATGCATTTAGACACCGGGTAAGTGAATTCCCTGAGCTGCGGCCTGGAGCAGGATGACAAGACACTCAGGGACTCCCTGACTCCGTGGTCTGTTGCTAATTTTTTTTTTTTTAATTTTTTTTTTCCAACGTTTTTTATTTATTTTTGGGACAGAGAGAGACAGAGCATGAACGGGGGAGGGGCAGAGAGAGAGGGAGACACAGAATCCGAAACAGGCTCCAGGCTCTGAGAGCCCGACGCGGGGCTCGAACTCACGGACCGCGAGATCATGACCTGAGCCGAAGTCGGTCGCTCAACCGACTGAGCCACCCAGGCGCCCCAGGTCTGTTGCTAATTTTATGCGGCTGCGGTATCCCCTTTCCTGGGCTCTCCTGTTCCCAGGTTTGGTTCTCCATGTCTCACTCCCTAGATCCTCTGATGGTTTCCTCCAGATGGGCTTCAAAGGTGGTGACGTAGCTCCTCATTCTGCAGTTCTGGCTTTCCAAGACCAGGCCTTTGGAGGTGGACATCTCCCCCAGACCCTCTGCCTTGAGCCTAGGTGGCTGTCACCAGGTAGACAGCATAGTCTGACCCAGCCAGGGGGAACATAATACATTTTTCCAGTCAATTTGCTTTATTTTCCATTTAAGAAGAAAGACCTTCATCAAAATAGCCATTAATATTAACTAATTACTAATATTTGTTTTAACATGGTTAAGAGAATGGCGTGTTTTACAAGTTTTAGAGACATAAAACCCAAGCTCAATTTGGTTCTTGCCTCATTAAATTTTAAATTGTCATAGGTCATTGCTTCCACCAACACTAATTCTAATTCCCTAGTCTAACTAGAGAACAAATTTGAATTCAGTGGACATTTTAGGAGAGTCAGCACCCTGTGGGGGTCTTTACAAAGTTGAGGCAGAAGCCTTACATGCCTTGAAAATCCCCAGATAGTTCCTCCTGGCTTGAGCCTCATTATTCAGCTTTCAATCTACAAAACTGCAAGGGAAAGACCTTTTCTGTCCTTAGTTTACTATTTTTTCCTTCCTCCCTCCTTCCCTTCCTCCCTCCTTTCCTTTCAATGATGATAAGATGGTAAGAGAGAATGAGAGAGAAGATAATATAAATAAGTGGGAAAGCATGAGACAGACAGAGAGAAGATGAGAATGCCCTCCCCAAGCTCGACCAGAAAAATCTGATCAGAAAAATACTTTCCCCTCCTGACCTTCCAATATTCAGAGTAGCACACAATTAGTTATGAGCCCAAACCAACTTTTCTCTGCCAATCTCTGCTAGTTTCCAGATAATTTGCTTTGTTCTGTGTAAGGTAGGAGCAACCCCAGTTGGATCCTAATTTGCATAAATCCACCTGCCTTTCAATTTTAAAAGAAAGAAAGACACTAGAAAGGAAACAAGGATTAGGATGGCAGGCTGGTCCCCAGAGTGGCCTTGCTGAGGTAGGACCAAGTCTTGTTCTACCCTGAGACTGTGCAAGAGGGTTCCCTGGCCTAGGCCCCTGCTCCGAGGGCCTGTATATCAAAACACCCATATATAATTTTTTTTTCTTTCCTGGCTCTTAAGAAAGTTGTTGCTGATAGTTTACTAACTGACCAAGTGAAGTGGAATTACCAAAAAAGGACACACAAGCCAAGCTGGGTTGCCATTTGTCCTCTTGTCCTAGGCCCTGGAAATGTCAGAAGCAGGCCTGTTTCACTCCATGGAGAGAGGATAAGAGTGGAAATTGAGGAGAGGTTATCATCCAGAAGGCTAAGGTATAATTCTTCAGGCACAAAATGTGACTGAAGGTGGAGACAGAAGGCAGATGGCTCCTCAGGGATGGAGCAAGGAATGGGCCGAGTGGATCTGCTAGGACTAAAGGGGCAATCTGATGGAACAAGGCTTCACTAGGAACATCAACTGAGGATTCTTGAAACCAGAGGCACCTAAGAGCAGAGGGAGAAGTCCTACACAAAGATATGGCATGAGTCTCTGATGTGCATTCTTGACGGACAAAAGGAGCCAGTTGCTGTGGGCCAGCTAGACATGGGTTTGAGTACTGGCTCCAGAGCATTCTAGAGATTATAACCTGGAGCTGGTGACCTCAGACATTTGACCCTGACCTCTCTACGCCTTGAGTTCCTGGTTGTAAACCTATCCCACAGAGTTGGTGGGAGAAGAAAATGAGAACGCACATGCAGGGAAATAGCACGGCACTTAACATGTAGCAAATATACACAAATATTAGGCTTAGCGCTACGGTTAGAATTAGCATTAGTACTAGGTTTAGTATTGGTATTGATAGTAGTTTTTCTGTTTAATGGGATTCCATTTGGCTAGTGGGTCCTAAAGAAACACTGTGGACATCTCTAACTCCTCAGTCCCATCTTTTCCAGAACTCTCTTGCAAAGACTTACTTCTTGCTTAAAGGATCCAGTGTCTCCCTCCTCTTTTACCCAAGGATGTTTAGAAACACATTAAAAATTAATTTTAATTTTCAAATTAATTAATTTGCCTGGCCCTTCCAGGCAGAAGCACTTGGCACCTTATGGTTCACACTCGGTAACATGTTCCAGTGCCAGGGACATGGGGCTTCAGTGTGGCATCTGAAGGCCCATACATTGCTAGGTTCTGGGGCAAGGCCCTGTTGGCAAGCAAAACTGGACCCACCTACAGCAGGAAATAGCTGCAGCTGTGTTACAGTGAAAATAACATTTCCCATGGTGTTCTACAGACATGGCTGAAGATGGGTGTCCTTAACCCACACCCAAGGACACACTCTCCAGGCTATCTCTGGATGCAAGTCCAGCAACAAAAGCAAGCATACTGACACCCCCCAGAATGGCAGAAGGGGAAGTGAGGCTTGGTGTCTAATTTGAACTTATTTATGGTAGACCTCCAGCTCCACTGGAAATGTTGCTTATTACCCAGAAAGCCATATTTGTGCAAGTTAATTTACAACTTGAAGACATAATGTTATGGAGTAATCTAGACTTTGATTTATGGTAAATTTCCTACTGGCATGAATTTTTATACACCGGGCTTTAGCTGATCCCCCTAACCGACAAATAATGCTCAGCAATTATACACTATCAGGCAAACATGTTGTAACATACACTTTTACCCTTAATCCTGTATATAAATTTTACTTTTTACACTTGTGTGGTTCTCTTCCACATGTGAATTTCAGAATACTGTGCCTATTTAGTGTACTGTTTATCATGGTGAAATTTGACATAATTGACTATTTCCTATATGAGGCAATTTTTAAAAAATCAGCTTTGTGAGGTTTCTTTATTTATGTTTTTTTTAAGAAACAAAAACTTTCAGTGCATAGGAAATTTCCTTGATGATGTTTCACATCTGATTAGGTAAGATTATTAATGTTTACTGATGGTCAATATGATCACTTTTCAATGTAATAAATCCAAATACCCATGGGAAAAAATACATATTTAAAACTTTTCAAGGAGGGATTTTGTTACACTAGAATCAGTCTATGTGTGTATATGCATATGCTTATGCATAATGAAATAAATATGTGTGAACATGTATGTATGTACATATACGTAAGATTAGGCAAGTGCAGGTGTTCCTTAAATCCCAAGAGGGCTACTGATGGTAATAACTGTGAAGAAAATCAAGTCCTTGGGAAACAGTGTTTGGGTAAGTCCTTAGACTCCACTTGGGCATGTTTACTCCCCATTCAGAGTGGTGCAGTGAGGAAAAGGAAAAAAAGAGGATGAAGAGAAGGTTGAGGGGGGAATATTTGTGGAGTGCCTACTGTGTTTCATGTACCTTGTTGAGTATTATGCCCACTTATTTTCTCAACTTTATTTTCAAAATATTGGCATTCAAAACACTTTTCAAATGATATGAAATCTGGACACTATAAAGTAAAAGACTGAGATTCATATAATTATAAAAGTTTTGTGTAGCAGAAAACAGACAACTGTAACAACCCAAAACAAACAACAGCAAAAGATGTCACATTAGCAAAGGTGTATGACAAGTGACAATTATATATGTACATTTCAGATAAAGAATATGCAACCACAATATGACACATTAATTTTAAAAAGGTCCAATAGCCCAGGAGAAATATGGACAAAGGCTATGAATAGGCATATCACTGAAGAGGGACATGCAAATTACTAATTGATCAAAGGGTGTTCACATACACCAAACTTAGGAAAATAAAAATTAAGAAAACAGAAGACCTCCTTCTTAGAAAGTGTAGTCAAGGAAAAAAGGCAGAGAAAGAATTCAAGCAACTAATTACAAAATGAATAAAGGCAAGAGAATATAACAGATACAGAAGAGATTGGAATAAGAACAATGGATATATAGGTGAATGAAGTGGATAATACTCTAGAACAATAAAAATAGTAAAATTCACTGGGAAAAGGGAAGATAATCTAAATGAACTAATGCCTCCCAAGTCATGAAATAAAGGGAAAATATTGCCAAATAAGTATCTCCAAATATGGCACTAGGTTTGGGTCACTTAATACTATTATCATACTTTCAAGAATAGACCAGTATTTTATTTTTTTGGCTGCTTAAATAGTTCTGGAAGTACAGACTGCCTCACAATTTAATTTTCGAAGCTGCCATAGTTTGGATACATTAAGAAAAAAAACAAAGTACAGGCCACTTCCACTTATGACTTTGACATAAAAACTGTACACTGTAATACTGACAAAGAAAACCCAGAGGCACATTAAAAGAATAATATAAACATGACCAACTAGTGTTTATTCAAGAAAAGTAGAGATGGTTTAATATTAGGAGTTTTAAAATATAGTTCATAACATTAGTTAAGTCAAGAGAGATATGTAATCATCCAAATTAATGCTTCTTAATCAGTGGTATAAGTCAGAATCATTGGTCTGATTTATATCATGGCAAATGATCCTGCAATATATCTGGAACAAGTCCTGTTTTTGTTTTTTTTTGTTTTTTTTTTTTAAGTGTTCTTTGGGAATTCTTACATATCCTTTGAGAACCACTGATTTAGAAAAATATGTAAGAGGCATTTGATAACAATTGAACAATTTTTGATATAAAATCATAGGAAATTAAAATAAGTCCCTTTAATAAGGATGATCTCATCTGAATAGTAAACATAATAATGGTAAACTACTAGCCGCATTCCCGTAAAAATCAGGTATAAGACAAGGATATTTACCAAGGTCACTAGTATTTAATATTGCTCCAAATATTCTAAATAAGCAATAAGACAAGAAAAATATATTAAAACATAGCTATTGTAAAAGAGAAGCCCAATTGCGATTATTTACAGATTATGCAGTTATCTATTCAGAAAGTGCAAGAGTCAACCAAAACCTACCTGAACTAATAAAATAAATCAGAAAAGTGGCAAGCTAAAAAAAATTCATGAAGCTCTCCTATAACTTGCACGGCCAGTTCAAAAAGACAACGGGAAAATGTTCCACTCATAATAGCCAATATGTATATCCAACACCAATAAATAGAAAAATCAATTATGAGTTCCAGTATGAAGAATATCAAAATAGAGAAAACTTGCATCTTAGCATTAAATTTACACAATAAGTGAACAGGAAAAACATAACAAAATATAAAAGAATATCTCAAACATAATAACTACTATATACTGAATGTATAAAATGGGCCAGTTACTGCATGGAGATAAGTGTTTTACATGCATTATTTCATTTCCTACTATAACAATTGGGAAGTGCCTAGTTGGGATATGCCTATTATTGTACCCAGTTTGTTCAAGGGTGCAAATCTAGTAGGTGTCAAATCCTGGACTCAAATCCAGCTAAATCTGCCTTGCTCCTGACCACAAGTCTATGAGAATGTCTCCCCGCCCACCCCCTCCCCCTAGAATGGGAGCATCTTGTTCTACAGTCCTGTGTTGTGTGTCAGTAAATGATACGCCAAAAAGAGCTCATGAGAGTCAAAATGTTTTCATGTCACTATTTACTAAGACTTCCTAAGTGGAGAAAAGCAACAAGAGGTTTTGAAAGAAACCACTGGTAAAGTCCAGGGCCTCAGCTTGTGGTATGTCACCCAAATACATTTGGACACTCTGTCGTGGCTGTTGTTTTGGGCTCTCACCCAAGACTTTGTGTGAGACCTTGGACAAGCAAGTTTGCCTTTGCTGAGCTGAGTACTCTGTCAATATTCAAAACAATGCTGAGGCAGCCACAGTACAGGCCAGGAAGGGATGTCCAGGGCCATGACATTTTGCAGAGGACATCCCATATTCATCACTGTGTTTCAAGTCCAGACCTGCCCTTGAAACCTCTTCCAGAGTCTCCAATTTGAGACTGAAAGCAACACTTGAACAGTTGGCAGGAGGAGCACCAGGAAGGGAATGAGACTCCACATTCCTAAAACCACAGGCCTTCCCTGCCAGCCCTGCTCTCCAGGGTAGATACTTAGAAAACATTCCCAGACTTCTCTATATGATCCTAATGAAGGCCTGGAGGAGGAACTATTTGTTGTCTGTAAATTTTTAAGTTTATATAATGCATTCATTTAATTTTTAAATTTAATTAATTTTTTAAAAACTTTTTTGTCATGCCTTAGTTCCTTGTTCCTTTCTTTCTCTCAGAATGTCTGAGGAATGAAATGGCATAAAAGAGGTATACGAAGGATTAATGACCATATTGGAAAAGCAGCCTGTAGGTACCATTTTAAAATTCCCTGTAAAATGGGAATAGTGGAGTGTAAGGAGAAGGGACCTGAGAGGACATCTCCCTCTCCTCTTCCCTCAGGTCCCATGCCAATGTCCCTGGACTATCAGAGAAAGCATCCCATATTAGTTCCCACTGTGTACTCTGAGACACCCTTTAGTAATTTTAAGCCTATCTCACATCTCAACTGGAATTTTCTTCCTTCTCACCTCTTCCGGAGAAACAGCCCACTGAGGAAGGTCTGCATGTGTCAAGCAGACATTCTTGCGGATGTCAGAGATCACAGGGGTAATGACAGCATTTTCCTGGGTTCCTTGGGTTGTTTGGTCCCACTGGTTTTTCCACCTATCCTCATCTCCCCACACCCTTACCTCTCTCTCCTGTGTCCTTTGTATTTCAGCAACAGACACCATCATTGGCCATGTAATCATAACAGATATTCTTGACTTCTTTTTTTTTTAATTTTATTTTTTATTTTTTAAAATTTACATCTGTTTCTTTCTTACCCAGTAGGTTCACTCCATTTACTCATCTTGCATCAGTACTCTTCTCTCCATTTCCATAGGAAGACTACTACCATGTCACATGTCACAACCCCAACAAACTCCTTACTTACTGTCCCATTTTTATCCATTTACTCAAAAAATATTAAGTTCCTACTATTCTAGGTGCTGGAACACAGTGGTAAAAAACAAACAAACAAACAAAAACAAGCAAATAAAAAAACATGTGGGAAAATGGGATGAGAAGCAAAGTGTACTGCATTCTTGTCACAAGTATCAAGAAGCCCCCTGATTAAATGGCAAAAAGGCTCGGGGCGCCTGGGTGGCGCAGTCGGTTAAGCGTCCGACTTCAGCCAGGTCACGATCTCGCGATCCGTGAGTTCGAGCCCCGCGTCAGGCTCTGGGCTGATGGCTCAGAGCCTGGAGCCTGTTTCCGATTCTGTGTCTCCCTCTCTCTCTGCCCCTCCCCCGTTCATGCTCTGTCTCTCTCTGTCCCAAAAATAAGTAAAAAACGTTGAAAAAAAATTAAAAAAAAAATGGCAAAAAGGCTCTTCTGCTCCCACCCCCTCCAAGCACCTCCCGCACTCCATAGGGCAGCCAGACCATCTTTTCAAGATGCAAATCAGATCAAATCACCGTTCTACTCAGAAACATCTATTGACACTCTAAATAACTTTCATCACCCTCCATCGTTTTTTTGTCACTGTAATCAACAGGCATCAAAAGAGTATTTGACAAATAAACAGTTTTACCATCGCAGTGAATACTCTATGCTCATTGCATGCTTCATACTTCATCTGGTATTAGGATTGGAAATACTGAAGTAAGCTACAAGGCACACTTTTTAACTCCAGGACTTATGATCCAACCATTGAAGCAACTATTTATTAAGCACCTACTATTTAGCAGGAGTTCAATGGCAAAATACAAGTGAGGCTCCATTTCACTGTTAAATTTTGTCCTCCCAGCTAGTCCAAAAACTCCCTTATAGGCTTGTAATCTTTTCACAGTTACTCTTATACTGTCTTGTACACAGTGGGTACTCAGTAAATGTAATGAATAGACTAATGTTGTGTATGTTGATTTGACAGGATATTTGCTGCCAAGACAGGCAAAAATGTCACATATTTATATCATTATGACAACAATATCAACCACAATAAGCACTACCATTTACTGAGCACTAGAATAACCGCTTTCTTCATTTAATGAAGCACTACACTCTACGAGGTGGAGGCTGCTATAATACCCATTTTATAAAGCAGTAAAGAGAGGTTCAGCAGATAGTAAATGGTAGAGTCAGAATTCATACCAAGACTTCAAAGTCAGAAACAGCTGGTGTGGCCAGCCACAGCAGAGGCTGCAAAATGGAGTACTTTCCTCTAGTTGTACCCCGACATGTCCCACACAGGGAAGGCCACACTCTTCACCTACCTCATCAAATAATTCTTTCCCAATAGTACCTGGAGGGATGCAGTGACTATTCCCAAAGCACAAAATGAAGGAATTCTGTTTTTACAAATACTTGCACTTAATATGGAGAAAAAATATATATATACATAGCCAGGAGTACAGGTTCTTCAGGATGACTGCACGAGCTGAGATGCCAGCTTGGCCACTGCCTGGCCATGTTATCAGTCTGAGCCTCAGTTTCCCCATTCACCAAAGGAGCAAATATTTTATAGTACTAATAAGTGCCTTAGCATGGCGCTGGGTTACTTGTTATTTTTAAAGCTATTTTGTAAACCAATTTCATTTTTCTTAATCCCACAGCCCACCTATAACTGTTAGATTTTCTGGTGCTGAAACTGATTTGATCTCAAGTAATGAGAAATGTGGAATTTATCTTTTGAAATATTTTGCTCTTGGCCCCAGAATGACTGCCCTACAGAAAAGCTTTTCTGCTGATGCCATTTAAAAATATCATTATTACCTGCAAGCTAAATTAGGAGGTAGATTGATGGTGTGCCCTTGATGCACATATCCCTTAGCATTACCAGGTTTAGAGATTGCCTGTCCTTGAGAATATGGGAAAAACAGCCATCCATCTTGGCTGACAAAGCATTATATCTTACCTTTATAGATGATAACATGCAGATCACCAAACACACATTCCCACGGCAGGGTCCCAACACTGAAAGCCACAGGTAGCCATTAAAAAGATAGGACAGTAACTAAGAAACCAGGGTTGGCTGTCAAAGATCCGAAATAACATGGACTTTCATGACATGTCTCTATCTTTTACCATCAACCACTATAAGTTACCACATTTCATGTTCTTAAATAAAAAGATTTTTAAAAATTAATTTCATGTGGTTAAGATATTATCTTAAACTGGGATGATTTCACTCTAGAGGACAAAAGTACTTGTTATAGTAGACACAGTTCATTTTGAACAGGCA
The DNA here is from genome assembly GCF_028018385.1 of Neofelis nebulosa. NCBI lineage: Eukaryota > Metazoa > Chordata > Mammalia > Carnivora > Felidae > Neofelis > Neofelis nebulosa. The sequence continues at coordinate 146,118,578 of NC_080785.1, read as the reverse complement.
AATATAGACTAGGGCTTTTTAGGAGTTCTCATAGGTTATGTAAAAGATGGAAAATCCCATGTCCTCTGAGATCATGTGGCTTTTCTGGTTTAGAGAAGTCTGGTTTGTCTTCCCTGTCTTTGTAATTTTCTCTCTATCTCCACAGAGGAATGGAATGAAAGTTGAGAGGGAACTGTGACTCATTTTACAGAAGATTTAAAATTTACAGATAGGCCATAGACATTCATCGTTTTCCATCTATTCTGAAAAAACAGTTTGGAAGAAAGTTTTTATAGGGCTTGTCAAGTTTCTTCATATTGGTTACCAATTTATGGAACTGTGTAAAAAAGGCTTCCTGGCAAGGTCCTAAGGCCCAAACCGGTCATATCAACAACAGGACTCTGTGAGACTTTGAAATACTTCATAGGAACTTATAAAATAAATTATGCCTGTAGGTGAAAAAGCCTCCCATGGTCTGTTCATTGTTTCAAGTCCCTCTCCTAACAAAGATGACTTGGAGGGCTTTCTTCACCCTTTTCATGTTTTAACATCTACAGTTCCTTTTTCCTCCCACGTTTTTCTAGGTTCTGTGGATTCAATTCAAATAATGTAGGTCTATACAAATCACAGTAACATAGGTGAACTCTTCCTTGACTTTCAAATTGTGCTTCAATCACCAACTACAGGAAGCCAACTGCGAAATATCCTGTTGTCTCTTGGTATTTGTAAGGAGTTAGTCCTTTACATGTGGCTGAAAATTTCTGCCAAAACTAGAGTTTGCACAAGTACCAACAAAAGAAAGTGTTGCTCATTTAGGCCTTCATTAAATATTACCTAGCACTTTATATATGTGGATAATTCTGGATAAGAAGGATATTTAAAGGAATAACCAAAGATTCTATGAAAGAAAGCATCACAAGAGAGACAACCATAGTACAGAGCTGTCGAGGGGTTGAGAAAGAGTAAAGGTTACTCCCAGCTTCAGGAAAGACTTCTCGGAAAGGGTGTCATTTGAGCTACGCCCTGAAGGAATGGTAGGGTTGTTATACAGGGAATGAAAAAAGAGCATTTGACCCAAACAGAATGATTAAAACTACCTGGAGGTGAGATCACTTAGGGTACACATGGAGAACCGGAAATAAGTCTTGATCAAAAGACTTTCTTAACATTCCTGCTTAGCCTTTCAGTGTTTAGATGACAGAAAGGGGCTTCACAAATTAACCAGCACCATCCCCTGCCTTCTCACCAAAGCTCACTTCAAATTACTCTAAAAAAAGAGACGCTATTAAACGTATGAAGTTTCAAGGTTTCTGCCACAACTTTTTCAGTTTCTTCTTTTAGCTAGCCTCTGTCCCACTGCTGTAATTTTGAGCCTGTTTCTTCTTCCTGTCTCCCTGGGCTATAGCTGCTTCCTGTGGTCTTCACATCAACTGTCTTCTCTTCCCAACCCCTAATGCCCTGCATTCCTCAACCTCAACTCTTCCCTTCCCCGTGGATCTCACGTGGCATTGAAGTGTGCTCTGCCTTGTGACAATGAACAAGAGTGAGAAATGCCTCCCGAGCCCTGTGGAGTCCAAATCTTCTCCTTAATGCTGCCTAGAAGTGCCCTGACTTTCAGCCATGCCTCCACTTGGGGTTGGTTCTCTTCACTGGGGATACACAAAGCCAGCTCTGCACCACCTTCTGCTCACAGACTGTTTTTCTCCGCCTCACTGACTTCAGTCTGATTGTTTCTGATCGCTTCTTTAACATATCAAGGACACAAGGAATTCTAATCCTTTCCTCCAAGGTGCCAGCTACTTCTGAGTGGGTTGCTTTCCAACTCAGTGGTTACAGGGACTTTGAAATCAGCCATGTGTTTATTGCACAAAGACTTAGATCTTGAAATGTGCATTTATCCTTTCACTTAGTTTCTTAATTCATGAACTGACTACCACTTATGGATCCTGCCTATACATCTGTTTTAGATGTGGGAATTTTTTAAAATTCCTTCATCACTGAGTTAACTCTCCATCGTAGTATGTCACACTTAGCCTGCAATATGCCAACATTCAGTGGAACAATTATCTTTTCTTTTGCAAATCTGATCGAAAATGAGCCAAGTCCTGCCCTTCTGTGCAATGTGAGTGAATGGTGGTAAGGTGGAGGGTAGGGAGTTCTTTTGAGAAAGCTAAAGCCTGGTTTAACCATATTTTTTTGAGGAGATTACAGCCCTCTACACATTGAATCTAATCCCCTGAAAATTATTCAAATGCTTTCTTGGTGCCAAGGTCCATGCCCATTAGTTCATTCTAGAAGGATAAGAGTCTGATCTCTGACTCTCTGTGCTAGAGTCATGCCTCACAATTAATTCCACGTGTGTGACTGTGACTGTGGATGTATGCATGAGACTTTCTTGTTGCCACTGCTGATTATATATAATCATCTATAACTGTGTGACATTTACTATGAGCCAGGCACTGTGCCAACTATTTTACATGTCTCATTAGCCTTCCCAATAACCCTGTTATATGGTAAGTACTATTATTATCCCCATTTTATGAATGAATAAACTGAGTTTTGGAAAGGTTTCATAAGTCGCATGAACCAAAATGTGTCTACTCCAAAGTTTGGTTTCTTGATCAATACCTGCATTGCTGTTCCAGAGTCCTAGGGAATGTTGGCTTCAGGTTTTGGCTATGGCTGGAACAGAGGGTGAGTTGAATAAGTCCTACCAAGGACAATGGTAGCATTTCCCTCAAGACGGTAAATAATGAAAAATGCCCTTGGGCTGTATCCAAAAGGAAAGACCTATTCAGTTAATGCTCCAGTCCTTGGAAAGATCACTCCCAGGAGAGAATATGATGCTTTGAGTCCCTGTCCTAGAATACATATATATGCAACATAAACTGTAGTATGGGACAGAACCTGGTTTTAACACTAGTTCCCCTAATTACTATCACATCTTGGGCAAGACACTTAGTGTCCTTGAGCATCAGTTTTCTCACCTGTAAAATGGGGATAAGAATATTATATGTCTATTGATACCTAGTTGGGTTGCCATGAGAAATATGTTAGATAATTTAGCCCACTGCCTGATTGCTAAAAAATGACTTCTATTTTTATTGTTGTTAGGCATGCTCAGTCATCTCCATTCAGACAGATATAGGGCTTGACTTGGCATCTTGATTAATTTTATATGGCAGTGTATTTCACTATTTTTATGTATTATACCTTATATAGATCTTTTAGTTACTAATATTTCATTTTATGTTAAGTGAGAAATAGGAACAAGGAAGGTAAGCAACATTTATTTCTCCAGCAAATCTACCAAGACCTAAAACAGACAGATCTCCATTAATCAATCATAAGAGCTCACTATAGAAAATTTACCATACCACATCTGACAATACTACCCCTATAGGCTCAAAAAAGTATTGAGCTCAAATATTCAAGAAGTAACCACAGCTCAAGCCCAAAGAAGTCTCCTGAAACACAGAGGCTTTCTAATTCTTAGGACCTTTTAGTATCTAAAAGCAGAAAGCCGTGCTTAGGAGACATGAGAGATTTTTCATGTAGACCCAGCCCCTAGTCACCAGTATTATTAACTAAGAAGCCAAGAATACATCTATTCTTTCAATCATTTAATTACAAAATACATTACAAAATTTCAATTGTTTCATTACAAAATCATTACAAAATAATGCAGTGCTTCCAGAAACTTATATATTAGACTTACCAGAAAAAAGGAGAGGAGAGGGCTCTTAACTAATCCCTCATACACTGAATTAAACCCATTCACCTCAAATATTGTTTAGGCCATGTCTTCCTATCTCTCTTTTCTCATCTGAAAGCCAAGAAGAATGTGGTGGGGGTTGGGCCAGTTTCACTTGGGGTGAAGGGCTATGGGTCTGCCTGTTAAGAGATGGTCTAGAATCTACCCTGACAATCTCTGAGTTCCTTAAACACTGGGCAGCAGGAGCCACTCTCAAAGAGTATCTTAAGTCCTGGCTATGTGCTTGGAAAGAGTCCATGAAATCTCCTTTGTTTCTGCCAAGCATGATCATAGCTACAAAGGAAGGAAAAAGGAGGAAATGTAAAACACACAAACAAATGTGACACAAAAAGTATCTTGATCCTTTAATCCTGTGGATTCTAGTATCAGAGGTTACTTTCCTTAATAACCTAATCAATTTTCAATTCCTTCCTTATGAATTCTCATCTGGATAGGCTGAGTCCATCATGTAATTAGGATGATATAGAGACAGGAGCAATGGCCTAGGAGAAGGGTCCGTCTGGGCCTTCTGCAGCTGGGTAGTTGGTCAGAGGCCTTGAACATATTCTACCTCTTCCTAGATGTAAAGACATATAGGCTGGAGCATATGGCCATTAGGATTAGTTTTGTTCAGTTCTGAGGCTTAAAATTTCCATTTTCATTTTTGTTTCATTTTTAAATCAGTGTATTTATTGGAGAATTACATGCATACAGCAAATTTCATACATTGCAAGTATATCGCCCCATGCATTTCACAAAGTTATCATAGACTAGGCAACCAGCAGCCATCTCCAGAAATAGAACATAACCAGCCTTGTGTACTCTTTCAGTCACCTCTCCCCACCAAGAGTCGTAATTGTAAGTTCTAACACCATAAATGAGTTTTAGTCATTTGGACTTTATGGGATCATACATTCTTTTCTCCTTTGTGCCTGGGTTCTTTCACTCAACATATTGATGAGATTCATTTTTGGTGTGAAGGTTACAATAGCTCATTGTTACTGCTCTAGAGTATTCCACTGCACTAATATACTATTAATCTAAGGTTTAATATTTGTGGTTACTACTAGATGTCCCAAATTTTGACCTATAGGTCCTGACCCACTGTGATTGCCCTGCAAAAGAAGCAAAAAAGTGGAAGAACATGCCTGAACTGTCTGAGACAGTCTTGGTTGACTACATCTTGGGGCCATGGATGCTGTGTTCTTTCTAAGTCCTCAGAGGCCTTATGCCCAGAGAAGTTGAAAGCAAAGTGCTAACAGTATCAAACTTCTTTAAGCAACACCTTTTTGTTCTTGTTACTGTTCTATGAGATTGATATAGATAAGACCGGAGACTCCTTAGGAGTTTCCAGGCAAAAAAGACAACATTGATACATTGAGAGAATATAGACACAGACAGGAAACCAAATACACAACCTAATTTAAAGAAAACACATTCAGCATAAATGAAAGAAAATAATTCAAGTTCATGAAGAAGAATAAAGGCATTTAGTGGGGTTATGCCAGGTAAGATTGCTATTGTTTGTCTAAACAATTAGTCTGGGAAAAGCTCACAAGGAATACTCAAAGAGAAAGGCACAGGGTTGCTGTAATCTGGGGCTAATAAACTGAATAGAGTTTAAAAACAATTTAGCCATGTTTCTGTAAAATGAAATAAAAACCTTCCTACTGCAGCAAATGATCGAACACAGAGGTAATGAGCCTACTGGTGCTGCAGAAAGGCAAGAGAAGTTCCAGAGCCATCATCTACATTGCTTGACAAGGCCAGGAGACCTTTTGACATCAACATGATTTGATTTGGCAGCTAACGTTGACACTCTTGGGACATGTCAGTCTGAAGACTGGCTGTTCTGTTGGCCAGATTTAAGGTAGTGACTTAGCCTCACAAACCTGGATTACTGCAACACACTCTTAATTGGGCTTCTAGTCTCCAGCTGTGACTTCTTCCCCACATTTTCTGAACTGAAGCCTGCAGGATCTTACCCAAATGCAAACCTGATCATGATAGGCCTCCATTTTAGATCATTCCATGATTCCCTATTGCCCACAGGATAAAGTCCAAATTCTCCATTGTGGTCTTCAGTGCTCTTGGAGTGGACCTCTGCTTTACCTTGCTTGCTCTCTGTCATTATACTCCAGCCATATGAAATGTCTCGTTGTTCCCTCGGCCTAGAAGGCTTCCCCCTAGCCTTCACCCGGCTAATCCTGCCTGTCTCATAGGGCCCAGGGAACGCTTGTTTCTCTGCAAAGGCTTCTTGGTGGCCTCTTAATGGCCCTGTAGCATCTCACAATACACTGATTACACACTGCTGCCCTGTTCCCTGTTACTGCAGTAGCCCTGGCCAGTTCCTCACCCTCATCCCCTTGGCACTCATGAGTACAGAATTTGCCGACAGATTCCTACTGTGTACACCCCTAACTCCACCTGAGGGCTTCTTGGTTTGCAACGCACATACAGGCCAGGAACACTGGCAGTTACTGCTCTAGGGAGCATCCCGCAACTTAGGGTGGAATGAAGATGGAGACTGAAGAGTCCAGCTTTCTTCCCCTTCAAATAAGCTACTTGCATTCAAATCCTTGTCTGTAGGCCTGCTTCTGGGGAAACTCAGAGACACTGGCCCATCTCCCAGTCAGACTGTGAGCTCAGGGAAGCTAGCAACTGAGGTCTCTCATTCATCAGCGGGCATCATCAGTGCCTACCACATGCCTGGCACAGAGTAGATATTTACTGAATAAAGGGGGTGTGACATGCAGTGAACACTTATTTCATTGTTGATTTTCTATTTAAAGCAATATGGAGCCTAGCAAAAGCAAAGGCTCTCGAGTCAAAAGTCCTGGGTTCATTAAAAAAAAAAAAAAACAGAATCCTCCACTTCTGACTGGTGTAAACTTGGGCAGGTTGGGAGCTGGGGATAAGACTCCTGAGCCTCAGTATCCCAGTCTGCCCAGCAGGGGTCTTTATGAGTCTTAAGGAGGAGAGCTGTTTAAAACTGGGGAGTTATACAAATGTAAATTGTCCTTATTTTAAGTGATCATGTAATTCTCTGTGCCTAAATAGAGAAGGAGATTTCATCCCAGATACCATAAGCACTTGTGGCAGGAAGAGGAAGTTGATGAAAACAGGGGCTGGGTAAACAGTTAAATCCATTTTGAGAGTCTTGAGATTGAGAGGCTGACATCTCTGTTCTGATGGAAATAAGGGAGTAAAATAGGCTTTTAAAAGTCTAGAAATAATTGCTGAAGGTAAGTAGACATAAAAGATATGTCTGCATCTATGTTTCTGCTATATATATATATATATATATATATATATATATATATATGACAGTAGACTCCTAGTAAACCATATTAAATATGAAAAATCTCAGTATGTTTTTTACTTTGTTTTTCTCCTTTAACAGCTTCAAAACTCCCAAATACACACACAAACATGCTGAGAAATATATTTTTTCAGATCAAGCTAAAATCAAATTTAATCTCAGGGCGCCTGGGTGGCTCAGTGGGTTAAGTGTCTAACTCTTGATTTCAGCTCAGGTCATGATCTCACAGTTTATGGGACTGAGCCCCAGCATGGAGCCTGCTTGGGAGTCTCTCTCCCTCTCTCTTTGCCCCTCCCCTGCTCGTTCTCTCTCTCTCTCTCCCTCTCTCTCTCTCTCTCTCTCAAAATAAATAAATAAACTTTAAAATAAAATAAAACCAAGTTCCATCCTACTATCTTCATAACACTGCTTTTATTTTTTGAGACATGGCAAATCCTGTATTAAACCACCAGACCACAATTTTGAACATAAAACTTAATAAAAGAATAAGAATGAAAAAATTAGAATATGGTCTAAAACAGTGAAATTTTTAGTTGTAGTTAATACTGAACATCAATATGGAACTAACTGAACATCTCTTTTGACATCTTTTTCAATTTAAGGACCAGCTTTAAAAAGAGCCACAATTGATAAATAAGAGAAACCTAAATTCATTTTCTTTCCACCATTTAACTTTTTTGTGTTCTAAGCAGATGGAAAAACTCTGATCCACTGTCATATTGATTAGCACTATATAAAAGTGAAAAGCAGTCACAAATTTTTACCCCAGAGTTCTCAAGGTTTGTGCTTCCAGAGCTGGGCTTTCTCTACAGACCCTCACCCACGACTGTGTATCTTATGTATCCGTGCACATGGAGGACATAAAATACATGTCAAACAAAATAAAGCAAGTTATTAAGTACAACAAAACCCTAAATCTTGGTGGAAGTCAACAGATAAACAGACTATAACAGTAGAATAGTCTAAATACACAATGTATAATTCATGGCTAACCCAAGACTGCACTTGTGCAATATTTCACCGGGCTCCTCTTGCAGCCTTTGAGGTTAAGACTGGGTAAATTGTACTGCCTTTGCTAACTCAGCAAAACTCAGGACAATCAAAATGGAAAACCCCATCTTTTCCAATAAGGGGAGCAGGCAAGAAGGCTGAGAGTAGAGAGAGTATTGCATAGCTCTTAAAGGCAGACATTAAAAAGTCACTGCGTACTAAGTTACCCACTATCTTGCTAATAGATAATTTTGTTGTTGACAAATGTTTGTGTCTTTTTTAGACCATCATGATGCTAAAACGAAGAGAGATGACCAACCTCCTTTCCCGCACTCCATCACCCACCCTTGTGCTCAATTCACAGTAGGCAGCTGATAAACATTTGTTAAAGGAACTGCTTTTTGATTTCCATTTATTGTCCACTGGTGAAGCAATGAAATGCACACATGAATATACAATACCCAGTAACAGCAGTAATAGAAACCCGAATACAATTAAACATCTTTATGCAAATTGGAATCCTAGACAATTTCTCACATTTATCTTTTACAAAAATATAGGATGGGCTAACAAATGAGTGCACATGACTTTCCCAAAGCTGAGAAGGCAAAACCAAGTCCTTGGTAACTGTCCAATGGCTACAAATGAGGCTCTGTGCTGCTAAGGACCACCACATCTTCCAGAGACTAGAAAGCTGAATGGGTTGTGGGATACATCATAGAGTGAAGTGCCATTTTTGGCAATTAAGAAGTGAGATAAGACAAATGTCATGTTATCACCAGTACAAGTTCATGTGCTTACTAATACATGGGAGGACCATGCCTAGTGGTGCTAAAAGTCTGAGCTTTGGGCAGTAAATGAATCTGTCCATATAATAATAGAATTTGAAAGAATGTCATGAAAACAGAAAGGTGAGAACTACTGGTTTAGCCTTTCTAAGCTAATGAATTCAACTAATCAGTTACATCTTCTTTTGAGTGTGTTATAGTTGTATTATAGTTGTGTTATAGTTGATTTTGCCAACCAAAAACCCAGGTGAACTTTTCAATGACAGAATGTCTGTGACTTATGATGTTTACATGACATTTTTGTCTATAAGTTAGCAGAGAAGATACTGGGTTTATTAATTTTTTACCTAGTCCCATGGAGAAGGTTTTTTCTACAGTTTTAAATGTTTAAAGGAGTGGTAGGAGACCCCAAAAATGTGTTTTTTGCTTGTTTTTTTCTTTTAAAAATGTATTTATTTTTGGGAGAGCTCAAGCGAGGGAATGGCTGAGAGAGGGGGACAGAGGATACAAAGCAGGCTCTGTGCTAACAGGCTGACAGCAGTGAGCCTGATGTGGGGCTTGAATTCACAAACTGAGAGATCATGACCTGAGCTGAAGTCTGACACTCAACCAACTGAGCCAGCCAGGTGCCGCCCCCCCCCCAAAATGTGTTTTGATTATCACACAAGCCATGTTAGTGTGACATACTGAGTGTATAAATATAATAATAAAATAATATATATTTTTAAGTTTATTTATTTTGAGAGAGAGAATGCACGCACATGAGCGGGGGAGGGGTAGAGAGAGAAAGGGAGAGGGAGAGTCCCAAGCAGGCTCCACACTGTCAGCGAGGAATCTGACATGGGGTTGAACTTATGAACCGTGAGATCATGACCGGAGCCAAAATCTAGAGTCAGACACTTAACCGACTAAGCCACCCAGATGCCCCAAAAATAATATTGTTAATAAAAAAATAAAATTAAAAACAAATAGAAAAGCCTTGATGAAGCAGAAATAATTTACACTGAATATGCTAAAAGGGCTATCACTATCTTTCCTATGAATTACTATAGAATTTAGGGCCTCTGTCTACACTTGACCAAATTATTGAAAATCTTATTACATCATTAATGAATAAAGAGAGAGGTAGACCAACAGAAAAACTTGGGTGCTGACTTGGAACTTTCAATATATTTGGAGAATGGTGGTAAATGGAAATTTTTTTAATGTTTGATATACCCAAGTAAAAATACCCAGGCACATGCTTAGATATAGAAATGGGGCCAGATCTCTGCAACAGAGGCAAACCAATTAGAATTTCTTTCTGGACCTTTAAAATATGCATTGAAAGCAAAACCATGCACCTTTCAAAATATGGAAATAAAAACCAGTACTGTCACAAAATGGGCCTTCTCTAAGCTGCACTTAATGTTATGGCACCAGCTTTTTTTTTAATTGGGGGTCGTTGCAGGAGACAGCTCTATGAAAACCACATCTGCATTTATTTGCTGGAAAGGGCTGTTGAGGACATTATCCATTATGTGGTTCAATATTCCTATAGAAAATCACACACAAGAAACTCTTTTTAATATCTGGTGCCAGGAAAATCTCTATCTCCAGGAACTCGTCTGTTTCCTCCTTTCTAATAACAAAAATGGTACAATTTATCCTGTTTCCCTTTTTGCCCTGGCTGCCAGGGAGTTCAGGGCCAAACTTGATGATCAATCATAGTAATTATAATGGACTTTGTGGTTGCAGAGTTACTTCCTCCAGGTTTTCAAAGCTTTTATTTTCATTTTTTATTTTTATTAATCGTGTGTGTGTGTGTGTGTGTGTGTGTGTGTATGCACATGTTCATGCACACACACTTGCGACCTGGACTTTATTATAACTTCAATTCTTTTTTGGAAAATGATGGATTATGTTTATTGCATAAAAGCAAGATCCAGAAAGATGTCAAAATATGCTTTTTTTCTAGGTACAAATACTTTTCATACACATGTGTGTGAGCATAAATATCTTGTCTTTCTCTTTGGGAACAACTACTTCTATACAAGTTAAGTGCTTGTCAGTATTATACCCAGACAAGTTTTACTCTGTTTATGGATTATTTCTTTGACAAAATAATATATCTTTATTTATAGTTGATGCCTTTCCGAAAAATTAACACCATAATTCTACAAAACTTTGTTAAGCTCACAGTTATCATGAAGTCCTTAAAGTTGGCTCTGATGGCTTGGCTGAACTCACACAATCACTGCAGAGAATTCATTTACATTACATTTACCAAATGTTTGAAATGGACCATCATGTCATTTTCACTTCTCTTCAATGTTTTCTTTTTTCTTAAGTAATACATATGAAATTAATGGTTGATTTGTTTCAAATGGTCTATTTTCCTGCCCTGAGCCTAGTCTATTAGCTAGCTTACATTTAAACATATTTTAGTGTTACGGATTTTCCACTGACTAATAAGCAAAACACAGCTTTTCAAAATCCTAAGAGAAGTACATTAACTTTCTTTAAAATTGTTGTTTAAAAACAATGTCCCGCATTGAATTCTCAAGCTTGGGACAAACCGGAAAGATCCCATGAGTTTTTAAACCATATTCATTTCCCTGAGCATGGGGGCTCTGCCTCCTGGATGGTACAATGCATTCAGTCCTCCTGTCAGTTAGAATTTAGGAAGTCATTTCTCTTTAATAGTTGCCAGACCTCCTGGATAAGCTGGGGCACTTCGCTTTGCCCTGAATCTCCATTGAGACTGGAACCTTCCTACTTACTTTCTCCTTTACCACCATAAGAACACTGGGATCCCGCTGGCATAAAACTGTTTTGACCCCTGAATCATAAAGCTATACCTTAACAGTGGGATTGTTTGCAATTAAGTAACTGATCCTTTTCCTATTTAACTTGAAAACGTTCATTTGATACTAACACCATGCTTCTGTAACCCCACTTCTCCACCCCTACCTCTCAATCCCTTGACAGGTCTCCAAGAATAGCTGGGTGGCTTTGTTCTTTAACTCTGCACATAACCAAAAAACCAAGAGGCCACAGAGAGACTGGATATCAGCACAGGGCCTGGAATCAGACAGACCGACCTCATATTAAATCTGGGGTCTGCCACTTACTAGTTACATGACTTTAAGTTATTTAATTCTGTGGGACCTAAGCCCCTTCATCTGTAAAAGGTGACTACTAATAACAGTACCACACTTATAAAGCTACTTCATTCATTCAGGAAATCATTACCTAGAGTACCTACTGTTTGCCAGGAACTGTGCCAACCACTAGGTACACAGAATACACATGGATCCTACCTTCAGGGAAATTTCTTTCAATCTACTTGGGCAGTTAGATACTAAACCAACAAATGAAAATACAGTATATAGTTATAAATTTTGATAAATGCTCTAAAGGAAATGACAGAACTCTTTGGAGAGTACCAATGAGAAGTGGGGGAAAATGTCTTTGTACGGGGAAATCTTAAGCAGGAAGCATTTAGGTTATGATCTGAAGGCTACAGTGAAGGAAGCAGAAAGGGCCTTCCAGGAAGAGGAACAGCATATGCAAAACTTGGCTTTTTTGAGAAAGAAAGTGGACCACTGTGTCTTCAGGAGACTGTGTGAGGAGGGAAAACCCACACAACAGGATTGGTGCATATCAATGGAGATTTAATATGCAAAAATAAAAAACAAAAACGTAATCCAGAGTTTAGAACAGATCAGATATCAGCAAACTACAGCTCATTGGCCTACTGCCTGTTTCTGTAATAAAAGTTTTATTGGCACATGGCCACATTCATTTGTTTATGTATTGTCTATGGCTGCTTTCACACTACAACAACAGAGCTAAGTGGCTGCAACAGACCTGAAAGTCTAAAATATTTACTATCTGGTCCTTTAAGAAAACGGGTGCCAATTCTGAAATAGAGTAACTTCCAATAAATGTTTAAGTAAACAACAACAAAGTAAGCCAATACTGTATGATTCCAACTATGACATTCTGGAAAAGGCAGACTATGGAGAGAGTTAAAATATCAGTGGTTGCCTGGGGTTGTGGAGAGGTAGGAATAAATAGGCAAAGCACAGAGAATATTCAGGGCAGTATAACTACTCTCTGGAATACTACAATGATGGATACATATCATTATAAATTCGTCCAAACCCAAACTGTGTACAACACCAAGAATGAATCCTAATGCAAAATATGGACTCTGGGTGACAATGATGTGTTAATGCAAGTTTATCAATTGTAACAAATGTACCACTCTGGTGGGGGATGTTGATAGGAGGGGAGGCTATGCATGTGTGAGGGCAGGGGATATATGGAAATTCTCTGTACTGTTCACTCAATTTTGTTGTGAAGCTAGGAATGCTTTAAAAAAATAAAGTCTTTTTTTTAAAGTAATATGATCTTTAGCAGCAGATCATATTTCAGGCCCCAAATCTGTTTTTTCTTGGATTCCACATAAAATATAGCAACTTAAACTGGAGTTTTCCTTGAATTTCAAGATTTCTGTGCTCTTAAGATGTGAATAAATGTAATTTTTTAACTTAAAACAACATTAAACCATCTTTCATATGCATGGGAATCAGGAAGTAATGGGATTTAACTTGAAAAATCTTTGAGAGATAGGTTAAATTAGAAATTCTGGGAAATTTAGAATGTAGAATATTATAAGATGGAAAAACAAAATATTTAAAGATTATTTCTATTAATAGTGTGTGCACTATTGAGCATATTAAATAAGAAACTTCTGCTTCCAGCATCATGGCTGACTAGATGCTATGAAGCCCTCTTTCAAAACATAATTTTTATTGCATTGTTGGTCTCATGGGAACTAAGGAAAACCTCTAAAGGACTAAAATAAACAAACAAAACTCCAGAACTGAGCTGAAACCAGAATACTGTGCTGAAAGCCCACATAAATAGCAGGGGTTGCTCTGAGAGCAAATACCAAGGTCATTTACAGAACTGAGAGACTAAGAAGTCAGTGGCAAGTTAGAAGAGCTTAACCTGGAAGCTCTGACTAAACCAGGATTTTTGAAAGAACTAAATGGTCGTAGATCGGCAGCAGCCCTTCTTGCTCCAGAAGAAACAAAAATAAATCCCTTCTGGTGAAAAGAATCCCTCTTTTATTTTATTTTTTTTAATGCTTGTTTATTTGTTTAATTGAAGAGACAGAGAGTGTGAACAGGGGAGGAGCAGAGACAGAGGGAGAGAGAGAAACCCAAGCAGGGCCCGTGCTGTTGGTGCAGAACTGGGATGCAGGGTTCAAACTCACAAACAGTGAGATCATGACCTGAGTTAAATCAAGAGTCAGAAGCTTAACCGACAGCCACCCAGGTGCCCTAAGAATCCCTATTTTAGTCACTCAGGGCTCCCACTAAGATTTGCCAAATATAAATCCTCAAAGATTATCAACCACATAAGGAAACCAATTACCAATGAGAGAAAGACACTATACTAAACAAGAGTATGTATACATTAGTGTGTGTGTGTGTGTGTGTGTGTATATATACACACACATATATATGTGTGTGTATATATACACACACACACATATATATATATATATATATACCCAATGGCTTCAGATATTTGAAATATTAACTATAGAATGTAAAATAGCTAGTTATGATATCTTAAAGAAATAAGAGAATTAAATAAAATAAGCATCCAACAAGAAACTATCAAAAGTAACTAGAAAGATCTAAAAAAATCCAAATTAAATTTGGGAGAACAATATATATATATTGTTCACATTGTTCACATGTATATTGTACACATACATATATATATGTATGTGTATATAAATATATATATACATACATATGTGTGTGTATGTATATATATATATATATATATATATATATATATATATATATATATAATGGTTAATCTAAAACACTCAATGAATGTGTTAGGCACAGGTTAGAGACAGTTGAGGAGAGAGCATGTGAATTGGAAGATATCAATAGAGAGGTTACCCAGTATGCAGCTGAGAGATTAGGAGAAGGAAAATGAGAATGGGATGTTAAATGATATGGAGGACAAAAAGGGGATATCTAACACACATGAACTGGAGTCCCATGAAGAGAAACTAGAGATGCGGAGGGAAGGAGATATTTAAAGAAATAATGGCTGAGAATTACAGAGTTGGTGAAAGATAGGAATTTACATATATAGGAAGTAGAATACATAAAATAAAATTCATAGCTATACATCATAACAAGACTAATAACAATCAGAGGAAAGCTAGTCACTTACAATTAGCTGGAAAGCAGACTTTTCCACAGTAATAATGGAAGCCTTTAGTTACAATAACAGGTTGCTAAGAGAAAACAACTATCAATTAAAATTGGTTAATTCAGTGATGAGGGTGAAATAAAGATATTTTCAGAGAAACAAAAATTGAAAAGAGCTTATCACCAATAGATCTATACTAAAAGAACTTGTAAAAGCATAAAAGATTATAAGCTGAGATGGAAAGTTTATAATGTAAAAAGAAATGGTGAACCAAGAATACTATTTTTTAAAAATAATTTTACATACAGATTTGTTTAGATTTGCTAATATGTTTATTTTTTAAGCAGAATCTAATTCATTGATCCCAAAAAAAGGCATAATTAAAGTACTGGACAAAAACATGTAAATAACAGGGGGATGAACAGAGCACATTTTATCATCTTTATATTGTCTGGGAGAGGGAAGTCATTGGGCAGGCTGGCAGAAATACGGGCCATGCACAGGTCAGTCGCATAGTCTTCTCATTAAGAGAAGATCTAAGTAACTACCTGATCTAATTACCACCACAAGTAAGTACAAAATCTGCCCACAGCAAAGGCCAATACTGAGCCCTGGGTGAACTAACTGGCTACCTACAGACGGAATGATGACATTAGACTTCTCTGACTCTGAAGAAGTCACTGCCTTGACTTCAAAAGGATAGGAACTTTCTGCTTATGGATTTCCCTTCTTTTCAGCACTTTTGTCAGGACCGTGATTTTTAGACACACAAAGTGCCTTATCCATCTCATGATAGGCTGCGCAACATCACCCCCAACCATGGGACACATTTTATAGCAAAGGAAGTACATTGGTGGGCCTATCACCTAAAAATGCTGGTTTAGCATCCAAAGAGAGACAATACCCAAAGAGGTTGGGATATTGTCCTTTGGGAATGCAGTATATGTCTTAAATCATAGGCCAATATATGATATCATCGCCCACATAGTAAGAATATGTGGATCAGAAAACAGAGGAGGTGGCGGACTGGCCCTTCCCATTAAAACACCTAATACCTTACTGAGAGAACATTTGTTTTCACCAAAAAACATTATGGTGCGATGAATTAGAAACTGAGATGGTTTCCTGGGGTGCCTGGGTGGCTCAGCTGGTTAAATGTCCGACTTCAGCTCAGGTCATGATTTCACAGTTTTTGAGTTTGAGCCCTACATCAGGCTCTGCGCTGGAGGCACAGAGCCTGCCTGGGATTCATTCATTCATTCATTCTCTCTCTCTCTCTCTCTCTCTCTCTCTCTCTGCCACTCCCCCACTTGTGCACTCTCTCTCTCCCTCTCAAAATAAATAAATAAATAAATAAATAAATAAATAAATAAATAAACAAACAAACAAACAAACTTAAAAAATAATTATGAAGTTCCATCCTATGTTGAAATATCTAGTCTATAAACACACAAAACCTTCAGAAATTTTCAAATGCACCACTTGGAATAATCAAGGTAGTAGTTGAGAAAATCAGTGAGTGTAGGGTGAGTTTTTTTTTTTGAAGGACCACAAAAGGAAACTATGAAGAAGATTAAACTACCCCATTGTCACTTTCAAAGTCTCACAAAGCCACTGCCAATTTATTTTCACAAATGTTCTCTGCATCACGGCCTACAAGAGTCTATACCAGCTTCAGTGTTCTGGTTTCTACTCCTGGCTATACAATGTGGCTGGCTGTTGACTAATCATCATGATAATTTCAAAGGATGAAAAGTTTGTTCATATGGAATGTAGGTATTCTTGACCTCTGAACTCCATTGTTCTGACGCCAGGAAAAAATATGAGAGCTCCGGCAGTATTAAACAAATCTGATAAGGTCATGTCTGCCTTCAAAGAAAGATCAGCAGCCAACTGCACAATTGTCTACAATTTCCAGAATATTCTTCCCTCTAGGCCTCAACTGTTGATAATTAACTGCCTATATTCTAGGCTAAATTTATTGCATTTTCTACTGTAATTTTAGTAAAATTAAATAATTGTAATTGTAAAATTTTTAAATGACATTGAGAAAATAAAATTATCTTTCCCCTTAAAGCCTTTCTATTCCACCACTAAAACATAAATAAGATGAAAATGTATGTACCACATTACAAGAGCTTATGGGAAGAATGTTAATGAAGGATGCTAAGAAAACCTTATGCCAGACTTCTAAAACATAATAATAAATATGGGAAACTCAAGTTTCCAATGCAAATCTTCAAATCAAAAGTATTTTCAACAGATGAATGTTCAGTATGAGATTCTGAAAATGTTTTCTATAAGATCCTCATTTCTATTTCAAGTAGAGATAAAAGAGTATTTTGTACCTGGTCTACTGTTAACTTATGTTAATTTAACCACCAATATTTTAAAATTCACAATGAAATTGCATAAGAATCAATTTATAAATATTTATCTATAAAGTTAACAACTGTGAACTGCAGCGCTGTGTCAAACTGTAAACATAGTCATGGAACACTGGTTCATTCTGAGAACAGATGCTGGGCCATCTCTATAATGGGGTTGATTACAGATGGTACAGTAATAATTTAGTTTCTTTCTTTCTAGTGACTTTCTAAACACACAGGTAAACCCAAGGAAAGCAAAACATGCACCTGAGCCCCTACTTTTTATTTCCGCCACAGTGGCAGACATTATTAAATGATCCTGGAACTTCTTCAGCGTTCAGATCAGCATTGGTATACTTCTCATCACAGCACTCTGGTAGTCACTGTTAAGTGACTGGAACTAGTACAAGATCAAACTATTTTTTCTGTGTTTAACTCTTATGTGCTGCAGTGGTTCTAAACACTTTATGTAGCATATTTTCAAATATTAGAAAGTCTGGTAGCACTCTCCAGGATTAAGAGATTGAAAATAATTATAAATAAGTTTCAACAACAATAATACTCTAGTCTGTCACTGCCTCACGGTGTCTAGTAAAGTAGCCCCAGTTATCAGTTATTCATTTTATATTCAGGTGACCCTTTGAGGGTAACCATTTACAGTTGTGGTTCTACTCCTATAGTAAAGCTCTCTTATGTCCATTCGACATGCCATGTTCCTTTAGGCCCTCCTGGTACTCTGCTTAAGAGAACAGATTCTGCTATCAAGACAATGGGGTGTGACACTGTTGGTTTGCCTTTATTTATTTATTTTTTAATGTTTATTTATTTTTGAGACACAGAGACACAGAGCATGAACAGGGGAGGGGCAGAGAGAGAGGGAGACACAGAATCTGAAATGGGCTCCAGGCTCTGAGCTGTCAGCACAGAGCCCGACGCGGGGCTCGAACTCGCGGACCGTGAGATCATGACCTGAGCCGAAGTCGGTCGCTTAACCGACTGAGCCACCCAGGCGCCCCTGGTTTGCCTTTAGAAAGAACACTTTGGCCAATGAGTCCTTGCTCACCCAATCCCAGAGACAGAGATAACAGTTAAGAATCTACTGGATTTGCTAGGTGAAGACAATTAGGTCTACCTGTTTTATTTGCCTTATCTCCTTCAATTCTCTCAGCATCCTGTGAGAGATAGGAGGCTCGGAGATGTTAGCTCCTTACCCCATGACCTGTTGTGAAGAAGTAACAGAGACACAACTCCAGGGAGGAGATATGGCTGACTTCAAAGCCACTGCTCTTAGCCTCTCTGCCAGTCTGCCCTGTGGTGACTAACCAAATCCAGTCACCTTCAGCAGCAGGATTGGATCTAAAAAATCAACAGCAACAACCAGCAAAATGAAATAGCCACCATCGTTCTTTCCACTGCTTTAGTCAGAGTCTATTTTAATGAGGACAGGCAATCTACTTCCTGTTTGGACCAGAGGTCTAAAAGCACCAGTTCCTTCTGCTTCCTTCAGGAGGTCTTTCCATTTGAAATGTGATCGTTTCTTAGACATAAAGTGGATGATAGAGCTTTACAAATGTCAAAAGCCATAGACAACACAATGTGAATTAGTATCAGGATTGAGTACATTTTAGCCCCCCACTTTCACATAGAAACAATATTTTCACTGTCACTTTACAGGTGAAACAATTAAGGAAAGAAGAGAGGGACATTACTAATGTTAATTTAGCACCTAGATATCAATGCTCATGTGACATACATGAGCTCTTTTAATCTTCACAATAGGCACCAAGTATATATTGTTAGTTCCCTCTGGTTAATTTTTATTACCATGTCACCTACTATATGTTTTATGTATTTAATTTATTTTCTGTGTCCTACCTACCCCATTAGACCCTCCATTCCAAAAGGGATTCACATCTTGGTCTGTTTCATTTATTGCCATATCCCTACTAGTGCATGGCACATGGTAGATGTGCAATAACCATTGACTGAATAACGGAATAGAGGCTCAACAAGGTTCAAAAACTTGCCTGAGGCATGCATTTTGGAACTAAGCCTTCTATCATCTGTACCCAATTGCTACTTAATACCCCAACTCTGGGCCCAGGGTTACTTGAATAATCAAAGACTCCTACCAGGTGGGGCAACACCTTAAGGGTATCACTTGGCAGTGCTTTGTGAGTAATGGCACCCTTTGACCAGGAGTGTCTTGCTATTATTGCTTCTTCACAATTAACAAAAAAATGAAAGAAGTTGAGTCCTGAAACAATAGCCATATCCCCAGATTTAGGAAACAAACACTAAAACAAATGGTGTTGATGGAATTATACCAGCAATAGAAGTTGCCCACAATTCCTCTGTGGTACTTCACCTCCTAGTCTTCAGCTCCTGTCTGGTTCAGATGGCTGCAATTCAACTCAATGAACACTGACTGAGGGCTACCCAGTGTCATCTGCAGTTGGTAACTGGGGAAGATGACTCCCTGTCTTTAAGTAACTCACAGTCTACTATGAGGAGAAAGACAGTGAAACACCTAGGTTTTATATGAAGCATCATGATGTGATAAAAACAGCATACAGTAGGAGTGCAGAGAAAGGTAAGGCTGGTTATCTGAAGGCTGCATCAAGGAAGACTTAAGGGAGGATGAGGCATGTGACCTGGGCTAAAATGAGGGTCACTACTCAAGGAAGGAAGAATCCCAAAGTCACTACCAAGCTGAAGCAGGGGAATTATAGATTCCTGGAGTTCTGGGTGGAGGGGGGGTGTTAATGACATCTAGTGGGTAGAGACCAGGAATGCTACTAAGCATCCTACAATGCCCTCCATGTCCCAAAGGGATTATCCACTCCAAAATGCCAATAGTGGTAAGTTTGAGAAAGCCTGACTTAGAGTATGAGCTTTGAAGGCAAACAAACCTGCATTGGTGTCCCACCTCTAACCCTAAGTAGCCAAGTGACAAATGACAGACGGTTACTTAGTAGTCAAGAGGCAAATAACATATCCCCACTGTGCTTAACTGTATTCATCTGTTAAATGGAAAATGCTGGCAGCACCTACCTCACAATGGTCACTCCTTCACTCAGCAGATATGTCTAAAGGGTCTCCTATGTGCCAGGCACTATGCTAGGTCCCAGGATACTGCAGTGGGTAAAATGAATGTAATCTCCATCTTCATGGAGTTAATCATGGGAATCAGGCATATAAGGGAGCAATAATAATAAAGATGTAGGGATGCTACTGCAATGATGTGTTAGAGGGTAAAGAAGCTCCAACAAGGAAGATCTACCCTAGACAAGAGGGAACAAAGAAGCCTTCTGGGAAGAAATAGCATGGATGCTTAACTGACTGAGCCACCCCAGTGCCCCAGCCTAAATTTTTAAATCAATTTTTATGACCAAATCACACACTCTTACAAAACTTGAAGTTAATAAAACTGCCAAAATTTTGACTGATTTCTTAACTTCACTCAGTTTTCTAGAGAAAAATGGTATGAATAAAGAAGATATTTACATGTATTCCTGTCAAATAATGACAGCTATGTCCCTCAATGCAGCTTTTTTTTTTCTATTGAATCCTGTGGCTTTTGGAAATAAGATGAGGGAAGAGGGGGGCTTCTAGTTGTCTGAATTAAGATTCTAAAGGGTCATCATGAGCAAAATTCAGTTTTCTGTTCTCAATTTCCCTATATCTTTACATAGATGCTCCTCTGTTTTCCAAAGCATCTTAGTAGCACATGCTAAATGTACAGAAAGATAAACATTCCAACACAGCTCTACATGGCAGGGCCCCCCACCCAGGCTGCTATTCATCATGGAGTTGTAAGTCTTGGGAGCACTTATTCTCGTCTTCCTCAGAGTGGCACAGATACTCAAGAAGTCAGGGAGACACTGGCCCCCAAATTCAATAAACCATCACTTCTTTGACAAGCTAGGACATGAAAATGTTTAGAACATGGCTGCTGGGCTGCTGACTTTCACTTAAGCCATGTATTTTACAGTACCTAGTGCAAATATGTATAAAAATTAAATTCACCACCCTGGTATTCAAAAGGATATCGTTGGCTATGAAGTTCTAGGATCACAATCCAGTATTAGGAGCTCATACCAGGACCATTTGTCTATCCACACAACCAAAGTATAAAGTCCCCAGTGAGCTCTCTTACAAGTCAGTTGGCATCCATGCTTCAAATCACAGAGGTTTTGTGGTAAGGAATTAGCTGGAACCACTGCTGGCCCATTTTTGATCCCTCAAACTGCAGGGGAAATGCATGTACAAACCTTTTCAACACATTTTCAGATACACCAAATATGTTACAATCAAGGTTATCTCAGGTAGAAGAAAACAGTTCTGCTAATTCTTAAGCCTAGTGTCAAAGGGACTGGGAAGGTTTCCACAGAAAGAGCAAAGATTTCACACTGAATAATCCATGATGACAACATTTTAAGGAGATAAATCCTTCTACTCACAAAGTATATGTAACTCACTTGCATGTCTGCAAATCATCAGGCAACTACTGTACATTTTTAAAATCTGTCTTGATAGTCTTCTGTTCACGCATGCATTTTCATATTCTGACATGTGCAAACATTTTCACTCCTTTTTTTTTTTTTTGGCTATACACACAACTCATACCCTACAGAAAAACTGAGAAGATATAGGTAAGAAAAATAAAAGTAGAAAATTGATCTCATCAATTAAAAATAATTAACTTTTAGACACTGGTAAATATTCCTCCAAATATCTATTTTTCTCTTATGCACTCATTTTTCCCTCCCCTCTCCTCTATACCACAACACACAGACATAAACATCTTAAAATCATGCACACTATACATATTAACCTGACTTTTTTCAGTTAGTGATATATGTAGAATCTTTTAATGAAAGTAAATGCATATCTGTATTATCCCTATTAACAGCTGTTATTGATTTCCACTATGAGTAAGTGTAAATATACGTTTGTGTGCAAATACACCATTGTAGGCATACCTTAGAGATACTGTGGGTTCAGTTCCAGATCACCTCCATAAAGCAAATATCACAATAAAGCGAGTCAAATGTGCATATAAAATTTATGTTTACATTATAAATAGTTTATTAAGTGTGTGCAATAGTAGCATGTCTAAAAAATGTAGGTACCTTAATTTAAAAATATTTTATTGCTAAAAAATGCTAACCATCATCTGAGCTTTCAGCAAGTTGTTCACTGATCAGGCCTGTGGCTGCTGAAGGCTAAGGGAGGCTGTGACAATTTCTTTAAATAGTGAAGACAACAGTGAAGTTTGCTGCATTGAGTGACTCTTGCTTTCATAAACGATTTCTCTGTAGCATGTGATGCTGTTTGATAGTATTTTACTCACAGTAGAACTTCTTTCAAAATTGGAGTCAATCTTTTCAAATCCTGCTGCTGCTTTATCAACTAAGTTTATGTAATATTACAAATCCATTGTTGTTATTTCAACAATCATCACAGCATCTTCACCTGGAATAGATTCCAGCTCAAGAAACCACTTTCTTCGTTTATCCCTAAGTAGCAACTCCTCATCCATTCAAGTTTTATAAGACTGCAGCAATTCAGTCCTATCTTCAGCCTCCACTTCTGATTCTAGTTTTCTTGTTGTTGCTACCACATCTGCAGTGACTCCTCCACTGAAGTTGAACCCCTTAAAGTCCTCCATGAGAGTTGGAATCAACTCCTTCCAAAGTTCTCATGATATTTTGACCTTTCCCCATGAATCATGAATGCTCTTAATGGCCTCTATAATGGTGAATCCTTTCCAGAGGTTTTCAACTTACTTTATCTGAATCCATCAGAAGAATCACTGTCTATGGCAGCTCTAACCTTATAAAATGTATTTCTTAAATAATAAGACTTGAAAGTCAAATTTTCTCCCTGATTCATGGGTTGAAGAATGGATTTTGTGTTAGCCAGTATGAAAGAAACATTAGTCTCATTGTACATCTCCATCAGAGCTCTTGGATGCCCAGGTGCATTGTCAGTGAACAGTTATATTTTGAAAGGAACATTTTTTTCTAAACAGTATGTCTCAACAGTAGGCTTAAACTACTCAATAAACCATGCTGAAATAGCTTTGCTGTCATCCAGGCTTTCTCGTTCCATTTATACAGCATTGGCAGAGTACATTTATTGTAATTCTTAAGGTAAATGAGCACTGGCTTCATCTTAAAATCATCAGCTGCACTAGCCTCTAACAAGTGAGTCAACCTCTTTGATGCTTTGAAGCTAGGTATTGACTTCTCTCTAGCTATGAAAGTTCTAGATGGCATCTTCTTCCCATATAAGGCTATTTTGTCTACATTGAAGATCTATTGTTTAGTGTAGGCACCTTCATGAATTATCTTAGCTAGGCCTTCTGGAGAACTTGCTGTAGCTTCTACATCAGCAGTTGCTGCTTCACCTTGCACTTATGTTATATATATGGCTCCTTTCCTTAAATTTCATGAACCAACCTCTGCTAGCTTTAAACTTCCGCAGCTTCCCTGCCTCCCTCAGGCTTTATAGAACTGAAAAGAGTTACAGCCTTACTCTGGGTTAGGCTTTGGCTAGAGGGGATGTTGTGGCTGATTTGATCTTCTACCCAGACCACTCAAACTTTCTCCCTATCAGCAACAGAGCTATTCCACTCTCTTATCATTAGTGTGTTCACTGGAGTAGCACTTTTAATTTCCTTTAAGAACTTTTCCTCTGCATCCACGGCATGGCTAACTGGCCCAAAAGGCCTAGCATTTGGCCTATCTCAGTTTTTAACATGCCCTTCTTGCTAAGCCTACTCATTTCTAGCTTTTTATT
Organism: Neofelis nebulosa; assembly: GCF_028018385.1. Classification (NCBI taxonomy): domain Eukaryota; kingdom Metazoa; phylum Chordata; class Mammalia; order Carnivora; family Felidae; genus Neofelis; species Neofelis nebulosa. The sequence continues at coordinate 146,094,335 of NC_080785.1, read as the reverse complement.
TAAAGTGAGCAGCGTGCAAGTCTTCCTTTCATTTAAACACTTAGAGGCTGTTGTAGGCTTATTAACTGGCCTAACTTCAATATTGTTGTGTCTCAGGGAATAGGGAAGTCCCAGGAAAGGGATACAGGGGAATGAATGGCCAGTCAGTAGAGCTGTCAGAACACACAATATTATCAATTAAGTTCACCATCTTATATGGGTGTGCTTCCTGGCACCCCAAAACAATTCCAATAGTAATATCTGATTACAGATCACCATAACAAGTACAATAATGATAACAAGTTTGGGGCGCCTGGGTGGCTCAGTCGGTTGAGCGTCTGACTTCGGCTCAGGTCATGATCTCATGGTCCGTGAGTTCGAGCCCCGCGTCGGGCTCTGTGCTGACAGCTTGGAGCCTGGAGCCTGCTTCCGATTCTGTGTCTCCCTCTCTCTCTGACCCTCCCCCGTTCATGCTCTGTCTCTCTCTGTCTCAAAAAATAAATAAACATTAAAAAAAATAATAATGATAACAAGTTTGAAATATTGCAAGAATGACCATGAAAACGTGACACAGAGACATAAATGAGCAAATGCTGTTGGAAAAGTGGCACCATAGATTTGCTGGACACGGGGCTGCCACAAACCTTCAATGTGTAAAAACTGCAGTATCTGTGAAGTGCAATACAATAAAATGCAACAAAACAAAATGTGCCTGTATTGAATGTGCCCCACTGTTGGACAAATGGGATGACTCTTTTCCTTTTCTCACTTTCATAAACAATTCTTTAATAAATATGGGCATCCATGTACCTAGATCTCGACATATTGTTTCCACAGGCTAAATTCCATAGGCTGAATTCCTAAAAGAATGGTCACAGTTGTTTCCATAGGCTAAATTCCTAAAAGAATAGTCACACCAAAGAAAAGAAATATTTTAAGGCTTAAGAAGCTTATAATTCCTGCACTAGGATGAGTATTGTTGAGAGCTGTTTAACAGAACTCTGTGACCTGGAAATGTCCCACAGCAGTACTATCTGCACTGTAGCCACTAACCACTTGCAGGATGTTAAGTAGCATTTCTCTGCCCACTACATATAAGTGGCATCACTCCATCCCTCTCATGTAACAATCTAAAATGTCTCCAGACATTGCTAAAGGGCCCTTGTTGGGCAAAATCATTCCCAGTTAAGAACCGCTCATATAGGTACAAAGTCATTTGATTCAACGTTGTCATAGATTGTTCTCCAAAAGGGCTACACCCATTAAAACTCACACCAGCAGCACAAGAGATGTCATACTAGAGATGTATATAGCTTCATACGCCAACTCTCACCTTTCCAATTTTGACCAGTCTAATGAATATAAAGTAATATCTCACTGTTGTTTTAGTTTGTTTTTCCCTAAATAGTTGCAAGTTTGAGCATCTCTAACTAGACCTGATCACTTGTATTTCTTCTTCTGAGAAGTGCCTATTCACAACTTTTATTTTTTTCTATTGAGTTATCTGTCTATTGTTTGGTGACCTACTAATATTCTCTATACATTCTAGATATTAATTCCTAATCAGTTTTTGACATTATAAATATCTTCTTTCAACCCATCATCTAGTTTTAAACTGTGTTTATCATATACTTCCTGGGATAAAAATCCTAGACTGTGGTGGAATAAAGTGATTTTATTTTTTCATGCCATGTTTTGTGCTTTTGGGATTTTTATTAAGAAGACTTTCCTTAGGGGTGCCTGGGTGGCTCAGTTGAGCATCTGAATCTTGATTTGGGCTCAGGTCATGATCTCATAGTTCGTGAGATTGAGCTCCACATCAAACTCTGTGCTGACAGTGCAGAGCCTGCTTGGAATTCTCTCTCTCTCTCTCTCTCTCTCTCTCTCTCTCTCTCTCGTCTTTGCCTCCACACGGGCTTTTTCAAAATAATAAACATTAAAAAAAAAGAAGACTCTCCTTATTCTTAGGTCTCAAAAAGATTGTTACAAATTATCGTCTGTTAAGCTTTAATGTTTTACCTTTCTCGTTTGGCATTTTAATCCAGGTGATACACTTTTGCATGCGGGGCCAAGTAAGGACCCAGTTTTGCTTTTTCCATATAGTGATCCTATTTAGTTTACAACTATTACAAAGTGGCTGACTATCCTCTCTTCACCACTTTGGGTATCACCTTCATTATATATCAAGTTCCCAAATATCCACAAATTCCTTTACCTTTCTGAACTGTTTTCTTTATCCATAAAATGGGAATGAAACTGGGCGCCTGGGTGGCGCAGTCGGTTAAGCGTCCGACTTCAGCCAGGTCACGATCTCGCGGTCTGTGAGTTCGAGCCCCGCGTCAGGCTCTGGGCTGATGGCTCGGAGCCTGGAGCCTGTTTCCGATTCTGTGTCTCCCTCTCTCTCTGCCCCTCCCCCGTTCATGCTCTGTCTCTCTCTGTCCCAAAAATAAAAAAAAATAAAATAAAAAAATAAAAAATGTTGAAAAAAAAAATTAAAAAAAAAATGGGAATGAAATTCATCCCTCCTGGAATTGTTGTATTAAAAGGGATGCAAAAAATGTAAAACATGGGGTCCAGAGCACAGCACAAAGGATGCACTCTAGACAAGGCAGTGCTTGTGATCATTTCTGGTTGGAACCCTTGCCTTAGGAGCTCACCATTTATTTTACCTCATGAAATCAACATAAGAAACAAAGACAAGGGTGGGATGGTGTTCTGTGCCCTCTATGTGCAGAGAGACTCCAGGAGAGACTCATGAGGCTGGAGTGATCAGAGGGGGCAACTGTGGGCCACTGGATAAGACCGAGAGACGGCTCACTTATTGTCATGACATCTGGCTAAACAGAGGAAGAGATGTTCAACCTCAAAACAGGAAAATGGAATTCGAGACCCCAAGAAGATACCATTTCACATTATTCCACCTGAAAAATTAAGAAGTTGTACATATCAAACGTTGGCAACTATTTGGATCTCCATGGGATCTCTAACATGCCTGGGGGGAGTATAAACTGGTGTAGTGACTTCTGAAAGCAACTGAGAATTTGTCACATACCCTATGATCCAGTGATCACATTCCTAAGCATATAATCAAGAGAAATTATTGTATGTGAGTAGGTTTACTTAAGCCCTGCTTGTAGGGAGAAGAAAAACTGGAAGTAGTACTAAGTGCCATTGACAGGAAAATGGAAAAATAAATTGTAGACTACTCACACAGTGGAATATAACGCAGCAGCAAAATTAATAACTATGGATACTATGGATATACAATACTATGGATAGTTTTGAGTAATATCGTATTGGCTGGGAAAAATCAAGTCCCAGAAGATCACACACAGTATGCTATCTTTTTTATAATGTTAAGAAAATAAAACCAAATTACAGTTTAAATATTCATACATATGTGATTGACTAAAGTATGGTGATAGTGAACACAAAATCTAGGGTTATGGGCATATATTAGAGAAAGGCTATGGGCTAGGAATGGGGAAACCCATACAGACATACAGTTATAATTCATGATCTGATGATTCCTGGTGTAAGTATTAAGTCCATATACGTATACATGTGTGTGCATGTATGTGTATGCATATGTCTTGCATGTTGCATGTACCAATGATGGTAGTATGTCATCAATCAAGAATCCTGGTTAAACCAATTTTATAATCTGAAATCCATTAAAATACATATGAATGAATGTCAGGCACTATATTAAACACCTTACACTTTCTCATTTAAATTCTCACAACAGTCAAACAAGGTAAGTACATTTGTATCCCCATTTTACAGATTAGGCAATTGAGGCTCAGACAAAACATGTACCTTGCCAACATTCTATGGGAAGTGAGTGTCAGAATTTACACCAAGGCAATTGGACTCCAGAGCCATGATTTTCTAAACTGCTATGCCACAGTCTTCTCAGACTCTTTATTGGTTACCTGCACTATCCAATATTGTTCTTACTAGCCACATATGGCTATCTGAATTGAAATTAAAGGAAATTTTCAATTCCATTTCATGTTGCACTTGTCATATTTCAAGTGCTCAACAGCCACATAGAGCTAGTGGCCAGCCTCCTGGAGAGTGAGATGGGGAACCCATCATCACAGAAAGTTCCATTGGACAGCCCTGGCTTAGATGGTTGCAGACCCAGGAACATAGCTCAAGTTGACTTATCTCTGGTTCAGTCCTTTTCCCACTACTCCACACTTCTTCCCAAATGCAGCTTTCTGATGTTGACACCCCTTACAGAATCTCAACAGCTCAGGAAGGTTCTTAGATATCCACCCTGCGCTGAGCTAAAAGGGCACCAGGGGATCTGGGACTGCCTGATGAGGTGGCCAGCTTTTAAAACTAGCCTTGTGCTCTACACTGACAATTTTTCTTAAAAAATGAGAAACTAAAACTTATGAAACACAGAAATGTTCAGTATGTGTAAATAGTTACATAAGAGAAAATAAAAACTTGCTACAACACCTTCAAAGAGCTGGCCTTATTATAAACACCAAATTTTTATCATTCCTTCAAAATTATTTCTCCTATTAAATGCAAGTTCTTCCATCAAAGCCACATTTGCTCGTTTAGTCAACCGCTCTCCTAGCCCTGGGCAACATACGCTTTTCCATTTCTTCTCATGTAACCCTCTTGGCTACTGTGAATGCTACAAAACCCACTTCAAAGCATGAGAGGCGGGAACAGGATCTACAAGGCCAAGAAGAAAAGCTTCTAGGGATGGGATAAGATATGAATTTTGTAGAGCTAGATGAAAGCATTTATGAATATCTTTGCAAATCCATCAGTACAGGCAAATTGCAGAAGAAACAGAATGAAAAACAAAAATAAAAGTATATCTTTGGCATTCCAAATGCCCTTCCCAGATACCTGATTATTTGAGTGCCTTAAAATTCATGAAGATACAAGTTACAAAAATGCCCTTTGGTTATTAGACATGAATCATCAAATCTTCAAGATCACTTCTCCTTCTGATTTTCCTGACAATCCAGCAAGGTGCACAAGGCTGCATGTTCATCTTGCAGGTAAGAAAAACACAATTAGGTTTGCAAATTGGCAGAGATATAGGATCAAACAAAGATTTCTTGCTGCCAATTCTGATGAGTTTTTGCTGTACTCAAGCTGCATTTTACTTTATTTATTTTTATTTTTTATTTTTATTTTTTCTTTTTGCATTTTGAAATGTCAGATTCTCTTCTCTTTCAGTTTAAGCCCACCGTGGCCAGGCTTAAGTAAACAAAGCCTTTGAAATCCATAGCTAGGGCATGAAATAACTACAAAAATATAAGAACTGGCTGATGTGGTCAACCTTTCTATGAAAGGAGTTACATAGCAGATGACAAATTGTAAGATATACGTGGGCTGGTACATGTGGGCTACTTATTTATAGGCTTACATCAAAGTTGGGTGGATATATGGCCCTACTCCCCTTTCCCTGTGTCCCACGTGAGAACATTTTTCCTGGCCCTCTCCTCTCTATCAAACACACAAGCGTACAGCCCATGCTAAGACTGTATGGGATCAGTGGACCCCATGCAATGACAGCAAGTCATCTAACACAGGCGTGGTGTCTGTCAAGAGGTCTGCTCTGCCCTGTGCACCTCTATCTGCTTCAATCCTTCTAATCCTCGAGGTCTACGTTCTGCAGGTGTCACTTTATCCAGAAGCCTCCCTTAGCTCCTCAGCACTACTGACCCTTTACATAGCAGCTGCCCACTCTCACCGGGAAGGTTCATTCTGTTCTAAACCCCTGTTTAGTCTGTCTTTGCCACTAAGACTATGAGCTCCCGGTTGGCAGGTTCTTCAAGTGCTGGATCTGGGTTTAACACAGAGTAGCCACCAGTAATGTTTGCTGAACAACTACTCACTGAAGTAATGTTTGTTTGTCCGTGTCATGGATACACGAACAAATGATCTAACAAGTAGTTCCAGCTTTAATCAGGGTTCCAATATGGCAGGGATGTCCTCGTAGGTATTTGCTTAAGACACTTGCTCTCTTAGTGGGTGTGACAGGCAGACTTTTGGTTCCCTGGTATCAGATCATGAATATGTTCATGATCCGGCATAAAAACTTTACAGGTGTAATTAAGTTAACTTGACTCTAAAAGAGGCAGATTATCCTGGATTATCACAATGGGCCCAATGTAGTAATTTGAGCCCTTAAAAGCAGAAAAAGAATTCAGAAGAGGAAATCAGAAAGATTCAAAACATAAGAGTTTGACCTGCCATTGTTGGCTTGAAGATGGGGGGGAGCTATATGAAAAGCATGAGAAGGAAGTTAATTCTGCCAAAACCCCAGGAGCTTGGCAGAGGAGTCTGAACCCCAGATAAGAACTGCAGCCGCAACTGATATCTTTTTTTTTTAATGTTTATTTTTGAAAGAGATAGAGAGAGGGACAGAGTGTGAGCAGGGCAGGAGCAAAGAGAGAGGGAGACACAGAATCAGAAGCAGGCTCCAGGCTCCGAACTCTCAGCACAGACCCCAATGTGGGGCTCGAAGTCACAAACTGCAAGATAATGACCTGAGCCAAAGGTGGATGCTTAATTTACTAAGCCACCCAGGCACCCCAACAGATATTCTGATGTTAGCCTGGTGAGACCCTGGGCAGAGAATCCTACTGTGCTGTGCCAGAATTCTAACATGTAAAAACTGTGAGATAATAAAGGTGTGATGTTTTAAGCTGCTACATTTGTGGTCATTTGTTATGGCAACAATAGAAAACTAATACAGGGGCTTTCTCTAGAAGCAGAAGACCCTCAGACAGAATTTGACTTCAAAGTTTTTTTTTTTCTTTTTAAGTTTCCTTATTTTGCAAGAGAGAGCATGAGGAGGGGAAGGGCAGAGAGAGAGGTAGAGAGAGTGAGAATCCCATGCAGGCTCTGCACCATCAGCACAGAGCCCCAGACAGGGCTCAAACTCATGAACTGTGAGATCATGACCTGAGCCAAAACTAACATTCAGACACTCAACCAACTGAGCCACCCAGGTGCCCCTGACTCCAAGTTTTTAGCTAGGGAGATAATCACTAAAGAGTGGTGTATTGGAAAGCCAATACAATCCAGTTACCACTGGGGGAACAGGGGCTCAGTCCTTCTGGGGACCTCTAGGAAACCTACAGAATCAGCTTTAGTTATCCTCTCTGAGGGTAGGTAACCAGAGCCCTGATCCACCTGCTCTCACCTGCCATTGGTGAGACCTGTTCCCAGGGGCATTAATTCTCTAGCACCTCTGGACTTTCTATAGTTCCTTCCGTCTTGCAGTCTCTACTCTAAAAGAGGAAAGCGGGGCACCTGGGTGGCTCAGTCAGTTGGGCATCTGACTTCGGCTCAGGTCATGATCTCACAGTCCGTGAGTTTGAGCCCCGTTTCAGGCTCTGTGCTGATAGCTCAGAGCCTGGAGCCTGCTTTGGATTCTGTGTCTCCCTCTCTCTCTGCCCCTCCCCTGGTCATGCTCTGTCTCTCTCTGCCTCAAAAATAAATAAGAACATTAAAAAAATTAATTTTAAAGGAGGAAAGCAATTCTGATAAATGAACTTCTCGAAAAGCAGTACAAGCTGGGGTTGCTATGCACTTAAAGGAGGACTTACAGAAAATGGGAGATATTTAACCTTCTCAACAGTAAATCTCAAAAGAAGAAATTTTAGTATTACACCTATAGGAGAGGCTTTCTCAGCCTCCTTACTACAACTCCCTACTATGTCCACTGGCAAGGCTTATCTGTCCTGAATCCTTCTGCCAAGTGAGCATTTACCAATGACACAGCTTTATGAACACAGATGTGAGCCCTATCAGTACTGTGCTCTGTGTGGCCTCTCTCCATACCATTGTGCACATCTTTAACCACTTTGGACTTCCCAAATGAAAGCCACATTATACATACAGGCATTGTTCTCATTCCCTAGTAATAATGGTAAGAAGTCCAAAAACAAAGACTGAAATCTAGTGCTTGGGGACAGTCTGAGGACGCAAGAGACCCAGGGAGGAACTGGTTTTTCAGCAGAGGCATAATTACCTCTCTGTCAGATACAATCTCACTCCCCACATGATTTCCATTATTTCAAGACAATTTAAATCCCACCTTTCCTCAGACAAAAGGCTGCGATTGCAAAACAAGGAGCTTCTTACAGCAAGAATGAGTGGTATTGTTCTACAGAACACATTGTATCAGAAAATAGTACCTTAAGCAAGCAGAGCTGGCCAGGTGGGAATTCCTTATACAAACTGTGAAAGGGACTTGAAAACATTTGCTGGTGTGCAGTGTATGTGGTACGGCGGAGACACTTGCTTCTTGCATGTGGCAGGAGTCTGGAATATCACGGTGGAGCTAAAGTTCAGGCATCACTTAACACTGGATGCTTCAAGTCCCACTTCTCAAAGACAAGGTTTGTATGACACGAGGGGTCCAGTACACTGGTGCCCAGTACACTGCTACGGTTTTTGTTTTCTAGGCCCTGAGCTAGGCATCATTTATGTAATATTCACAACCATATTCTGCTATTATTACTACCCCCATTTTATAGATGAGGAAAGTGAGGCTCTGAAAGGTTAGCTCATTTACCTGAACAGGTCTGACCTGCTACTTTGGTCCCTGCTTCAAACATCTCCCAACTTTCTGTGTTTCACACAGTGCCAGGCACCAAATGTCTGAGTGTTTCAGCAGCCTCCTGGATAAGCTGCCTCCTGCCAACCCTGGCTGGTGCCACAGCATCCACAACTGTACCCTTTTGGAAGCTCACCCAATGAATGGGCAGCCTGCAGCTTATCAAATTCAGTCTCACTTCTTTTACTCAAGAAAGCACTTCAGTTTGCAAATAAGTAACATTTATGTTGTTATGAGAATAACTTTGAATCCATTCTCATATATTAAGAAAAAGTCAACTACTCCCAAACCTTGGTTGAGGCAATGTTGTGTAGTGGTTAAGTCCTTGGGCACTGAAGCTGAGAGAACTTTGAGTTCACCTACTTGATTCCACCAATTACAGCTAAGCGATATGTGGAGCAAAGCAATTAAGTTCTCTGAATCTCAGTTTTCCCATCTGTCTAGTAGGCTATTGTATACTATCTGCTCATGGGAATACTGTGAGGATCAAATAAAATCCTACACATAAAGAGCTTTGCATTATGCCTGGGACATAACAAGCTGTCAATAAATGTTCATCTCACTGTCATTGTTATCACACTATTTTCCAGTTCTTTGTTATTACTGGCAAACCTCTGATTTGGACACAGCAACTCCAGCTAAGTCACAAGAACTGCCTTCCAGTTCTCTCACTGGATAAAGGCCCAGACTTGGCCTCTCCTTGTTGACCTTGTTGATCTTTAAGTCAGCCATCTGACTGCTTGTCACTGCCTCTTTCACAGGGCACCACACTTCTGGGGGATCATAAGTAGGATTGAAGGTCTGCATGATGGACTGTCAAGTGGAATTCCTCTTCTCTGTTGGCAAACCTGCCAAGGCCCTTCCCGAGGTGCCTGGGAAGAGACCATACCCCGAATGTTCCAATTCATTACAGTGACATTCATGAAACATATTCTGTACCCCAAGTTCCACACTCAGAATTCAAACCTCACAGTCCAATCAACTTGGTCCCTGCCCTAGAGGAAAGCATGGTGACATGGCTTTCATTTTGGCAGCGTAGAGCAGGGCCCTTAAAGAGCAAACAGACCCTAAAAAATCATATTTAAAAAGCAGAACTATCAACTGTTATGCCTAGATGAATGCTTTCAACGTAAGTTTGTTCCTGGATCAAATAGTGACAATCATCCAATGTCATTACACTGGTAAGATTTCTATGAAACACACAGTACAACAGCACAATAATCTTTCTTCTTCCAAAGAAAAAGAGGAGCACAGAAGCTGATCTTTGGCTCCGATGGACCCAGGCTTAAACTCTGGCTGGCTTATTGCTAGCCAGGCCACTCAGCAGGTGAGCTAACCACATAGGCCACATTCTCATCATCTGTAAGATAAGATGATGATAATCAAGACTACCAAACTCAGAGGGTTGCTGTGTGTATAAAGCGCAACAAGGCCGCTAAAGCACTTAGCAATGCACCTGGTATTCAAAAAGTATTAGAAATGTTTCTTCTTATTAAAGTTCTTCAAAACTCACCGTGTAGATTCACTGGCAAAAAGTCAGCAAAGAAATTACCAATGGCTTTAGAAAAGGAACAATAGGCTTATACTTCCTAATGAAAAGAATTTCACAGTAAATGCACATATGCAAGTCCCTAAGTGTCCCTGTGTCCACTTGGGCTCATGGGAAGAGATGGGTTTTTGCAGAGACCAGGGTATATACTTCAAGGTCAGTGCTGGTGCCAGCCCATGTGGGTCACCCCATGGAAATTCAGTTTTCTGCATTAGCCTTTAATGGTCCTCCTCTGCTGGGCATTTTGGGCTATGGTTTGAAGTAAATGCACTCAAATAAACATCTTTTGGTGCCAGAACTGCCATGGGCACATACCTTTCTTTCGATGGTCCTGGGAAGTGGTTTGTGAAACTATTGTTCTCGATTAAAAACTCATGTGTTTGTTCAGTCCAATATGGGTCGCTGCTTTGAGTGAAAGATCCCCTTGACATGGCAAAACCTCTACTTGTGACAAGCTGGTGCCAAGTATGTCTTAACCAGACGCAGGCCCGGGTTTGATTAGCAGCCACCGAATTCCATGTAAAATCAGATAATGATGGTTTTTCCCCTCTCTGCTGAGCAAATATCCTCAGCTTTTAATCAAGTCTATATATGAAAAACCTCTATATTAATAGCTCCATGAAGTACAATGGTTTTAAACCTATGGTTCATCTCAACTTTCCTGACCTCTGACTGTTTAATCTGAAAAGGACCTGAGCAATACAACTAAAAATAAAGGGACTACAATATTTATTTTGGCAGATACCATAGAGATACAAAGGAAGGACATGTGGTGAGTGGAAATTCTCTACCACACACGGCGGGAAGAGAAAGAAAAGGCTCTGGAGCCTATTTTGTTTTCCCACTTGTGGGATAGCATCTATTGGATAATGATGATATTAAGACTGCAAAGACACGTGCCGCTTTGGAACGCTGCACCAGACTCCATGGCTGTGCATAGAAACCTCCTTCTCTGCCCCTTTGGATGTTCAAAGGGTCCAACTGCAAACCTGGGAAACATGAGCCTTTTCAGAGAGACTGGAGTCTCAGCTTGGGCTTCTTTTCCCTTCTTATGGGCACAATTTGGGTGTCTGCAGTTAATTATTTGCAGGTGCATTTCTGCTGCATGCAATGGAGTCCCCAGTTAGGCTCTTGCAGGTGTAATTAGCAATTTCCACCTCACTTTGAGGGGGCAAGTGGATAATTGTGCCCACGAGGTGGTCACAGTTCCTGTCCAGGTTGAGTAGAATGCTCCACTGCAGACCACTGTCTGGGTATCCAGCTCTATGAGACACAATGCTGGGCATTTAGGAATAAGTGTCAGGCGTGCATCTGGAGTTTAGAAGTGAGGCCCCACATAGAGAGTTGGCTTCGGGTTCTCTGAGACGAAAAGGATAAAAGCTCCAGGCTGAGGACATTGAGCAATTCTATAAAATTCCACAGAAGTGGACCAGAGTTACAGAATTAACCTTTTGTAGATCAAGAAGATCAACTCCGTGAGAAAAACAAGTCTCTATTAACTTTGCAACAAGCTTTATACTTAAAGATTTTTCATATAAATCATCTTGTGTGAGTTCACCTACTTAAAATTTAGTTATAATATTCAAAATTTTAATAATAATAGTACTTACTGAGTGCTTACTGGGCCAGCTGTTATCCTAAGTGTGTGTGTGTGTATGTGTGTGTGTGTGTGTGTGTGAATGTTTGTATATGTGTTCAATCAATGCTCTTGAAACACCACTTTAAAGAATTATTATATCCATTTTAAAGAATATAAACTGAGGCACAGGGAGATAAAGTAACATGCCCAGGGTGACAAGACTAGTAAGGAGTGGAACCAGATCTCCAAGCCAGGCAGGCTGGTTACAGGGCACTACCTAGCTTGCTACTCAAGATGAGAACACTTTCAAATGAGAAGATGGAAACAGGTAGTTAAGAATTTGCTCTGCAAGACACTACTAGATCATTCATTTGTGCATCCATTTATTCATCCATTTAACAATTCAAGGAATATTCATTGAGTGCTGTGGTCCAGCACAAATGTCAGGTAACTGTTTTATAACCTACAATTTTCCCTGGCTGCTTGATTAATGTGGGGGAAATTAAAAGAGAGAATGAACAAGAGAGAAGGAAGGAAAGAGAGAGTGAGCAAAGGAGAGAGGTAGGGAGTGAGACATGGAAGGAGAGCAAGAGTTAGTATGAAGAAAAAGGAGAAAGACAAGCCTTGAAAATTAGTTTGCCTTCTGAAAACAAATCCCTTTATGAGAAATGGGGAGAAGCCATATCAACCAACCACTGGGATTATACTAAAGAATGTTGTGTCCCCATTTGCATATTTCTTACTTTAACAATAAGAGCAGGCATTCTATGGGACTGTCAAAAACTAGTCCCCACGTTGAAATCTGAAAACCAAACAGACCCTGGCTCCCTGACCTCTGTGGCCTATGAAAGGGGTAATTCTGAGTGGTTGCATTCTGGGAAACTCATCCAATACATGTCAAGGAGCTTGAAGAATCTCTGGATTCAGTGATGAAGCCAAGACTGCTGAGCCACATTCCACTGACCCATTCTGTATTGTTGGGTCTGACCCAACTGTATTCTGACGAACTGTAGTCTGTCATCTTATTGAAGCACATTAAAAAAAATTTTTTAATGTTTATTTATTTTTGAGAGAGAAAGAGAGAGACAGAGACAGAGCATGAGCAGGGGAGGGGCAGAGACAGACAGAGACACAGAATCCAAAGCAGGCTCCAGGCTCCGAGCAGTCAGCACAAAGCCTGACACAGGGCTCGAACTTATGAGCCATGAGATCATAACCCGAGCCGAAGTCAGATGCTTAACTGACTGAGCCACCCAGGCACCCCTTGAAGCACATTTTAATAAAAGCATAATTACATATTAACCTATTGTTGGGATGAGTGTCTCAGACTGAAACAGAAGATTAGCAGTAATGTTTCCAAAAGGATGAACAAAACTTGGGAGAGCACCAGAACTAAAAGAAACCAAACCATTGTTTCTTGATGAGGTTGATGGTCATTAGAGTAAGAGGTGACTCAGTGTGCATGCTAACTTTTTCTCAGGGACCATCATTCAATCCTCATGACAAGCCCATGAATTGCTATAAATCTATGAACATAGTAATAAGCTAATACATATTGAGAGCTTCCATGTGTCCCACACCATGCAAAGTTCCATTAAGAGATTATCTGATGATGGAGAATATCTCACAATAATTCTTTGAAGTAAATTCCATAGGCTGAGGCTTAGGAAGGTCCAGCACTTGCCCAAGACCACACAGCTAGCAAATGGCAGAACAGAGGGAATATGTACACTTGGATGCTTTCACACTCTGCTGCCAGCATGCACATGGAGGTGGTCTGAAATGGATCTTTCCTTTGATGTTTCTTAGGACTTCACTTAAAACTTCAAATATATTTTCTTTTCTGAGACAGTGTTAAGGACACTTCCACTATATAAAAGTCTTCCTTGCTTTACTGATTTCATTAAATAGCTGGGCATTTATTCTATTGGCTTAATGTAAGGCCATGCAAGAATACGTGTTGGCTGTCCTTTCTAAAATGCCCTGAGATTTGAACCTGGCATAGGGCAGTCACTCAGGAAAATTTGAATATGGTATGATGATAGTCATCCAAAATAATGTCTTTTTAAGGTCCTTATTTATTCCACAAAGAATTTAAAATAAAGTAACATGTGGGCCCCATTCCTGAAATTCAGACTGTTACAAGATAATCTCCAAGTCACTCCATTAGAGTTAAAACTTGTTACATCTCTTTAGTTAAACTGCTCTGCTTTACCATGGATTGCATGGCAATGAAAGTAAGATCTGAGTGCCCCTATCTGTGAGTTTAATTGTTTTCTCATCCTCATCACTGGCTCTTACCACCAGTCAGACAGTTCTTGACTCGCAGGAATTATTAACAGCCGTTACAGTACCCCAGATTTTCCATGGCAAGCCCCTTCCTCCCTCCCGTCTTGCACCAATCAAATATGGCTTTGCCAGTATCATCTTTACTACACTGATGAGGTCAAGCACTGTGCACTTCCTCTCATTTCCATTTTAAAAGATGTAAAGAAGTCACTTGGCCTCTTTGTGCTGAGTTAGTAGACCAAAACTGGGTCCATTTTAATGAGACATCTCATTATAATTGAGATGGCCTTCATGAGAAAGCTGGCCATCAGCAGTCACCCATCTGGGTGATTTGAAGTGAGAGAGTTCGCAAACTGCTCCAGGACCTTAAATTTCCATCATTAAAGCTGGACTACATGTGATACTTTTTGGAAATGCCAATATCCTCACAGAGGAAGCACTGGCTGTCTTGTCTTTGCTGGCCCAGTACCCTTCACACTGGCAAATGGCCTTATCATGCCCTGTTGTCTTCATAACATCTCAAACATGGATCCTACTTCTCCCTGCCTCATGCTGGGCATTTTACCCAGCCTGTGTCATTCATAGTGCATGCCCCACCCCCTCACTGGCACAACAAATGATTGGTTCAGAGGTATGTCTAAAACCCAAGAAGTGCCCAGTAAGAGGTAATGCAAATTTGGGACTACTGCTACCCACTGCATGGAGAAAACCCATCCCTAACAGGAGACAAGAAAGCTACTATACAGGGGGAAGATAGCTAATAGACTATAGGAGGAAAAGGGCCTTGATGACTGTGCTGGAGTACTGTGTCTCTCCAGCTTCTCTCAGGTATGAGGACCAATTAATTCCCTTTCTGACTTAAACCACTTTGCATTGAGCTTCTGTCAGCTGTACTAACTAGTAGAATGTTTCATAAGTAATTTGGAACTGATTTTATTTAAAGTTAAAAAGGACCTAAGAGAATGAGAGTAACAGGCAAACATTGACAGAGAAGGCACATGGTCTAAATGATGCCTTCTACAGGAAGTTGGATAGACTCAGGTCTTAGGGATCAGCAACAGGTTCATAGGCATGCAGCAGGAAGAATTTTTGGAGAGTAGTACAGAAAAGAAGAGCAGTATATGGAACAAAAAGTAAAATATTGTGGTACAATCACTTTGGAAAATTGTTTTGCACTATGTACTAAAGCTGTAAGTATATATATCTATGACTTTTACTTCCAAGAGAAATATACATATATACTCACAAAGGAAACATACTACAAATACCAGCATTGTTTGTAATCGTCTCAAATTGGAAACTGTCTAAATGCCTATCAAGAATAGAATGGACACATGAAATATGATCTAGTCATGCAATGAAATACTACACAACAAGAATGCATTAATTAATAGACTGGATACACACAAATGGATGAATCCCATAACATAATGTTGAGTTAAAGAGATGGACACAAAGAAGTACATATTGTATGATCTCATTTATATAAAGTTTAGCAGGCAAAACTAATCTATGAGGCTCAAAGTCTGGATAGAACTTGGAGTGTAATGATTGGAAAGGTATAAGAGGCTGCTGCTGATGCAATGCTGGTCTTGTATTTCATTATCTGGTTACTGGTTTCATAGGTAAGTTGAGTTTGCTTAAAATTCCTCAAGCTATACCCCTAGAATTCATGTTCTTTTTCTTAAATTAAAAATTGGAAAAACTCTCCTCACTTAATAATGTTGAAGCTAACAGACTTGCTATTGAAACAAACAATCCTTCCATTTTGGGCTCTGGACCATGTAAATGGTTGCTACTCTTAGTGTTCCTGGTTCCGTCTGTCTTGCTTTCTTCTTTCCAGTCTTTCCTCCTTCCAACAATCATGTATCGTAGGTTCAGGCCCATGAGACAGAAGCTGTCCCTGATTCTGCAGATATTTCCTACCTTTGCCTTTGCTGGTACCCATCTACTCACCTCCCACCAAAGGAAGAGCTTTGATAGGGTTGGACAAGGATGCTGATGATTTGGTCTAGCAGAATTGAGAAGCTTTCTCTAGATTCATAGATGAGTGGTCCAAATGCAAAAGAAGAGGCAAAATGTGTCACAGACAGTACTTACTAAACTCACTCGATCTTCCTGGCATGTAGCTGGGTTGTATTCTCCAGACTCCACTGCACTTAGGGAGCCATATGACTGACTTCTAGTTAATGAAGTGTGAGTGAAAATAATGTCATGCCAACCTTTAAACTCCTACTTGTATTAGTTTGCTAGGTCTGCCATACCCAAATGCCACAGACTGGGTGGCTTAAACAACAGAAATTTATTTTCTCAGTTAAGGAGACTGTAAATCTAAGATCAAGATGTTGGCAGGTTTGGTTTCTCCTAAGGCCTCTCTTCTTGGCACATTCTTGCTGTGCCTTCACATGGTCTTTTCTCTTTGCACACACATCCTTAATTTCTTTCTGTATATCCAAATTTTCTCTTTTTATAAAGGCACCAGTCATATTGGGTTATGGCCAACCCAAGGTCCTTGTTTAACTTAATAACCTTTTTAAAGGTTCTATTTCCAAATATGGCCATATCCTGAGGTCCTGGGGGTTAGAACTTCAACATATGAATTGGGAGCAGGGAACCCAATTCAGCCCATAACACTTGTCATGATTCTCCAGGCTCCCTCCCCTTCCACCATTTGGCTTAGCATCCAAGTGATGTTAGAAGTCATAAGTTGAAGATGGCCAACCTCCATCATCCTGGGTCCCAGAATGATTATATGGGAGCAGAGACCCTTGTTAACTTGGACACTCCTTGGGCTGTTTACAGGAGCAAAAATAAAATTCTGTATGAGCAAGAAACAAACTCCTATATGTTTGAGCATTTATCTATTTTGGGATCTATATGTTATTAAAGCATTAGCTGGCTCCAAACAACATAAAGGGCAATGCATTTTTTGACATTTTGCCAAAAATCAGTCTGGGTGGAATGATTATTTATGTTGAGGATTCTGAGAGCTCCCACAATACTTTTATCATTTCTATTATTATTACATGGTTTGCATCAGTGCTTCTTAAAGTGTTGTAAAGGTATGGAATCCTGAGCCACAACCCACACCTGCTAATCAAAATTTCAGTGCATTTGGGAGACTCACATTTTTTAATAAGCCTATATGTCACTCAAATGCATGCTAAAATGTAAGAAGTATTGGTTTACCTGGTGGGCCCCTTTCTAATTTTAAATGAACATTGAATGGGTATACCAAAGCTGTTCTGACTAAATGTGGTTAGCTATTGAGGTAAGTTTTGAGATTTTTCTCCAAGGAATTATCAAACATGCTAATTCAATTTTATTTTCTGTTTTAGGTAAAACAAATAATTCTCTCTTTCCTTTAATCATCACTATTTTATGGTGATTTATCACTGGCTTGAGGTCTCTGCCAAAACCACCATTTGTTTATTATTATGACTTATCTTAGTAACTTTCAATTGAAATTACATTTATAGTTGACAACTTCACCCAGAGAGTTCTTCCTTGTGTCCTCATTTCAAGCTGTGAGGAGGGCTGCTTAGCTCTTAATGTCACAAATTCAAGTCCATGCCAAGTCATAGGAATAATCCTGAAAACTACTCCTACTTATCTATGTGGGTCTTGGGTTGGCATTTCTTAAAGTCTGACAATGATTCCTCACAGAATTTTAATAGTTATTAACAAATAAAATGGTTCCAAGGTCAAAATTATTGGGAAATACAATGTAAAATTTGTCACATTTCTTTATGTAATGATTATATTCTGAACGTCTAAACCTCCAAGAGTAGGATATAATCTACAAATTTTCCCATACTTAATTTGCCACAAAGTGTTTATGTATATGTGTGTATGTATTTGTATAACAACTTAAAAATATCATTATTCTTCAGAAAACAACATTTAACTAAAAAATACTTAATAATTATTATTTGAGATCATATAATACTGGGGTTTTTCTGACTAACATAGTTACTTCTGAATTTTTTTTAATATTAGGACTGGTATATATGTATAATGTTTCTGTTAGTCCTGTGGTAATTTAGTCCTGTGATAACTTATCAAAAGATATTTTAAAGAGAAGAGCTCTTCTCTGGAAAACTAGTATTTTATCTATGGTGATATTACAAAGTCCCAAAGTTAATTTAAAATTACAGAAACTGAAAAACTGACATATTTGTTGGTATCATTAACTATTTGGTTCAGTGTTTTTGTTGGAAGGGCCCTCAGTAACTACCTGGGGTGGATGGCAAACACTGGGCATATGTGTCTTCCTTTTGCCCTCCTGTGCCATGGCAGACATCAATAATCCATCAGGGACTATTCTAGTGTACTTAGCTAGTATGGACCTCAAAATGACAGTAAACACAGTGCTCCATGAAGCCACCACAAAATAATCAGAATTAGGGCTCCAGCTGACCTCCACATGAGTAGTTACAGTTGTCAAGAGTCTATCAGAGTCTAGGCAGAATAATTTGAAGCCAAACTATCTGACTTTGGCAAATCAGATAACTTCTCTAAGCCTCAATTCCCTCACCTGAACAAAGGGAATATTAACAGTATGTATATTATAGTTATTATAAGGTTAAATAAGAGAATCCATATAATGCACATAGCACAAAGCGTGACACTGATCATTGTTCAATAATCATTTTCAATTCATTATTTGCTCTATTAGATATACCCTTCCTCCCTATTATACAAAGGGCTGAAACTGAGGCCCAGAAAGTTTCATAAACTATGTTGCATTAACAAGTTCATGATTCCTGATTTATGTTTCAGTTTTCTCTGTCCTTTGTTCATTCTGTAGAAAGTCTTTATTAAACTTATATATCTATAAACAATGTATGTATTTTCTTACTTTATCACTGACCACTTGGATAGTTCCAAAAAGATTTAAAATAGCTTTCAAATAGAAGGGCTGGTAAGGCATATTCTGGACTGGGAAGGGTTCCAACTCTTCTGCCCGATTTTCCTTGGCGCCAATGGCTATCATGGAAGAGCTGGTTGTAGTGAGAGGTCACAGAGCAAAGCACAGCCTGTTTCATTTTAACAACAGCCTCACTTTACTTGTTACTGACAATGCCCTCCTTTACATTAGCTATGACCCCAGATGACTACCTTAACAAAAAGAAGTAACACGGTCTAATTGTTCTGGACTCCTCTGCAACAATTCCCTCTTGAGTAAGGAGCATTCCTGGCCCCATTCCAGTATTTTATTCATTCCCTCCATGTGGAAAAAAAAAAAAAGATAAATAGTCACATGGTCATAATTAACCCCCACCTTGCTTCTTGAAATGCTATATTTAATTATTCATAAATGCCATTGCAAATGTGGGTAAAGATAGTGACTGAATAATCACTATACAAATTTAATCAGTCAATCTGTCATGGAAAAATCTTGGGGATAATGTAAATCAAGTTGTTGTTTTAATATAGCCATTCCCATATAATGAGAAGAGATCTCTGAAGTAAAATACTACCTCTCCCATGGTACATGGGTCCCTATGAATTGTACATCTTTTCCATCCCTCACACCGACAAAGCTTGGGCTTAAGCTTGTGAGAAATGCTAGGAATCAATGGGAGCTGTATGGCTCATGGATCAAGAATAAGAACTTGTGCCAGTAGAAAGTTCAAGAATTCATGATAAATGCAGAGCTCCTCATGAGACACTGTCATTCGTGATGTTTACAAACCTGTTCCACTCAGAAGCAACAGTGGAAGCCATACGACATTGCCTGTGTTCAGTACATCCATTGCTGTGGCCAAACCGATTAAAACCAGCTGGAAAGTTGTCAGCCATTTTAAACATTCAGCTTAGATCACAGTTGTGCTACCAACTGTGACTGTTTAGAAAAATCACTTAAGCAATAAGAGGCAGGAAAGAATAAATTCTCAACTTAACTTTTAAAGAGCAAGGGGAAAACTTCATAATGGTGGGCAACACTTAACCCATTAAATAATTCCCAGCGACTTCATTGCTGGCCAAGATGAAATAGCCCACTACAGCCTATCTCTCTCACTAATTACAACTGAACACGCTAACAAAATATAAAAGCAACCACCTGAGGACCCTGAAAGTGATATGTCAGTAGCAACCCATACTACTAGAACTCTGAAAGAAATCTTGTCTTTCTGGCCATAGAAATGGGGAAAGAGGACTCTAAGATCCAAGGAGTATAGGGAAATCTCCATTTATCTTCCCTTCTTTCTCTTCCAGTTTTGTCTCAAGGTGGATCATATTGCAGAGATGCGCTGTAACAGCTGGAGCAGTGGGTGTCCAAAGAGAAATCCCATCTTTCTAATCTCCTAATCAGAAGAATGAGAAGAAGGGCCCTGCAAGCTGGAGGGAAAATGTGGAGGGAAACTTGGAGAGGAAAAAGTTGGAAGAAGAAAATTCCATAATTCTGTGTATTTACCTGTAAAACGACCAGGCTTATCCTTAAGCTGTGCACATGAAGGACAGACCTAAAGGCTTTGAAAACTGAACTGACATTGGAAACATCACTCACAGAAGGTGAAACAGAACTTGCAGTGTGAACCTAACTAGAATGACTGCCTGCTAAGCAAAAAACAAGACAAACAAACAAAAAAACCAAAAACCAAAAAACATCAAAAAACCCAAAAAAACCAACCAACCAACCAAGCAAATAAAACCCCCCAATATTCTCCAGAGGATTTTAGCAGGACCCAGAGTCTAAACTTCATAATATTCAAAATGTTCAAGATACTTGATACACAGAAAACAGGAAAATGTGACCAATTTGCAAAGAAAAAGCTAACCAATAGATGTCAACTTCAATATGACCCAGATTATCAAGACAAAAACCTTAAAGCAACTATTACAACTATGCTCCATAAAATAAATGTTAATGCACTTATAATAGGTGGAAAAATAAAAATTCTCAGCAGAGATAGAAATATAAAAATAAGATATCTGAAGTTAAAAATCATGGATGTTTCAATGGCAGAATGGAAATGACCAAGGAAAGAGTCAGGAAACTTAAAGATAAATCAATAGACATCATCTAATCCAAAGAAAAGGAAAAAAAAAGTTTAACAAAATATAAACAAAGCCTCATGGACCTGTGGAACAATACAGAAATGTTTAATATTTGTGCCACTGGAGTCCCCAAAAAAGAAAAAGAGTTTAATGGTGAAAAAAAGATTTGCTCCCCCCCAAAATTGCTGAAACTTCTTAAACATTGTAAAATATACAAATTTACAATTTATCAACACGATAAAGTTCAGGAAAACCAATGGCAGCTACATCAAAATCAAACTGCTATAAACCAAAGACTGAAAAAAAGAAAAACAGTCTCAAAAAGCACTAGAGAAAACTGGCATGTTACTTAGAGGTGAACAATTAATGGAATGATTGTGCATGTCTCCTCAGGAATCATGGAGACCAGAAGAGAGTCAAACATGTCCTTTAAAGTTCTGACAGGAAAAACTTGTCAGTCTGGAATACTACAGCTATATCTGTAGCTATAGAATATATTCTATATATATTCTATATATTCTTCAGGAATGAAGAGGAAGGCATTCTATGATAAAGACAAATGCAGAGAATTAACATCAGACCTTCTCTAAAATATTCATTAAATAATAACAAAAAAAATAGGTGCTCAGGAAGAGGTTTAATAAAACCAGAAAGAAACCCAGAAATGCAGACTAAAAGGAAGTTCAACAGCAATGAGAAGTAACTGAAAAATACAATAGACGTTTTCTCTTCTTTGGGCCTTTAAAATATGTATCACCGTCAAATGCAAAAATAACGCTGTCTGGAGTTTTCAATGTATGTATGTAACACATCTCACAAATATAACCTGTAAATGGAAAGTTGTAAAAGGAAATAGTTGTAAGGTTTCTCCACTATACTTGATATGGTAAAATAATAACTCAAAGTAGATTGCGAAAGGTTAGGTATATATATTGTACTCTCTAGAGCAATAATTCAAAAATTAAAGAGATATAGTAAAAAAGCCAATAGGTAAATTAAACTTAAATATTAAAATATATCAGGGGCGCCTGGGTGGCTCAGTTGGTCAAGTATCCAACTTCAGCTCAGGTCATGATCTCACACTCTGTGAGTTCAAGCCCTGCATCGGGCTCTGTGCTGACAGCTCAGAGCCTGGAGCCTGCTTCAGATTCTGTGTCTCCCCCTCTCTCTGCCCCTCCCCCACTCATGCTCGGTCTCTCTCTGTCTCAAAAATAAATAAAAACATTTAAAAATATCAAATAATCTAAAAGAAGGCCTAATGGAGAAGCAGAAAAACAAAAATAAGGCAAATAGGAAATACATAATGGTAAACTTAAATCAAATCGCATCAATAATTATAATTAAGTAAATAATTCAAACATTAATTAAAATACAGAAACTTTTATTATGGATTAAAAAGCAAGATCCTACTATATACTATCTATAAGAAACTCACCTTAAATACATATATATACATATATTAAAAGTAGTAAGAATGAGAAAGACATATCATGCAACAACTGAAACAAACTGCAATGGCTGCATTAATATCAGATAAATCCAATTCTAGACAAAGAATATTACCAAGAATAACAAAAATTCCTGGCAATAAAAGGTCATTATATAATAATAAGAGGTTAAAACAAAATTAAACATTTGAGTACTTAATAACAGAACTTCAAGATATATCAAGCAAAAACTGACGGAGCTGAAGGTGAATGAATTATTCTACCTGGACCTCAACATTCTTCCCAGAGTAATCAATGGAATAGACAGAAAATCAATAATGGTATATGAGATCTGTATAATATTATTAACCAAAAAAATTTGGCTTACGTGACATTTAAAGAACACCTCACTCAATAACAGTAGACTACACATTCTTATCAAGTCCAAACCAAACATTCACCCAAATAGATCATATTCTATAGTACAATAAATCTTAAGAAATGTAAAAGAATAAAGATAATGAAAAGCACTTTTTAAAGCATAATAGAGTGACACTGGATATCTATAACAGAAAGCTATCTGGGAAAGTCACCAATATTTGAAAATTAAATAACATACTTCTATATAACCTATGGGTTAAAGAGAGAGTCACAAAGGATATTAGAAAATATTTTGAATTGAAAGAAAATGAAAATAAAACAAAAATATATAGAATGCAGATGATGCAATGATTAGAGAGAACTTTATGATAATATATGTTTTATTAGACAAAAAGGTGAAAAAATTTCAAACCAATGAAATTAAAGCCAGAAAAAATGCAAAAAGAAATCAATGAAACAAAAAAATTATTCTTTAAAAGATCACTAAAGTAGATAAGCCTCCAGGCATACTGACTAAGAAAAAAAAAAAAGAAACTAGACAGAAGTTACCTATATCAGGGAAAAAAAAGACCATCACTATGAATCCTAAAACATTAATAGGGAGTATTAAACTACAATTTTATGTCCAAAAATCTGAAAATATTGAAAAAATGAACCAATATCTTGAAAGGAACAGACTACCAAAGCTCACTCAAAAAAGAACTTAATAATCTAAGTGATCTCTTATATATATCCTGCCAGTCATGAAGGTAGCTTAAAATAGCAACAAAACTATAAACCCACAGATCGAAAAAGTGTGCCAAACACACACACACAGTACAAAGAACGTGAAGAAAACTAAAGCAAGGCATATCATGATCAAACTACCTGAACCTAATGATAATGAGGTATCTTAAAAATAGCCAGAAGAAAACAAAGACACATTACACACAGAAAACAAAAATAAAGATGACAGCAGATTTTTGTCTCAGAAACAATACAAGTTAGAACATAGTGGAACAACATCATTACAGGACTAATGAAAAAAAATCAGTCAACCTACAATTCTACATCTAGAAAAGGTACCTTTAAAAACAAAGGTGAAATAAAGACTTCTTCATATAAACAAAAGATTAAAGAATTCATCAGACTTGATCTACCCAAAAAGTTACAGTCTATAAGAACAAGGAATATTATATCAGATGAATATTTCAACTTACAAAAAGGAATTAAGAGCATCAAAAATGTTAACTACATGAGCAAATAGAAAGATCTTTTTTCTTATTATTAAATCTCTCTAAAAGATAATCTACCATTTGATGGGGTGCCTGGGTGGCTCAGTTGGTTAAGTGTCTGACCTCCGTTCAGGTCATGATCTCACGGTCCGTGAGTTCAAACCCCACATAGGGCTCTGCTTTGGATTCTGTGTCTCCCTCTCTCTGCCTCTCCCCAACTCGATTCTGTCTATCTCTCTCTCAAAAATAAACAAACATTAAAAAAAATTTTTAAAAAGATAATCTACTATTTGAAACAAACATAATAAAAAATGTATTATAGGGTTTTTTAATTTATTCTTTAATGTTTGAGAGAGAGAGAATGTGCACACAACTGGGGGAGGGGCAGAGAGGGAGGAGACAGAGGATCCAAAATGGGCTCTGCACTGGCAGCAGAGAGCCTGATAGGGGCTGAAATTCACAAACCACAAGTTCGTGACCTGAGCCAAAGTTGGACGCTTAAATGACTGAGCCACCCAGGTGTCCTGTATTGTGGGGTTTATTGCAAAAATAGAAATAAAATGTATATAGCAAAAGCACAAAAACTAGGAGGAAAAAATGGAAATATAATATTTTAATGCTGTAAAATTCTTATACTGTACATGAAATGGTATAATATCATTTGAAGGTAGATTCTGATAAGTTAAAGATATGTATTATAAATTCTAAAAGACCACCACCAAAAATAACAAAATAAAGAGTTATAGTGAATAAGCTAACAAAGAAGATAAAAGTGAATCAATTAAAAATCCTAAATCCAAAAGAAGGCAGAAAAGAGGGATTAAAGAAATGATGGGGCAAACAGAAAACAAATAGCAAGATACATTTAAACTAAACATAACAAATAATCACATTAAATGTATTTGGTCTAAATACCACCAACTAAAAGGCAGTGATTTTCATATTGGATGAAAATCCTAGTCCCAAATATATGTTGCCTACAAGTAACCCACTGTAAGTAGAAAGACACAAATAGAAAGGAAGTAAAAAGTTGGAAAAACATATATGGTGTTAATACTAGTCAAAAGAAAATCAGAGTGGTTATGTTAATTCCAAAGTTGATTCCAGAACAAAAAATATTAGCAGGAATGGTGAGAGTCATTCCATAATAATAAAGTGGTCATTTAACAAAGAGGATATAAAAATCCTAAATGCTTATGCTCCTATTAGCAGAATTTAAAAGTAAATGAAGGAAAAAATGAACAGATCTGCAAGAAGAAACTGGCAAATTCACAATTAGAATTGGGGATTTCAATACCTTTCTCAATAATTGATAGAACCAAGTAGACAGAAAATCTCTAAGGACACAGAGACTTGAACAACACTAACCACCAACTTAACCTAAATGACATTTTTAGAGTACTCCCACCAATAATAACAGAAAATATGCTCTTTTCAAGAGCATGTGAAACATTTACTAAGATAGCACATAATCTGGGACATAAAATAAGTCTTGACAAATCTAAAGGATTGAATTACTATAAATTATGTTCTCTGATTACAACTGGAAATCAATAGAAATCAATAACATAAAGATATCTTTAAAAATCCCCAAGTGTATGGAAACTAAATAAGGCACTTAAATAATCCAGGGGTGAAAGATGAAATTAAAAGGAAAATTAGAAAGCATTTGAATCAAAACTAAAATACAACAAATCAAATTCAGATTCAGCTAAAGTTGTAGTTACAGGGAAATTTATATAAATTCTACACCTAAAACTAATATCACACTGTATGTTAACTAACTGAAATTTAAATAAAAACTTGGAATGAAAAAAAGACACTTTATAGCACTAAATGCCTACATTAAAAATTTTAAAGGTCTCAAACAAATGATTTAAGTTTGTACCTTACAAAACTACAAAAAGAAAAAATTAAACCCAAAGTAATTTAAGAAAGGGAAATAACAAGTATCAGAGTGAGTATCAATGGAATACTAAACACAAACACACTACAGAAAAATTAATTCTTTAAGAGGGTCTATAAAATTGATAAATCTCTCACCAGATTAATTAGAAAAAAATATATATAGAGAAAAACAAATTATCATCTATCATTATCACGGTAGAAATGATATCACTATACGTTGCCCTGATGTCAAAGGGAAGGAAAATATTATAAACAACATAATGACAAAAATTTTGACAACACAGATGAAAATGAACAAATTCACTTATTCATGAAGCAACAGACAACCCTATGCAACCTGTAAGAACTGAATATGTAGTTAAACATCTTCCTACAATAAATGCTCTAGGCCCAAATGATTTCACTGGAGAATTCTACCAAATACCTAAGAAAAAATATGACCACTGCACACAAACTCTTCAAGAAAATTGAATTTAAGTCACTAATTCCCAACTCATTCAATGAGGTTAGAAATATTCTACAATCAAAACCAAACAAAACAATTCCAAAAAAATCTATAGACCAATATCCTTCAAGGGCATAAATACAAAAGTTATTTTAAAAATTTCAGAAATTAAATTCAACAATACATAAAAAGGTAAATACATCATAGTCAAGTGAGGTTTATCCAAGGAATAAAGAGGTTTTATTTTCTTAGAATTTTAAATTAACCCAAACAGAATTTTATCAATATTTTTAACCATATTAACAGACTTAAAAAAGAAAAATGATATGATCAGTGTCCAGGATCAAAAAGAAGACAAAAATGTCTGTTTTTACTTTAGGCTTTAGTTAGTGCAATAAGGGAAGAAAAAGAAAATTTAAAACATCTAGATTTAAGGAAAGAAATAGAATTACCTTTTTTCATAGATGACATGATCATTTCCATAGAAAATCCTAGAGAATGTGAAAAGAAAAAAACAACTAGGGGCACGTGGGTGACTCAGTTAAGTGGCTGACTTCAGTTCAGGTCATGATCTCATGGTTTGTGAGTTTGAGCCCCACAGCACGCTCTGTGATGACAGCTCAAAGCCTGGAGCCTGTTTCTGATTCTGTGTCTCCCTCTCTCTCTGTCCCTTCCTGCTTGCACTTTGTCTCTCCCTCTCTCTCAAAAATAAACACTAAAAAATTTAAAAAAACCTAATATAACTAATAGTAATAGTGAGTTTAGCAAGTTTACAGACAAGAACAATGTATAAAATATATAATAAATTATATTTCTATACCCTAGCAATGTACAATCATAAATTAAAATTAAACTTTTACAACAAAATAACAAATTTGAAATACTTAGGAATAAATCTAACAAAGAAATGTGCAAGATTTTCCACTGAAAACTACAAAATATTGCTAAGAAACACTGAAAACCTTAATAGATGGAGAGATATACTCTGTTTATGGATCAGAAGGCTCCATATTGTGACGATGTCAATTTTCCCCATATTAATCTAGAGATTCAGCCCAATCTCAACCAAATTCAAGCAGATACATTTGTAAAAAATGACAAGTTGGTTCTTTTTAAATTTTTAAAAAAATGTTTATTTATTTATTTTGAAAGAGAGAGAAAGAGAGAGAGCAAGCAGTAGAGGGGAGGAGAGAAAGGGAGAGACAGAATCCCAAGCAGGTTCCACACTCAGCATGGAGCCCAACAGGATGCTTGATCTTGCAACCATGAGATCATGACCCAAGCTGATACCAAGAGTCGGAAGCTTAACTGACTGAGCCACCAAGACACCCCAAAATTGACAAGTTGGTTCTAAACTTCACATGGACCTAGAATAGCCAAACAATTTTGAAAAAGAAAAACAAAGATGGAAGACTTACCCTATTGGATTTCAATACTTTATTATAAAGTTATAGTAAGTGAGACAGTGTAATACTGGCATTGACATAGATAAATAGATCAATAGGACAGAATAGAGTATAGAATCCAAAAACAGGTCTACACATTTATAGTTAGTTGATATTGAACAAGTGAAAAGACAACTCAGTGGAAAAAGATAGTACTTTCAACAAATGATTCTGGAACAATTTGGTATACCTATACAAAAAGCATAAACAAAACCAAAAACAAAACCCAACTTTGATTCAAACCTCACACCATATTCAAAATTAACTCCAAATGGCTAATAGACCTAAATGTGAAACCTTAAACTATAAAATGTCTAGGAGAAAAATATGTGTGCCCTTAAGTTAGGTTAAGATTTCTTAGCCATACCACAATAAAAGAAAAAACATTTGCTATATTAGATTTCTTAAAAAGTAAGAACATGTGCTCTTCAAAAGATATTAAGAGAATAAGAAGACAATCGTCACACTGGAAGAAAATATTTACAAATCACATATATAATAAACCATCCAAATGTAGAATATATAAAGAACTCTCAAAACTCAAAAATAAGAAAACAAACAACCCAGGGGTGCCTGGGTGGTTCAGTCAGTTAAGCATCCAACTTTGGCTCAGGTCATGATCTCATGGTTCATGAGTTTGAGCCCTGCATGGGGCTCTGTGCTGACAGCTCAGAACCTGGAGCCTGCTTCAGATTCTGTGTCTCCCTCTCTCTCTGCCCCTCCCCTGCCCATGCTCTGTCTCTCTCTGTCTCAAAAAACAAAACAAAACAAAACATTAAAAGAAAAGAAAAGAAAAGAAAAGAAAAGAAAAGAAAAGAAAAGAAAACAACCCAACACAAGATGGAAAAAAAAATCTAAACACAGACTTTACCAAAGAATCTACACAGGTGGCAAATACGCACATGGAAAAATGCTCAACTTCACTAGTCATTAAGTAAAGGCAAATTAAAGTCATAATGAGATACCACTACATACTAATTAGAATGGCTAAATTAAAAAGACTGACCATATCAAGTGTTGGTGAAGATTTGAAGGAACTGAAATTCTCATATGCTGATGGTGGGAAAGCAAAATGGTACAAACACTTTGGAAAACAGCTGGCAATTTCTCAAAACATCAGATATACACTGCCGTATGTATGACCTAGCCATTTATCTTACGTATTAACACAAGAGAAAAAGAAATATTTCTGAATGCAAAGAGTTAAACAGGAATGAACACAGTCTCTTTATAATAGCCCCAAACTGGAAACAACCCAAATATCCAACAATAGGTGAATGGATAAATAATATACCAAGATAACTGGCATACTAGTCAGCAGTAACAAGCAATGACCTATTGTTTCATATAACATGGATGAGTGAGAAGAAGCAAGTCAAGAAAGATTCCATTCATATGAAATTCTAGAAATTGCAGACAAATCTATAGCAAGACAAAGTAGATCAGTGCTTGACTAGAGTGTGGGGTAGAGGGATTATAGAGAGAAAGGAGGAATGGCTTACAAAGAGGCATGAAGAAATTTGGGGAAGTAATGGATATGCATAATACCTTGACTTAGTGGAATATGCATCCATATTCCAAAAGTTATCAAGTTTTACACATTAAGTGCAGCTTATTGTATGTCAGTCATACCTAAATAAAGCTGTTTAAACTTTAATAAATTCCTAAATTAAAAAAAATTTGTGGGGCACTTGGGTGGCTCAGTCAGTTGAGTGTCTGACTATCTCAGCTCAGGTCATGATCATACAGTTTGTGGGATTGAGCCCTGCATTTGGCTCTGCACTGACAGCATGGAGCCTGCTTGGGATTTTGTCTCTCTCTCTTTCTTCCCCTCCTCCACTTCTGCACATGCGCTCTCTCTCAAAATAAATAAACTTAAAAAAAAATCTGGCAATGACCAAAACAACATAGCAGCTACCTCTTACTAATCATTTACTACGTTCCAAGTGCCACATTAAAATGCTTTTCATGTATTATATTACTTCTTTTGAAGACTCTAAGGCAGTTACTATTTCTTTAATTTAAATTCAAATGAGTTAGCACATAGTGTAGTATTAGTTTCAGGAATAGAATTTGTGATTCATCACTTACATCTAACATCCAGTGCTCATCCCAACAAGTACTCCAAGGCTGGTACTATTAAAGGGAGTCTGAGACACAGAGAGGTTACATCATTTTCCTAAAGTCACAAAATTAGAAAGAGGTAGAGCTGGGATTTGTTCTAGAGTCAATGATCTTAGTGACAATACCATCAGGAAACAGACTCAGAGAAGGTCACATAGACCTGGGCTCCATTCTAGATCTGTTTGCCTTCAGAGCTTGAGCTCTTCACAGCTTCATCATAGTGCATCCCTTGTTGGAAATATCCTGCCAGAGACATAATAATCACTCTAGACTGACCAAACCTATGCTAGCTAAATGTGTACTTTCTGGCCTCCCTAGTCAGCACAGATGGAATCTGTGTTTAACCTCCCTCTGTTCACATAACGAAAAACTGTTGCATAAATTAATGAAGTGAGCTAACTCAAGACTACTAGCAAAATTTCCTCATGTTAAAGAATGGAGGCAATAGAAGCTCAGAAGGAGATGAATAAATTTGCATAAAGCCACCCAACAGATGAGTAGTGGTGAAATTGGAAGTCAAACTCAGGTTAGCTAACTCTAGAGCTGGAAGACTTCTGACTCTCCGAATGAGATGCTCAAAATCTGTCTGCCAGAAAATTACACCCTCTAAGGTGACCACAAGTGGCTCAGAGGTGTTGAAGGGCTGCAGATGAGCTGAGACAAGCTTACAAAAGAATGTGGGTGTCCTGTTCCAGGGATACAAAATAAATGCTCAGCAATCCTGATCTCTGAAGACAATGCATTCCAAGCTGCCAGCCCTCTTGAAGAGTGGAGGGGCTCTGCTATTCAGCTGTCCAGCACCCCTGCTATCTCAAGGTTAACTAATTATTTTTCCTTTATAATTCAGTGGAGACTGATAACTATTATTTCCTTGTCTAACACATACTTACATGTGTTCTGGTTATATATAGGTTGCTAGGAATTGGGATGGGCTTTTTTTTTTTAAGCTCAACTTTACCAGGGTATTTACATTCAGGATTCTAGAACCATCCCAATTACTTCAGAAAAATTAACATGTATAGTGGGTAAAACAAAACAGCAACAACAAAAAAGTCTGTTTTCCCAAATTAAGATTTGAGAAATAACATGTAGGATCACAGGTTTTCTGACCTTATTAATAAGGAACTACCATGGGTCAAAAGTGAGTTGAAAAGATTTAAGAGATGAGTTCTATGCAAGAAGGAAAACAAGCAAGAAAGACAAGAGGTAAGAGAGATGAAGAAATCAGAGTCCATGAATAAAAATATCTGATATACTTATAAAATCTCCAAACCCACAAAGGGCTGCAGTTGTTCTTCAATATCTATTCTCCCCTCCTATAGTTATGGAATTTTAGCTGGCCTGTAGCCTTCAGCTCAGAGAGTACATTTTCCAGCCTCCCTACAAACTGGATGCGGCCACATGACTAAGTTTTGGCCAAGGAGATGAGTGCCATACTGATAAATGCAGCATCCACACTGTACCCTTAAAGGAAAGGGATATGTTCTTCCCCTGTCTCCTGTACCCTCTTCTGGTGGGTAGGGCACACACTGGATAGAGGGAGCTGGAGCAGCAAGCCATGTGAACCACAAAATGAAAAGTGTTATGTGCTGAGGATGGCAGTAAGATAAAAGCAATAAGAGCGAAGAAGCCTGGCTCTCTTTCACTGTCAAACCACCAAGGCAGTCCTAGGTGACCTACACAGACTTTGATTCAAGGAAGAAGTAAACTTCTATCTTATTTGAGCCACTGGATTTTAGGATCTCTTTGTTAGAGCAGCCTAATCTGAAACCTAACTAACACATTAGGTCATACAAGGTTGACAATTAGGACAAAGATATCAGATTATATTGATGGAAAGGAGGATTTTATTTCATTGCAATGAACTTTTCTAGAAACACCTCCTCCAACTGCCACATGGTATAAATTCATGAAGAGATCAAAAGTGTAATTTATTGCCACAGACTTGAAATCTAGAAAATGTAGTCAAGTTTGGCTAGCTCAAATATGGCTTGCCGCTTCTTTCTGATGCCTTAGAATATTATGCTTTAAATGTGGAATGTTTGGGAGAAGGACTTCTAATTTTGAAAAGCACAAATTTCTTTATTCCCTTAATCCCACTTCTAAATATGCGGACCCAATACTTCACATCAGACCTGTAGGTTCCTTCCTTAGCTAAGGATTCTAGTTGTTACCTTAAAATCACACTGGATCATATTAGTTCTTTACTCCCAATTTCCTTTTCTTAAAGCTTGAAGCCTCATCATATCACAATGAAGTACTGTAAAAATATAGGATAACAAATGTTTTCCTCTGGGCTTGGTAAATTGGAATGGGGCAAGGACTGTACATTTACACTCAATTTACTTCAGACCATATTACCTATAGAATAACTTGTGACTTCTCAGATAAAAGCTAATAAAGGAAACCATGCCAAAGTAAATGAACATTTTTCAATTCCTTTCATAAACCAAATACTGATATATTCCCCCAGAAATATAAAAATGCACAGCATCATAGTCCACCTTCATGCAAAACATGGTACATACTCTCTTCCATCACTTTGGAATATACCTCCCACCAGAATTTCTACTCCTGGGAATATAAGCAAAAGAAATGTGTGCAGACGTTCACCAAAACACAAGTCACACTGTTCCCAATAGTCCCCAAGTGGAAACAGCATAGGACATTTGGGACATTTCCATTTGGGGACTATTGTGAAAAGTGTGAATGAAAAGCAGAATGGATAAAAACATTTTATACTCAAGCAAGGGAATATTCAAAGGGAATGAGAATTGGTTACAAGTATACAAAACTATATGGGTGAATCTCATAAATAAAATGTTGCACACAAAAAAGGAAAAGAATGCATACTTCATGACTTCATTAACATATAGTTCAAAACCAGGCAAAATTAATCTAGTGTTAGAAATCAGAATAGTCACCTTTGAGAGAAATAATGACTGGGAGGGAATGGAAGATTTCTGGAGTACCCAAGATATTCTAGTTTTTTATCTGGGTGCTAATTACATGGGTGTGTTTACTTTGTGAAAACTTACCAAGCAGAAATCATACGATTTGTGCATTTTCAGGCATGTATGTTGTATATCAATTTTAGGAAGATTAAAAAAAAAATACATGAATCCAAAATATCAGTTATAACACCAAAAGCAAAGTGAAAAGATTATTGCAACCTTCCATCTAAAACATTTTTGAGGCTGGGGCGCCTGGGTGGCTCAGTTGGTTAAACATCTGACTTTGGCTCAGGTCATGATCTTGCGGTTCATGAATTCAAGTTCCACATCAGGCTCTGTGCTGACGCTCAGAGCCTGGGGCCTGCTTCAGATTCTGTGTCTCCCTCTCTCTACGCTCCTTCCCCCACTCACACTCTGTCTCTCTAAAAAATAAATAAACATTAAAAGAAACTTTTTAAAAACAGTTTTAAGACTAAAGAATACAATGGAGATATATATATAGAGAGAGAGACAATTCACATCAGAGGACAGTGAGAAACATTACAGAGAATAGGCAAAAATGGAAAAGTAGGAAGGATGGCCTTTTAGCAAAATCTGATAACAACATTTGGGTCTAATGTTGACAATATAAAACTTAATACCAATTGTTTTACCTACAAGCAACAATTTTCACTCTTATACCATTTGAATTATTTAAATTCCATTTTTTGCAATGGATATTAAAAGAAGGTGATATCATTATGTTTTTATTCCGATTATCCATGGATATCCAAAGTCTATTGAGCCTATCAATGCCCAGCACACTCGATTCAAGAGGTTCCTTGTGTGTCAAGGGATGAAGATAACTCAGTTCACAGGAGCCCATTTAATTTCTCAATACAGTAGCCACCTGTACTAAAGGTTGTGCAAATAGAGCAAGCAGCTGGTGAAGTTCAGGATGCCTCTTTGGTGTTAAATAGAAATGAGCCTGGCATAGAAATGACCCATCTTTTCTGTGTGTCTCTCCCCTCCCCTCTTCTTCGCCTCGTCGAGGCCCCATCTCCATCACGAGGCTCTCACCTGGATCATCCCTCCAGCCTCCTAACTTGCACCTGTGTTTCTGTAACTGTGACTCTGGTTCATTTTTATACCACAGAGGCACCCTCCTATTGTGCTGTTAAAAGTATCCCACATTTCCCTCTGGCCCCAAATTTGCACTTCCAGCCTCACTTCTCCTATGCTCAACCCTTTTCATCCTGAGCCTTCAATAATTCTCTACACTCACCACCATTCTCTACACTCACCACCTAGGTTTATATTTCTATGACATGGGTCATACTGTCCACTAAGAAGCAAATGCTCCTACCCTTTCTCTGATTATGGAAATTCTATTTCAAAATTCAGATCAAATTCAATCTCCTTTATGATACTCTTGCTCATCCCCCAGTTTGGGAAGCCAAACCAACCAAAAGAGATTGCCTTTTTTCATTAATATTCACTCTTCTAAGTGTGCCCAGGTCTTTTTTACTACAATGTGGAGCTTTTGTGAGTGCATTCATTTTTTTTTTTTTTTGCTTATCTTTTTATTCCCTGAAGCACCTAGCACAGAGTTTTCCACATCTTAGGCACTTAGAAAAGAAGTTAAAAAAAAAAAAGCTATGAGCACCTGCTGTGTGCCAGGATCATTGCTGGGTGAGTATGAGTGGTAGGAGCAATCACTCCCATTTTCTGTGTGGCCAAAACTGAGGCCAAGAGGTTAAGTAACTTTCCAGAGACCATGCAGTAATGACAGATCTGAGGTGGGAGCTCTAGACTGCCATCTGACTCAAGGTTCAGTTCCTATATAAATGTATATGGACCTGGACCAGTCTGAACATGCAGGAAGCACTGGCTCCTAAAATCCAGTTTTCCAAATAAGAACGTAGTCAATGTATTCTCAGGTTATAAAACTTTCAATTTGCTTTAGGCTAGCTTAAGCATCCACCCCATGGGTCTGTGGTCTCTCAGTTGCTGTCCCCCTGGGAATACATCGTCTTTACACATTTTTTATTTTTGTCCCAGAGCTCACTTTGCCTAGATTCAACTTCCTGCCTTCTCTCAAATTCCGATGAAATAAGAGTTGGTATATATACCAGAAAGGTGCTTTGTCTTTTCTACTGTCAATCATTCTATTTCTATCTCAGTGATGATCTGGGTCTCTCCTCTTTATTTTGTGCATTCTGATTATTTCAAATTTAAGCGTTCTGAGAGCCAATAGCTGAGAAAGAAAAGGAGCCCAGTGACCAGTCACTCACCACCATCAGAGATAATAGTGCCTCTCGGCAGCCTGAGATTCTGGCTGCCTTTATCGAAGTGTCAACCAGGACTGTCCAGATAACCAACGACTTACTCTTCATCTTGAAGACAATGGCAGTAATAATACCAACAACCAACTGTATTTGTTTCCTAGGGCTGCCATAACAAATTACTTTTGTGGTGGCTTACAACAATAGAAATTTATTTCTAGAACTCCCAGTTCAGGAGGCCAGAAGTCTGAAATCAAGACATCAGCAGGATGGGTTCTTGTGGAGACCCTGAGAGAGAATCCATTTCGTTCCTTATCTCCCATTTTTTGGTGATGGCTAGAAGTCTTTTGACATTTCTTGTAGATGCATCACTCCAATTTCTGCCTCCATCTTCACATGATCTTCTACCCAGTGCCTCTTCTCCTTTTCTAAGAGCACCAGTCATTGGATTAAGGGTCCACCCTGACTCAGAATGGTCTCATCTTGGGATATTTACCTTAACTACACCTGCAAAAACTCTTATCCCAAATAAAGTCATATTCTGAGGTTTCAAGGAGATATACCATTCAGGGGCCACTATTCAACCCATATGCCAACACTGGTTGAAAGTTTACTGCCTGCCAGGCACTGTTGTTCTAAATAATGTGTATTTAGTCATTTTGTCTTCACAATAACTAGAGGAGGTAACCACTCCCCTATTTTATACGTGAGAAAGGTAAAGACATAGAGAAGTCTAGTAATTGTCCCAAGATCCGACAGGTGGTAAAAGGTAGAATTAGTATTTCAATTCAGGCAATTTGGCTCAGAAATTCATTCTTCACACCAGAGTCAACTGCCTCAGATGCATTTACCACATTCAAAGTGCCCTAATAAACAGATGGGACCACTTCTAGAGTTGCATTGTTAATTTAAGTGCTCCACACATAACAGTGTTGGGAAATTCATAATGTATATGCTATTGCAGCTTACTTCCAACCATGACATCACTAAGTGATCACAGAATACTTTCCTATGGAGCCTGAAGATAGTCTCAAGTGTTCCAAACATTTCTTGGCAGTCAGTTTAAGGGGGCATACAAGATGAAACCTCTTTGTCATCCTGGTTCCAGGATCTTTCATTTTACAAAGAAAAAAAAATGGAGAGCACAGAATGATGAGGGATTTGGTCTCCTCTGTCTCTTCCTGGAAGGCAAGCCCCTATCCTGTCTTCTAACCTGCCTTCCCTTAGGACTTGTATCTGCCTTCCAACACTGACAGTGCAAAACTGGATCAGATCAAACAGCATAGAGAGCCAGACGGAAGCCCAGGCTCAAAATCCAGATCCCACCAGACTTTGTTTGAAATTCAAAGACTGCAGGGGCTGCCAGCACATTCTTGGAAAAGCTCTGGCCTTAGGAAGAAACCTTGCTTCAACCTCTAAGAAAAAATACTAGATAATGATTTTTTAAAGCCAACAATGAGGGCTGGGGTGGGGATGAAAATGTATGTGGTAACAGGACAGCAGGTGTACTATACTGGAAAAGCCTCCATACGGCTTCCCCAGAGCTCAGCCTTCATCCTCAGAATTCTCAGTCTTTACATGGACTTTGCTACAGATAATGGCATTTGCTACAACTCTTCACAATCAATTCCCTTTCAGTTGTCTTTATTTAAACACACACACACACACACACACACACACACACACACACACACACCAGAGGAAGTGCACTGGGAAAAGACACATGTTCCAAGGAAGTAAAATTTTCCTAGATTGTGTGCACAACTTACAAACTTGAGGATCACCAGGGTTCTATAGTTTGCTTCACACCATCATTATGCATGGCATACTAATAATTGGACTCCAGAGCTTTGATTTTAGATACTTATTCCCCACCTCTCTTGTCTAGAAATTTGTAAATAGCTTGATTATATTATCTTTTTGCTTTTACTGCCCACCTAATATTAAAATTTTTTAGATAAATCATCTGCTTTCATTGAAGTGGAACACAATAAAACTTCTTTAAAAATTAATCCATTGGATTACACAGGTATCATACTGATATTGGTGGTAAGAATATGACCTTATAATAAGAGGACATGATGGCAGAAAAAGCCTATGGCCTCAGACTCTTTGCAGAGAATGTAGTACCTCCATTGGCAGTTAGCTTCAGGCTTAACCTACTCATGTATTACTCATTTATTAAAAACCTACTACTTTATTAAGCAATGTTTAGTCTTCCCTTAAATATAGCTGTGTAGCAAAATGTGCTTTGTAAGTACGAATTATAATGTACTTTATCAGTAATTTACAAATAAAGAAAAGTCACTTGCTAAAAATTATCGATTTTACTCATGTCAAAGATATGCGTGTTTCATTATAATACCAGGGTGTCATTTTACAGGTAAGAAAAATAAGGCACAAACTGATCATCAGAACTGTTAAATGTCACACAGCCATTTAGCAACAGAACAGGGACAAGAATAGGTCTCCTAGCTCCAGTTCTGTGCCTTACTACCTCTGTATAGCCATCCAACCTCACTGTAAGATAATCTGCACAGAAATGCAAAAGTTCCTAAAAGAACTCATAGTGGCATTAATGAAGTTACAAGTATATAGAAGCTTTTGAATTCTCTACTTTTTATGACTGAAATCTTTCATGAAGTCAGAAATTCAGTCTGCATTTGTTTATATTGAACCCTCAATATTTAATGTTTTACTGAATTAGTAAGAGATGACAGCATAGATATTAATTTCAAAACTACCCAATAAAAATCTGTCCTGCATTTTCCTCCAGGTTTTTCTTCCCTGTAAGTTACTGACAAATTTATGAACCCCTGACAGGATCTCTTAAACTGGGCACTATTGATATTTGGGCCTCATAATTCTTTGTTGTGGGAGCTGTCTTGGCCATTCCAGGATGTTTATTAGCACCCTGGCCTCTTCCCTGTAGATGCCAGTACCATGCCCCTTGTCCCCAAAGTTGTGACGACCAAAAATAGTATCTCTAGTTACTGTCAAATGTTCCTGGAGGGCCCAATAGTCCCTGGATGAGAACAACTGATCTTTGGTGACAGCATACTCCCATGTCATTCATGAAATACAAAGTGTAATGAATCAACTGAAGGTATATTAAAAGATACACATTGAAAGTACTCAGAAAATATAAACTGATTTGATATCATGTAATCTGCTTATATCAAACATTATCACCATCAAATATATTATACTAAGTGAAATAAGCCCATTACAAAAGGACAAAATATTGCCTGATTCTACTCATAGGAGGAATCTAGAGTAGTCACATTCATAGAGACAGAAAATAGAATGGTGATTTCCAGGGGCTGGGGTGGAGCAAAGGAAATTGGAGTTATTATTTAATGTTTACAGAGATTCAGCTTGGAAAGACAAAGGGCTTCTGAAAGTGGATGGTGGAGATGGCTGTACAACAATGTAACTTTACTTAATGCCATAGAACTGTACACTTAAAAATGGTTAAAATGGCAAATTTTATGTTATGTATATCCTACTGCAATATTTTAAAAAATGGTTAAAATTCTTTTTAAAAAGTCATCACAAGGCCTAAATTCCACAAAACAAAAGCAGCTAGATATGCTTTGAAATCCCATATAAAAAAACCTGTTTTTTGTTATTGTTGTTTTGTTTCTTCTTATTCTGGCGGGGGGAGGGACAGGTGGAGGGTTGTTTGTTTGGGAAACAAACTCCACACCTAAGGACTCTGAAGACTAAGAAGATCTCCCTTTTAATTCCTGGCCAGAAGCAACAGCAGCAAGCAGGGCTTCAGTGCCTGCTGCAGAGCAGTGCACATGCATGCACCAGGGCACAGGCCCTCGGGGAGGCCCCCTGATTTAAGAGCCTCCTCTGTGTGAAACACAGCAAGTCCAGATCCCCTAAGGACTCACCCTGTGGGCCACGTCAGCCCAGAGCCCTTCCAATTGCCAGGATGCTCTTGACAAAAGACGGTCTGGTACCGAGCGGCAAGGCCATTATTTTCATTTAAACCATACATGTCATGTCCTGTTTGTGAGAAACACGTTAAACAACTCAGAAACACATTCACAATAGGCTCTGAAGTGGGATTCACATTCCTATGGGCTGGCGTACTGTAAACTGCAGGGGGAAGCTAGTGGGGTGGTGGGATGGTTCATCCACCCTTGTTTTAACAGAGGGCCCCTCCCCAAAGCTCAGCTGACAGTGGGGACCTTCTCTTGTTTGATGTGGGTCTCACAGTTTTCTTCAAGTGCCCAAAGTATAAACAGCCAGGTTATCCATGGGAGTCCAGAACCCTGAATTCCTTTAAGAGTCTCTCTTGCCAATTTTTATTTTCTTAAAAAAAAAAAAAAAAAAAAAAAGAATAAGAACTCAGTCTAAAAAATGTTCCAGAGGAAGATGATTGCCCTATTTCCACCTAGATTGTGACAGCAGATGATCCATATATCATGACTGAAGACATTTTGGAGATGTAAACCATCCCCAATAAACTCAAAATCTGTTCTCCTGACCTACTCCATCACAAGAGCATCTCAGACAGAAAAATGCTCACCTGTAACACATAAGATGAGAAATTCCTCATTCACTGATGAAAGAAAGAACTAATAAACATGGAGAAAATAATCCAGTCAAGCGCAATTTCAGCTTACCTTGCTATTCACCCAGTCGCCAAACATATAATCTTCATATGCAAACCTCCAAGAAAAGTACATTCTAATATATTAAAATTAGAACCCAAATCTAGGCCTTTAGCCAAGTCAAATAATAAACAGTGTGATAACTATGTCTGCTTTCATGTCATGACATTTCTTTAGGGGGAAAGATTTATCATTTAAAATACACATCCCATCCTGTGGAAGTTTTTTAAAAATTGAACTATTTCCTCTAAATGCTTAAAGGTAGATGAACTATAAAGAAAAATTGAATCAGACAGAATCAAAGTCCTATAGAATCCATGAAGAATATTTTAAAAGGAATCATATAGTTAATTAGAACAAAGGTACAGCTAGCAGAACTCCTAAAAGCCAAAATAATAACTTCCAAGATTCATCAGAGATGTGAAGGCAAATGCTAGAATGCCTTATTTCCCTTGTCCAGGACTGACAGTTTTCTTGTTAAAGTATACAAAAGTTTTACAGCAATTTCAATTTTACTTTGGTTTTGTGTAAAAAGATGTCCCTGGCCTCTTAAATGCAACTAGTAAATAATAATGGACTTGGCCATCACCCACCCCCCACTCCCCCACCACCACAAGGGCTGCAACATCCTGTTCTTTCCTCTTTGGCATGTCTGTCAAAAGAGAGATGGACATCACGCCTCTGAGAAAGATGAAGATCATGCTCTTCTTGGCACTACTAAAAAAGAACTTTATCTTTGCCTTTATTACAAATGCAAAAGGATGTCTCTCATAGGCAGAACTGATTCTTCTGATATTAGCAATCAGCATCAAAACTGAACTTGGGTTTGTGGTTGGTTAAGACATCCCAGGATTGTGTGTGTGTGTGTGTCTTTGGATGTCAGCCTGGAAGAAGGCTTGGTTGAGTCTACCAACACAGCCGTGGTATTCAGTAACAGCTCCTTTGTTTGAGTGGTCCTCTCGGCCATATCCCACCCAAAGAATGGCTTGAAAGAGAGAAAGACCAAAGAACTAACTCTGTGGCTCAGGAAGAATTTTGTGGCTCATCTAACACAGAACACCATTCATTCTTTATCAGCTAATTCATTTAATTGGCACTATGCTATGTACTGAAGATACAGCAAAGAATAAGTAAGATAAAGTCCAGGTTCTCCCAGAGCTTACATTCTAAAGTAGGGACATTCCAAAGTGGACAATGAATAAATAAACAAAATACATGTAGACAGACATATATATGTATATTTATACATTATACACCCCTACCACTATACACATGTGTATGTGGGTGGGTGTGTATAGAAGTGGTGAGTGTTACAAAGAAAAATATCTATACCTTAGAGAAATGAAAACATATATCCACATAAAAACTGTACACAAATATTCATAGCAGCATTATTCACAACAGCCAGGAGTGGAAATAACCCAAATGTCCATCAACTGATGAATGGATAAACAAAATGTGGTGCATTATGCAACAGAATATTATTTGGCAATAAAAAGAAATGAAGTACTGATATATGTTACAATATAGATGAACCTTGAAAACACCACGCTACATGAAAGAAGTCAAACACAAAAGGCCACAGAGTGTATGATTTCATTTATATGGCATACCAAGAATAGGCAAATCTATACAGACAGAAAGTAGATTAGTGGTTGCCAGAGGCTGGGGAAAAAAGGTAATAGAGAGTGACTGTTTAATGGGCATGGAGTTTTGGGGGTGGTAAAAATGTTCTGGAATTAGATAGTGGTGATATTTAAACAACATTGTGAATATACTGAAAATCACTGCATTGGATGCTTTACTTGGTTAAAATGTTGAATTTTGTGTTATGTGAATTTTATTTAAAGTTTTAAAATATTATTAAAAAGTAGGAATAATAGAGCAGGCTAAGAGTACAGAGAGTGACAGAAAGGTGCTATTTGTGCTATCAGAAAAGTCTTCTCAGTTAACACTGAAGCAGAACTTTAAACGTAATGAGGTTACGTGCCAAAAAGATATCCAGGGCTTTGTTCTCTGCTGTTCCTCTTTCTCTCTCTCCCTTCTTTTACAACAAAATTTTTCATTTTAACCACTTTTCATTATAATATTGTGTAACCGTCACCACCATCTATTTCCAAAACTTTTTCATTATCTCAAGCTATTCTTCTTTTAAGGCTACAGTTAGGTCATTAATACAGAAAAACAAAACAAAACAAAACAAAACAAAACAAGAAAAACTGCTTTACAAGGGAAAAGGTAAGCCAGGAGTATACTTACATCACTGTTTTGTTTCTCTCCTGTTCAATAAAGGATTAATGATGACAACAGCAATAATTGTGTTGAGAGAAAATGATGGGGAGGTCAGGGAAAAAGGGATGTCTGGCGAGATCAGCCTTTTGGTGGAAAAGTCCTTCCCTCATCATGAAACATTTGATTTTCAAATATTTGTTGACTCATGCAGAGAGCATGGACTCTCATGTCTGAAATAAACAGACACCGCCCCATATCCATGTGCTTTACAGAATGAATGGCCATCCAACAAAATCCAGGTCTAAGAAATCCCAACTTCTCTCTGAAGAGTATGTAACTTCAAAAAATATAACAGAACTATTTTTCCATATCTTGGCATCAAAATGTAGTAACTCACAGAAA
Organism: Neofelis nebulosa; assembly: GCF_028018385.1. NCBI lineage: Eukaryota > Metazoa > Chordata > Mammalia > Carnivora > Felidae > Neofelis > Neofelis nebulosa. The sequence goes on along the minus strand of NC_080785.1, from coordinate 146,051,902 downwards.
GAGCAGTGCTTTTTTCACTCAAGCTAATTTGTAATATATGTATGTACACACACATGCATGCACACACACATAACAACTAAACCTCTACTTTAAAAAGGAAATATGTCACTTTAAAAGACAAAGAAATGTAAAGATGACTAAAATTTTATTAGTTGAACTAATAAGAGTTGGTTCCTATTAAACACAGCATTCTCAGCTTTATTTTCTCATAATGTCATTCTTATTCTGGTCTATAATCCAGTTTATATATTATGTGTCTTTGGTACATGTAAGAAGGAATTTAAATTTACAATGCTGGCAAGAGAAATGGATTTATACACTCTAAAATATAAGCTCTTATTCAACATACTTAAACATACTTACAACACTACTGGTAGTAAGCTGCCACGAGGCAAATGTGTGACCTGAACAACTCTCTGAGAAAAAATATTGAAAGGAGGCTCCAGTGCTTATCATAAAAGCACACTGATGCTCACAATGAACCTGAAGATCAGCATCTCAGCCCTGCTGAAAAGCACCCCAGCTCCAGTAAGTAGGTGTGTCCTATTTGAAAGTACTCAGATTCACAAAGTGAGAAGGAACTTTTTCATTCAAAACACAAATCTCCGCATTGTGCAACAAGACAAAAGTAGTCTGCAATACAGCCAGGTAGAAAATGCCAAAAATATACTTCCTGGGTGTTCTCCTTTAAACCAGTAACATCATAGAGCTGCCAGGACAGGCAGAGTTTAGGCCAGCCTCTCTACCACTCTGTGCTTCAGAGCTTAGGGGCTGGATCCTGATTTCCTGGCATGGTCCTATAGTAGCAATCCATCCACTTGCTGAGGTCCCAAACCATCAGCTTTCCCACTGCCCTTCCATTCCCTCTGCCCAGCCCCAGCTCCCCTCTTGGCTTCAGCACCGCATTTCTGGCTTTGCAAAGAACTAGCCTGCCCTTCTTGCAGTGCCAAGGCCCCCTCAATGCCTTACCATGTCGCACCAGCAGCAACTCTATTAGTTTGACATGGCCACGCACTTCTTCCAGCAAGCCCTTAAACACTGACCACTCTCCAACAGCCTTGGGCTCCTCACACACCCTCTCTTCCCACTGTCCCTATTTCAGATGGAGAGGGGTACACTTCCTGGGCTGCTGGAGGGAGGCTGCAGGACTTCTCAGCTGTGGGCTCACTGTGCTTAGCTCCATGGAGTCACTTTACCCACGAAATAATTTTTTCTTTTTTCCCTCTTCTTCTTCTTCCCTTCCACCCTCACCCCCCTCCCACCCTTGGAGTAACTCGAAACTGTTTTAGAACACCTTCATTCCTGCAGAGCTTCAAACAGCACTGCGGCAAGGTCTAGAAGTGTAGGGGCTGCTAAAGCCGTCTTCACTGTTGTCCGTGCCACTGGGGCAAGGGTGTAGAATGACCTTAAGTCTCAGGCTCCCTACCACGCCAGGCTGCTCCTAATGAATAACAAATGGGCCTTCCCCAATGCGTTTGCCCAGGACAAGCTGCCATTACAAGCCCTTTTGTTTTTTTAGTGTTGTGGTAATGTATCATCTTGCGTGGCTGGATGTCATCTTTGAGAAGGTCACTGCAGGTATGTGCGCCCTTCCCCTGGACTCCCCTCCCACCCACTCGCACCCCCATCACCACCCCTGCTATAAAGGAAAGTCTGACAAAAGTGGACAAAGCACTCAACACCTTTGTTTGGACCTGGGGAACCAGAAAATCCAGGACTCCGCTCACGCTCCTGCTTATCAGCTATAAACGCTCCCCATTTTGTAAGAGAAGGTCTGTAAAAGACGGTAGACCTTCAGCACAGTTAGAAGACAAGTCACAGGGACTATGGGGGTAGCACTGTGCTTTGGAAATTGACTTGGAGACAGAGGAGGGGGGATGCCCTTTACCCTGAAACTGAAAAATCAGATCTCTATCCACAGAGCAGGAAAGGTTCTTTTCCAAGCCTCCTACTATTCATCTTCATTTCACAGATATTTAGAGCATGTATTATGTTGCTATGGACAATTAGCCTTTTATCCAATTTTACTTGAGAGTTTAACTCTCCCACCCGAAGGTTTTAATTATACCCTCAGCCCCATACTTAGGCCTCGGTTCCTGCAGCTGGAAATCTGCCCCAGTGATGTTATAACCTTGTTAATGTAACAAAAGAGGAGTTTACTTAAAACTGGACTGACTATGGACTTAAGCCAAATTTACTTGAAAGAGGAAAGAGTCTGTCAAAAATCCTATAGTAAACACGGCAAAGCAGCTCTTTCATAGCCTTCCCTTAATTCATAGCGACAAGCAATTTACATGTAAGTGGATTCATATGCTCTACCAAGAGGCCTCCTCTCCAAGCAGGGGTGGTGTGCGCTCTCCCCCCCCCACCTCCCCTTTTTCTTTTCTTTCCTCCCTTTTAGTTTTTTTTTTTCTTTCTTTCTTGGTATGTGGAGTAGGCCGTTCTCCTTAGTGGAACAGCATAAATCCACAATGTTTTAATCGCCCCAAAGCACAATTAGAGCCCTCTAAACATTTACCAGACCAGTCGCTCTGAATAAAGGCAGTCGAAATTTCCAAAAGCCACTCTTAGACCTGACTGTTGTCCTGTCAAATACACACTTTATATTCTGTTGAAGCCTGCTTATAAAGAACGAAAAACTCTCTTGCTAACGAGGTAAGAGTTGTAAGCTTTAAAGTGGGAGTTGTTGGTCACATACCAGAGCCCACGTTTTTCTCTTGTTGCCAAAATCCTTCAGGGCTTCTTACCTTCTACTGTTAATTAGATTACCTTTTTTAGTCCACACACTAACAGAAAACATACATTAGACTAAACAAGATATGACAACAAGGAAGGGCTGAAGGGAGAGCCCTCTGAGAAAACATTAAAGAAAAACATCACTCTTAATATCACTGTATAAAGAAAAAAAGAGACTGCAGGTAATTTCAGCCTGCAAGGGGTGGGGGAGGGATCCTTAACATTTTAGAAGCAAAGACCAAAAAATTAATTCCCCTGAAGTAGAACGCCAGGAAGGGGTTTACTTCAGTTACATTATTTTCGACTATGCTCTTTGACAAAATCCATCCATGGCAAACAACTGGCTAGCACTCAAGTTTCTTTCATGCACATTGAAAGTTTAATTAGTTCTAACTAGATCAAAAGTTGTTTTTCCCCCCTTTGGCATGTATCTGTATCATTTCTGTGCTATTTGGAAGCTGCTAGACATCAAAGGCAGATCCATCATTCTTGGGGAACCTCCATCCCTTGGAGGTGATTCTGATGCACCCCTCCTTCCATGCTACCGGATCTCATGGCAGCCAGGGACCATGCTCTGGCAGGGGCTGGTTGCACCCCAAGACATGCACACAACTCCTTCTCACTCCTCCTGAACAGCACCCAGCACCAAATGGTCTAACTGTTCCTAAGAATGCCTCTAGACAACCCCAAACAAACCATTACTATGTGGAATCACAGCAAATCCCCCCAAAGAGAGAACTCATGAAAAATTCTATGATTTAGAGTCCAGAACTTAGCATCACTTAGGCTATTAACAGCCCATGTTATGAGGACCTATTTCAAGTACTCCAAAGTTATCCTAAATTTTTTTTCCTTTCTTTTATTTTTGCTATTCATTCTAAGGTCTTTAAACTGGGTTAGCAAATTAACAGGCAAACCAATTACCCACCGAGAGCTTTCTACAAGAGCTTAGAGGTTATAAAGACATAGAAAGAAGCAAGGGTTAGCATCCCAGCACTCCTCCACATTAGCTTCATACTTTAGGCAAGTTTCCTTATCCTCTTTGAGCCTCCTTGGTTTCCTTCTCTGTAACCTGGGAAGAATATCTTCTTTCTCAGGTTGTTACAAGGAACAAGTAAGATATAAAGCCCTGAGCCCTGAACCTGTGGTCTATAAGCTTAAAGGTCTATGCTTAAAGGACACGCTTGGTAAGTGTTAGACACTGCTTTCATCAAAGTAATCATTATTTGTCAAAGATACAGTTGTAGTGTTGCTTGGTACGGTCTTTTAACTACAGAGGTGAGGTTATCTCAAGATCTATTTTTTTGAATGTTTACTTATTTATTTTGAGAGAGAGAGAGAGCGAGAGCATAAGCAGGGAAAGGGTGGAGAGAGGAAGAGAGAGAAAATCCCAAGCAGGCTTTGCTCTGTCAGCGCAGAGCCTGACTAGGGGCTCGATCTTACAAACCATGAGATCATGACCTGAGCCGAAACCGAGAGTCAGATGCTTAACTGACTGAGCCACCCAGATGCCCCAAGATCCATTTTTTAAATTTATACTATGTGCCAAGACCTGCACTAGGAGCTATTTACACAGACTATATATCTTCTTTTGTCAGAATGGCAAGGTCTATGGGTTCCATAGACCCCAAAAACTCTTGCCTACTCAGAGACCCTGGCATATGGGAGAAACCATGTGGCTACTTCAAGCCAATGACACAGGCAAAGCTCCTTGGAAGGTGATGTCCCTTCCTACAGGTGAAGTTGTTTAGCATGTACCCTTCCTTCTGATTGAATACAGATATGATGGCTGGAGCTGCAGCAGCAATTTTGTAACATGAAGGCAAAAGCTGGCCATGCCAGAGGATAAGATAGGATGGCAATAGTAAAATACCCTATACTTTCTGGGCTACATACCTCCACACTTACCTTATGTGAAAAAACAAATTAGTCAATTTGGGTGTTTTCTGTTGGGGAAGGCAAGTACAGCCCTAGCTGATATCTACCCTGATTTTTCTATGGCTTAGATGATGCAGCTACAGAGAAAAGAGGATTTCTGGACACCAACACATTTGCCTGGGCCTAGTTAAGGAAGAATTAGATGGGAACCTGAGATGCAGAATGTCTGCTGCCCAAACTTGTCACACTTCCCTCTCTAGCAGCCCCACCACATGCTGTAAGATCACACAGCACAATTACTAAATCATAGTTTTATCACTGTCTGTGATATTTTGGCTTCCCTTGGGTTCCAAAATATTATGTTTAAAAATCTCCATACTTGCCCTTGGTTGTGTTCCAAAAAGAAAAGACATTACTGGCGAGCATGTGCCTTCCTAAGAAGCACTGACGAGAGTACATCTTGAAGTGAGCACATTAATGGGTGTCCTTTAAACCCTCCACTTCCCATTTTCCCATTAGAGCCTCCTTAATTTAGCACCCCAGGATTCTACTTAAATTACCTTCTTAGTCAGGATTAGGGGAGCAAAAGGAGACCACAGGGCCCTGACCCTGACAGTTCAAATTGTCAGCGCCAGGAGACTGACACACTTTTCTCCCCACTAATCCCACACTGCATGGCATGGTCTCAATTTTGGAGAAATCTGAATGCTTATACACTTAGCCAATCCCCAAGTGATTCAGATAAACTTAGTACCAAATAAGTGAGGCATTTATGTATCTCGAATATCTCTACTTGCTCAATGCCAGGGCCTCAATATTTTGATAAAGTGATGACAGGAAGAACACAGAGAACAAAAAGTGAAAGAAAAGAAAATACTCTAAGTACATGGAAAAACGATGAGCCTCTAGAATTTATTCTGTATATTTGAGAGGAAATGTATGTCCATAAGGCAATTTTCAAAATGTAGATTTTAGAGGCCAGATTGGTTTTCCTTTCTTTTTTTGAGGAAACTGAAGCAGATTTGGGTTCAGAATATTCAAGGGCAATTTCTAAAAGCCACTTGGAATTACCTTCCTCATGAATCTGCCAAAAAAAAGTGCACTGACAAGAACTTTCTGTCTGTAGCACCACTGTCAAACAGAAATATAATACAAGCCAAATTTTCTAATAGCCACATTACAAATGTAAGAAAAAATTAGTGAAATTGATATTAATATTTTTATTTAACCCAATATATCCAAAATATTATTACTGGAACATATAATCAATATAAAATTCATTACTGAGATAATTTATATTCTTTTTTCATACTAAGTTTTTGAAATCAGGCATGTATTTTATACTCGTAGCACACTTCAATTTGGACCAGCCACATTTCAAATGCTCAATAGTCACGTAAGGTTCATGGCTCATGTACTGGACAACACTGATCTATAGTACCTATCATGTACACACACACACACACACACACACACACACACACACACACACACACACATACACACACACACTATAAATGGCACAAAGGCTTTCATAAGAGCAGAATAACATGTATATTTTTTTACCCCTTATGCCCATCTCATATATTAAGTGAAGGAAGGGAGGGGATATAAATCAGCATAGGTATAGTATAGCTTAATCCAGATGAAATTTATTATTTTATACATATAATATTATGTTAACATAATATTATAACATAATAATATAATAATATATAATAATATAAGCACCATACAGCACCCTGTGCTTATCCCAACAGGTGCCCTCCTCAATGCCCATCACCCACTTTCCCCTCTCCCTCACCCCCCATCAACCCTCAGTTTGTTCTCAGTAGTTAAGAGTCTCTTATGGTTTGCCTCCTTCCCTATCTGTAACTTTTTCCCCCTCCCCCCTCCCTGGTCTTCTGTTAAGTTTCTCAGGATCTACATATGAGTGAAAACATACGGTATCTGTCTTTCTCTGCCTGACTTATTTCACTTAGCATAACACTCTCCAGTTCCATCCACATTGCTGCAAATGGCCAGATTTCATTCTTTCTCATTGCCAAGTAGTATTCCATTGTATACATAAACCACATCTTCTTTATCCATTCGTCAGTTGATGGACATTTAGGCTCTTTCCATAATTTGGCTATTGTTGAAAGTGTTGCTATAAACATTGGGGTACAAGTGCCCCTATGCATCAGCACTCCTGTATCCCTTGGGTAAATTCCTAGCAGTGCTATTGCTGGGTCATAGGGTAGATCTATTTTTAATTTTTTGAGGAACCTCCACACTGTTTTCCAGAGCGGCTGCACCAATTTGCATTCCCACCAACAGTGCAAGAGGGTTCCCGTTTCTCCACATCCTCTCCAGTATCTATAGTCTCCTGATTTGTTCATTTTAGCCACTCTGACAGGCATGAGGTGTTATCTGAGTGTGGTTTTGATTTGTATTTCCCTGATGAGGAGTGACGTTAAGCAAAGGAAACAATCAACAAAACTAAAAGGCAACTGACGGAATGGGAAAAGATATTTGCAAATGACATATTGGATAAAGGGCTAGTATCCAAAATCTATAAAGAAGTCACCAAATTCCACACCCAAAAAACAAATAATCCAGTGAAGAAATGGGCAGAAGACGTGAATAGACACTTTTCTAAAGAGGATATCCAGATGGCCAACAGGCATATGAAAAGATGCTCAACGTCAATCCAGATGAAATTTCTGATATTTTTGAACTACAAAAATGGTAATTTCATATGGTTCAGCTTAATATTTTAACCCAAAGTTCTCATGAGATGGTTTATGGTGAGATTCGAAACTTAGGCTGAGAGTAGGCCTCCAATAAAATCACTGTCTTAAGTGGTTGCTGACTGCGAAAGTATGGACCAATTATATTTCAGGTCCAAGTGCAGCAATTCATTAATTGCTAAAGTGTTTGCTTCCTCTTTTCTAAGCCATAACACAGTTTCTACAAACCTGACTGAAAGATAATACTTGATCAAAAAGTAAGGCACTGAATGTTCCTGGTCACCATGTGCAGCTCAAGGCCTATGACTGCAGACTCCTGGAAGCACATCACTTAGATGCCTCAAAGCTCCTCACATTCAATCTTTGCAAAACCATAACCTCTGAAACTTCCATCACCACCAAGATCAACATCATTATTACCATGATCATCACCATCATTGTCTTTACCATGCTGTCTCCACCACCATGACCATCAGCATCATTGTTGTCATCAACACCACTGTCATCATCACCCATCATCATTACCAACAGCATTATGACCCTCATCACATACCTTCTGTATAGTAAGTCCTTCCTTAGTTCCTTTACCCATTTCCCTAAGACATTTTCACTTCTTCATCCATTGAACTCCTATTGAATCTTTAAGACCTAGTTTAAAATCATCCCTCAAAGTTCTCCCCACCTCACAGGCCAAATGAATTGCTCTCTCACCTCAGCAAAACCACTGAAAACGTCCTTTGTACATGTCTAGGTTATAACATAATGACCCAATTATGCAATCTTCCCTCCCTACTTTCAGCTCCTAGCACTGGGTCAGGTACCAATTCTAGGATTCAGAATAACTATAAATTGGTTGAATGCAAATGAATAGATTTCAAGTGTGTACACTGGGTAGTACATTTAAAAAATGATTTTGAGGCTGTGATCTAATATTTCCAATCATTTTATATATATTTTGCCTTCAAACAGATTGTAAATAAATATGGACGTGGGCCATAACTTGTGTATCTTTGTTTCACAGCACTATGTAGAGTACCCCCCCACTTTTAATAGCTTTACTGAAATATAATTCACATATACAATTCACCCATTTAAAGTATAAAATTACATGCGTTTCTGTATATTCATCTGTGCAACTATCATCCACATAAAATTTTAGAAAATTTTCATTACCTCCAACAGAACCCTATACCATTACTAGTCACCCTTCATCCCCTCCCCTGAACCCTGGGCAACCATAAATCTAATTTCTGCCTCTGTATATTCACCTATTTGTACATACACTGTATCTTACAATATGTGGTCTTTTGTGATTGGCTTCTTTTACTAGCATGATGTTTCCAAGGTTCTTCCATGTTATAGCATCTATCAGTAGTTTATTTTCTGTTTATTGTCAAATATCATCTCATGTATGGATATACCTCATTTTGTGTATCCATTAATCATCAATTCACCCATTTGTTTCCACTTTTTGGATATTATTCATTAAGGCAGCTGTGTATATTCATATATAATTTTTTGCATAAGAGGTATGTTTTTATTTCTTTTGGGTATGTACCTAGGAGTGGAATTGCTATGTCATTTGGAAACTGTGTGTTTTAACATTTTAAGGAATTACCAAATTGTTTTCCAAAGTGGCTACACCATTTTACAATGCCACTGGCAATGTGTGAGGGTTCCAGTTTCTCCACATCATCAATACTTGTTATTGTCTTTTTCATTATAGCTATCCTAGTGAGTGTGAAGGGAAACCTCATTGTGGTTCTGATTTACATTTCCCTAGGATTACTGATGTTGAGTATCTTTTCATGTACTTACTGGCCACTTGTATATCTTCTTTGGAGATATATCTATTCAAATTCCTTGCCCTTTTTTAAGTTGGTTATTTGAATTTTAATTAAGTTGTAAGAGTTCTTTACGTATTCTGGATACAAGTCCCTAATCAGATATGATAGAAAATATTTTCTCCCTTTTTATGGATTGTATTTTCTTGATGATGTCCTCTGAAGCACAGAAGTTTTTCATGTTGATGAAGTCCAATTTATTCTTGTTTTAGTTGCTTGTGCTTTTGATATCATATCTAAAAAGGCTTTGTCTAACACAAGGTCACAAAGATTTATACCTATGTTTTATGATAGGAGTGTTACCATTTTAACTCTTACATTTGGATCTGTAATCCATTTTGAGTTAATTTTTGTATATGGTATGAAAGAGCTTTTGACATAGCTTATAAGTTTTGGAAATAAATTGTCCACACATTCTTTATGGACCTCATACACATATTACTGATAGCTCCTCTTCAGTGGCAATGATACTCAAGTATTTTTCCTCATAAGCATTTTACAGAGACCTGGCATTCAAGATGTTCTGTGAATTTTATACAGGGAGAATCTAAGAAAGCTAAAAATATTGTTCATCATTGAGACACTAATGATGTTGGTAAAATTCCTCAAATTTTGATTTGCTATTGTCCTGTGATATTTTCCTTTCATGATCTTGAATAATTTCCATATTCTGAATACTGAATATTCAATGGAGGTCTATTGTTTCTTGGTTTTTAGTGTTGTTTCTTCTTCCTTATCTCCTCCCTCAAACCCTCAGTTCCTCCCTTCTTCCCCTCTTTCTTTTCTCCTTCCTCCTTTCCTTTCCTTTCTCCTTCCTTCCCTTCCCTTTCCTTCCTTCCTTCTTCTCTCCCCCTTCTTCCTTTTCTTCTTTCCTCCCTGCCCCCTATTCAAGTTTCTTCCTCCTTTCTTTCCTAAGTTCCTTCCTTCCTAACTACCTTCTCCCTTATTACCTCTTAATTTCCTCTCTTAATTCTCCTCCTAACTGAAGTGTAAGCTCACTGAAAACATCCTTTGTAGGTCTTGGTTGTCTAAACAACCCTTTAGCAGTCACACTGCCCCCCACCAACCTCAGAACAGGGACTGGCAATAAGTGTTTTAGGGCTTAATTTGAATAGTCAAATCCTATCCATGAGTTCCAAACCAAACTATAAGGATTCCTTTCTTTACAGTGTACAAGCACCGTTCCATCCATATTCAATTTTGAAAAAAAAAAAAAAAAGCAACCACATTTATTTTATCATAACTGAACGAAAAGCATTACTCCACGTAAATGAAAAAAACATCAAGAGAAAAAATAATAACTGTGTAATCAAGACTATGTAAAATGCATGCATGGGAAAACAGACTAGGAAAAAAAAGAATTCAAAATGACAAGTCCTTTTCTTGGGTAAATGCTTTCTTCTTTCTGCTAGTCAGCATTTGCTATAATATACACATTTAATTTCCATTTTTTTTAAAAAGAGGTAAGTCTCTTTTGAAATAAATATTTATTCTTGATTTTTCAGACACGAAAGGGATGTAACATAACTGCTATGAGTCATTTGAAAATGTTATACAAGAGAAAGCATTTTTATAATTACAAAGTCCTATACAAATATGACTTACTACTCTTTTTTATGAATCTACTTTATTGTCAAATTGGCTACTATTATGTTGAATAATAACAACTAATCAACACCATCCAACTCATTAAACTATTAAAATATCTAGCACTCATAGAATTTCTGATCATTTAGCACAGATACTTTTCTATATTCATTTGGCCCTGCCTCCTTCCTGCCTTACTGATCATGTGTGCAATTCCACATATCAAAGATTAATTTAATGGCTCCTTAACCTTTAAGTAAAGTAACCTTTACACCTGTAGGACTTATCAGGGAGCGTGTGAGTTGTGTGTGGGGGCTATGCACACATACATGTGCACTGTCAAGCCTTGCATCTCCAACTGGAAGGCTTTGCTCCTGCAGGTGGGGCAAGTTGGCTATAATATAACCTGTGCCTAAGATGCAGGAACATCTGCTGGATTCCTGTAATCAGTTTGTTGGCTGGATTTAAGAACCCTGGAGCCTGTAGTTGATCTGTTCTGCCCTGGGTGCCACCGAGGCCCAAGGGAATGATGCTAAGAGAGTTTCAGGAGACAAGGGCATAATTCAGTCAGCTTACAAAAAAAAAAGAAAAAAAAACAGTCCTTGGCAACAGAAGCCTTCCCTCCTTCCCTCCCAGATGATTTTGGAAAGCCCTTGTTCTGTGTACTTTGACGTCAGAGGCCGAGGCTTTCCTGGTCTTCCACTGGCTTCTGCTCAATAAAAACACCATCCCATTCCATCATTTTGATCATCATTATTTCCTCAGTTAATAAAACTTAAAGAAAGCATGTTTTCAGAGATAGCTGCTAAGGGGTAGAGGCCCATTTTGGCTGAGGTCAGCCTTGGCAGAAGTCAACTCTTTTTTTTCCCTAAGATTTTATGTTCTCTTGGTAAAATCATATTGTTTGAAAAATTAAAATAATAAAACATTAGCTGTGCAATGGAAAGTGGTTCAAATTTGCTGCCACAGATTTTTATGTATACACTTTTAGTTGCATTAAAAGCTAAACTCCAAGCTGGAGTTTTAAATATTGTCCAAGCTCACTATCTCCTTGAAAAATTCCAGACCAGTTCTGGGAGCTTCTTTCACTGTGTATCTTATTTTTAAAAATCCTTTCTTATTTTAAATATGTAAGTTGCTGCTAATACCATCATGAAGGAAAGGTAATGCTGAAGATTTCATATCTAGTCACAGCTGACCCATGTGAATGTAAACCACATAACAACACATTGTGGACACAGCATCTCTAATGGTAGCTTGGAAAAAATGACTTGGGTTAGTAACCAACGTGTAATGGCCACATGTCAAGAAGAAGGAGAAAATGGAGGGAAAGGGGCACTATAGACCTGCATGGAAGGAAACTGCTTGTTTTGAGGCAAGGATAAGGTTAGGAGTCCAAGGATGTTGTGGTAGAAGATCAGCTATTATCGCATCCCTGTGGGGGTGGTATTTTTGAACCCCTTCCCCCATAAACATGCGCACTTTCAGCAGAATCTCCCAGAAATGTTTTGGGCTTTTAGCAGGACCCAATCTGTTCAACTATTGTTATTTTTATTGGCCGTTTGAATATGGTATTTGATTTTGAGTCCCATATGAGACACTCTTCCTCTCCCCCTTATGTATCTCTTAGGTCTCACTTGAACTGTTCCTCCCTCCTAGAAGCCAAATTCCCATGCTTCCTTCCAATCTGGATTAGATGTCCCAATATCCCAGGGCCTTCCTTATCAGAGCACTTACTCCTTCTTTTCATCTTCCTCATTAGTATATGAGCTCTCCTAGACAGGGACCTTGTCACCAGGGCTAGACTCAGTGCTCAACCCATAGATAATGTCCAGTGACTAACTGTGGAGGGCACAGGTAAGGAACACACAGAATATCCAAAGGAGATGGGTTAGAATAGCGAGGGTCCTCTAAACCTGTCACAAAAAGTAGAAAAGAAAGAACTGGGTACTCTCAGATGGAGATGAAAAGATTCTGCAGGGTGAAGGGGACTAGAGAGAAGACAGGGCAGTAGAATAGCTTTAAATACTCAAAGATTATACAGATGGATTAAATGCCTACATGGCCTCAAAAAGCAAAATGTAAAAGAACCAAAGAGCAAGAGGATAAAATGATACAGAAAGTTATTATAGTAGAACAAAAGGCAAACATTTTACTACAGAGTTCTCTGAAAAGAGAATGAGTTTCCCAGAACACTCATGTAGATTAAGACTTACTAAGTAGCATAACTGTTTTATACGTATTAACTCATTTAATCATCAGAGAAACATGACAAGGAAGGCAATGTCAACTATACATTTGGTCAAGGTCATAGTGCAAGCAGTGTACATATAGGGCCAAGATTCAAACCCAGTCATCTGACCCTTCAAAGTCCAGATGCTCGGCCCTTGTGCTAATGCATTCATCATCACCATTGATCCCAGGAAGAGCCTAAAGGACCCCTTCCCAGAGAGGCTACAGAGGAGTTAGGGAGCACCACCATATGAGATAACAGGATAGATGATATGAAACAGTTTGTTTCCATAACAACACTTAATTGTCACCACTTGGTCTTGCTTGGCTCCAAGCCAACCAAAATGTAATGGCCATAAAGTCTTCTCCTGTGGGACCCTAGCTTTCACATTTCCCCACCCTTTTGGGACACCTTTTCTCCCAACCTTCTACTGTGGCCAGTACTAGAATGCTGCCAAGACCTTGGCCCAGATGTTATGACTTCTTGAGTCATTCCCCTCTGGAGCCACCAGATTTGAATGCCAAGCCCAAGACAAAACTCTGGCTCAACCCAGTGTCGTCACATGGTTACCTAGTTGAGGGAGAGAAGGACACAGAGGACACTTGGATATGGAAGCCATCCCACTTCTCCCTCAAATCACCAATATTGGATATGTAATAGATATTCAAGTAATCAAAACATCAAGACTGAGCTGGGGGGACTAGGTCTGAGTCATGACTAGATGAGCGTCTAGCACAGTGGGAAGTCCCTAGTTATTGGTCAAGAAATGATGGTTGTATAATCGCTGGTGCTTGAACAACACAGAGGCTAAGGCACTAACTACCTGCACAGTTGAAAATCCATGTATAACTTCTGACTCCCCAAAAAGTTAGCTACTATTAGCCCACTGTTGACTGGAAGCCTTTCTGACAACATAAACAGTCAATTAACACATATTTCCTGTTTTATGTATTATATGCTATATTCTCACAATAAAATAAGCTAGAGAAAAGGTTATTTAAAAATCATGAGAAAATACATTTATAGTGCTTTACTGTATTTATATAAAAAAAAGGTGCATGCAATTCAAACCCACATTATTCAAGGGTCAACTATAATTAACAAACAAATACTCTAGAATGACCCTGCAGAGATTAAATTTTTGTCCCAATGATATAGGGGTTTCTGGGAGCAAGCAGATATGATCATTAGCAAAAACAGTGCAAGAAGCTGAGTGGTTATCTTCAGGTCTTGCCAGAGATTCAGGAGTTTAATCTCATTACAAAGAAAATTTTAATTTTCTTAATTTTAATTTTATTTTCTGTAGAAGCTTAATTTTAATTTTATTCTCTGTAGAAAAGCTGCTATTAATCAAGACCCAAGAACCCTTAGGTGTAATAGATGTGACTATTCACCAGTTCATGTTCACACTTTAAAATTTATTATTTCTTCAAAATCCTGGAGAGTTACCTTTCAGTAAAGAAGCTGAAAAGAGACACAACCAAGAAAAGGCTTTCCCTTCCAGTTATGGTAGAAATGTCAATATGTGCTAAGAGATAACAAATACTCTATCCACTATGTCATTATGTCAGTCCTGGGAACACTAAGACTTAAGCAAAAGTCAGGGAGAACAGAGCTGAAAATCGATTAAGGAATGTGTCAAGTGACGTAAATCCTTCTATTTCCCTGTATAATACCACTAAGTGGTCCATTTTGCTGTTTTATAGCAACATTAAAACAAATTAAAATCTAAGCTTCTCACATTTGGATCCAGGGAGTTTCAACTTTATAGGGAAAGGCCTCCATTAGAATTCTCCTCCACCTTAAAGTGTTTGTAATTTGGTGTCAAAATGTTTATCTGAAAAAAAAAAAAGAATGTTTCTACTGAAATATTTATATCATATAAATGATATAATGTCTGGGATTTGCTTCAAAATAACCCATGGTGGGGCGCCTGGGTGGCGCAGTCGGTTAAGCGTCCGACTTCAGCCAGGTCACGATCTCGCGGTCCGTGAGTTCGAGCCCCGCGTCGGGCTCTGGGCTGATGGCTCGGAGCCTGGAGCCTGTTTCCAATTCTGTGTCTCCCTCTCTCTCTGCCCCTCCCCCGTTCATGCTCTGTCTCTCTCTGTCCCAAAAATAAATAGAAAACGTTGAAAAAAAAAATTAAAAAAAAAAAAAAACAAAACAAAATAACCCATGGATAGGTGTGTGGAACTGCTAGATAGAAAGGAAAAAGGACTGTCAACGAGGTGAATAATTGCTGAAGTTGGGTAAAGGGTATATGGGGGTTCATTTTACTTTTGTATATAATTGATCTTAAAAAATTTTTAATAGTATTTTATCCAAGTGAATTGGGCCACCAATTTGGAAAAAGATGATTCTCATAGGAGTATTCCTTTCTGTTCCATGGAGGTGACACCTGCTTTTGAAAGAAGGGAGACTATCACTCATCATACCAAACTTACAGTCATATCTCATTTGAGTCCTTGTTCAAATATCTGCATGGATCCCACATTAAAGGCAAGGTTCTCAAGATAACTTATCTAAAAAATATGACTTAGTCGGGTATTTTCAACTGACCAAAATTGTTTTTAAAACTTTTTTAAGGTTATTTATTTATTTTTGAGAGAGAGAGAGAGAGAGAGCGAGAGCGTGAGCAAGCACAAGTGGGAGAGGGGCAGAGAGAGAGGGAGACACAGAATCCAAAGTAGGCTCCAGGCTCTGTGCTGACACCAGAGAGCCAGATGCGGGGCTTGAACTCACAAACTGTGAGATCATGACCTGAGCCAAAGTTGAACACTTAAACGACTGAGCCACCCAGGTGCCCCTGACCAAAATTCTTTAAAATTCTCTTCTCTAAATATAGGCACTTGATAAATTCACCTTTCCAAATGAGAAGCTTATCTGACTTCACTATATTCTTCCCTGAAAGACTTTTTAAGTAAATGAAAGTCTGCATAGGAAATCTTTGGAGGAGGTTAGAAAGTAGTTGCTCTAGAACATAAGATGCAGGCAATAATACCCACACATGAGAGGAGATTATAGAGAGATCATGTTAAAATCAGTTCCACAGAACTTAAGAGCCTATGTCCCTGAAGAAAAGAAAATGGCTCTGAATGGTGACCCAAGTTTCTAGTCTACCCACTAAAGACTGTTAGATGAATAACATTATTGAATGTGGAAAGGACTCCTTTCTAAGCTTTCTGAATCTACCTGGTCTGTGGCCACCTGCTTCCAGGTGAGAGAAGGCCTACATGCTGGACATGGACCAGTGTCACAATGCTACTGGTGCCACTACCACATTAGCTCAAGGTCCGTGGTATTCCAGGAAGGAGCAGAGCTCCTGGTCCAAGGTGAGAAATTATCAATGTAATGCAGGCTAGGTCTAGACCAGCTCTTCTCAATAAGGACTGGTTTTACCTCCTAAGGAACTTTTGGCAATATCTGGAGACATTTTTAATTGACAACTGGAGGAGGAGATTGCTCCCGGCATCTAGTAGTTAAAGGCCAGGGATTTTACTAAACAGAACAGTCCCCACAAGAAAGAATCATCCATTCCAATGTCAGTTGAGGACCCTCGGGCTAAAGCAGTAGTTACTACGATAACCCCCTCACAGGCCCCGTGCATGGAGGGATGAAAGTGCCAGGGGAGCAGAACACAGAGCTGGCAGGAAGAAGGGAAAGGCAGGGGCACCCATCTCCGCTACTCCCAGAGCCAATCTAGCCCTAAATATGTAAATTCAGCATTCTGTGGGTCTGTTGAAATCTTTTACTTCTCTTCTGTGGCTCCACTGCCAAAATCCTAAGACAAGCTCTCTTCCCCTGAAAGACTGCACCAGCTTCCTAACTAGTATGCCCACACCCAAATCTATCTGTGCAAAAGCCAGAGGCAGTAGGGTGGAACACAGAGACCAGTATGGTGTGGTGGTCAAGCACGTGGCCAGACTACCTGATAATCCTGAGAGGTTCAAATCTCACCTTTGTTATGTGACCTTGGTCTAGTTACTTAACCCCTCCCTACCTGTTTCTTCATATGTACAATGGGGAAGGTAAATGTAAAATCTTAGAGGGTCATTGTGAAGATGAAATAAGTTGACGTTTACAAAGCTTTTTTTAAAGTTTCTGGCACGTGGTAAGTACACTGTAATTGCTTTTTCATTATTTTCAAATCCTAATCCCATCATGCTGCTCCCCTTCAATGGATTCCTGTTCTTCCACAGGATAAATATTGACAATCAGACCAAGGCCCTCAAGGTCCTGGGTGATCTGGCCTCTGACACCCTTCCAGCCTTAACCAATCCTGCTACCCCACTTTGTCTCTGTGTTCCAGCTACACAGGCCTCCTATGAGCTAATGGAAGGCATGTTGTCCCTTCTGTCACAGGGCCTTTGCAGGGGCAGTCCCTTCCTCTTGGAATGTGTTCCCTCACCTGACCCTACTTAGCAGCCCCACCTCTTCACCTAATGAACTCCCACTCACCCAGCACATCATGGCTCACAAACACATCATCAGGGGACTCTTCTACTTTTAGGATACTCTCATTACTCCACAAACCTTTCCTTTGGTGCACATTTATCCTGGCAATCATTCTGCACTCAGATTTCGAATCCTGGGATTGGATATCAAATTATTCATTCATTCTCTCAATAAATAACTCTGACTTCCCTGAATGATCTGTTTTACAAATGAGTGAATAAGTCAATGACTGAACAAATTACGGAGTCAATAAGGAGTGTTTAGCTTATACTTGAGGCTAGAGTGTTACCTGTGCAGCAGTTGCTGCTCAAAGCTGGATGCCTTTAGCTTTATGGAAACCCCAAAGGCTATGAGCTTGGTAGGCTGAAAGGTGGCTACCTGTGGCCTGGAGTACAGACTTGTACTCTGGCCAGGAAGCCCTAGAATGCTCTCTTTCCTCCTATCTCCAGAAGCTCTTTTTCCTTAGTCAAGCCAACATCCCCAAGCCTGAAGAACAGGAGAAGAATTGTTTTCCCTTGTGTGTGACAGGAGCAGGAGACTGTTTTCACTACTCCTAAGGCTGAGGCTGACTCTGGGAACATCAGCCCCACATCTTTCTGGGGTCAGGGCAGCAGCAGTCATTCATGTTGAAGGGTCATTTGGAAGCCAAGTGTTTTTAGAAAAACCACAGAATGGCAGTTTTGTTTCAGTGTTTTGACTTAAGTATCAAGCAATCTGCTTCTTTTTCCAAAATTACTTAATATGGGAAATGTAAACATTTTCTAACAGCGCTTTCTCAAATCATCCTAACAAATCTTGCACATGTGAACATGGCACCATGGGCTTCCCTACTGTACCAGTCTGGGTCTGGCTGGAGATAGAATTCACCACAGATGGGTCCAATGAGAAGACTTCAATGAAAGGATGACAGAGGAGACGTGGACAGGGTGAATAAAACAAACGAGATATGGAGAGGCACCCAGAAAAGCAATAGTGAGCAGCCATTTCAGTACCTTGGGCTGAGGAGCAAAAGGAAACAAGAGTTAATCCCAGTGCCAGCAGGAGGCATGGATAGGGCACTGCTGAGAGGGAGCCGTAGTCATGGAGAGAAGTTGCTACCTCCAGAGGCATGGCCACAAAGCAGCATGGGAACAGGAGGCAACTCTCTAGCTTTTTTCTCCTCCCACCCTTCCATTTCCTACAGTGCTTCCTGTTGGCCTTGAACCCAACCAGGAGTCAGCCAGCAAAGGAGCCCTAGATATACACCCCACAGAGGGCAGCTTCCCAGGGCACAGCCTCCCCTCCCAAAGAATGGCACTGGTGAGGGCAGGGGAAGGGAGAGGGTAGCACCGGGGTGGCTCAGTCAGTTAAGCACCTGACTTCGGCTCAGGTCATGATCTCACAGTTTGTGGGTTCGAGTCGCACGTGGGGCTCTGTGTGCTGACAGCTCAGAACCTGGAGCCTGCTTTGGATTCTGTCTCCTTCTCTCTCTGCCTCTCCCCCACTTTGTACTCTCTCTCTCTGTGTCTCAAGAAGAAATAAATGTTTAAAAAAAAACTTAAAAAAGAAAAACAAAGAATGGCAGGGGGTAGGAAAGAGCAGAGAGTAACCACTGGGCCTACCCAATCCCATGTTGCCTTAGAATAAAGCCTTAGCTGGTGAAGTCTTAGAAATGTATTGAAAGGAAAGTTTTCCAAGAAAACTTCCAGAGAAAGAGCCAGGAGGAGAAAGAAGCTCCAAGCTCAGGACTGATGAAGTGAACACACAAACACCAATTTCAAAACAGAACAGAAAGACAGCAATTTAACTTTTATCATAACTGCTTGCTGGCACTAGCTGCATGCACTCTGCAAATCTCTTCAAGTAAGCAAAGTGTAGGGTATGAGTAATAACAGATTCTCAAACTTGGCCACAGACTCCTGCAGGTTCGAATTAAGATCCCAGGGATATTGGCTTAACCCAAAGATCAAGTCAAACACTGCATTTCAATTTTCACAATCCGTTGGTTCCCAAATTCCGTGACTGGAAAACAAAAGACCTTGGCCATACTTGATTGGCGGCTTGGCTTCAGGCTATAGTTCTCAATTGTTTTGCTGCTGGTGAACTGAGTGGTCTCCTCTCAACATCTCATTATCCAGGCAAGATTGCCAGAGTCAGGCCCTTCTCTCCCTCAAACATGTGTACATGCATGTATACACACACACACACACACACACACACACACACACACACTCCTTCCCAGGTGCTTGGTCTGCCTCCTGCCCAACAGTCAAAATTAGAGTCTAGCAAGAGAAACATTATGCTGAGAAAACCCAGAAAATATTTTGAACCCCAGTTTTTTGTAGGGCACCAGAACAGGGGTAGGAAAGAGAGGGGAAAGGAAGAAGAAGAGAGAGGATGGTGGTAAGAAGTAAAGGAAAAAAGGAAGAGAGAAAGGAAAAGAAAGAGGAGGCTGAGTGGAAGAAAAGGCAGGAGTAGCCAAGGAAAAGGGAAAGGAGGAAGAGGCAGTGAGCAGGAGGCAAAGTATAACTTTCATCAGCATGCATTAATTCCTTCAACAAACTTTTATTAAATGTTTTCCAGGGCTCTAGAACATTCAAAACCTTGCCCTATAGCCCTATACATATTCACTGAGAATATGCCTTGCCCTATAGCCCTATACATATTCACTGAGTTGGATATGTATATCTGTGATATCCTCTTCCAGAGGATATCCTCTGTGATATCCTCTTCCAGTGAGGATAAGTATCTTGATATTTACCTGTTCACCCTCTATATCTTCAGGGTTGAGGCTTCTCCCGATCATATCTGGAGTATATTTTACCTATGCAAAGAAGATAGTCCAGGAAGGCAGAAAACCTTCTAAGTTGGGATTTGTCCCAAGTCCTGCCCTTTGAAATTCTGGCAGGAGGCTGGCATCTGGGCAACAGTCTGTTTTCCATTGATGCCTCCAGCCTCTGCTCTGGTATATGTTCTTATAACTTAGCAGTGTCCTCATTTTTCTTCTATCCTTTTTGCTTTAAACAAACATTGAAAGAAGTGGTTCCTAGGAAAGACCTAGGTACCCAGAGGGATGTAGTGAAGGAAGGAAAAAATGGAAGGGAGAAAAAAAGGTGGAGAGAGAGAGGCATCAATTTATAGAGCTGGCTAGAGGACTATTCCATTGAGAACTATCCAAATTTATACCCTTAATTTATTTTTTATTTTTTTATTATTAATATTTTAATAAATTGGGCTGTATCAAAATTAAAATTTGAATGTATCAAAATCTTTTTTTAATATGAAATTTATTGTCAAATTGGTTTCCATACACAATGGAATACTACATGGCAATGAGAAAGAATGAAATATGGCCTTTTGTAGCAACGTGGATGGAACTGGAGGGTCTTATGCTAAGTGAAATGAGTCATACCCTTAATTATAGTTGGGCAAACTGAGGACAAGAAAGACCCACAGATTAAAGGATGATGAAATAACAGAGCTAGAGAGGATCACATGGTCTGTTGACCAGTAGACATGGACGGATCAGGTCTTTTGTATCTTAGTGAGGATTTATATATTTTTTTTTAATTTTTTTTATTTTTTATTTATTTTTAATATATGAAATTTATTGTCAAATTGGTTTCCATACAAATCCCAGTCCTCATCCCAAAAGGTGCCCTCCTCAATACCCATCACCCACCCTCCCCTCCCTCCCACCCCCCATCAACCCTCAGTTTGTTCTCAGTTTTTAACAGTCTCTTATGCTTTGGTTCTCTCTCCCACTCTAACCTCTTTTTTTTTTTTTTTCTTCCCCTCCCCAATGGGTTTCTGTTAAGTTTCTCAGGATCCACGTAAGAGTGAAACCATATGGTATCTGTCTTTCTCTGTATGGCTTATTTCACTTAGCATCACACTCTCCAGTTCCATCCACGTTGCTACAAAGGCCATATTTCATTCTTTCTCATTGCCACATAGTATTCCATTGTGTATATAAACCACAATTTCTTTATCCATTCATCAGTTGATGGACATTTAGGCTCTTTCCATAATTTGGCTATTGTTGAGAGTGCTGCTATAAACATTGGGGTACGAGTGCCCCTATGCATCAGTACTCCTGTATCCCTTGGGTAAATTCCTAGCAGTGCTACTGCTGGGTCATAGGGTAGGTCTATTTTTAATTTTCTGATGAACCTCCACACTGCTTTCCACAGCGGCTGCACCAATTTGCATTCCCACCAACAGTGCAAGAGGGTTCCTGTTTCTCCACATCCTCTCCAGCATCTATAGTCTCCTGATTTGTTCATTTTGGCCACTCTGACTGGTGTGAGGTGATATCTGAGTGTGGTTTTGATTTGTATTTCCCTGATAAGGGTCGACGTTGAACATCTTTTCATGTGCCTGTTGGCCATCTGGATGTCTTCTTTAGAGAAGTGTCTATTCATGCTTTCTGCCCATTTCTTCACTGGGTTATTTGTTTTTCGGGTGTGGAGTTTGGTGATCTCTTTATAGATTTTGGATACTAGCCCTTTGTCCGATATGTCATTTGCAAATATCTTTTCCCATTCCGTTGGTTGCCTTTTAGTTTTGTTGGTTGTTTCCTTTGCTGTGCAGAAGCTTTTTATCTTCATAAGGTCCCAGTAATTCACTTTTGCTTTTAATTCCCTTGCCTTTGGGGATGTGCCGAGTAAGAGATTGCTACGGCTGAGGTCAGAGAGGTCTTTTCCTGCTTTCTCCTTTAGGGTTTTGATGGTTTCCTGTCTCACATTCAGGTCCTTTATCCATTTTGAGTTTATTTTTGTGAATGGTGTGAGAAAGTGGTCTAGTTTCAACCTTCTGCATGTTGCTGTCCAGTTCTCCCAGCACCATTTGTTAAAGAGACTGTCTTTTTTCCATTGGATGTTCTTTCCTGCTTTGTCAAAGATGAGTTGGCCATACGTTTGTGGGTCTAGTTCTGGGGTTTCTATTCTATTCCATTGGTCTATGTGTCTGTTTTTGTGCCAATACCATGCTGTCTTGATGATTACAGCTTTTTGGTAGAGGCTAAAGTCTGGGATTGTGATGCCTCCTGCTTTGGTCTTCTTCTTCAAAATTACTTTGGCTATTCGGGGCCTTTTGTGGTTCCATATGAATTTTAGGATTGCTTGTTCTAGTTTCGAGAAGAATGCTGGTGCAATTTTGATTGGGATTGCATTGAATGTGTAGATAGCTTTGGGTAGTATTGACATTTTGACAATATTTATTCTTCCAATCCATGAGCAGGGAATGTCTTTCCATTTCTTTATATCTTCTTCAATTTCCTTCATAAGCTTTCTGTGGTTTTCAGCATACAGATCTTGTACATCTTTGGTTAGATTTATTCCTAGGTATTTTATGCTTCTTGGTGCAATTGTGAATGGGATCAGTTTCTTTATTTGTCTTTCTGTTGCTTCATTGTTAGTGTATAAGAATGCAACTGATTTCTGTACATTGATTTTGTATCCTGCAACTTTGCTGAATTCATGTATCAGTTCTAGCAGACTTTTGGTGGAGTCTATCGGATTTTCCATGTATAATATCATGTCATCTGCAAAAAGCGAAAGCTTGACTTCATCTTTGCCAATTTTGATGCCTTTGATTTCCTTTTGTTGTCTGATTGCTGATGCTAGAACTTCCAGCACTATGTTAAACAACAGCAGTGAGAGTGGACATCCCTGTCGTATTCCTGATCTCAGGGAAAAAGCTCTCAGTTTTTCCCCGTTGAGGATGATGTTAGCTGTGGGCTTTTCATAAATGGCTTTTATGATCTTTAAGTATGTTCCTTTTATCCCGACTTTCTCAAGGGTTTTTATTAAGAAAGGGTGCTGGATTTTGTCAAAGGCCTTTTCTGCGTCGATTGACAGGATCATATGGTTCTTCTCTTTTTTTTTTTATTAATGTGATGTATCACGTTGATTGATTTGCGAATGTTGAACCAGCCCTGCATCCCAGGAATGAATCCCACTTGATCATGGTGAATAATTCTTTTTATATGCCATTGAATTCGATTTGCTGGTATCTTATTGAGAATTTTTGCATCCATATTCATCAGGGATATTGGCCTGTAGTTCTCTTTTTTTACTGGGTCTCTGTCTGGTTTAGGAATCAAAGTAATACTGGCTTCATAGAATGAGTCTGGAAGTTTTCCTTCCCTTTCTATTTCTTGGAATAGCTTGAGAAGGATAGGTATTATCTCTGCTTTAAACGTCTGGTAGAACTCCCCTGGGAAGCCATCTAGTCCTGGACTCTTATTTGTTGGGAGATTTTTGATAACCGATTCAATTTCTTCGCTGGTTATGGGTCTGTTCAAGCTTTCTATTTCCTCCTGATTGAGTTTTGGAAGAGTGTGGGTATTTAGGAATTTGTCCATTTCTTCCAGGTTGTCCCAATTTGTTGGCATATAATTTTTCATAGTATTCCCTGATAATTGTTTGTATCTCTGAGGGATTGGTTGTAATAATTCCATTTTCATTCATGATCTTATCTATTTGGGTCATCTCCCTTTTCTTTTTGAGAAGCCTGGCTAGAGGTTTGTCAATTTTGTTTATTTTTTCAAAAAACCAACTCTTGGTTTCGTTGATCTGCTCTACAGTTTTTTTAGATTCTATATTGTTTATTTCTGCTCTGATCTTTATTATTTCTCTTCTTCTGCTGGGTTTAGGCTGCCTTTGCTGTTCTGCTTCTATTTCCTTTAGGTGTGCTGTTAGATTTTGTATTTGGGATTTTTCTTGTTTCTTGAGATAGGCCTGGATTGCAATGTATTTTCCTCTCAGGACTGCCTTCGCTGCATCCCAAAGCGTTTGGATTGTTGTATTTTCATTTTCGTTTGTTTCCATATATTTTTTAATTTCTTCTCTAATTGCCTGGTTGACCCACTCATTCGTTAGTAGGGTGTTCTTTAACCTCCACGCTTTTGGAGGTTTTCCAGACTTTTTCCTGTGGTTGATTTCAAGCTTCATAGCATTGTGGTCTGAAAGTATGCATGGTATAATTTCAATTCTTGTAAACTTATGAAGGGCTGTTTTGTGACCCAGTATATGATCTATCTTGGAGAATGTTCCATGTGCACTCGAGAAGAAAGTATATTCTGTTGCTTTGGGATGCAGAGTTCTAAATATATCTGTCAAGTCCATCTGATCCAATGTATCATTCAGGGCCCTTGTTTCTTTATTGACCGTGTGTCTAGATGATCTATCCATTTCTGTAAGTGGGGTGTTAAAGTCCCCTGCAATGACCACATTCTTATCAATAAGTTGCTTATGTTTGTGAGTAATTGTTTTATATATTTGGGGGCTCCGGTATTCGGCGCATAGACATTTATAATTGTTAGCTCTTCCTGATGGATAGACCCTGTGATTATTATATAATGACCTTCTTCATCTCTTGTTACAGCCTTTAATTTAAAGTCTAGTTTGTCTGATATAAGTATGGCTACTCCAGCTTTATTTTGGCTTCCAGTAGCATGATAAATAGTTCTCCATCCCCTCACTCTCAATCTAAAGGTGTCCTCAGATCTAAAATGAGTCTCTTGTAGACAGCAAATAGATGGGTCTTGTTTTTTTATCCATTCTGATAACCCTATGTCTTTTGGTTGGCGCATTTAATCCATTTACATTCAGTGTTATTACAGAAAGATACGGGTTTAGAGTCATTGTGATGTCTGTATATTTTATGCTTGTAGTGATGTCTCTGGTACTTTGTCTCACAGGATCCCCCTTAGGATCTCTTGTAGGGCTGGTTTAGTGGTGACAAAT
This sequence comes from Neofelis nebulosa, assembly GCF_028018385.1. Taxonomy (NCBI): domain Eukaryota; kingdom Metazoa; phylum Chordata; class Mammalia; order Carnivora; family Felidae; genus Neofelis; species Neofelis nebulosa. Next base: position 146,026,707 of record NC_080785.1, on the reverse strand, counting down.
TCCTTCAGTTTTTGTTTGTTTGGGAAGACCTTTATCTCTCCTTCTATTCTAAATGACAGACTTGCTGGATAAAGGATTCTCGGCTGCATATTTTTTCTGTTTAGCACACTGAAGATATCGTGCCAAGCCTTTCTGGCCTGCCAAGTTTCAAAAGAGAGATCAGTCACGAGTCTTATAGGTCTCCCTTTATATGTGAGGGCACGTTTATCCCTTGCTGCTTTCAGAATTTTCTCTTCATCCTTGTATTTTGCCAGTTTCACTATGATATGTCGTGCAGAAGATCGATTCAAGTTACGTCTGAAGGGAGTTCTCTGTGCCTCTTGGATTTCAATGCCTTTTTCCTTCCCCAGTTCAGGGAAGTTCTCAGCTATAATTTCTTCAAGTACCCCTTCAGCACCTTTCCCTCTCTCTTCCTCCTCTGGGATACCAATTATGTGTATATTATTTCTTTTTAGTGTATCACTTAGTTCTCTAATTTTCCCCTCATACTCCTGGATTTTTTTATCTTTCTCTCAGCTTCCTCTTTTTCCATAACTTTATCTTCTAGTTCACTTATTCTCTCCTCTGCCTCTTCAATCCGAGCTGTCGTCATTTCCATTTTGTTTTGCATTTCGTTTAAAGCGCTTTTCAGCTCCTCGTGACTGTTCCTTAGTCCCTTGATCTCTGTGGCAAGAGATTCTCTGCTGTCCTCTATACTGTTTTCAAGCCCAGCGATTAATTTTATGACTATTATTCTAAATTCACTTTCTGTTACATTATTTAAACCCTTTTTGATCATTTCATTAGCTGTTGTTATTTCCTGGAGATTCTTCTGAGGGGAATTCTTCCGTTTGGTCATTTTGGATAGTCCCTGGAGTGGTGAGGACCCGCAGGGCACTTCCCCCATGCTGTGGTGTATAACTGGAGTTGGTGGGCGGGGCCGCAGTCTGACCTGATGTCTGCCCCCAGCCCACCGCTGGGTCCACAGTCAGACTGGTGTGTGCCTTCTCTTCCCCTCTCCTAGGGGCGGGATTCACTGTGGGGTGGCGTGGCCCATTTGGCTACTTGCACGCTGCCAGGCTTGTGGTGCTGGGGATCTGGCGTATTAGCTGGGGTGGGTAGGCAAGGTGCACGGGGGCAAGAGGGGCAGGCTTAGCTCGCTTCTCCTTAGGTGATCCTCTTCAGGAGGGGCCCTGTGGCGGCAGGAGGGAGTCAGATCTGATGCCGGAGGTTTGGCTCCGCAGAAGCACAGAGTTGGGTGTTTGCGCGGAGTGAGCAAGTTCCCTGGAAGGAACTGGTTCCTTTTGGGATTTTGGCTGGGGGATGGGCGGGGGAGATGGCGCTGGTGAGCGCCTTTGTTCCCCACCAAGCTGAGCTCTGTCGTCCGGGGGCTCAGCAACTCTCCCTCCCTTTGTCCTCCAGCCTTCCCGCTTTCTGACCAGAGCTGTTAACTTATGACCTCCCAGACGCTAAGTTGCGCTTCCTGTCAGAACACACTCCGTCCGGCCCCTCGGCTTTTGCCAGCCAGACTCAGGGGCTCTGCTTGGCCGGCGGGCCGCCCCTCCGCCCCGGCTCCCTCCCGCCAGTCCGTGGAGCGCGCACCGCCTCACCGCCCCCTAACCTCTTCCGTGGGCCTCTCGTCTGCACTTGGCTCCGGAGACTCCGTTCTGCTAATCCTCTGGCGGTTTTCTGGGTTATTTAGGCAGGTGTAGGTGGAATCTAAGTGATCAGCAGGATGCGGTGAGCCCAGCGTCCTCCTACGCCGCCATCTTCCCTCTTCTTCGAGGATTTATATTTTATAGAGACCACAGTCTCCTGGGAATTCAGATCTGAGACCTATGCCAATTCCACTCCATTCCTCCATGGTGAGCTTGTCTCTAGTCCCAAGAAAGCAAGTCAAAGTCATTTACACAAAATGGGAAATCCCCAGTCCACCAAACCTTTTGGGCCAAGATCATGATCCTGAATGGGGAAAACATATCCTACATGAGTCCCCTTTGAAAATAAGTCAAATTAAATCAGAGAGAGACCCTACAAAGCTTTTCTCTCTTCCCAAACTTAAACACCAGTTTTTAAAGAGGGAGGCTAGTTACGGGTTTCTTAATGTCCACTACTGGAGTTTGGAGTTGGATCATTCTTTAACGTTGGAGAGGCTGTCCTGTGCACTCTAGGATGTTGAGAGCATCCCTGGTCTCTACTCACTAGATGCCAGGAACAACTCCCTCTAGTTGTGACAACCAAAAATGTCTCCAGACTTTGCCAAACAAAGAGAGCAACATCAACCCCATAGTGAAACCCACTGTTTAAAGAATCACAAACTATTAATGTGTTCATCTGAGTCCAAAACTCTGTTCACAGTTGGAGAGATTGGGTCAGGCTGCCTCAGCTCACTCAGCTGTAAGTGGCAGAATCAGGCTGTGAACTCAAGTCCCAAGAGCCCTGCTCACTGGACCAGAGAATTCTTGTTTCAGGACTTGAGTATGACCTTGGGTGTACTGTCTGGCCCCTGGTTTCTCTTTGTGTGATGCAGCTGCCCCACCCACTGCCTCCTGAGGCTAACCTTGGCAGCATCCCCCATTCCCCCAACTGACAGCATTAGATGAAGCATTAGATCACTTAAAAAAATTCCTCCAACAGGATGTTGCTCTTGGATTGGGAGAAGGACCATAACTATCCCCTTTGACTTGCCGTGCTTTATGAGGTTGGAAGGCCTGTACATTTCTCTTTCCCCATCTTAATGGTTGACCTTCCCAAGCCCCCATGGAGCTCCTGTGAGGTTGGAGACAACATGAAGTATAGTGGCTGGAATTATTTAAGCTCCACAATTCACAAGCATTTAGATTATTTAACTGCTCATTATGATTATTTAAGCTGAAAGATTATACTGCTTTAGCTAGAAAATGTTTGTATTTCCATTAAAAACCACCAGGCCAAGGGCCCTTTTGACTGACATTTTGCACTATTAAAACTATACGTACAGTGTATATTTTTGGAGAGAAGACAGTATGTCCCTTATTTTGTTTTAAGATAAGGAAGCTGACTTCAAAGTCTTCTTCTAAGTAGCTCTCTCCTTGCCCCCTCCCTCCCAGCATCACCTTAACCTGCTGTCCTACTCCCTAGACAGGCAAGTTGGAAGAAGCACCTATCTGCCCATTGCCTTCTACTATTTAATCAAAACTAGTCCTGCCATTCCCACACTTAAAATTCTCACAATGACATCTGAGTTCTTCATTCAGAGACAGTGTGCTCAATGGTTACGATCACGGACTATACTATTAAACAGACTTACCTTTGAGCTGCAGGCATCTGGGCCTCAGTTTCTGCATCTACATACGGATAATAATGCTCCTCAGCTCACAGGAGGTCGCAGAAATGTGGCCCTGCCTGACATGTAATAAACACTTAAGAAAAGTTCACTGGTAATACTAATTTCATCACCCAAAGTCTTGACTGCACTGAATAATATATATGCCTGGGACAGTTTAATTCTCTGAAGGCATGTGAATCAGAGATAGTACATTCCTCAAGGCAGGGAGAGTGAAGGGCTCTTGATTCTACCTGACATGCAATGTAACCAGAGATTCTTTCCCTATAATGCTTTGTGAAACATGCTTCTGTGTGGCTAGTACATTTTACATCTAAAGAGTATTATGAAAGGGACACCTGGGTGGCTCAGTCGGTTGAGCACCCGACTTCGGCTCAGGTCATGATCTCACAGCTCATGAGTTCTAGCCTCGCGTTGGGCTCTGTGCTGACAGCTCAGAGCCTGGAGCCTGCTTCAGATTCTGTGTCTTCCTCTCTCTCTGCCTCTCCCCTGCTCATACTCTATCTCTCTCTCTCTCAAAACAAATAAACATTAAATAAAAAAATTATTAAAGCGTATTACGAAAAATAACACAGTATACAAAAATCTAGAAAAATTCTATTGTGGCCCTATTAGAGAAGGCTGTGTCCTAAACCAAGCAGTCATTTTTTGGCTTTTGGCAAGTTTCTACATTTAAACAAAGCTCCTCAAGGGAAGAACAAAGAAGATTTTGGCATCTCCTAAATATTACCCATGTTTCAGTTCATTTATTTAATGAAGCTATGGATAGAATTCCCATTGGAAGGGCTATGATCACCCTGCTTCCCCCTCCCTGGAGATGGAAATTCCTTTCATAACACCCAGAACAGGTATTTTTTGCTCCCACAGGAATTTCAGACATACCTTGGGAGCTACCTCAAAAGGCTGCAGAGTTCCTACCACTGCAAAGTTCTACAAAGCACTGAAGGAAGAGGCTTCCGCCTCTTAAATTCTACACCCCAGCTCCAGCACAATCTTCTGAGGCAACATAAATCAAGCCTACTTCTTTTACTATATGTCACCTCTTTAATAGCTGAAGGAAGCATCTGCTTCTTGGCCTTCTCTAGACCTAACACCCTTCACTCATCAACTGTCCCAGCTATGACAAGATTTGTCAGGTATTCCTGAACTGGTTAACTCATATGTCTCCCCCCTAGTTTACCACCATTGGTACCCAGAAATAAACTCATATAATACTAGACATGCATCCATATGACTAAATGTCTGCTAGACAATTTCTTTTAATGTTTTTTGGGGTTGTTTTTGTTTTTTTTATTTTTGAGACAGAGAGAGACAGAGCATGAGCAGGGGAGGGGACAGAGAGACAGGGAGACACAGAATCTGAAGCAGGCTCCAGGCTCCAAGCTGTCAGCACAGAGCCCGATGCAGGGCTCGAAACCACAGACTGTGAGATCATGACCTGAGCCGAAGTCAGACACTTGACCAACTGAGCCACCCAGGCGCCCCTCTGTTAGACAATTTCTAAAGGTGTAATTGCAACACTGTTTGTATATGCTTAGTGAGATAACATACAAATTGACATATTTTTTTCATACTTTATTTTGGCAAAGACTGCTAATTGCTGCCAATTTATTTCCTTCCTCCATTGGTACTAGCTTCCCTGAATGTTAACTGGACATAGAACCACCCAGCTGAAGGCTTCATTTTCTGGCTTGCCTTGTAGCTAAGTGTGACCATGTGATTTCAGTGCTGGCCACCTGACTGCTGCCTCTGCACTAGTTCTTGCACCTACTTAGAATGTACACAATGGAGGGATTTGTGTCCTCTGTTCACTTAGAACAGTGCTTAGATCGCTGCCTAAGGCACAGGAGAGTCCTTGTACATAGTGGATGCTTACCGAATAAACTGGTAATGACTGAGGTGTCAATGGATAGTATGTGCGCCTTAAAGGGTAGGGGGGTTCGTTTCTCCTTTCTGCTAACTAGAATGTGGATGGGGTGGTTGGAGCTGGGATAAAAATCTTGCATCTGGGGTGGAAGCCATACGCTGAGAATGGCAAAGCATCGAGATGGAAGGAGTGGAGGTCCCCAGAGACTACACAGCTACTTGTATGAGCTTCTGGAATGTGAGACTTTCTGTTCCTTGCATTTAAAGTTAATTAGACCATTCTACTATTCTAAAGTTATTGTCTTTGTAGTTAAGTTTTACTACCCTCTATAAGCTTTGTGTACAGCAGGTCTTTTCTCTTTCACTAAAGACTCTAAGCCACCAACTTCAGGGTTACAAGAGAAACAGAAATCATGAGTGATAAGCCATTATGCATTTATGTGACTGCCTGCAGCTCAAACCACAATCAATGTTGGATGACATTTCCATGGATGACAATCATGACATTTATTTCCCCTCTGTCTACCACCTGTCCTCAATCATTGCAGGTAACCTAGAAAGCTATGACAAGCTTCACTGGTGTTCTGCCTGGCTCAATTTACTTTTCAAACTGAGCAGGTGGTAAATACAAACAAACAGACAAACTGGGACATTCTACAACATGTTACCATAGTATTTAATATTTTTTAAAGGGGACATGTCAAAGTTTTTCTAAACAAACTACTGGATAGAGAAAAGATGGCATTGTAGCCAAAACAAACAAACAAAAAAAAACATTGTTGACAGCATAAGGCTAACTGGAATCTGAAGATAGGATCAATGTATGCAAACTATGTGTTTACCTAACATATTAATATGCAACAAAACATTACACACACACATACATATATACATACACACATACATATATGACCTTTACTGCTTAAAAATCACTTTCTCATAAATGTATAATTTCATTCAATCCCCCTAACATCTCCGTAAGGTATTGTAACTGAATTTATCAATTTTAAGTAACGGATGCCTTCAAAACTCCTCTCCCAGGCTTCATTTATCCTGTCCAAATTGCCAGGCACTTAGGATTCCTCCCTAAAGAAATGTGATTTGTCTTTTCTCATGCTGACATGAAGTAAAGAATAAATTGATTTTTATCATTTTCTGCACCCTGCCTCTCCTTTGAAGGGTACTTACCTAATGAGTGGCTCTCTCAAAAGGGATCCCAGATCAAAGAGGCCAACAGGATAATGCCTTGGAATAAGCTGCTGCCTTACCTCACAGTAAATTTCCTAAAATGGCTCAATGTATACAAAGGCTTTCGGGGCTATCTAGAGAAGATATCTAAAATGCAACAATACCCAGTAAATTAAGATGGATCTTACAATACCATCAGATGAGTTTAAAATGTAGAAGTTTCCCTAAAATCTTTTCATGACATAAGCACCAGAAATCACCACAGGAAGTCTAAAATACACACTTCAAATCATGCAACTATTAACCAGCTCTCAAAACCCTTATTCATTCAGTATTTAACACTAAATGCAACATATCAGTCAGCCTGCCTGTCTACCTATTAAATTACAATGCTAGTTGGAACAGTCTGAGCAAGCACACACAGATAGATTTTATGTACGTATCTCATGGCCTTCAATTCCTTTTAGCTACAGATATCAAATTCACCTGTCACAAATTAAATAATTGAGCTTTGGTTACTGAAATGTAAGCTTATTAACCAGCATTAATAAAACCAAACATATAGAATGATGTTCTTAATATTATTTTAATAAAATTCCTTTTAAATAGGAGTAAATTGAACAAAGATGAAACATTAGGAAATGTTTTAGCAAGAGGTTTTAGATATTTTTTAAGTAAAAGAATAATCTTACACACAAGGGAAAGGGAATATTGTGTTCTTCTATTAAGATACAGTGTTGGGGACTGTTAGTTCCTTCCAGTATGGGAATAATGACTGGCAGTTAGAATAGTAACCAATAAAAAGCAAACTAAATGGGGAAGTGTTGGAGGTGGGGGGAAAGAATCGTACATGAAACACAGTCAAAGGCTCTCCTCTGACCTTGGTTCCTAAAAGGGTTCTCAGGCTACAGGAAGGTACACTGCATTTTCTATGTCCATCTTTACCCCAAAGAGCTATGAGGGTCCTTACCTTTGGAAATAGCTTTCTAAGGATATCCCAAATTTCTTACAGAAGAAACTACTTTATTCATTTATTTGCTTATTTATGAGTTTGTTCATCTCCTTCATTCATTTCACTAAAATGTAAGCTTCATCAGGTAAAACATTCTCTGTCCTTACCTTTGGAAATAGCTTTCTAAGGATATCCCAAATTTCTTACAGAAGAAACTACTTCATTCATTTATTTGCTTATTTATGAGTTTGTTCATCTCCTTCATTCATTTCACTAAAATGTAAGCTTCATCAGGTAAAACATTTTTCTGTTTGTTCACCTAGAATAGTACCTGCCACATAGTAGGTGCTCAATGAATATTTATTAATTTTTGAGCTAATTCATCCTTTCATCCTCAAAAGTTGATGAAATGCCTACCACATGACAGGTTCTAGATATCCAATATGAAAAAGAAATTCCACTATAAATAAAATAAAACCAACTGATGAGAATCTTCAAATTAGAGGAATCAAGCAATGTTTTCTCATTCTAAATTTTGGTCTGAATTTAAACTAGGAAGATAATCCCCTGCCCTGCCCAAGAAGAATGGGAGGGAAAAAATGTAGACCAGTATGGCACATGTCCCAAAATGATATAACACAAAACAAAACCCTGTTTAAAAATGAAACAGCTGGGTGTAGCTATCAAAAGGTAGGGATCTTTGCAATGATAGAACAGTTCTATATCTTGACTGTGACAGTGACTACACAAATTTATATCCATGTTGAAATTGCATATAACTAGATACACACACACACGAGTGCATGTAAAACCAGAGAAATCTTAATAAAGTTGGTAAATTGTACCAATATCAATTTCCTGGTGTGATATTGTGCTATAATTATGCAAGATGTTACCACTGAGGAAAATGATTTCTTATAACAGCATACCAATCTACAATTACTTAAAAATAGGTTAACAAAACAAAAGAGCAGAATACTTATCAAAACATTCTTTATGGGGTTCCTGGGTGGCTCAGTTGGTTGAGCGTCAGACTTTGGTTCAGGTCATGATCTCGCAGCTCATGAGTTCAAGCCCCACATCGGGCTCTGTGCTGACAGCTCAGAGCCTGGAGCCTGCTTTGGACTCTGTGTCCCCCTGTCTTTCTGACCCTCCCCCACTTGCACTCTGTCTCTCAAAAATGAATAAACATTAAAAAAATTAAAACAAAACAAAACGTTCTTTATATTGACAAAACATTGGAACCAAGGTAAATGTCCAATAAAGAAGTGAACCTATGTGACAATATATTAAGTAATTAAAAACAATACAATTCTATGTGACACAGAGGCTGTTCACCACTCAGTAAGCAAAAGAAGAAGGATTTACAAAATATGAAATTACAATTGAATTCTGTTAAAAAGTAAAGATACACCAAATGCCACAGCATCTGTCTCCGCATGGTAGGATCATGGGTGATTTTGTTTTTTATTTTGTCTTCATATTTCTTTATTTTTCTTTTCTAAAATGAATCCTACTACCAGAAGAAATATCTAAAATGCTGTCTGTGCTATGTATGGGGCTTAGGTGAATTCTGTGTAGCTCTGAACAAAAACCAAACCAAGTGGGAAGATTCCATGGAAAGCCATTTCAATTCCATATAAGAACCAGTAAGGTACCTACATGTGCTCATGGCTTCCAATGAAAATGGTGTTCACCAGGGGCTGGTGAATGCCCTATTAGTGATTATGTGGACAGGAGTCTGGTTTATGCACACTGGGAGGTTGGACCCAGCTGCTTTCCAATTTTAAAACTCTGTGCCATTTGATTTTACAACGAATTTAACAGACACCACCTTTCATTTCAAAAGCCCCTTTTATGTTTCAAAGCACTTTCACATATGCTGGTTTATATTCCTTTCAGTACTTTTTAAAAAAAAATCCTGTCTGCACAACAATTCTACAGAGTAGGCAAAGCAGTTATTATCACCTCTATGTTACTGAAGACAAAACTGAGGTAACCAGAGAGTGATCTCGCAATGTTATGGATGAGCTAATAGAGCTCATCTCCTTTCTCTTAACTCACAGCCCTACCTCTCTGTCCTCTAACACCACATAGCCTCTCTCTTCCCAACCAGGGTTTGGAAATGGTTATACTTCACCTAAAGTTGTTTACATGATGCCTGCCAGTTGAAAGAAAACCAACAATGCTTGACACAGAGTGACAGTAAGTACTGATAGGGATATACCCAACTTTTTGTTTCCACTAACTTACATTGACTCAGTTAACGTCAAGTAACCAACATGTCACCTCAGCTTAAAAAGTCAAGATTGGTCAAACCAGTTGGTTGCCTTGAATAGCCCAGGAGGCTCATGAATCTAGTTGGGGTTGTTGGTCAATATAACTACCCTGTACCTGTGTCCCCACAGTCCCGGGACAGAGCCCATAAGTGGGGCTTCTGGGCCAGTTAAATAGTGAATAGGGTCCACATTGGACTTAATGAAGCAGGGCTTTGTTACTTTTACCAAAGGAATTAACAGAGGAATTCTGTATTTATTTTGCAGTGGCAGAAGATTAAGCACTTGAGCAATAATGTGGCAATTCACCAAAAGAGGTCTTAGTTAGGTGCTATCTGAAATCATGAAATTAAGTGGGAAAACATACACATGGAAAAGGTTTATATGTTTAAGAAAAATAAATCCAAATTTTAGATAAATGATACTCTTCACAAAGTATACTAAACAAATGACATATTTTCATTGGCTGATAGCGTCATTTATACACATATATCATTTTCCATGTGCCAAGCCCTCCTGAGTGCCTCTCCTCTCAACCACTCCATGAAAGTCATTATGGGAGGAAACAGAAGGGTCAGCAATGTTAAGGTCATTTCCCCTAAACCATACAGCCGCCAAGTGGAAGCTACAGGATTCCAACCTAGGTCTGATGACTGCCAAACCAAGATGCTTCACCATTATTTGTTCTCTGGAAATGTTGAAAGTATAAGTCCTTTTTATAAACAGGAAGTAATGGAAGTCTCCTTCAAAAGGCATAATAAATCACTCCAGGAGATACAGAGTTAATCTGAGAATAGCTGGAGAACAATGAGAGAATCTAGGCTGAACTTTATACATCACAACATACAAGGAGGCAGAAAGTGGGACTGGTGAATGGAAAAGAATAAAGGCTGATGGTATCAATGTACTGTTATTGTTAATAAATTATTGATCAAGCCAGTAATGTCACAGATGTTTAAAATACTTTTCTTCTTAGCTATGTAAAATCCACTTTTCACCTTCAATCTATTCACTCATTCAATAAACAATTACTGAGCATTTACCATATGCTAAGAACTGTTCTAGGCAGTATGATAACCATAGTGACTCAAACTGATGAAAGTTCCAGGCTTGGTGGAATTCACATAAGCTCCATGAGAAAATAAGATAGTAGAAAGGGAACCTGAGGTAGAAGATTTTGGTTTTAATCCTGGCCAGATGGCCTTAAGCAAATTACTTGAAATCTCTCTAAACATCAGTTCCCTTACTTCTAAACTGAGGATAATAACATCTATTTTTATTACATATTACTTTATTAGGAAAAAGGCGAGTTCATACAGGAAAAAAACTACTCTTTGGTCTTGGAGAAACTGAGGTAGTTGACAAGGAATAAAAGTTTTGTCCTCATTATTAAATCCTTCAAAATATTTCATTCCATATTTTCCATGATCTAAGCTTTCTGTGTTTAATGTTAACCATGTGTAAGACTTGTGGGGTCAGGATAAGGTCATGCTTCTATACCTAGCCACCAATTTCAAAGTCTATGTTACAGGCTTAAGATGCCATAATTATGTATGTTTCCCTTACTGTGGAAGGAAGTTAAATTTAAATTATATCTTAGTGATCATTTCATCTTAACCTATAGAGAGATCCTGCTTCTTGCCTACTTCTTTAGGAACAGATCCAGAGCAAGTCATTATTTCTAAAACCTTTGAGTAATTTTCTTTCCTCTGTTCTTCCATGGTGCTATTATTTCATTGTAAGAATGAAATAAGAGCTAGGTAGAGATGGGTGTGTCATAGGCCCACAGGAAGGATCACTGCCCAGCAGGAGGCCACACTTTATTGATTAAATCAAAGAAAGATTGGTTCCAGTCTCCCCCTACCCCTTACCTACCCTACCCTCAGGTGAGGAGGAGGAAGTAGCAGGGGGATTTCCAAGTGTGTTTTTATCAGCCCAGCAAATCAGAGTCCTTGCTTTCTAAACAAAGAGGTGCCAACCTTGAGACTCTGAAAGCCAACACAAGCTATGCATTGTACACATGTGAAAAGAATATAATTAGCAAAGTTATAGTCACAATTAGGAAATACCTCCTCAGAAAGGTTTCCAATTAACTTTGAGCAGCACTCAAATTACTATTGTGCTTAACGAGGCCTCTGTCTCTTAGCCAGCTCAAACCTTTGAGACAAATCTAAGAATAACAGCGCAGTCCACAAAACACAGACACACAAAATTTAATGCTGGACTTTTTTTGAATAACAAATATGAAGAATGTGCAAATTGGGACATGGAAGCTATATTGAAAGAATAAGAAGCATGGTTACAGAAATGAATAGTCAAGTGTTGGCTAAATTATTCTTTCTTCAAGCTCTGTCTTCGTCTTCTCTAGCCTTCCCTTCCCCATCCCGAAAGAAAAGTTAGGAAAGAGAATGTAGGAAAACAAAAATGAATACTCACTTCATCTCCAGGATCTCCTCCAGTTGTTTTCTCCTTTCTATTCGGAGGTTAGCCAAATGGGCTTCTTTTTCAGCCAGGGACTGTTGTGTGGAGGCCAGGCGTGCCTTGGTGGCATCTAGTTCCTGTCTGGTCTTCTCCAATGCATTCATCAGTTCCTCTATCTGAAAGGTACAGGGAACATGGCGCATTATTTCTCCTTCATTCAAGCACAAGGCCTTCTTTGCAAGTCTGTATTCTGACAACAGACACAAAGGAATCATAGCCATTCTTGAACAGGTACTGTATCTTAGAGCTTCTTTGTCACTGGTTGAAAATAAATGTTTCAAACACAAGAAATATGCAAATTTCTCTAAGGTCCTCTTTCAATTGGATTGTCCAATAACCTTTATAGAAACTATTTAATATATTTATTAGAAGTAGAAGGTAACTGGCTTGACCCATTTTCAACCTGTGTTTGGCAAAAGTCTCAGATACTGCCTCACAGTTGGCGGAAGGCAACACTCAAAATGCATTTGCCCAGCACAATATACTTTTGTGTGTAGGCCCCAGAGTATTCTGACAGGAAGTTAATCTACGTGTTTCAGATTCATTCATGTTTTAACCTATCAAAACCTTGTTTGGCAAAAGCGATTTGATGTCCAAGGGGCCTCAGGAGCCCCCTCTCACCTCACATCCCTGCCTCACTTTCAGGAAGCAAGGTTTGGCCAAAGGTAAACAGAATTCCAGCCACAAAAGGTTCAAGTTTGATTTGCCCCTGAAGTTTGAGAGGGTTCTAAACTTGAAATAAATGACATGTAACTTTTATAGGGTGCTAATACACCATAGAAATAAGCCAGACTATCAAATATCCAGGATTTTTAGCCAGGTCCCAAAAAATTGGACCAGGGAGCCCCAAGGCAAGGCTTTATCCTCCCCAAACCATTGGGGACTTTTAAAAGCCAACACACAACAAAAAGGGCTGGTGTTTATGGTTCTGCACCAGAGACTTCCGTGGAGCAAGCCAGTGAAATGCCATCCCTTGCACAGATGCATGCCGCATCCACCCTGCTGATTTAAAACCATGGTTCCAGGAAGTTTCTAGATTCCAAAGTTGATGTTTGGGTTTCTAAGCCACCCTCCTTCCAGCTGAACTTGGCAGAATGGGATCATCCATCACTAAAGTCAACAGAAAGCCCTTCAAAATGTGTCAATGACATGTTAAGTTCCAATTCATAAAGACTTTCTACACAATTTCTTCAGTTTTACATGGAATTTACTCAGAATAAGCATTATAGTTCACATCCAAGGTAAATCACATGCTTTTAAGATTCAGAAAACCCTCCATTTTCCCTGATAAAAAGAGGAATTTGATAACCATAGGATGTAAATCAAAGCCAAAACCAAAGAGTTTAAAAAGCAAGGAATATGAGGATTAACCATGAAAGTCCCAGAACTACACCTGCTTAATTGTAGAATAGTATTATTATTTAACTTTAGAAACATACAAAATTTAAAAAGCAATCATAATTTGTTTCTCATATAAATTTATAGAATATTATAAATATGACTAGCAGCCCTTCTATCAAGAAGTGCTTGGTGAGACTGAAAAAGGTTTTTTCCTCCTTTCCCTCTGCCCCCATTTTTGATAGCAATGTAAAAAAATATCAGAATTATGGTCATTCCAAGTACCAACAAAGATTCAGTCTGTCTAACCCTCTATGGGATGGCCTGTGTCTTCATGTCCCTGTTTCCTTTCATAAATCGCTCTCTATTCAAATGCACTATTGATCCCAGAGAACAGGGAGAGTATCCAGGATTCTCACTTGCTAAATCTCTCTCTCATGAAGTTGAAGCTGACCTGTCTACAATCCATAGACACAGAGCTACTCAACTGGGTTTCCCAGTTCTTAGTTCACCTGCCACCGTACTATTTGGGGCCAGCCCCAGCTAGTTTTATATTAACCCAATTGTAACAATTACACCTTAAGGTAATGACTTGCAGACTTCCCTGGCCATTTCAGCAATAACCACATAGAGAAACATGGGCACCTAAGAGTTGCAGTCCAGCGTTTTTACTGATGGAGATGCCATTGGCTTCCAACATCAATAACTCCTAGTGTGAGGTGAGACTCCTATTCTCAACAGCTTGCACCAGAGTCTCCAACAGTTTGCCAGGCCAAGGTTTCCCACTCCTCCAAATTCACATACCCCAGGCCAGTGAGCATGGCACACTGAGGACCATTGGGGCTACTGGCGTCAGGTACATAGTTCTAGTCTTCACACAGACACTGTTTCTCCTTGTGATTCTGTACAAATGACCACTTGATTCTTTGAGCTGCAGCTTCCTAGGTGATGCCCATGATACCTCCTCTGCTAAATGCCTGGAGTTCCACAAACTATTTCCCTTGCTACCACAGCGGGAGCTTTAAAAAGAAAGAAATATTTTCCCTGTTGTGGCTCACATATTCCAGTTCTCCTTCTTTGGGGCACATGGTAGGGCCACACTCCCCTCTCCCTTTTTTTTAATTTCATTTCATTTCATTTCATTTTTTTAATATATGAAATTTATTGTCAAATTGGTTTCCATACAACACCCAGTGCTCATCCCAAAAGATGCCCTCCTCAATCCCCATCACCCACCCTCCCCTCCCTCCCACCCCCCATCAACTCTCAGTTTGTTCTCAGTTTTTTAAGAGTCTCTTATGCTTTGGCTCTCTCCCACTCTAACGTTTTTTTTTTTCCTTCTCCTCCCCCATGGGTTTCTGTTAAGTTTCTCAGGATCCACATAAGAGTGAAAACATATGGTATCTGTCTTTCTCTGTATGGCTTATTTCACTTAGCATCACACTCTCCAGTTCCATCCACGTTGCTACAAAGGGCCATATTTCATGCTTTCTCATTGCCACGTAGTATTCCATTGTGCATATAAACCACAATTTTTTTATCCATTCATCAGTTGATGGACATTTAGGCTTTTTCCACAATTTGGCTATTGTTGAAAGCACTGCTATAAACATTGGGGTACAAGTGCCCCTATGCATCAGCACTTCTGTATCCCTTGGGTAAATTCCTAGCAGTGCTACTGCTGGGTCATAGGGTAGGTCTATTTTTAATTTTTTGAGGAACCTCTACACTGTTTTCCAGAGTGGCTGCACCAGTTTGCATTCCCACCAACAGTGCAAGAGGGTTCCCGTTTCTCTGCATCCTCTCCAGCATCTACAGTCTCCTGATTTGTTCATTTTGGCCACTCTGACTGGCGTGAGGTGATATCTGAGTGTGGTTTTGATTTGTATTTCCCTGATGAGGAGCGATGTTCAGCATCTTTCCATGTGCCTGTTGGCCATCCGGATGTCTTCTTCAGAGAAGTGTCTACTCATGTTTTCTGCCCATTTCTTCACTGGATTATTTGTTTTTCGGGTGTGGAGTTTGGTGAGCTCTTTATAGATTTTGGATACTAGCCCTTTGCCCGACATGTCATTTGCAAATATCTTTTCCCATTCCGTTGGTTGCCTTTTAGTTTTGTTGACTGTTTCCTTTGCTGTGCAGAAGCTTTTTATCTTCATGAGGTCCCAACAGTTCATTTTTGCTTTTAATTCCCTTGCCTTTGGGGATGTTCCCCTCTCCATTTTAACTGGGGTGGGTCTTTGGCCAATAAAATAATGTCATTTCCAGGTGGAAAAATTTAAGTGCTAGTACTCAACCCCAACTTTCCCTTTTCTCTGTGACTAAAGAAGCATGTTTCAGATGATGCCTCCTTCAGCCTGAGTCCCTGAGTAACCACAATGAAGCCCAAAGCCAACCCACATCATACAAGCAAGATAGAAACTTTTGGTGCTATTTCGGAGGTACACATGCACCCCGATGTTTATAGCAGCACTATCAACAATAGCCAAAGTATGGAAAGAGCCCAAACATCCATCGATGGATAAATGGATAAAGAAAATGTGGTATATATATATACAATGGAGTATTACTCAGCAATCAAAAAAGAATGAAATCTTGCCATTTGCAACTACGTGGATGGAACTGGAGGAAGTATTGTGCTAAGTGAAATTAATCAGTCAGAGAAAGACAAAAATCATATTACCTCACTCATATGAGGACTTTAAGAGACAAAACAGATGAACATAAGGGAAGGGTAACAAAAATAACATAAAAACAGGGAGGGGGACAAAACAGAAGAGACTCATAAATATGGAGAACAAACTGAGGGTTACTGGAAGGGTTGTGGGAGGGGGGATGGGCTAAATGGGTAAGGGGCACTAAGGAATCTACTCCTGAAATCATTGTTTCACTATATGCTAACTAATTTCGATATAAATTTAAAAAAAATAAAAAATAAAATTAAAAAAAATTTTTTTAAATAGTCTCTTGTAAACACAGGGGTCATATCCACCCTCATTTTCTTAAAACCAACTCTTCCCTTGGGTTCTCTGAAGCTCTCTTTTAGATTGGGAACCTACTTCCCATGTTTCTTTTGTAAATTCTTCATCTTCCTGTAGTCTATAATTGGATCCTTCCTCTTATTATTCATTAGTAGAGACATTTTCTTCATCCATGTGGATTCTTAGGAGGAGAATTGAGGTCTGTCTCCACGGCTCTCACCTATATGCAGATACCTTCCCAAACTTTATCTTTTACTCATTTGACCTCTTTTACATATACCTAACCACCTGTTGATCACTTTGATTTGAATGTCCTAACATCACTTTAGATTCATTATGATCAAAAGCCAACTCATGACCCATGCACACCTGCCTAAACCAAATCCTTATTACCCACTCCTGCCCTCCCAACCTGCCACTCCCTAACACACCCACAGGTCCAACACCCTAACCTTTTCTCAGTCTCTCATGTTTAAGACCTCAGAACTACATTTGTTTCTTTCTTCTCTTTCTTCATTTATTTTCCATTTATTATCAAGCCTTAATAACTCTATTTTGGAAACACTTCTGGGATCTATCATTTCCTTTTATCATTATTTTTGATGCCACAAGCTCAGGCCTCTTCCCCTCCCACATTTCTGGAGGGGTTGAAAATAATTGCGTGAGTGTGTGTGTGTGTGTGTGTGTGCGCATGTGTGTCTGTTCCTAGCCTTTGTCTCTACCCCTATCCTAAATAAAGACATGGCTTTGCTTGATCAGCTTCTCCCCCATCATAGTATATCTCTCAGTGAGGTCCATTGCTGGATTTTAGGATGTGGAATTAGCTAAGGGGTAGCAAAGTAAACTTGAGAAACTGAGCACAAAGGTACAGGACTTTGAAGCACAGGCTACGGTGCTCTATGTAATAAAAAGTGGGAGAAAGAAGTCAGAGGGGAAAGAAGAAGAATGATCCTTGAGACTTGGGACAGAGAGAAGTTTATTTTAAGGGCAAAATAAGGAAATTGCAAAGAAGAGAAAAAGGGAAGGAGGAAAAAGTCACTATGGGTTATTCCTGGGGCCCCTTCAATGTTTTCCAAAGACACACATTGAAGAATTAGACTACCCTTTTGATTTTTTTCAGCTGTCTTGACTGTGTGTGTTTGAATGTGTCTTTGAACTGGATCCCTTAGGTCTGGGATTCAAAGGTGTCCCACAGGACTCACTGTCACAACTTATGCCTACTGCCAAAACAATATGCCTAAACCACCAATATTTTGTCAAAAATATCACTGGTCTGGCTCCAACAACTCAAGGAGCTCCCAATTACCCACAGTAGTGGCCTTCAAATTGTGTTCCCTAGAGCCCCAGCGTTTCCCAAGGGCACCTGTGGCCTGATAACAGATCAATGGCATGGGAAGAGGAGTGTGAATTAGCAGGGATCTTTGTCCACCATCCCACATTCACAGGGAGTCGTTCTACTTGTATTTGTTTTATATATAGAATTCCACTCAGGATTTAATTTCAAATTTTTAAAAAAAGTTTAACATATTTTAAAATACTGAGAATGATTAAAAGCATGATTATGAAGCCAGACTGTACTAAACATACTGTTTTACCATATATGAGTCATAAAACCTTGGGAAAGGGTCTGAGTTTTCTCATCTGTAACAAAATTATTTCTCATAAGAGTTACTACAAGTATTAAGTGAAGCAATGAATGTAAAGTTCTTAGTGCAGACACTGGCAATGGCAAATATGAAACCACTACATTCTTAAAAGAAGAGGTAGTAATGTTAATGAAACAGAATTCAGGCAATAGCTTACCACTCACTATCTGTGTCACTCTGAATTATAAAAGTTCAGTGGGCCTCAGGCCCCTCAATTGTGATATAAGGGTAGTAACAGACCCTAGCTCACAGGACTTTTATAAAGATTCAATGGGTTAACATCTGTGATACCCTAAGAACAATGCTTAGTACTTGATGTCATAGAAATGTCAGCTCTTACTAATACAGTGCCTGGTAAGGATTCAACCCATTTTATGTTTAATTATTAGTGAGTTCAAATTTTTTGCTTCCTGTCACCTACCCTCAACCGCGTACACACACACACGCACATGCACACATGCACACCCCTGGACTGCCCTATGTTGACCCGCTCCAGTTACTGAAATCTTCCATCTTTTAAGTTCTGTCATTTCACAGGATACAGCAATTAAAAACTGGAGCTCTGAAAAGCACATACCTGGTTAAAGCTTTGGTTTCACAATAGGATCTCTACAACCTGAGGCCAATCTTAACTCAGTGCTTCCTAAACTTTGTTGCACATTAGAATCCTTTGGAAAGATGTGAAAAATCCTGATGTCATGGTTGCATCTCCACCAATTAAATCCCAGTGTTTGAGGATGGGAGTCAGGCTTTATATTTTATTAAAGTTGCAGATGATTTCAAAGTAATTCCAAAGTGCAGCCTAGTCTAGATACCCTGGATATTACTGACGTCTCTCTAAATCTGCAGGTCCTCCCCTATAAAATGGGAAGGAGATGGAAACTACTGCACGGGATTGGCAAGAGCATAAAGCATCCAGCCCTCTGTGTTGGACACCCTGGAAAAGTCCAGTACATGACAGTTACCATTGTCTCTAGTCCAACCCAAGTACCAAATACCAGTTCTTACTGTCGACACTTGACTTTATGCCACCTAATCAAATACCACTTCACATTTCTGCACAACTTTTCATGTGTATGCTTAATTGCTACCACTGGATCATAATCCCCTGGGGGGCAAAGACCACATCTCTGTCTTCTTTGGAAGTGCCTTCAGCCCCTGACACAACACTAGCATCCATACTCAATAAATACCTACAGAATGGAAGGAAGGGGAATGCAAAGGCATGATTCTGAAACGCCCTCCTTTGACTCACTTAGTGCAATGATGGATGAAGTGTAAGTCCGAACCTGATACTTTCCTACCCCATAAATCAGTGGTCCCCTTGCCATCATCCTCACCAAACACCCTTCAAGGTCTTGCTCTCTGCTGCCTCAAGCACCTTCTCTTTGCTATGGAGATGAGAGGGCTCAGTTACCCAGATCTTGAATGCAAGGGAGTCCCACATTCACTGTAACCCTGGCAGCCACTAAGAGCACCCAGAAACCTGAGTTTCAGGATGGCACAATAAAAGTGTCCCAAGCTTTGACCTGGGGTACAAGCAAGCCAGGGTTTTGTCCTGCTCTGTAGTCCACATGCTCTGCCCTGGGACCTGGAAGATGTATACTCCCTCCTTCCTTCCACCACCTCACTGGATGTCTCCTATGGGCCAGGCACTCTGCTGGACACTTGTGACAGGCTCCCCCTCAGAAGCAGTCTGGTTTGGCAGGCAGGCTTAAATGAAAAAACTATTTAATCACAATTGTGATTTAAAAAAAAAAAAAGCTATTAAAGAAAAGTACTGAGTGATAAGCAAGAGTAAAACAAGAGCCAATCCTGCCCTAGGCCTCATGGTCTGCCTCCCTAAATCAGTCGAGTGGGAGTGGCTTGTTGAAGAGGAAGGAAAAAATGAATGCTGGTTGCCCAGGCTGTGGGGCCTTGTGGTCCTCTTCATTAGGGAATTACTACTTGGAGAATTACAGTGATTATGAATCAATAACCGCTTTTGAGAAGTCCAGCAGGAACACAACACATTTGTCTCGACTTAACACAGCATTTGCTTCTTTTAGAAGTACATCTATTGATAATTCACCAGACCATAATATTTGCTGGGGGAAACATTTTTTTTAGAAAGCTGTTTAATTCCTAAAATGCCACCTCCGATGAAAACAGAATTCACAGCAACCTCAGAAGTCTTTTGCAAGTCTCAAGATGTTCCAATTTAAAACAATTTCCTAAAAAGTCCCGAAATACGTCAAGACCAAAATTCTGATCCTATACCTAGAAAGCTAGGATTACATTTTAAAATATATCAGCTTGGTGTTACAAATCTAGAAAATAATAATTAAAGGTTTCTTCAAGCTAGATGTCTACTAGGCCACAGGGGCACACCAATTTAAAAAAACTTATATAGTTGTGTGTCATTTCTGATTTTATTAGTCATTCCATGTGGCAGATTATAAAATTGTTGAATTACCAGGACTATTCAACTGTATTCAAATAATTCATAACTCTGTACACTTTAAGAATAATGAAGCCATGGGGCACCTGGCTGGCTCAGTCGGTTAAGCGTTCAACTTCAGCTCAAGTCATGATTTCATGGTTCACAAGTTCGAGCTCCGCGTCAGACTCTGTGCTGACAGCTTGGAGCCTGGAACCCTCATTGGATTCTGTGTCTCCCTCTCTCTCTGCTCCTCCCCTGCTCACACCCTATCTCTCTCTCCCTCTCTCTTTCTCTTTCTCTCTCTTTCTCAAAAATAAATAAACAGTTAAAAAAAATAATGAAGCCGTTAAATGAATTACTAGAGTCCAGTGCTTACACCCAGCTCTGGAGAAACTGTCGGAACTTTTAAAGTGAACAGTGGAGTCTTAAAACAATAAAATAAAAAACCTGTTTAAGACCTTAAATCATTAACATGTGTCGACTTAGACTTACACATACATTTGTGTTGTTTAACTAAATATTTGAAAACCAGCTTTTCTCTCAGTTATCTGCCAAGAGCCCCACTCTGGGTTCTGTGTGTCTCTTTCTGACACGTGGCAACATCTCGTGCTTTTCATGAGGCCTGCTTGGCAAGAACTGATCTTTAAATATTTTGATAAAACAATTTTTTTTCTTAAATCGTAAGTCAGTATTGAGTTAGTGTCTATTTTGTGTTAATGATTTGTAATTTTTAAGTTTTTTAAACCATGTTTTAAAAATACACAGGCTCTTTGGCCTTAGACTTCACCATCCATCCTGGCTTTCTGTCTTCACTCATCCTGAGTGCAAGAAGATCATAGTTCTCAGTTTGCACCATAACACAGAGCCAATGAAATCCCCATATCCCAGGTTATAGCCAAATTGGAATGTGAATTGGTCCTGTGGGAACAGCCAGGACCTAGCCCAGCTCTCCTCTGGGCACAGAGGTCACCCTGATAAACCTGAAACCTCTCTCCTCAACAGCAAGAACATCTCAGACAGTGATGTTGTGAGCAAAGGAGCTGTTAAAACGAGGCTCCTAATCTTATTTTTCCAATTACTCTTATCTGACATTTCTATCTCCACCTCCTTCCCACCTCCCCACTGCTGCCTTAGAGTGACACCTTTTGGAAATGGTTGAAACTGAAAATGCTCAGACTGCTGTCTGCCTGGACCTGGCCACCCTCAAGATTGTGTTTGGGATTTGTTTCCTCCTTGCTGAAGTTAAAGCATCTAGGAGCTTTGCTTAAATGTGTCACCTCTGATCCTTCAGCAGCAAACAAACACCCACATCAAATGAGTGTGTTTGGGTTCAAGCTCTTTGGTTTTGACTGCATTTTAAATTCTCCCTTTTCCCTTTTCTTTTCCCGGGCTTATTAACAAAACTTCACACCATAACAAGAAGATGGATAGAGAAGAAATGTGTACAATGCATACATCTGACTTAGATTCTGTTAAATCAAACAGTGTTAGAATACAAATGAAGAAAAGTTTCTCTACAATGTCCTGAGAATTCTTCATTCCAGATCGGACTAGGCTCATTGGAACCTCCTTGATAAAAAGACTGTGTAGATGAGTTTCTGTTTATTTTTTGGTGTAGTACTTCTTGAACAATTGGAAAGCATTCTTTACTTTACGTGTGCACAGTTCTGCAGCATGGCAAAGAGCTGGTCTTTTCCTTAACAGTCCCAGACATTCTTGGAAGCAGTATAGCTAGTGGTTAAGACTATGAACCCTGAAGCAAGAAGGCTTAGGTCCCAATCAGGATCCAGCCATGTGCTAGCTGTATGACTTTGTAAGAGATACTTGACCTCTGTTTACATCAGTTTCCTTCTCTGTAAAATGTGGATAATAATTGTACCTCCTGGGCTCCTTGAGAAGAATACCTGAGTTGTAATAGTTACATAATGGGCACATAGCAAGCATGCAGTAACCTGTAATCAGTATCAATAGTGATGTTAGTTTATTCAGCCTAGTAGAGGAGAAGTAAGCAAGGAAAAAAGTGAATTTCCATCTTCTTACATTTTCAGAAAGACACAGTATTTTTCATCTTCAATGGAATGGTGAAAATTTTTACTACAAAATCTGTAACAAACAAATTAATCACCCTCAAAATATGTGTTGTTCATATTTTAGTCTAACTTAGCTGAATTCCAAACACAACCATGAAGGAACTCATGAAGATATTAGAGAAGTGTTATCCAACTGAACTTCCTATAATGATGGTGAGGTTCTAATCTGCACTGTCCAATACACATGTCACTACATGTGGCAATAGAGCACGGGAAGTATTACTGGTGCAACTTAAGAAATGAATTTTTAATGCAGTTTAATCTTAATTAAAATTTAATAGCCAATTCTAATGGCTACTGTAATGAAAAGAGCCAGTATTTAGAAATTATTTCAATCTTTGTGGAAAGTTTACCTTTTTTAAATATCTGATAAAAACTTTTAAATTCCTTTAAATTCACTATAATTCATGAATTACCATTTGATCCAGTGTTTCCACCTTAGGAATTTATTCTAAGGATATCCTAAGGGATGTTCCCAGAGGAAATTATTGTGAGGATACAATAAACATGTTCATCATAGTGTTGTTTATAAAAATCAGAAAAATTGTGTATGTATATGTATAGACACATATATAAATACAAATGCATACATATAAATATACCTTGCAAATAAATGAGTTAAATAAATTCGAATGTGTGTGTGTGTGTGTGTGTGTGTGTGTGTGTGTGTGTGTGTGTTACAAAGAAACCGGAGAGTAAATTAGAGGCATCCAATTGTTGAGATGTTGGACAGATATTAAATACTGTAAATGTAAAGGAAAGAGGTTCACGAATTCCTAAGTGAGAAAAGCAAGTTAGTAAATAGAAAATACAATACAATCCAAACCATATGTGGGGTTTTAAATGCATATTCACAGAAAACAAAAAGACTAGAAGGAAGCACATCAAAATATTAATGATGGGTTTGTTTCTAGGCACAGACATTTCAGGTAATCTGTTATATTCTTCTTTGTATTTTTGTTGCAAATATGAATTACTAATGTAAAAAGAACACTGTTTTGAAAATTGCAACCAAGAAAGTTCTGCAGAAAGTACTACTGTTCCCACTGAACAATTGGTTGCTGGTAAACCAGTCTCCAAAGGAGATTTATAAAGCAGAAGTCTAGAGCAGGGTGGGGCCCTCTGGTGGCAGTTACAGTGGCAGCTACCTCAGCCAAAATAATCTTAACTCAGGCCACACTTCCGGGCATGGCTGCTTTGCCCCTTGACAGTCACTTAGATTTATGCTGATTATAATCCCGGTTCACCAGGGAGTGTTTGAGTGTTGGTGACTCCAGAGCTGTCAACAGTCATTCCCGCCACCTCACCCTACCCCACAATGTGCTTGAATGTTGTTCATTTCATTACTGGTCCTTAAGAAATTTCCTATGGGTTTTGGAAGTCCAGTATGGTTGTTTTTTCATTTGTTTTGTTTTGTGTTGTGTTTGTGCAGCATTTTCTAATTCTGTTATTATTATTTTGTTTCTGCATCACTCAAAATTAGTTGTCAGGCCCTAAAAAGCCAGAACCATTTGTTCATGCCACTAAGCCACCTCTATTAGCAAGGTCTATTCATTGCTATTCAACAAATCAGGGCAATGTTCTCAAACAGACCTACTTTCTTGTGATGCAGGGAACAATTCTGAGGCATTTCCAAGGAGGAAGAATGAAAGAAGGGGGCCTCTTTCCCTCTGAATTCTCCTACTGGCTTGGCTTTGCAGGAGATCCTTGTCGATGATGACATATTTCAATCACCCAAATCAAGCCTGACTCCAAGCCCTTTCCTGGTACCCACAGGCCCCTTGCATCACAGTTCCATCAACCTTGAGCAATAGGTAGTGGCCTCTCTGTATGTCACCTTGGTCCTCGATCATATGGAGTCCAATGCATCCTTGATCCTCCCACTGGACCCAGCATCTGCTCAAACACACAGTATAGGGTCAATAAATAATTGTGGGAGGAATGCCAAGAGAGAGAAAAGAAGAGAAGAAACTATACTGTGGAAAAGTAATCATTACGTCTGATTTAAATAATATGGTTTCCTAAAACCCATTTGATCCTGACATACTTCCAAAGGAGCAGATCATTCAACTGATGAGTAACTCAAGTTCAGAAAAGATACGGGATTTACCTAAGAATTGTAGATGTCTTACTCCTTCCCAGAATGTGAGTCTGGCTGCTGAGTACAAATATAATAAGACAATTGTTAGATGGGGCTATATTGAGATGATGTGGGCCATGAGACCCTCAACAGTTAAACACAAACAAACAAACAAACAAATAAATAAACAAAGACCTTGGCTCATTCTCCTCTGTGTCCTCAGGCCTGAACACAGCATCTAGCATACAACCAGAAGCCAAAGATATATGGATGAACATAATTTAGTGAATAGACCTGGGTCTCATTTGAGTCACTGGAGTAGAATATTCACCATACTGCTTTGATTCCAGTGCTGTTCCAAAATATCTTACTTGACTTTTGTTATTAATTTTCCATTACTATGTAACAAATTGCCACCAACTTGACAGCTGACAGTTCCATAGGTCAGAAGTCCAGACAGGAAGCATGGTGTGGCTGGTTTCTCCACTCAGGGCCTCACAAGGTTGAAACTGAGATACAGCAGGCTACCTTCTCAGCCAGAGCTCAGGGGGACCCTCTTCCAAGTTTATGCAGTTGAAGCAGAATTCAGTTTCCTGCAGTTGTAGGTGTGAAGTTCCCTTCTCCTTAGCACTCCTAGCTCCTAGAGACCATTTTCATTCCTTGTCACATAGCCCACTCAAATTTTTAAATCCAGCAATAGAAAAATCACGCTTGCATCAAATTTTTCTCATGCCTTGACTCTTTTTCTTCAGAAATTGCCCACCCCCTTTTAAGGGCTCACTAATTAGATCAGGCCCACCAAAAATAATCTCCCTTTCTTAAAGGCAACTATGTCATATAACATACCTAATCACTGTAAAAATATAAAATTGCATTTCAAAATATATGTGCCAAATACAGGGGAACTTCTTTAACATGATAAAGAACATTTACCAAAAATAATCTATAGCTACCATCATACTTAATGATAAAAGACTGAATGCTTTCCTCTAAGATCAAAAGCAAGGAAAGGATATCTGCTCTTACCCTTCTTTTTTTTTTCATTTCTTTAATGCTTATTTTATTTTTGAGAGAGAGAGAGAGAGAGAGAGAGAGAGAGCATGAGCAGGGAAGGGGGAGAGGGAGAGGGAGACACAGAATCTGAAGCAAGCTCCAGGCTCTGAGCTGTCAGCACAGAGCCCAACGTGGGGCTCAAACTCATGAACCACGAGATCATGACCTGAGCCAAAGTCTGACGCTGAACTGACTAAGCTACACAGGTGCCCCTGCTCTTACCTATCTTATTCAACAGAATACCTGGAGCTCTAGCCACTGCACTAAAGCAAGAAAAATAAATGAAAAGCATAATAATTAGAAAGAAAATAACAAAACTATCACTACTTGCTAATGAAATGTCTATGCAGAAAATCCTGAGAAAATTCCTAGAACTAACAAATGTGTTCAGCAAGGTTGCAGAATACAAGATCAACACACAAATATCATTATATATATATATATATATATATATATATATATATATGTGTGTGTGTGTATATATACATATAGTAAATATGTGGAAACCAAAATTAAAAAGCAAATACCATTTATAATCATTTCAAAAAATGAAATATTTAAGTATTAACTTAAAACATGTATAGGATGTATATGCTGGAAATTACAAAATTCTGATTAAAGAAATCAAAGAGAATTTAAATAAAGAGAGCAATATGGAGCGTTCACAGATTAGAAGACTAAACATAGTAAGTATGTCAACCTTTCCAAGATTGATGTGCATGTTTAATGTAGTTCCTATCAAAATCTCAGCAAGTTTAGGGGTGCCAGGTTGGCCCAGTTGGCTAGGCATCTGACTTCAGCTCAGGTCATGATCTCATGGTTCGTGAGTTCAAGCCCCGCATCAGGCTCTCTTCTGTCAGCACAGAGCCTGCTTCAGATAATCTGTCTCCCTCTCTCCCTGCTCCTCTCCCCCTCAAAAATAAATAAACATTAAAAACATTTGTTTTTTAATATCAGCAAGTTGTTTTTTTTTAGACATAGATAAGCTTACTCTAAAATTGATATGGAAAGACAAAGGATCCAGAAAGCTAAAACAATACTGGCAAAGAAGAACAAAGTGGAAAAAATCACTCTACCTGATATTAAGGCTACTGTACAGTTACAGTTACCGAGACCAGTAATATTGGCAGAAGGACAGACACATAGGTCAGTATACGGAATAGAACACAGAAATAGACATACATGAAAATGTTCCAGTGATGTTTGACAGAGGAGCAAAAGCAATTCAGTGGAGTAAAAGATAGATAGCCTTTTCAATAAGTCGTGCTAGAATATTTGGACATCCACAAATGAACAACAAAAAGATATTGCACTAAACTATAGTCAAGAAGTCTCAAAACTTAACAGTAAAATCTCTAATACAATTCCAAAATAGACAAAGACACGAACAGACTATTTTGCTAAAAAGAACATGCAGATGGCAAGTAGGCACACACGAAACGTTCTATATCACTAGCCATTCGAGAATTGTAAATTAAGACCACAATGAAATATGGCCACACACCTATCTGAATGGCTAAAATTAAAAGTAGTGACGACATCAAATGCTGGTGAGGATACCAAGAAACTGGATCCCTCATACAATGCTGGCAGGAATGTAAAGTGGCGCAACGACTTTGGAAAACAATTTGGCAGTTTCTTATAAAATTTAGCATGCAACTACCATATGGTCCAGCAACGGTAATCTAATTATTTACGTCAGAGAAATAAAAACTTGCGTTCACACAAAAACCTGTGTTGAACGTTGATAGGAGCTGTATTACTGATAGCCAAAAACTGAAAACAACCAGCGTTTCCTTTAACTGGTGAATAGTAAAACAGATTGTGGCATATCTATACTGTGGAATACTACTCAGCAATGGCAAGAAGCAAAGTATTGATACAACCAACAATTTGGAGGATTCACCAGTAAATTATGAAATTGAAAAGAACAATCCCTGAAGGCCACATCCTATGTAATTCTACTTACACGATGTTCTTTAAATGACAAAATTATACAAATGGAGAACAGATTAATGCTTGCCAGGGATAAGGGCTGAGGAAGGAGAAGAAGTTGAATGCAGTTATAAAAAGGCAGTGTGAGGGATCCTTATGGCAGTGGAAGTGTTCTGTAATTGGACTGCATCAGTGCCAATACCCTGGTTGTGATACTGTACTGTAGTTGTACAACATGTTACCACTGGGGGAAACTGGGTAAAGGTTACACAGGATTCCTCTCTACTATTTCTGAAAACTGTATATGAATCTACCATTATGTAAAAATTAAAGGTTAAAACAATTTTAAGTGTATGTCATATATATTAGGCGCCCACTTCAGCTGGGAAAAGGACAGTGAGAGCAAATACTGGGGGAGACGGGAAAGGCTCACATAAGGTGAGGCCATTCCCATTATCCTGAGGAAGAATCCTCTCCAAAATGTCATGACTATGAGGATGTCAGCAGAGAATGCTCATGTTGTAAATGCTTTCCAGTCCCAATGTCAACCACATACGCAGGCAAAACCATCAGCATTCAAATCAATGGGTTGATACCTACTGAATTAGGATGTGAAAGTGATTTCCTTAAGAGTCAAGTGATTACAATATCATAATTGTGGTCCCCTTTTTATAAAACAAACCAACACACACACACACACACACACACACAATTTTAAAATGCTATGTTCAATAATAGCTATCAGTGCATCATAGGCTAACCCATAAAGGCCACTGGAAGGTATGGTTTCCTTATAATTATAATCCAGGTAAGTAAAAAAAAAATCACAGTAAAGCTTCATTATCCTCAAACTAAATACATCCTCCAGACTTCTGGCTTGGTTAGCTCCTCAGTGGGAGGAAAGCAAAAACCAGACATAAAGTGCCAGAATGAAATCTTCCGCTTCAATTTCTTCTTTATTTAAAACATTTTATAGGGCTTTATGTTGACCCTGTGGCTTCAGGAGAAGGAAATCCTCCGAAATGTGTCCCTGGGGCACAGCATCCCCCACAGCGACTTGGCTCCCTCCTTTCAGAGCGATTACTGCTGCATGGAAAAAAACAATTCTTAATTGGTTAACTTTGGGAAAACCGCTTCATAAAGAGAAGACTTGGAACAAAGACGCCCACCCAAACAGTCAGCTCTCTCCACATACAGAGTGACTGGGGATGAGTTTGAGAGATGCCACATAAGTGAGGCTGACAGACAGAACAGAACTGCACTTTCAAGCTTGATGGAGGGTTTATCCGCTTTCCTTCCATCTCTAAGTGGAATTAGGTATCCACGGGATCACAACAGCAGATCCGCTAAACTCTGCCTCTCTTCCAATCCCAGCAGTCATCAGTGTGCTGCTCAACATCCTCCCTGCTCTCCAGGGACTGAGACTTTCCTTTCTGGCCGTCCATCTGAACTAATGAGAGTGGGGTTATGACACTGGGCTCCCAGGACCAGTTACTCTGCTTCTCACCTGGCTCTGCACCGGAGATTGTCCCCCAGTCCCTGTTAGGGGCTGTGTATTGGTCCCAAGGGAGCCCAGTGGACAGTGGGTGGATGGCAAGGGTCAAATCCAGCCTATTCCTATAAAAACAACTGAAGTACACATCCTGCCGAGCATAATTTTCATGCTTAAAAGCAGCAACTTTTGTTTTTCTCAATTACCCTAACACACTGGGAGCATTCACTGTTAATCCGAGCAGAGAGAAAAACTACTCACATCTTAACGTGTGACACTTTGTTCTTCAAAACTTCACAGTTGTGATGGAAAGTGCTCTGTTGACAGGACAATTTATACTCACATATTAAATCCCAGGCTTTACCAAGTACTTGTAGATATCTATGTTTTCCCCACAAAATGTTTTCTACAATTTATGCCTTGGAACTCTAGTTTCAAAATAAGTGATCCTTTCTCCAAGTAGCTCTTTTCAGATAAAAAAAAATCACGATTTTCATTACTAATATGAGATCACAGTCTAGTCCCATATAAAGTGATTAAACATAACCCTGGTATTAAATAGTCTCAAGACAAATGTAAGTGAAAACATTGGATTCCTTGCTTGACCACCAAATGTTCACTCAAGGGTCTGAATGCTTCTGCTGGGATGTTTTCTTTCTTTTATGATTTCTCAAATATGTAAATTACCTTGTTTAAAAATAATTCTCCTCTCCCTTCTTTAAGAATTAATACTGTTATAACTATCTATAAGGAGATCATGACATCTGGACTTCAGGAGAGAAACATTCTTGGTATTTAAAATATCTAACAACTATACATATATGGAAATGAATACCCCATTTTGATGGGTCACACTCAGTAACCTTAGAGGCGCCTCTATCTGGGCAATAGTTCCTTTTGGACGAAACACAATTAGGCTGTGTAATGTGCTGAATCCCTTCAGATAAACCGTGTGCACACAGCCGAGCCACTCTCGTGCTGGCTTTAAGGCTGGGGCTGTCAGGCCCACTTCTCTGGTTAATGTCAGTAGCACTATGTATAAAAGGTGACTCCAGTGTGTACAAATGTTGATCTTTAGAGAAGTCATGCCTAGACTCACACACACATCCACTCTTTCGTCCACTAGGTCAACGGCAGGAACAGAGGGCGACCCCAAAAGGAGCTTGCCAAGAGCAGAGTCTTACTTGTCAGGTTACATTGCCCCCAGGGACTTCCCTGCCTGAGATTAATCCATAATCCTGTTTCGTGTTTAAAAAAATTTCAGGTTCTAAAAGCCTTGCCTATGAGACAGTTTCAGAGGCGACAGGGAAATGTTCTAATACACAGTAACAAATTAAGTGCCAAGGCAAGTAAGCACAGAAAAGAAAGGGACTGTGTGGAGTAGGTGCCGCAAAATGTTTGCCCTTGTCCAAAATCATTTCTTTACAGTTCCAGAATAGACACTAAAAACATATTTGAATGGCTGGAGTACCTGTAGGTCTAAAGAAAAAAAAAGACACAAAGCTAAAACCATCTATGGTTTTTCAGCTTGCTGCACAAGTTAAGTGAAATAAAGATGCCCCCTGATGGAAAACACAGCCGAGGTTCTGAAGAAACATAATATTCGCTGATGTGACTTCCAAACTAAATTTCATCTGAATACCAAACAGTAAGAAAGCTCTCATCTCAGCTCTGAACAATCCTATTTTTATTACATCAAAACTGTTTCTTCCCTTGCCAACCTCATTCTACCCCTTTTTGCTACAAAGTTAATGTCCAG
Source organism: Neofelis nebulosa (assembly GCF_028018385.1). Lineage (NCBI taxonomy): Eukaryota > Metazoa > Chordata > Mammalia > Carnivora > Felidae > Neofelis > Neofelis nebulosa. Next base: position 145,995,844 of record NC_080785.1, on the reverse strand, counting down.
AAAGCGTCCTTTTACAACTCTAGCAGACCTGACCAAAAAAAGCAGGAACTCCCAATGCTGTAGAAACCATCATGAACATGTTCTCATCTGGATGATTCAAAAAAGTGTAACTCACTCCACTCTATGGCAAAGAAAGAGAACATCTTGGAGAAAACAGTTCTGAACGAGATGGCCATGGGAACTCCTTGACACTCGGGAGCACTGAGGTATGGACAGAGACACCTGGCCTGGTGGCATCTTCTGCTTTGATTCAGAGAGAAGGAAAAGCAGGACAGCTAATAATACAAGTTCCCATTCTGATTCGTGGCTCAGTCTTTGCTTATAGCCATTCCTGCTAAGATTTAACTTACAACGTTTGGCAACCAGGCTGACCTCTTCAAAGGCAAAGGTGAGCATGGAAAGAGCATTTTCCACGCAGATGCATCCCCTCTAGTGTAAGAAAAGCAGCTCCAGTTTCCAAAGGTGAGAACAAAGGACACAAATCACCAACCATGTTGCTCATGGTTTGGAGCTGCATGTGTTGTAAGGTGTGCATGTGCATGTGTGTGTGCACATGTGCACAGAGAGCATCCCTCCTGTTCCCTCCCATCAATGCCCCCAATGCATATTCCCACCCTCAGTGATAGCTGAGGATGAATTACCATTTCTATTTTTTGTACTACAGGTGGAGAGAGCCCAAACCCTACAATTGAGCAGACTAAGGAATTTTTACACCTACAAGCACTGACTTCCAAAATCAAAATATAGTTTTCAAAGAGGCAATATGGTTTCTATTACCTTGCAGATAAAACCCCCAACTCCTTCTCCTGACTGACAAGGGTCCTGTTTTATCCAGCCATTCCCTGAACCCTCAACAATATCCCGTGCCACTGTGACCTTCCCTGGCCCTTGTAGAATCTGGTCTTTCTCCTCTACCATGCCTGTTTCTCTCCTACCCTTTCCAAACCCTTCAAACAACAAGCATCTTCTCACCTATCAGGTCTCAACATAAATGTCACCACCTCCAAAAGGCCCCTCTGAATCCCCTTAAAGTAGCTGTCTGCCTCCCACCTGTCCCTGGTATTCCTCTCGGCTCCAAGTTTGTTTCCTTCATAGCATGTATTACAATAAATTACTCCACTTAACAATTCCTTTGCATGTACCTTCCCATTTCCCTCACTAGGCTCTTTGCTTCACGTCTCACTTAGCCAATTATCTGTAATTCCCAACTGGGGTTTGGCATGTGGCTGGCACTTAATAAATACTTAACTCATAACCAGAATTAGTAAAAACAGTAACACCTGATATTCACACCAGTGGTTCTCAAGGGGGTCCCCTAACCAGCAGCAGCAGCTTCGTCTGGGAATTTGTGAGAATGCACATTCACAGCATCCTTTCCCGTGCCCCTCTCTCCACCTATTGAATCAGAAATTCTAACGGTATGGCCCAGCAATCTGTGTACTCTTCAGACAGATTCTGAGACATGTTCAAGTTTAAGAACTACTGGTTCTTAAACAATATTGCCCACTTTCCAAAGAGTCTTTAAGCATAGATGTCATTGATCTGCCTCTATTTGAGAAAAGAAAGAATTAGCACATTGTCACAGGGGATATATCTTTGTAAGCAAACAATGACTGTGATCATTCAGCTCAGAAAAGACCCTAAATTGATAAATGTTTGGGGGAAAGTCAGTGAAAGAAAACCAATGCACATGCAGGATATCCTCACTCATTTCTGTTCATGCAGGCAGAGTGATCAGGCTTTCTGTCAAGATGCTGCAGGCAAACTACTGGTTGGCATTCCTGCCTTATCCATGGGGATGGTCCAGAAAGGAGCCCAGATGGCTTGCCTACCCAACCCCACTTTGATGGTAAGGTTCTTAACACAGACCTTGGTTTGTCAGTCATCTTTGCACCCAGGCCTTGACCTAATACTTAACACAGAGTAATCACTCAGAAAGAGTCTACAGAAGAATCAGTGGCTGAAATAGGTGCCATGGCATCTGTACAGCTGGAGAGAAGCAAACAAGGGGGCTTTGCTTATGGAATTTATTAATGGGCTAATTGCCTTTATAGGAAACAAGTGATTCAAAAACATGAGAGAGCTTGTAATAGGTGAAGAAAAAGTACAGAACTGAGAGTCAACAAGGATCCATGTTCAAATCCTGTCCACTTGAGGCTATATGTCTTTGGTCAAGACACCTGACCTCACTGAGCCTCCCATTCCTCAAGTGGACATGGGGATCATACATCCTGCCATACAGGGCAGTTGTGGGGATTAAATGAGGTTGCAGGGTAAATGTCCAGCACAGCATCAGGCATGTAGTGAGTACTCAAAACACTGTCATGATCTGTAATATCATTATCACATACTTGTTTAACTGGGGAAAATGAATCAGAGTTAGTCCCCCTGATATAGTATGCAGTCTGAAAGCCTTTAATGTAGGGTGGTTAGGGAATTATATTCCTGTCTATCCCATAGCTTTCAGCGTGTTGAGAGAGATCCATCAGTATAAAACAGGAGGAAACACAGGCACTGAGGCTGGGTAGTTGATGGCTTTAATCCTTTCTCTGCCACTTACCAGCTGTGTGACCTTGCGTAAGCCACTTACACTCTCTGGGCTTCTGCCTTTGTAGATTGGAGATAATAATACACTTCACACAGGTCGTACTGAGGCCTGGAGATTAAAATGTCCATGAAACACTCAGCCCTGTGCCCTGCCCCTTAGTAAGCACTTGATAGATGATAAGTATTATTCACTAAAACTAACAATAAGCAGGACAGAATTCCATCTATGCTATAGAAGAGGCATGAGCAGAGTGTTAGAGGCATAAACAAGGAGAAGATACATTTGGAAAAGTGAGACAAGGGCAGGGGAAGCTTCTCGGAAGCGATAGTATTTAAACAATGTCTTAAAACAGGAGTCACAAACCCAAACACTGGCAGGGCAAAGCACTTATTAACAAGAAGTGATGCTGGCCAGGCAGGGAAAATGCTCCTTAACTGCCACTAATTTCCACAGGCAAAAACACAGGTTCTCTCACTGAAAGAGAAAAAAGTATCTGAGCTTTTCTTGGGAAATCTGATATTTTTAAAATACTATCTCAATTAAAAAGAAAAAAACCCACAAACTTACCTGAATTCACAAAACACATCTACTGGTGACATCTGGCCACTGGCTACCAGTTTTGACCTTCTATTTTAAAGGATGGGTAGAGTTTTGTCAAGCAGGGATAGTGGTGAGATCATCCTAGCAAGAAAACAGTCTGGGATGAAGCAGGGGAAAGGTAGAGGTGGAAAGGCCAGGAAGCTTTCAGAAATCATAATACTGCACCAGGAGACTGAAAGGGAGAGGATGGGGAACAGAAATGCCAGGAAGCAAGAAGCATGTGGAGAAGGCTTTCAGGGAGAGGTATGGGCTGGATTGACAGGGTAGGTCTGAGAATATGGACGTGGAAAAGGAAGGACTTTGAAATGAAGAACAGCAACCCTACCAGGCCACTCTCTTCCCTTCTTTGGGCCTTAGTTTTCCCTTTTGTAAGGTGAGCTCCTGAATTAGAGGAGTTCTAAGTAGCCTTCCAGCCCTTTCTGCACCACTCAGGTGTCACTGCAAATTCCCCACCTGGGGAACACTATATGCAGCTTCTGTGATGTAGGTTATGGGGGATGTGACTCTAGCTCCCCATTAGGAGAAAAAGGATTAAAGGTCTGCCCAAGCACCACCTTTAATAGCCATAGAAGACAAGCTGTCCTGAGCAATGCAAGGGAACCAAAGTCCTTAAGAATAGACACAATCTCTGCATAAAGCAGTAGCTCAAATAATGAGACAGGCACCTTCACTGAATGCCTGCTTTGGGCCAGATGCCAGTCTATTTACTGAACAAAATTATCTCATTGAATGAGACAGGTCCACTACTATTCCCATGGTATAGGCCTCGAATTGTTAAATAGGCCTAAGGTCACATAGCTGGAAATCACAGGAGCAGCAGTCAGGCCAGGGAGTCAGTCTTATCCAGTACCTTAATCCCAGCCCCTCTGTCAAACTGCCTCCCTTTTAGCATCTTTAAAATTTTCACTTTGTTCCTGTGTTCCTTCGCAGTGGTGCCAAAATTATGTGGCAGGATAACCCAAACGGGAATGTTCCTTAGCTATGGGTACATCGAGAAAGGCTTAGGACTAGGATTCCCTCTCCTGCTCCAGGGAGGGTGGTCCAGGGTTGGAGTCCTGGCCGGTTCTATACTCCTGGGTAGAGTATAGGAGTATACTCTATATACTCCTATACTACATACTTCTATACTCTGTGAGGTGTATGTAATCACACAGAGGTGATTTAAGAGGCTGTTTCCAAAAAAGTGGATTTTTGGTCTGAGGAGTCAAATTGTCAGAATGAGTTTGAATGCATGGGTACTTAAGAGATGTGGATTCTTCCTTGGGTGACCACAGAGGTGATGAATTTCACAGATGGCAAGGGCCTGCATCACACCCCAAGCAGCTCCCCAGAGTGGGGGGACAAGAAGCACAGGACCAAATGCTAAGGGCAAGGGTTCAGGCGGCCATGGGAAGGAGTGTATTAGTGACTACATTTGGCATGGACCCCGACCATCCCAGAGGTAGCCACCTGAACTAAAGACCAGAGCCTTGCCTCAAGCACTCTGGGTGAATAAGCTTCAGGGCTATTGTTAGAATCCTGAGGAAGAGAGAGAGTCCCCTATAATGGCTGAGATTTTGTTTTCTGCTAAGCATGGGTAATGGGAAGAGGGCTGTGATCTAACAATTAATTTGAGTTAGAAAAATAAAATATTATGTTTTGCACCCAAAGATTGTAAGGTTAATTTGGCCAATTATAATTATTTACAGGGAAAAATATTTACATTGAGAAGTCTTCATGTTTGATGATTTTGCCCATCTGATTATGGAAAGCCTTTTCTCTCTCTTATGTACATATACACTACGTATTTTTATAGTTTTCTCTTCAAATACTCTATTTTTAGGTTGACTCAACAGCTACTTCAAAAGATAAATATAAAACTCTATTTCAAAAAAAATTAATGTATGTGTCTATGTGTAGACACATAAATTATTTGTGTCTATCTCCACTTAAAATGAGAGATAAACCAAATATTCTAAGATTTTTCCTAAGCTCTAATATCAATACTCAATAACAAATTAACTAAAAAGTATTAATACCAATCAATAATTACATGACATTTACCCTGTGTCATGCATTGATCTAAGGTGTATGTGAATAGCTGTTTACAATCCCATTTATTTCTCATGACATTATTTTGAGCTATCATTCCCACTTTACAGATGGAGAAACTGAGGCACAAAGGGGTTAAGTAATTTTCCTTCAGTCATACAGCTAGCAAGTGGCAGGGCTGAGATTTGAACTCAGGCTGTCAGGCTCCAGAGTCTATGATGACCATTACAGCACTTTGCTTCCTAGTATCTGTTATAAGAATTGAAGGTAGAACATTTACCATGTTTCAAGCTCTCTATAAATCCATTCATTAATTCACAAAATGTATTATGGTACTATGCCAGGTATGAGGGATTCAGTCCCTGCACTCATGGTATTCACGGTCTAGCAAGGAACTTGCTCTTAATTTTCTCCTTCCCTCCACCTTGCCCTCCCTCCTTCTCTCAATTCCCAAGGAAATTACCCACATCAACAGACTTCATTTCACAACTTCATCCAAAAACTCATATGCACATACCCCAGTGATGTAGCTGAGTCTAACACACAACTTAAGGGGTCTAAAAGAAAGCTAAATTTGTAAAATTTACAAAGCAAATCACAAATAATGATCTCATAACCCAAAGATAGCAGGACATGGTCCAATTAGAAATAAACCCAAATTGCTGAGACATGGAAGCATGGAAATATAGAAGGCTTGAAAGATAACATTTGCTACTATTAAGAGATTTCTTTTGCATTCATAGTTCCTGAGCTGAGTTTGGTTTACAAACATCCTGGGGTTGGAGGCCTGTCTAAATGTAATATTCTCATAAGAGCATTGACTTCATCACAAGGCAGGCCCTGCTGATGGCAGCCTAAGACTGGAATGTGCAGATAATTATCTTTAAGGCTACTCAACGGCTGTATGTCTCCTATAATATCACCTTTAAGATCAAGCCAAGACATTCCAGTCTGAATCAAGGTTTATTTATAAAAGGATTTAACACTTTTAGATCCCATATTGCTTGGAGGACCACCAATTTCCATCCCCAAATATCCAATTTCTTTAATTTCACAGAGCATGAATGAGATTTCAGGTTACCATATGTGGAGGGAAAAATTTAAGACACTAAAATTCCTTTGCTTCAATGAGGTGAGTTTCTTTGCTAATGCCTCCACAAAATAAAATCACCACTAGGGACTGAAAGTAGAAAATACCATAAGTCATAATGCCACATTCATGTAGATACAACCAAATTTTCAGGTAATTCTAGCTGAATGGTCTCCCTTGTTCCCCTCAAACTTGAAAGGTCAAAGGAGCAATTTGAATGTGGGTACTCTATATCAGCCACAGAGGAGAGAAAGAATGGTCCTTCTACCAACAAGTACACAAGATTTAAAGAGATGGAAAGATACCTAAAGAAAGCAAATGGACCCCCATAAGTTGGAGGGATCTGCTGGAGGGAATTAATCTAGAAGATTGTATAACGTCCTTTATTGGTGGTGTTAGGGACTGACCAGGTATCCTTTTTGGAGAACTAGCATAAACTGGCTTAAACTGGACCAGGGTTGGCATAGTGTGTGGTGTATAGTCAAAAGTGATAGACACTTTTGTGGGGACAAGAGAGACAGGCAACCTCAGAGGAGGTTATATGCCAGAGCCCAATATTTCAGCCCTGAAAAGTTATTTGATAATTGCACATGCTACAAAGAAAGACGATGACCATGAAGGCTACCAACACACATAAAAATCAATGTATTTTTTATAGGAAACATAGTATTAGTCATTTGTTGATATTAAATAATTTTAGTCATTTCATGACAAAAAATAACTCAGGGATTAAGCAAGAAAGAAGTGAAAACCACTTAAGTTCAAGAACGATCAAATATCTTATCTTTATTATCACTTATAGGTATTAATAATTCTCTATTAATTAATAATATTAAAATCACCTGTTAATAAATACCTACTAATGGGTATTAATATGTATGCATGTGTGAGTATACATTTATTTTCATATGAGAATGGAACCCTCCTGATGGTCATATCTATCTTTCTCAATTAATTAAAGAGACATTCTGGTTTTCTAAAACAAAATTATATACACATGTATACATATTCATACACACAATAAGAGAAGACCATTTAGAAAAATACATTAGGGAATTAAAAGTAGTTTCCCTTGGTTATGAATCATGGCATTTTTTTTCTATTTATTATCCAAACCCAAAATAGCTTTATCAATACTTTGATCTCAATTATCAAATAATACATGATTATTATGTATTTTTAATTATGAAATATGGGAAAGTATGAGAGAGAAAGAAAAGCAAAATACACACACACACACACACACACACACACACACACACACACAACTCCAGGACCCAGAGAACCACTGACCATTTTTATGGTCTTCTAAACTTCTTTCCATCTATGCCCATGGCTTTCACTAAAATCAATCATACTACACATACTGTTTTGTGGCCTTCCTTTTAAGTTAACAAAATACCATTGACGTTTTCCTACCAGTAAATATTGATCTAGTTCATTCTCTAGTGGCCACAGTGTAATCTGTCATAATCCCCTCCCAATGGGCCTTGAGGTTGTTTCCAAGTTTTCAAATTATATAAATAACTGTACAGAAATGATCTCTGAACATTTTCTCTGCTCATGATCCAACTATTACTTAAGATAAGTTCCTGGAAGGCCACTTGCTAGGTCAAAGAGCTTGCATATCTTTAAGGTTTAGAATACACACCAACAAATTGGCCTCCTGAAAGACTATACAAATCAGCATGAGGATCATATTTTATTTTCCTTTTTGTTTCTCTGTATTTTCTGCTGATATTTTCTGTAACTTATACTTTGCTTTAAAATAGTTACAAACAGAGAGGGAAGGAGGCAAACCGTAAGAGGATCTTAAACACAGAGAACAAACTGAGGGTTTATGGGGTGGGGGAAGAGGGGGAAATGGGTGATGGGCATTGAGGAGGGCACCTGGGTGTTGTATGTAAGCGATGAATCATGGGAACCTACCTCCAAAACCATGAGCACACTGTATACACTGTATGTTAGTCAACTTGACAATAAATTATATTTAAAAAATAAAGTTAAGTATCAAAAAAGAAAAAAAAATGCTTGTACAAAAGGAAAATAAGTAATTTATAAAAAATAAATAAAAGGAAAAGAAAGGGATCAACTGGAAGATGACTTTTTCCAATACAGAACTCTGATCCATGGGATAAGTGTTGCCTAGAAAGAAGGTGGGGGCACAGGACTCTAACTTGATGCTACTGTCCACTAAACTCACCCAACTCACTCCCCTTGCTCACGTCCATAATGCTATCTTCCCACACAATTTCCCCCACAACACATCTATTGGGGGGGGGGGGAAGGAAGTGATAATCAAGCCCAAGTATCCAGTCCTTTTAAATGGTCCTAGTCATCACTTCACGAATAAAAGGTCATCCTAAGTTTTCAAAACCAAGACAAAGATTCAAAAGAATCCTCCTTAGGTGAGTCAAGACTTTCCAATTCCTTTCCTTCATCCTGAGACCAATAAAACACTCTTGCCTTTTCCTGTTACCACAATTGTTTGTTTGTTTGTTTTTAAGAAGACACAGGCCATTGAACCTGGTGGCTGGGGAGCAAGGAAACTGGACACTCATCCTAGCAAAGTCTCCAAAAGTCATACATTTAAAAAACACATTCTGTTAATATTTTGTCATGAAGTTTGTTAACTGTATGATAGGGAGAAGATGCAGCATGAGAAAAAATCTTGAGATACCTGCAGAAATTAGTCCACAACTGAGAGTCCCTTTTATGGACTAGCTTCTTACTAACCAGAGCCTTGGGCTTCCAAACTCTCTCTGTTCCAAGTCTCATCTAGGGAGAAAGGGAGGCAGAGATTGGATCTCTTCTCTTTGAATACTAAATTATTCTTAACACTCTTTATTGGCTAAGAATAGAATGGAAGATCAGAGAACTCAGAGGCCAGGAATATCTGTTTGCTTCAGAGGTCATCTTTAACACCTGAGACCACCACCAGCTTTTCTCTTTAGAGTAGAAACTACCTTTACCAATACCTTTTTTCTAATGGTACATGCACCAATCTCTTGCCACTTCTAGAAAGCCATCATCCTATAGCTCTTCCCCTCAAACACAATGTCTGAGAAGATCATTAATTCCCCTCATGCAAGTGAGTTGTTGACTAAGCTTTACCTCAGGCCAGAGGAAATTATTTGTTCATTGATTGAAGCATTTGCCAACCAGGAGATGTACAAACATGCCAATGTAGACTCACAAAAGAAGCAGCTACAAGCTAAGTTGGTTTTGAGGACTCTATTCAAGTTTATCTCACAAAACTAGATATCCACCATGGGAACGAGAAAGGAAAGGAACCAGATTCCATGCTTCCTTCCTGGATGTGCTTCTTTCTAAGTCCTAGTGGAACCTGCAGTCTTCTATTTGGGACATGATTCATTTTTAGAAATACAGGTAAGATAGAACCAAAGATTGAAAATAGCTAATGACACCTTGTTTTTCAGATCGAGTCTTTTATGAAGCATACACAGTTATGCCATATTTCACACAAGGCTTTCACCTTCAGAGTATCCCTGATTAAGTCTCAGGATGGGCATTTTTAAGATATTAGTAATTTCCATATTTGTCTTAACTATATTAAGTATATAAACCCCACGTTCTTTACCATTTTTAGTATTTAGTACTTTTAGTACTACTTGTATAAATTTATAACATCTTGGTTTTATGAAATAAATTGCTAAATTCAAACATTTTACGCCTTTTATTAAATTATGCCACTTGACATCTGTAATTTTGATTGCAAGTTGAATTAGTTTGGATTAATGAGAGACACACAATATTTGAGCTAAGAGGAATGTGAATAAGATTCCACTTATTCTTACTTATGTCAATATACCTAGTTACAGATAATGTCTTACCTATTTTCTAACTGGTTAAGGGGGTAGAAACAAGATAACCACCCTCATTAGAAATATGTGTATGCAGAAAGACAATAGGCTCTAATGAAGTTATTGGGAAAACTGATTTTTAATTTGTTGGGCCTGTCCAGAGGTTGGTGTTTGCTTCCTTATTCATTGCTGCATTGGAGAAAGTTAAGAATGCTAGATAAATAAGTTCCTAAAAAATTAGGAGTTACAGATTATTTCAAAAGTTATCTATTTAAAAAACTCATGACATTTTTAGATTATAAGACAAAAACAAAATATCACTAAAATTCTTCATGTCTTCTAAATAGGACACACATATCCATAGTATTTGCATAAGAATATCCCAACCCACTCACAGCCACTGACCCAGAGCATGAATTCCACCTTAAGGTCAAGCCAGGCAATTCTGAAAGAAGTGCTAAATCCTCTAACCACTGCAAACCCATTCAACTCGCTGTGGCAACAGCGCGGTGAGTATTTCGGTCCCAGTGGCCTAGAAGAATGAGTGTACTTCATAAGGCACCCAATTTATTCCCATAAAATGCTTGGCATGCCAGTTGACTTTGGGCTCATTTTACACAAAAATCTAGGTTTTTGGAAAGATTTACTCTAGGGTTTCCAAATGTTTATTGCCTCGCTGACAGATTTTTAGACTGGTACTTGTAACAGGTGATTTTTCACACCACTAGGAATCCAGAATGTGATTCCAGAACACTGGGCAAAAACCATCCTAAGATGCTAGTTGATATCAAATCACATGAATTCTAGAATATATGAAAGCAGAAAAATACTTATTAAGTTAATAATCATGTGAGATAGCACGGCATCATCAAAAGTTACACCCTTTATAAAGTCCATGCCTCTAGTATTTTCTCTGTTCCTCAGATATATACCAATCATGTTCCCACCTCGATGACCTTGCACTTGCTGCTCCTGATGCCTGGAATCAACTCATTCCAGTGCTTTACAAGATTTCCTTCTCCTCATACTTCAGCTTCAGAAGTAGCCCTCTCCCTCTCCACACCACACTGTATATAATATTGCCTGGTAATTTCCTTCATAGCAAATATTATAATCTCCAATTGTCTTGTTCATTTTTTTAATGTATTTCTGATTAGTGAGGGCAGGGCCTTTTCTTCCTTATTCACAGTCACTTCCCTAGTACCTGGAACAATATCTAGGACAGTAGGGACTCAATAAATGTATGCTAAATAAATAAGTAAAAAGTTTAACACAAAGTACTAAGATTTTTCACTGAACTATAGTGCAAAGCCATAGGTTTGACTTGTATTACATTCTAAGTTCTCCATCATTGTAAAAACAAGATATAGTCCAGAGGAGAGGTATCTTAATCAGGTTCATGGTCTGCAGAATGGAGGTAATCATATTAATTTACTTATTCCCCAAGTTCTATCATGAAGATAGATTTCAATGCTTTAAAAATAGTTTACTTTTCGAATACATTTTCTTCTATTATTAAATTGGTAGTATGCCCTTATGCACACTCTGTGAAGATTTTTGAAAGGTAAAAAATGACGTGTGGAAAAAAGCGTGCAATGAATGTTCACAGCAACATTACTCATAACAGCCAAAACATTACTAAAAATGTGAAAACAACCCAACTGTCATCAACTAATGAATGTCATCAACTAATCAATAATTAAAAGATGGTATATCCAAATATCCATACAATGAAATATTATTCATTTATTTTTATGAAGGTACATACTGACATATGCTATAACATGGATGAACCTTGAAAACACTGTCCTAAGTAGAAGAGGCCAGACACAAAAGGCCACATAGTATATAAATCCATTTATATCAAATGTCCAAAATAGGCAAACCCATTGATACAGAAAGCAGATTAGTGGCTACCAAAGATTGGGGATTGAGGGGTAAAATGTGGAGTAACTATTTAAAGGGTCCAGGATTTCCTTCTGGGGTGATAAAAATGTTCAAAATTGATTGCAATAATGGTTGCACAACTCTGGGAAATACTAAAAATCACTGAATGGTACACTTTGAATGGGTGAGTTGGACAGAATGTGAATCATATCTCAATAAAGCTGTCATTCATATTCATATCAATATCCATATCCGTATCCATACCCATATCCATAGATCTGGCATGTAGATACCAATCATATCTTTGGAGATGAAGCTGGATGATTAACTCTCATCTAGACCTAAAGTCTACAAATAAAGATACTACCTGCTTATCTTGGGATGTACTGTTTAAGGAAATGTCAACTTCTCTAACAGATAAACTCTTATATCTCAATGGCTTATTATACGTGTATTTTTAGCTCAAATAGATTCCAGTGAACAGTGGGAAGGGCAGGGGATAATGTTTACTGTATAATAACTTCACCATCCTTTAGTCTGGGCCTCACAGTTCCAGTGGATCTTCTGTATCTAGCCAGTAGACAAGGACAAGAAGGTAAATTACACTTTGGTAAAGTAACGTATATGCCAAGTCTGAAAATAAAAACAATCGCTTCCATTGCCCCAAACTCAGCAATATGGCCATCCCTGACTACAGTGGAATGTGGGAAATGGAACTTATCTTGGTGTCCAGGAGGAAAAGGATTCAGGTTTTCTTGAAAATTACATAGGATTTACTACTTAAAGAGAGGACAGAATTAGGAAAAGCCTATGAGCATCTATTTTGTTGCACACACTATTTCTCTAAAGATATTCCCTCTTAACAAGTAGTTAGTACCAATTAGAGAATAAATTGGTAAAACTACTTTAGAAAGAGACCTGGCAATATATAGTAAAGCCAAAGATGTGTGGAACCTATAATCCAATGTTGTAGATTAGAGAGACCTGGCTACAATATTTTGCAACTTCTCTTATCCTGTGAATCTGGGATGGCTTTGCGACTTGCTTTGACCAACAGAATAAGGTGGAAATGATACTGAGTGCATTCAAAAGCCTATGACTTAAAAAGCCTTGCAGCTCTTGCTTGGAACGATGTTTCAAGAATGCCATGCTGTGAGGAAGCTCACCTACTCTACTGGATGATAAGAAGCCAAATGAAGGAGATCTGAGGTACCCTAGCCTATAGACAGTCCCAATGGCCAGACATATAAGTGAGGCCATGCTGGACTATTTAGCCATTTCAGCCATCATCTGATTGCAATGAGTTAAGGAAAACTAACAGAACCACCATGTCTACCCTTAGAATTGTGTAAATCATTATTTTAAGCCAGTAAATTTGGGTGTTTTGTGATACAATATATAACTGATATAGCCAGGAATTTCACTGCTGAATATATACCATAGATAAACTCTCAGACTTCTACCCAAAGAGAAATGCTGAAAAATGTCCACATGGCACTGTTTTTAAAAGGAAAAAATATGGGAAAAAATAATATGTCAACCATAAAAAATATGGGTATTTAATATATGATTTAGATAGCCAATGGAATGCTATACAGCAGTGCAAATA